>NC_081834.1:39459377-40709377 GCF_030867095.1 Alligator mississippiensis
AGCACTGGAGCGCAAAATGGTTCTGTTTCTCAAACCCCAGGCTCCAGTTTCTGGTGGTGCACATGTGAGGCCTTGTTTTTTTCTCTGTATTTTTTTTATATACTGGGATTTCCCAGCAAAAGGATTCACAACCACCACGTGCATTTTGCTGTGCCACAAAAGAGTTTGAGGTGCCACAAACCACATGTTCCCAATCATGGGGACATGGCCAAGCTGTGTGTTTCTCTTTCTGTCTTTCATGTTGCTACATGAAAGAACACTTGACCCTGGGGACTGCATTCTCAGCTAGCTTATCTTTGTTTGTCTCTTTGGGCATGTCTACTAGGGCTCTGCAAAGCTTCGGGTGGTGATTCAATTTGGAGGAGATTCGGCCTGATTCGGTGGCCAACTCCCCAAATCTGAATCGAATCAGGGGAACAATAAAAATGTCTGAATCAATTAAAAGCTCTCCAAACCTTCAGAAAAGATTCGAAAAGCTTTGATGATTCGGGCAGTCCCCACTTGCTGCAGCAGGGAGCTGGAGCCGGACTTAGAGCTGGTAAATAGGGGGTGGCGAGGAGGAGAGAGGACCATGGGGTGACACATGCCAGGCCCCATCCCTTGCCTGCTCCCCCAGCACCTCTTGACCCTCACCCACTCCCCCAGCCTTGCCCCCCCATGGCTGATCTGCCTTCCCCAGCTCCCGGCGCTTTAAAAAAAAGCCCCTACTCACTGGGTGCTGCTGGGTGGGGGGGCGATCCCCACCACTGTCTCACACTGAGTGGGGGCTCTGTATGAAACCCCAGCCCCACCATGGCTGCCCCGCCCACCCCAGCTTGGGCCCTTTAAGAAAAAAACAAAGAAAAAACCCCAAACTCACCAGCTCCTGCAGTGGCCTTGGGTGTCGGAGGGAGGGGGGGGGCTTGTAGAAGAGCCCCCATGTGGTGCGGGGCAGTGGGGGGCAGCAGGGATCATCCCCCACCAGGCAGGAACTGGTAAGTCCAGGGGTTTGGGGTTTTTTTTTTCCTTAAAGGGCTGGGAGCTGGGGTGGGTGGGGCAGCCATAGGGGGGGCTGGGAGAGTGAGGGGGGTGTCACAGGGATCATGCAGAGCCCCCCATGCAGCGTGGGGCAGTGAGGGGCAGCAGGGATTGCCCTCTGCCCAGCAGCACCCAGTGAATTGGGGCTTTTTTTTTTTCAAAGAGCCAGGAGCTGGGGTGGGCCGGGTAGCCACTGCTGGAGCTGGGAGAGCAGGCAGGGGATGGGCCTGGGTGATTCGGAGATTCAGAGATTCAGCAACAGCAGTCGAATCTCCAAACCAGATTCGGCTGAATCGATTCAGGACAGTGATTTGAATCACCGAATCGAATCACTGCTCCCCGAATAGACTGAATCCAAAGCAAATACTTGCCACTTCGCACAGGTCTAATGCTACTTGTTGCCTGCAGTGAGGTAGCAGTGTGCTATGTCACCGTATGGCATGCTATGGTGACATAGTGATCATGTGGGTCTACATGTGATAGCTGGCTATGTGGCTATTGCAACACACTCCCTGCTTATAGTGCACTGCTACAGTGATAGTCAAAAGGAAGTACTAAAATACAGTGCAGTAACAACATCACCATACGACGACATGTAGACACACCCTTTGTGACTTTAACTTTATGTTGTGTACTTGTTCTGTACTAGCTAGTGTTTTGATTTTTTTCCTTAAATAATTCAGCTACTCTTGATACTGGGAGGCATTTCTCCACAGTCAGATCAGCATCTCCCAACAATCTCTTCCTTAGTTTAGGATCAGATATGTCACAAATAATTCTGTCTCTAATAAGGGAATCTGTTATTTTCCCAAAATCACATGTGGCCTATAACATAACAATCTTTTCCTTGTTCTGGATCCAAAGCAGTATCTTTCTACAGTCTCATTTTTTTTCTTGGGGTCACCGTTCTCATCAAGCGGCTTCATCAGCTGCTCTAATTATTGGGCCCTTCAGATAAATGTGTTCCTCTCACTTCTCTGTGATTTATCCCAAAGCCATACCTTCATTATCTCTTCATTGTCTGCCATGTTCAGTGGTGTGTACAACATTAGTTCTTGCTTCGTTTCCTTCCATGCCAATCCCAGGCTCAGGGTTTTATGGATACTCCATAAAAATCAAGCCTAAAAACTCAGTGGGTAAAAGAAATTTGTACTGTACATAGAAACAGAGAGCAACCAAGCTCTGTGGTCACTGGAGGCAGTGCTGAGGCACAGATGGAGCACAGTGGTGCCATCTTGTATCTGAACTGGAGTGAAGCACCCTGAAAGGCCTTCTTCTCAGGATGTTGTGGCTCATGGCACCTTCCATAGCTCCCTGCACCCACTCCCAAGCCATGTGTTCTAGCTGCTGCTGATGCTGCTGATGCTACATCCCCTTTGCCTGTAACACTGCTCATCTAAGAGAGTAGCCCTTCACTGGGGGTCTGTGCCAGGATGGGAGGAGCAGGGCTGGTGGGAGAAAAGCTGGAAGGTGAAATGTGAAGGCAGCCTGGTGTGGGGTGTAATCAGTGGGTATTGAGTTTTGTGGGTGATTAGGGGACCCCTAGGGGGTTGAGGGGTTTCACAGAGCACTGAGGTGCTCTACTCCTAGAGAGGGGAAACTGCCGGGGAAAGAGCCCAAGCAGGAAATAAGGAGCCCAGCTGTGGGTTGCCGGGGCAACCAGGGAAGTCAGCTGACCAGAAGGGGCAGGGCCTGGTTCCTATATAAAGCACAGACAGGAGGCCAGAGGCAGTTCCCTGCCAGTAGCCAGAGAGGCAGGAGCTCCCTAAGCCAGAATGTGGGAAGAAGCTGGACCGCAGGTACAGCTTATGGCAGCTCTAAGAGGCTTGAGCAATGTTGTTATAGCCAGGCGGCTTATGTTTAGTTTATAGCCAAGGGGCTCGAGTTTCTGTTTCATTTTGTTGTTAAACCGGTGGTTTGGGTGAGGCTATTAGGGGTTGGAGGAGGCCTCATAGGGGACCCACAGTAGCATGGGGACCCCAGTGCCTGTAAGGGAATGGTGTATGGGGTGCATAGACCCCAGCCCCAGAGAGGGGTGGTTGAGAAGCCCCAGTGCAGGCGGGGTGAGCCCCAGAGAGGGGGCACTATTGAGAAGCCCCAGTGCAGGCGTGGTGAGCCCCAGAGAGGGGGCAGCATTATTGGGAAGCCCAAGTTGGGCACGGTGAGCCCCAGATAAGGGGCAGCCTACTGAGGAGCCTCAGTGTGGGCACGGACAGCCCAGGAGAGGGCGGCATTATTGGGAAGCCCAGTGTGGGCGTGATGAGCCCAGAGAGGGCGCTGCATCATTGAGAAGGCCCTGGAGAGGGGGTAGCATTGTGAATAAGGCCCTGGAGAAGAGGGAACAGAGTGAGAGAGGGCCGGGGAGAGCCCTAGCACGGGAGGGAGCATGCGTCAAAGGAAGGAAGGCCCAGAGAAAACAGGAAGGGGCCAAATAGTGATAGAACTGAGACAACGGCTGTTCCATCAGTGAGGTGTGGACTACGGTGTAGGGGAGGAAACGGAGCCGCAGATAGCACCCCCTGGCAGCAGGGCAGTACAAGGGCAGCCTCCTGCTAATTAACACCTATTAATCAATTATCAACAAGGCATAGCAGGCGAGCAGGCAGGTGGCTTCCCCAGGAACAGGTGTGCGGGCCACATTAAGGTCGGCCCAGAGTGGATACCTGTCACAGGGGGCATGGCATAAAAATTGCTACTGCAGTCAAGCAGAGTTCCTAATTTAAAGTTGTTGGGGTTTTTTTACTGACCATCTGCAAACATTTTACTGACACCAAATATTTTTACTGTTTTTTTTTTTTTTTTTTTTTTTCTTACACCTCTAAATCTGAACCTGACCCTTGTTCTCAGTCTGGTAGAAGGGTTACATTTATATTATGATTGTTCCCCTGTTTTGAGGTGTTGGGGAAGGGGGCAATGTGAGTGGGGTATTTTTGGTGGGGGAAGCAGCTGGTGACTTTGGCTACCATGTTTGACAAGGAAAAAATCATTCAGGCCACATTGCAGCATAGAGCTCAGGAATGAAGGTTGGTTGAGCGAATGACACCTCTCAGCTACCTCAAGAACCACCTAAGCATGGGGGCGTGTTTCAGGGTTGGTGGCTGTAGCATGCTGGGGTCCCAGAGGCAGCCGTGATGTTCCCTGGTGGCTCCGCAACTGTGTCCTGCCCTGTCTCAGAAGGGTGCCCTCCCTTCTGTGTTGCTCACTATGCTCTGATGTAATTATGTGATTGAAAGGGAGGCTGCCCATGAGCCTTAGTGTGAGCCCCAGTTCAGCTAAATCACCACCAGGGTTCCCCTGCAGCCCACTGGTCTTAACTATACCCTCAGGCTCGGTGGGTCCTTCTGGCCAGACTATGTCCCTGCAGGGCACCTATAGTCTTAAGGGCTAATTGAGTGGCTCCATCCTCCCCTACACCATGCCCTAAGCCTTGCAGGTGTTACTGCACCATCAGTTATCGCCTGTTGGGACTTTGGCCTCCTTGACCTCTGCCCCTTTCCTCTAATTGGGTCTTCCAACCTGGGCCCACTGTATTGGAATCTGTCTTTGAGGCACCAGCTCTTGTCTTACCCTTTCAGGCATTGGGCACCGGACCCCTGGCCCCTGTCTGCACCCCTGTCTGGCACCAGGCCCCTGGCCTCCATCTGTCCTCCTGGAGCTGCTGTAATATGTAAAAATGCCTGGAGATACTAGATCTAATGAACATTAACTAAAGCATGTTAATGCATGTGTAGACATGCCCTGTTATTTCTACACTTGAATTCCAGTATTGTCCTACCCTCCAGGCCTCCAGAAAAGAAGAAATGTTTTGGTTTGTGATTCCAGAATAGACCAGGCAAATGAAAATGGGGAAGATGAGAAGAAAAATCATTTGTTTTCAGACCTGTGGAGACTCTGCTTTTCCATGTTTTGCTTCTTGACACCTGCTGTTCTGAAACGGCATTGGAAGTAAAAATCCTGTGTAAGGTCTCATGACTCCTGCTTTTTCAGTACAGGGCAAAAACTCCCAAGGTTCTCAATTTGGAACCCTCCAAAAATAATTCAACAAGCACTCCATGCCTGACCCCATGGCTGCTCATATGGGAAGGGAATAGGTTAGAATACAGAGGGTGCATCTACATGTGCAATTAATGTCAAGCAATAAACTCCAAAGTATATTGTCTCATTGCTTATTGCTCCTCGGCACTTCATTTGAACAGAATGTTGAGCTGGGTTGGAGCAGCCCCAGCTGACACAGGATCCCTGGTATCAGCCTACCAGCTTGGGGCTGCTTCCCCTGGCTCAGTGTGCTGCAGAGGGGCTGGCTGGGGCACAAGGGTGCTTCAGCATGGAGCTAGCTAGCAGACAGCCCTCCACACTGGGGCACCCTTGTGTCCCAGCCAGTCAGGGCAGCATCCACATGTGTGCTGCTGTGGAGTAAAAAACTCTGCAGCTGGATAGTACTTGTATTTACAAGTACTACGCTGCTGTAGATTTAATTAATTTACTTTAGCCTAAGTGGGGTGCACTTGTGTAGACGCATAACATTTACTACAGATCTAATTAGTCAACTCTGCAGTAAACATCCCATGTAGACATACCCAGAGTGTGTTAAACAGCAAAACCTCATGGGTATCTCTACCTTACAATTGCCAGACTTTGGTCTTGAACCTGGGGCTTCAGCCTTCCTGGTACAGCTACATATGCTAGTCTACCATGTCCTCAGCTGAGCATTGGGGTGGAGATAGGTGGTCAGAGCCCAGTATCTGGGCCTAGACACCCACCCACTCTGCAACCAGAGTGGCAAGCCAGGGTCAGCTGGCCCTTTACCACTTCCTATAAAAACCCCTGACATACGTGAAGTGTCTGGACAGCAAGGCTCAATCTTGTACCCAAGTTGTCTCAGCCTTGGTTGGTGCCTCTGCTGGATTCTATGGCTACCTGCCCCAGCTTGCCTATGGACCCTGAGTCTTGCCTGAACCTTTGGCTCCTTAACCCATCTTGGTTTAATCTCCAGGATATCTGATGCAACTGGCCTCCTGACCCAGTGCTTTGTCTGACCCTCTGGATTTCTGACTCTGTTCCCTGGATGGATTTTCAGTCTTCTGGCTTTCTGGCTCCACTACATTTGGACTCCACACACTGCCCTCAGATCCTGGTTACGTTTTTGGAGCTTGGATGACTGCTAGACCTGGCCATCCATAACCCAGCATGGAATTGGCTTTGCCATGGCTTTTTCTTAATATTTCCCAGGCTCATCTGTACTTCAGAGCTGGCTGTCAGAGCAGTTCAGATATAGTCACTGATTCATCCCCAGTTCCAGTCAGATGCTAGATGGACAGGGTAAAGTCTTGTAAAGCATCACTCAGGGACCAGCTAATTGCATCATCAGCCACCTGCTTCATGGGCAAACACTGGCTGTCCCTAATGGTACATGTGGGATGCCAGATCTATAGAAGGTAGTGCTGCCCTCTGATGTCTAATCTTCCTGCAATACATAGTCATCTGGACCTGGACATGCAGTAAAGTAGGGATGTCAAAGATATGCCCCCAACACCCAGCTACTGTGCTACACCTTCCTCTGAGTCACCCTGTTGGCTACAAATGTCCAACTCGGGATCCTTAAAATTCTGGTTTATTAGGCGGATTGAAACACTGTAATGAAGTTGACTCATAAACCTTGGGGCTGGTCCCCATGCACACGCACATGCACACGCACAGTAGCAAGCTACAAGACTCGGGTATACCTATCCCACAGGTGCTGGAGTCTGTTGTCGAGGCTTCTTTCAGCGTGGTATCATCTTCCAGAAAGGGGTCACCGGCTGGTCCTTCTGGCTGGACCGGTCAGGTGCTGGTCAATTTGGAGATCAAGAGGGCACCACTGAGGGTCACTTTTCACTGCTTTTTATCTGTCCTTGGCAGACTTTGGTGACTCCCCAGTTTTCAGGTTTGCCCAATCCAGGGGTTGTTGACCCTCGTGGGACTTCCCCCCTCGGTGGCTACTGGATGGCATCTGTCAGCCCCAGGGGTCATCCGCATGTATGTGCAGGTTTGGGAGTCCGTTGATGAATTTTGAATAGGGCTCTGGGAGTGGTCGATTTGGAGATAATCAATGCCGGGGACTAACTTTTGGGCTGAATAACTCAGGCCAGGGCTTCTAGCCCTTGATCAGTGACGTTTAGAGATGGCTCAGTTGCTACATTGTCTTCTATTGAGTTCTTCCGTTGGTTGATCTGCAGTTTCCTTAGGTGTTAATTGCTGCCTGCTACTGTGTTACACATTCACTGACTGATTCACTCGCTCTTTCAGGGGCCAGCCTGATGCAGGGAAGGGCAGTTTGATTCCTGCCCTTGTTAACATTGTTACAATGTATAACTTACTTATGAAACTAAACACATTTAGTTGAAAGTTGAAAGATGAGGGGTATAAAATATAAGCTACAAAAGTAATGCCATGGCACACAAATAGATAAAAATACCAAAATACAAGGGGAGATACAAAATGCACACATACAAATTTCAAAACACAATTCCTTATCTTAAAGTGAAAGAAAGAGGAAGGAAGAAAAGGTAGAAGAGGAAAAACATATCCAAGGAGGGGAAAGCAACTGCAGGCAAGAGGAAAAGGGACTTTCTGCTACAACCCCAGGCACCATGCTCTGGACTGGACTGTGGCAGGACAGTAGGGGACGCTACTACTCTAAGCCACCTGCCTCTCTGTGCCCAGCCAAACCCCTGCTTTGGGTGTCTCCTCTTTGGTGCCTAGCTAGAGTGGGCACCATTTGTGGCTGGATCCTAGACCAACAGAAGTGGGGTGCTGAAGTGGTGCTGCATGCAGCAGGAATGCTGGATGGGCCTGGCTGGAAGCCCTGTGGAACATAGGTCCTACAGTGGGTGCCCTGTGTGCTGGATCCTACTTGAGGGGTGAAGGGAAGGTCCAGGAACCTGATACAGCCTCTGAAACAGCCCATACACTCATCTAACCCACAGAGCCAGATGGGTTTGACACCCCAGCAGTAGAGGAATGTGACTCTCATAGTTGGACAGGAGGCAAGATAGATTTGCACTTTGTAGACCAACTAAACCAGAGATGCATAGCATAAGCTTTCGTGAGCAGTGTCTTACTTCATCAGATGCTGATAGCTGGCCATTCTGGTGTCTGTCACTCATTTCCTCCCAAGTGCAGGCAGTAACTGGTCCCTTGAATACAAAGCTTTCTGAGCCCTCACAAAAGGCTGAGCTGTGGTCTGAGCCTCTGGCTGCTGGCTCCTGTTCATCCTGACACTATTCCACTCCTGGGTAACCAAAAAGAGTCACAGCACAGTTGGCAGCCCCAACCAATCTTACCAATTCCTTCTACCACCAAAAATCATTGAACTTGTATCCAGGCAACAAAGTTGATTTTGAGGGTGTGGAAAAGTTTGCAGGTTCTCCTTTAGCAAAGGAAAAATCACCCAAGGGAGTTTCCTTCCCTCAGGAACAAACTTGCATTCAGCTGGAGATTCTAAAGGAAGAGAGAAAGAAGCTTCAAGAACAGAAAGAGCGTGAAAACCAGAAATACAAAGACTATCAGGTCAGTGCTCCAGCACACGAATCCCCCAGACACTCAAGTACCCCTCTTCCTTTTTGCATTGCCCCTGAACCTCAAAGACCTCCAGCTTCACTCTATCTCCTGTTGTCCCATGTGTGCCCCAGTTGGATCAGATCCCACCATCTCCTTAACACCCCATTAAATTCTACCCACTGCCACTATGAACCCATTGCACCCTACACAGAATTATCCCCATTACACCCCAGCCCCTGACCCCTCACCATCTCCCTCACACCCCACTGAGCTCTCCCCTGCCCCTCTGAGCCCCAAACCTCACTGAAGCCCCTCACATCTCCTGGGCCCCCTTCACCCACAATCCCTCTTACTCTCAACCTCATTCACATCCCTTTTCACTTCTACAGCCCTTACCACACCCCTCAGCCCCACACCTCATCTGCCCCTCACACCCCCACAGTGGTCCAGACCATCTCGCTCCACAACTTCCTATCCCATTGCCTTCCCCCACCTCCCCAAAACACCCACCTTGGTATCCATGGCCCCCTTCCTTCCCCTCATGACCCCCAGTATCCTCTTCCCTTCATTACCCCTCCCAGACGGTCCCACCTATCCCTCATGGCCTCTGATCATGGGGCAGGGGTGGCAGGGCTGTAACTGCTGACCCCTTTTCCCCCATTCCCCTCCCCACAGTATGCCCATCTGGCTTCCACTGCCTTCCACTCTCAACATGCAAGAACAAAACAATTGGGTTTGGGGAAGGACTCATTTAAGCTGTTTATGGCATCCCTACCGGGGGGAACCAATCCCTCTGGATCTACTCATGCCTGGCTTTATGCCACCCTTGTTCTGTGACTTGGTTCAGCCTCTCACCGTCTCCATTATCTGGTGCAATTAATAACCCAAGAAAGAATTACTAGGAAGTAAGAAGGTAAAAAGTGCTATACTGAGTCAGACCAGTTGTCCATCTAACCCAGTATTTTGTCTCCAGCCATGGCAGAAATGGATGCTGTATAGAGATCTCCACATCTGACATCCAGCATTATTGGTTTATAGATGCCAGAGGCATTCGGTTCAATTGCCATGCATAAATTTATATAAGAACATAAAAAGTGAAGTACCTTACCTCTTTGCCTCACCTTTGCAACTCCACCTTGCCTGTAACTGTGATGCCACCATATAGCTCATCTTGCCTTCAGCCCTGTTCTTCCCTTCCCCGTCATTTGGATATTGTGGTTTTGAGTACTCTAGGAACAAAGCCACCAAGTACAGGTTCCAGGTAGCAGCACATCTTTCTTCTGATTGTGTCAGGAAAAGGCAGAAATAGAGATGCAGGAGATTTTGGCTGGATACGAGAAACTGTACCAATTTTTTCAAGAAAAAGAACGCCTCCTGCGTGTCCAGCTCAGAGACCTGGAAGAGGAAACTGACAAAAATCACAAGGAAACAATCACCCAACTCTCTGAGGAGATATCCTGTCTCAATAGTTTGATCGAAGAGCTGGAGGAGAAGTACCAGCAGCAGACAGGTGACTTCCTGCAGGTGAGGTACATTGAATCCCTTCCATCCCTGCACTGAAAAGGGAAAGGCCTGAATCACTGGTTTGGGTGGGATCGGTAGTGTAACTTAGGGGGTGGGGTAACTGGACGGCAAGCCGAGGTGCCTACTTGATAGGCCTGTGCAAGTTAGCAGCGATCCAATCCGGCTTCGGATCCATCCGCTTCAGATGGCAGTGACCCAGTCCAGAGCTCTGGACTGGGTTTCCACCTCGATCTGGCCAAAGTGGCTATGAAGCTTTGAAGCTGCCTTGGAGATCCAGCCATAGGGTATAATGGGGGAATCAATGAAATATCTATAATTTTGTTGTTTTTTTGTCCAACTTGGATGAAACTTGCAGGGATGGTAGCCTCTGCTAAGAGCATGAAACCTGCCAAATTTCAAGAAGATTGGTGCAGGGGTTTGGGGGAACTGTACCCCAAATTCTTGAAAGCAAAACTCCTGTCACTTCCATGTGGTACACCACAGGGGGGTCAAAACTGCTTGGGTGGTGGGCCCTGCTCAGGCCACAAAGTTTGCCAAGTTTCAAGAAGATTGGTGCAGAGGTTTGGGGGGAACTGCACCTCAAGCTGTGGACAAGCAAAACTTGTGCCATGGGTGACACTGTGTGTGTTAAGGTGCAGGGATGGTGGCCCCTTGTGAGGCCACGACGCCTGGCAGCTGCACCAATCTCCTCCACAGCTGGCAGGTGTTGTGGCCACAGCAGGGGCCACCATCCTTGCAGCTGTCACCCCGCTGTGCCTTAACACACGCAGATCCGAAGCTCTGTCCGAAGCCTCTGACAGCCCTACTACTTGAGGGGAGAGGAATGCAAACACAGCAGCTGCAGCAGCTGTTGCTATCCTGTGCACCATGGTACTTTGTTTCATTCTGGGACGCATCAGTAGATCAGGTCTTGAAAACATTTACCTAGATCCTTCTGTGTGATACTTGGAGCTTGAGGGGAGAGTGCATAACCCCCAGAGCAAGAGAGTCCCAGGTTTGTGGTATATGATACTAACCTTTCTTTTCTCTTCTCTGTTTCTGTCCCTTCTAGGGCATCAAGAGCATGTTGAGCAGGTATGTGGCTTCTCCTCACTCCCATGCAGGGAAGGGGCCTGGAAATAGTACTATGGCCACATCTCCCCAGATCACCACAACCTTGCTCCTAGAGTTTGAGGCGACTTGTGAAGGGTGTTGGCACTACCATTATTTGCAGTGCCTCTGCCCTGAGGCAAAGTATATGGTGGGGGTCAGTCATTAGGTCAATCCACATCTAGCTAATGTCTCTACCATGATGCTGAAATACAAAAGGAAAATAAAGTAACACCGCATTGTTTTTCTCAGGTGTGAGAGAAAACAACTCAGGATGCCTGGAGAGATTTTCTCTAAGCTGAACAAGAAACTCCGGAAGCTTACTGCTCAAAAAATGGCTCTAAGAGAGACTTTAGGACAGTTTCAAGGTACTGAGAAAAGGACTTGGGAGGGTAACAAAGCACTGTTCATGTTTCTAAGGAGGAGACAGGGTCTGGGCTGTTAGATTCAGGCTCCAAATAAAAACTCCTTTTTTAGAGAGAGAAACTGAACACCTGGGCTGATGCAGCAGGATGTGGGAATCATCCCACCTTGCACTGACCTCAGTGAATATCAGCAAATCCTTAATAAACTTGGACTCTTCAGCAGGCCCTCAGGGCATCTCCAACCTCCAGAACTACAGGGTCCTTGCTGCTCCAGCACTGCTCAGCATCATCCATACCTGCAGGCACAGGCTTGTGGAGTCCTGCCCCACTGAGAACCAAGCCGCTGTGCCCCCTGACTGGATGCCCAAATTAGGAATCTAAATTCAATGAAATGCAGGTTTTCAGGTTTGGAGCCTGGTGGCCTGATCCCAAGGGCAGGTAGGGAAAGTGTGAAACCATCTGTCCCTTGGCAACCTGGGAATTCCTTCAACAAGATGTCTCCTGCCCAGTAGCTGCAGATGCAGGGAGTGCTCATGAGGAAGCAGAAGCAGAGATGGGAGGAGCAGGAGCAGGTTGAAGCAGGGAGGGGTTTGTGGCCTAGGTTAAGCTACTATCCTGCACCCCATAGTGGCCACTGAGTGGAAGGTGACACTAGCGGGACCCCTGGAGTTCCCCAGCCGATAAAGACATTGTCTGGTCCCTTAGCCAATGAATCAGGGACCTGTAAATCTTATCCCTTTGCCAAGGGCTCTTCCCTCAACTCCACCACTTTCCCATCAAAAAGCAGAAAGAAAGGAGCCAGGAAGGGCTGGGCACTGAGCTTCTCTGGGTCCATGGTCATTACATTCCTCCCTTCGCTCCTCTGCCTGCACCTGTAACTTCCTCCTTCCCTGTCCTGGGAGAGGAGACCCCACTGCAGGGGAGCAGGGAGATGCAGAGGCAGCTTCTGAAGCCACAGACCCCAGTAGGACTGCCAACCCTCCCGGATTGGCTGGGAGTCTGCCAGAATTGGCATCGATCTCCCGGTGACTATTGAAAGCAATCCAGGAGATTTTAATAGGATATTATATTATGTCATGTTGGGGGAAAAATCTCCCTGATTAACTTCAATCAAAGTTGGCACCCCTAGGCCCCAGCAGTTGGGGGAAGAGCTGTCCCAGTGTCTCTGCTCAGTCTCTGGGGCTCAGGACAGAGGCAGGTCCCACCCTGGCATCACAAACCAGACACAGGAGGTCTAATGTCTGTGACCCTTTCCCTTTACAGACGATCTTCCATCCAGCCAGAAGAAGGCCAGGTGGCAACAGCATGGATCTTACAACGTAGGTAAGTGCTGGACGAGCTTGTCCTGACACCAACAGAATGGTCCCAGAGAAACCATAGCCTCAAGAAGACTAAAAACCTGCCAGCCCAGCAGTAAAACCCTCTGTCCTGTAACCTGGCAGGTTAGGATTTTCCTGCCTTTGCTTGTGGATTTGCTACCATGTTTTTCTTTTCCTCTGGGGCAGGTGCTCTCCCCAGTGCCAGAGTGAGGAGCTGTGGGGCTGTTCCTGCTCAGCCTCACAGGCCCAGGACAGAGGCAGCTCCTGAGGCCCAGAACAGACATAGCCAGAATGGGGCTGCTGGTGGGTGTGAGTAATGGCCCTGGTCTGAACTGTGCCCTGATGCTGAGATTCTCTCTCCCAGTGAAGGTGACTCTGGATCCAGATACAGCTCATCCCTGCCTCCTTCTGTCTGAAGATCGGAGAAGTATGACACAGGGAAGGAACAGACAGAATGTGCCTGACAATCCTGAGAGATTTGACCCTGCGCACTATGTGTTGGGTTCTGAGGGATTCACCTTGGGGAGACACACCTGGGAAGTGAACGTAGCAAAGGTGCACAGCTGGGCTCTGGGGGTTGCCAGAGAGTCTGTCAGGAGGAAGGGAGAGATTATTCCTAGCCCTGATAGGGGAATCTGGGCTGTGCGGTGCTGTATGGGTCGCCTTCGGGCTCTCACTAGCCCTACTTACACCCCTGTGGTCCTGAATTGCACGCTCAGCAAGGTGCGGGTGTGTCTAGACTGTGCAGGAGGATGGGTGTCATTTCTTGATGCTGATGCCGAGGCTGCACTCTTCACCTTTCCGCCAGCTTCATTCAATGGGGAGAAAATCCGGCCCTTGTTCTCAGTGTGGATGACTGGAGCTGCGCTCAGCCTGTGCCATTGAGTAAGACCTCCAAAGTCTAGCCCTTGGGATGCTCCCAGCTTTAAAGTCGGCATCCCCCTCTAATCCAGAGAAGTCCAGAGCTGGGGCTTTCTGAAAACTACATATTGGCTTACTTTGTACTGAGAGGTTCCTGCTGGGATAACATGTGGGAGGGAGGCAATTTAGGCTATCCAAGGGCTACCTGTGGGAAGCTGCTGGGATGTTTACGTATGCAAATATGAAAAAAAATCCCTGCACTTTACTTTCAGCTCAGCACACCCCCCACAGCAAAGAAAGCACATGCCCAGAAGAGGCACTGCATTAGTTTGATCGGGCTCACCCAACACCTGTATAAATCAGGTGCTTTAGCGAGGCTTTTTGGCGCTTTTATCTAATAGCTGATTGAATCAACTTTAGCCAAAGCACCATGTACAGCAAAAGGCCATGGGAAAGGACGCTGCCCAGAACTGGAAGGCTCCAAGATCCCAGAGTTACACTTGGGCATAGGGACCTTCCTTCCTTAGGATATTCTGAAAACACCAGCTCCACTGCACTGCCCTGCACTGGTCCTTGGTCTCTTATGTCAGAAGATATCTCAATAAACATAAAGTGTGGGGAATTTTTTTTCGTTTTGCTTTGTTCTTTTAGTGGTGTTGGCTCTTCTGTCTTATTTCTCCTTTTGTTTCTCCTTTCATGACACCTGCTGTGGGTTCCTTTCCATTACTCAACCTCACATGGCAAGATGTCCCCTGTGGGCCAGACACCACTTCTACCACAGCTACTGTTGTGACTGTGGCACTGCACTCAGTGTGCTGAAGCTGGGGAAGGCTCTGCACACACAGCTATGCGGTAGTGAGAAAAGAGGAAGGGACCTTGGTGTGGTCAAGTCCTTCTGTTACAAATCAAATGAACCGGTGAAGCTTTTCCAGAGCCAACCCCTCCCTCCTTCCTCCAGAGCAGGTGGACAGCAGAGATATTAAGGGCATTCAGAGCAGGACACATGCCTATTTCTCTATCAGCAGGAGCCTGAGCTTACACAGCCCTGATCAGTCAGTGTTCTCACTCAGAGGGTGTATTACAATTGCTGTGACCTTGTCCCCATTCACAGAAATCTCCCTCAGAGCTCTTGACTCTGGGCCTGATATGTTGTGAGCTCAGCAACAACACTCTAGACACTCCTGGGTTGAACTAACCATTATTTATTATTATAACTCTCTGGAATCATATCCAGGGTGGATCTTAACAATTGCTCTCTGTATATGTAGGCAGAACTTATACTCGTTCTGCCTCTGACTTGACCCAGTCCAGCCCTGTGGAGGGAGAGGAACCAAGAATGTCTTTGGCTCCTCATGGCAGAGAAAAATAGAGGCCTCAGTGCTGCAAAACTGCCACAAGCAAACTGAACCCTACAGTGCTGAACATGAGGGCTTTGTCCTTCAAAGGACAGTACAAGGAAAACACAATATGACACAACAGAAGACAAGCTTCTGAAGGCCAGCCAACATGGCTTTGTGATGGGCAGGTCTCGCCTAACCAACCTCATCTCCTTCTATGACCAGGTGACACAAGCCCTAGACAAGGGAGATGACATGGATGTCATATATCTGGATTTCAAGAAAGCCTTCAACCTAGTTCCCCACAATGTCCCCATGGCTAAGCTGGGGAACTGTGACCTTGATCATCTTCTGATCCGATGGCTAGGTAACTGGCTATGGGGTTGGACCCAAAGAGTACTAGTTGACAGGAGCATATCAGTGTAGTGTAGGGTGACCAGTGGAGTCCCTCAGGGCTTGGTATTTGGACTTGTACTCTTTAACATCTTCATTAACAATCTGGAGTCGGGAGTCAGATACAAACTGGCAAAGTTTATGGATGACACCAAATTATGGGGGAGGGCGGTCACACAGCAGGACAGGCTGGGGATACAGGCTGACTTGGACACACTCTCAAGGTTGGCTGACCAAAACCTGATGGCCGTCAATGTAGAGAAGTGCAAGGTGCTGCACCTCGGTAGGAAGAACCTTCAACATACTTACAGGCTTGGCAGTGCTACGCTCGCTAGCACCACAACCAAAAAAGACTTGGGGGTCCCAACTGACCACAAGATGAATATGAGTCACCATTGCAATGCTGTGGCTGCCAAAACAAACCAAACTCTGGTGTGCATCTACCGATGCATCTCAAGCAAAACCAGGGAAGTCATCCTCCCACTTTACTTGGCCTTGGTGAGGCCGCAGCTGGAGTACTACATCCAATTTTGGGCCCTCCACACCAGGAGGGATGTGGAAAAATTTGAGAGAGTCCAGAGGAGAGCCACCCAAGGCCTGGAGGGCAGGCCATACAAGGAGAGGCTGAGGGATTTGGGACTCTTCAGTCTGGAAAAGAGAAGGCTCGGGGGGGGGACTTGGTAGCAGCCTACAATTATATAAGAGGGGTACCTCAGGACCTGGGAGAACAGCTGTTCACCAGAACTCCCCAAGCTATAACAAGGTCTAATGACCATAAGCTCCAGGAAGGCTGATTTAGACTAGATGTTAAAAAAAAGTTCCTAATGGTGCATGTATCCAGGGTCTGAAACAGACTCCCCACAGAGGTGGTGCAAGCATCTACTCTGGACTCTTTCAAAAAACATCTGGATATTTTTCTTGCTGGGATAACTTGACCCCAGCTGACTTCCTGCCTATGGCAGGGGGGCTGGACTTGATCTCACGGGGTCCCTTCCAGCCCTTAATGTCTATGAAACAACACTCCTTCCCCCTAGCCAGAAGAGCCAGCCAGCCATTTGGGAAGACTCCACTTCTGCTGTGGTCTTCCCATAGAACCAGACTCAGTGAGGAGTTCAGCAGATGGCGGCCCTGTCAGCCTATCTGGAGACTCAACAGTGACGCTTCCTTCTGACGGTGATGAAAAAGGGTTTGCATTGCTGGAACCAGGTTGGCACTTCCCCAATGAATCCATGTCTGTTGGTGCTTGGAAATTGCTCAAGTGTAAGGTTATCAGCAGGAGAATGCCCAAGCAGCTGGGCCATATGATGTCTCCAAACTTGCCTATCATCAGATTTGACTGTATATGATATGGGCCCTGTGACACCCACAATTTTAGATTGAACCCACTCTGGGCCTGTCCCATTGTTCTGAGCAAACACAGTTTCTTGTGGAATGAAAAGAAGTAAAGTACCAGATGCCAACGCGGGGTCCAACTCCTTTTCTTTCCTAAACTGCATGTCTCACACAAGGTCTGGGTTAACATGGTCAAGGCATGTCTTGAGATGACAACCTATAAGAAGCTCTGATGGGCTGGACCCTGTTTTAGGGCAAGGAATTACATGTTGAGCAAGCAGAAATCTGGCCAGTCTTCTACAACAATCCTTTTCTGTGCATCTTTTGCAGTCTGCACCATTCGTTCAGCTTGCCTATTGGCCTCTGACCTGCAAGGTGTAATGGTAACAGTTTGAATGAGGTTGCGGCTGGCAAAATCTTGGAACTCTGCTGAGGTGAATGCACTGCCATTATCAGAAATGATAGTGTCGGGCACTCCATGGGTTGCAAACAGTTGATGGAGAGCTTCCACTTCCACTGAGCTCCTTTATCCAGTAAGTAATGAAGGGGCTCTGCTATGGTGGCTTTGTCTTTCAAGAAGATGTGATAAAAACTGAGAAGTCCTAAGCGTGCTTGAAGATCCTGTCTGCATTTTGGTATAGGGGAATCATGTATTGCTCTTGCCTTGTCTTCAGCTGGGTGAATGCCAGAAGCATCAATCTGATATCCCAGAAAGTTGATGCTGAAAACTCCCAGTTGACATTTCTCTCTTTTTTACTCTGATACCTGCTTTATCAAATCTCTGTAAAACTTCTCTGAGTCTCTCAGTGAGTTTCTCTCTAGACAGCCCCATTATCAACACATCATCCAAGTATGGAACAACCCCAGGAATTCCTGCTAGCAATTTCTCCATGAACCACTGGAAAATTCCTGGTGCTACAGAAATTCGAAAGTGGTGGTGCTTGACACAGAATGCTCCCCAGAGTGTAATTATTGTTTGGGCCTCAGTAGTCTTGACATCCACTATCAATTTCTGATAGGCTTTACCAAGCTCAAGTTTGGGAAAAATCTTCCCTCCTGCAGGAACAGACAGTAACTGGTTAATGGCAGGCACTGGGGGTGGGTCCTGCTTAAGTGCTTTATTACCAGTGCACTTGTAATCCCCACAGATGTGAACACTGCCATTAGGTTTTAAAATGGGAGCAACTGGTGTGGCCCAGCTTGTATGTACAATTGGCTTGAGGAACTCTTGCGCGATAAACCGATCTAATTCTGCATCAATTTTTGGCTGCAATGTGAAAGGTACATTCCAAGCTTTCATAAAGATAGGGGCTACCACAGGATCCATTTGGAACGTCACAGGCGGACCACAGTAAGTTCTTAATTCCTCAGAGAATAGGTGGGGAAACTCCCTTGTAAGCCTTTGCAGACTTTCTGTGCAGAGACTGCGTATGCCTTGAATACTGATTTCCAATGGTGAGAACCAATTTCTCCCCAGAAGACTTTTGCAGGAACCCTTAGTGACAATGAGGGGTAGACGCTGTCTAACAGATCCATACTGGACATCTATACTTCAGCTACCTAGAGTTTCCACAGTCTGTCCATTGTAGTCATGCAGGCAACACTCAGGTTTCAATAACTTGGGGAGAGGGTGCCAAAACAACTTGAAGAATGTGTTTTCATCTATGAGGGATACTCCCAAACCTGAGCCCACTTCCATTTTGCATTTCTTTCCATTTATTACTACAATTACAATCATCTCAGAACCTTGAGTTTCAACAACACCGACATTTTGAATCAAACATGGTTTTGTACCTCATGTTCTGGGGAGAACTCTAATCCATGAGTGGTTGTCTCTAGTGGGTTATGGAATAGAGAAGATCCCACACAACTTACTGATTCGTTTGATGCACTGGCTGGGGAAATTTTTAGCTACTTGCATGATTTCACAACGATTGCACACTTAATTCATACAACACAATTTTACTTTAAAATTCTTTGCTACGCATATAACACTGCTTAGCTTTAAGAAATACCACAAACATTAAGAACACAATAACAACATATATCAGAAACAATGCTCCAAATGCACTTCTTTAAAACAATTACAACTAAAAGTTAAATTTGAATCAATACTATTATTTTTCATAATATACTTACAATCAAAATCCTAGAATTCCGAGAAGCCAAACATCTAGATATGCTTTCATTCCTCAGTAGTACAATTTAATGGGTTGGCCTCAGCAATACGGTTCAATGGGCTGGCCTCAATACTGATAGGACTAAGTCCCCTTCCTTCAGTCCCTTTCGGGTGCTCCGCAGCTTCAGCGTGAACTAAGAGATTCGTGTTCACGGAGAGGGTGGTTCAGGTGATCAGTCTGATCCGGCCTACACTTGCGATTCTTCCTTCATTGTTCTGCAAGTGAGGTTACCTCCAAATTGGAACAGTAGGTTACAGTTTTTATTAAGTGAGTTGCTGTCTTGGGCCCCTCCTACTGAAACCTGTCACTACTCCCAAATTTGGGCTCAGATCTTTCTTAACAGATTCTTTTGCTTGGTAATTAGTTTCTTTTGTTGATCATTTAATTACTTTGAGGAATTTCCTTTCTTTCCAATCTTTTAAAAGGCTCCTAGGTTTGATTTCTCGGAATGTGGGATGTTTGCTTAAGGGTTATTTTTATGTTAACTTTGTTAAAGGCCTCTAAAGATAAAATTCAAAAGGTAAGACTTTGAGGAAAGTCAGGACCTTCCGCACGCAGGCCAAAACAATGGCCTAGATAAGAAGATGAATCTTGTCTTCCTAAACTGGCTAATGGGCAACTATTACAAACATTCAAATATTACATTCAATATGACAGTGGTTTGGGAGTGAATACATTTGCCACAGTCTTTTTGTCTTCCAGAACTGGCCTTCGAGTGGCGAACCCTCTCTATGTGGCCCTTCTTCTTGCAGGTACGACACTCCACATTCCTAAACCTGCACTCCCTTTGTCTATGTTGGCTGCCACGACTCAGATATGTCTATGGATTAATTGGTTTACATGGTGCTGTTGGTGAGGGTATAATCTGCTGAATTTGCTGGTGATGATCTGATTCTTGATCTTTTTGGAGTAAGTGGACATTGCTGGAGAACACCTGGTGAATTTCTCTCACGTTATGGGATGCTACTTCAGCTGCCAAGGCTTTTTCTTGTTCAGTAGCCAAGGTCAAATCTAGTTCAGAGAGCAGGCGATCTTAGATTACTTCATCTAGAACCCCACAAAAAAGACAGTCATGAAGCAGGCCATCCAGAATATCACCAAACTCACCAAATTCTGCAAGGTGACAGAGCTCAGCCAGGTAATCTGCTATGCCTTCGTTGGCCTTTTGGTCCCATTTAAAAAAAATGAAATCTCTGCAGGGTAACAGATGGCCTTGGGCAAAAATGTGCCTTTAGCAAAGAAATTAGTTCAGCATAAGATTTAGTGTTTGGTAAGGCAGGTGCTGTGAGGCAACGGGCAATGGCACATATTTTGGCACCACAGACTGTCAGGAGGATTGCGCACTTCTGTGCTGGGTTTTCCACTTTGTTGGCTTCCAGGTAATAGGACAGCCTCTTGGCATAGGATTCCCAAGAAGCTGTCTGGCTCGCATCAAATTCTTCTACATGCCCCAATGTGGCCATTTTAACTAACATCAGCTGTAATAGAGAGAAAAGAAGAAGAAGAAAAAACTTTCCTCTGATCACAAAACACAGCCAGGGTCTCAGAATGTCATCCCACAATCTAAGGGTGTCTTTTCAGCAAAGGATCCCATCTTCATCGCCAGATGATATGTTGCAAGTTCAGCAACAACACTCTGGACACTCCTGGGTTGAACTAACAGTTATTCATTATTATAACTCTCTGGAATCAGGGTGGATCTTAACAAATGCCCTTTGTATATGTGTACAGAACATATACTTGCTCTACCTCTGACTTGACCCAGTTCAGTCCTGTGGACGGAGAGAAACCAAGAATGCCTCTGGCTCCTCATGGCAGAGAAAAATGGAGTCCCCTCCACAGTGCTGCAAAATTGCCACAAGCAAATTGAACCCTGCAGTGCTGGACATGACGGCTTTGGCCTTCAAGGGACAGTATAAGGAAAACACAATAAGACACAACAGGGCCCAAACCCACACACCCTCCAGCCTGCTCAGTAGAATAACTTTTTGCTTGTGGTTCCTGGTGATCAGGATGACTGGGGGGAGCAGGAGCAGGGGGTGTCTCTTTCTCTGTGCATTTGGTGGTGCTAGGTGTGATATGCTGTGACTGCATGTTGCTGTGGGAGGTGGCAGGTACATGCAGCCAGGCCTTACCAGGCCACTCAGCTGTGGCGAAGGGGAAGCTTTCCTCAGAAGGAGCCATTGATTTTTCCCCTACATAGGTTTCTAGTCCTCAGGGCTGCAGAAAAATCTTTGAAGAACCAGGTGCATGGCTACCAGGCAGGGCCAGAGATGCTGAGCAGCCCCAAGTACTGCCAAAAACCATGGGAGCTCTGGGGGACCTTCTGCAGACAGTCAGGCCCACCAGGTCTTACTCAACATCCCCTGAGTCTTCCCAGGCTACTCTCTCATTGTGGCAGGAAAACAAAGCTGCCAAGGGGTGGAAGATTGTGTCTGAACTTGAATGGTTTCCTAGAAAAACAGGAACGCTTCTGGCTGGCCTGGCTTGAAGAGCTGGAAAGGGAGAAGATTCAGGGAGAAAAAGTCACCAAACTCTTTGAGGAGATTCCCATCTCTACAAAATGATCAGAAAGATGGAGGGGAAGTGCCAGCAGCCAGCGAGTGACCTCCTGCAGATGCAGCACACTGAACCCCTCCCATCCTTTGCAGAAAAGGGAAAGGCCTGAATCCACGGACCTGGAAGGATGTTAGCATAACTAAACTGATGCCTCGATCACCTACTTCAATGGCAGGCTGCAAAAATAGCAACTGTCACAAATTTCTGCTTCCCTGTGTGCTACAGCTTCCTTGGCAGCCCAAGAGCTAAGAGACAGCTGTGCCCAGGAGCTGCCAGGTCAGCAGACAACAGGAATCCTTTCCAGGAAGGAAAATACCTGGCTGATGCTTTAGGCTGAGCACTTTCCTGAACTCAGAAAAGTGAAACAACCTGTCACACTCCCTTCTCAGAGCCATGGCTGCTGAGAGCCCTCTCGAAAGTCTCCAGGATGAAGCCACCTGCTCCGTCTGCCTGGAGTTCTTCAAGGATCTGCAGATGCTTATGGACTGTGGGCACAATGTCTGCAGAGCCTGCATCACTCACTGCTGGGAGGGGCTGGTTACAAACACCTGCTGCCCTTGGTGAGACCTTTCTCCTGAGCAACCTCTTGAACAAGCAGCTGGAGAACGGTATAGAAATAACCCAGAGGACAGCTGAAGAAGCTGAAAGGCAGAGGGTGTCTGGAGAGCACCAGGCTCTGAAACTCCTGTGGTCTGAGGATGGAACAACTGTCTACCTGGCGTGTGACAGATCCTCAGTGCACCCAGCTGCAGCGAGACTGCCCAGGAATACAAGGTAGGAAACCATTAGTTTACTTATGGGTTGATTCCTTCTCGGTGTAACAGACCCCTGCAGTGTCAGATGCAATCACAACAGCCAGTGAGGGATTTACTTCATAGCAAGTGTCTTAGGGGTTTCAGTCACAAGCCAAGAGGCCAACAGGAAAGGACAAATTCAGGTAAATAGGCATTCACAGTATAACAACATACACTTAGAGGATGAGCAAACAGGTAGTGGTCAGCACCGCCAGGGCACATACATTCAGCACGTAGAATCCGGGCCCACCTCTGGGGATGTTCCCAAGAACCAGCCTTTAGTCCAGAGTCGCTCTGTTCAGGGCTGCACAGAGATCGGGGATCACGTGCAGTTGGTCTGTGGTTCGTCTGCGCAATGCAGGGGTTTTTCTCCCATTCAGTCCAGCTCACAGCAGCACCACCATCACCCCCAGGACTCCTGGCAGTAGCCAGCCCAGGCTCCCAGATCCCCCCACTTCTTCCTGCTCCACCAAGGTCTCCTGGGATTTGCAGTCTAGCAGCAGAGGTCTGCAGGGTTTCTTGTCCCTTCCACTTCCTGCTTCCAGGTGCCTCTGGGATTTGTGGTCCATGGTCAGTCAGTAACTCTCCACAAGGTTGCTCCCCCTCCTGTCACACGCTCATATTGCATTTTCAGTGCACACAACGCATTACATTACATTGGGTTTTCTGACACCTTCCATCTCTCTCCCCTTCTGCTACTGATGTGACCAGATCTGGGAGGCCCCTACTGCAGTGAAAAGGCTAGAAAAAGAAATTTGGGGTAATTGTGTTTAAACATGTTGACCCTCAAATATGGTCTGTGGGACCAAGGTAGGTTTGAGTGGCCCATGGTTATAGGAAAACTTAAATTAAACTCTCAACCAGAAAATAGAGGAAGTACATACCTCACCATGAAATACCATAATCTTCCTAAGTCTGCTACAGAGATGGACAAAAATAGTTAAATCATTAGAGTCTGAACAACGGTTACAGATCATGGTTAAAAATGTTGAAAGTCCCAGATGACAAAAATGATTCTAGACCTGATAAGCTGCAAAATGTTATAGCGCCAGAAAGAGAAAAACACTTTAATCTCTAAATTTACTCAGTTCTAATATCTAAAAAATCATAAATAGGTGGCCAGGATGATAGGGCAAAACTCTTACCTAAATTTTCAGAGACTAAATCCAGGGATTTTCCAATGCTTAGAGAGAATCAGAAAAAAGTAGGGCTAGAAGGGACCTCAGAAGGTCATCTAGTTCAGCCCCCTGCTCAAGCCAGGTGAAAACCATCCCATACAAGTACTTGCCAAACCCATTCCTAAAGCTCCACAAACAACCTTGTAATAGTGAAAGTCAATCTCCTAATTTTATCATGTTGTAGTCAGACTAGTTCTAAGCAGTTTTCTCATTTCCATATTACTGTACGGATGTGGCATCTCTCATCTTTACTCTAGCTCAACTGTTTTCCTGCCTGTTACCACTTCCTTTGCCTGTATGCTTGACATCAGTTAACTATCTTAGGGTCTTGTTACATATTAATTTTAAGTGGCTCCTGTAGCTCTTTAACCTCAGGATTGTCTACATATTAACACCTGAAACTAGTTTTAAGCACAAGCAGCTTAAAGTTATTCCTTTCCAGTTTAGGTTTCTCTCTGATCCATGCTCATGTCCCATTAATGTGTGTCCACTGCACACACACAAGCCACCTAAATTGCAGACCTCCATACTGCCAGGATGCACTGCCCCCTCCCACACCTTCCTGTGCTGTGCGGATAAACTCTCCACCCCCTGACCTCTACTACTCAGAAGGCAGATCTGGCACCAAGCCAACTCCCCCTCCTGCCCTTGGGTGTGTGACCTTCCCACCCCCAGGGGTGCAACCTCATGCAAAGAGCCTGAACAGCCTATGCCAGCTAGCCAAGTTGAAGGCAAAGGTGGGTACAAGATTGGAGTCTATAGAGGTATGGGGGGAGCAAGGTAGGGGACTGGATCAGGTCCCCATTATCTGGCGCTTCCTGGGGCAGGGACAATGGCTCCTCCAAAAGCACCTTCCCTCAGCTAGGGACTGGCTGGGAGCTGAACCAGAAGCAGGACAGCTCCTGGCCAACCCCTGGCTGTGTGGGGAAGCCCAGCTGGGCACAAGACTTGTCCCCATGTGTACAGGGCTGGGAGAGCTCTGCAGCAGCTGCTGTCTCCCAGCCCTGTGCCCATTGGGACCAGGTCTCATGCTCTCAGCTAGTCCCTGGGTTAGCATCCTGGGGGCTAACTGCTGCAGGGGACCAGAGCAGGGTAGGAGCAGGCTTGTATTGTATTGCTTCCTTTGGGAGCAGATTTGCTCCCAGGGAAGGTTTACAGTGTAGTAGGCCTTTATAGCTTAATTGCACATGTAGGTGCACCCATACTGATTAATACTTGAGTAGCTCAAAGTATAATGTGTAACAAGGCCATTAGCCTCACTTATCCTCATCTACTCCTATGCAACATTACAACATTTACTGAAATCCACAAAGGTAGGAGGCAGTGGAGAGCTTTTAAAGTATCTGTCCGATTCCTTTCAAAAATCAATTTGCACTAGGAAATAAAGGAATCATTGGCAGAACTGGAATAACTAAATGATGACTAAAGCTTCAATCACAAGGTTAGTAGACTAGGAACAGGCCAAAGGAATTGCCAGTGTCTTGAACTCTAGCAATTGCTCAAACTCACTCCTAAGCTGTCTGTAATGCCAGGAGTTGACTTGGGTCTCCAAGGAACTTCAGAGTCTTGGCATTTAGGTGAAATAAAAAAACCCCTCACTTCCACCCCACAAACCAAAACCACAAAAAACATCCCAGGCACCTCACTACTCTGACTCCTCAAGGCAAAATAGCTCAACTCTTCTGTTCTTTAGGAAAATCTTCAGGCCTGTTTGAAGACTGTGAGGGAAGAAAGAAACCAGTTGCTACAAGTGAAATTGAATAGAGAGGGGAGAACCCAGCCATATCTGGTAGGTGCCCATTGATTTCAGCCTGGAGAGGGAACAAGCAGGAGTCTGTTCACAGGTAAATTCCCTGGGGCCATAGTAACTGTAGGTGTGTCTACACAAGACCCTTCAAGTGCAGTAGACTAATCCTACTGCACATTAGTGCAGCAGGCAAAACCTGTGCTGATGCACAGTAGTTTTAGTCTACTGAGCATTTACATCACTAAAAGACCATTTCCACTAATACACAGTAGCACTGATTATGGCATATTATGTTAGTACCTGTCATTACAGGTACTAAACTTAATGTGCCATAATTATGGTGCATTAATGAATGTGTTGGCTACAAAGGACCAACTCACAGGATTACTATAAATTCTAGTTTATTAGACGGGGATGTGAAGTTTTAATAAAATTATAAATGCATCTTCTGGGAGGTTATGATGTGTACTGGTCACCTTAACACATATACACACACATGCACTCACTTATTCAAACCCATGTCATTCAAACCCATGTAGTATAGCGTATATAGTAGCTGCTGTAGTAATTGTGGGGGTACTGGTGTTAGTATATCTACCTATCTGAGGCCCTGCAGATTTGCTGTCAATGGTCAGCTTCCTCCTGGGTGGTGTCTTCTCCAAAAAGGGGTCACCTGCTTGTCCTCCTGTCTCGGTAAGTCAGGTGCTGGATGTGGGGGCGCCACTGAGGGTCACACTTCACTGCCTTTTATCCCTTCTCTGGCAGACTTGTGTGATCTCCCAGCATCATCTTGGCTGCCCAATTTGGAGGTCGCTGTCCCATGTGGGTCTTGAGTACTGCATGAAAGCTGGTAGTCTCAGGGGTCTCTGCCTGCTGGTAGGTGCGATTTCAGGAGTTAGTTTATGGTTTTGATTATTTTAACAATGGTATTGTTAAGGGGTGCAGGTGCAGTCGGTTGGACACCTAGTCCCAGGAACCGGTTTCCAGAGCTGATTAACAAACACTGGATACCTTGTTGAACAAACAATGAAGTTCAAGGCAATTGCATTGATACCTTCCTCCAGTCAGTCTGAGGCTGGAGCTGTTAATTGCCACTTGTTAACTTGTAACCCAGCTGACTCTGCTTGCTACTCAGTTACTTACTCCCTCAGATTTGCTCCCGTTCATTCAGGAAACCAGCCCCAGTGCAGCAATGCAGTTTCAGTGATTATAATTCCAATGCATTCTTACAATAGTAGTTCTAGTAATACAAGGCATGACTTACTCTAAAGAATACATTATACTTTTAAAAGTTAAAAGTATAAAATATAAAATACAGAATACCAGGTCAAAGGTGAGACAGGTAAAATATTAAAATGCACTGTGAGGTAGTGAGGATCAAAGGTCACCGGGAACAATAAGTGAGTTAGGTTAGATGCAGCAGACTGATTTAGCATACATTTTAGACAGATATGGGTAGTTTGCTTTGGGAAATAGGTTTAATCAAAGGAGGAATATATTCACCAGGATATATATACAGTTGTGCTTTCAATGTACCTTGGCTTTTCTCGTCTTTTACAGGATTTGCTTTGAAGTGGATATTTTAGTTCTTTTGCTTTCTTTAGTGGCACATAGCTCAACTGATATGAGGATGTGGTTTTTAAGTTTCTCAACAAAAAGCCACTTGAGCTTTCTGGCTTGCTTTGAGCCTTGCCACACTCATGCAATGAGTGTGCTAGGTCTCTGCCAATACTCAAACGGAAAAAGAAATCCACAAAATGGGGGATGTAGGCAAGAAGGGGCTTCTTATTAGAAATGTGTAGGCTCTTGTCTCTTTCTGCCTACCCAGTGCTGGATCCCAAAGTCTGTGGGTGCACCTGTGCACAAACACAGGGCCTGAAAAAACTTCTTCCCCCCAAGAGAATTCCTCCAACAGGAAGAATCTGAGCTTTCATAAATCAGTGAATTAATTTATAGCCCCGGGAGTCTAGACAAGGATCCTCCCCTCCTGACACATGCAGTTCAGAGCCACCTGCCTGAGCCCAGCAGAGTGGAGTGTAACCCACGTGCAAGAAGGGGAAGTTCCAGCAGCCTATGGAGATGGCTCCTGAGCTGGGAAGGAGACTCTGGGATTTCTCTCAGAAAACCCTTGTTGTCCAGGAGATTCTGAGGAAATTCACAAGCGCTGGGAAAGGATATGGGAAGGGACATGAGGACAGGTCTCTTTGGCCATAGGAGGAGATGGATCTGGCCAGATGACTGATAACTAGATTAATTATAAAACAGTGTCAACAAAATGAGCAGATATAGCAGGGCCCAGGCATCAGGGCATCTCAGATTCATTTACCGTGTGGCTTCAAAAAGTTATTAAGATCCAGATTTAGCCAGAAAATCTTTATGGCGTCTCCCCAAACAGAGTCCAACAGGTTCATGCTTTAGAACTGCTTGTCATTCACAGCAGCTGATGGGCAGAGTTGGTGGGAACTGCAAAAACCCAACCCCTCTGAGAGTCAGGACCCAAGATTTGGCAACCAAAATGGAGACCTTGAATCAATCTGAATCCAAATCTGAAATGTGGGCTGCAAGGGGCTGTAGGGAAGGTGCAAACATTGTGTCATGTCCTAGAAAACCCCTCCAACACAGGGGCCTCTTCTCTTACCTGCCCAACAACTGCAGGGCAAGAACTTTAATGAGGAACCTCCAGGTTTTAGTCCCATCAGGAGTGTTGGCATGCCCCAGTCAAAATCTCCAGCCTTGGCTGTACCCAACACCCAGTGTTTATGAGGAAAGTTAAAAAAAATCCCAGGCACCTCCGGCAGCAGGAATGGAAAAAACATCCTTCCTGGCCCCATTTGGCAATCAGCAAAGCCCAGAAGCATGGGGGAAAAACAAACACCTCCATTCTGTTCTGTAACTTGCAGATAACAAGAACTCCATACAGCACCCTCTTACTGGATGGCCAGAACTTCCCTTTTAGTATCCCTTCCATAAACGTATCCCAGCTCCTTTAATTATTATTTTTTGATGGGGGTGGGGGATGGGGTTTGTAATGTTCTTCACTGTATAGCGCATGTGTAGACACTAATGGGGCAGGCTGTGGTACAAAGGTACTTCAGTGCTGAGCTGCCTGCTGGCTAGCCTCATACTAGAGCACTGTCATGGCCCAGCCAGCCCTTCTGCAGCATGTTGAGCTGGGTAGGAGCAGCCCCAGGTTGTCAGGCTGACTCTCTGGGCCCCCTGCCAGCCAGGGCTGTTCCAGCCTGGCTCAATGTGCTGTGGTCCTGGGCACACGTGAAGATACATCACTTGGAAGCAATAAACTCTGGCATGATAAATGCCAGAGTTCATTGCTTCTCCTTACTTGCACATCTAGATATGCCCTGCGTATACCACAGAGTTAAGGACATCAGCAAGACCTGGGACACCTGGGAGCTGGCAGACTCTCTGACCAGATATTGAATACTTTGTGGCAATGAAGACAGTGTGTTATTTTCTGTATCTCCTCTGTGAGATCTCAAGGGCCAACTCCTGCTGATCCCTGTTCAGGGCTTCATAGGGAGACTGGCTAGGGCTGGGCCAGTATGAGAGGCGAATTACACCGTCCTTCTCCAGCACGATGGGGAAACAGCAGCGTTCTCAGGCAGATGCAGCAAGTCTGCAGGAAAGTTTGCCAGCTCAGAGCTTTGAAATTAAACCTTTGAGAAATTAGTTGAAATGGAAGAAATGTTTATCTTTAGGTTTTGGCCTGACTCCTGCCAGCTTAGTAGACACCCACAGTAATTTCCAGGAAGGAAACACCCAGCTACTGCTCAAGTCTGAGCACATTTTTTGTTCAGGTAAGTGAAACTGAGTGGAAAGAGTGACAGGGTTAGAGCCATGGCCACAGGGAACCATGTAAAAAAACTCCAGGGTGAAGCAAACTGCTCCATCTGCCTGGAGTTCTCCAAGGATCCAGTGATGATCATGGGCTGTGGGCACAACTTTGGCTGAATCTGCATCACCCAGTGCTGGGAGGGGACTGAGACAGACATCACCTGATCTAAGTGTAGGGAGATCTTTTCCCGAGGAATCTTGGCCCTGGTACCATGTACACCAAGCTCACACTGCAGCTCCCATAGGAGAGGCTGTCCACTCCCAGCAGTTCAATATAAGTAGGTGATGGCCCAGGTTGGGCTGTACAGCTGGGTTTGAATAAGCTCCCTTTAACTTTGGATCTTTCTTTCCCCACACCTACTGCTGTAACTGTCAAACTGTTTTTGTGAGAGGATGTGTACCCACAGCTGTGCTATGAGGAGAGAGACTCTCCCCCCCTATGCAGAAGGCCTCAAAATGCTAGTGTGATTAAATCCTTCTGTTACAAAGCAAATGAGGTGGTGGAACTGCTCCCCATGTGTGCGCGCACAAAACACATGTAACAATTGAACCAGTCTCAAATGTCACTTTTTGGGAACTATTCAAAATTGTCTGAGATGCTGTGGCTCCACACCAGGGGCTGGGAGTGAGCTCCCAGCTCAGAATGTCTCCCAGTGGAGCTGGGGCTAGATAGTATCTGCACCCACCCTTTGGTAGGTGACCCTTGCCTGGAAGCATTTTCATTTGTTTTTCTTTAACCTTTTCTCTTAAATATGAGTTCAGAAAACTTCAGTAGCCCCCAGATGACCAAAGTCTTACTTGACTGGCAGATTGAGAGAAGGGTGTTGCTTGGACCCATGCTTTTTGGTTCCCAAAGGCTGTAGGGGCATATTGAGGGGCAATTCAATAGGGAGTGAGGGCACCACTGATTGTTAGGAAGAGAGCTTTTATTGAGCAAGCAGGTCTTTGAAAAAAGTGCCAGCCGGGGCAGGACTTCTCTCTCTTTCTATTTCTTGCTCTATCTGACTCTCTGACCTGTGACCAACTGGTGGCCAAGCCCTAATCAGGGTCATCTGGGTGCTGGCATCTTCTGTCCCTGCATACTGGCTCCCTGATGGTTCTCCTTCAGGATTGTTTCTTCTTAGCAGTCAACCTTCAGTTGTAACTCGGTCCTTCACGGAGCCTTAGCCCAACAACATCTTGGACTTCAGCCTTTTGCTGCTCTTCCGTCTGGCTTCTGGGTGGTTGAACCTAGACTGTTGCCCCTAAGCAGGAGGCCTCAGGTTTCTGTGTCCTCTGTTGTAACATGCTGCCTGTCTGGCTTGATGTTTTCTTAGACTTCTGTGTATTGTGTGCTCCCCTCCATCAGATTGCAGCAGGCTGTCCCTCGTGGTAAGCAGCATCCTGGTTCTTCACCCCAACAATGTTTGGGCTGGGCTACTGTCAAGTCCCTGACGGTGTATTGTCAAATCCAGTTCAAATCCAACAAAACCAGATAAAGATCCTGTCCTGTCCTTTTTGCCATTTCTATTTGTCTTTTGGTCACTTTGACAGCTAATTCTGCCTTCCCATTGCTTTCTAGGTGCCCTGGGAAAGGAGCCTTGTGCTCGAATTCTAATTTTGTGTTAAATCTTTTGGATTCCTTTGCAGTATATTGTGGCCCATGTTCTAAAAGCTGCTGTGCTTGATCTGCCAAGAGTCCTAGGCACACCGAGCTCACCCTGTGGCTTCCATCCAGGAGGCTGCCCAGCAGTGCAAAGTACAGGGGTGCTAGTCTGGGTCTGGCTAGAGCGCTGGATTTGATTTATAATCCCTTCTAGTGCTGGATCGTTCTCTCCTACAACTACTGCTATTAAGTGCAGTAGGACAGTTAGATTGCTGTCTCTGGGGCAGGGTCTGCACATATAGCTGTGCTATAATGAAGTATCAAATCCTTCTGCCACCAGGAGTCATAGGTCATGTATCCACTATCCCAGCAGCATTATTGGTTGTGGGGTGGGGAAAAGACTCCAGGTGTTCTCCTTCCCTTGGGATGACCTGGGGGAAGGGAAGAAGGAATACGCCCTTCTCTGTGTGTTTGATGGATTGTGCATGTTCTGCGACTGTATGTGGTAGCAGGTGCACACAACCAGGCCTTGCAAACTCACTCATCTGTCCAGAGAGTGATTTTGCTTGGGGGGGGGGGGGGGGGGAAGAAGAGAAATGGGGAGCCACTGTAAGGTTTTAGCTCTGTTGCAGTGAAAACCTTCAAAACAACAGGGTACACAGATGCCCAGCAGGGCAAGACATCTAACAACTGCTGAGATCAACTCTAACTACTTCCAAAGACCAGGAAGGTCCATAGCTGAGCTCCATGGACACTCAGGTCCACAAGGCCTCACACAACATCCCCTGACTCTTCCCAAGGGGCCTGCCATGCCCAAACTGGCTTCTCTCTGTTCACGGCAGAAAAAGGCAGCAGCCAGGAGGCAGACAATTGTTCCCGAGTTTGAGCAAGTGCACCAGTTGTTAGAGGAAGAAGAGTAACTCCTCCTGGCCTGGCTGGGAGAGCTGGAAAGGGTAAATGAGAAGACTCAGGAGGAAACAGTCACCAGGCTCACTGTAGAGACTTCCAGTTTCACCAGCCTGAAAAGGGAGCTGGAAGGGAAGTGCCAGCAGCCAGTGAGTGACTTCTTGCAGGTGAAGCACACCGAACCCTTCTGATCCCTGCACAGGGAAGGGAAAGGCCTAAAACATGGGCCTGGGGGAATCAACATATATGGGCTGGTAAACTGCACCCGTGTGTGGTGCGGAGTCTGAGAGACAAGCATGCTCAGGAGAGTCACTAGGGTGTGGCGAGTGGCACTGAGTTCTCTCTCCCCTCTAGGAGATCAGGAGCACATTGAGCAGGTAGGTGACTTCTTCTCACTCCCTATACCAGGAAGGGCCCTGGACATGGTGTTAAGGTCACATCTTCCCAGGAAGCACAGCACAGCATGGGAGGCAGGGTTACCCTTGAATACAAATTTCTGACAACGTTCCCATCCAGAGGTTGTTCCCCTTGAAATGCATGCTCTGGGGTTATCTGTGTGGTGGGAAGGATTCACCTCCTCTTTTCCACAAGGAAGTGACAGCGCTGGGGAGTGGCTGCCGAAGGACTGTGGAGCTGGACTCTCTTGGCACCTGGGGAATCATCCCAGTCACCAGAAATCCTTTCTGATTCCAAGAAATGCCCTGGTCCATTCAGAGCTGAAGACTGTTAATCAGTCCTGGTGGAGGGAGATGGCACTGCTACTGCCACTGTCTATGCTGCCCCTGCCCCAAGGTCAAGGATCCTGCAGGGACTCAGCCTCTGGTCCCTCCATGTCACTGACATTCAGCTGACTCACAAAAGGAAAATAAAAAAAAGTGACAGATTTTTTCCCCCAGGTGCAAGAAGGAGTAGTTCCTTCTTCCATGGGGGATTTCCCATGAGTTAGAAACAAGGTGCTCTAATTTGTCTGAGCAAAATCTAGCTCTAACAAAGACTTTGAGGAAGCTTCAAGGTACAGAGAAGAGGGCTTTGAAGGGGAACAGGAGAGTGGCCCTGCATCTGGAAGTAGTGATAAGGTCTTGTGCTCTGAATTTAGTGCATGTGCCTCTTTCATTAAGAGCCTATATTTTAAGTCTCAGGAATAAAGCCATTAGGCAGGGGCCTGTCTGTGACTTGGGGCAGAACACTGATAACTTGGGATTTTTACAGGGGCTTTGTCTCTCCAGACCTTCAGGGCCCTGCTGCCCCAGGGCTGCTTAGCCTCTGCACCTGTAGCTGGGGGTCAAGCAGTGCTGCAGGGTCCATCCCTATTGAAAACCAAGCCTCAAGTTTGGCCACCAAACTAAAGACTGAATTAAATAAGACATGGGTTCTCAAGTTTACAGCCTTCTGGCTTGGCCCTAGGGATGTGGGGATGGTGAAAGCCCCTCCCATGACCTGGGGAATCCCTTGAACAAGAAGCCTCTTGTGTCTCCTTCCCAGCAGCTGCGATCGCAGGAAGAGTTCCTGAGCGAGCAGAAGCAAATCAAGGAGGGAGCAGAGGCAGGGAGGAAGCAGATCAGGGAGGGAGGATGTGGCTTAGGTAAAGCTGCATCTCTGATATCCTGCACACCCACAGGGGCTACTGGAGTGGAGGGTGACTCCGACTGAACCCCTGGACTTTCCCAGTCAGTACAAAGCTTTGTCTGACCCCTCAGCTAATAATGGAGTTGCAAGCCTTATCTGTTTGCCAAGGGCTGTTGTGCCAAACCCACCACTAAAGACATAATGTGCAAGTAATGCAGCAGGTGCAGTCCTCTCTCACCCTTCTTCTACTGGGCAGCATGTAGGAGCAGCAGCAAACAGCAGTGCAAGCTAGGGCTATGCAAAGCTTGGATCATGATTCAGATTTGGATGATTCAGAGGCTGAAACTATGAATATGAATTGAATCACTGGAAGCTTTAGGCTTTCTGAATCGATTCAGAGCTTCCACATTACTTCAGAAGAGGTTTGGAGCCAATTTGGCAATTTGGCCACAGAGTATAATGGGGAATCAATGAAATATCTATAGCTTCGTTGCTTTTTCATCTGATTTGGATAAAACTTGCAGGGATGATAGCATCTCTTGAGATCATGAAGCCTACTATGTTTCAAGAAGATTGGTGCAGGAGTTGGGGGGAAACTGCACCCCAAATTCTTGAAAGCAAAACTCGTGCCACATGTGTTACACCACAGGGGGAGTGAAAACTGCAGGTGTGGTAGCCCCTGCTGAGGCCACAAAGCCTGACAAGTTTCAAAATAGAATGGCCTGGCGGGCTGCATCTGGCCTGCAGGCCGCATTTTGCCCACCCCTGAGATCGGTGCAGGGTTTCTGGGGCCCTGCATCTCTAGCTGCAGACAGGCAAAACTCGTGACATGGGTGCTTGTGGGACTGACTGTCTGTCGGGGGGGGGGGGGGGGGGGGGGGGGGGGGAAGAAGACTACTGAAGGTCTGGCTGCTAAGCTACTTTGTTATCAGTTACCAATCAGTCATGATTCACTCAGGGACCAGCTCAATATGCGTACTTAGCTAATGTAGCCAGTTAATTAGCAATGATTAACATCTACAAAAAACAGACCAAGGAGAGGAAATAATCAATACAGATAATCAACTGCCCCAAGACAGAGACAGTCACTTGCACAAGCACCCATGTCATGAGTTTTGGGTGTCAGCAGCTAGGAGTACAGGGCCCCAGAACCCCCCTGCACTGATCTCCTCAACAGATGACAGGCTCCATGGCCGCAGCAGGGGCTAGCATCCCTGCAGCTTAACACAGTGTCACCCATGTCAAGAGTTTTGCCTGTCAGCAGCTTGAGGTGCAGTTCCCCCAAGCCCCTGCACCGATCTCCTTGAAACTTGGCAAACTTTGTGGCCTGAGCAGGGGCCAGCATCCCTGAAGTTTTCAGCCCACTTAATACCCACAGGGTCATCTATGTCATGAGTTTTTCTTGTCAGCAGCTTAAGGTGCAGTTCCCCCCAAACCCCTGCACTGATCTTCTAGAAACTTGGCAGGCTTTGTGGCCTCACCAGAGGCTACCACCCCTGCAGTTTTCAGCCCCCTGTGGTGTAACACATACACATGACATGAGTTTTGCTTTCAGGAATTTGGGGCTGTGACAGGTATCCGCCCTGGGCCGACCTTAATGTGGCCCACACACACCTGTTCCTGGGGCAACAGCCTGCCTACTCTCCTGCCATGCCTTGTTGATAATTGATTAATCAGTGTTAATTAGCAGGAGGCTGCCCTTGTACTGCCCCGCTGCTAGGGGGCGCTATCTGCAGCTCCGCTTCCTCCCCTACACTGTAGTCCACACTTTGCCGATGGAATGATCATTGACTCAGGTCTATCACTGTTTTGGCTCCTTCCTGTTCTCTCTGGGCCTTCCTTCCTTGGATGCACTCCCTCCAGTACTAGGGCCAGGGAGAGCCCTCTCTCACTCTGTGCCCTCTTTTCTGGGGCCTTATCTACAATGCTGCCCCCACTCTGGGGCCTTCTCAGTGATGCTATGTCCTCTCCTGGGGTTCACCCCACCCACCCTGGGGCTTCCCAATAATGCTGCCCTCTCCTGGGGCTCTCCGTGCCTACACTGGGGCTCCTTAATAATGCTGCCCCCTATCCGGGGCTCAACATGCCCAACTTGAGCTTCCCAGTAAGGCTGCCCCCTCTCTGGGGCTCTCCATAAACTGCCCCCTCTCTGTGGCTGGGGTCTATGTGCCCTGTACGCTGTGCCCTTACTGGTGCTGGGGCCCCCATGCTACTGTGGGTTCCCTATGAGGCCTCCTTCAACCCCTAATAGCCTCACCCAAACCACCAGTGTAACAAACAGCAACACAAACCCAAGCCTCCTGGCTATAACTTAAACATAAGCCACCTGGCTATAACAACATTGCTCAAGCATCTTAGAGCTGCCATAAGCTGTACCTGTGGTCAAGCTTCATCCCGTATCCTGGCTTAGGGAGCTCCTGCCTCTCTGATTGCTGGCAGGGAACTGAGTGTGGCCCCAGCCCCTAGGGTTTATAAGGGAGCCAGGCCCTGCCCCCTCTGGTCAGCTGACCTTCTTTGGTTGCCCTGGCAACCCACAGCTGGGCGCCTTAGTCACTGCTAGGGCTCCCTCCCTAGCAGTTTCCCCTCTTTAGGAGCAGGGCACTTCCGTGCTCTGTGACAGGGGCATAGGTCTCCCCGACCCCCTGCACAGATCTTCTTGAAACTTTGTAGGCATTGTGCTCTAAGCAGATGTTACAACTCCTGCAAGTTTCATCCAAATCAGACAAAAAACAACAAAGTTATAGATATTTCATTGATTCCTCATTATACCCTATGGCCAGATCTCCGAGGCGGTTCTGAAGCTTCGGAGCCACTTCAGCCGGATCAAGACGGAAACCCGGTCCAGAGCTCCAGATTGGATCATGGCCATCCAAAACAGCTGGATCCACATCTGAAGCGGTCGGATCTGAAGCCGGATCAAATAGTTGCCTACTTGCACAGGCCTACTGGAAGCAGTGTGTGTCATGGAGTGCAATGTGTTGTGGGAATTATAGTTCTCTGGAGTGTTGGTGGTGTTCACTGCTGCTGGAGGAGAACTTTCACCCCATTTTTTGCCACCAAAGCCCATGTTAGGAGAGCAACAAATGGGTCATATCTCCCTCAAGCAGCAACAAACTCAGCTGCTTCTATGAAACTATGGCTTCCATAACACCTTGCACTCCAGGACACATATAGTCTGTGCTGCTGCCATGTGCAACCAGGAAGTGGAAGCCATGCTGGGAATGGGAGAATGCGGTGCCCTTGCCTCCCTTCTGGTGCTCAGCCTCAGGGACCCAGGGCAGAGCCAGCTCCTGGAGCCCAGGATGATCCCAGGCAGAACAGGGCTCCCAGGGAGGGTGAGGAATGCCCACAGGCTGAGCTCTGCCCTGATGCTGTGATTCTCTCTCCCACTGAAGGTGACTCAGTCCATACGTGGTTCATCCCAACCTCATCCTGTCTGTGGATTGGAGAACTGTTATGATAAAAACAATAAAGGTAAGAGATTGCCCCTTAGGGCCTAGGACAATATATTTACTAAGAATTTCAACCAGCTGAAGGGATTCTGCTCACAACAACCCTCTAGGCTGCAGAGACCCTGCTTGGACATGGGTCAAACTCACACTGCTTCTGAATATCAAGCTGTGAGCAGCATCCAAGACATCAGGGGAATGACTCAGTGGGGATGGAAGGACTTGGGCATGTACGCTGGAAGAGAGGCAAAGTAGCAGAGTCAGGGCCAGCCCAGAAATATTTGGGGCCCCCTGCAAGGCATAGCTTTAGGACCCCCTGACATGAAGAAGACATTGGTGGTGGGGAGGGGGTGGCGAGCACAGAGGTAGATTAAGGTGTACTGGGGCCCTAGGCAAGCACAAAATTGGAGGTCCTCTCCCGCCATGGGAGTTGGGCTTCAGGGTGGGGGAGGGAGTGGCCTTTTCCTCTCCTAGTCCTGGCACGGGAGGCAGGGTGGACCCTGCCGGGCTGGGGGGCACATGCCTGCTGTTTCTCCCTGCTACCCACCCCCACTACACCCAAATGTACATATACATGTGGCAGACAAGGTTCTTTGGGCAAATCTGGTATCCTTTATTAGACCAGATAAATAGTTGGGAACAGTTTTCTAGCAAGTTTTTGGGTTTAATAACCCTTGATCAGGCTGAGGAAGCATCTGCAGTTGGCCCAGCCTGCCTCTCATCCACTGGCTCCTCAATTTACATCTTCACTGACTGCCCTTCTTGCTGCAGCCCAGCCTCTGGCTTCTTTACTATTCATTCCATCCAGGAAGAGCACACACCAACTGCAGATGCTTCCCCAGCCTGACCATTGGCTTTTAAGGCCAAAACCTTGCTAAGAAAAATGTTTCTAACTACAGGCAGTCCTCCCACATGAGACACAATTGGTTCCTGAAAATCACATCTTAAGTTGAAACGTTGTAACTCAGAACCAATTTTCCCATAAGAAACAATGCTATAAATGGGGGATTCATTCTTGAACCAAGGCTCGATATGCTATTTTCACTAAAAATACCCCAGGATTTTGTACTCAACCAATTATAGATGAGTAATATAGCTACATTAATGTATTTATATTGTAAGTAGCAATCATATTGATTTGGAAGGACTTCTTTGAGGTGACTTTGCTGGACTTTTTGAAAGGCTCTTGGTTGGACTTTTTGAAGGGTTCTTGGCTGGAGTCTTCTCAGGAGTTTTAGCTGCAGGTTTCTCTGGCACCTTGTCTGCTTTCTTAAAGAAAGTGTCTAAGGAAGTTTGGACAGATATTCTCCAGGGAGATGAGCGATGCAGTGAACTTGTTTGCTGGCATCGCATCGCATCGGATCAAGTGTTGTAACAGCAAACTGACATCATAAAGTTGAAACAGGGTGTCAATTTATAAACATTGTAAGTGCGAAATGTTGTAACTCAAAACATTGTAAGTTGAGGACTGCCTGTATTTAGTTGGTCTAATAAAAGGTACACACACACAGACACCCCCCCTCTCCGGAGTTCTCTGCCCTCTCGCTCCCCCCACAGCAGCTGCCCACAACTCAGTCTCACTCCCCACACTCCCATTACACTCATGTGCAGGGAGCTGCTGCCCAGCCATCCTGAGCAGCCCTGCAGATGCAGAGAGGAGGGCTGGGCTGGGCTGGGCTGGGCCCGGTGGGGAGCAGGTAAGACGGGGCTCTCCCAGCCCAGCTCTGCCCCCTCCCCCGCAGGCATGGCGGGGCTCTTCAGGCAAGACCCTGGCCCTGCCACACCCCCTCCCAAACCCATTGGTGGAGGAGGGGTCCTGCTTCTAGCTGCCAGGGAAGCAAATGTGAAAGCTGCAGTTTTAAACTTGGTGCTGAAAATGGGCACAGAGTTTAAAACTGTGGCTTTCACTTCCCTGCTGGGGGGATGCTGGCTGCACTGGGCCCCTTGGCTGAGGGCCCCCTGCAGCTGTAGGTTTTGCATGCATGGATGGGCCAGCCCTGAGCAGAGTCTCTCCTTCTTCCAGCCTTAGAAAAACAAAATCTGAGAGGGGAGGAGGATCTGAAATGCCCACAACAATCAGAAACAGGAGGCATTCATGTGGGAACTGGGACATTAGAGGGACAGAGAGAGCATTGCTGCTGTAGTCCAGCAGTTAGGGGACACAGTTGGCACCTTTGATCACACAACTCTGAGTCAGTGGCTGATCTGCAAAGATACAGCTCTTTGTACCTGGTCCAGAGACATCCACCAGCATAAGGAATCCAGTACCATCCTCTTCTCAACTCATCTAACTTCCAATGGGAACATCCTGTTTCCTGGCTTAGATGTTCAGCCTTCTGTATAAACACATGTGTGGACTTGCATCCGACAGTGGAATCTGTCCTTTTCTGTGTCACTGTTGCACACCTCTATGAGTCTGGTTGGGTCTGGCTGTTTCCCAGGTACCAGCAAGGGTAGTGACCACATAGGGACCTGTATTAACTCTCATAAGCTGCCATATTCATCTCCACAGAGCAAACTGATCATACCTGGCAGCAGCACCATCAGGCACAATGGGTGAGTTGCCTCTTAAACCAAGGGCATCAAAGGTATGGCCTGCAGGCTGGATCCAGCTCATAGAACCCCATTATCCAGCCTACAGTGGACTGGACTGGTCCCATTCACAGCATGCAGCATGCACTGACACTGTACACCGCCCATAGCACATGGAGCCTGTCTGGCACATGCTGCACACAGTCTGGAGCTAGTAAGCATGCTGCACCCAGCCCATGGGGCTGGTCTGGGGGGTATACTGCACTAGGGGGGTGGGGCCTGGCTGAACACAGTAGTCATGCTGGACCGGCGCTGCATGCTGGATCCAGAACCAGTTTGGGTTGGGCCCATACTCTAGCTAAACATGCTGAATCCAACATGCACGGCCAGTCTTGAACAGGCACCAGGTGCAGCACATTCCCTAAACTGGCCCTGTGCAATGTGTACAATGTATGCTCTGAATCCACCCTGAACAGGGAGATGGGGCTGGATCTGGCTTGCTCACTGCAAGCAGCACATGGGGCCAGGCCAGAGTGTGTGCTGCACATAGTGTCCATACCAGCCCAGCCCTGGGGCTGTCTTCAGGGCTAAATGAGTGTGAAACCACTATCCTAAACCAAAAACTATACAGCTGACTGCACACAGCACTCAGGTGGGAGGAGGGAAGTTAAAATTAGGCTGATAATTTGTCACTGCATTCAGTAGTGCCGATTAGTCCAGCCAAAGCGCCAGTGGAGAACAGCACAGCATGCACTGAAGCTTAGTCTGGGGTATGTTTGCCCTGTAGCTAGGGCCAGTGACAGGCTGAGTCTATGCTGTTTCCACAAAGCCCTCAGGAAAGTCCATGAGCTCTCCATGGTTCTGACCACCCGTCTCCCTGCCTGCTGCAGAAAGGGAATGAAGCAGAGAGGCTGGGGGTTGGCTGAATTTCAGCCCTGCAACATGGAGGACAAAAGACACCTCCTGCTAGCCCAAAGAGAATGTGAAAAGGCAGAGGAAAGATAGGTATGGACTTTCTGTGAAGATTTCACTTTTCTATAGCATGATCAGGGAGATGGAAGGTATGTGGCAGCAAGCAGCAAATGAATTCCTGCAGGTGACATGCATCATCCCCTGGGCCCCCTGCCCAGGGACAGAAAAGTTCCTTAAACATAAGCTTGGTGAATAACTGTCTCCACAACTTGGCAGCTGTTTGTTGAACTTGGACACTGATAGCAAAGTGAGACCCCTGCAGAGCAGCCCCTCTCACCCAAGCATTTGCAGTCAGGAGTGTATAGAACACATCCCCGAGGCCCTCGCAGCCTTCTCCAAATTAGTGGAATAATCCATCTTGAGCAGAATTAAGATATTATCCAAAGCAGGTGCATCACCAGGGAACTGGCTGCCTCAGGATCCTGGGCCTGGAGCCTGGCCATGTTACCTCTAGGTCATGGGGGGACAATCCTGCCCAGGTCTGTGTAGTTAAAAAACTTATGCCACCAGATGAGAGATGAGAGCCATGTCTGAGGTGAGACACATAGACGGGAAACTCTCAGCCTAGTTCCAAATAAGGTAATTCCCTAAAAGAAAGCCCCTCACCCCCAGCAGTGTGGAACCACACTGGCCTTCAGAACTGAAAGGTCAAAGTGTAGTTACAGGCCATGGAAACTGCCTTGACATCCCCTCCCATCTTCTCCCTGGTGCTGGTCTCCGTGGTGCAGAAGTGCATAGTGTGAACAGCAGCTGCCTAAGGACACCTGCCCAGGTATTTCCTGTGCTGTACCTGGCCTGATGTTGGAATACCTAGGGGAGCTGAAATAAACCATGAGTCACAGAAATAAATGAACTGGTTTGCTTCTGATGCAGATGATGGAGCATTTCCTCAAACTGGTAAGATGCCCAGTGGGGATTTTTCAATCAAACTATTGTCCTAAGACAGACTCAGAGGAAATTCCAAGCTAAGAGGCAAGGAGGGGACTTGCGTCTCTGTAACACTTGAAGGGAGGAGATTCAGGCTAGGGCTGTGTGAAGCTTCAGATGGTGATTTGACTTGGAGAAGATTTGGCTTGATTTGGTGGCTGAATCTGAATCAAATCAGGGGACCAATTTAAACGTCTGAATCAACTCAAAGCTCTTTGAATCTTCAGAAAAGATCCAGAGAGCTTTGATGATTGGGGCAGTCCCAGGTGGCAGTACCAGCTTGGAGCTGGTAAGTACTAGGGATGGGGGGCTGGGGGAGGAGGGAGGGGACCATGGGGGGGCCCCTTCCAGCCCCCCCAACCCCTCCCCTGCTCCCCCAACCTCCCCCACTCCTTGCCCACTCGCTGAGCCCCTGCATGGGTGCCCTGCCTGCCCCAGCTCCCAGCATTTAAAAAAAAAGCAACAGTGCTCACCGGGTGCTGCTGTTACGTCTCAGCTCTGTGTTCTCGGGCAACCCTGGCACAGGATGCAGTCTGTCTGACTCACAAAGAATTTCCACTCCCTCCCCTCCTCTATCTAAATGAAACTGATTAAGATGCAGTGAGAGACACACCTAAGACCCTCCAGATAAGGGTGACAAGCTGAAACAGCTGCCCTAGGTCTCATTTGCATCCGAGATGGAACCAGATGACCATTCATTTACATGAGAGATGGAGAACAGAAAGCCTGAAGCAGAGGCTGCAGTGAATTCTGGGACCAGAGAAGCAGGGGAGCGCAGCATGATGGGGAATCTGTGCTCCAAATGCTAATCAACCCATGTTCACACACACCCAGCTCAGCATTTATCAGACCAGTTCTAATCTGGATTTACAAAGGACTTCCCCCCCCCCCCCACCCCAGACACACACACCCCTCTAAATGTAATAGGCATCTTGGGCCGTACATTCCCCGGTCCCACTATGGGAGGCCTATTTAAACTTGAGTAACTAAAACTCGGTTGCCGGGCTAGGGAATGCTGAGGCAAGAGACTGAGTCAGAGGGGGTATGGGCAACATTTGAACCATGGTAAAGGGGTTCATCACAGCGTCCAGCCCATTGGAGCCCTAACCACAGGTGTTGTCACAATTTTCCCAGGACGACTGGTGGAAGTCCTCCTGCCCAAAGGTTATGAACACTCCAATAATTGCCTTAAGTCTGTTAAAAGACTATAGTAAGATCTGGAAAAGTCATGCTAAGCTGAGGCTTGTTCACAACGAATAAAAATCCAAAACCCTGATGCTGCAAGCTATCGTTTCTGAAGAAGCCATGAGATATCCCATCAGTATGTCTGCTATCCATAGGACTTTCAAGCTGGCTCCCAAGTGTCTGGGTACTCCCTAACCTTATGTGTTTCCTAATTATCAATCAATTTCTTGAGATGTTCCAAACCAGATAGCCCCTTGTCAAGAGAAAAGACAATGATTTACACTATTGAGACTCCTCTGAAAAAGCTGAACTGAGGGTATTAAAATCTGTAAAAAGCAGCAGTGTGGGTGCTGACACCACCCACTGTTGTTCTCGGGATGCTGAAAGAACATATCGTCTCCCTTCAAGGATTGTGCTAGGAACGTTACCTGTCAGTTTTGAGACCCAAGTGCCTTGGACTGATGAGTTCTCAGCACTCTCTCTCTCTCTCTCTCTTCTCTGTAGGCATACATTTCTGAACCTGAACTGTATTAGTTAAGCTTGAGCTAAGTTTCCCCAAATACTTTGTGAAACCAGGGTAATACTGTAATTGTTTGTGTTTGTTTTTCTTTTGCATGTCTATTACTACTAGTACCATTATATATTTCATATACTTAGCAATAAATAACTTTCATAGTCAAACTGGTAGTAACTGGGTATATTTTTCCTTCTCTACTTCTCCTTCCTCACGTGCTCTGCAGCAATGCTTCTTTTACCTAAGCTGAAGATCCCTGTGAAGGCCAAAAATACTGTGGGGTCTGCTCATCAAGAGGCCAAAGATTGGGACATGGTGAATTTGAAACACATAAGGGGATCAGCTTGTACAGGCTGATTGACCCAGTTTGACTCAGACGTGCCCTTATGAACTGAATGCTGGCCCATGAGGGTGTCAGCTGGACACCCAGCCGGATTCAGAGGGATTCTGTTCACCTGTGTGCTTGTGTCTGACTGCAGTTTATTGTTGCTCTGATGAACTGATTCTTGGCATATGAAGGTGTCAGCCTGTCCATGCTGATCAACCCGGCTGCGTCAGACGTGTCATGTTAATCTGTGTGTGTTTGTGTGTATGACTGATTTGGGGACTGGAGGAACCCAACCCCATTGAAACTGAGTCCTACAAGATAGCTTCATTGAGGGGTGAGGACTTGCAGAAGGGAGATACACAGCTCTGTATAGAAACACAAGTAACACAAGCAGCATATTGACAGAATTACCAAGACCCAAGAAACGTATCCCTTAAATGAGCACACCCCAAAGTAATGGGCAAATCTGGTAACACTGCCAAGAAGGGGGTGATCCCCACTGCCTCCCACTGCCCCATGCTGCATGGGGGGCTCTTCACCCCCCTCACTCCCTCAGCCCCCCCATGGGTGCCCCACCCAGGCCAGCTCTGGCCCTTTAAGAAAACAAAAATGGAGAAAAGCCCCAGGACTCACCACTCCTGCAATGGCCTCAGGGCTTTGGGGGCTCATACAGAGACCCCCACAGGGTGCAGGGTAGTGGGGGGCAGCAGGGATCACCCCCCACCAGCAGGAGTGGTGAGTCCCTGGCCTTTCCTGGTTTTTTGTTTTTTTCTTAAGAGCTGGCCCAGGTGGGGCACCCATGGGGAGGGTGGGAAAGTGAGGGAGGGTTGGGGGGGATCATGGCAGAGCCCCCCACACAGTGTGGGACAGTGGGAGGTAGTGGGGAGCGCCCCCCATCCGGCAGCACCCAGTGAACCGGGGCTTTTTTTTTTAAGGAGTGCCAGGAGCTGGAGCGGGCAGGGCAGTCATTGCCGGGCTGACGGGGGTTCCTCTATGTTTCTATTCCAATGGAGAAAAAACAGCTATCCCCCTTTAGATGCACCCCAATTTTGGAAGGCTAATTGTGGGGGGAAAGATGCATGTGATATATGAATATATATGATATAACTTTCCTCAAAAGAAAGACCTGAGTATTTCTTTCCTCCTCTCACTGTTTTTATCATAACTAAATATACAGTTATGTTAAATTATAGTGGAGATGTTGTCATGAATGTAACACCATGAACCCACACTCTTTTACTCATCAAAACTAAGGTGAATTATAAGATGGTGGCTTTGCTCCCTAGGGGTTAAAGTGGCAGGGGCACTGCGGCATCTCAATATGTCTCCAGTGCTGTGAATTTGAGCCTCACTGCAGGCTCATGCCTAAATCATCCCTGAGTTAACCCAGGTGTGAATGGATACCTGGTGATTCAGACTGAGGAGTCAATAGGCAGCCAAATATGTTGCTAGCCACACTGCTCCTTGGTTTGCCAATGGCAGAAAGAACTGTATTGCCTTAGCCAGGCAAGCCAGTGCTGCTGGTTTTAACTCAGTCATGTACTGGAAGCCAGTGAGGTAACTTGAACCGACAGCAGGAGCTTTTGTCATGTGTGAAATGGGGAGAGCTTGACAGTCCAAAAGGCCTGGTATGGACTCTGCTACACAGATCTCCTTCACATGGGAACTACTGAGGTGTTACAGTGACCAGCACTGTATAGAGCCCTGCTAGAGAGGAAGACTCTGTGGTTGTCATGGGAGGTTATGGCTACAAACAGTGCATTTCTATTGTCTAGGCATAAAGCTAAGGATTCCTGCTATCTATGCCTAATCTAGCTAAGGATTTCAGCATATGAGTGGCCCCAACAATACAACAGTGTATGCTTAAACTTAGCACTTGCTTAAGGGCCATTTTTTTAGCAGGGGTGGCCAAACTGCAGTACGCATACTATAAGTGGGACGGACAATGTAGTGGCAGATAGGGCAGGAAGCAGAAAGTAAAGCAGCAGTCTAGACAGAGATCACAGGGCAGGGAGCAGAAAGCAGATCAGCATATTGGGAAGGGAAGGGGTTCACAGTGCACTCAGGGAGAGTGTGGGCTAATTTGTGGCACATACCAAAAAAGTTGTTCCCCCCCCGGCCATAAATCATGCCACAGGTAAAAGGAACAGAGATCAGGGCGTTGCTAGTGCCCTGCCACTGTAATGACAGAAATAATTGGGTATATCTGTTCAAAGATCCCTTGGATGAGGACCATGCTGAAGATTAAAAAGCCTCCACAGACCTTGCCAATCTGACATAGGGGGAAAATTCCACCCTGATACTCAATTTGGCAGTTGGTTTGACCCTGAGTGGAAAAGCAAAACCCTCTAACCAAGGACCTCTGAGTTTTCGAAGTACTGACAGGAGCATCAGCTTATCCCACTCAAAAACTATCAGCCCTAGCAGTGACTAATTCCCCAGTACTTCTGAAAAAGGTGAAAGCCTTCCTCTCCCTCCCCACAAAAGCCGATAGCTAGTTACTACTGCACTGTAGCTCTTTAGTACTGTGCAGTAGCATCATCAGGCACTAACCATGACACAACGCTACTGCGCACTAGTAATGAGCTGCTGCGCAGTAGTAACAAGTTACTGGGAAGTAAGCATCACTAGGCAACTGATTACTGTGCAGTCATTTAGTAGTTGGCTATGCAAGTACTAAATGACTGCGCAGTAACAACTGTGCAATCAGCATCTCTTGTAGATACGGCCAGTGATCAGTGAAATCCCAGAGTTTGAGAATGCCTGTGGACTAGTCCCTCTTCAACCCCTAGGGGGTAGCCTTGTCTTGCATCTGTGAGGGCTGACTCTTCAGGCTGCCTCTGACTCATCCCTACCTTACTATATGGAGCTAAGATGTGGACAACTCGGACAATGTACAGAAGACACCTCAAGTCATTGGAGAAGTACCATCAGTGCTGCCTGCAGAAGAACCTTTGAATTCAGTGGGAAGACCGGTGCACCTACATTAGTGTCCTCTCACAAATAAACATCACAAACATCAAGGTGATGATCATCTGACATCAACTTTGCTGGGATGGCCTCATCATACTGATATCTGACTCCAGACTCCCGAAGCAAGTTTTACTCTTCCAGCTCATTCAAGGCCTATGCCCAAGAGGAGCACAGAGAAAGTGCTTCAAGGATACCCTCTAGGCTAACTTGAAAAAATGCACCATTGACATCAACTCATGGGAGACTATCACCCAGAACCACCCCAAATAGAGGAAGAGTGTTGAAAGGATCTTAGTACTTTGAAACCTCATGACAACAACAACTGGAGATGGCAATGTGGGAGTGGCAGAAACAGCATGTTGTGGATTGAACCAAGAGTCCAGAGCCACCCACCCCACATGGAAACAGGTGCCAGAGTTGTAATAGAACCTGTCGATCCTGGATTGGCTTTGTCATCCGTCTTCAGACCCCAAGATAAGGCAGTCATGGGAGACAATCATCCTTGACTGCGAGGGATTGCTGATGATGACTCATCCCCTCCCACTTATTTCTGCAGGGCCATGCCTGTATCGTTCTTTCAGTATGCCACCTCCCTCAGCACATTTTGGCCTAAGGTGAAAGCCCCCTTGTAGCTATAGCTATTCTAGCACCATCATTTACTATGTCAGAAACAGAGAGGACCCTTGAGTGATTGGAATTCACATCCCCCTGAAAAGCCAGAGAACAACCCAGCTCTACCATTCAGCTTTTAAGGACTGAGGCTTTGGTTCTAGTGACTAATCAAGAAAGGGCATGTTATAATCAGGGGCAGTTCTTTTTTCCCATATGACAGAATTAGCAATAGTTCCTTACCCCTATCCACAAACCTGAAATGGATATTGACCCAAACACTGAAAATGCTTCCCCTGCTACTGGAAAAGATGGCAAAATTAGGGCTGCTCTTGGTGCTTGGTGTATCGCTTCCTCCACTTCACCAATAGATGGCAGAAGAGCACAGAGGAAGCCCTAAGCCAACATGAGTGTTCTTGATAGAGGGAGTCTGGCCAGGACCTTTGAAAACCAGAGCACCAGCTATGCAAAGGGCATTTTCAAGGATATGCAGCTGGGACCCGAAGAGGGAAAACTAAAACTAGCTACAAGAATCAAGAACAAGAAGACCTTCTTTAGCTACATAGGGAGTAAAAGAAAAACTAATGGGAGTGTGGGGCCACTGCTCAATGCCTCAGGATACCTGGTCACTACCACTCAGGAAAAAACAGAACTCCTAAATGACTACTTTGCCTCAGTCTTTCACAAGACCAAGGGGAACAACATGCCAGGTAGGGCACCGAACGAGCAGGGTGGGATTGACATCATTCCCACCATTGCTATAGAACTGGTGTATGATCAATTAAAGAAATTAGAGGTATATAAATCAGCAGGACCAGATGAACTACACCCAAGAGTGCTGCAAGAGTAGGCCAAAGTAATTTCAGAGCCCCCTGGCAAAGGTCTTTCAAAAATCATGGGCCTTTGGAGAAATCCCAGAGGACTGGAAGAGGGCCAATGTTGTGCCCATCTTCAAGAAGGGGAAGTGTGAAGACCCAGGAAACTACAGGCCAATTAGTTTAACTTCTATTCCAGGGAAAATCCTAGAAACACTTATCAAAGAGGCTATATGTGACAAACTTGCAGAAGGCATGATACTGAATGATAGCCAGCATGGCTTCATTGCAGGCAGGTCTTGTCTGACCAACCTCATTTCTTTCTATGATCAGGTGACTTGTCACCTGGATGAGAGAAAAGCAGTTGACATCATATACCTCAACTTCCAGAAAGCCTTTGACCTGGTATCTCATGAGGTACTGATCAGAAAACTGGAAGATATCAGGTTCAACTGCGGGACTGTCAAGTGGGTGCGAAACTGGTTGTGGGGTAGGACACAGAGAGTCCAAATGAATGGATCGTGTCATCTTGGCGAGATGTGGGCAGCAGCATACCGCAGGGGTCGGTACTTGGCCCAGTGCTGTTCAATATCTTCATTAATGACCTGGATGAGGGGGTGAAAAGCCCATTGGCCGAGTTCATGGATGACACCAAGATATGGGGTTGTGTGGACCCACCCACAGACAAGCTGCAGATACAAGCAGACTTAGACAGGCTGGCATGTTGGGCAGAACAGAAGCAGATGAGGTTCAATGTAGAGAAATGCAAAGTGCTGAATCTGGGAAGGAAGAACCCCCAGCACACCTACAGCCTGGGCAACTCTAACCTGACCAGCACTACAAATGAAAGGGGTCTGGGGGTAACAATAGACCCCAGCATGACTATGAGCTGGCAAGGCAACACAGTAGTTGCTAGGGCCAACAACATTCTGGCATGCATCAATCGATGCATCTGCAGTAAATTCAAAGAAGTGATTCTCTTGCTTTACTCAACATTGGTGTGGCCGCAGCTGGAGTATTGCATCCAGTTCTGGGTGCTGCACTTCAACAAGGACATTCTAAAACTCAAGAGGGTCCAGAGAAGGGCCACCCGTATGATCAGGGACTTGCATGGCAAGCCATATGAGGAGAGGCTGAGGTATCTTGGACTCTTCAGCCTAAAGAAAAGAAGGCTGAGAGGGGACCTGATTGCAGCTCTCTGCTATATCAGAAGCATACATCAGGGTCTTGGTGAACAACTGTTCACCGGGGTGCCCTGGGGGAAAACTAGAAACAATGGCCACAAACTCCTGGAAAATAGTTTCAGGCTGAACATTAGGAAAAACTTCTTCACAATTAGGGTGTCCAGACTATGGAACAAGCTCCTGCCAGAGATGGTGCAATCATTTAACCTAGAGGTCTTCAAGAGAAGACTGGATGGTCACCTGGCTGGAGTTGTCTGACCCCAGCTCTCTTTCTGGCTCATGCAGGGTACTGGACCTGATGATCCTTTGAGGTCCTGTCCACCCTGTGATTCTATGATTCTATGAAATTAGCAAAGCATAAAATGTCCTCAGGGCACTGCTTTTTGATTGCAAGTGTCTTTGGCAGCCAGTTGGGCAGGGCTTTGCAAGTCAGGCCACAGCAAGGTGTGGGTAGGACTGGAAGTGGGGGTCCCAGCCCTGTGCTGGAAGACCTAACTCAGGGATCCCACCCCAGGGCTTCCAGGGCATTACAATAGCCCTGCCATAAATGCTGTCCCATGGGCTCAGACTGTGCACCAAGTGATCTCAATTGACTGTCCACCAAGACCCCAGAGTCCTTTTCAGTGTCACTGCTTCTCATATGTACTCCTGCATCTTATAACTGGCCTACATTCTTTGTTTCTACATGTATGAGCTTGAATTTAGCTACATGATAATGCATGTTATTTAAAAGAGTCCCACATGAATAAATGCTCTGAGTTGATCTAAGTAAGGAAGACATCCTATTTATAATGAACCACTCTACAAATGTCATACACTTTACGAGCAGTGATTTTATATTTCCTTGCAGGTCCTTCATAAAGACCTTCAAGGGGGATGGACTGAAAACAGATCCCTGGTGAACATTTTCATTTGATAACTATTCACCATTCACAGGTACTTTATGCAGTCTCTCATGTTATCCATTTCAGATCCATTCAATATGGGCAGCACTGATTTTGTACAGTACTGGTGGTTTCTTTGTTTTTTCAAATCAAAATAACTCTAGAACTAAATCAGACTCCTTAGAGAAATCTAACTACATATATATTATTCCAATACAATTAAGACTGAGGGAATGATACAACAGAAGTCCATTAAATCATGACTGACATGGAGAAAATAAATGGGGATTTACCAACTGGGTGCATCTACATGTGCATTTAATGCACATTAGTTTATTTTAATGCGCATTAAAGTATCATTAATTTTTTTTTACATGTGCTCTGGGGGTAGGGAGGAGTGCTTTAATTAGAGTAGACCTAGGAGCCACTCTAATTAAAGCATCACAGCATCTCATGTATCAGCATCCCTGCACTTAAAAATGGTGGCAGGGATGATAGAACTAAAGCTTATTTGGTAAGCTTTAGATAAAGTGTCCCACCACCATTTTTAAGCATGAGGACACTGATACATGAGACACAGGAGGCTGTTGGAGCACAGCAATTTGCACACTCGAGTAGACTTGATTAATCCAGTCTCTTCTGATGCGCTGGAAATCCAGTGCATCAGAGCAGCCTCCAAGCTTATGTATAGGTGCTCCATGCTATTTAGTTAATGTGCATTAAAATAGGCTAATGAGCACTAAGCATCACTAAAATACCATGCTCTTTAGTTAATATGCATTGATAGACTAATACGCATTTTCCTAGTGGTACTAGATTTATGTGCACTAACTAAAGCACATTAATGCATGTGTAGATACCCCCACTTCCCCTCACAATGCTAGAACTAGGGGATACACAATGAAATTATTAGGAAGTGGATTTCAAACACACAAAAGGAAATTATTTTCCCAACCGTGTGTAATTAACTTGTGGAATTAATTGCCACAGGAAGCTGTAAGAGCTGATAATTTACCAAGGTTCAAAGGGTGATTGGAAAAATAGCATGACTGGGGAGCTTCTTGAGCAAATTTGCATATGATATAAAATTGGAAAGGACTACAAACGTACTGGCGGAAAGGAATGCATTTCAGAAGACTCTTGAAAGCTGGGCCAGAGCCAACAGGATGGAGTCCAATTCTGTGAAATGCAAGGTGTTACACCTCAAAAAGAATAATCAAAAACACAAATACAAAATGGGTGATAATTGGCCAGATGGCAGAACTATGTGCTACCAGAAATCCATGTACTATTTGGTCTTTTGAGAGACAATACTACAGCCCATCTATGACCAGGACTTCTTGCAAACTTAGACACAGAATTAAGGGACAATTAGAATTATATTTCCCATTGCCCCTCCATTCCCTCTTAGCGGGTAAGGTACTACCACCACCAAAGTCAGACAAAGAGGCAAGAGAAGGGTCTTTTATTGATTACCACCACCCCCAGCATAAGAATAAGCATGTCTCTGCTTATCTGCCTGCCTGCAACAGCGCAATACAGATTCTCACCTATATTAGCTAGGGAAGAGGAAGGTGGAATGCAAGCTAGCTTCAGTTTGTCTTGAATTTGCTGAGATATTCCCCAAATCCACCTCTTTCCCCACATTTACATTCATTATTTATGCAACGCTTATTTTAATAAGCATTCGGATTAGAAGTACTTGGATTTCTTTGTTCCACTGGGACTTTGGGAATTTGGCTAAAACTAGTTTTTCTGCAAATTTAAAAGATGCCAATTAGCTAGGGTCACGTGAGGGCACAGCCTCAAACCTGAGTCTTCAACATGACTAATGTAGCCACTCATCTTAGCCTGCCACCCTAAGGCTAAACATTTAGATTGGTCAAGGTGGGCCTGAAACCTCCAGCAGGACATAATCTTCTGCTCATGGGAGTGTCCCTGCTCCCTGTCATGGGAGTGGCTGGCCAGGGTCAGCTAACCCTTCACTTCCCCCCTATAAACTTCTGAGCCAGAAGTATCTGGGCAACAGGGTTTGACTTGACCTAAAATTGCTTTGCTGTTCCCTCTGAGTTGCTCCTTGACTCCACTCTCTGCTTGATCTCCTGGCTTCTTGACTGAAGCTTGCTCCTAGATCCTACTCTTGGATTGACCTCTGGCTTCCTGACCCAGTTTGTTTTCAGATTCTGTTCACCCATCCTGGGTGTGGTTTCTGCCTCAATTCCCTGAGTGGCTCTAGATCCTGCAATGACAGATCTGCGTGCTTTTGAAAAGTATGATTCTGGGAAAAAGGATTTCTTATGTCTTTCTCTTACCATCTAGGAATGCTGCTTGCCATCTTTTGTTCCTTCTAGTTTGCTGATTAGGCCAGATAATAACCTCTGTAATATCTACAAAGGTTTACTCTAGAACAAGACCTTAGCCACACTTCTGCAGCTTGGCATAAGTCTCTTGAAAATGGCCAAAAGTGACAAGTTAACAAAGGCAAATTATTATTTCAATAGGATTCTAGCACACTACGTACAACTCAGTTCTTGTCAAAAGGCAAAACATCAGTTCTTTCTTTTAGCTGCTATTAAGCACTTTCTCAAAAAGCAGTTATTCTTATTTGGCCTAGTATTAGTGATCTTAATAAACAGATTCTTATTCTACTTTACAAGGCTATTGCTTGTGACTTAAATGCAAGATTATTGATTGTATACAAGCTTAAGCATATATTATCTATAATGTAGGTTTTTGCTAGGTTTGTGGTGTGCACCTGTCAGTGTTGTCTGTCAGCCACTGACCATATCTATGGCCTACATATGAAGAAGGATCTAGGAGCACCTATAGATGTGCTGGACATTTGCTTTGATGTGTGCTAATTAGCATGCGTTGGAGCAGACATGATTAATTAATTAGCATGCTCCAGGAGCCTCCGCGTTATATGTGTTCAGCATCTCCGTGCTTCAGAATGGTGGTGGGGGTGCTTTAACTAAAGCTCGTCAAGCAAACTTTAGTTAAAGCGCCCCAACTGCCATTTTGAAGCATGGGATGCTGAATACACATTACACCATGGGTTCTTTAATTTGAGTGGCTCTTGGAGGATATGTAAAGATACCCTAGGAGTTTGTGATCCACCCAGACTCAATATGAGTCTGTAGTATGATGCATCTTCGAAAAAAAGAAAAGCAATTTTGGACCGCATCAATGGGAGTATTAGGTGTAAGACATGGAAGGTGATAGTACTTCTTTCCTTGGCACTGGTTAGACCTCATCTAGAGTACTGTGTGCAGTTTGGGGCTCCACATCTTAAAAAGGGCAAGGAGAAATTGGAGAGGGTCCAGAGGCAGGTGAGAAAAATTATATTAAAGGGCTTGTGAGAGAGGCAAGGATTTCTTAGGATTTCTTTCTTGCCTGTGACATAATCTCTGGATGGCTACAACTTTCATTTTACAGCACCATTAAAGGATTTGGAAGGCAAGCTTTATGAGAAGAGGTTAAAAGAAATAGTCATGTTTGGCTTTCAGAGGAGGTGCTTGAGAGAGAACAGGGTAGCAGCCTTCAAATATCTGAAAGGCTGGCATAAAGAAGAGGGAGAATACTTTTTTTTCTGTTGCTGCAGAGACCTGTACACATACCAGTGGGTTGAAGTTGAAGCAGAGTAGGCTTAGACTGGATATTAGGAAAACCTTCTTCACTGTTAGAACAATAAGGAAGGTTCAAGCTACAGCAAGGGAAGTTTAGGTTAGATATTAGGAAGAATGTTCTCACTAGAGGGGTAGTAAAGCAAGGAACACGTTGCCAAGGAGGTGATGGAAGCTCCATCCTGGGAGGTTTTTAAGACTCAGCTAGACAAAGCCTTGTCTGGGATGATCTAGGTGGGGATGGTCCTACTTTGAGCAGAGGTTGGACTAGATGATCTCCTGAGGTTCCTTCTAACCCTAACTTGCTATGATTCTAACAGGAAGGCAGTGGAACAGACTCCCTAGGGAAACTGTGGAAGCTCCATCATTGGAGGTGTTCAAGAAGATGTTGGATAAGCATTGGTCAGAAATGATTTAGGAGTAGTTATGCCTGCAGCATTCTGTAAAAAGCAGTAGTCAGAAGCCCAGAAGTGTCTTGATCCTCCCCCAGTAGATTGCTGGGAGATAATGAGAATTGCTCTGCAGCTTAGAGCAGATGGATATTGGAGAGGACCATCCTCAGCAGCCGGAGAATGAAGGACAGCTCCACAACTGGCTTACTTAGGAAAGAAAATTATAGCAGCTAGGATAAGATTATGGAGGGGGTACAGAAAGGGGGTTTCTGGCTGTCTAGTTAGAGGGTGTGATGTGTGGAGTCATGTCTGCTGTCTGTAAATTGCAGGGTAGAATGGAGGGTGTTTGGTTTATTCCTATCTTGCTGGGATAAAACCAAATAGGAAGAAGGGGCACTGTCTCTTAGGTTAGACAAGTGCAATATAATACTAGAAACTATAGTGCTTTGTTAACCTCTTGGTATGCATCGTTTACCCTCAGTGTCATCAGTTTTAGAAATGCTCCAACAGTATCTTAGAATTCACATCCCATAAGAGATCTCTGTATGTGCATTAATAGCTCTAAAATGATTGTCAAACAACAAGGAAGTGTGCATGTCCAGCAAAATAAGAGCCAGTAATGGAGAGAGGGGAGACAACATGACTGCAAAGCAACAGTTTATACCTCCAGGGGTAAGGTTGGTAGACTTTATATATTCCACTTCACAATGTCTGTGCCTTGTTCCAATAGGATGTATCTAATATAAGAATATTCTTCCTCCAGGAATCTAGAATTTTCTTCCTCCTTATTTAGGCCATGAGTGTAGAGATGTGGTTTGGGGTGAGACTTACTGTGCCTGCTGAACTGCAGCATATTTGGAAGTGACAGTTCCTTAGCAGTCAGTTCTGACATGTTTTGTTTGTGGTTTGTGTTCTCAACTGTTTGTAAGAGGCCAAGAGTACTTGATGGGAGCAATCACAAATTACATCTTGAGTTATGTAAGACTTTAATACCAGGAAGCCTTCCTTAAGCATATGAATTAGATTGAATCTTCCTGTCACATAGACTGTAACTGGCTGAAAGATGGTGTCCCTAGAGTTTTCTACATCTGTGTGTAAGTTACTCATGCTGATTGACTCTCCTCTGTACCCACATGAGGTAGAAGAAGAGCTAATAGGCTTTAATTGCAACAGGGGAAATTTAGGTTTGATATTAGGAAAAACTTTCTAACTTAGGTTTAGCCTGAGAACAGATCTCCTAGAGAGGTTGTGGAATCACCTCCATTGGCCAGGTTGGGTTAGACAAAGATGTTCCTGTTTTGAGCAACAGGTTGGACTACATGACCACCTGAGGTACCTTTCAGCCCTGCTTTCCTGTGATGCTACGGTACCAGGACTCTAAAATAGTGTAGTGCACAGAACCCATAAAATTCACAGTACCCCACAGTGGCTCCCTAGGCAGCTCTTTACATGGAACCCTTAATGTGATACCAGAAGAAAGTTTTTACTGTTTTAATTCTTCATTGTGGCTCATGGAAGGCACCAACTTACTTCAGCAAGAGCTGGGGGGAATAGTCCATGGCCCCTTATAACACAGATGTCTGGTCATGTATCTATGATAGATGGAGATGCATTGGGACCTCCCAGATACATTCTGAAATATGTGAGACTGGAAAAAGTGAGTCTACCAGAGTGGATGCTTTGCAAACAACAGTGCATAAGGACTGCTTCCAAGGACATTGGCACTTACAACTAGCAGGTGAAGCAAAACAAAGCATAGTAACTATATCAGAAGCTTTAGGAAAAATACTTTGTGGCCAAAGAAAATGAACAGACCAAGAGGTTTGATATCAACACATCTGATCAAAAGAAACTGAAATGTATAGAACAATTTTCTAAATGACAGTATCCTGAACTGGAGGGCAAATGTGATATCTGGAAGGCAGCAACAGCAGGGTTGGTCACATTCCTAGAGGATACTATTTGGTGATGCTGATAGTTATAAAGATAGCAAGAGACTTTGGAGGAAAACTTAGCAAGGTCAAACCAATCATCAAGAGAAAGACATGAAATGGGACCTGTACAAACATACTCTGCTCCATTAAATAATCTAGACCATTGCTATGGAGTAGAAGAGACCTACTCAGAGGCAGGCATGTAAGAAGGGGCACATAGTGGTTATGGATTGTTAAGTAAATAGAAAGAACCCAACAACATTCTATTGCAGTCAGATTACCTGATAGGAGCTTGAGCTGCAAAGTGGCAATAAAATGACTACAGGATGGGGGATTTATTAAGAGTAAGTAAAAGGGTCAAATATGTATAGTTTACTTGGCTTTGGTTCACATACTGGTTTAATCACTGCACAAACACATTTCTACCACAAGAACCACACCTCTGTATGGGAGAGTTCTACCTTTTGATGTACACTGATATAGTAATAGCTATAAAGCTGTTGTGTGTACACCAGGGCAATGACGGAGGTTTATGTGTATTTCCGGGAGAGCAGCAAGAGAGGATAAGAATTAGTTAGGAGGCTGACAAGAGGCACAGTGTGAACCACAGTCATGGGATAAGACTAAGGAAAAGTAAACTGGACTAAATGACCCCTGAGGTCCCTTCCAACCCTATGGGCATTTATAAACATGCTCTGGGAGGCAGGGAGCAGGCACTTTAATTAGCGAGCTGTGCTAATTAAAAGTGCCCAATCATCATGTGTATCAGCATCCCCATGCTGAAAAACTGGCGGTGGGACATTTTGAACTAAAGCTCATTCGACGAGCTTTAGTTCAAAGTGCCACACCACCATTTGTCAGTGTGTGGACACTGATACACGTGACGCTGGAAACTGCTGGAGCACATTAATTTCTGCGCTCCAGCAGACTCGATTAATAAGTCTGCTCTGACGCACTGGATATACAGCCTCCCTACATGTGTGTAAGTGACCTATGATTGTGGGAAACTCAGCTGAGTATCAGGAAAATGCTCCTGGAGGGCAACTCTGCCTGACTATAACATTCTCTTGGGAGGAAGAGGGAAGCCTCATGTCTACAGTGCTTAAATAAATGCAGAAAAGAGAAAAATCTGCTGGTTGGTGAGTAGGATGGACAAAGAAGCCTGGCTTCTCACAGGTGATAGCCCTCAAGCTGCCATTGCTTGCAAATGAAGAGCTTGACTGCAGTGAAGAACCCAGGGCACTGCATATGTCCCAGGGGCTCAGCTGCAGTGATTTATCTATACAGGGAAGTGTTGCCAGGTAGATGGGCATATTCCTACAGGTATCTTTATGTTGGTGTAATCCCTCCTTGTGTAGATACTCTTATTTGGGGTCAAGAGGGACATTTCTGTTTTTAGCTTGCACCCATCCCCAAGCCCCATCCTCTAAATTAGTGTTTCCCAACCAGTGTGCCACAGCCGCCACAGCCAGGCAGACACATTTTGGGGGGGGGCAGGTGCATGGCATCCATGTGCTGTGCTCAGTGCCCCCGCCCAGTCCATGTTTAGCCGGTGTGCCGCAGGATAGGAGAGGCCCAGTAACTGTGTGGCTGGAACCAAAAGGTTGGGAAACGCTGCTTTAAACTGAAAAAAGGTCTCTCACACAGCAGAATATGAGGGTCCACACAGAGGGTGAGGCCTATATAATAGACAGGGTTGATTCAGCTCTTGGGTGATATCTGTATAACTTTCCTGCATGGAGAAGTCATGAGGGTTTGTGAGTACTGAGGAAGTATTGTATAAAGGAGTCACAGTATTATCAGGGCCTTTCAGATTCTCGAACAACTGAGGGCAACACCTTTGTGAAGAAATTTCCTCAGAAAGGAAAAGGGAAGTTAAGCAAAGAGTAAAACACCCAGAGGACTCTGCCCTGCCATGTTGTAGCCAGGGGAATGCCCAAAAGCATAAGGCACCAGAGGGTAGATGACTCAATGATTGAATGCAAATGCACCAGAGTAGATCCAGATGACCCATGCAGACCTATTGGCACACCTAAACAGCAGAACTGTGTACGTGCCTTACTGCCCACTGGCTGAGCAGTGTATTCTTGGGTTGAGACTGTATCAGAGCAGAGCTCTCTCTCAAATTACCTCTGGCTTCCTTTTACAGGATCTGCACCTTGACATGGCAGTAAATGTGGGTGTGCCAATGACCAAGACTTTTAACTCATGATAGGGCTACCAAAGTTAATGTTTTAAGACAAAAGCAGTCCTTTGTTCTTGCAGGCTGGTTATAGAATAACAAGCCGACAACTTATCCTGGTCTACATGACTGCATAAAGTTCCTTTCAGTCCCACTTTCCTATAAGCCTCATGAATATGGCAAATTAGAGGAACATAGGAAGAAAGACATTCCAGGACAATGACAGGGCAAAGACACAGAGCACAGGAACATGGGAGTGGAGAGAAACAGGGGGCTTCCAGGCCATTGAGTCTGGGTTAGTCAGGCATTTGACTGGGATGGTTTTGTCAGGGATGATCCTGCCTTGAGAAGGGGCCTGGCTTAGATCAGTGGTTCTCAACCTTTGATACCTTATGTACACCCTGCTGACTGATGCAGCAAAAGCAAAACCGGAAGTCCCACCGTGGCACTTCTGGTTTCGCCACCACGAGCCAAGTCCCACTTTTTCCACCATGGCCTGGGGCAAAGCAGCCTGTGCGGGGCCTCCAACCCTATCTCCCGGCACACTGACGCTGGGGAGTGAAAGCCCCAGCACGTTGGACGTGGCAGGGAGGCAGTGGCCAGAGTTTCCGGCCTGAGCAGGCAAAGACCAAAACACAGCACCCACATACCCCCTGCCCATGTCTCATGTACCCCAGGGGTACATGTACCACGGGTTGAGAAACATTGGCTTAGATGACCTTGTGAGGTCCCTTGTAGCTTTACTTTCCTTTGATCTTATAATCCTAAATCACCACTTCAAACCCTCTCACGCAAGCACAAAGCACAAAACTTGAAACACTAAGAATTCTAATCTTATAAAAGCCTTAGTCTGTCTGTCTGTCTGTCCATAATGCTTTATTTGCACTCTGATTGGCTGTCTCGGTGGACGGTGGGGATCGGAGCCCTGCCATAAAAGAGGGGATGGAGCCAGGGGGCAAGGCCAGCAGTGCTGGACCCCCCAGGATCTGCTTCTTGGAGCCAGGGGCCAGAGCACCCCCACAAGAGCTGGCAGGGAGAGGAGGCATGGGGGAGGGCAGGGGGCAGTTACTGGTAGCTGTGGCCGGCACCCCGCAGCTGCCACGCTATGCCCACAGCTGCCGTGCCAGGCCTGCGCCCGCAGCCACCACTGAGCCTGTGCCTGCCACCAGGCCCACTGCCACTGCCGCCAGGCCTGCGCCCACCAATGCTGCTGGGCCTGCAGCCACTGCCCATCCCGGGCCCGTGGCCACGGCCAGACCCACAGGTGCGGTATCACGGGTGCAGCAGCAGCCACTGGGGAGAGCAGTGGGCCTGAACTCAAAGCTACTGTGGGGGCAGGATCGGGCCTGAAGGGGGCAGGGCCAGACTAGTGCAGGGGGAGGGAACAGGGGTGCAGGGCTGAACGCTGGGCTCCATCCCCACTACCCCCCCCCTCCATTTTTGATGGGCAATTTGCTAGTGCTTTATAACATTACATAGGTAAAAGCAAGGGAGATTAGGGCATTGCCAATGCCCTGGTATTACTATGGTTAATATGTATGCTCAGGATATCCTAGGAAAAGAACCAGGTTCCATGCTGGAAAGACACAATCCCCCATAATCCTTGCTAATCTGACCTATGGGAAACATTCCTTCCTAAATCCAGATTTAGTGATTGGTATGACCGAGTGCGAAAACAAGACTCTAGCTGGCAACTACTGTCTGGGTCTCAGTCTGGGTGGAAATGACAATACTGGCTAAAGCTGTCAGGAGTCCAGAACTCTGAAAAGTTTTTTCCTTACAGTAAAACAAACTAAAAAATATGTTTCTGGAACATTAAATCAAAAAGTTTGTGAGTGATAAAATAATTGTCAAATATAATCTCAAAATCCTCAAAATAAGCAAATGTAGATGGATAGAAACTGCTAAACAGTGATTTAGAAATATGAAAGCAAAGCCACAGGGTTGTCAGGGATGCAAGGTAGTTACCACACACCGGAGTGTAGCATTCATCACAAGTCCGAAAGCAGAAATCTTGCTCTCAGTCTTGGAGCCCATTAATAGATGATTGCTCTGAGCTATGTTTCAAACCAGCTGTATGAAAATCACAACGAATGCAATAGTATATGCCAAAAGATGGTGACACTGATGCAATCAAGGATCAGTCCTATAATGGAATTGACAGTGCTCTCAACTGTGCTGTCAACCTGGCAATGGGGGGCTTCATTGCTAATGTGGGGAAGAATGGTGATGGACTGGAGCAGTCAGTAGGCAAATATGTTCCAAAACCAAACCTTTGGAAGACTGGTAGGATTGTGAACCTGGTATCAGGGCTCATGACTATTGAGACGCTATTGCCACAAAAACAAGGCCAGGGCAATTTAAATGGTTCTCAAAAGCTTCTCCATGTAAGTGTTGCAGGTGTAGGTACCTAGGGGTCCTACATAGTCAATGCAGAGTTAGGTGCCTCCAAAGGACAATTCAGATCACTCAAGACTGACCAGGAGGAGCTTACAATGAGCCAGTAGTACACTGCACACTTCTCAGACCATCTCTATCATCTTAGGACCCAGAGTGCCTGGAGAGGAGGTGCCTACCTGAATCAGTATGCCTCACTCCCATTGAAAGCAGTGAAAGTGCAGTGCCCCAAATTTGGGGCTGAAGTAGCTACAGCAGAGGGCAGCAACCTTTTAAAGTGGAGGGCCACCACTTATAACCCAGTCACTGCCACAGGGCGTTGATCCTCCCCACAGCACCCCCCTCCACAGAACCCAAGCTGCCTGCTGCCATCTCCACCATGTGGCACCATGTGTATAGCACACACTGCTGATTCCTGTCACTCACCACAGTGGGTAGGGGCAAAATCAGCAGTGATGTAATGCAGCATGTACCACAGAGGATGAGAGAGCAGCAAAAAGAGCTGCATAGGCAGGTGCTGCTTTGGGATCAGCAGCATGGCACAGCATAGATTCATAGATTCATAGATGTTAGGGTCGGAAGGGACCTCAATAGATCATCGAGTCCGACCCCCTGCATAAGCAGGAAAGAGTGCTGGGTCTAGATGACCCCAGCTAGCTACTCGTCTAACCTCCTCTTGAAGACCCCCAGGGTAGGGGAGAGTACCACCTCCCTTGGGAGCCCGTTCCAGACCTTGGCCACTCGAACTGTGAAGAAGTTCTTTCTTATGTCCAATCTAAATCTGCTCTCTACTAGCTTGTGGCCATTGTTTCTTGTAACCCCCGGGGGCGCCTTGGTGAATAAATACTCACCAATTCCCTTCTGTGCCCTCGTGATGAACTTATAGGCAGCCACAAGGTCGCCTCTCAACCTTCTCTTGCGGAGGCTGAAAAGGTCCAGTTTCTCTAGTCTCTCCTCGTAGGGCTTGGTCTGCAGGCCCTTGACCATACGAGTTGCCCTTCTCTGGACCCTCTCCAGCTTATCTGCATCCTTCTTGAATTGCGGCATCCAGAAATGCACGCAGTACTCCAACTGCGGTCTGACCAGCGCCCGATAGAGGGAAAGTATCACCTCCTTGGACCTATTCGTCATGCATCTGCTGATGCACGATAAAGTGCCATTGGCTTTTTTGATGGCTTCATCACACTGCCGGCTCATGTTCATCTTGGAGTCCACTAGGACTCCAGATCCCTTTTCACCTCTGTGCCACCCAGCAGGTTCTTCCCTAGGCTGTAGGTGTGCTGGACATCTTTCCTCCCTAGGTGCAGCACTTTGCATTTCTCCTTGTTGAACTGCATCCTGTTGTTTTCTGCCCACTTGTCCAACCTATCCAGGTCTGTCTGCAGCTGTTCCCTGCCCTCCGGCGTGTCCACTTCTCCCCATAGCTTTGTGTCATCTGCAAACTTGGACAGAGTACATTTGACTCCCTCGTCCAAGTCACTGATGAAGACATTAAAGAGTATCGGTCCAAGGACCGAGCCCTGCGGGACCCCACTGCCCACACCCTTCCAGGTCGAGACCGACCCATCCACCACGACTCTCTGGGTGCGGCCCTCTAGCCAGTTCACCACCCACCGGACTGTGTAGTCATCCACGTCACAGCCTCTTAACTTGTTCACCAGTATGGGGTGGGATACTGTATTGAAGGCCTTCCTGAAGTCTAAGTATATGACATCCACCCCTCCTCCTGTGTCCAGGCATTTCGTAACCTGGTCATAGAAAGAGACTAGATTGGTCAGGCACGATCTGCCTGCCACGAACCCATGCTGGTTTCCCCTCAGCATAATTTGCCCTGCTGGGCTCTCACAAATGTGAGCTTTGATAATTTTTTCAAAGACTTTACCAAGGATGGAGGTGAGACTGACCGGCCTATAGTTGCTCGGGTCCTCCTTCCTCCCCTTTTTGAAAATGGGGACCACGTTGGCCCTTTTCCAGTCCTCCGGGACTTGGCCCGTGCACCATGAGCATTCGAATATTCCTGCCAGTGGCTCTGCAATGATGTCGGCCAGTGCCTTCAGCACCCTGGGATGGAGCCCATCCGGGCCTGCCGACTTAAAGGCATCCAGTTCTTCCAAGTGACTCTGCACCATCTCAGGGTCTACGCATGGAAGTCTGGCGCCTTGCTGCTGCCTCTCTACAACCCCAGTGAGAGACTTGTCGTGTCCCTCACTTAGGAACACTGAGGCAAGGAACTCGTTGAGGAGTTCAGCCTTGTCCCCCCTGTCTGTCACCAATTGTTTCTGCCCATTTAGCAGGGGTCCTATTCCTCCCTGGGCCTTCCTTTTACTCCCTATATATCTAAAAAACAATTTCTTGTTGTCTTTTACTTGGGTTGCCATCCTCAGCTCCATGGTAGCTTTGGCCCGTCTAACTGCCTCCCTACAAGCAGGAGCAGAGGAGTTATATTCATCTTTAGTGATCTCACCCTGTTTCCACTTTTTTTGTGCTCCCCTTTTGGCCCTTAGGCTGCCCTGGATTTCTGCGGTCAGCCATGGAAGCCTCCTGGCCCCTTTCCCTCTTTTGCCTCGCTCGGGGATCGTCTTGCTTTGTGCCCGAAGGATCGTTTCCTTAAGGCACAGCCACCCTTCTTGGGCTCCCATCCCTTCAAAACTCCTACACTGCAGTGCATCCCTGACTAGTCGCCTGAGTTCATTGAGATCAGCTTTGCTAAAGTCTAGCACTTTCACCCTACTAGTTACCTTACCCACTCGACGTCTTATGTTGGATTCTATTATAAGGTGATCACTGTCTCCCAAATGGCTACTGATCTGGAGGTCCCCTACCATGTCATCCCCTGTTGCCAATACCAGATCCAGTATGGCATTCCCCCTAGTGGGACCATGTACCTCCTGTGTCAGGTGGAGGTCCTGTACACAGGTTAGAAACCTGCGTGAGCGGTGGGACTTTGCTGTCTGCGTCTCCCAGCAGATGTCTGGGTAGTTTAGGTCCCCCATGACTACCGCCTCTCTAGCTTTTATGGTCTCCGAGAGTTGCCTCAGGAGCCCCACATCTATTTCTTCCCCTTGGTGTGGGGTCTGTAGCAGACCCCTACCACCAAATCCCTTTCTCCTTGCCCCCCATGTAGCCTAACCCACAATCCTTCTACTTCCTCATCCAGCATGGAGAAGGGGGAGATACAGGACAGAGCTGTGTGCTGCTATGGGTGGGATCTAATCACTTTATGGACCAGATCTAGCCATGCGGTTAGAGCACTTCCTCAGGAAGCAGAAGATTCATTCTAGGCCTTCCTCAGCCCAAAGAGAGTCAAACGTATTTGGAGGGTGCCTTATCTGCCAGACTCTAGGCTAACTTGGATGGAGACCACCCCACCACTCCCTATTGAACCTGGACCAGTGGGCAACCCAAAGGCTTCCAGGTCTTGAGGCCAGGAGGACAAACGAGAGGGAACCTGCCCATGTGGCCCTGAAAAGAGGGTGTTTCTCTAGGAGGAGAAGGTCCTGAGTTTTGTTCCCTGTTGCCAGGGCTATATCTGTTTCCCAACCAATGATGGTCTAATGTAAAATGCATAAACAACCCAGCTAGTCTATAGCCTGGTGGTTAGGGCACTCTCCTGGCAAGTGGAGAGGTAGGTTTGAGTCCTCTCAGGCTGAGGAGGACCTAAAATGCTGATCATCCAATTCCTGAGGGAGTACTCTAACTATGAGGCTTTGGTACAAAATGGTAGGCAGCTGCATCCGTGCCATCTGGCTGTGTTCATGAATGAACAAGGGGTACAATGTCATTTGGGCACTAGTTATGCTCTCATGCACCACTAGCAAATCAAGGAGACAGACAAAGTCCAGGTACTTCCCAGCACCATCCTATCATCAATGAGCTTTGATAGGCTTTAGATACTCGATCTGGATCATTTCTGAGTGTGCACACAAGCCTCAGATGAGATGCTTAGGTATCCTGTTAGGCCGAAGTAGAGGTGCCCAATGATTCTTGGTCTCTAAGTGGTTTTGTGTTTGCTGGAGTAGGTCAATCAGGATTGTTTTCTGTGATGTCACTGTCTAATTTCCACCTCAGTCCTGTTTATACACTTATGAGAATTTTTGGATCTGGCCCAGAGTAATTCCAGAGTACTTGGGATTCCATGGGCAGTCACCAGGAAAGTGACTACCATATTATAGAAAGGAATTTAGATCAAATCTTCAGCATGCCTAAGTATGCAAAGGTGCTGATGTTAGAAGTACACCATAACTTATGTGTGGTGAGACTGAAGCTCAAACTCCAGACAGACAAAACTCATAAAAAACATAAAGAAAACGGACAATACAAGGCTAGCAATCAAGATGTTACATCATCAATTGAATGGCATTGTAAGGAATGTATTTTTGGTGCTACACAGGTTTAAACCAACAGAACAGGTAAATAAATATTGATATGTGTGGCAATGTCAATAACTCTAGTTGGTTTCCAGATAGGCAATCCTAAAATATAGATAAATCAGCATACATGTGAGTCAAGCAACATGCCAATGGTAAGATTAACGGCTCAAAACATCTTTTAGAATTAAACGGAGCAGGAAGAAACAAAAACAAAAAACAAACTTGAAGAACAATTTCTCAAACAGAATTTCTTAAGTTCCCAAACAGAACAAAACAGAATGATAAAATGCAACATGAAAAGAGTTGAGAGAAAATACATAGGTGATGCTGGTTTAAGGGCTTTATTAGCTCATAAAAGATGAGTTTCTCCAAACTAGAGGGCCTTTCAAGGATGAACAGTGAAAGACTTTAAGAACTGAAGAGAAAATGAGAACATTGGCCTGAGTACTTTCACCAGGTGGTAAACACACCAATCAAACTATTGACTTTGACCAAGAAATTAAACATTCAGAGAAAGTCACTATTGAAGATATGAATGTTGAGGATTAAAAAGTTAAAATAAGGGACAGTTGCTTCCTTTTATTTTTTGTGCTTTCAGTATGAAAGTGATATCTATTTCTAAAATGGCCAATATAGTTTATTTTTCCAAAATGGTTGCCAGTATCAAAAATATACATGTCTAAACATGATAGCAAGAGAGGCCCAGAAAGATTGTAAAGGGACAGGATAAAGGCAAAAGTTTGGGTAGAAGCCTTCCAAAAGCCTTGTGTCATGAAAAATATAGAGCTACAACTACTCGGTAGCTGTGACAAACAGGAGCGATGAGGGGATACCAAAGTCCATGGGAAGCTATTTGCTGGAGTCATCCTTTATTCTGGTTGTGCAGGCTCTACCTTGATGTAAAGCTTTGATGATGATAAGTTTTCCTGGCTTAATAGAATGCTTCAAGCTGTTGCTGAATACATCACAAGGGAGACTGTCAAATGCTTGTTTGCAATCTATTACATTTGTGATTTGGGACCATTAGAAGTAAGTTCCTCTGGGAAATATGCTGTAGGTACCTGAGGTGCTACGCTGAAGGGGTGCCAAGAGAGAAGCTGGACTGGAGCACTGTCACCTCTATAGTTTTATATGTAGATGGGCCATTTGGGATATCTGCAGTGATGATGATTGGTTCTAGCACTTCTCCAGACAGCTGCTCTGAATGTATAGGGCAGGGGTGTCAAACATAAGGCCCGTGGGCTAGGTCCAGCCCCCAGAGCCTCTCCATCTGGTCTGCTGGGCTACCATTGGGTCAGGGAATTTGGGACATGGTCAGTGGTGGGTGTGCCCTGTTGCAGAATCTGGGGCCCTGGGGCCTTGGTGGACATGGCCCTGGGTGGCCGGGGGGTGAGCAAGGCCCACAGCCACTTGCCCCATTGCCATTGTGGGGCTGCAGCTGCTGTTACTGCCACAGGGGCTACCGCCACCACAGCTACCACCACCACAATGAGGATCACTGTCACTACAGCTGTCCCTTGCCCTGTGTTGGATCCAGCCCCGTGGTCTGATTTGGCACAGGGGGAGTGTGACAGTCCTGCTCTAGGGTGCTTTTAAAGGTTTGGTAATTCTCTCTCTATAAAGTGGTTCCTTCAATCCATCTGACCCAGACAGCCAGATGCTGCTGCTTTTCCATTGGAAGCAGGCATCAACATAAAAATTGTCAGTGATCAGTTTTGACAGTGATTTTGCTGCCCCCACTGGGGTCTCCCTCTAAGCTACTTCTGTTCCCTACTTCTTGACCCTGACTTTGTTGTTGAGTGTGTCTTGCCTGTCACCTGCTTTTCTGTCTTCTCCCATTCCTTGGCTGCAAGCTGGATTCCAGAGTTGTTTCCCACTGCATGAAGCAGTGCAGAGAGTGTGCACTGGAATTTTATTAGCTCCCATTATTGTGCAGAACAAGAGGCTGCTGCAGAGGGGTCCCAGCAGGTTAAGGGGAGCAGGAAACAATGTCAAGTGCTTAGTGCATTGAAATGGCAAGTACCACACCAAAATGCCATGATGTGTTGGAAAAACCTCAGTCCTCATGTCAATAGAGCTGCAGAGTCCACAGAACGTGGCTGAGATAGATGGGATGTGGCGCACCTCTCAGAGCTATTGATTCAGGCTCTCTGCAGACTCTGGCAGATACTAGATACGATGATACCCACAACATTCAGGGTCATCCTTTCAAGGTACATAACAATTATTCTGCAAACATAATTAGAAGGTTCAAGTCAAGCTGGGATTCTGGAGCAGGATCCCACAGCACAAGGAAAATGAACAATGTAGGACTGCAAGAGGTGCAGGGCCCTATTCTCAATGATTCCTTTCCTGTTTCACTGGTCCCCACTGCAGCTCAGCCCACTGCTGCCTGAGGGGTAGTGAGAGTTATTAGCTCCTAACCTCTCAATAGCATCTTCCCATCCCATATTTATAGGGTTCTCACATTTTGCCATGGTCACCTTTCCTGCAGGCTACACATACCAAAGTCTCTGAGTCCTCGCTTCTGGGGCTTATTTTCCCAGACTTTTTCTGTGCATACAGGAGCATGAAGTGAAATGATTGATCTGGATAGCCCCAAGTCCAGCTGCCATAAACTTGTCACTAGACAATTTATGTAGCATTGCACCTAGGAAGCTGACCCTTGATCCTTAAAACATACATTTTGCAATTTTGACAACATTTTATTGCTAGGAACAGCAAAAAGTCACTAACCCTACCAAGAAAAGAACAAAATTGGCAGCACTACTGATTTGCACTGAGGACAATGATGACTTATTCAAGTATGTTGTTAGACCTTTTTTGTGTACAGAGGCATCAGCTACTTCAAAGGTGTATACTTGCTGCTGAGTGTGGCTTACTGATAAGCTATTTTCTTAGAAGAATCATGACCCTGTAGGTATTTGTTTTGGGTGATTATGATGAACTATGTTCTGTTTACCTTTGTGATTCATTTTTTTAAGAATTAAATGTAAATCACAAGAGTATTTATATCTGTGCTCATGGAGATTTTGTAGAAGAATAAACAGAGTGGGGGAAAAACCCACTGAAAATATCCTCTTCCTTCCACCCAATCCCAGCACCACTGGGTTCAAGATTAGGGCACCCCGTCACAAAGGTGGCACAGCATACAGCAGTCCAGCCTGCATTTGCAGCTGCTAGCATGCAGCTTTAAACCATGAAGGGCAGGTTCCCTTCCCCATGAAGGGAAATGTGAAACAAGGGGCCCCAGATTTCTGGAGAAAGTTAGGCCCAAGGGCAGGGTGGGGTGGCGGTTGTGAATTGGTGATAGCCTGATCCTAAAAGGAACTCAGGCCTGTTGGTACTGGGCCATCCCACACCTAACTTTTAGGCATGTGGCTCCAGAAAGGGAAATCACAACCATAAATTAAGTCCCTAAATTTCCTGCATTATAAATGGGGAGAGAGAGGCATTGAGTGTTGGAATTAGTCACCTTGTGGCGGTGGAGGGCATCTAAGCCAGGCAACAGGAAATCACAAAGAAGGTGGTGCCCTGAAATCTTGTCCCCCCACAACATTTTGACACTAACTCGGGCCTGCAAGTAGGTTCTCCATTTCCAGCTTGAAACCCCACCTAGATTTCAGTGCCTACATTGTCCTTTTTGTATATAGGTGGCTGCCTTGCTTTTTTCTTTTAAGATGGGGGTGATGCCGCCACCGTCCACCTTCTATACCATAGGTTAGTGGTTAGATAGCCTCCAGGATGTTGAAGACCTGGGTCCTAGGCCCTCATCACTCTGAGGGGCTTCAGACCCATACCTCCCAGGAGAGTGCCCTAACCACCAGGCTACACTGCGCTGAGGATACCTTCTACCACTCTGGAAGTGGGGCCACTTTGATGAAAGAATGTAGGATTCCTCAGGCCAAAAATGTAAGGGAGAGGTAGCCTGATTTGATAACCTGACGTGGGCACTCTGCTAGGAGAGAGGGATCCTGAATTCCAACCTCTGCTCCCAACAGCCTTTGTGCATTTTATCCAATGACTATTAAATGTGCAACACCCATGCACACTTGGGGTTGTGTGTGGTAAAGTGTGTTTTTGTTTCATGTTGCTGTGTATCTTGTTTTTGCTATATATTGTGCCTTTTTTGGGACTGGAAGAGGATCACATCCCCTCCCCCTCATTGAGTCCAGACCATTGTCTTAAGATTCCCTCCAAGGGACCTGTCTGTGGGAACAGTGGCGACTTTGGCCACTTCACCTGGAGTGCTGACCATGGTTGAATTGATTAGTCTGTATTTGCAGTGTTCAAATGATGCTGCTTTTGATTGGGACCAGGTGATGTTAGAAAAGCGATTTAAGGTTCAGGCCACCTGAGCTAGCACTCTTTTTTTTCTATCCTCTGGCTGCTGAAACCTGAAAGCTGAAACCTGGCAGGGGAAATACTGTGACCACCAAGGCAGTTTTCTCAGGGACAGGGGATAATTGCTTTTCTGGCACAGGGTAGCTGGGTGGAGGTAGTGAATAGTTAACCTCCCACTTTCATTTCCAGTGGGAAGATCTTGGCTTTACACCCACTTTATGAAAACAGGAGACTCCTCCCTAGCTTGCTCCTGCAGCCATACTGCTGAGGGCAAGTGAAACTTGGGAGCATCTGAACCTCAAGCCTCCAGGCGTGGGCCTGTACATAGGATGCCTGCCAACGGATTTGGAAACACTGGAAGCCCCAGGCAGAGGTGGAGGATGCTTGCTGGTAGTAGGGCCACATTTGGTTCTTGAATGACTCATGGATTTGGAATTGATTTGGCTGATTTGACTTGGAACTTGAAAAATTTTCCTTAAAAAACCAAAAAAAATGCTGAACATGGAGCCAGAATATCTTTTCCTCATGGGGAGGTCTCCCCTCTCTTCAGTGGAGAAGCAAGCTGAAGCTATGTGAAGGGAAAGCCTCAGGTACAGGGAGAGACAGTCTGTCTCAGAGCTTCAGACCTCTGGTTTTTCCCTCTTCTTTCCCCTTTTGTTTTTTCTATATTTTGAGTGGGATGATTGGTTGGGGGGGACGCTTGTGTTGTTTCATAGCTGTTATGTCTCAGCATAGCAGTATAGCTGAGACTAAATGTCCAGGCCACAGCCAAATAGGCCTAGCACTCTTTTGTTGTGTGTTCAGGCCCTGGTGCAGGACACGCCTGAGTCCCCCTTTCATAGTTTTACAGATGTTGTGTCTCAGCATAGCCGTATTGCTGAGCCATGCTGTACATTTGCTGTATGTCTGGGCCTGGCTTGGGGCCTGGCATGACTTGGGCCTGGCACATGTTGTTGCTTTTGTAGCTCTGTGTCCTGACCAAGCAGCATGGTTGGCACTGGTTGCAGTTCAGGCTTTTTTGCTGCTTGGCTGGTTTTTCTTTGAGTTCCTTTGTAGTTCCCTGCCCCAGCAGAGATGGGAGTAGGACTAGAAACTTTGGGTTGCGATATGTTGATGAAAATTGCAGTGAACTCCTCAAAGTCACCACATGGAAGTAGAGATCAGTGCTACAGCTTTGCAGGGAGCAAGAAGGGGCCCTTTACAACACAGAAGGACCTATGCTCTCTAGCAGCTCCCTGCAGCTCATAGGACTCTGGTGTGGGACCCCTCTCCAGCCCATTGCTGCAGGGCAGGTGTAGGGGTGCAGGCCCCCACAACTACCCATTGGGGAGTCCCAAGCCCCAGACTGCCTAGGTATAACTAAACCCTCCCCAAGAGGGTGCCACCTATAGACCTTGTTTTGTAGTTTATGGTGTTTTAAAATTATAGTTAGTGTTTACTGTTGATTTTTCTTTATTCTTTGTAATAAATTTGGATGTTGTGTTTCCACTGCTTGCAAGGGAAGGATTGTTGGTTTTATTGGGCACCCTAGTGATTCATTTAGTGTTTCCCAGGTAGTCTGGGTAGGAGCTCGAGCCCAGATGAAATATATTTATTGCTCCAAAATTGATCACAGCCCTTGTTGCTGCTGACAGGTGCTCAGCAGAAGGGCTACAAATGAAAAATGCATGATCAAGAACAAGAAAACAGGGCTCCACTTTTCCATGTGGAGTGTCCTCGCCACTGAGATGCTGAGTTAGGTCCACCTCTTATTTGTTCTTTTTCTCACTGACCCCATGAATTGTGTTCCTGTATAGCATCACTGCTTTAACATGAGTGCTGAAGGGGACATACGGCCCAGCCAAACCTCTAGCCTGGTGATCAGGGTACTCTTCTGGGAAATGAGAGATGTGGGTTTAATCCTGTTAGGCTGAGGAGGGCCTAGAATTGAGGTCTCCTACTTAGGGCTCTGATCACTAGGCTGTTAGGCAAAAACTGTCATTCAGGAATGAACACCACGTGGTCCTGATTGCTGAACTCAGGGCTGTCAGGGCATGTTCAGCGCATACCGGTCAGTGTGGCCCCCCAGGGGACTCTCGTGAAGTCACACCACTTTTCTAAATTCCAGATAGCTTTATGCATGGTAAAGACAGCTAAACATTCAGCTCAGTCAGCTGTAGGCAGTTCTGGGCATGTGCAGTGTAACTGAACTTTAACATACTTAGTATGTTTTTGCAGGAAAGCTAAGATACCTACAGCCTCTTCAGGTGGTATGTCCATAACTGTCTTTTGATGCCCACCTTCAAATGCCCTGAATGATATCAGGTAGCCCTTCCCATCTGCATTACCTTGCTGCTGTGCCCATGTGAAGCCCAGAGGGAGAGATAAGACGTGGAACTATTGATTTCTAGGACTCCATTGAACAGGAACAGGAAACTCAAGCTGGACTTTTCTAGGAATCACACCTAATTGCTTCTCCTTACTCTGATTATAGGTGGTAGAGATGGGAAGTGGGGTGTAGGAGTGCTGATAGATTTCCTGTCTTCCTTGCTTAGCTCAGGTGAGCACTGCAGCTTACCAGTCCAGGTGTCTCTCCTGTGTGTGACCCAGCTCCTACTGAACCCCCATGGAACTTCCATGGAATCCAGTGTAGCAGGATCAAGCTCTCCATGTCTGAGTGGTGATGTATAGGTGAATCACTATACCTGGAGATCACTTAATCCATAGAATAAGCTTTAAAGCATGTAGTATCTGCAAGTTCCACTCACCTTTAGCCAAGACATCTGCCTTCTGCTAATACCTCTCCCCTTCTCCCAACTCCCTTCAAGAGGAGGAGCTCTAGCATTCCAAACCTATTTTTAGCAATCTCAAGCAACTGGAGAAATCATTTTTCTTCTTTCACACATGCCAAATTTCCTGCCATGTATACCTATCTGAAGCCCAGAATATCCAAACTCAACCCTGGGACAGTGCCCTTTTTTCTGAACATACACTTGGCTCAGATCTCATGGTCACACTGGCCTGGAAGTGGAGACCTTGCTCACACAGGGACTGGGCAACTCTCAACCTTTGATGGAACCCAAACCTGTTTTGGCTCTGAGATACCCTAAGTGCAACTACACAAGACATTTACTATGCAGATGACTAATCAACCATGCAGTAAATGTCTCAGCGTCTACACATGTGGCCCTATTAGGGTGCACAAAACTAATAAACTTTGCAGCTGGGTAATACTTGTAAATATGAATGCAGAGTTTTTTTGTGCGCAGCAGCACACATATAAACACTGAGCCAGCTTGCTGGGGCAAGAGAGTGCTTCAGTGCCAGGGCTGCCGGCTGGCTACCTCCTCACTGAAGCAGTCTTGTGCCCCAGCCAGCCCCTCTGCAGCACACAGACCCAGTTGGAGCAGCCCCGGACTGGCAGACTGGCCCCTGGGCTCCCTGCTAGCTGGGGATGCTATGACTGGGCTCAGTGTGCTGCGGTCCAGGAGCATGCATAAACCTCATGCCCAAGAAGGCCCCAGAGGCAATAAACTGTGGAGCAATAAGCTCTGCAGTTTATTCCTGCCCCCTAATGGTATGTATATATGCACCCCCTGATTGGACTTTAAAGTCATGATAATTTTAGGGCTAGAAAAGCTATTTTAGGTCACTTTTTGAAAGTGTTCTACATTTAATTGTTTTGTAAACTCTCCTTCAGAGCCCTAACCCATGAACTAGGGCAACAGTAACAATAAAATATTAGAAAACTTCCTAAACTGGTCTTTAGCAGGATGTGAAGGAATTGGACCATTGGGTTAAGATGGTGTTCTTTTCCTCTTCGGCCCTTCTGACTCTATTTTGAGCCTAAGTTTTCTGCCTTGCTGGGCTTCCTTGTATGATAAGTGAGCATCATTCCTGGCTCATACTCTAGTGCTTAATTACTGGATTCTATATTTAAGAAGGTGACTAGCCTTTTATGGAATCCTTTTATATTGCTGACGCTGAATGCATTGATGAAACGTATAGGTGTGGATTAGATACTATGGTAAAATGAAAACACAACAAGAACATTTCCTCTAGCTTATCTATTACTGCGAAGCAGGCACTCCTTTTTCAGGAAATGTCCTCCAGGAAATGACCTCAGCTCTTGGGGGTGAGAAATGTCACTTCATTTTGTCCCACCCATTAACAGGCAGAGGAATATTGTTTATTGATATGGAAGTGATCACCTTATGATAGAATTCAACATAAGGCGGCGAGTGGGTAAGGTAACTAGTAGGGTGAAAGTGCTAGACTTTAGGAAAGCTGATCTCATTGCACTCAGGCGATTAGTCAAGGAAGCACTGCAGAGTAGGAGTTTTGATGGGATGGGTGCCCAAGAAGGGTGGCTGTGCCTAAAGGAAACGATCCTTCGGGCACAAAGCAAGACGATCCCCGAGCGAGGCAAAAGAGGGAAAGGGGCCAGGAGGCTTCCATGGCTGACCAGAGAAATCCAGGGCAGCCTAAGGGCCAAAAGGGGAGCACATAAAAAGTGGAAACAGGGTGAGATCACTAAAGATGAATATACCTCCTCTGCTCGTGCTTGTAGGGAGGCAGTTAGGCGGGCCAAAGCTACCATGGAGCTGAGGATGGCATCCCAAGTAAAAGACAACAAGAAATTGTTTTTTAGATACATAGGGAGTAAAAGGAAGGCCCAGGGAGGAATAGGACCCCTGCTAAATGGGCAGAAGCAATTGGTGACAGATAGAGGGGACAAGGCTGAACTCCTCAACGAGTTCTTTGCCTCAGTGTTCCTAAGCGAGGGGCACGACAAGTCTCTCACTGGGGTTGTAGAGAGGCAGCAGCAAGGCGCCAGACTTCCATACGTAGATCCTGAGATGGTGCAGAGTCACTTGGAAGAACTGGATGCCTTTAAGTCGGCAGGCCCGGATGGGCTCCATCCCAGGGTGCTGAAGGCACTGGCCGACGTCATTGCAGAGCCACTGGCGGGAATATTTGAATGCTCGTGGCGCACGGGCCAAGTCCCGGAGGACTGGAAAAGGGCTAACGTGGTCCCCATTTTCAAAAAGGGGAGGAAGGAGGACCCGGGCAACTATAGGCCGGTCAGTCTCACCTCCATCCTTGGTAAAGTATTTGAAAAAATTATCAAGGCTCACATTTGTGAGAGCCCGGCAGGACAAATTATGCTGAGGGGAAACCAGCATGGGTTTGTGGCGGGCAGATCGTGCCTGACCAACCTAGTCTCTTTCTATGACCAGGTTACGAAACGCCTGGACACAGGAGGAGGGGTGGATGTCGTATACCTGGACTTCAGGAAGGCCTTCGATACGGTATCCCACCCCATACTGGTGAACAAATTAAGAGGCTGTGATGTGGATGACTGCACAGTCCGGTGGGTGGCGAATTGGCTAGAGGGTCGCACCCAAAGAGTCGTGGTAGATGGGTCGGTCTCGACCTGGAAGGGTGTGGGCAGTGGGGTCCCGCAGGGTTCGGTCCTTGGACCGATACTCTTTAATGTCTTCATCAGCGACTTGGACGTGGGAGTGAAATGTACTCTGTCCAAGTTTGCAGATGACACAAAGCTATGGGGAGAAGTGGACACGCCGGAGGGCAGGGAACAGCTGCAGGCAGACCTGGATAGGCTGGACAAGTGGGCAGAAAACAACAGGATGCAGTTCAACAAGGAGAAATGCAAAGTGCTGCACCTAGCGAGGAAAAATGTCCAGCACACCTACAGCCTAGGGAATGACCTGCTGGGTGGCACAGAGGTGGAAAGGGATCTTGGAGTCCTAGTGGACTCCAAGTTGAACATGAGCCGGCAGTGTGACGAAGCCATCAGAAAAGCCAATGGCACTTTATCGTGCATCAGCAGATGCATGACAAATAGATCCAGGGAGGTGATACTTCCCCTCTATAGGGCGTTGGTCAGACCGCAGTTGGAGTACTGCGTGCAATTCTGGGCGCCACACTTCAAGAAGGATGCAGATAACCTGGAGAGGGTACAGCGAAGGGCAACTCGTATGGTCAAGGGCCTGCAGACCAAGCCCTACGAGGAGAGACTAGAGAAACTGGACCTTTTCAGCCTCCGCAAGAGAAGGTTGAGAGGCGACCTTGTGGCTGCCTATAAGTTCATCACGGGGGCACAGAAGGGAATTGGTGAGGATTTATTCACCAAGGCGCCCCCGGGGGTTACAAGAAACAATGGCCACAAGCTAGCAGAGAGCAGATTTAGACTGGACATTAGGAAGAACTTCTTCACAGTTCGAGTGGCCAAGGTCTGGAACGGGCTCCCAAGGGAGGTGGTGCTCTCCCCTACCCTGGGGGTCTTCAAGAGGAGGTTAGACGGGTATCTAGCTGGGTTCATTTAGACCCAGCACTCTTTCCTGCTTATGCAGGGGGTCGGACTTGATGATCTATTGAGGTCCCTTCCGACCCTAACATCTATGAATCTATGAATCTATGAATCTATAAGTGATTCAATTCTGAATTCAGTCTGTGGCCCCTAGAGAGGTTGTGTCATTTTTCTTACCCATCATTCTCTCTGTCACCCCTATCTCTTTTCTTTGATTCCATCCTTCCTTCTCCACTACATGAAGTCCAAGTGTCTTGTCCTCACCATGAAGTGTAACTGTTTCTTCCTCCTTGCTTACCTACAAGTGTCTTTTACCAGGCCCCACGCAGCAGTCTTCAATGCCAGCCTCAGTTCTCAATGAATTAGTGTCATCCTTCGATCTGCCCTTCACACATGAAACCACCATCCCTAGGGAGTCTTTAAGACCAGCCATCTGTTCTTCACTGAGATCTTATTTTCTTAACACCCACTCTTACCATGATGCCTATAAGAGGAAAGGAAAAAGAAAGGACGCCACTAATAACAGAACTGGTTGTATATTTAGTTAGGAGTCATGCTGTGGGTTTTATGAAATATCTTGCCTCTTGAATCTGGTTGCTGTAACAGGCTCCCTTCATGTGTGACAAATGTAAGAAACAATCTCCTCTATGGATTGAGAGAGCTGAAGTACTGAGAAGCACCTTCAAACCACAAGCTATATACACCGGTCAGAATCTGAACTATATGAGCAGAAGCATTTCCCTGTAGAATTCATCTGAGTGCAGGGGAGCTGGCTATTCCTTTGATGGAGCTTAGTTTAGATTCATAGATTCATAGATGCCAGGGTCGGAAAGGACCTCAACAGATCATCGAGTCCAACCCCCTGCCTAGGCAGGAAATAGATGACCCCAGCCAGATGCCTATCCAGCATTCTATTAAAGACCCCCAAGGTAGGAGAGAGCACCACCTCCCTTGGAAGCCCATTCCAATTTTTGGCCACCCTTACCCTGTAGAAGTTTTTCCTGATACCTAGCCTAAATCTGCTCTCTGTCAGTTTGTGACCACTATTCCTTGTTACCCCAAGAGGTGCCCTGGTGAACAGAGCATCTCTGATCCCTTGCTGTGTCCCCCTAATGAATTTGTAGGCGGCCACAAGGTCACCTCTCAGCCTTCTCTTGTGGAGGCAGAAGAGGTCCAGGTCCCTCAATCTGTCCGCATAGGCCTTATCCTTTAAGCCCCTAACCATACAAGTGGTCCTCCACTGGACCCTCTTGAGTCTATCAACATCCTTCTTGAAGTACAGCACCCAAAACTGGACGCAGTACTCCAACTGCGATCTGACCAATGCCACATAGAGGGGAAGAGCTATGCACGTCTGTGTGAGGAGAAGCAGGAGAAATTAAATCAAGAAGCTGATAAAGAAGTAACAGCAAGGCAAGGAGAGTGCTAGAGCGAGCATGTGAATTATGACCATAAGAAAAAGGCTACAGAGCCCCTTTGAGGTAAAATGCTGGTTGTATGAAGCTTGGAAGTGACAGCAAAGAGACTTGTCTCCTGCATTCTTTCCCCGTGTTCAGGGAAACCAGGCCTTTACACCTGGTTTAAAGGTGTAAAGGCCTGGTTTACACATTCCTTATAAATAAATAGGCCTGAATTGAAGAAATCCTTGGTTCTATCACCCATTTCTTTACAATGTCTCAGCTCCAAAGGGGTAACAAAAGCAAAACTACTAAAAACTTTGCAGATGGGTTGTATCTCTTTCCTCCACTAAGTATGTTTCTTTTGCAAGTGTAAGCTTTTGAGGTAGGACCAAAACTTCTTGTGTGTTTGCACAGCATCTGTCATACTACAATGATCCCTGTAGTAATGATGGTCATATTAATTAATACTGTGACTGAACTACAGGATTCTCAGAGCCAGGTGACCAAAAATAGTCTCTGCTTTAAATGCTTTCTTCACCTTTTGAATGTTAAGTTAGTGTGTCAAGCTGACACGCTCAACTAATCACCAGACTTGGGGTCTGGGAGAAATTTCCCCCAAGGCAGAATGGGTAAGGCCATTGGGGGGGTTTGTCTTTTTTTGTAGTGAGGGACATGGTCGACAGGATCCTAGGATAATCTGAGTTTTTTTTTACCTGACAATTCCCTGCCTGCTATCTTCCTGTGGGATATTTTGAAGTTTTTTTTCTCTCATTAAAGATCCTACGTTTGTCTTGGAGTATTAAGAAGCTGCTTCAAACCTGAGCTGCACAGAAGGGCTGGAGCAAATGATCTTGTGGGCCTACTGGGATTGAAAATCTATTACATGGTTGCTTGAGACTGCTGGGGACTAGATACACTAACCCAAGTGATCCTTTCTGGTACCATGTATCTTAGAGCAATTTTGTGCCTATAAAAAGCTGAACCAGCTTTTGTGTTTGCAACGTAGCATAGGTATGGATGTTAGCAGTACGTCACGCAATTGCACTCTCAGTTTCTTTCAGAAACAGGAATGCCAACACAGGGATTTGGGGAGCGAAAATTTGCATATGCTCCCAAAATGGCAGCTGAGCTGAGTGCCATCTGAGAATCTGGCACAAATGATAGGATTCATGATCCTAAATACCTCAGGTGCATGAGAAAATCAGCTACTGTGCTACCATTTCCAGAACAGTTGACTGGAGTAAGCAGTTAATTAGTAACAACTCCAAGCTGATTATCCAGCCCTGCATTGGTTGCCCTTTGGTCATGGTCACTGGGACACAGAGGCAAGGGTCACTAAGTGGAATGGAGATTTGCTTATAGTGACTTGCTTGATTCTTTAAGCAAAACATAAACCATTGTCTGTTATATGAGTGTAAACATGGAGCCCTGCTCTTGATGTGGTTAAACTGGTGCAACTGGCTGTATTGCTTAGTTCAACATGTTGCTTGCTAGGGATGTGCAAAGCGGGCCCTAATCAATTTGGATTTGGCGTGAATCAGGGACAGTGATTCAATTCGTTGATTTGGATCACTGTTCCTGATTAGATTCAGCTGAATCCGAATCTGAAGATTTGATGCTGATGCAGAAAATCAGTTCAGACATAGACACAGCTTTAAAAGTTTTTTCTACATACCTCGAGGTACCAGCATAATTCGTGATCGCTGCGATGCTGGGGTGGATGGAACGTCCTGCAGGAGTGAGAGCAGGGCCCTCCACATGCTTGGCATCAAACCAGTACTTCTGGTCCACTTCTGGGTCTGCCAGGGAGCACACAGGGGGGCCCCCCGCACCCTCCCCGGCTCAGTGATTGGCTACAGGGTGGCCCTCGGTACCCCCTCCCCGACCCAGGAGGCACCAGTTGCCGAGCTGGGGAGGTGTGGGAAGGCCCCCAGCGCGCTCCCCAGTGGACCTGGACATGGACCAGAAGTATTTCTTGTCCACTTCTGGGTCTGCTGCCAAGCACGTTGGGGAGCCCCCTGTGCTTCTGTGGGACACACTATGCGCCCCAGCATCACAGCGTTCATGAGCCCCTGCTACCTAGAGGTATGTAGAAAAAACATTTAAAGCTGTCTCTATGTCCGAATCTCCGAATCTTTCTGAATCTCTCTGATTTGATTCAAAGAGATTAAAGGGTCCCCTGATTCGATTCAGATTTGGAGATTCGGCCACCAAATCAGGCCAAATCTCTGCTAAATCAAATCAGGGACTGAAGCTTCGCACAGCCCTATTGCTTGCCCATAGTAATCAAAGTGTGGTAAAATGGGTTTGCCAAGTGGTGACTGGAGGGAATCTGGATGCCTTGTATTGGAAAGTAAAAGTTATCTGGCCCGAGTGCAGCCCTGCTGAGCATACTGACTTGCAAACTCTGCATAAGTGCCAAAAATAGTTGCACATTTTAAAATGTTTGCATACTTGCCATGTAGGTGCATAAACCTTCTGTGCTTCCATTCACTGTCTATAAAGCAGAGGTGGCTGGCCATGTTAGTCTGAGGTCAGGCAGAAGGTATAGCAGGGTGTCACTTTCTCTGTACCCTCTGTACCAGGTAGTAAGCTGCCACCCTGACCTACCTTCTGCTTGTACAGCCCTACCTCCCATAGGTAGGGGTACAGACCGTAAGGTACTCTGATACAGCAACGTTAGGGGTGAGGTAAATGATGTAGATCATTTGCATATTTTTTTTTCATTTATGAGCAGCTCTTCATTTGACCTGAATGTCGTTATGCCATTTAGCAATGTCAATATTGTCTCTGACAAACATTTAAAAATCATTAATCAGCCCACAAACAGATGTATGATATATGCTTGAAATGCTGAGATTACAACAAAATTGGTTTCCTTTTATTACCTCCAGGCCTTTCAAGAAGCCATCAGAAGCATGGCAGACACCCCAGTACACCACTGGACATAATTCAGAAGACGCCCATAACCTCTTGGACATTTTACCTACCTCTGTACTTGGCAGGCTTGCTGTGCTGATAAATAGGGGATTTCTGGAGCCTGTGAAAACCCTCTGGCATACTTTAGTACTCACTCCAGCCACATCAACACATACTGACAGAAAACACCAGAACCATTCTTGGGGATTGAGTATTCTTACCACACAGTACTGGGAAATCCCATAATGGCTGCTGTCCAGGAGAGGTCAGAACAAGGAACCTCTGTATCCAAACTGGAAAGAATCAGACTACTCTGGGAGTTAGGTATTGATCATCATCCAGCTTCCAGATCCAGATGACAACTGATAAGGCCTTCTTCTAAGTATATCTGCTTAAACTGCGATAAGATGTCTCAGTATGTATACAATAAGATCTGGGCTCTTTTTATTTGCTTTCTGGTTTCTGTGCCTTGAAGGCATGCTCACATCATGTTTTCAAACATTTTCCACAACTATGAGAGCTAGAAATTTACTTAGAAAAACTAAAGATAAATTTCTCCTGCAGTTGGTCACCAGATTCCAGCATCTGGGCTTCCAAAAGCACCAGATATTATAGGACATACATAATGGTTGGAGTTGAGCTGCCATTGTGCCAAAATCTTTCCTACTTTTAGCAGTGTCACTAATTCTGTTGTTTCATCAGCACATTTGGAGATGTCCATATGTTTCAAGTATCCCTGGATCTTCTGCTAGAATTGCCATACCTATTTTATTGTCTTATAAAATACCTTCAAATACAGAGCACACATACATACTGTATGTACTGTAATTGCAAACCCATACACTATTTATACAAAAAAGCAAACCTGCTAAGTGAACTAATTCATGCTCCCCACCTTGTCGTCAGGCAAGATCTGTCTACTTGTGCTAGTATGTTGATACTGGGTTGTGTTATGGTATCATCCTGTCTGTGTATATTTTGGTAATGTTTTTTGTACAGTGAAAATGTCGATCGGTTCCTATAGGAAGTTGTACAATTCACCTCTGTTTCTCTGCAGCCAGTCTGTTCACATAAAGGCTACAGTAGTCTGGATATCATTGCTGCTGTCACCAGCAATGAAATTCAAGTTTATATGGAAGCTAGCACCAAAGCCCTTTTATTTAAATAAGGGTTCAGAGGTCTTGCATTGGCTCTCTGCACAGGGATGCATTTCACTCCACAAGTGATCATCAACAGGTATCAATCATCATGCCAGTACTGACATGGATTTACCCAGTTGTTGCGCTGGCCCTAAGCAGCAGATCCTAGACCTAGACCGCGTATTAGACGCCTAAATGGACCTAGGCCTGTCATGTGGTTCTACTCCACCACCACCCTACTTGAATCAGTTAATACAAAGGATGTGGAAGAAGGAGGTCTTCCTTTCTGTTGCTTGCTGCGACTTGGTTTTAAGGCTAAGATAGCAGCATGTTACAAAAATGAATTGAAAAATGCAAATGCAAAAATGCAGATGGATTTTCAGGGACTCAAACAGGGTAGAACAAAACTGTATTTAGGTGATGAAGTTCACTTAGGTGCCTTATAGGTATAGGATCTGACTCTAAGTCTCTTGTTTATTTGCCTTTACAACTGATCTCTGTTCCCACTACAGCAGCTGTGACAGCTTTGTTTGGAAAGGCAGTAATTCCCTTGCACTCAGCACCATGGAGCTTTCAATACTGAGGCAATAACATTTTCTGACTTTTGAGGGCCAGCTGACACTCTTCCTTCTTCCTTATAATCACAATTTGGTTTCTTCAGCTTTACAAGTACCATATTCTAGTAACAACACTGAAGTTAAGGTTGAAAGAGTCATAGGTTGTTTTCTTTTAGCCTACAAGTTTCACAAATGAACCCAGTTGGAGATTAACTTTTTCATGTACAGGGAAAACTTTTGGTTAGTTTGAGCAGTATTACATTCTTTTAGTATGGGCAACCAGTATTTTGAACTTTATAAGAACTTTTCAATCAACATACACTTGATTAACTTCGCATATTAGACAGAAGTGTAAGAGTTGCCTATGCCCTGTACCCAGTCTCCAACAACTGTGGCATTACTTGCTTAAGAAGATATAAAAAACCTGACCATGTTGGAATAACCTGTTAGGGAACGTTTCTTTTTATTCTCACTAATTAGTGGTTGGCCTGTGCCAAAAAAAAGAAAGGTTTGGGTTTCTTCCAAAATTCAGGCTGTAGTATTTTTAATATGTGAGGATATTTACTTTGCCTTATTTCAAATGTCTACTTACACCTTGAACTGGAACCATGACAAACTGAAAAGTTAATGCAAAATAAATACTAGCTCCAAGCTTGTATGCAGACAGGACTTTCACACCACTGGACAAATTCTGCTCTCTGTCTTGTCTGATATACCATGGGGGTTGAGAGCAGAATTTAGCATTGAATACTTTGGTTAAGCAGAGATCTGCATTACCCAGATAGCAACCTGCGGGCTGAATACAGTAAGGACTCAAAAGCAAGGCCCTCCTAAAAAAACAACAACCTGTGACTGTTCAATTAAAGGCTCTAGCATAATGCATGCTCACAAGGTGGCTGAATTATAGGGTGAATGGGCAACTTCAACTGTGGCATTTATTAACTTTTATGTGCCTGTCTTTGCATTCTTAACACCATTTATTTAATGTTGTTTTTAATGTTTAATTTCCTAGATATTTTTTAAAGAAAAACAAACTTGAGTGTTTTTTCTTCTTCACAAGCAGAAGGGCTTGAACCCTGGACTTTAAACACTGCAACATAGACATTGGTTACTTTAGACCAGTGGTTCTTAACCTTTTTAGGCTCAAAGCACCCCTTGATAGACTCAAGACACCCCTCAGAAAATGCCAGTTCCTAGTTTTCACTTGATTTTTGACTACAGAAAACTAAGAGAGTAATTCTTATGTTGCAAAGAACTCAGAAAGACCACAACAGATCACAATGTTTTTACCACTGTGGATTCCTATTTGAAATTTCTGAGTTTATCTTCTGAATCATGCTTGCACACCTAATGGTACTAACATTGTGTGGCACTTCACAACACCCTTGAAAAGATCTCAAGGCATCCCAGGGTACCATGGCATCACAGTTGAGAATCACTGCTTGAGACAAAGTAACAAAAATAGACTATCTGCTGTGGACCAGCTACTCAAGGACGGTGCAAGCCACACCTTCTTCTAAAAGGGACACTGGCCCAAGACAGATGTGTTCAGGGTGTCAGGTTCAACATCAATAATTAGCTCATCACTCAACTTATGGGGCTCTCTGTGGGCATTAATGAATGTCTTATGACCCTCAATCTTCAGCTCAGCAACAATCAGTATGCCCCTGTCATCAGTGTGTATGCCCCGATGTTTGATGCTGCTGATGATGTCAAAGAACAGTTGTGCTTCAACCTTGGCCATATACTAATACTCGCAAGGAGGACAAAATAGTTCTCCTCGGTGACTTCAATGCTAGACTCAAACTTGACTTGGAACTGTGAAGTGGCACCATTGGGCAGGAAGTAGGGAAAGCTGACTCCAATGGCATCCTTCTCCTGAGCAAACATGCAGAGTGTGGTCTTGTCATCACAAACACCATCTTCAGGCAGAGTGAGAAATACAAGACCACATAGAGACACCCTTACTCTAAGCCAGGGATGGGGAATGTCTGGCCCGTGGGCCAGATCCAGTCAGCCAGGGACTCCATTTCCCAGCCATCCCTGCCTGCATGGCTTGTGCTGGTCTCCATGGAGATCCCAGCCTCAGCCACACCAGGAGCACAGGGAGCTGCTCCAGAGCTGCTGGAAATGTGGAACAAGGACAACTTGCTCCGGAGCCAGGGCACAGCTGCAATCTGTAGCCTGCATGCTCCAGGCAGGGGCACACATGCAGGGGATCATGGCTCTGCCCCAGCTCCTTGCAGCAGTGACAGTCTGTCTGGAGCTGGAGCAGAGCCATGATCCCCTGCCTGGAGTGTACAGGCTACAGATCACAGCTCCAGAGCAAGCTGCCCCTGTCTCACTTTCCTGGCAGCTCTGGAGCAGCCCCCTGTGCTGCTCTGCCATGTGCACTGCCAGCGTGGCTGAGGTCTGACACAAGCCATGTGGGCAGGGACGCCTGGGAAATGGAGTCCGCAGCCAACCAGCATCCCAGAGGTTCCCCACTCCTGCTCTAAGCAGTGGCACCTCCTTGATTATGTTATTGTTAGAGCCCAGGATTGAATGGACATCTGTATCATGCAAGCTATGCAAGGAACCTATCACTGCTGGATAGATCAGTCTTGTTGTGAACATCTGGATTGCTCCAAAACACCAGAAACAGCCAAAAGCAATGTGAAGGTCAACATCATATCTCTTCAAAACCCAAAGGATCTCCAGTAGTGTTTCCATGAAAAGTTCTCTGCCCTTTCCAAAAAGGAAAGCAATATTGAGGAACTTTGGTAGGGGTTTAAAAGCGCTGTCCATATGGCATGTGCTGAATCCATTGGTTATACCACCTGTCCACACCAAGATTGGTTCAATGAGAACAAAACTGAGGAAGAGAAGGACTCAGCCTGCTTGGCAAGATGACACCTCATCTCAGCAGAAGAAGGAAACATATCAGCTCTTCAAAGCCAAAGCTCTAAGGAGGATCTGGGAAATCAAAAATCAGTGGTGGCAAGATAAAGCCAAAGAGATCCAGCTCCATGAAAGCCATCTACAGCTGGCTGGATTTGAAATCATGGGGTGAAGTTTTGAGGAGAGCACTAACAAGACCAAAGGCCAGATCCTTCAGCCTTTACACATGTAATTTATCCTTATTCATACAAGCAGTCTCAAAAGAATTACTTATAGGGAGGGGAGGACTCTGCTCATAACAGGATCTTTTTGCTTGAGTCCTTCAGGACTAGAAACATTCCCAGAAGCTTGATGGCCTGTAGGATTTGCTATCCTCACTTTTTGAAATAAAGGAAATACCTTGTTCTGGAATTCAAATCATGCAAACTATTTTCTGCTGCAGAAGATACCAAACTACTGTACAGACAGTCTGTATTGTTATATCACTGAAGTAATGGCACCACTAGAGATCAAAGGGCATTTCAGATTCAACCCTCAATTTTTAGATTGCTTATCATTTTCTAGAGCAATTCTGTTGTTTTTATTTGTGTCTGAAGTTTCTCATCTCTCATCTCAACCCTAAATTAATTTTTGGAAAGTTGCAATGCAATAATGAAATAAAAGTTGCCACTTTTGAGTTAGTTGTTGTTCTCCCCCACCGGCATTTTTTCAGGTATTTTTTTCACCATTGACATCTTCTGCAATTTTACCATGAGCCTTATGTTGTTTGAAGACTCATTCAAAGTTCCAGCTCCTGGAAATATACAATGGCAGGATCAACTCCTCTTCCTTTCCACAAGCCTTTCTGCTTGTGGCAGAATGTTTGAACATGCAACAGCGTCCAAAATGCCAAGTGTTTTGCAGCACTTAAAAACCTTTGCCCATGAAATGCTAATTTGTTCATGGTCTGTAAAGTGCTCTGGGATGAAAAGATAATCAAGTAATGAATGATTAAAAACCAACACAATAGCTAAGAAAAAAAAAAGGCAAATATATGTTAAAATTGAATTTTTAAGCCAGTCTCATAATTTGGGAAACACAGGGTGCGTCTACACATTCATTAATGTGCCATAATTACGGTGCATTAAGTTTAGTACCTATAATTTTACCTGTAATTTTTAGTACCTGTAAATTTAGTACCTGTAGTGATGTTAATGTGCATTAGACTAATCTACTGCACATTAGTGCATTAGCACAGGTTTTGCCCGCTGCACGAATGTGCACCAGAATTAGTCGTTATGCATCTTGTGTAGACATGCCCCAGAGCGTGCCTTTTGTTAAGGCTAGGAACTGGCAATCCTGTTTGGTGGGCAGGAAAGGGCAGGGAAGACAGGACACGGATTCTTCTTTTGCACTTAGGCAAAAAAAACAACAACAGCATATTGCCACCAGATGTTGCAGAAGCTCACAACATCTGGTAACAAGATGCTGTCGGTGTTTTTAGCTAGATTCAAAATGGATTGGACAAATTCTTGGAAGAGAAGGATCTCAGCTGCTACTGAGCCTGGGAGTCAGGGGCGCAGCCTCTGAATGAGAGATTCCTAGACCTTAAATGCTGGAGGCCACAAGTGAGAGAGGAACAGCGGAAAAACGCCCTGGCCACCCCAGTTCACTGCTGCTTCTCTGCCCCGGTGCGGCACAGGCCTATTTGTGATGCCACTGGGCGCAGGCCTAGCCCTACCAAGTCATGCTATAATCCTCCTGAAGAGGGAGGCCACTGAAGACAAAACAACTCTTCCCTTGGGGCAACTAAAAGCCCCAGGGAGGGAGCGGAGGCCAAAGGTCCAGAACAAGTGTGTGGCGTGGCGCGGCGTGGCGCGGGGGCACCGAGCACAGCACACTGCGCGGCACACCGCCTGGTATCTGAACTCTTTCCAAACATTTAAAAGTCTGGAGATGTGAGCGGGCCAGGGACAGGAGAGCGGCCCCGCAGCACCCACGGGAGACTGGGCAAGACGGAGCCGCGCGCGGCCTGGCCCAGGAAACGGCCGTCGTGTTGTGGCCCGCTGTGACAGGGGGCTTTGTGCCGTCCGACTGCGTGCGCGCGCGCGCCGCGTCTCCCTCGCCCGCGCGCGCGGCCTCCCTTGTGGCGCTCGCGTTGGCCGCAGCCGGGCCGTGCCCCCGCCCCCCCCGGCAGCCTCGCGGCGCCTCGTCCCCGCGCGGAGGGAAGCGCCGCCCCCGCGTCCCTCGGAGCAGGGGTCGCCCCGGGCCGTCCCACGCGGGGGCGGAGGCGGAGGCAGGGGACGGCGCGACGCGGTGCGGGGAGCCGGGCTAAGGTGGCTGGCGGCGGCGGAGCCATGGCGGCGGCGCAGGGCCCCAACCTGGCCGTGGTGGTGCATCGCGCGGGCGACCTGCGCCTGGTACGGCCGGGCCGGGGCGGGACGGGACATCCCCCGGCTCGTGCGGGCTGCGGGGCGGGCCCTGTCCCGGCCTCCCGCTGCCGGGCGCGGGGTGACGGCCCCCCGCCCCCGGGCGCCGCTCCCCCGCTCTCCAGACGCCGCGCCCCGGGTCCCCCCGCCTTGCCGCCCCCGGGCGCCGCTCGCTCTTGGAGCAGGGGCAGCCTGGCCCACGTGCGCTGGAAGGGCCCTCGCCCGTGTGCCGCTCGCAAGGGGAGCGAGCAGGGCGGCCCGGCTCCCACTGCTCCTCGCACTCGCGTTAAGCCCCTCACCCCGGGCGCCGTAGCTGCTCGTGCCCCTTTCCTCCAGGACACGTCCGGGCCCTTTCTGAATCCGCTCCCACGAGGTGTGGCAGGAGCTCCACGTGTTCATTACCGCTGTAGGGGAAAAGCAGAGCTCCCTTGTGTTAGATGATGTGTGATGGCGGCTCCAATGAGGGGTAACACCCAATGGAGGGAAGGAAGGTCAGGACCCAGAAGCTGGGGGCTCCTCCCAGAGCCGGGGGACAAGCTTGCTCCTGACTGATGCTGAAGGCTGCCCTCAGTCAACTGAGCCGCTGGTTATCGCTGCTGTGGTACAAACCCTTACTCCCTTGTGTGTCGTTGGCTACCGAAACCAGCCTGCTTTAGCCAGACGAGTTGCATGAGCCACTCGGCTCAGGATGAGCCTTTGTGCATCCTGATATAACTCCTCAGCAGGATAAAAAGGAAGCCCTAAGTGTGGACAGGGCTGAGAGTGGAGAATGAGGATCAATGGGCTGAACCAGCTGTTTGGGGAAGTTGGAGATTGGTGGGGCTGAAGGATTATTGAGGGGTACTGCCAAGAGAGGAGTAGATGAAATGGCATGAAGGAGACAAGTTTCTTCATGTACGTTGCAGAATGACAGGCCTTAGCCCTGCCACCTTCCTCCAAAATAAGTAGCTTTTGCAAGAATAGCCATTGGAAAAGGACACGTATATGAATTTCCTTGGGCTGTCAGTTACTGCCTGGGATAGTGGTGGCCAACTGGGTTTCACAACAACTGGGTTTCACAACAGGACAGCACATGGAGCCTGTAGTTACAACATTCAGTGCTCCCGATCTGAGTAGTACCTTGGTTGTCCGCGGGCTGCAACACAAGCAGCTGCAACTTTGTTTTATGCATATTCTGGGAAGTCTTCAGAGTCTTGGCTGGACAAAATGTAGGCATTTCTGTTATACAGCCATGGGCAAAAATGAATCTAAGATCCTATGTATTTATATTGCTGTTAGTAACAAAGGGACATTAGAAGCAAGTTTACATATGTTCCTGTGCACAAAGGGCCTGCTGGGAAACAAATGAAACGGTTTCTATCATGAAATGTTAGTAAAGCATTGCCAGAAGTATTTGGTGATAGCTTTTATTGCACCAGCTGCATGGGAGAGATATTACACCAGCTTTGGGGCACAAAATCCACTTCTGCAGGTCTAAGGAAGAAGCAGATGCACCCTAAGCTAAATACCAGCTGCTAGAACAATTGATTACTTTTGTTTAACCCCATTATATAAATGAAAGGATCACTTAAAGAAGGGGGCAGTGAATATGTGAAGTAGTTACAGAGCAAGTAAAAACAGCTGAAATGTATATACCTAGTTATGTAACAGGATATCAACTTTCTTGTCCTTCTTGTATGCCTATTTCTCAACACCTGACCTGCAAACGCTGCTCTTTTCCAGGGAAGAGGGGATGACAGAACTAGATATCACTCTGCAGTGTATCTGGAGAAACATTGTTTGTCTGACCTCTCTGCCCCTCCCTCTATAATCCCCCTAAGTAAACCTTCAGCTCTAGGTCAAAAGCTGCTCAGCTAAAAGAGAGGATGGTTTAAGTTAGAGCAACAAATCTGATCCAACCAGGGCTTGCATTGCAATAGGCTCACACAGGAAAAGCCTGGTTTCTAAAGTATTTCAACTTGGGCTCCCATTTCCAGTTGAAGATAGTTGAGTACATGATCCTGATTTCAACACCTGGGACAGCCACAGGTATTTGTATGTAACAGTTTGTAAGAGGGAATTTCTGGAAATCATTTGTCTTAATGAGCTTTGATAAACACTGAGCTGTACAAAACAGTTTTGGTCTGATGTTTGTAAATGATTAACTACAGATTTAGTCACCTGTAGTAGGTCCTGAGTATAATGATTCACAGGGAAGCAAGCTATTTTTAACATACCTTTGAAGTGCAAACAATGCATGACCACACTAAGCAATGTTACGTGCATCCCTGTGTGGCTAGCAGCCAACTCTGAGATAATTGTAACATCTGCCAAAAGTATGAAGAAGTACACACAAAATCTGTTAATTGCCTGCATCTGGCACGTGTCTAACATACGGCTACTTTTACAGGAAGCTAGGAATTACTGTACTGGATCAGCTCTGAGGTTCATCCAGTCCAGTACCACAACTCCAACAATGGGCAATACCCCATGCTGCGGCAAGAGTTGTAAGAAACCTACAATAGTGGCTGCGGGGTTATGTGGCCCCAGCTTCATGTGGCATCTCTCTCTTACTAGAAACTGACTCAAGCCTCGAAAATATGAGGTTTCTGATTGGGCCTTCCGTAAGTTGTTAGTACTAGCTTCTAACTAGGTATCATTGTTGCTATCTCAGTGTCCAGTCTGTTTTTCAGGCTTGCAGAAGTCCTTCCCTTCATTGATATCTTGGGGGAGCAATTATCACAGCCTAATTACATGTTACATGAAAAAGTATTTAGCATCGGTTTAGAATTTGCTGCCTTTTAATTTCCTGGACTTGCCTTTTCTTCTTGCATTATAAGACAAAACCAACAGAGCCAGTTCCTGTAGCACTTGTGGTATTTTATATACCTTCATTATATCCATTCTGATCCATCACCTTTCTAAGGGGACAGTTCCAGCCTCCACAGTTTCCCACCGCAAGAGCTTTTTCTTGCGGTTGATTGGAGCTGTCCAAATGGCTACTTGCAGTTCACATGCAGCTTGTGAGTGGTTAACTCATGGCCTGCAGGGCCAGAAATTCTGTGGTGGGACAAGTGATGGTGGCATTAACCCCCATGGCTGCCAAACTTGCTGTGTTGGTGAATGAATGCCATAGCTGCCGCAGCTTGCCTCACCACAGAATTTGTGGTTCGGATCCTAGCGGTGCCTTTTGGCAGTAGTGGTTTTAACCCTGTGGGTGCTGGAGAGTTGCTTGCAAATCAAGGGAAGTGATTCTTCCACTCTTTTCAGCACTGGTGAGGCCTCACCTGGAGTGCGAGGCCCAGTTTTGGGTCCTCCACTTCAAGAAAGATGTGGACGGATCCGTGACTGGGGGCCTGGGGGGCATGAGTTAATGAGGAATGGCTGAACGAACTAGGATTATTTAGTCTGGAAAATGTCACAACCCAAGGGTGTGATTTTGTTTTTGTGTGCGCTTTGGCACCACTGAATTATTTTCCTGCTGTTTTGGAGCTTTCTTTGCAGGGTGCATTTCTTCTTTGCAGCACAGAGATGCACGGTGCAAAGAGTTCCCGCCATTTGTATTAGAATTCGAGCCCCATTATTGGCTTGTGTTAAAATATTCCCACGTGGAGGCTAGCGATTGGCTTGCTAGCCGTATAAAAGGCTTGGGTGGTTTCCGCCCAAGTTGGAGAACTCCGAGGAGAACCCCGCAAGGGAGGACTCCATGAACATCAGGAGGAGGAGACTTCATGTCTTGTGAAGATCTCTAAGCGCTGCGGAGCCTATTGGACCCAGCGTATTCAAAGAAGGCAACAGGGGTCTGATCAGCCTCTAGCCTCTCCCCGTTACCGAGCGCAATCCTCGATGTATCCCTCTTCCCTGCACGCAAAAGGATCCACGGAGCCTCAACAACTCCGTGGGAGTGATCCGAGTACAGTCTGAGTCCTCAAACTGGGGATTTAAGCAGAGCTTTGCCTGGGAAACTGTCCAGCCTACACCGCGACCATCTTCGGTGTAAGTAAACAATCTTGAATCAACCATTACGAGTCCGTGCCTAATTCCAGCGTGTCACCTGCTTTCTCTGACCCAGTGTGCCCAGGCTGCTGGCCACAGCCTGCGGCACGAAAAAGGGCCCGGATCGCTCTCGGCCCGCACAGAAAAGAGAAGACTGAGGAGAGATTTGATAACAGCCTTCAAATATCTAAAGAGTGATTGTAGAGAGGATGGAGGTGTGTTTTTCTCTGTCACCATAGGGGACAGGACTCGGAGCAATGGCTTTAAACTGCAGCAGAGGAAAATTAGGTTAGAGATTAGGAGAAACTTTCTGACTGAGGTGGTCAAGCACTGAAACAGGCTGCCTAGAGAAGTTGTGGGATCTCTATCCTGAGAATTTTCAAGAGCAGGTTGGACAGATACTTGGCTGGGATGATTAGGTGAGGGATAATCTAGCCTTGAGCATGGGGCTGGACTAGATAACCTTGTGATGTCCCTTCCAGCTTTACTTTCCTATGGTTCTTTTTATTGCTGTAAAATTCTAATGGTAACTTCTAAATGATGACCATCATAGCTGATACTTTGTGAAGCAACATAGTAAGACCATCTCTCTCTCAAATCCAGATAAGTTTATTAACCACTCAGTCAGGGTTCTCTGGAAGAAATGCAGCAAAAAGTTAGCATGGCACAATGAAATAAACCCAATATACAATTGTGTTCTTTACATGTAATGGTTGTTTACTCTTCTGCTGCAAGATGTGTCATCAAATGACCAGTAATAGTTACAGTGATTAAACTGGAAATTCGTTACAGAAAGAATATGTGATCAAAGGACCAGTGCATGGTTTTGTGGGTGTAGTTAACTAGGCTTAGGAGGCAGTGTATGACAGATGAGCAGTCATGGTCCACTTCTTTCTAGAAGCTACAGTGCTGAAGTTAGCAAAAACTATGTGTTTGACCCATCTCCTAGCTGAAGTCTGTAAAACTTTTTCAATTGGGCAGGTCTCTAACTAGCAATCATTTAAAAAAGACAATAAAACCCTTCTCACTTGTTCTTAAAGTTAGGAAGAAACTTCATGGCTGTCTAGAAATCAGAAATCCAAGTATCCTCCCCATTATCCAGCAGCTCTGGACAGTAAGCTGTACTGTAGAGAGAGAGGGTTTGAAAACACAGTATATATATATATATATATATATATATATATATATATGTATTTTGGCACTGTGTTTAACTGCATAATGAAATCTTAAGATCTTTGACTTTTAAATGTTTGGGAAGAGTTCAGATACCACCATGATTCAAAACTGTACAAGTATCTAAATATAGGGAGAAAGGGATAGAGTCCTTGCAGACATATGAATAACCTTTTCTTGGGTTCCCATGTGACTGGAGATTGTAATAAACCCATTCTATGTATGGCAGAGTACTGAGATGCCCTGTCACACACAGCTGAATGGCTGCTCCTCTCTGCTGGTTTTATACTCCCATTAATTGTGTTCATGTTTAAAGAATATGATTCCTTTTCATTCAGCTTTGTGAGTATTTTGTTATCTTCCCCTTCTGTGCTTCACCTCCCCCTCTCCTCCCATGATTGGCCCAGTCATTACAATGTGATAATGTCTCATTCATAGAACAGTCTCAAGGAGCTGCTGTTTTGTCAAGTAGCAGCACAAGAAGAGGGTGTGAGAATGGCATTGAGAACAGGGTATTTAATCCTGACTCAGTTTTAACTGTTGCTGCTTTATACTGTAGATTTGTAATTCCAAAACTGTGCTCTGGTTCCTGAAGATGAGTCTGATTTTAAATCATGCATTAATGTGCTTGGTTGAAATCTCAAGCTCATTCCATTTTGGAGAATGTTGCTGCATGAGGGGTTGTCTAAACATGGAAGTTATAGCTACTCCACACTGGGCATGTCTACACGTGCACTTTAATGCGCAGTAGATTATTTTACTGTGCATTAAAGTATCATGTAAAAAACCATGACATTAAGTTAATGAGCAGTAAAATAGTCTACTGTGCATTACATGTCACTAAAAAAGCATGCAAATGTGCTGCTGTGCCGTGCAGTAGCACAGCCTAATGCTCATTAATTTAATACCTCACATTAGAGGTACTAAATTTAATACACTTTAGAAAAGGCACATTAATGCACATGTAGACAAGCCCACTGACTCCCTGTATGGACATTCATGCTCTGCTGTGAAAGTGGAGGAAGCTGCCTTACATGTAGTGTGCACTTAGAGTGTCCACACAGGGAGTTAGTGTGGAGAAGCTACTGCCCTATAAATACACCTTTATAGTAACTTCACCTTTTCAACAAGTTGCATATTATGCTCGCCCACCTAGAGTTCCTTTTACATGGATGTAAGCTTCTAAAGCTCAGTGACTTCTCAAGCCTGCATGTAAACTGAATGTTTCTGCTTTGTTTTCATTTAGGAGAATCGCCCAATCCCAGAACCAGGTCCCAATGGTAGGTTTCGAGTATAGTTGCTTTTCATCTACCTTGTGGTTTACTTTATGATTATAATTGTTGGGGGGGGATTTTCTTTGTGCCCTTCGATGATGCCAACCTCAAAATCAGCTGTAGCGTTCACAGTTAAGTATAAAATAATCCAGAAAAGAACATCTAGTGGAGCATGTCATGTTTTGTATCTATCTGCTAGGGGTTGCTGCTGGTATCTGAACCATGTGCCAAGTTAACTTCAGTGGTTACTACTGTGTGATCAGTAGCTCTAGATAGAACTTTATTTCCATCAATGAATGTCTGTTATTCCAACCCTATGGCTGGTATATGCAGGATGCATCTACATGAGATGCTCAGTTAAGCGTCACTGTTTATACATGCACAGCAATTACTGATCAGTAGATTAGTCTAATGCACCATTTTCTAGTACCAATAGATACAGGTACTAGAAAATGGCACATTGAACTAATGCACGAAACGTAGTACAAGAGTTCACAAGAAAGATCTTTAATTGGTGGGGAAAGGTAAAAGGGACACAGAATAGACTTGGGAAAGCCAATAGTGAATAAATAAGCAATCTTCAATAAGATTCCCACCTTTCAGGTTGCTTCAGTAAAAGTCCTCCCCTTATGGTCATGAGTAGGTAATGAGGCAATTAGCCACCATCTTTTTTTGTTATACCCCATTCAGTTTGTTCTTCAGGGTCAATGGAGTCTTAACATTTGGGCAAGTCCATCTCCCTCTCCTAAGAGACACGCTGCTCTAGAGCCTCTTAACACCTCCTAGCCTAATTGAAGTGATAACAGTTGTAGTGCTGGGTAAGGTATCCTTACCAAGGCTGCTGCTGTATGACTTCAGCCCAAAGAGGCGCACTGTGATTCCTTCCTCTGCATCATCTCTACAACCTCCTCTCAGCTCGTCACCTTAAAGCTATAGACAGATAAGTGCAGAACCCCAATAGAGGCTTTGCCAGAAGAGAGAGACCCCTAGAAGGAGCCCCTCTCTTCTTTCCTTTGACTTTTTTGGGGCTCCTGTATACAACTGCCCCAGATGGCAGCTTTAAATTGGGATGATGCCTTCCCCTGGGCACATTTGGCACAATTTTTTTGTTCTTTCATCACTTGCTAGGGATAATTGAGCTTTATTATTTCCTGATTCAGAGCTTTACTTCCAGATTAACCCAGATGCCAAACCTGCCACAAAATTGAAAAGCAAATGAGGCCCAGGTCATTCATTTTTTCTCCTCTTTGTTCCTCATCAGTAAGTGCTGGCAAAGAGTGGCTTCCTCCTTGAACTTCTCAAGCAGCTCTAGGCTGCTCTTCCCTTTGTTCACCAAGTGGTGGCAGTAGGCTGGGAATTGGGAGGGAGGTGGGGGGAATGGAGAGGGAAGGGGAGTACTGGGGCCATCCTTTGCATTATTGTGATGGTGATGGGCACACAGATGCGTGGGTGTCTGGGTGCACAGCGTGGTTATTTTAATGGGAATGAGACTAGTGTAACTGCATAGGTGTGGTTTGGACTATCAAGTGAACCATAATGGTCATGAGACAAATTTGTAGAGGTATAGATTTATTTATATAAATATTTTTGCAAAAAAAATTAAAAAGTGGGCTTTTTGTGTTTCATGGTTACACACTGTAGGGCTTATATGCATTAGAAGATAAGAAAGGGTGTAGACTCTTTTTTCCCCCTTTTGCCAATCATGTTGAGTGTTGCTTTGCGGGATGGGGACTTGCTAGTCCCTAAAGCCTTCCCCAGGCCAATGCCTCACCCTGCTGCCTTCTTGAGAGACAGTCAGTCCTGGCAGTTGTTCTCAATCTTCTGTTTCTTCTTCCCTGGCAGAGGTGCTGCTGAAGATGCATTCTGTTGGGATCTGCGGATCCGATGTCCACTACTGGCAGCATGGCCGAATTGGGGACTTTGTTGTGAAGAAGCCAATGGTACTGGGACATGAGGCATCTGGAACTGTCCTTAAAGTGGGTTCCTCAGTAACCCATCTGAAGCCAGGTGAGCAGCCTCCTGAAATCTTTGTGACAGATGTGTGGACTCCTGCCTGATATGTACTTCCTCCTTTGTGTTGAGGCTGAGTGGCTGCATCTCTGGGACACATAACATGTTCTTTGATGAAACATTGGGGATTCTGCACACCTGAGAAGGTCCAAGCCAAAACTCTACACCCAAATTGTGGGGGGCAGTGAAAAGAGTGTGAAGGGGGGCTCCATGGTGGAGATGCTGGCCTGGGCCTCAGGACTTCTACTTTCAATCTTATGTTATACAGTATACTTCCTGAGGTGACCTTGGACAAGCCATTTACTTTGCTCATGTCTTGATTTCTTCTCTGTAAATCGGGCATGGTAGCACAAGCCTGCTTCCTGGGGTGGGGTTGGGACAGAGGGAAGGAGAAGTGTGGAGATCTGTGCATTAAAGATTTGTGAGGTCTTGAGTTAGTATGGTAATACGGGTCAGATGAGAATCTTAGGTAGATGAATACCTGGTTTGGAATTCATAGATGATCTCATTTAAACAGTTTTACATTTAACAGCACCATGGGACACTGGGAAAGGGTGGAGTGGAGGGGTTCAGGATCTTTGCATTATGGACTGAACCTGCATCTACCTAAAACCCAGGCAGCAATTTTCTTCTGTCTGCCTTGGTCACTGATCTCCCTGCCTGTTGTACAACACACTTCCAATCGACACCAGTCCATTTCAGCTGAACCTGGCCCTTTTTTCTAACTCAGGTTCTGAAGTAAGAGGCTCACATAAAACCCTTGGTTCATTTGCCTTCCAACCCAGCTGTACATTGGGCAAATTGGCCTCAGATGTGGTATGGTTGACAGCTCCCTCTCCACATGCCATGACTCAACCACTGGTTTCAGTATTCCTCAGCAATCTTTTTTCCTGTGATCTCTTGAGCTGTGCTATTACTGTGATATCCCACATGCCTCACTGTGTATGTATGTGTACTGCTAAGGTGTGCCAGATAGGTGTGTACATGATCATGCATGTCTCCTTGCAGGCAGGATAAGCCTTTTCATCAATCCTTATAACCCAGTATAATTAACCTTCTTTTGTTGCACATATGTCAGTAGTTGCAGCCATCTTGTATTTCCACGTAGGCACTGGCTGAGTCAGGAACATGTAGTATATTACTTCTCATTTAAACCACTGTAAATCTGAAGGGATTCTGCTGGCTTCAGGAAGGTTACTGCAGGTTACATAGGTGTGATGCAGTATGGTCTGTAAATTGTGAACATTGAAGAGCAGGCACTTGTTCTTCCTCTATGCTCTGTGCAGTGCTAAATGCATTTATAGCACTGAGCAAATAACACTGATATGAAACTGGTGGGTCACCTGTGTGCGTGGTTAGCCTGAGCAGAACTCCTGAGCCAGGGGGATGATAACTACTTCACTGAGAAATGTGTTCACTGGTTGACTTCTAATGCTGAGGAAAACCAGCTAGGGGCACTCAGGCTTTTACTGCTCAAGTCTGTAGTAGCATCTTGTGAGGGCTCCAGCAACCTGACTGTGGGGCAACCAGACAGCTGTTCCTTGTCCCGTTCTTAGCCATCTGGCAGTGTGTAGCTCTCCCATATGGGAGCAAATGGGTTTCATGTTCCATGAGATTCAGGGCCTGATCTGATTCCTGTGCCTACTTCCCTGGCTCAACAGTCTGTCTTTCCTTCCTTCCTGGGGTAGATGTTGTTCTGAGGAGCAAGTGCAGTAATTGCTGATAAAGCCCAACATTCACCAGCAGCCCCCATGTCATCTCCTATTCTGATGACAGAAGATGTCACTGCACGACAACCCCCAGCAGCTTCTCCGTTTCAGTAAGCATAGGGAATGGATTGTGTCTTCATCCAGTTATTGTCTGTCTGCATCTGGAATACTGTACTTACCCATGTGCTGGTCTGGCCAGTGTTGAGGCTCCTGAGCACAGCATCAGAGAGATAAACTCAAGGGCTGTCTTTGTCTTGCAGGTTGTGTTTCTAGGACAACAACTCAGCTTCTGGAATCCCTATTTTACCAGGCTGACCCTCTTTTTCTCAGTGTGAGCATTCAGATTTTCTGGTAGCCATACAGTTGCATGCATCCTCCCACACCAATCTTATGCTCTCCTACTTTCATGCCCTCAGGTGACCGAGTAGCCATTGAGCCTGGTGCCCCTCGAGAAGTGGATGAATTCTGCAAGATTGGACGCTATAACCTGTCTCCCACGATCTTCTTCTGTGCGACACCACCTGACGATGGGAACTTGTGCAGATATTACAAGCACAATGCCAGCTTCTGCTACAAGTTAGTCATGTGCGCCCAATGCATAAGGGGAAACCCTGTTCCATTTACTACTGCAAGGGGAATGCAAGTAATGGTGAATTAGCAGTCATGACCAATTAATAGGAGTTGATTACCGGGATTGGCACTGACAGGGGATTGGAACAACAGGGATTGCAACAACAGCGAATTAAACCAGAGTGGTGAATTATCTGATAGGCAATTTAACCAGTTATACTAGCTACCCCATATGAAAGTTAATGCGTTTCCTACTTGGAGGGGGGAAGGTAAGGAAACACTCACTGCTTGGTTTCCAAGTATATCCAGCTGCTGAAGGAGGAAAGGGCTCTATTAAAACAGAATGGTCCCTGTTCTTTCCTGCTATGCCCTTGACATGGGGGAGGTTCAGACTGAGGCCTAGGTGCTAGGAATCCCTCAGTCTGATCTGGTGCTGAATCTTAATTTCCATTCCCAGGGATCCCAGTGGGATCAAAGCGCTTGACAGTGGATGCATCTACATGAGATGCTTTACTTTTCAGGAGACTAATTTGGTGTGCAGTAAGGTGTCACCATCTACAGTAGATTAATTTACTGTGCTGCCAGAAAGTCCTGTCAGTATCGGGGTTAGGTGCTGTATGGCTTAGGCCCTCTCCAGTCCAACATCTTACTGGAGGATGACATCAGGATGGGGATCAACGCTGTCACAACCACTCTCCAGTGTTATCTGTCTTGCCTGCCACATTTTTGATCTTCTTTAAAATTGAGAGCTGGTTCTGCTGGCTGATAAATCCAGGCCTGTCCCTTGGAGGAATTTCTTTGTGGGGTTCCACCTCTCCTTACACCTCACCCGTACTACATTCTAGATGTTGTCTGATTTCTTCTTTTGGGCTATGACCCCTTGTCACCAGTATAGCAGTCTTTCCTATGCCACCGGGATCCTGGTCAGGCCCTTGTAATCCATTCAGTAGAAGTCCATAAATGGCTCAATCCTGTCTGGTCCACCACTGATTCAGGATTCATCCCCTTCTATTAACTGACTAGCAGCCTTCAAAAGTAAATCAACTTAACTCAATTCCATTAATTCCTTAACCATCTCAGAAGGTGCATCAGCTGAAGTCCTTTCCTTCATTCAGGGTTTATCCCTCTCTATCAATTCCTTACCAAATGAAAAATTCATTCAAATCCAAGCATTCATTTGGCATTTATCCCCCTCTATCATTTCATTTAACCATCCTAAAAGGAAAATCAACATAAGAGATGAATTTAAGACCAGCTGGCTGTACTACCCTACTCAGGGAGGGCTTAGGCTCCTGTGACACACAGCACCCATCTTCTCAAGTACCTACATCAGCCCAGGGCTTCAATCCTTCTTCAGGCAAGCTGCCCCAGCATTCTGTCAACAATCCTCATGTTCATCGGTGGCTCTCCAACCACTCGTGTCTGTTGTCATGCACCCCTTCACTGCAGGGTGGTGCGTGACTTCCTTGGACACTGCAGTCTCTCCCTGGCTGCCCCTCTCCAGGGCTGGATGTACTGTTCCGGACTCTGTTAGCAAATAAAAACCTAGGATTCCGGACTAGCCCAGGGAATAACGGGACACCTCGTTCGATGAGTGACAGAAAGGCTTTATTTACTACAAGTATTCAAAATCAAGACAAGCGAGCCCAAACCAAATCTAAGTCCAGTAATTAGCTATAAGGTGATGATTTCTCACCAAACAGGTGATGAAGAGGTGGTCTGTTTCTCTTTAACTTCTCAAGTAAGTCGGGCATATCAGCAACTGGTGTCGGAGAGATTTCTCACTCTGGAAGCATGCATGCCCTGTTTGCTGTTTTACTGCCTGTTTATACCCTTAGCTTAGCATCTTCAAATCATTCTTTTAGTTGTGTAAATCAAGAGAGAGTCCCAATCAGTAACTGACAGGAAAATCCTGTTAATCAACCTGCTCATTATTGGTTATCAGAAATTTCTAATTTGAATGAGTTACTTTCTTCAGTGACAAGAGGTTATCCAGTTTGGAACGTATTAAGAAACTAATTGACAACCAGGAAAAACATACGTGTCCTTGGAAAACAAGGTAAATCATGAGAGAAAAACAAAACAAATCAGGAGGAGGAGACACCTGTCACATATGGAGAATGTCTCTTCCTGCACCTAAACACGAGTTAATCACAAAAGAAATATTTACCATGTTAATTAATCAAGGATAGACATTTCACACAGTTACACACCAGACAACTAGGAGCCTGCCTGAAATCATCCTAATTATAGCAAGATAAGCTGGAAGAGATACCTCATTATTTCTTTTCAGATGGCTTAGCCATGAACTCGCATCCTCTTGCATTATACAGTTAGCATCAGTATTCTGTATTTTAACTTTTGTCAGTAGGCCCGAGCTTAGCATGAGTTTCAGAGTCATCAGGCTCCCTCATCACCAGTCCGGATGGAGCACTTGCCGCAAAAAAGTGGCTGGATGCTCCTGGCTCCAGCTCTGCTCCTTTCTCTCACCTGAGATAAATTGGGGGTGACTGTGATTCCCCAGGCACTCCTTTACGCCCACTGCTTCTCCCTTCACAGTCAGATACAAGTGGCATCCAGCAGTGCAGTAAACTACTGTACTTAAATGTGTGTGTAGATGGTGGCATTGGGATTAGTTTACTCCAGCTCAGTTTAAGCCAGAGTATATTCAGTTGCATTAATTGCATGTGTAAATGCACCCAGTGCCAACTATTTATATGTCCCTTCAGTGCAAGGTTGTATATCGTGACTCCATTGCTCCCAGCAGAGCTTCCCCTGAAGAAGGCCAAAAGCTCCTCCAGTGATCTGCTTGGGTCAATCTCACATTCCTGGTGCTTACATTTCAGACATCTGAGCAGCCACATGGACACAACTGCATATGCAGTTAATGCAACTGAATATACTTCAGCTTAATTTGAACTAATCCTGACGTCACCATCTACACATGCATTTAAGCACAGTAATTTGCTGTGCTGCCAGATACCAGGTATATCTGACAGGACTATCTGTCAGCGCAGTAAATTAGTCTACTACACCCTAATTGCCAGGCACACATAGACAATGATGCTTTACTGTGCAGCAAACTAGTCTGCTGCTCAGTAAAGCATCTTGCGTAGACATGCCCATGGAATCCTAGAATAGACTAGCAAACTCCCCTAGTTCTTGTCTTACTATCCAGCCCCTCCCCCACACATGTATGTTTCTTAATCCTGTAAAATGCCTGATATCCTTATGGTACCTACTCAGTTTGATCACCAGGACTTGCACTCCATCTGTGCATGCAACCCCGAGCTTCTTGCTGTCTAAAATTGGTGCTTACCCTTAACATGTCACTTGGTGGAGGTGGCTGCACAAAAAGTATCAGAGCAACTTGATTGGAGCCAAAAATCCTGTGGGCTTTCCTCAGACAAAACTCCCAAGAAAGCCAGTTGACCATGCAGGATTTAACGCATAAACAGTAGAGTGCATAGTAGCCTTTGGCTATAGAATGGTAGAATGGTTTTTCTAAAAAATCACTGCTGTAAGTAAAGACATTTTCCTTGTAAAAGGGTGGGGAGGGAAATCTTTCCTCACACTTGGAGCATTCTTCAGCTGTGTTTGTATTCAGTATGTGTGCTGATCCAGATGGTATTTCTGCTCTATTAGATTTAAACAAAAGGAGATTCTAGCAATTGTTTCCTTGTGAGAAGGAAGCAGCGCCTGTTCTGTTGTCTGGTACAGCATTCCTCTGGTAGAGCCAAAGGTTTAGTCATTTGTATCTGAATGAAAGTTATTTTGGCTAAACATTTCCAGTATAGGTGCCTAAATTTCCCCCTCAGAATCTAAAATAATTGAAAATTAGGGGAGGAAGGAACCTCAGGAGGTCATCTAGTCCAACCCCTTCCTCAAAGCAGGACCATCCCCAACTAGATCATTCCCCCCACGGCTTTGTCAAGCTGGGCCTTAAAAGCCTCCAAGGATGGAGATTCCACCACCTCTCTAGGTAACCCACTGCAGTGCTTCACCACTGAACTAACATTCAGGCTGCCTGAAAAGAAGTGCCCTGCTTTTCACAGTGGCCATCAGAGTCAGTCAGATGACTGAGGCTTTATGCTAAGATCAGACCTTTTGACTCCCAGCTGCCTCTAGGTTTTTTTCAGCAAGAAGAGTATTTTCAGCGTTCCTCTCTATAGCTGGACCTTCAAAGGCCTGATTTTATGGAACACCTTTCTGGCAAATCCCATTTCCAGTCTCTGTTGTGCCTTATTGCCTTGTGGCTCTCTGAAAGGCTGCGCTGATCACCATGGGGCTGGAGCTTATCTTTTTTGCACTGGCTCTGAAGAGCCTGGTCTGGAGTAGGATCTGACTCCCCACTGCTGCATGCCTTTGGGCATAATTTACCCCAGTCTAAGGTGATGCCATTTTGATTCAGACATATTTGGTGCACATTCTGTACCAGGTTTAGCCTCCTCCTGGCCTTTGAAGAGCTCCCTTTGATTTTGCATGAGCAAGGAAGTTCGAGGACATATTTATGAAATAGAGCACCCATTTTGTAGGAATCTCAGGCCAAGGCATCCAAAACACTGTTGAAATGCTGCCTGCATGTCAATGAGCAGTAATATACTATGAGGCAAGGGTTTACTGAGCTGCAAGTCCCTTTGCTTCAAAGTGGGCAGCTCTTCAACTATTAATTTATGGGTCTGATGAAGGGTGCCTCGGAGAGAAGCATTCAAGAGTGGATGGTAGTCACCATATTTTTTCTCCTTCATGAGTAGCAAAATCCTACAAGATGAATGAAGAACAGCCCATTACCTACGTCCCTTGAAGACAAGATAGGTCTTTCCTACAGCTCATCATTTAACATCTGCAGCAAACACCAAGTATCATTTTTTCTAAGGCTAAAATGGGATTGTAGAAGTTGCTGATTAGCTGCAGGGTGGACTGTCATAGAATAACTCAAGTATGCCCCACTGTGGGTTTTATTCTAGATAATTTGCATGAAGGGATTTAGGTGAAATATTTGGGAAAATGTACCAAGTAAAGCAGTGGAGCAGATTACTTAGGGAAGCCATGGAATCTTCTTCATTAGGAGTTGTTAAGAAGACAGACATATGTCAGAGCTGACCTAGGTATCTTTATTGTTGCCTCAGAGCAGAGGGATAGACCAGATAATCTCTGAGTCCCTCCAGCCCTATATGTCTATAGACAAAGACAAATGGACATTTTGCTGGCATAATTTAGACACTAACCATTTGCATACTTGATTGTCAAAATCATTAAACCATTAGTTTTGCTCTGCAGCTGTTTACAGCCTTTTTTGTAAATGTTGCCTGTATTTGTGGTTGTTGCAGGCTTCCAGATAACATCACCTTTGAAGAAGGGGCCCTTATTGAACCCCTTTCTGTGGGAATCCATGCCTGTCGAAGGGCCGGAGTCACTCTGGGAAGCAAAGTCTTCATCTGTGGGGCAGGTGCGGTATAGCCTATGTCAGCCGTTGTGCTCTCCATTTGTGGTGAATGCTCCAGCTAAGGGAATCACAGGGTGCCTAGTGCATTCCATGCTGAAAATTTGAGTCTTTACAGCTTGCATTTCCATAGTGAGGCTATTTCATATTTCTCATAACACAAGAACTAGAGGATGCGCAATGATGTTATTAGGGAAGCAGGTTTGAAACAAACCGCAAGAAGCTCTTTCCACATAGTGTATGATTGAATTGTGGAACTTATTACCACAAGAGGTGCAGACACTGGTCATTTAATTGTGCTCAGATTTATTCAGAATAGGTGCATCAGCAGGTATTAAGCATGATATTTAGGACTGACACCTACAAATTAGGACTTCTAAACTTCTGAACACTGGATGCTGCAAGGGAAAAGAGGCAAGGACAGATCAGTCTGGATAATACCTGCATATTTACTCTTCCCCTTTGCAGCTGCTTTGGGCCACTGTAAAATGCATCCTGCTGGGTTAGATGGACCTATGGTCTGACCCAACATGGCAGCTGTTACGTTCTTATGAGGCTCAAGGTGGATAGGGGCTGCATTGCTCTACTTCATCACATTTTGACCAGCCTTCTCCAAACTATATTCATCATACACACTGAGTGCATCTACATGTGCAATTAAAGCACCTGAATTTTCTGAGAGACAATTCAGGCTCATTAAAGCACTCCCCAGTGAACATCTGCATGTGCACCCCTGTCAGGAGTATATTGAGCCCGACAGGAACAGCCAAGTCCAGGCTCCCCTAGGTGCCAATCTCAGGCTGTCATGAGACATGGGGGCTTAGCCCCAAGCTCCAGAGGGTTGTGGGGGAAGCTGTTCTGGCTCAGTAAACATCTATGTCCTAGATGGGGGGTGATTGGGCTGGCCTCAAGCTCTGGTTGGGGGTGGGGGAGAGCTTTACTGGCTAGGCGGGCAGCTGCCTCCCAGCCATGTGGAGACCAGGACCCATGGCTGGCAGGCAGCATCCTGCTGAGCCAGGAAGACCCTTCCCCCACCCCTCTCCCTGTGACTCCCTGTTGCCTAGGTTTACTAGGAGCAATTTGCTCCCAGTCAGCATCTACACATGCAGTTTGGCACATTAGTTAATGCACTGTTTTTCTAGTACCTGTATCTAGCACATTAGTGTTCTGCATAGTAATTGCTGCACACGTGGAGATGGCGATGCTCTACGGTACATTAGATTAGTCTAATGCACAATAAAGCATCTCATGTAGATGCATCCGTTCAGGCTAAACAACCAGGCAGGCTCATTCCTAGACACTCACCTTAGTTGGTATTTCCTTCACAGTAAGACCCCAGCCTGGAGCAGTAACTGCTGGGCCAGCAGATGTGTCCTGCACTCTACAGCCAATCATGGCACTGTCATAGTCCCATTGCTGTTCCTCCCTGGAGCACTATAGGTTCTCCCCTAACTTGACCAACACAGGTTTTAATCTACATTCATAGCATAGCTGATGGTTTATCTTCATTGTTGTATTTTCTGTTTCTCCTCCTTTTGCTCAGGACCCATTGGGCTGGTTACCTTGCTTATTGCTAAGGCAATGGGTGCTGCGCAGGTGATAATTACTGGTAAGTTCTTCTTTTAACCTCTAAAATACTGCCTAATTCCTATATTTAACACCTTACAGACTGTCTAGTTTCCAAATGCTTCATGAAAGTGGGGGACAGTTGCAGGGGAAGGGAAGGGAAGGTTTATACCTCCTAGTGAGTGGGGATGGGGTAGAGTTCCTGTCTGGAATCAACCTGAATATAGCCTACCTTCCTGTTCAGCTGGCTTCTCAGCTCTCAGTCAGTCTGGGGCTGTATAAGGAGGAGTCAGGTTAAAGGCGGCCCCCACCTTCCAGATTTGCCTCAGGGCATTTATTCAGTTATAGATTTTGACACCCAAATAACCCATTCCTCCCAAAACATGGGCCATTGAATCTCATGCATTGATTACTCCCATCAAGTTTAGTATCTTGTGCCTGAGCTTGGATGTGCCTTTAGAGAAGAGACATCCAACTTCAGTGTAAAGACTCCAAGTGACAATGTCTCTACTACATCCCTTAATAGATCTAATGAGTTACATTTGCATTTTGTTTCCACTTTGAACTTTATTGACTTCAACTACCAGCTGTTGGGTCATGTTATACCCTGGTTGCCAGATAAAGTACCTCTGGTGTCATATTTCTTCTTCCTGTGTAGCTACTTATAGATGATGCTCAAATCATCTGGTTTTCTTTTTGAAAAACTAAATAGATAAAGCTGTGTAAGTCTTTCATTGTAACTGCTGAAGAACAGATTCAGAAAATCAAACTGACTAAGAGTTAGGTCATTAGTTATAACAAGTATACCATAAATCAGTGATTTTCAACCTTGCCTTGAGCTCCTTTCAAGGGTGCCACACATTGTTAGCACTCTAAGGTGTGCAAATGTGATTCAGAAGATAAACCCAGAGACTTCAAATAGGAATTAATGGTGTTAAAAACATCCTGACTGTTGTGGTCATTCTGAGTTCTTTGCAAAAGAAAAACTTCTCTATTTTTCTCCATAGTCAAAAAAACAAATGAAAGCTAAGAGCTGGCATTTTCCAAGGATGTCTCAAGTCTAACAAGGGATGCTTTGAGTCAGAAAAGTTTGAGAACCACTGCCATAAGTCAATTTGTTACCAGTGTTAAGAAGTGGGGTTTTTTGCAGTGATTGCAGCAGTTTAAAAGGTGTAAATTTGATCCTTCTTTCTTAAGACCCCAGTACTTATAGCCCACTTTTTAAGTACATATTAGCCAATAACGTATTGTAGGCATGGTCAGATTCTTACAAAATTTACCACACAATAAACTCATGCAAGTCAGTTTGCAGTGCCTTGGTTTTGAACAGCGCATTCTAGAAACTCTACAAGCTTAAAGACAGTGTGTTCTTAAATGGACTTTTCTAATGAGGATATGCCTGCTGCACATCAATAGAATCATCCATTTATTTTTGTCTTTCTGTTGTGCTTTACTCCTGACACCAAGGAGCATATTAGTGTGTCAGTCTAGCACACATACAAGCATGCTGGAAGTTGTACTCACTACTAGTGCTAATACAAGTTGAGCTGGGGGTAGCAGCCCGGGGCTGGCAGGCTGACTCCCTGGACACCTGAGGGGTGCTCCTACCCAGCTCACTGTGCTGCTCACATTCAAACAGCACACCCAGGAGTAATAAATTCTGGAGTTTATTCATGGACAGAGATATGTACACTTCAAAAGGAATGTGGCCAGCCTGGAGAGGGTTCAGAGGAGGGCCATGCGCTTGGTGAGAGGGCAGCAGGGCAGGCCCTATGAGGAGAGACTGAAGGACCTGAACCTGTTCAGCCTCAGCAAGAGGAGGCTGAGGGGGGACCTGGTGGCTGCCTACAAGCTCATCGGGGGGATCAACAGCAAATAGGCAGAGTCCATTTCTCCCCAGCACCACCTGGGGTGACAAGGAACAATGTTAATAAGCTGTTGGAGAATAGGTCTAGGTTAGAGATCAGAAGGCAATATTTTACAGTTAGGGTGGCCAAAGCCTGGAACCAATTTCCCAGGGAAGTGGTCCTCGCCCTTACCTTGGGCAAATTTAAGAGGAGGTTGGACGATCACCTGTCTGGGGTCTCGTGAACCCAGCATTCATTCCTGCCTGTGGCAGGGGGTGAGGCTAGATGATCTGTTCAGGTCCCTCCTGACCCTAGCTACTATGAAACTATGTGGAAAACACTGTAACCATCTTGTCCAGTTAGCACTGGTATTGGATTTTGCTGTGTGCACTCCCCAATGAACATTTGTGCCATCTTAGTTAACTGACTTTTCCCAAGTAATGTATCTAGGAGAGGGCCTGAACACATGAAACAGTTATGCTGCTTTAAAAGAAGGCAGGTGGAAGAGCTACCATTGTTCAACTGAATCGGCTGTAATTGTTGTGTTTGTCCTCTATCCAGTTACATGGAACCTGAACTGCAATAATTTATTAACTATTTCATTGATTTACAATCAGCAAGTCTCCCTCCTTTAACACAGTATAATTTTGTCTGTCCACATGCAAAGACTGCTTTTTCCATGTAACAGGTTATGAAATAAATTAGCAGCACAAGTAGCTGGTGGCAAAGACATCAGTATGCAAAACATCCATGTGAAAATTCCTGTTCTAAATGCTTCATGAAATACAAATGCTCTGCTATGCAAAGTTCCTGTTGTCTGAATTGGGCCAACAATAGCCTTTTGCTGACTATTTTTCTTCCATTTGTTCCTTATATATCACAATGACTGGTAAAGACTGCTATAAATAGAATTATGCTTAATGAGCTCAGACTTACAGAAATGTTCCCTAGCTAGTGGCCCTACAAGGAAGCTTTCAGGCCAATCCAACTACTCCTTTTACAGTTATGATCATGTATATCCTTGGGCATTACAATGACTATGCTTCAGTCTTCATATTAATTAAAAAACAAGGTTCCGCCCTTCTGCTATTTGAGATACATGTTTCAGGTATTGTTTGTGTCAGATTCCAAGACAGATTATTTCATTCTGCTCCCTAAATCATTCTGCCTCTTTATGTGACTTCATGTTCTCAGCAAGTAAATTGTTTTGCTCTCCTACACATCTGAGGCCAGTTTCTGTGACCTTCATTAGATCCCCTAAGTGTCAGCTTCCTCCATCTTGTTCAATTCCTTGTAAAAATGTTATGAACCTACTTCTATAACATGCCATCATCTTAGCCTTAAGACTGAGTCACAAAAAGCAGCAAGCAGAAGGAGGACTCTTTTACACTGAAATTTTCAGGGTGGAATAGAATGTTCTTGGTCACTTAAGTGTCTTGACACTGCTTCTCATTCTTGCCTGTCACCAAACTGATTGTACTCTTGCCATTGGGCATTAGTGTTGGGACCCAACACTAGTATGTTGGGTCCCAGCCTACCAGGCCCAGGCTCTGTAAACTGCTCTGAGCCTGAGTAAGCTGCAGCAGTGTCTCTCTTCTTTTGGCCTCTCCTTTGGCACACCTGTGGAGCACAGACTCTTCACAGAAATGAAGCTGAGCTAGCTAACTGCTCTAGGCCCCCAGGATCAGCTGAAATGCAACCTCCCCTGCAACTCCAGCCAAATGGTCACTCAGTACAGTGAGTGCTAGCTGTATTTTAACACTACATCCATGATCCAGATTTGACTACGCCTAAAGAATTGTTGTGGGTATGAATGCCATATGCTAGAATGAAGATTAACTACTTGCTATCTTTCCTGGCCTAGCAGATAGGGGTCTTTTCAGTACAGGTGGCTACACATAGAGGCATTCCTTTTTTTTTTAAATTACATTTCAAGGGCCAAATCAGTTTCAAATTCACTTGGGCAAAGCTCAAGAGTCAAGTTCCAAAAGTCAACTGAGCAGAGCTCAATCGTTCAACTGTATGTGGCTCTACCACCAGGCAAGTATTCTCCCTCCCAGACCCTGGGGCTTTGGCTATCCCCAAATTCAGACAGGCATCCTACATACAAGCCCCAAGCCTGGAGGCATTGGGGTTCAGATGCCCCCTAGTCTGTCTTGCTCTTAGCCAAAAGGCCGAGGAGCAAGCCAGGGGGGGGAAGCAAGAATGGCATGTCCCATTGCCACAAAACTGTGCAGTCAAGTTTCTTGCATTTGAAGAAATTTGCAGGGATCAGCCTGCCTGCAGCACAAGAGACAAGCTTCACCCTGGGAAAACCACCTTGGTGACCATGGGTTCTCCCCTGCCAGGTAAGGCATTGAGGCATTCCATGACTGAGCTATATTTACAGTGAGAACTTCACAGCATCAGCTGGAATCCATACAGATTTCTCCATACTGTCACAATCCCTTGTGCCTTTGGACAGGCTCCTGCTTATGCATGCTGTGATCCAGCTCCTGTTTGTTGAGTCACTGCTTTCATCATTCTTTGCCTTACCCTCAGTCCCTAAAACTCCAAGGCATCCTAACCCCAGTATCCATTGCCTGACTATGTTCCTCATGGGAACATTGCTGTCATTCAGCCTTGCTTGGCCTTTCTGCAGTGAAAGCTTTGGTCAAGCTGTACTTGTTTCCTATCAGTTACTTCCTCCCCAAGCCCAGTCTTTCACAGGGATTCATATTAGCACTCCAAAATAACCCCCAGCAAGGCTGAAAGATAGGAGCTGATGTGTGGAGTGGCTAGGAATGGAGTATTACATTGTGAGAGACTTGGGCAGCACCAGCAAAGCCACAGAGTCATTTAAAGATTCTTCCCATAATACAAAATGTAGAACCTCTCATCTTGATGGTGTTGACAAGTGTAGGAATGATGAAAGGTCCTGTAAATATGAAGTAAGTGATGGGATGCTTTATCCTACAGGCTCAAGCATGGTAGTTTCATGACTCCATGCACCAAGAGACAAACAGTCATAGAGAAACCGTCAACATGCTAATGTTTGCAAGGTAATGTGCAGTGAGCCGCAGATATGGTAAAGTGGGAGAAAAGATAGGTGAACAAGGGCCAGGTGTTGGATGGGTCAGGAAGGGGCATGGAGGAGTTTGTTCTAGGAAGTCTAGGGGGAGACCCATGGACACAGGACAAAGAAAGTACTGAGGTTTTTTGTGTTGGGAAGACAAGACAAGTCTGGGTGGGCCTGATCTGACCAGCTTGTAGAGCTCAGACGAAGATGAATAATAAGAGATGGGGGAGGTGGAGAGGAATACAAAAATAGGGGATTATTTGCTAATCCACCAGAAGTGGTGGATTATTTGCTAGTGTGAACTGACCTGCTGGAGCCAGCTAGCATGAGACAGCTAGGCTCCCCCTTGCTAGCCCACTTATTCTGACCAGATGCTTATTATAACTAATTACTGTATGGATGGGGTCATTAAGGAGTATTACAACTCTGCTGTCTAATGCATAGTGAGTGTCTTGTTACAGTGGTTCAGAGCCTCTGTTTAAAGTAACAACTCTCAGCCTCTGGGTTTTACAATGGCCTTTTAGCTGAATTCCTGTCGTGGGCAGTGGAGTCCCAGCAAGAAGTTAATGGCTCCATTTGTAACTGACATCAGTTGTGTTCAAACTGTTGGTTCCTGGTCCATCCTTTCTTTAAGAATCGTTGTCTTAAGGACTGCCTGTGTATGTGTACAACACTGAGCTAAGCTTTTTTGGAGAGGGCAGAGCCTGGGTTCTGAGTTGGTAGGCCTAGCAAGGCTAGCTGGGCATTGCAACTGAAGTCCAAAATCCTTTGTGCAGCTTTGACCAAATGGCCATCTTTGACAAAAGAAAAAAGCAGGTTGACTTCAGAAAACCCAGGAAAAAGCAAAGCCTGGTGGTTCTTGGAGGCACTTTTCCTTTGAAGTGATTTGACTTGAAATCATACTTTGCTTTAAAGGCTGCTTTCTGATCACTCAGGAACACTTGTCGGAGCTTCTGAGGAGTAGACCCGTAGGCTTTCCTGGGCCAGCTGGAGAGTGGGAAAAGTCCATGAGATTCCACCCTACCCCAGAGAAATACAGACCTCCTGTGAAAGACAGTACCTAAGTATATTTTGCCATCCTGCCGCTCTGTACTGATGTGGTTACCGTGCACTGGGTCCTGCCTGTGTCATCACTATACCATATTGTGTGCAATGTTTAGGTGCTTACCCTGGACAAGCATAGATCTCAGGCCTAACATATGAACTAAGCATATGGGTAGCATCCATTTGTAGCCCTATTCTAACCATTGAGCGTGAGGAAGCTGAGAACGATTCAGATGAGGCAAAGCAGAGGTTCCACACCCCAAACTGGAAAGGTGTTGCTCTGTTTAAATCATCCTGGGTACCTTTCTTGGGCTCAAATATAGATGAGTAATATAGCTACATTAATGTATTTATATTGTAAATAGCAATCATATTGATTTGGAAGGACTTCTTCGAGGTGACTTTGCTGGACTTTTTGAAGAGGTCTTGGCTGCAGGTTTTTCTGGAGTTGTGTCTGCTTTCTTAAAGAAAGTGTCCAAGGGAGTTTGGATAGATGTTCTCCAGGGAGATGGGCGATGCAGTGAACTTGTTTGCTGGAGTGGCTTTGCGTCGAATCAAGCATTGTAAAGTCGAAACTGACATCAGAAAGTCAAAACAGGGTGTCAGTTTATAAATATCGTAAGTGCTGTTCATTGTAACTCAAAACGTCTTAAGTTGAGGACTGCCTGGAGAGTTAGAGGGTGAGAGCCTGTCCCTTGCACTACAGGCAGGCTGACCCCTGCAAGATTCTAAAATGCCTCCAATGCAAGGATCGTAGCTACACAATTTATGGTGATGGGAGATTGCTCTTGGGCTTTTTCTCTAGCTTCCTCCTTCAGCCTTTTGGCTAGGGACAAGCAAGGCCTCCAGAATTGGGGCTTGCACGGAGGATGTCTGCCATGGATTTGGAAGTATCTGAAACACAGGCTGAAGAGTCTGGGAGGTAGGAGACTTGCTGGTGGTAGCACCACATAGAATTGAATGACTGAGCTCTGCTCAATCAATAGAATTCAGAACTGATTTGTCTGATTTGACCTGAGACATGACATTAAAAAAATTAAAAAGCTGCTTTGTGTGAAAAATACTGGGCCAGGGGTCCCACCATGTGGTCTGGGGAGGGGGAGGGGGAAGGGGAGGGCCAGGCCAGCAGCAGAAAGGGAAGCAGGGCTGCATCAGTGCAGCCCCTGCTCATCCTCCTACTGCCAATGGCCATGTCCAACAGGGCTTAGGAGTCTTAACTCTGCAGCATGCCCTGCTCCACCCTGGCCATGCCCCCACAGCTTCCAGTAGCTCAATAGACCAGGTTCTTGACACCCCTGCATTATGAGGCTGTCAGCACCTCTGTCCATCTCCCCCAAGATGGTTGCTCTGAACTGTAGATGATCCTTGTTAGATTAACAAAATCAAACAAAAATGCTTTTGGAGGGAATGGTGCACAACACATTCTAACCATTCTTCAATTTCTCAACTGTCTCAAAATCACCACTGGGAAGTGCTTGCATTCCATCAAAGATTTTTACGTGAGAAATAGTACTCTGACATTATAACTGGAACGTCATTTAATTCTCAGTGGATTTCACTTAGAAATTAATCAAAAGTTCCAAAAAATGATCACATTTTACATTTCTCAACCACAGGTGTTCACATTTTTTTAATTAACTAAAGTGTGAAGACTTCTAGGTTGTCTCCAGTTTATTAGCCAACATCCATAAGTGTCCATACTAGCTTTTATTCGATGTTTCTGTGGATCATTCAAGACCCCCAAACAGTTCGGGTTTCAGCTGTCTCTCTGACCTTCTCTCTTAGTGCAGATTTACTTTACTTATCCCATCTGCTCTGCAGTGGCAGAAAAGTTTGGTTATTGTCTTGACAGTACTTCTCATTCTCACCTGTCACTTTCACTTTCACCAATGTCTTCAGCCCAAAGTTTCCCTTGCTCAGTCCCATCCTGTCACTCCTAGTTGTGCTCCCTAGAACCATTCTGATCAGTTTCTTCCCTTTGATCACTGTCTCACTGATACACAGAAGTAGGAATCAAGAGGCCTTCCTTGCCCTGTCACAGGTTTCCTGTGTAACTTTAGTCAAATCACTTCATCCCTATGTCTCTGACATGGGGATTGCAATCATCTATGGCAGGGAGTGGGAACAAATAGAAGTCAGGCACATTGTTTTGAACTTCTTGGAAGGAAGCCCAAAAAGAAAGCAGAATCTTATTGCTCACATAATTGTAGGCTGTTTACACGTTCCTCCCTTAATACTCTCTCTGAGGTGTGCCTATATTGTGCTACTATTATAAGCTTCTCTTTAACTTTAGCCCTCCAGCAGTTACATCTTCTTGCTTTTCTCAGCTTTTCCTCCAGCTGGCTAGCTACATCTGAGGTGGGGAGGGGTGAATGAATGGCACCACTTGCTGGTAATCATTGGCATTAGGTGGAAGAGCCATTTGTAGGAAATGCACTTGGTTGATGCAGAGATGGACAGATTTCATAGATTTCATAGACATTAGGGCTGGAAGGGACCTCAGAAGATCGAGTCCAGCCCCCTACCCAAGGGACAGGAAGTCAGCTAGGGTCACAGGATCCCAGCAAGATAAACATCCAATTGACTCTTAAAGGAATCCAGAGTAGGTGCTTGCACCACCTCTAGAGGCAGTCTGTTCCAGGTCTTGGGGGCTCAGACTGTAAAGAAGTTCTTCCTTATGTCCAGCCTGAAACGGTCTTGGAGAAGTTTGTGACCATTTGACCTTGTCATCCCGTGGGGCGCTCTGGTGAACAGGCATTCCCCCAGATCCTGATGTATACCCCTCATATACTTATAGGCAGCCACCAGGTCCCCCCCCCCAAGCCTGTGCTTTTCCAGGCTGAAGAGTCCCGTAGCTCTTAGCCTCTCATCATAAGGTCTGTTTTCCTGACCTCTGATCATGCACATGGCTCTCCTCTGGACTCTCTCAAGCTTTTCCACATCCTTTTTAAATTGTGGAGCCCAGAATTGGATACAGTACTCCAGCTGCATCCTCACCAAGGCCGAGTACAGCGGGAGGATGACATCCTGGGATTTGCTAGAGAAGCATCTATGGATGCAAGCCAGAGTTTTGATTGCTTTGCCAGCTGCAAAATCACATTGGTGGCTCATATTCATCTTGTTGTCAATCATGACCCCCAAGTCCCTTTTGGCCATGGTGCTAGCAAGCATAGCACTGCCAAGACTATAAGCATGCTGTGGGTTTTTCTTCCCAAGGTGGAGTACCATGCATTTTTCGGAGTTGAAGGCCATCAGGATTTCATCCACCCATTTTCCGAGCCTGTCAAGGTCAGCCTGGATCACCATCCTGTACTCGGATGTGGACACTTTACCCCCAAAGTTTGGTGTCATCAGCGAACTTGGCCAGTCCATTCCTGACACCAATCAACGTCCACATCATTAATGAAGATGTTGAAAATGATGGGCCCAAGGACGGAGCCTTGGGGGACCCCACTGGTCACAGCGCACCACAATGATTGACTTCAGTCAACTGCCACTCTCTGGGGCTGACCTCGAAGCCAATTCCCCAGCTAGCGGACTGTGATGTAGCTGAGGCCACAATTGGCCAGTTTTTCTATAAGACAGTCGTGGGATACCAGATCAAAAGCTTTTTTAAAGTCGAGATATATGACGTCAATCTCTTCTCCCTTGTCCAGGTGATAGGTCACCTGGTCATAGAAGGAGATGAGATTGGTCAGGCAAGACCTACCCACAACAAACTGTGCTGGCTATCCCTCAGGATGTTGCCTTCAGCCAGTTTGTCAAGAATGGTCTCTGATGATTTTCTCCAAGGTCTTTCCAGGGATGGAGGTCAGGGTGATGGGCCTGTAGTTCCCCGGATCTACTTTCCTCCCTTTCTTGAAGATAGGCACCACATTGGCTTTCTTCCAATCCTCGGGCACTTTGCCTGAGCACCGCAAGTTCTCGAAGATCCGTGCTAGTGGCCGAGCTATGATGCTTGCCAGCTCCTTAAGTACCCTGGGGTGTAAGCTGTCTGGGCCAGCTGGCTTGAAGGTGTCCAGCCTCTCGAGGCGTTCCTTCACATGGTCAACACTGACGAAAGGTAACAGCTGTCCCTCGCCCTGACCGTCCCATACCGTATTGAGCAGGGCCATCCCTTGGGGCTGCTGAAAAACTGACGCAAAATACCCGTTGAGCAGGTTGGCTTTTTCCTGGGCGTCGGTTGTCAGTTAACCCATATGGTTTAGCAGGGGTCCAGTGTTACCTTTGCTTTTCCTCTGGCTCCCCACAAATCTAAAAAAGGACTTTTTATTGTCCTTGATATATGTAGCCAGTTGGAGTTCAGTCACAGCTTTGGCTTTCCTGGTTCGCTCCCTACAGGTCCAGACCAGTGCAGAGTGGATCCAACTTTGCATCCTTTATAGGCCTTTCTTTTTAGTCACAGGAGGTCCACTAGTTCCCTGCAGAGCCAAGGGGGCTGCTGTGCCCTTTTGCTGCCTTTCCTCCGAGACAGGATAGACATTGCTTGTGCTTTCAGGATCGCTCCCTTGAGGAACAACCATTCTTCCTGAACTCCCCTCCCCTTTGGGTTGTGGTCCCTTAGGGCCTCGCCAACAAGCCTCCTGAGCTTGTCAAAGTCAGCTTTCCTAAAGTCAAGGACTTCTGCTTTGCTGACTGACATGCCTGCTTTACGGTGGATGGTGAAGCTGATCAGCTCATGGTCGCTGTCTCCCATGGTCCGGTGGCTGTGATGCCGTGACCGGTGTGTACTGCATTGTTCTGACCAGTCTCACTCTTGCATCATGTTTCCCCATCTATCTGATGTGCCTGGCTTTCTCATCTTATACTCCAGGTGTATCTCCACCAAAGTGCCAGCTGTGATTGCAGATGCAGACTTGTCTGGGCGAGCTTTAATCCATCACATAGTATAGCTACATTAGCAAGAATTGTGCAAGTCTGGGTATGTACTAGAGTGGCTTAGGTGCCTTGAGCTCCTTGCTGCGATGGCTTCACAGCTCTTGGCACTTGAGCTGGCTGGATTACCACTAGCTCACGCCTACTGCAGGCATAGCTCTTGACTGCTGTGTAGACTTCCCTGTAGACTGTAAACTCTTTAGGACAGAGACTGCTCCTTTGTTACATATTTGTACAGCACTTAACACTAGCATCAAAATATATGTCTTCAGAGCATAAGGCAGTGACATTCAGAAAAACCGAAGCTAGCTGTGAACAATGTTTGGTACTGGAAGCAACATAGCTGCATTAGCATGGTGCTCTGCCTGGACTGATGCAAATGTAGTGTACTCGGGTACCCTAGCTAGCTTGTGCAGAGCAAGCTTGTGTTTTTGTGCAAGGTCCTGCTAGGGTACTGCACTGATAGGCTACCCTGACTGTTACTGCAGCACAGATAATAAATAGCAATGATTATGCTGGGAGGGAGTAAATTGATCACTGTCCATTTAACTTATCAACCACGCCAGCCAAATTCACCTCTTGCCTCACAGTTCCTTAAATGACAAACCAGACCATCCAGGCAACTCAAATGGAAACAGATGTTATTAAACTCAGACTAGTAAAGGGGACCTAGCAGAAAAGAAAGGAGGGAAAGAACACAAGGTTGAGTTCACTACCAAGTCTTACCTCCTCTGTGATCTCCTCCCACCCACCCCAGGATCACAGCATGCAGCAGACAGCAGATCTCCTAATTTTCACAAATCTGTTTTCAGTGTGAGTGATTGAGGATCTAACTTAATATAATCTTTGTAGGGGGTGCACCGCCATGCTCAGGAGGTGCACATGCACCTGTGTGCACTGTCTACGTGTCATCCCTGTAGCCAGGTTCCTCTCCCTCCTTTCAGGTGGCCAAGACAATGCCTGGGCTGGGCCCAGAAAGGATAGAGAGGGAGGAAGCAGTGATGGCTGCAGTTTGTTAGCCCAGGCCTCAACATTTGGTCCTCAATATCTTTGAAACCCTTATCCCTCATCAGGAACACACTTGCCTCAGGGCTCCTTTGCAATAATTTCCTTTCTTGTATGATGTTCCTCAGCCAGCTCCAGCTTTGTGACATCTGTTTCTTTCTCCCCCAGATTTAAGTGCCTCTCGCCTGGAAAAAGCCAAGGAGATTGGGGCAGATTTCACTCTTGTGGTGAAAAAAGAGACACCACAGGAGCTGGCCTCCAAGGTACAAGGTTTGCTTGGCTGTATGCCGGAGATAACTGTGGAGTGCACTGGGGCACAGGACTGCATTCAAGCTGGCATTTATGTGAGTAGCTCCTACCATGGGCATCCATCAGCACTGGCATTTGTTTGCATCTTTTCAGGTTGATTAATCGGAGTGAATGCAAATAGGTTTGAACAGTGTGATGATAGTATTTCAGTGCCCAGACTCCTTTCCCAGCAGAACAAAGTCAGAGTTCACCAAAAGTAATTTCAGCCTACTTCTTCCAGGCAGCCATGTACAGCCTTGTGGGTGACCTTACCTTATGGCAATGTCCGAATCAAGACGTGTCAGTCTTCCTAAGCAGTGTGAATGGTAGGACAAGTGCAGGCCTCCAGTGCTTTATGGGAATGAAACACCCTCTGACTTCAGCAAGACTTGTGTGCACAGGACTACCAGCAGGATTTGGTTCATTATGCACAGGCCAGAATTGTGAGATTTGCTCTTCTCCCTGGTGCAGGAATGCTGGGTTCTGTGCCTGGGGCTAAAGCAGCCTTGTCTTTGCTGAGCTAGCAGTGCCTGGAAGTGCTCTGCTCTCCCACGGAGGTGGACTGGGCCTGCACATTGCAAAGCCACTGTTTGTGCCTGAGAGCCCAACTGGACACAGGTGAAGGGGATTTCTTTTCAGAAAGCAGAAGCTCTACCCTTTCTTTAGATCATGTCCTTTTGAAACATCCCAAGCTGGAGCCCTCAAATCACACAGGCATTTTTGAAAAAACAGGCTTTGGGTTTTCTGGCCAGCTGGGATCTCTGGCTCACTGCACTAGCAGGAGCTGGCAGTGATCTGTGCCAGAATGTGGCATCAAAAAGGTTTGAGTGCTCTATGCAGTGTTTCCTGTCCCCACTGCTCCTTCCCCCTTTCTGGCAATGCTAATAGTTTGATGATGCAGGCAGTTCTTCTTCCCTTGAAATATCAGCCTTGGAGAAGATAAGTAGGGAGTCAGCAGCTGCCACACAGGAGAGATGATTGTCAGCCCAAAGAAAATGTGTTGCTTCAGCTCCCACTTGGGATGGGCTTTCTGTGGGTATAAATACAGTTGGCAGTCTCACTCTCTTGTCTGTGCTTTTCTATCCCCCTGCCTTACTGAGGGTCCCATCAATGGCTCTTTACCCTCTGCATTCTCCTGCCTCTTAGTATGCCTCACATTAGTGACTGTCCTATTTCCAGCTGCCTCTCAGACCTTGTCTTCATGGTAACTTTGAATTACAGTCAGGTATATTCCCTAATTGAAGTCTTGTCCCCACAAAAAGCCCATTAACATAAATCTGGTCCACTCTACAGTGTGGCTTCAGGCTGGCTCACTCAAGTGCTGTTTGTCCTCCAGCCCTTTCTCTCAGTTCCCCTTCATGTGTCTGAAAGGGACAGACAAGTTCTCCCACAATTCAGTGGTAAGAATCCTTTGAGCATCTCAGATATGTTTCCAGAACGCTTTGTGCCATACACAGGCGAGCATAGTGTTGACATAATAGCCCATGGTTCATAGTCACTCTCACCTGAGCTCAGGTAACTGAAGTAGTTTGTGCATGGTCTCCCTGTATTCACTCCACAATGAAATCCAGCTCTTAGACTTTTCCTTTCTTTCATCTGAAATCCAGTCTTTCCCAGACAACACTCCTGATCCACCTCCAGGGCCCTCATTGTTGCTTTCTTGACCACTCCTGTGGGAGTTGCATGTCAAAGTACTTTTTAAGTCTTTCTAGGTAACTATCTGCACTGCTAGATGCCAGAAATTTGGCCTCTAGGCATTTAAAAGACCATATTACATCAAGAATCAATAGGACTTAGGCTCAGAAGGGCCCAAGTCACTACTGAAAATGAGATTTAAGCACTTGCCTCTCTTAGCGGGGTTTTGTGGCAGGGCACTGTGCGTGCATGCTACTTTAAGGGCCCAGCCAAGCAGCCAGCAGGTGCTTGATTACAGCAGCCATTTTAGATTCAGGGCTGCCTATATAAACAGAACAGTTCACTGCTGGCAGGCAGGAACATCACCTGGCTGCAAGGCTTCTTGGAACATCCTGGAGGGAAGGGCAGGAGCTATAGGGGATGGCTTGGAGGCTCCTGGTCCTGGGCATGACCTAAAACTGCACCCTGCCGGGAGTGGGTGGCCTGGTGGGGCTCTCAGTGGTGCAGGAGCCCCCAGGAAATGCCAGGCCAGTTACCACCCTGGTGAAAGTTGGGTTGGGGCACCTTAATAACCCCAGCTCCCATAACTGGGTGGTTTACCCCCTAGTAGGGTCCAGAAGGCGGACCCAGGGGAGTGAGTTGGGGCTATAGACTCAGAAGCCGGACTTGAAATCCTTCGATTGGTCAATGCTGGGGCCAGGACCAGAAGGGTCAAAGGGCCAGGGGACCATTGCGAGGGATGCCCAGAGCTGAGGGCCTGGGTTTCTGACTGGTCTGGAGGTGAGGCCAGGGTCTGTGTAGCCAAAGGTCCCGGGGGACCACACCTGTAAGGGGGAACAGCTCAGGGAGGTAGGTAGCCCAGAATGAAGGTGGAGTAGGCTGCCTGAGTGGAAGGATCCAGTTGGAGTCTAGACTGGAGGATTCTGGGGCCCAGAGTGGGGCCGGTGATGTTAACAACTCTGGATGCCATCTGTGAGGCTTGGGCTGCGGTGTAGGGGAGGAACGGGGCCACAGCTAGCACCCCCTGGCACTGGGGTAAGAAATGGGCAGCCTCCCGCTTAATTAACATCCTAATTAGATAGCAACAAGGCATGGCAGTAAAGAAGGCGGGCTGTTGGCCCAGAAACAGGTGGGTGGGCCGTTGATAGACTGGTCCTGAGGAGGCCCCCTGTTACAAGTTTGAACATGGGTCACTTGGTAGCTGAAGAGTTTTTGAAATACTGTGATTGTCTTGTTCACACATTTTCTTCTGATTGCAACACCTCTTGCTCTTGGCTGTGCTTCCTCATTGCCCTGAGTTTCTTATGGCTGTAGAGATTTAATACCTTTTATAGACTGCTAATAGGGCTTTGAAGTAACAACTGATACTGCCTTAAGAGCAGAAAGAAGGCATTTGTATTTATTTTATTTCTTTTATTCCTTCTCAGGCCACTCATTCTGGAGGGACCCTTGTCCTAGTAGGGATGGGGCAGGAAATGGTCACTATCCCTATTGTGAATGCTGCTGTGCGAGAGGTGGACATCAGGGGAATATTTCGCTACTGCAACACGTGAGTACTGTGCAGGACTCCCAGCCAAACTGCTCCCTAGTGCACTTTTCCATAGGAGACCAAGAATTCACTTGCCCAAGCGAATGGAATTGGAAGAATCCCCTTCACTGTTTGCATCTCTGACCATTAAGTTACAGGGCAGCGAAAAGCATCACCCTAGCAGAGCAAGTCCCTGCCATAGTGAGGCAGTCTGTTACAGCCTGACCAGTGGTGTGAAGAAGTTTTAGACTCCCTGCCCTAACAAAGAGTATAGATAGATAGGATCATAGGAATGTAGGTGTAGAAGGGACTTCATGAGGTCATCTAGTCCAGACTCCTACTTAAGGCAGGATCATTTTTGACTAAACCAGCTCAGTCAACACTTATATCACAGTGTAACACATGTCAGGATTGAATGATATAAACTGTTAGAATATAATTGTTACATGGGCATATTCCTATATTGGTTTCCTTCCCGGTTAAATTTACAATGATTTATCTCACTTACTAGATGTTCCTGTAGCATGAAACTCCCCCTCCCCTTGTAAAGCATTTAAAAGTTATGTCCATCCACACCTTCAGATATCTATAAATCTTTGATCACAGAATTTACCAGCTCTGTTAATATCCTGCTACATTGCACTTAGTAACCTCTTGAGTCAGAGAAAGAGATGGTAGTTATCACACTGGTTAAATCCAGGGACAGCGATAAAATTCTAATGCTTTGTGTTCTGTAACACACCTCATTCTGACTGCCACCCTGGTGATTTTGCCCTTACTCACAGCTGCAGTTTCATAATTCAGCTTTCCTTTTTGGGTTTGTCAAGAGAATTGTCATTCGTGGTTATTTCAGTCTGAACAAATACCTGAATAAACAGTTAGTCTTTATCTGTGCTAGAACTAAAATTGTATATGAACCATTTTGGGGCCTTGTCTTGCTCTATGAAATCATGTTGATGGACCTGCTAATGTGATTTCCCTCGCACATGCATAAATATGGTTCGGTCACACAGGTAGGATGGACTGACCTGTACTGTCATCTGTCTCTTGGCTTTACTGGTTTGACAGACCTGGCTTTAGCTCCTGTGTTGTGCTTTTGAGCCAAGTCCTATTTCATTTTTACATGTATTAGTGGCTCACATAGCTCTGTAAGTGCAATTTTTGGCATTTAGCCAGCTTCTAGATTCTAGAGTCAGCTGTGGTTGGATATAGGTGCCCAAGTATACATGGACTGGCCTGAAGCAAGATGGAGGAGAGTAGTCCTTCCACCTTTCCACCCAGTAACCTGAGGATTAAGGTACTTACCCAAGGAGCAGAAGACCCAGGTTCTAGGCCTCCCCACACCTAGAAGGGCTTGAATTTGTATCTCTCACTTCCATCAGGCCACAGTGCAGGCATGGCACAGAACACTTGCCAATCCTTCTCTTGAAGCTGACCCACTGGGCAACCAAGGGGTGAAGATGGTGATTCTCTGACAGTACATATGTGAAAGACATACAGGACTGGGCCTTAAAAAAATTGCTTGTGGCCTGTGTATCGCAAATAACTTTCTTGATACTAAGTTTCCATGAGAGAAATTGCTTGTAGTTGGTACACAGAATAATGGGTGAGGAGATGGATAGGGATCAATAATCCAATTTCATCAAGGTCTGACCCATGCTGTGAAGAGGTTTGAGAGTCCCTGCTTTCACACAGGTTGTGTACCGACTCTGCCAAGCCCTCCCTTTCTCTCATTAACTCTTTCTGTACAGTTTGGGGATAGTGTGCTGTTTGATTTCTCTGCAAGTGCAAAGTTTTTCTGGCCACTATACATGGTCCCTACCTCTAAGGGCTAACCTCATTTTTTTTCCCATTCTGCATTCTCTTCTAGGTGGCCCATGGCAATTTCTTTGCTTGCATCCAAGAGAGTGAATGTTAAACCCTTGGTTACACATCGCTTCCCTTTGGAACAGGCTCTAGAGGCCTTTGAGACCACCAAGAAGGGTGTGGGAGTGAAAGTCATGCTGAAGTGTGACCCCAGTGATCAGAATCCTTGAAATAAAGTATTGCATTCCTCCCCCATTATATCACCTGGGATGTTATGCTTGGAGGAACAAAGATGTAGTCACACTGTGTTATGAGATAACTGTATAACAAGGGTGGAGCACACTGTAGGAGATAAGGTTACAGGTGGGGAAACTAACAGGTTTATATGTACATAAAGATGATCCACTTATATAGGAAACAGATTTGAGGCGTAATCCTCCTCCGAGATCCACATGGGAAATCTCAGCCCATTCTGCCGACTAACGCAGGTCTTTTATGGATCCAAGATGCACCTTGCTCCCAAGGAAGACCTTCCAAAGTATTCACCTCTTCTCCAATGAACTGTCCATTTTGAATGCTGTAGCGCTCTGCATCATATATCAAACAGGGCTTCCATGCTGCAGTGTGGTAGAGTAGGTTCACATACCTAACACCTTCCACTGCTGGAAACAAGCACAATAAAAACAGGGTGGCCAGACCAAGGTACTTCTGGTCTGGTGTCTGGTTCTGTAGGACTGGCCTGTTTGGTGCAAGCAGCTCTGCACTCAAATCCACTGGTGAACATGGGTATGGAATACCAGGCTGTAGAACACTGCCCGTCTCATCTCCCCACAAGAGTGCTAGAGAGCTTTATGAATACTGGAGTACGGTCTGATCATTTCTTCTCTGTAAAAAGTATCTGTGTATCCATGATGTAAATTGAAGTCGTTTTCCCACAATATTGGCAGGCAGGTTTGAAAGGGAAATGTGCTTCAGCCTCCACCAGCTGTAGCAGCGTACATGCAGACAGGAGAGAAACTATTTCAGGGACAAATTCTGGAGCCTTGTCAACTATGTCACTCTTCACCAGGGCAGGTCCATCCATGGAGAACAGTTCCGAACAGAGGCTTTTTTATCACTCAGGGATGGATGGCATAGTAGTGCAGACCACTGATCCCAGCCTACACTACAGCTTCTGCTGCTGCCAGTGCTGGTAGGGAACCTCAGGTCCAAATTAGCAGCATGGGGGCAAAAATGGTCTGGGCAGCCTCTTTTACTCCCAAGGAAAAGTGGTTGTTGGGGAATGGCTTGGAAGTGTTCACAAGGGTGACTTGCTTCTGGTATAGGGGCTGCAGTGAAGCAGTGACCTACATTACTTACCCAACCTGGGCCTTCCATTCTACTTGCTCCCTATACACCTGGCCTGCACATGAAGAAAAAAAAGCTTTAAGCCAGAAGCCAGGATGATCATCAGGCTGGGGCAGACATAGGGAGCAGAGGTATTGACATGGTATGATTTTAGCCACTTTGATTAAATAATAATTCCTACACATTGGATGTGTCTACACTAGACCTTTACTGCGCATTAGACTAACTAACTGTGCAGTAAACATTGTGCATCTACGCATGCGCCCCTATTACACTGGAGTAAACTAGTTTACTCCACAGCAGGATAAGACTTGTAAATACAAGTACTATTGTGGTGTAAAGTAAAAAACATGTAGAAGCTGCCCTGACTGACTGGGACACGAGGGTGCTCCAGTGCAGGGGCTGCTGGCCAGCTAGCCCTACGCTAAAGCACCTTCGTGCCCCAGCCAGCCTCTCTGCAGCACATTGAGCTGGGGGGGAGCAGCCCCAGGCTGACCCTTTGGGCTCCCTGCCAGCTGGGGCTACTCCACCCCAACTCAACATGGTGGAGTCCTGGTCATACATTCAAACAGCACACCCAGGAACAATTAACTGCAGTGCAGTAAGCACTGGAGTTCATTGCATTGCATTAATATGCATGTGCAGATGCATCCAATGCAAGTTTGCTGCTAAATTCTGAGCAACGTGGAAAGAACGGGTATTTTTTAATGAACCGTAGTTAGTCTGCGATTAGGTGTTCAGCAGCTTGGTTCTGTGCTACTGTGACTGCATTTGCCAGACCTGGCTTGATGAGCATTGCAGGGGAATGATTCTAGATCACAGGTGGGTTCTGCAAAGCAAAATGACCTGCAGTCACCATTTCCTAATACATATATCTAGCAGCATTGATTTTGATAGCAGGAAACTTATCTGACACCTGAGAGCCATTTCTTATACTGGTACTAAGCTTTCACAATAAAAGCTACTGGAAATGCTCCCTGATTACAGACTATTTCTTAGAACACTTGGTTGTTGGTTCTGATGGACTTTGTGGTTTAAGGATTGTGTCCACATTTTGACCTGCAATCCTTTCTGCGGACCAGAGGGGACTTTGGAGCCCATTCAATCCCATGTGTATCCCATGACCTAGGTTTTCAATAGATGGGATATGCCCTGTGGGTCAGTCCTCAGGGTACACTCTTGGTGGTGTCCAGAGGTGCTGAGACCTTAACATGTTTAAATCCACATCAAAAGCCCAGGTGAACAGTTGTTAGGGTGGGATGGCCCAAGATCTGGGATAATGCCAATCTTAGCTGCCTTCTTATGATAGCAACTGGATACTAAAAGGAAGTGGTGGGGTTCCCCGATATACCCGTTACACAGTCTTGAGGGTAATGATGGCCATGTGTACTATTATGATGAGACTTTTGAACAAACAAGGTGCAGTGGAATTTACTCACCACCTGCAATGGTAATTGGTACAAAAGGGACCCTGAGCAATTTTTATTGAGGACCCCCTTAGGCACTGAGCCCCCTTTTGCTTGCTGTAACTCTCACCCTTCCTTGCCTCTCCTACTTCCTACCATTAGGTGCCATCACCTGCTCTTCTAGGTCTCATTTAGACTAAATGTTCCTCAGGCAGGGGCTGGGTTCTTACTCTCGGGTAAGAAGTGCCCCATACAGTTGTGGCCTATTGAACAAAAATAAGGTAAGTTATTGCTGCCCAGCCCAGATCTTACTCCACTTATTAAGTGGCTAGGTGGACTTAGGCATGATTCTGATAGCAAGTCATGAAATAATAACCTGATCACTGTCCAAGGGCCAAGGGGGAAAGCTTGGGAATGGGCTCATTTCAAACCCATCCTGCCTCTGCTGGGGGTCTGGGAAGAGCTATGGAAATACCTCTGCCCTGTGGCTGAGGTATTTTATTGGAGGTCATTTCAGTCTGTACTTAACATGGTTCAGTCTCAGAGACTCTGGATTCTTATCCCATTACCTAGACTAGCTTTTATAACCTATATATCTCCCAATGGGTTAAATGCTTTTTTTATCTCTTTTGATCTTCAACCAATCTTCCCCTTTCTCAACATTTCCTTCCCCCTTTCCCTATTCTTAGTATTTAAAAGACTGTATTCTTATTATTACCTCCTGCTCTCTGCAAATCCATTCAGAGCATCTAAAAGTAGTCTGTCATCTGTGAAAGCTCATGCCTCTCCAAATGAGTTAGTCTATAAGGTGCAACCCTCCCCTGCCTTCTGCCTAACTTCAGACTAATGCAGCTAACTACACCTCTCAACTAAGTCATTCATGTATTGCCTGTTGGCTGAAAACAACCATTTCATTTTCCTTGGATAAGGGTCAGTGTGGGTGACACCTTTCTCTCCTCAGTGCTTCCAGCCCCGGTCCTGATGGACACAGTAGGGCATACAGCCATTGCCACGCATACCTGCATTACCCATTGCCTCCAGGGCCTATGCCTCTTCTCTCAGAGGCCACATGGACCATTCCAGCCTACTTGGGCTAGATGTGGAAAGTGCTGAAGAGTAACAACTGCAAAGGGAAGAATGGGTGTTTCTGCTGCAGACTAAACCCCTTCTCGTGCTGGGGCAAGAAAGCCCTCCCTAGGCACACCTACACATGCAATTAGTGCACATGAATAAACTCTGGAGCTTATTGCTCCAGAGATTTTTTTTTGCTCCCAGGCATGCTGTTTGAACGCGAGTCTGGAAGCAGTTAACTCCAGGGAAGTCAACTCTAGAGTTTATTCATGCACAGCACATGGAGCCCAGTCAGAGCAACCCCAGCTAGCAGGGGATCTTGGAGGTCAGCCTACCAGCCCGGGGCTGCTCCAACCAGGCTCAGTGTGCTGCAGAGGAGCTGGCTGGGGCACGAGGGTGCTTCAGCATGGGGCTAGCCAGCAGGCCCTGCACTGAAGCACCATTGTGCACCAGCCAGTTGCGTCAGTGTCAACACAGTCACTGCTGCTCACAAAAAAGCTTCACAGAAGAGTAATACTCATACTTACAGGTACTACCCTGCTGTAGAGTTAATGAGTTTCCTGCGCCCTGATAGGGGCACACATGTAGACACTGAGACATTCACTGCAGAGCTAATTAGTCAGCTCCACACTAAACATTTTGTATGGACACGCCCCGTCTGCCTCACTGGATGATTTTACTGACTTCAGGACCTCATCAAGCAGACAGTGGATATAACCACTAAACATGTCCCAGCAAAGGTCCTACAAGCTCTTGGTGCACTGCCCTGCCCTGTAGGATTACTGTACTAATAAAGAACCATTGTAGCCTGCAACGGTACAGACTGCATTTCCCAGCAGCAATCCTTGCCCATCCAAGATGGTCTGGGGACTCCCAGAAACAAATCTGATTGCTGGAGCCCAGAGTAACCAGCATGAGGCAGACCAGTTCCAGCCTAGCCTCCCTGCCCAATGTTTCTCCCACCCATGTGACTCTGGGGGGGCTGAAGTTCAGGACAATTCTCCAAGGCAGCAGCACCAGCTTTCTCCCTGGACAGCAGCACCCAACCCTGAACTTCCCATCTGCATCCTCTAGCAGCAACACCTGCACATCACCTCCCCCAGGCCATGATGCATTTTCTCCCTTGGAAACAATTTAATTTCATTAGGTCTTCATCCATATTTCTCCCTGAGTCTGGGAACCCCTCTTCCCTTTGAGAACTTGGTAGAGTTTTAACAGGGATTGAGGATGGCTTTGAGAAAACTGCTTCTTCCATCACCTCTCAGTGAAAACTGCCTGTTTAGCACCTCAGCTCAGAAGGTAGGGCAGAGTCAGGCCCAGAAGCCAGGTGATTGCAAGTAGGATGTCTCCTGTCCACCTCCAAGCCAACAGGCCTAATTCTGATCTTTTAACTCTAACCCTAACCCTGTCATGTGTGCAGGCCGCGCCCCGATCCCACCTTTGTCGCCATGTGCGGCAGCGATTCCGATCTCATTCCCGTCTCCATGTGCGAGCCGGGGGCGAGCCGGGCCCGTCTTCGTTGCACACGGGATGTGGCCGGCAGCCCGGGCACGCGGGGCTGGAGAGAACCGCGGGGTGGTTTAGCGCACGCGAGTTAGAATTAGTTACGGACGCGTAATGGTTGATTGAAAAGATTGTTTACTTATACCCAAAGATGGTATTGGTGTAGGCTGGACAAGTTTCCAGGCACAGCTCCCGCTTAGATCCTCGGTAGAGGAACACGACAAATCGATTGCTCCCACGGAGTTGTTCAGGCTCCGCGGGTCCGGTTTGATTAGGTTCGAAAAGTTTCCCCGGAGTTACTTAGGCTCCGTGGGTCCAAAGTTACAGGAAAGGGATACGTCTGGGATTGCGCTTGGCGACGGGGAGAGGCGAGAAGCGAAAGCTCCGTAGGCTCGGTTCTATTGCCTGCTTACCTGCTTAGCCGGGGGGAGGCGCGTTGGGTCCGCAAGGGTCCGCAGCGCTTGGAGATCTTCACACAGAATCTCTCTCATCCTCCCTCCTCCGGCTTGGGCGGAAACTACCCAAGCCTTTTGTACAGCTAGCAAGCCAATCACTAGCCGCCACATGTGCCTACATTAGGAATGGGCCAATAATGTGGCGCGAATCCTAATACAAATGGCGGGAACTCCTTTGCAGCGTGTATCACTATGATGCAAAAGAAATGCACCCTGCAAAGAAGCTGTAATTTGGCGGGAAATCCCCGTTGCACCAGAGTTCTCTCTTGCAGCAGAGAACTCTACTGTGCAAAGAAAGCGACAAATAGCGGGAAGTAATTTAGCGGTGCCAAAGCGCACACACAAAAATCACACCTTTGGGTTGTGACATCATGTAGACATCCACTTGAATTAAAAGGAGAACAGTTGCCTTTTTTATCTTGGTTTTAGTTCTTGGAGACATGTTGTCCACATGTTTCACAGACCATGCTTTCCTATTACAATAGAGTCCTTTATCACCTGGATTCTGTACAGATGAAGAAACTGAGGGGGTGTTGGGACTTCTCTGCCTATTATACTTTCATAGAATAAACTTTCATATATTATTTTCATATAATATATTTTCATATATTATGCTTTCATATAATAGTCCTTGGTACAATAACTAGGAGTGCAGAATTTTGCTGATGACAAAGCTGGGAGGCATCGCCAACACAGAGCAAGATCAGGGTATTACACAGGAAGAACAGGATGACCTCATGGTGTGGGGTAGTAGAAAGGGAGAAAACTCAAGAGAACAAAATGCAAGGACAAGTGCTTAGGGACCAACAACAAGAACTGCTGGTATAAGATGGGAACTCTTCAGTTTGAAATGACCAACAGGGAGAAAGACCTGGGTGTGTTCTCATACTATCACACTAGACCTCTGAGACGTGCGCTCCCTCCCCACCAAGTGATGCACCTATGAAAAAAGCAAATGCAATCCTGGGATTCACTGGAAAAGGCGGAGCTGGAGAAGTCCTCGTGCTCATGTACAGGTCACAATTGAAATTCTACCTGGATCGCTGAGAACAATTCTGGTCACCCATGTCTGAGAAAGATGAACTCACACGGGAACAGTACAGACAAAACCTTTACAACAATAACGGCCATAGAAATCTTGTCATACAAGAAGAGACTTAAAGAACATGGGGTTTTTTTCCCTAGCAAAAAATGTGAGAGGAGATATTCTCTAGATACAGGTACGTCAGGAGGCAAACACCAGAGGGGGAGAGAAGAGCCATTCAAACTAAAAGATAATGCAGGACAAATACTTATAAACTGGCCATGGGTATATTTAGGCTGGAAATGAGACCGTTTCTATCCATCAACATCGCGGTTCCAGAATATCCTTCCCATAGGAATAGTGAGGGCAAAAACCCTAAGTACTTTTAGGATGGACCTTGATACACTGATGAAGGGGCTTGTATGGACACAGTGACCTAGGAGGTCCCTTCCAGTCCTTTTTCTCTGATCCCAAATTGTTATTCCCTCCAACACTTCACAAGGGTTTGACATCATGGGACCTCTATCAACATTGCATCCACTAGAGCCTACATGGGTGCCCCTTAATCACATCTACATATGATGACTGGAAATTACCTGTGTTGAAAGAACACAAAGTTTGCCAACTCAGGCACTTTAAGATTACATATCAGTGCCAGAATGAGTGCTGCCAGGGTGCCCTTAATTCAACTTCTGCATCCTGACCCAGTCCTGTAAACCTGTTGTCGCACTACAAATTACTACTTTTCAAATTTCAGCCTCCAGCCAATTTGACAGCCATTTATTTATAAGAGACTGAAGTGGGGAAGCCTTTCTTTTCTCCACTGCTGTATGTAATTGCTGGGAGGCTGGGCACTGCCACCTGATATGGGGACAACCAAAAAACCCCAAAAAAGACAAAAGGGCAACCTTTTGTAACCACAGACCACAGTTTGAAACCCAGCCTGTGCCACAGGGCACAAATCTCCAGCTTCCAGAGTGCCCAGGCCAGCTGTGCTCACCCTTACTACCTGATGGCAAAGAAGAGCGGCAAATTCGATGGCAAGGATAAGCACAGGCATGTGAAAGCAGCAGGGGGGATGCTGTGAAGAGTATGGGCAGCACACCACAGCTGTGGGCCATGAATCCCTCTGTCACCCCAGGCCAGATTGGACCTTTGTGACCTATAGGTTGCTGACCCCTGCTCTAGGGCAGTGGGCTCTACTCCAAGGTTTGCTGGCAACACATTGCTTGCAAGATTGCCACAATGCACATGGCCACAGAAATTAAAGAACAGAAACTGAAGTTGTCAAGACAATGCTGCCCTCAGTGTGTTACCTGCTCAATATTCTGGGCCATGGGTGAGCAAAGTTTGGGGATCGATGACAAGGGGATCTCTTCTTTCTTGGAATGATGGGTAAGCTGCCTCACACACTTGTGGGGGGATCTGGCAAGGGTCTCCCATTTCCAGAGATGAGACGTAACCAAATGCATTCTCCGAGCTTTCTTTGCTATGCTGCTCATTAACCCTGCAAAGGGAACCATGAAGGGGCAGAGAGGTAGATTTGCCTTGGAGTGTAATAGCTTAGTGGCAGGCTGAGCCAAAGAGGGCAGTAGCAGGGTAGGAAGGGGAGGCTGAGGGCAGGGTGATCAAGGCAGGCTGGGCTATAAATCAGTCTGTGGGGAGGCTGCTGTCACTACAAACAGCCAGCAAACCCTGAGGCAGGTCACAGCACACGCTTTGATCAATGAGAAATGGACCTGTGAAAGCTGCTGTGAGCAGGACCAAGGGAAATCTCCAACCACAAGTGCTGCAAAGGTGAAGAAACAGCAGCTGATAAAAGGCAAGGGGGCAGCGCCCCATCACAGGGGAAAGGCAAACAGCCAGACTTCAGATTCAGTGAGCCAACAACCTCTCACAGACCCCAAGTAGAGGAACTGGCTGCCTCTGAGCCCTGTGGTTGGGCTGGAAGCTGTAGAAACTCATTGTCAAGCCGGTCTGGAAGTGAAAGGGAAGCTCTCCTGAAGCCAGAAGAGAAACCCATCAACTTCTCAGAGCTGCTGTGGTCTTTGCATATTCACATCCCACTAATGCTGCATCTCTGATCCTGCAGAGAAACTGCCAATGCTGAAATAGCTAAGCTAGACCCTGCCACCCCCTTCAAGCTCTCCTCGCTTCACGGTCACAATCAGGGTGTAGGAGTTCTTTGCCATGAGGAGATTAGTGTTACAAGGTGAGGAAAAATGTTGTGCAGATGGGTCCTGGCAGCAAAGCAGCCCATTACTCTCAGGGAGAGGCCAGAGATCAGTTAATCTGGACAGGAATTTTTGGAGGAACAATTTTTCACCAGAAAAAAGCCAGTTCATTTCAACTAAAGTGGTTTCTGAATCAGGGCTGGTTTTTGATAAGCTCACAAGCAGAGATGCATAGTTAGCCATGTTAGTCTGAAATCAAATAAAAGGCAGGGCAGATTTGCACCTTATGGGCCAACTAAAGTTGATACATAGTAGAAGCTTTTGTGAGCTGAAGTTCACTTCATTGGATGTATCTGCTAAAGTGAGCTTTTAGCTCACAGAAACTTGTGCTGGATATATCGACTCTGGTTAGTCTATAAAGGTGCAGACATACCCTATTCTCTTTATGATAACCCCCTTCCCCACCAGACTGGAAACATCCTCTATACAAAACAAGTTCTATTTTCACTTTTCAAACCAGAAAATGAGAGGGGTTTTGAACCTTTTTGTGTTGAAATTTTGGTCAAAAACTTTAGACTAAAAAAAGGCAATGTGATGCGACAAGACATTTCATTTGATCTGACTTTAATTTCTATCTTATATTACATAAAGATTTATATAAACATTTAGTTTCTCATTCACAAAAAGGCAGGACAGTGACAGTGCCCTCATCCCCTTGCTTTGCCTATGGTTAGGGTGTTCTTGGGCAACGGACCTAGTAGTTGTGTGACAGGATTGATTGTGTGGCCTTAAGAACAGGTTAGACAAGTACTTGCATGAGATGGTTTGGATATGGATAATCCTGCCTTGGGTAGGGAGTTGCACCAGACAACCTCCTGGGGACCCTTCTGGTCCTACTTTTCTGTGCTACAGTTTTATGAGATATCAACTTTTCAACCCGATTTGGGACAAGGAAATAAATGTGTTGACTTTTCAGAAATCTTTGCAAGATGGGAAGAACGTTACAAATACACTTCCTAAATTTCACTCCTAGCCACAGTTCCCAAGGTGGTAGATCCCAATAAATGCCAGGAGAATAAGGTACGTCTCTTGATCCCTTCACTGCCCACAGCCACTGGGTCAAATGTGCCTTCATGCCAACCGCTGGTCTTGGCTATTGCTGGGTAACTTCAGGTGTCAGGAGGGACAATCAAACTCTACAGCAGATTTGACTGGGCATCCCAGCTGGGCTTTCTTAACCTGCTGCTTGGGGAATGGGGCAGATAGGGTAATAGCAAAACAACATGCATGCTACCTGGAAGCTGAAGGGAAGCGTTTGCCTGTTACGGATTGTCTTACTGGGCTTTTTTTTGGATTTGCCAACCTACCTGATGCAGGATGGAGACCACTTTTCACTGGGGCACCAGGGAGAGGTGATGGGTCTTGGTCTTCCCCACCACACGCACATCACTCTTCAGTGACTCCCCTCTGTGTCTTCCCAGATGACTGTTGCTTTCCCTTACACCTGCTTCTCCCTCCAGAAGGCCAGTCTCCCTGACTTCTCCTCCTGGTACATCTCCCTGGCATCTGGTCTCCCTTCCCCAGCCAGCAATTGAGAGCCATGGGGCTACAGTCCGAACTGCTCCAATTGCACTGGGAGCTACAGCTGAGTTTGAGCCCACAGAAGCAGAAAGACTCGCTCAGGATATCCCCCTGCTGTGTCTAATTAAAGCCTATTCCCAGCCCTGAAAACCCCTGAAGTCCATCTACTGTCTTAGTTACTGAAAGCAGGCTACAAAGTGCTGGTACCCTGTCCATATTGAATCAGGACCTTGTCCACGTAGGGATGAGGTGCATTGCCCCAACCCTGTGCTGAGCTTACAGAGGGCTTAATGTCTCCTTCACAGAAAGTGATCCCACACACTCCTGAGAAATGCTGGATTGGCTGGAGGAGATGGGTAGGGGGTAACATCCAGGCCACTCATGCAGCTTCCTACATACTTCTAGGGACTCCATAAAGTAGTACATGTGAGCTCAAAGGTTGTGGATGGCAATTGAACACCTGCCTTAGCCTCACTGAAGCTTCCAGGAAACCAGATGGGTTAATCATCTGTTAACAATAGCGGCATGTTAGGATTAGGTGGATACGGAAACTACAGCCAGGCCTTGTTATCAGAAAAGGTGTGAGAAAGGCTGGTTATCAAGCTACTGAACTGAGTTCCTTATTGATACAAAGCAATAAGGGATTTGAGTCTGCTTCCTCTTGCACCTATGCCACTCAGTTTAATCAATGAAGGAAGCTTGGCATTCAATGTAGCACAAGTTTATCTGAGTAGAGTAAGAACAGTTGCTTCCTCTACACCTTAGAGGTGTGAACCTCATACTTTGTAGTAGCTTCTTTGGTATAGAAAGATCATGGGAATTTAATGCATGACCAATAATTTATTCCATTAATTTCACCTCCATTTTTACCCAGGTTTTCTCTGCAATCAGATTCTCTGCTTAATTTTATGCCTCTCTTATTCCTTTCTTCATTGTTACCACCAAATAATTCTTTTCTGCAGCTGGCTTGGAATCAATTTGTAGAAAGCATTTGATATTCTGAATAGGTGATGTGATATCTCTGCCTTTTGGTTGGCCATGACAAACTAACTAGCCTGGGATATAAAACTGTCTTTCCAAATGTTCTGCTATAACTGCTCACAATTCAGAAAATATCTCCAGAAATGTTAGCTTGTATTTCAGGTATTATTCTAATACTTTAAATAAAACTTTCATTTTTTATGGCTTTGTTCATTCTTGTTTATCACGAACTGAGTGTAAAAAGGATTCCAGGGTTTACGCTGTTGTTCATGTGTGAATTATAATCCAGCATTTGATTTTTATGCTGCTCCTAATATTACAAATATAAATATATAACTGCAAAGGCATGATGTTAACATGTCTATTTGCTTATTTGTGCAATGATTTGTTCACTCTTGATTTTGTAGTAAAATCGAAATAGAGAGGGATGGAACAGAATAGTATTTCAGAAGGTCTGACACTATTGATGAGATCAAGTTAATTTTCCAGAAGAGTTTCAGCTGAAGTGGGGGAAACCCCATGATGGTGAGGAGCTAGATTTTGAAGATGCCAGAACATTTCATTTAGAAAATATTGCAGAATGTAATTTTTCATTTAAAAGTTGCCCTAAATTTCAGGGGAGGGATTGTGGGGAGTGCAAGGTTTGTTTGTGTAAGAGGATTTAAAAACAAACAAACCTAAAAGTAAAATGAAGCCTATTCCTTCATTTCCAAACAACCTTTCTGGATTGATCCAAGCCAATTTTTTTCTGTTGACTCCATTTCAATGAGATTTTTTTTTAAACCTGAATCTTTTTCAATTCAAGCCAAACCATTTTTCCCTTTTGTATTTCAGTTACCAAATTGGAAATCCATTATTTGCCCAAAGATTCACCCTAACATCTATGTACTTCTTAAAACTAAATAGTTCTTCTAAAATAGCCATTTTAGTCTAAAATCAGTTCTTCTATACTTATCCATGTTAGTCTAAAGTCAGGCAAAAGGCAAGAGAGAGATGCACCTTATATAACTAAACCAGAAAGGCATTGCATAAGCTTTCATAAGCAGAGGGCTTACTTCAGCACCTTATGAAACTAGCCCTCTGATAATGAAACTGTATGCTGGACATCTCTGATTTACTTAGTTTATAGTCTATAGCCTACCCTGCCTTCTGCCTGCATTTTAAAGCCATTTTTGTTTACATTATTTTTGACTTCAGAAAGAAATGAGGGTTTTGGGTTGCAGTACCTTTCTATATCTGTCAATGTGAGTGGCGGTCGGGAAGGGGTTTGCTCCGTATAATAGGCAGGGAAGCGGGAGTCTGCATGGAGTTTCAGGGTGTCAGCTTGTTATCTTGTGAGTGGTTCTCCTCTTATTATAAACTGTTGCTACTGTAAAGTGGGATTATACATTTAAATAATAATAAGGGCCTCGTTGCCTGAAGGGAAGCATATAGTATTTACTGCATGTGCACCATTCATTGGCCAGCAAATGCAAAGATCATACATGCATGAACCTAACAGGGCTCTTTCCTCATTTCTCAGGGTAACATTAGACTGAGCAAATTAGCAAGGACAGTCCTGCAGGGATCTTAGATATGCCATCTTACAGTCCACCCCTAGGCAGGGATGATAAAACACTCAGACTCCCAAGACCCATGGATTACCCTTTTCACTTTTGAAACAGCTTCCAGTGCAGATGGGGAAGGAGTATGACCCAGAAACAGAAAGTACATTTGCTCTAATTGAATGAGCCCTTTGCAATGAAGCTAAAGACCCTGCTTTGGTGTAAGCTCTCTGCTGGAATAGCTGCTTGCCTTGGGAAGATTTGCTTCCAGGGTTGATCCTGAGGACTTTCAGCACATCCAAATCATAGAGAAGCATGGCTGGAAGGGACCGCCACAGGCTGTCTAGTCCTCTGCCTTCAAGCCTGTGGAGCAGCTGGGGCAGGTGCATTCATTTCTTTGGAAAGCTGTTTCTCAAATAGGGCAGTTGTACTACCTTAATTCTCCTGCCAAGGTGGCATCTGCTTTCACTCTCTCCATCTCTGCATGGTGCCACAGACACAGATTTCTAGCTCTCCCCCGACCTACTCCAGGGGTTGTCTTTTCCAGCCACACCTCACATTTACTGATTTACTCCTGCTCCAATTAAGCCAGCTAGAAGACATAGCAGCACAGGCTCCTGGGCTGTGGTACAGACAAAGAGTCCTAATTCCAGCTAGGGTGGCCATCATAGAGGACAGTCTGGTTGTCCTCTGTCCTCTATTGATATGAAGCCAGGCACCTTTTTATGTCCTCTATTTTTCTTTTGAATGTGCAATAATCCTGTTTGTCTTGAAGAGAAAAATAGAGGTCATAAAGGCATCCGGTTTTGTATCAATAGAGGACAGAGTAGCAGAAAACCAGAATGTCCTCTATGATGGCCTCACAAGGTACCTGTTTCCTGCCAGTCACCTATTTACAAACAGGATCATTGCCCTAGTACTGGAGCCCAATGGCCAACCCAACAACAGCTTCCTTGTTCACATTCCTCACCTGCCAAATCAGTCACAAGGGGCAAAAGGTTTTATAAAGCTGGGGCAGGGAAGGGAGGTTCATGTTCCCCAGAATTGTGTAATGTAGGGTAAACCTGAATGCTGCTTTTGGCAGAGGTCTCGCCCAGCCAGCTTTTACTTCCTCTTTGGTTTGATAAGCTAATAAATGTGTCTGAATTGATCTGTTTTCTATCATTGCACAGCGCTGTGGCAAGCGGCCATCCATTGACACTTCTAGCAGCCAAGTAGATTGCTTTGTCTTTCAGATACAAGCTAGACTATGTGAAAGGATGTGTGTTGGCATCTTTGTGCAAGTCTGTGTACACGCTAGACCCAGGCCTTTGTCCAACTGACACCAAGCAGGGGAGTGGACCCACCGTTTATAAAACTAGTGCAAAACTCCTTTAGCTCATAGGCCGGAAGCAGGGAGGGAGAAAAAAAATCACCAATAATTCCTGTGTGAAGCAATTTTGGGGAAAAGGTAAGAACCAAGGGCAGGGACTGTGCTAGGGAATTTATAATATAATACTCCTATCTTTCTGTGCCTCAACCTCTACTCCTAAGAAAGGCATTTCCATAGTACCTCACTCCTGTTCTACCCCTTCATGACTTCTGGGTCAGCTGCACCATAGCTTAATTGCAAACCTCTGGGATCCCCAGTGCCTCAGCAAGCTAAGGCTTCCTAGTATGGATACTTAAGCCCAGATGTTGCCCCAGTGTCTCCCTGGTTGGCTCTGTCTACAGGAGGGGACCTCTGGAATGAAAGAATTGCAAAGTTACTCAGGTCCTGGTTGCCTGAGTGAGAATGCAAAGCAGGGACCTCCAGGGCTTTGCAGAGTTTATGTTTATTACATGAATCACCTTTATGAGCCAACCATGTGATGTCATCAGAAAGCCAACATCAAGTTCATCAAACAAGATCTGCTCTCCATAAAACCATGTTGATTGGGTCCCTTATAAAGTCAGTCCAGTATTGCCATTCCTATGACTTTGCCCAATGTCAGTCTGACCCATTTGTAATTTTGTGCATCCTTCCGTTTACCCTTTGTATCTGCCGGCACTACAGTGCTGCCAGCTCTCTGGATTTTCCAAGGTTTATTGAGGATCAAGCACCAAAGGCTCAGAAAGCTCCTGGATGTGATGTCTGGATCATGGAAAGCCAGGCCTAATTCTTAGGCCTGGGAAATGAAGAGGAGGGGTAGGAACAGAAGTCCAGAGACAAGAATCAAGGCAAGATCACAGCCAGTGGTGGGGCACAGATACAGGAGCACAGGTACTAGTGTCACCTGTTGGGACTTTTCCTGTGTAGATGTACCTGTCTGCAAAACACTGGGTCTGTGCAGGCTTTGCAGCCTGTTCAGCATAAAAGCTGGGCAGGTGGAGTTAAAAGCTGATGTAGTTGCTATCTATGAGGAGCCCCCAAATGCATCCTCATAGGACCCTTTTGCACTGAGGCTGCCACTGTCCAAAAGGCTCACTGTATTTCCTACTCACAGGGATCAGAAAACAAACACACTCTCACAAATTGCCAAAAGGACTGAGAATGCCTGGAGGGGGCCCTGAGTGCCCACTGCCCAGGTCCCAGGCAGCCCTGGAGTGTTGGACAAGCCAGGTTGAAGGGCCCACCTTGTGGGCTGGGGCTGGGTGGCAGGGACTGCAGATGGGCTGAGGTCCCCTGTTCTAGGCCAACCCATCCAGGCTCTCCAACAGCACCCAACCCCAGGGCCTCTGAGCCTGTTCCCAGTGGGGTGGTAAGTATGCAGCTTACCAGATCACAACTTGCACACCCCCCACAGGGAAGTGTTTAACTCATCAGGACAAGCAGAGAGGCTGCAGCAGGTTCCCAGTGCCTGTACTGGGGAACTGGAAGCCCAAGAAATTCAACTCTCTCACTCTGCCAGACATATGGGAGAGTTTCTGGAGTGAGCACTCTTGAAAGTCACATGAATGCTTTAAATCAAGGAGAATGGGTCTCCTGACTATACTCCCTGCCAGCACATGCTTCTCTTGTCTCTCTCCCCCACAGACATCCTAGGATGCTTGATGAACTCCCTGGATTTTCTCCTTGCTTCCTGGGAAACTTCAGTTCTAGAGCTAAACCTTGGAGAAGTTGGTGATGGGTGTGTGCTCTACCCGCGTTATTCGCTGAAGGCAGTGGGACCAGGAGATTCAAAGCAATCTATTAATTCTAATAAGAACATGCCTATGAAATCAGGCAGCTCTGTGGGAAACTCCTCCCCTTCCCATGACCCAGAGCCCTTGTAATCTCTGGGTTTGGGGTAATGGTGCTAATAATCTGAAGTGCTGATGCTCTGTAGCCTCATAATTGGGGTTTTCACTTTAGTCACCCACCCTCCTGGCTTAATTCAACTTCTGCAAGCGAGCACAGTTGGACTGAATGTAGGCTGTAATTATAGGCCTGCTGCACTGGAGACAAGCCCAGGCTCATTCATGCTACCAGGGGGAAAGAACAGTATCAGCCCTGTGACTTGTGCCACATGGTCAAGTCCTTGTTTCGGGGCTTGGCTAGTCCTGGGGCCAGAGGCAGCAGCCAGGTTCAGTGACCAGATGGCTGTGGGGGAAATGCCTTGTGCTAGGTCTTGGCTCAACTACGTTCAGAGATGTCACATTAGCTGGAGAAGCTACAGTCTTTTGCTCCAGGTGCAGGGGGACCCCTGACAGGTCTAACAGTCTCTACTCCCTGGTCTTAGTACTGATGCCACTCATGAGAGCTTTAAGAGTCACATCTCATGCCCTGCTTTGACCTTGTGTCTCTGTGCAGAGCAGCTGAAATGCCTGCACTGATTATGGGTGGGAACCCCTCTCCACAAGCATAATTTTTTGTGTTGTGCTCATAAATAACCTGGGCATCTGGTTTCAGCATCTTAATGCAGGATGTGTGAGACCTATCGGTTAGCCTGGCCTGGGTGTCCCACCTAGCCTCTGTCTGTAGGGAAGTGAAGCTAGTAAAACTACTAGCTGGAAAACCTGCCTCCAAGCCCAAGCTCTGGAGATTCTTGGTTCTGAGAGTCCTTGGCTCCATTCCTGTGATGATCACACAAGACAGCAATCACTACAACATCCTACTGCAGAGGTCACCAGTGCTTATTAGTAAACTAGCTCTGTTCTCATCCACCCTGGCTTTACACTAATATCACTCCCTAGATCTCAGGGCAACTTCTGGAGAGAGCAGGAGAATCCAAGCCAGTGGTGACAGGTTGTTGGGATCTAGCTGTGGCCGCAGGAACAAATTATCAAGAGGAAAAAGGAGGGGGAGGAGGCACACCAGGTTAACTGCCCATTTCCATGGTCTTTCCCTGCAGCTCATGAAAGGTAAGCTGCCATTACTTTCACCTTTGTGAAAGACAACCAAGTCATTATGGTTTTATCTTCTATTTCCTGTGGGGTAAGAGTGCACAAAGGCAGTTACCATGTGGGGAACCTGCCTGCCTTTCCCTCACTAGTAAACTTGTTTGTATGCCCGTGGCCATGCTGTTACTTGCTCCAATTAAGGGTTTGTCTAGGGCACTCAGGAAAGTTAATCCAAACAAGCCTCTAAAGCTAACTGGTTAAATGGCATTAAACTCCTGTGTGGATGCTCTCACTTTAGTTGCTGTAATCTGCTTTGTGGGCGAAGAAAGGGTAGTTTGTGTCTACATGGAGGTTTAATGTGGTCTAACCAATCCACTTTAAATTCACAGTTTTAGTTCAATCACTTTCAAGAGTGTCATTATGCTCGCAATTCCTTAGAGGTATGGAATGAACATTAGCTCTTATTAGTCATTGATACCTGAATACCAAACAGCAATTACCACTATCTCTAATTACAAGAGGCAGAAGCCAAGGCAAAAATTTAATTGCTTTTATTTTGTCAGTATTTAAAAATGGGGGTTTGGGTGCCACATGTGCTAAGGTAAACAGCTGACAGCCCAGAGATTGCAAGTTCAAAACTGTAGCACAGGTGCTTATGGTGCAGCCCTGTCTGATTCCAGCAAATCTGTGAATTTTTCTAAATCCCTTGTTACAAGGATGCAAAAGAGGAAAGGAAGTACCTGAAAATCAAAGCCATTTCAAGTTACTCATCCACAGCCCATTTATAAGAGTTCATCCTTATCCAAATATAGTTAAACTTTCAGAATTATTTTTAAAAGCCATTACCTACATCAGACAGTTTGTAGTTGTCCTTCTTTAGCAAGGCAAGGTAGATTTGCATCTTGCAGACTAACAAGATGAGAGGTGCATAGCATAAGCTTGCATAAGCAGCAGGTTTGATTCATCAGTTCCTGTGAAGGGACTTTATATAAGTTTATGCCAGTGGTTCCCAAACTCTGACAGATTGTGCACCACCAATTTAAAATGATACAACTTTAAGTATCACTAGCAAATTTTTCGGTTCAACCTTAAGTACCACTAGCACATTTTTGTCATATCATTGTAATAAAACTCTTAACTCGTAGCAGTGGTGGTATCCATACTACAGATTGGGACCCACTGGTTTATGCTATACATCTCTACCTTGCTTTCTGCCAGGCTTCAGACTACTTCTTCTATATGAAGTCATTATTTAAACAGGTATTAACAGCAGCAATCAAACTGAAGAGTGAAAAGCAAATACAAGTATAAAAGAAAAGCTAAGCTTTTAAATACCAAAAAGAAACAACCACAGATGAGCTGAGTACAATCTAATAAACTGAAGCAAGGGAGATGAATTAGTGACTTTAACAGAGGTTGTCTACACAGGGTCACAGAGAAACACAGATCCAAATTAGCTCAGACTCTGACCTTAAATTGGTTTGCCTAAGCTGCATTTAATACTAGCATGGACACTATTCAGGACAGCCAGTTGGTGCCCTAGCCAACTGATACTCAGGCCATATAGCTGCAGCCTGTCCTCAACTTCAGTGCTGTAGGGGATCTCAGATGTGTGATTTTTGTCTTCCCCCACACTGGATTGCTCATTTATGCCAGGGACAGAGTCCTGGCTCTGTTGAAATCAGTGGGAGCTTTGCAGTTCACTTTAACGGGGCAGGGTTGCCTCCTAGGACACTTTGGGGCACTGTAATTTAAGCTGCTGAAGATTTGCACCTCTGCAGCAATGCAGGTGTTTTGCTGGAAAGTTCTAGGCACTTTTCTCTGTGGGAGACACTGTGGGCCCCTGGGGTGAGAGGGAAGCACTGTCTGCTGAGCCATGCTGCCCTTGGGGTCTCCAGATCATCACAGTCCATGCAGCACACCCTGGGCAATGATCTCAGGGGCCTTTGCAAGCCCACCCTGCTGCAGCAGCTTCGCTGGGGTTCAGAGGCAGCCCTCCTCTAAGCTTGCAGGAACAGAAATGTTATAGATATGTAACAGCTCCCATCTGAGCAGTAACAGGAACCTTCCCTAGGACCTCGAAGTACTTAGATCTGTCAATGACACAGCTGTTCACAGAAGAGTCCTGCTGGTGGGGCAGGCCTGGGCATCCTATAGCGATGGGAGGGGGTTAGAAGTTCTCATAGTGATGCACGAAGTAGGCCTGGTCCTTCCTGTTGATCTGCTTACAGGCCTTCTCCACGTTCTTGGTCATCCCTGGGGGGCCGCAGCTGAACACACCGATCTTCCGCACCTGGGGAGGGAGGAAAAACAAAGGGGCGTCTAATACCAGAACAATGAAAGCCTGAGAGCAGGGACTTTCCAGCTGGCCTCCTGCACTGGGCTAGGCTCATTCATACCAGCTCATGCCCCTCTGCCGGACCCTGAGCTGCACATCCTGCCCCCCTCAAGTGCTACTTATAACTTCCTCCCACCAGTAGCATGGAGTAGGCATCCACTCCAGCTTCCAACAGAGACAGGAAACAGATGTTTTCATGGAAAAGCGTAAAAACAAAGGGTGTGTGGAATGATCCATCCTTTACCCTGCCCTCTCAGTCACTGCTAATAGCCCCAGTCACTAGGGCTTTGTGAAGCTTTGTGGAGGAGATTTGGCTTGATTTGGTGGTCAAATCTCCGAATCCAAATTGAATCAGCAGGCCAATTTAAAGGTCTTAATTGATTCAAAGCTCTCTGCATCTTCAGAATGAGCCCCTGACCCTCACCCCCACCAGCTGCCCCGCCCAGGCCAGCTCCGGCCCTTTAAGAAAAAAAACCGGAGAAAAGCCCCAGGACTCACCACTCCTGCAGAGCCCCCTATGTGGCATGGGGATTGCCCCCACCTGTAAGAGTGGTGAGTGTGGGGGTGTTTTCCGGTTTTGTTTTTTTTTCTTAAAGCACCTGGTGAGTCAGGGGGGTTTTTGCAAAGAGCTGGGAGCTGGGGAGGGTGGGGCAGCCACTGCCGGGGCGGGGGATGGGCCTGGCAGCAGCCAAATCTCTGAATCAGATTCGGCTGAATTGAATAGGGACAGTGATTCGAATCACTGAATCAAATCACTGTCTCCCGAATCAGCCAAATATGAAACCAAAGCAAATACTAGCCACTTGGCACAGGCCTACCAGTTACCACGGCTTCAAGTCAAGGTCCCTCATGCCTTTCACAGCCCTGTAGACAAGTGCTGGTCCCCTGGGACTCCTTCTGGCTAGAATAACTGTCTCTAGCTCTTCTCAGCTCTATGCACTGATTTTTTTCCTCCTCCCAACTCCCAGTGACTTTCATCATTCTTTAAACTCTGTCGAGTTTGTCAGTGACTGTGGAGGGAGAGGAAAGGGGGAAGGGACTAATGCCTCCTAGTCTGAGACAGCTGCGCACAGGCAACCCTCATCTGCACTTGCACTTTCCGCTGCCAGAGGACTCTGCACACATGGGTCAAGTCAGCCCCAGACCTGAGATGACTAGGAATGAGCTGATCCCACTGGGAATTTGTCATTTCACTTCTGTCTCTCAAGGAAGTGAGAGGGAGTTGGAGTTTGGGTCTGAAGACCAGAAACCGCTGTCAACCCTTGGACTATTAAGGTGCCCTCATGTGTCCTGGTGACACTGTGCAGTGAACGCCTCAGAATTGGTGGCAAGCTTTTCTGTGGAGTTCAAAGCCCTTTGGCTCTGGCTTTACCATGGGGGGCAGAAAGAGATTTGTATACCCTGGACCAGCGGAGACCTGCTGAGGTAAGGACTGGTCACTCTCCCTGCAGGTGGAGAGCAGAGGATGCCTCTCCTGTCCTCAGCATGGCTTCAGCACATCATCGGGCCTGCAGGACACTCCTTTTAGCCCAGCCCTGCCCCACTCTGCTTAGACCCATGCTCTTTTTGTCCCAGGGCTCCCAATGCTAAGTATAATACCAGTGCCCTCAAAGCCACTGTAATATGGGATTGTTAGAGGTTCACAGAGGTTGAGGGCTGGCAGGCACGGACCTCGGGGTGAACATCCTGCAGCGAGTTGAAGAAGTGTACAAACGGAGGCCGCCCGAAGTGCGTGATGGAGCGCAGCCCCGTGAACAGGCTCCGGTTCAGGACCTTCTGGAAGTGCCGCTCACAGATGTACTGGAAAGAGAAGGGCAACCATGAGTCAGAACAGGGACAGGGAGCCTGGGACAAGACCTCCCCATCTCTCACAGGGCACAAGTGGAGGCCTGGCACAAAGGGGCATGGAGAGCCCTCAGCTAGCATCAGTCACCAGTCCTGACCTGTGCCCTGAGCATTGTCCCAGAGAGGATAATAGCTGCTCTCATAATGCATTTCCCAGGCACTGGGCAGGACCCACTGTGAGGAGAGCTGTGAAGCAGCCTCAAACCATCAAGGCTGTGTAGCCCTGCCTTGCTCCCACATCGTTGCCTGACCCTGACTGCAAGCTGGATATTGCCCCACTTTGCTCCTTGCCCTGAGGCAGGGACTGGTTCCTTTGTGCCATAGTGTAAGGGGTTCTGCCACCTGGCCCCTCCCCAGCTGGGAAGAAACTGGCCCCTGGCCTGGCCCCACCTGGGACCTCCCCCCTTCCCAGTGCTGGGCACTGACCAGCATGGTGGTGCGCAAGTCAAACTTCTCAGCCAGCTGGGTGATGTAGATGTGCACTGAGACCAGGTCAAGCTGGTCACTCTCCTCCAGCTCACGAATGATGTCGGCCAGCCACTCAAACTGCCGCTGCGTGCGCGTCACCCAGATGAAATAGATCTGGGAGCAACAGAAAAGGGTCAGCACTAGGGCAGCAGAGCATCATCCCCCACCCCTGAGGAACCCTAACTTGGGGAACCCCACAGCCATCCACTGTCCTGGGCAACTGACAACTAGACACTGCTCTAGGGGACTGCCCACGGTGTCCATGTCCTGTCAGATACAGTAACCAGATGCTTCTCCAGGAACCCTGCAGCCATATCCTGCCCTGGGCATTGCCCAGAGTTGGCCTTGCCCTTGGGGACCCTGCATTAGCCCTGGGAGAGATTCCTGGCTGTGGAATCGAAGGTGGAAGCTCTGTGCTTAGGGGGCTGCACAGAGATGGGTGCTTCCACTGGGTGCTCTGAGGGCAGATGGGTGTGTGAGCCATTCATAACCTCTACAGGGGCTGCCCCAGGTTAAATCCTCAGCATAGGCACATGGTGGTGGGGGCTGATGTTGTTTTCAGCAGTGTAGCCCCCTGCAGCCATTTCTAACTGAACGGCAATAGAAGAAGCAGCAGCTCTGAGGGCTGCAAGGCACTGATCTTACAGCCTCCAGGAGCTGTGGTTAGTGCCAGCCAAACTTGGCCCTCTGTTCACTCTCCCCTAAGAAGTCATGCCTGGGTGGTCTCTGCTAGATGTTCCTCCCACTCGGCATGGGGCAGGAGGACACAAGGAGGGTCCTCTCTCTCTGGAGGACTCTTACCTTCTTACACAGAACTTTGGTGCTGAGCGATGACTTGAAAACCAGGTCCTTGAGGATGGAGGCAAAGGGTGTGACCCCAATGCCCCCTCCCACCAGCACAGACACCTCAAACTTGTTCCACTCCTGGTGGCCCTCACCAAATGGCCCGTCCAGGTAGAGCTGGAAAGAAGCTGGGTGTTAGCTATGCTGGGCTTGTACAGGGCTTGTGGCAGGCAGCCCTTCCAGGGACTGGACATCTCACACATGGGAAACCATCACAGCTATCGAAGTGCCATCATGACTTAGGTGGCAGGCTGAGTCAGCCCAGCTAAGGTTGGACCTTGTGGCTCCAAGCAATCCAGGCATCTTAGCTCAAAGGTACTGGCAACTGAGGGATCCCCTTTCTCCCCATACCAGGCTGGGGCTTGCTGGTGAGCCAGCTCAGAGACACACGCTGTGAAGGCCCATGCACCACAGGCCTTTAACCCCCAAAGATGCAGCTCTGTCCTCTGCAACCCACACTGGGCTGACTGGTGGAAATGCTGACTTTACCTTGGGATACTGGCCAATCTCAGCCACGCTCTCAGGGGAGTACAGCTCCCGCAACCGGGTGGTCCAGGGCCCAGCTGCTCGGATGTGAAGGCTCAGTGTATCCTCATGGGGTGCAGAGGTCAGGGTGAAGGGATGGTACTCATTTGTGCCCAGGGACAAGCAGGCGATCCGTACCCACTGCCCAGATTTGTAGTCAAAGTCCTGCGGCCGCTGAAACTTGAGGTAGGTGACACCTAAGAGAAGGACAAAGGGCTTCCTTAGCACATTTCCTGAGGTACTGGCTGCTCACACTACACCCAAATGAAGTACGCTGGGGAAATGGGAGAGGACTATGAGGGCTGCAGGGAGCTCCAGACCTGGGTGCAGGCTCCATGGCTCAACTTGCAGCCAAAGACCAACCATGAAGAGGAATAGAGAGCCCTGTCTGGATGTCCATCCAGGAAGAGGAAGAACTTGTGTAGGAAGAAACCAGGCATTTCACTGAGGGCTAGGAAGGTGGTACGGAGCCCCAGCACTGTGCTGCTAGAGGATGGGAGCTTGTCCCGGGGGCTGCCTGGCAAGTGGCTTTGGGGCTCTCCACAGCATCTGAACAAGGGGAAAGCCCAGGGAACCTAGGAGGGAATGTCTGGTTTAGCCTGGGAGTACTTAAATTCCCTACCAACATGCCTGAAGCAGATGTTTGGGCCTTTACGTCACCAGTGAAGAGGCCTAATGGAGTTGCCGTGCCTCACCAAGGCACTAGGAAGGCTGGCTCATGGCTGTGCTTAGAAGGTGTGAGGACTGTTGTTATCACAGGACATGGCTCCCTCATAACATCTGCAGCTCCAAGATGAATGCAGCTCCCAGCCAGCACCAGCAGCTCACCTGAGGCCTTTCCAAGGAAGGCACTACTCTGCTGACTTGGGCAGGACAGGAGACAAGGAGCTGGCAGGCCCGAGGGAGGCAAAGATCTCAGGCTGTGTGGAGCACCTGTCTTTCACATCTTGGAGACACCAGAGATAGCTCCCCTCTCTGCTGAGAACTCTGCAAGTTGCCAAGCTCCCTCTGTCTCTGCTGGCCCACAGGGAACCTGTCACCACTGTACCTGATGGGAGGAGCTCAGCTTTCACCACACTGATCTCCACCTTCTTCCTGCTCAGGCTGATCAGTTTATCACCCCCATAGATGAGAGCTGGGATAATGAAGTAGATATGGAAACGGGGCTGTTGGATCAGAGCGTAGCTGCCGTGGAGAATGATCTGGGAACACAACAGTGAGCACAGCTGTTACTACCACACTTAGTGCTAGAAACAGCTCATGCATTAACATGCCCCAAATGGAGCAACAAGATGGTGGGGCCATAGCCAAGCACAAGGCTGGGCCACAGGGCTCAGGGAGCATGTAGAATCACCCATGCTTGGGAGAGATAGGGTTGAGAGATTACAGGAGGATGCTAGACACAAACAGCAACAATGCCTCGTGCTTCCCTCAGTAGGTCTCCAAGTGCTTTACTAAGGAGGGTCAAGATTATCACCATTTCACAGCTGGAAAAACTGAGGGGCAGAGAGAAAAAGTGACTTTCCCAGAGTCACCCAGCAGCAGAGCCATGAACTCTGCTCCCCTGAGTCCCAGTCAAGTCAACTCTCCCTTAGGCCACACCATCTGCATTAGAGTCAAGACGCTGTGGTTGCTTGTGCTCCAGTCTGCAGGTGCTGACCTTTCTCCTGGATCTCCCCTCCTGCACTGAGGGATATTATCTTCTTTACCAGTCACATTCATCTGCCTAAGCTCATGCTAGTTTGCAAGCTATTAACCTCCCTCCTGCCTGGCAGCATCCCTTGGTACTGCTGCCTTGCTCCTATGGGGGACAAACAGGTCCCAGTGTTAGGTCTATATCAGGAGGTCTCCTGAAAGACTAGTTAAGAAGCCCATCTGCTCCCTACCCCCCCTCCCCCACCCACTAGATCCTTGCCTACAGCTCATGAATGCTGTGCACTAGATACACAATATACACATCAGTATCCAGTAATGACAACTAGCATGACAGCAGGAATCAGAGCCAGCTTACTAGGATGTAAAGCAGCACGTAGAGGTGGTGGGAGATCCAGAAGCCCCGGAAGCTGACACGTCGGAAGTGGTGGGTTGCAAACACGTACATGATGGCAAGGATCACAAGCAGCAGAACACCAGTCATTCCTGCAAGAGACAGGGTTGGGAAGTAATGGAGGAGGGATGGTCAGAATGGGCTTGGCCAAGGAGGGGGCCATGCCTTGCTAGGAAATGTAGAGATGTTGAAGCAATGAAGACAGACTCACTAAACACAAAAGCACAGAGTGTGATGTGCATGGACATGCTCACACCACTCTGGCCTTACCTGGGACGGTCTGAAAGAACCACCAGTAGTACTTCTGTGGGAACTGTGACCTGGAGGGGAGCAAAGTAATTAATCTTCTGACAACCAAACCATACAATCACACACCCAGCCACCACAAGCCCCATGGAATTTTATTTTTTTGTAAAAATATATGTCTCTCTCTCTCTCTCTCTCTATATATATAAGGTTATACATATCTACACTCTGAGTATCACTCCCCAAAGAAAACCTTAACCTGTTACAAAAACTGCACCCATGCAGCCCACACACCCATACAAAGGTCTGCTGGCCACCCGGACCCATTACAATATCCGCACTGTGTGCTATACGCACAAACAAAACTCTGGTCTCTCAAACCAGGCAATCCTTTCCTTCCATCTCCAAGGAATAAACCCAATGCCTGCTGATGGTAGGCCATCCACACCTGTTCCAGCTACACCCACAGTGACAATGCTACAAGGCAATGACAGTGCTTTTCTGGGATGATGTCACTTCACCAGTGTAATGTCATCTCCTAAGGGAGATCATTCCACCAAATATTAGCACGTGTCAGGCTGAGAGAGATCTCTCAGGCCATCAAATCCACCTCACTCAGTTCCCTGTGTCAAACCCCATGCTCTTCCATGCTCTTCCCAAACTTCTCAGACTGCTCTGCTTTCCTAAGCCAGCCCTTCTCAAAGGCAATGCCTCCCATCCAGGCTTACCCATCATCCATAAAGACGCTGGAGAAGAGACAGGACAGAATGCTGAGAGGGCTGACACAGAAGATGTAGACATTCACAACATGGCCCGCAGTGTGAAGAACTGCAGGAGACAGACACAGACAGTGAGAAGGCAAATACTTCGTCACATTGTGCTGTCGCTCTGTGCATGAAACTGAAACACACAATCTGAATAAGATTGGCAAGGAGAACACTGTAGTCCAGCAGTGTCTATTGGCCAAGCAACCTCAGTTTCCCTTCCTTCCTTCTGAATCATGCTACAGCACATCAGTTTTCATCTCCTGACCCTGTAAGTTCCATGTGCATCTGCATACTTTTGCCCATGTATCTGCCTCAGCCTGTGTTCAGCAGAGCTGCTCAGACCTAAAGGACCCTGTCTCATGCCTGCTCCTATCTGTGAATGCTAAGTTGCTGGCTTGGATTGATGCTATATTTGCCATCGTACAGACGCTAGATTGATACTCCTGCTTCCTCCCCAAGTAACTAGTCTACCTGAGAAAATCAGGGCTCCCATTGCAATCCAGCGATGGAAATCCACAGCAGCATCAAAGGGGATGTAATAGTTGAGGAAGGTCTCCCGCAGGAAGGTGATGAGGTTGCGGCACATGGTGAGCAGGATGTAAGAGTACATGAAGGAGATGCTGGCTGCTGCCCCTCGTGAAATGATGATGCCAACAAAGGTGGTCTGTGCAATGCCAGTGGGAGGGGATGCAAAGGCGTAATCTGTAGACCAAGCAGGGCTATTGTGTTATGTAGAGAAGGAACTACAGGGCACTGAATACCCAGGTGTGAATGATACTGGAGAAGGGGTGTGCTCACTCTTCGGGCCTCTCTGGGATACAGGGGCAATAAACCTGTTCATTTCCACCTGGGAAGCTGGACATGGTGCACTGGAGGGGTCTGGCATTAGGAAGCTCATAGTCACTCTTTGTTTCTGAGGCCTTCTGGGTGGAAGCCCCAGATTTACCCTCTGTGAGGCTTGGGGCTACTCTAACTTCTGCCAGCAATGCATGGCATCCCCACGGAGCATCACGGCAGTGGAGGATCGATATAGTGGGCTCTGCTGTGCCTCTTCCAGTCTGATATGCTACTCCCCTTCCCCAGGACACTTCTATACTGGTGTAGGGAAGGGTCAGAGCAGGAGCTAGGCCTGCCAGTGAAATATAATTCCTTTCTGCTCACCCCACTCTAATGACCAGAACTAGGCCCCTTTACACTGCCTGGAGGGGTGGGGGGTGTGACACACAAGTCTCACTAGAGAGTCCAGGCCTTGTCATCCTGCCATCTAAATGGCTCACAAACTCTACCCACTGCCTCAGTCATGGTCAAGCCTGAGGGGTGGCTGCAGCCCCTGAGACAGAGACTTCTGCTGCCCTCCTTTCTGCCCTGCCAGTGTTTCTGGAACCGGCTGCCTGGACCCTGGCTGGACACTCACAGTATGCTCTCTCCACAAATACGCCAGCTGTAATGGCAGAGAACAGGACCACACACACAATGTGGCGCCGGTAGTTTTCAATGAAGCGCTTGAAAGTCTGGATCTTCTGCTGAACTTTGCTCCTCTGGTATTTCTTCCTTTGGGCCTCTGTGTATAAATGTGGCTGGTACTGCATTGCCCTAGAAAACATGAACTATGGTTGATCCGACATGGCACAAAGGACCCAACGCTGCACCCTGAAGAATCAAGGGCCAAATTCCAAAGGACTGCAAGAGGGAGCAGGGTGTAAATCAGTAATATAACCACAGTGACAGTACAGCTCCTTGTTGGCAGCAGATCTCTCAAGTACATTTTACAACCCTCACACAGGGGACACTGACAGCCCTTGTCCCCCTGCATTACCTGTGGCAGGTTAGTGTCTTCCAGGTGTTTGGGGGCAATGTGGCTTGGAGCTGTCTAACAAAGTTGTCTGTGGAGTTTTAGCAATAGGTTAGACCAGCACTTGTATGGGATGGGTTGGATAGGGATGATCCTGCCTTGATCAGGGGGTTGGACTATGTGACCCTGAGGTCCCATCCAACCCTACTTTTCTATGATTCTATGATTCTGTAACCTCTATGGGGCAGGGACTTCCTTACTATGTGTCTGTGCTGTACGTAAACTATGCGCAGTAGCTAAAAATATGTGTCTGTGCAGTACCTAAAACAAGGAAACCTGCCTCTCTTTTTTTGTGTTCTTGCGGCACTATCAGAATAAAAACAGTGATAGTCTATGCAAATGTGTATACAGTAATATCAGCAGATAATATTAACCTTACACTGCATTGCACAGAGATCAATACTCACTAATGAAAATATATAGAATTAAAGGCAGATAAGATAAGCTTTAACGGGCAGCTATAAAAGGGAGTTCATTATGGTAAAAAGAAACCTGGAGGAAACACCCAAGGCATGTGGCAGATAGAGGCTAGTGGAGAACCAAGAAACATAGATTTCATAGACATTAGGGCTGGAAGGGACCTCATGAGATCATTGGGTCTTGCACACATAGACTTCTTGGGTCTTGCTTGAGATGCATCGGTAGATGCAAGCCAGAATTTTGTTTGCTTTGCCAGCTGTGGCATCACATTAGTGGCTCATGTTCATCTTGTGATCAGTCATGACTCCCAAATCTCTTTCAGTTGTGGTGCTACTGAGTGTAGCATTACACTACCTTACACTGATGGTGCTCATTGAAACAGGGAACATCCTAGCTGCAACAGCCCAACCACCCATAGGGTCTCAGGTCAGACAGGACTCAAGGAGAGGAGATTGAATACTCACTTTCTGCCCAATCTCTTCCTCAGTTCTTGCCCTTGGTGCTCCATGGGCAGCATGGGGATTTCCGAAGTTGGGGCTTCATCCCTGTTTGGGACTGTGCTGCCAGGAGAAAGTTACATATATTCTAAGGATGCTTCTGGGTATGTGTTTGGATGACACAACATGGGAAACAGACAGGCTTGCTCTCTCCAATGCACTCTGAACAATCCCACTGCTATGGTCAAGTGGGTCATGCTCCAAGAATGTGAGGGCTGAGCCCATGGAGGCCCCACCCAGAGGTCCCCTGTAGGTCTCCTGGGTTCTTCCATTGCACTGTAAGGGTATGGCCAGACGAACTAGATATCACAGGGTAAAAGGGTTTTCCAGCAAGTCAGCTCCTCCCTGATAATTGCCTCCATGTCTTTCCCTGCCCTTCTTTCACTGAGAGGTAAGCTACAGTGGTTTAGCCTCTGCTTGCCATGGTGGCGAAGAGTTTGCATGTGGTAGTTACTGAAGAGTAGCTGATGTGCAGTCAAACCTGTCCCCTTTTACCTTGTGGTAAATAGTTCATCTACCTATGCCATGAGTGTACCAGATGCACACCTTGTCAGGCATCCCAGTTCCCTGAAAGGTAAAGGCTTCCACCATTCAGCATAAGCTGAGGTTCCATACTAGAAACTGGAGGTGAAATCCAGAGAGATGTGTGTTTCCTGTGCTTCCCTTCTGGAGCAAACTCCCCAGCCACCCAACGCTCAAGTCACAGTGGGAAAAGGAAAAGGGATGTATTCTCCTCTCTAGGTGCTATCCCACTCCCAGGCACATGCTGGAGCTTCAGAAGTAGCTGCTTACTTTCCCATCCTGCTGGCAGGAAGGCCAGTGTGGAGTGATTTCTGGAGAAGAACTGAAACATAGCTGGCAGGAGGAGTAGGGAAAAAGAATGGAGCAGCAGCAGCTATTTGGTAACTGTCTGCCAGGGGCATGGAAAGCTTACCCATTGGTCTTGGCTCTATTTATGAAAGAGACACGGTTGTGTAAGTTCTGTTTGAAAACCTCAGGAACGCCTTTGGAAAGTAGAAAGGACAAAACCACCTGTTACAAACGGGCAACAATGAAAACACATTTCCAGGGGCCCCCATTGTCTTGCCCTTGCCTCTCTTAGGGGGGACTTGCCAGGACACATTTTGGACAGTCTGCTCTGCTTGGGAGATGGGTCATCATGAGTTGTACCATGGGAATACTGAGAGCAGAAGCCAAGGTGCCAAGGTGCTATCTTGTACAGCAGAGTGCCTGGTTGGGTAAGCTATACCCAGCAATAGACATAACTTCTTCATGTGCTCATGAGGAGACACGTTGCTCCCACCGTCTGCAATGTCTACAGGAAGTAATGTAACTCAAAACGCCCTACCCCACACCAACCTTTGATGCAGAGCTGGGTGAAGCGGAGCTCCGTGTCATGGTCCCGCAGCATGTAATGAAAATTCTCCCATGTCAGCTCGTCCTTGTCCTGAAATCCTGAGGCCCTGAACATGGACTCAGTGACTTGCTCTATCTGATCCCTTGAGAGGCAGTTGTTGGAGATCTCAATGAAAGACCTAGAGAAAGGGGCAAAGCTGGAAGCTCCAGAACAAAACAACCCATTCTCAGAAAGCATCAACATGGACCCTCCTGCATATGATGCAGCCGACCAGTTTCAGGAATGATTTACAGAGTGGCTTCTGTTGGGGTTGCAAGACTGTCACTTCTGTCCTTCAAATGAAACTAGACAGAGCCCCAAGAGTATCAATCACAGAGGAAAAATGAGTTCTGAGTACAGAGTTGGTGATGTCCAATACAGGGCACTGGGAAGTTGAAGCACACAAGATTAGTGACCACTATTGAAAAAAAGGAACTATGTATCTCACTGGTTTATAGACAGCAACTATACCTCAGCATCCTTAGAAACTCCTCTTTTGAGAGAAACCCATTCCCATCAATGTCATACATTCTGAACATCAGCTTGGACTTCTCTTCTGAGGTGCCTGGGAAGGAAGGAGAGAGATGGAGTAAGAAATATTTTCTCTTGCTAGAGCCTCTTGCTACAGAGCTGGTCAAAGTGTTTTCAAAGACTGTTGTGGAGATTACAGGTCTATAGCATCAGTCACTGTCCTCAATGTGAAAAGGAGTCAAAAAGCATAGGGCTGACAAGAAGTTAAAACCTTTCAGCTATTTTTTTTGGGCTATATTTGCTCCTCTTCTGCTTAATTGCCACAAGGGCTATTTCATGTGAGGTTTACTACCACAAACCCATCTAAAGAGCAAATCTTAAACTTGATGGCAAATTCTGTCTTGCATGTTCAGATATAAGATTCCTAATCCAACATATGTTAATTAGCCATATCATTCCTCATACCAGGAGCAGAAACAGCAGCAAGTGACTTTTGAAATAACCAGCACATCACAAATCTGAATATTTATGACAACCAAGAACAAACCCCCACAACTACTCCCAGATTCACTGTGAGACTTTGGGAGTAATTATGAATAGCAAATAAAACAGAAAAATCACAACCTGGTCACAGACAATTTACAAGCGAAAGAAGAAGCAAGCTTGACCAAATTAATTATTTGCTGTGAACTGTTCATTGAGCTTGTATTTCAGTAATCATCACAGAGCAATGATTTCCTGGAAGTCCTATTTAGATTAATTAAGGTTGTGTGTTCCTCCCCAGCCTGGGGCTATACAGTGGAGCAGAGTCTGATACTACTGATTCTGGTCTCATCTTCCAACACACTTTCCTGGTATTCTCATTCCCATGGAGAGCCAGGGACAACCCAGCTAAATATCATCCAGCTCCGACAAGGAGAAGAGATTGCCTTCTCCACATCCATAGCTGAAGGCATTATGGTTGTTCACGTTATAAATAAATGACTTCAACCACAAGCGTGGGAATGAGTGCTGCCAGAGTGGCGGCAGAGAACATATTGTAAACATAAAGTAAAACTATACGTGCATTGACGTTAGCAGATTCAACAGAAAGTAATTTTAGATTCACATGTGCAGATTCAATATGTGGACATATCGCACAGAAGGCAGTAGCATAACTAAAAGAGGGGGGCGAGGGCATTCACCCTGGGTGCCCATCCTGAGGAAGGAGAGGACACAAAAACAACAGCTGCCACACTGCTGGTCCAGCTACAGCTACTGCCCACTGCTCCCCAGGGTGCAGAACTGCCCAGTTAAGCCGCTTGCTGAAGGCCACTCCAGACAGAAGCAGAAATGCCAAGTAGCCCTTCTTGTTAATTAACAAGCTGATGTCTCTCTCAACCTGCCTGAAACTAGCATAGAGACTTGGACCCTGATTGAGGAAAGTATTTAAGCATATGTTCAAACCCATGCCTACTCAAGATAACACTTCAGCACATGCTTACATTTAAACACTTGCTTACGGGCTGTTCTGAATTGAGGCCTTGGGCTGTCATACTTCATACACATCACTAGCAGAGGGAAACTCAGACTAGGCTTGGATTTAGCTGCACTGGGCTCCCAAGCCTGAAGAAACAGGGTTGAGGCATCAGACTGAACCACCTCGCTTTTGTAAGTCCTAGTGGACTGCAATGGTTACATGCAGGCAAGATCTTCACTTCATGTTTCATTTGAAAAGTGGACCATGCAATGCTTCAGCTCACTTTTGGGGGTGGGAAACCAGTGCATGGATGACAGAGGAACATGTTTACATGGAGCTGTGATTTCAGCAAGATACTCCCTTTCACTATAACAAGTCAGTGACTTCTCCCACAGCCCTCCAGCTACCATGGAGTCTCACCTTTCATGAAGATCACCAAGATGTCCAGGAACTCCTGGAAGGAGATATACCCATTGCCATCTTTGTCAGCAAGGGAGAACATGGACTCCACAAACATGGAGTGGGGCTTGAGTCCCAGGGACTCAGCAAACTCAACACTGCTCAGCTCACACTTCAGAGATTCTTTTGCTTTTTGGGATGTTTCAGAGTTGAGGTCTCCAGCGTCTGCCTTGTCGATGTCCAGCACCTGCCATATGAGCCCCAAATAATGATAATATTTAGCACTTGTGTTCTACCCAGGAAAAAATGGCAGTTTTCCCTCTACCTCCCTGCTAAGACTGAATAGCAGAGGCTGCAGTAAAGTTTCATCTTATTTTAATACAATATTCAGGAACATTTATTGGTATGTTCATGATGTAACATTAAAGAACTGTTCCATCTTGGATATCAAATGACAATATTTCAGCATTGCCATTTCCTTGGTCTCCTGTAAACAAAAAAAATTCCTTCAAATATTATATTCCTTGTGTGTGGTTTACTAATGTTCTCATGCAATCAGGGCAGTAACACTGAATGTTTAAGTCAATATAAGCACCAGCCTTCTATTTATCTTAAAGTTGTCACACTCACCCCTTGGTACTGTACATACCTGAGCAAATAAATGCCTGAAGAAAGTTTCAAGAACCTGCTTTCTTTGTTCTTTGGTAACAGCCCTTCTTAGCAGGTTTTGTTCCTTCATATCAGTTATGTTGAGAGCCAGACCTTTAATTTCCAGGTAGGCCTTCAAATGCCCAGTGAAGTCACTTCGCTCTGCTTCTCCATTGAAAAACAACACCTAGAGAAGTAACCCCACACAATGAGACTGTGAGTAGGACCCATTTTTAGCTAGACTGGGAGAGTGTCATGGTAAGATATCTTCAGCGCACAGAGCACCACACAGTGCTTGGGAGGCTTGTAAGATATGTTTCCCCTTTCCAATGTTGTTTGAACAGACACACACAGGCCCAGCTTTTAGACAAACCAAATGTACCCCTCAGGTGACATTCCTATTTCCACAGGAACAATACCGAGCCACTATTGGAGGGAAGGCTGCAGCTTCTTGTAACAAAAGACCAGCATCTGCGGGGCCCATCTGAAAGGTTCTCTATTGTATCTGCTCCCCTTGAACCAGCAAGTGCTTTCCTATGTATATATGGCTGCTATTTAGTGGGACAAGACTGTCTGTCATTAACACTGTTCATTCTTCACATACCAGAGTGTGGAAATGTAGGACCTAAAATATTATACAACAGAGCAATGTCTACTCTGGAATTGGAACTTTTCACCTGTTCCCTTGACTTAGGGCTAAGCACTCTCCTGATCTTTATTAAAAGCTTATCTAGGGAGTGAAAGCTTTGTGGCTTTGCCCAAAGTCACACTGATTAGAAATGAATATTTGTTACACCTCACAGACCTGGAAGAAGGTCTTTCTCAGAACAAAGTATGGATATTATCACTTACTGGACTTGACACATTATAAAGCATCAGAACTCATGGTTATAAAGCTACATCCCCATAATGGATTGTGGGCTTCCAAGAACATGGCACGTAGGTGTATACAGGGCACGTCTATACAAGACACTTAATATGCTGTAACCTAACACTGTGCCATAGTGTGCCAGGCAAAAATCATGCTAATACACTACTGCACAGTAGTATTAGGCTACTGGGCAGTAAGCATCACAAAACCCCCCCCATGCACTGGTGTTACTATGCAGTAAGTGTAGTTACTGTGCATTTAGTTAGTATTTCATTAAGCAAGCACTAAACTAAATATGCAGTAACTTCTGTACTTTAATGAATGTGTAGATGCACCCACAGTGTGGGGGATACATTTCTTGTGATAGGTATAGTAAAGTGGAGAGCTACAAGCCACATGTCATGGGTCACACTACGTACCAGGTCATACTCTTTGGGAATCTTTAGGAGTAGAGCTTTGTTCCCTTTGTTGTTGGACAGGATCACATCCAGCTGCTGTTGAGCGTGGAGGTTGATGCTTCGAAGCACCGACAACCTGCTGTCCAGAACTTTGATCATCTTGTCCGAATGGAGCTGAATGTAGATGAGGTAGCTGTCTGTCTTGGGCCCTTGCCACTCCAAGGCTGAGGGGAGAGAACAGTCAGTTGAGAACATGATATTTGAATGCCAGCAAACTCCTCTCTTCGCTGGGACAGTGGTCTCTGCACCCAAGGGGTCCATGGGGCTTGTGGGAAGAGGTTGGAAACTTTACTGATCACACAATAAACAGAAGCGACATTGCATTGCTGCAGAAGTAGAGCCTAATTCTGAAGTCACGAGAACTGGTTCTATCCTGATGCATCTCTACTGTCCTCAGTGCAGTTAATCCTGATTTACACCAGTGTAAGAGAGATCAAAATTAAGCTATTGGCTCAATTTTTAAGAGTGTTATAGACCTGTCATCCATACATTACTGAGTAACCCACATCCAGGAACTGTGCTGGGACATAAAATACCCATATTAAGGGAAAAAGCCTCTTCTTCTAGAAACATGACTGTCAGGGCATCTGGGATGAGACCAGTCAAGCAGATCTGAGAAGAATTTTAACCCAAATGAACAATGCAGGATAAAATCTCCAGGATCCTTCCAGCTTCTATAGCAAATGTCTACAGATTGTAGTGGGGCCAACATCTGAGGCTCTTTCCAACTGAAGGAGCCCAGCCTCAGGAGAGGAGTTAGTGCTGTCCCCGCACTGTCCTAGGTTATGAAAGCAGCTGGCTACGGAGCACAAGGCGTTTGACAGGGAACTCTGACTATTGAGGAATCATCCACTGCATGTCACTCCAAGGAGCCTGGGTTTCCTGTCACAGCGCCCTGGGGCCAGTCCAGGATGGCTGCCTTACCAAGTGTTCCCTCACTGAATGCCTCCCTCTTCACGCTGGTGTTCTGCTCTTTCTTCAGCTTCTTGAAATCTCTCTTGCGGAAAGCGGCAACAATCCAGGCAATAAATAAACTTACTGGGGAAGCAAAGGAGCAGGAAAGAGAGAAATGAGATATGAGGCTACAAAGCCACTTATTTTTTGGCCAACAAGCCCTGGTAGCCACCTTGGTGAGTCAAAAATAATCCTTTCTAGGGCTGGTGCTGAGGAAAGAATTTACTACAGCTCCCATCAGCATCAGCCACTGTAGCATGTTCCAGCTACAAATAACTCTATTAGATTCCAATGTCTTTATCGCAATAATATTAGCATCTGCAATCACCCTATTTGATTCCAAGCAGAGCCTCAAGTCCATCACTTTGGGTACCACACCAGAGGCTCCTGCTTCTGCTGGAATATGAGGTATGTTTTATGAGACGTGAGGTCACTTACAACTGGCCATAGTGTCACAGATTAGATGAAAGCACTCTGAGCTGAGTGAAGCAGGAACTATCACTGAGGCAGAGCCTGCGTCTGAAAGCATCACTCCCCCTCTCCCCCACCAAGACTGCCACGGTGCCTGAAGATACTCAGATGCTCTCAGGAGATAATTCCTGCCTGGCAGGATTGGGCTGTTAAAGGAATAGCTGACACCTATAAACAAAAGGCCAGTTCCTGAGGAAGGCTGCTGGTAATTCCCACTGACACTATCCGGAGTTTCAGGTGCTCGGTACCCACGGTGACTTGTCCCCCTATCAGGATATCAACAAAGGAAGCCAAGACTGGAGCAAACCTAGAGGCAAGCAGCAAAGGATGACGATAATAATCCCAAATCCAGCACCGCTGCCTTCGAAGTAGTCCAGCACAACCAGGGGTGTGCAGCTGGTCAGACGTTCTGCTATTAATTGTTCAGTTTGATGACATGGAGCCCCTGGTAGGTGAAGAGAAAAGGACATGAATGCTGTGTTGCTCACCCAGCTTGTGCACTCCTTGTCTCTTTAGGAATATATTCCCTAAGGGTCAATGATAGGGTTTCCTTAATGTTTGGGAGATCTTTGGGCAATTAAGAGAGTCTTGACCGTACATTTAACTCAAAGGTCTCTAGAAGCTGAATCCTTGCTGTCAGTTGTGAGAACTGGAGTCTCTGCTAAAGTCCCTTTCTAATGCAGCACAGAATTGCTTTTTGATACTCAGGATTTCTTGCAAAGAGGTGTTCCACAGCATGATCTGGATAAATAGAGGGTTGACCTAGATGACCTCTGTAGGTCCCTTCCAGCCCTACTTCTCTGTGATTCTATTCTCAGCTCTTCTGAGAAACCACAAAATGCACTGCATGCTTCTTCACCTTATCCTGTGAGTTATGAATACTTTGTGGTGGGTAGGACCCTGGGACAGGTGCTCGGCTGCTTTTCAGCATTAGTTCTGCATATTAAGATGATGAAGGGAGCATGTTGCAATTCTGGAAATCATTTCAGGTTCAGTTATCTATTGCAAGATTTGCATATTTAAAATAGAATCAATAAACCTCCTGAAAAAGGACGGAAGGAATGTAATAAAAATGTTTTCATTGTAAATATATAACTTTATGGGGCAGGGCGTAGCAAAATACACAATCCAAAATACCAGCTGACATTATGGGCCACACACATGAAGAATCTGCCAAACTTCCTGCCAGTTAAGAAGGAGGGACCACAATACCACAGAAAATGAGGAAGAGTCATAGGGCAGGGACCCCTATTGGCTGGGCTCCCATATTTTGCCAATACCCAGAATGTTCTTCTTGCTCATACACTGCTGATAGCTGGGGCACGAGGTCTAGGCCACGTCTATGAGTGAACATTACAAGGGACCTTTCCAGAACCTAGGTAAAAATGATGGAAATTCAGGCCAGCTTGGTAGCTTTCATTCAGCCCTCATCCTCTTGTTGATGAGTGCAAAAGTATACATTAGAGGGTAGCCACAGAGTACATAATCTGGGTTTTATGTTAGCAGAAGGCTCCTTTAGTGAGCTAGTGAGTGTTGTGGGAACTGTGTCAGATTGTGTTGCCCAGTCCCAGGATGTTCTGTCCTATGATCCTATGTTCTGTCACCTAATAATAGAATACACCATAAGACGTCGAGTGGGTAAGGTAACTAGTAGGGTGAAAGTGCTAGACTTTAGGAAAGCTGATTTCAATGAACTCAGGCGATTAGTCAAGGACGCACTGCAGAGTAGGAGATTTGAAGAAATGGAAGCCCAAGAAGGGTGGCTGTGCCTTAAAGAAACGATCCTTTGGGCACAAAGCGAGATGATCCCCGTGTGGGGTAAAAGAGGGAAAGGGGCCAGGAGGCTTCCCTGGCTGACCGCAAAAATCCAGGGCAGCCTAAGGGACAAAAGGGGAGCACATAAAAAGTGGAAACAGGGTGAGATCACTAAAGATGAATATACCTCCTCTGCTCATACTTGCAGGGAGGCAGTTAGACGGGCCAAAGCTACCATGGAGCTGAGGATGGCATCCCAAGTAAAAGACAACAAGAAATTGTTTTTTAGATATATAGGGAGTAAAAGGAAGGCCCAGGGAGGAATAGGACCCCTGCTAAATGGGCAGAAACAATTGGTGACAGACAGGGGGGACAAGGCTGAACTCCTCAACGAGTTCTTTGCCTCAGTGTTCCTAAGTGAGGGACACGACAAGTCTCTCACTGGGGTTGTAGAGAGGCAGCAGCAAGGCGCCAGACTTCCATGCGTAGACCCTGAGATGGTGCAGAGTCACTTGGAAGAACTGGATGCCTTTAAGTCGGCAGGCCCGGATGGGCTCCATCCGAGGGTGCTGAAGGCACTGGCCGACATCATTGCAGAGCCACTGGCGGGAATATTCGAACGCTCGTGGCGCACGGGCCAAGTCCCGGAGGACTGGAAAAGGGCCAACGTGGTCCCCATTTTCAAAAAGGGGAGGAAGGAGGACCCGGGCAACTATAGGCCAGTCAGTCTCACCTCCATCCTTGGTAAAGTCTTTGAAAAAATTATCAAAGCTCACATTTGTGAGAGCCCAGCAGGGCAAATTATGCTGAGGGGAAACCAGCACGGGTTCATGGCAGGCAGATCATGCCTGACCAATCTAGTCTCTTTCTATGACCAGGTTACGAAACGCCTGGACACAGGAGGAGGGGTGGATGTCGTATACTTAGACTTCAGGAAGGCCTTCGATACAGTATCCCACCCCATACTGGTGAACAAGTTAAGAGGCTGTGACATGGATGACTGCACAGTCCGGTGGGTGGTGAACTGGCTAGAGGGCCGCACCCAGAGAGTCGTGGTGGATGGGTCGGTCTCGACCTGGAAGGGTGTGGGCAGTGGGGTCCCGCAGGGTTCGGTCCTTGGACCGATACTCTTTAATGTCTTCATCAGCGACTTGGACGTGGGAGTGAAATGTACTCTGTCCAAGTTTGCGGATGACACAAAGCTATGGGGAGAAGTGGACACGCCGGAACAGCTGCAGGCAGACCTGGATAGGTTGGACAAGTGGGCAGAAAACAACAGGATGCAGTTCAACAAGGAGAAATGCAAAGTGCTGCACCTAGGGAGGAAAAATGTCCAGCACACCTACAGCCTAGGGAATGACCTGCTGGGTGGCACAGAGGTGGAAAGGGATCTTGGAGTCCTAGTGGACTCCAAGATGAACATGAGCCGGCAGTGTGACGAAGCCATCAGAAAAGCCAATGGCACTTTATCGTGCATCAGCAGATGCATGACAAATAGGTCCAGGGAGGTGATACTTCCCCTCTATCGGGCGCTGGTCAGACCGCAGTTGGAGTACTGCGTGCAATTCTGGGCGCCACACTTCAAGAAGGATGCGGATAACCTGGAGAGGGTACAGCAAAGGGCAACTCGTATGGTCAAGGGCCTGCAGACCAAGCCCTACGAGGAGAGACTAGAGAAACTGGACCTTTTCAGCCTCTGCAAGAGAAGGTTGAGAGGCGACCTTGTAGCTGCCTATAAGTTCATCACGGGGGCACAGAAGGGAATTGGTGAGGATTTATTCACCAAGGCGCCCCCGGGGGTTACAAGAAACAATGGCCACAAGCTAGTAGAGAGCAGATTTAGATTGGACATAAGGAAGAACTTCTTCACAGTTCGAGTGGCCAAGGTCTGGAACGGGCTCCCAAGGGAGGTGGTGCTCTCCCCTACCCTGGGGGTCTTCAAGAGGAGGTTAGATGAGCATCTAGCTGGGGTCATCTAGACCCAGCATTCTTTCCTGCTTATGCAGGGGTCGGACTCAATGATCTATTGAGGTCCCTTCCGATCCTAACATCTATGAATCTATGAATCTATGAATGACAAAAGTTCTGAAGGGACCGTGGCTGCCCTGATCCATTAGTCTAGCATTGCAGAAGGAAAGTACTCACCGTTATTCAAGAAAAAGACTCTGTCCTGGATTTGACTAAGATTCACACTGATGACAGAAACAAGGACATCGTAGAATGTGGTGTTTTGGATCTCTGCAATTTCTTCTTCTGTGAATAACCTGAGGAAAGGACCATGGAAACATCAAAGAGGACACAGCCTGCACTCTGCCTCACTTCACCTGGAGAGTCTAAGGACTACATATCATGGACTCTGACTACTAGACCCCTGCTGCACCATGTTAAGAAGTAGCCAAGGGGCCATGGCAGCTTTTTAGGGGATGAATGACAAGCTGCAGGACTGACTCCTGTTTCAGCCACAAATCCCTAGTGGAATCCACTCTCATTGTCCATCTGGCTGCACCATTATTTCCCAGGCCCGTTACTGTGAATGATAGGATTCAAAATGGGAAGGATGCTATCGTGGCTTGCCCCAGAGTGCAGTGTTCCAGAAGAACACCAGGCATTAGTACACATGATCACCATTGAGAGACATTTACCCATTCTTTGTGTTTTCAAACCAAAACCTGTCCCCATTTCGCAAACGCTCAAACTGGTCCTGGATGATGGCTCTGAAGAGGGATCCATTGCTTTCCAGCATGCCTCCAGGGAGGAATTCCAGCTTGGAGGTGTCATTGTTGTACATGGCAGCTACATCTGTTAGGACCTGTAGAACAAACACAAGCATTAGGAAAGTCTGCCAAAACTCACCCCTACACATATGCAGGTCTGTGATTAGAAAAATTTGTGTGTATCAGAAAGCCTTGGAAAACGTCAACAGCCCTTGACACATGTCACTGTGTCTCATGGCAAAGTCAGATGGTAGTGGACACTGTCAAGGGCAGCCACGCATGTTAGTCTGTACGGGTGCCATAGCCTTTCTATGGCCTCCATCTTGCTTCATCCAATGATTTCCAGGAATTGACTGTGTGGAACAACCAAGTGCCTGTTCCCTTGGGTCACTCTCTGCTCCAAGGGGTGGAAAAACCCCAACAAGCTTCCTTCTAGTATGTTTACAGAAAATTTTAGCTGCCCCATGTTCCTCAGGAGAACTCCTGTGCTTTCCTGTTGGGACTTGTTTCAAATAAATTTCAACCTCCCCTGCAATCCCATCCTGGTACTGGAACCACCAGAAGAAGATCACCATAGCCTCCTTTTCTAAAGTTTTAGACTCTTCTGTGTACAACCATGGGTGCAGCTGGATCCTGATGTTTTGGGTTAAAGGATTCCCCAACCAGCATCTCACTATTGGAATAGCAGACAGTGCAGCAGCTGGGTGGGGTGATGGGGCCAGTGATTCCCACTCACCAGTAAGATCCTGGCAAGAAGATTGGAGAGAAGAACAAGGAAAATATATACAGTGTTCTTGACCTTTACTGTTTAACAGACTAAGGTTCTGATCTCATAAGGAATGGGAAGTCTGTGAGGGAGGAGGGTAGGCGGCACCACACACATTGGGGTCCATGGCTTTGTATCAGCCAGTGCCCATCATGGTACCACTCTAGCCCACCATGATACATATGTCACTCCAAGCTGTGGTGCTGGAGCAGCTGCAGTGCACATGAGAAGTGGCGTGCACACAGGGGTGGGCAGCAGTGGCACCGGCTCTGGCTCAGAGCTCAACCCCAGGGCAGGGAAGACGACAATAGGAGTCAAAAACCATGCCCCCAGTACTAGTTTGCAGCTGTGAACCTCCATCCCGCAGGTATCCATGCGCTGATTTCTCTCTGGCCATTTCTAAACCTAGACTGAGGTCTGGCTTACACCCTGGTTTTATCCTGGTTGAACTGTGACATTCTGGGGGGCATGTTTTGTGATCCACATAGTTATTCCACTGCAACTATGCCAGCTATGCAGCTATCCCTGGATACAAAAGCCTCATTCCCCTTCCCTAGAGGAATAAGCTGTCCAGAAGGAGCACTTCTGTGCCCATATGACTGTGTCCACACTGTGGGGGGAGGAGGTGTACCACTTGCCTGCCCAGGGGCAGATAAAGGCAAATAACTTGTGAAGACCAAGGCTCAACAGATGGCAGTAGAAGCTCCCACTGTAGGTTCTTGACAACTCAAGGTTATCTGACCTGTTCATTCACATGGGAGATGAAATCCATCCAGTTCTGGAGAGGGGCTAACCCAAAGAGCTCCCGGGCCTTGTTGTAAGTGGGCAGTCCAAAGTCTCGCCCCCGGTGGGTCCAGCTGGCCACGAAGTCGGTGCGGGAGTACTTTAGTGGCCCATACCAGTAGTCTGTGGAGCCCAAAGAGAGGAGGTAAAATTATGGCAATGTATATGCAACCTCCAGTGATCAGCCTGCCTGTGCCAGACAGCTGGGCCCTGCTACACACTGGCCTCTCCCCTCACCAAACTCCCTCTTCCCTGTGAAGATCATCTCCCAGTATGGCACAGGAAGGCCTTACAGGAAAGGAATTGAGCACAGTGACTTCCATGCTGTTACTTGTTGGGATGGGACTGTCTGTCTGGATGCCATGAGTCCTGAGGACATGTTTACACTGCAACCAGACATGAAGCCACAGCTGCACCAGTTTCAGCACAGCACTGTATGGACCTACTAGTGCCTTGGGGACTTGCTCATGACCCTGTGGCTCCTCTGCAATGGACACCCACCAGAACTGCTGACAAGGATAGATGCTCAGATAAACAGCAGCCATTACAACATACCTTGGAGGTCTTCCACCACAATGTTGTCCTCCCTCTCTGCGATCTGGGAGCTCATTCCCAGCAGCAGGTCATCCACGTCCTTTGATGTCTGGAGATTGGGGTTCTAAACAGGAGTGGGAAAAGTCAAGGATTCATTAGTGTGCAAGGCTAGGCAATGTAGTGACATTAATGTCTGCCTGACCTGGCACCTAAAGAAACAGTGGCTCATGTATTGTGTGATCCTCCAGCCTGACCTCCTGGGTCTCACAGATCAAGATATTTCTTTCAGTCACTGCTGGATTTAGCCCAGTGACCCATGTTTGGCTAAATCTTCTCTTCCAGAGAGACATGCAGTCTAGATCTGAAGACATCAAGAGACAGAGAACCCAACACTCCCTATGACTTATGACTAATAAGTTATGAAGAGAGGCTGAGGGAACTGGACTTATTTAGTCTAGAGAAGTGAAGACTGAGTGGGGATTTAATAGCAGCCTTCGACTACCCAAAGTGGGGTTCCAAAAAGGATGGAGTTGGATTGTTCTCAGTGGTGGCAGATGACAGAACAAGGAGCAATAGGCTCAAGTTGCAGCAAGGGAAGTTTAAGTTAGATATTAGGAAAAGCTTTCTCACTAGAAGGGTGGTAAAACACTGGAACAGGCAACCCAGAATGGTAGTGGACTCTCCCTCCTTGGTGGTTTTTAAGACCCAGCTAGACAAAGCCTTGCCTGGGATGACCTAGTTGGGGATGGTCCTGCTTTGAGCAGGGGTTTGGACTTGATGACCTCCTGAGGTCCCTTTCAACCCACATTTTCTATCATTCTATTTAAAAAATAGTCAAAATAGTAAAAAATATTATATCATTAGTTGTGTAGTCATCATAATTAAATGTATGTCTCCTATTCAGATTCATGAAACAAAAATCTAGCCTAGTGAAGCATGCCTCCAGTGCACCCAATGCTTCGCTGTCAGTCACTTTTACATCTGAGTTAATATGGCCACACCTGAGCTAAGGTTTTTAACTAGAGCTAAAAACAGTCTGAAGGTTTGTAAAATGGGAGAAATATGGCCAGGAATGGCTAAGAGACAGCAACATTGCAGAAGAAAGAATAGTTTGAATAGTGAAACATCAAGGCCCTTGCAAAGGACAGAGAGTTATTAACACCTGTGGAGTGGAGAGAGATTAGCAAGGATCAGGGTGATGATAGTTGTTGATTCAAAAGTTTGGGTGGAGCAGGAATCAAGGGGTGGAGGGTGCACCTGCACCAATGCACCCTCCCTGGATCCACCCCCATTCAGAAAGCAAGGGTATACTAGAATGTTAAGCACCTGCAGTGCAGTAACATGGGGCAACTACCTAAATCCTTTTCTCATTCCTACCCAGCCTGTCCCTGGGACCTTTCTGGCTGCAGCAGTAAGGACAGGACTTGACCCTCCATTTATGTATCCCAACTTTGCCCAAGGCATCCCCAGAAACCCTGTCCATCCCAGCACCTCTTTACCTCTCTCCTCCAGTAGTTGTTGCAGAGCCGCAAAGCTGATGACTGATTTTTGTCTTGGTCGATCACTCTCCGAAAATTGCACTGTTTGTCTCTGAAACAGAAAAGAAGGAGTGAGGCCACACAGCCCTTTCTGTGCCAGGCAGCACTGTGTGGTTGGGAGGGGGTTCTGCTGGCACTTCTGTGTTCTGCAGAGCTTATCTGTTGGTTGCTAGTGTCCAAGCCTGCAGGAGATGGTCCTGGGTGCAGAGAGCATCTCTACTGTTGGGGTCTAGGCCTGCTATTTTCTCTACAGACAGATGGGCAGGGGAAGAGCCTTGGAGGAGATGAGTGGGAGCTGCTGCATGTCCATGGGTTTGTGTGGCATGAACTGCATGGTACACATCTGCTTGGGACAAGCAACATCACAGACCTGTTGGTGCCCAGTCTCTGTACAGTGTGCTTTTTAGGGCTGTGGTCACAGCCCTGCTTCCAGGAGCTGGTAAGCAAGCTCTGGAATGAAGCATGGGAGGGTGGGGTCTGAAGGTGTCAGGGTGAATCTGCAGGCTGAAGAACAAGGAGAGAGGGTGGATGCTGCAGTCTGACTTGGGCAGGACTTCAGGGCTGGTACCGTACAAGCATTGACGGGGCCCACCTAATTCTGTGGCCTTAGGTGACCAGCACCATGACTCAGCATGCAGAATGCTCAGGCTTCCCATATCTACCTCATGTAGATGCCAGGGGGCACCATGGTGGCCAAGACATGCTCTGCAGCTGCCAGGAATTCAGGCGACAGGCTGGGATCCACGTGCTGGCTGTAACCTGAAGCATGAAATGCAGTTGTTGGGCTTCAGCACCTGAAGGGGTGAATGGAGAAGAGCCCAGTGCCCCTCCCTCTGTTCTCCTTGCTCACTGCACGCTCTGACTCCTCAGACTTTGTTGTGCTCCTGCTGGCTCCCTGCCCTTCTTTGCTTCCCCCATGCTCTGCAGGATCTCTGCACTCCCCCTTGCATCTCCTGCTCACTATCTGCTGGCTCCATCCTCCATGCAATGCCCCACTTCCCCTCAGGGCCTCTCTGCCCCAGATCTAGCCCCCGCACCTCACCTTTATATGATGAGATGCTTTCCCCCAGCCATGCTGGCAGCCACTCATACAGCACAATGTTCTATGGAGGAGAGGAGGAAACTGAATCAGTGTGAGACCCAATGGGGCCCAGGGTGGGAGCCCAGGAAGGATGACTATTGCTGGGGCTCCCCCATGAGCTGGCCCCTCCGCACAGACCTTACTCGCCCCTTCCCCCCCAAGCTGCCTCACCTGGTAGGTGGCAATGACCCACTTGCGTGCGTGCTGGAACAGATCCTCATCTGACCAGTTGGGGTTCTTCTGGCCCAGTTTCAATGCCTGGTAGTTGTGGTAGCGGAACCACATGATGCTCTGGGCCTGTAGCAAAGGGCTCTCATTCCCTTTGGCATTGCCAAAGTCTGCAACAATCACAGAGCCTGTCAGGAGCCAATCTCAGTGCGCAAGGGCACAGACAGGTTGGCCCATGTAAGATTTCCCTTGGGCAGTGGGGAGGGAAGTCATCGAAGAAGTGAGGTGCTTGGGGCTGTGCGCTGGTGCTGGGTACAGGGCCCAGTAGTACCCAAAGGCTGCCAACCCATCTCTATGCCAAGCGAGCAAAATGTATATAGTCTTCATTGCAACCCTCCCACTGATGTGCCCTTTCTGCAGCCCTGCCACTGCTCCCAGACAAGGGACCCCTCTGGGGACAGGGGCAGGGAGGTATCCCAGTCTCTGTGCTTTCTTGGCTGCCAGAGAAGGTGGCTGGGTGAAGGGGCAGAGAACAGACCAGCAGGCAAGTCTAGAAATCAGAACAAGAAAAGCATGTTTGTTAGCAGAGCATACTTCTACATGTCAGAACCTTATTTCAGATTAGAGGAAAGGCAGTCTACTTGCGTGTGTTTGTGGAGGTGTAGGTGCGTGTTATGTTTGGGTTTCAATGCCGTATGCCCATGATACTCATCACAAAGATATGACAAAAGATACCAGAACTGAACCTTCCTCCCTGAGCTGAGGTGCCCAGCCATTCCCCAGTCAGAACCCCCTGGCCTTCACAGTCTCTCTCTAGACCACCTTTCCTGCCTCATCTGGATGAGCAGAGCTGTACCTGTTATAGATGGGTGGCTCTTGAGCACCTTTCAGCAGGATCCAGATGCAGAGTGGTCTTCTGCCTCCCTCCCAAGCTGCCGGGGCGGGGGACTACTGAGGAATGAACACCACCCCACTGACCTGACAGCACCTTTCTCCCTTTGACAAGGTTCATGGAGTCAAGAGTCCTGTGTTCTTGCAGCCTGGAAGTTGCTGAGAGATGCTTCTGTTTGCAGTGAACACACCTCAGTCCCAGACCAAAGACCACATGCCACACCCAAGAACAAAGAGTATTACACCTGGGGATTTCTACCTGTCTGTCTTTCCTCTCCAGGTTGAGTACTACATATCATGCTCCCACAGGGTGAGCAGCACCCTTACAGGCACAAGGGAAATCTATACTACACTCTGAGTCTCTCTCTCTCACCACAGAGGATGATGTGCTCATACACAAATGCTCTCTTCTGCTAATGAGTGCTCACATTGAGCATGAGACTGATGAAAGAGCCCGAGTGCTAGAAAGAAGTAAAGCCAGGCCAACCACACTTCCCTGTTAATCTGTGATATCTGTTGCACTGCTTGTCTCTGGGCTTAATTTGACACAGAGATGGTTGGGGAATTCAATCCAAATCGGGCATGAAATGACCTAGGCCATGCACCATGTGAAGCTGAGTGGTGAATTCATTTCAGTGGTCCAGCAGGGAAACTGAACCATGAAGTTTCCTTACCGTATATCCCCTGGGAACCGCCCTGCTGTGTAGTTGGATCCAGGGCCTTCCACATGGGGAGCCTTCCATCTGTCTGCTTTGGGAAATCCTGGTCATGCCCAGAAGCCAACTTCCCACCAGAGAAACTTCTCAAGGCATCGCTCCAGGAATGGGAGGGGCCATAAATGGCACTACCGTCAAGCCAGCCCGTCACAGCATTGACCTGAGGAGAAAAGGAGAACAGCAACCATCAAAGAAGAAAGTCAGCTGCCCCCTGGTCCCCAAATGGAAACCGAGCAACATCAGAGCTTAGCCAAAGTGTAGGTCTTCTGCGGTCTTTTCTCTTTTGAGGAATGACATGGTGTGGTAAGAATAAATCATGCCACCTGTTTCCATAACCTAACTCCCAGTAATAGTGTATATACTCATATACCACACACACCTTATTCCCCCAAATCAGCCCTCCAAAATTGGGGTGGGTGCCTTAAACAAGGAAGCTATTTTCTGGAATAGAATAGAAGCAAAGGGAAAGTATTATCAGGGCCTCTGGTCAGTCAGGCACAACCAAGGTCAGTTGTTGAGCTTCTACCCTGACCTTGATCCTGGGCAAATGCAACTATTCTGAAAATGGACTGGCTGCAGGGAGCACCACTCAGTCCTTTTACATATACCTGCAGCCTCAGACTGCAGGCATGCCTTGACAACAACCTCAATCTGCGCTGGCAAGCCCTGCTTTCACTGCTATCTGATTCTCCCAGCTCCTGACTCAGCTTCGGCTTTCCCTGACCCAGTTTTTGGATCTTCCCTAGAACTTAACACTCAGCTCTCTGACTCTCCTGGCTTCTGATATTCGCTTGTCCCCTGGACTACACTCTTAGATCTCCCTCTTGGCTCTCCTGGGACCTGGTCCTGCATCCTCTGCTCTACTGATCCAGACCCCAACCTGGTAACCTGCCTTGGTATGGTACAGTAACCTGCCCTGGTAACCTGATAACCTGGTAACCTACACCCCCACTTAGCTGACCTTCTAGTTGCCCTTCAGGGCCTACATGCAGGCCTGGCCACCTGTGTTCCAGCCAAACCCTCACAAGTATAATGACTGTTGGGGCCTTGCTTCTCTCTGTGGCCACAGAGAGAGAGGAGTGGCATGCATGCTGCAGATCATAGTTAGTCTTCACCCTTTCAAAACCACTGTTAAATTGGTTTTAGGTTTTGGCTGAGCAGCCAAAAGCTGCTGCCAATTTGGCAGAGATTGTGAGAGGGTTAAAACTGTAGCTTTTGCCTGAACAGCAGTGATTGGGATTCAGCCACGTGATCAGGATTCAGCCATGACTGAAAATGTCTTTTTGTTCATTCCATGATGAGCTTCTATATGGACATGGCTTTTTTGAAGGGAAGGAATGAGGGGAGAAAGGATAGGTAATTCCATTGCTCTGTTATTTCCCATGAGATGGGGAACAATGTGTGCAATTCTGAGAACACAAATGAAATGCTGTCATTGTCTATAAGGGGGTTGGGGTGATGTAGCTACAACATATTTAGTAGATAACAAGGTCTTGCAGGAATGAAAGGCTGATACGGTGTTATTCAAATCCCAAAAAGGATGAAAAACCCTGGTAAGTTGTCCTGGGCTCTACACCCATGGCACAGAGGGGTAAACTTGAAGACATAAATCAATTAGAAGAGCCTGGTGCAGTCATCTGGCATATATGAAGCTTTGTGTCGAAAGAAATGAAGATGTCAGTTAACCAGATGATTCAAAAGAGCCTCCCTGAGTCCCTACCCTCACCTGGGCTAGGTGCCCTGACTGGGGAAATAGAAGGTTTTAGCTGAGATCTAAAAGTAACTGACATTAAATCAGGAAGGATTAGCCACAGGACATGGAGATGCAAGAGCCGGACTCCGTCCCCAGCTTTTCCAGTGGCTTCTATGTGACTCGGGTAGATAATTTTGTCTATGTCTGAGTTTCCTATCTGTAACATGGGCACAGTCACAGTTGTATGCCTTGTGTGAGTTGTTAGGACTGAATCACCTGGGCTAATAATGGACTTTAGGTAGGTGTGATACGCAAGGGCAACATGTTATGATGACAATCTGGTGTCTTGGCCTGGTGACCAGGGCACTCATGTTTTGGGTACTAATATCATTAATAGGGGGGAAGGGTGACTCTGCCTTTGCACTCCATTATTGTTTTGTTGTGCTGCTTGTTTGGTAAGGCCCCTGTACGTTCTTGTGTCACAGACCCATTGAAATACACACTGTCTGGGTCCATCCACCAATGAAATAGTTAACAAGTGACTGAGAATCATAGAATCATAGAAATTGAAGGTTAGAAAGGACCTCAGGAGGTCACATCTAGTCCAACCCCCTGCTCAAAGCAGGACGATCCCAAACTAGATCATCCCAGCCAAGGTTTTGTCTAGCCAGGTCTTAAAACCTCCAAGGATAGAGAGTCCACAACCTCTCTGGGTAACCTGTTCCAGTGCTTTGCTATACTCCTAGTGATAAAGTTCTTCCTAATATCTAACCTAAACTTCCCTTGCTGCAACTTGAGCCCATTGCTCCTTGTTCTATCATCTGCCACCACTGGGAACAGTTTAGCTCTACTTCCTTCAGACTGAAGTAAATTAAATGAAAGAGGGAAGAGCAAAGCAAAAACTGCCCCTTTACCGGTTCTCGTGGGTTGTTGGGGCTTTGTCCCGTCTCCACAGACCACTGGCAGCGCTGGAAGGGCAGGACGACATCCCCAGCACTCTGAGGGTCAAACACAGGGTCTCCTCGTGGAATGGGCATGTTCAAGAACTCAGCAGGGCAGCCCGGTCTCTCCACTGCCCGGACTTCAGAGAGCACATGGAAGCCTGTGAGATACCCAAGCAGAGACATGGATTGAGGCAGCCAGGTGGGAATAGATTGTAAGTGGATTCCAGCATCCATGAGACCCAAGCACATTATCTAGCCCAGTGCTAACATACCAGTAGCTACTTTGCTTTCAGCCCTGTGGAGTGAGCAGTGGAACCAGGCAGGGCTGCTGAGTGGAAGACCCTGCTGTACAGTGATCAGAAGTCTCTGCCTCTGATCTACTGTGGGCAAGTCACTTGACCTCTCTCTGCCTCACTTCTCTTTCTGCAAAACAGGGCTTGTTACTCCTCTGTCTATGGAGCTTAACTTGAGATCTCCAAATGAAAAATGAATGCTACAGAAGAACAAAGCTGATAACAAGGGCAGAGTCATTTAGTCCCCAGGAAATAAATCAGGCTGAGAGTCTCAGCCAGTGGCTATTCAGAGGATACCAACTTGTTCCACCTTTCATCTGCAGTATGGCTCCTGGCTTACTGTTGTTCCTCTCTTCCCCCTGAGCTTCCCCTATTATGACTGCCACAAGGCAGCAATTGGCCGGGGGGGGACATGGGAAGGGGTGGAGAACCCAACCTTTTTTGCAGGAATTCCACAAATTAGCCCTACACACTCCCTGAGCGTGCCTCCAGTCCCCTTCCCCTGCCCAATCTGCTGCCTGTCCCCTCCCCAATCCAATCCACCATGTACCACACTCAGAGGCTGCCCATGCCACTTGTGACACATGTGCCAGAGCTTGGCCACCCCTGTCATACAGGATTGCCTTTCACTGGGAGCAGAGCTTGTCTTCCTGCTTTGGAAGCACTCTAGCTCAAATGCAAGCTGTGAGCTCAGTGCAGGGGATGGCTGGATGAAGCCTCCTGACCTGTGCCCCACAGGAGAGCAGACCAGAGGTGACTAAAGGTGTCTTCTGGCCTTGAAATGGGAGAGTCTATGAGACGAGAGGACAGAACGCAGGCCAAGGCTTGCACTGCCAGCCAGCCCTGATCCCTGCCATTCCCAGCTCTGGCTATGAGCTTTTTCTCAGCCACCGGCACCAATAGGCAAAAAAATAAAGCCCAATACAGCTGTCTGAGAAATGTAACAGGGAAGTTGAGTGATTGCCCCATGACTGTGCCTCCCAAGTGCAGCGGGGATGCTGCTGACTGGCTTAGCCAAGGACAGCCCCAAGACTGCCCCAGGTGAACCATTGTTTTGTCTCTCACCTCAGGGAGATTAAAGGAAATAATAACCTATGCCCATTTTCTCTTCCTCCTTCCCTTTTCAGCTAACAGTGAATCTCCACCCTGTTTGTGTTGCCTGTTGGGGCATGATCTTGGGGATGACATTCTTCCAGCCTGACTCAAAGGCAAACATCTAGTTTCCAATACAAGACTCACAGGCCTCTGTGAGAGGTCTCTCACACCAGTGTTGAAGAAGAGCTTTCCTGCAGGGCGCTGTGGGACTCAGGGGGCACATGCCCATGGAGAAAGCTCTGTATGAACAAATCTCATTTGGAGAGGACCCAGCAGGCCTGACTGATTCCAGGCACCCAGGACTATAGGAAAGGAAATAGTGGCAGCACATGACAGTTGGATGTTTAGCAGCTATCCTGAGATAGGTAGGATGATAGGTGGTTATTACTGGGCATATCTACATGAGATGCTATGGCGCTGCAGCAATGAGCTAAGCAACGTAGCTTGTCTCTACAGTGACTTAGCATCAGCAGGCACGAACTGTGATGCGAAAGCTACTGCACAGTAGCTTGTTGTTACTGTGCAGTAGGGTCAGAAATGACCCATGCACTGGCAGGACTACACAGTAACACCTGTGCAGTCAGGGGCAAGTGTAGATGCACCCACTGAGATTTGCCACTTGGTGGGGAAGCAGGCAATAGCTTGTTTGCACTGAGGAAACAAGGTACTCTTATTTGCCACAGAGAGATGGCAAATCTCCACCAGTGAAAATTACACCATGGTAGTTTTACCCTAGTACTTTCAGGCATAGTTCTACTTCAGGTTGGGTGGTTACTCCAGGTTAGGAATTTACATTGTCTCTCTGATCCTTTTACATACTGCTATAAAGAGCAAGTATACTAGTGTAAATGTGTCCTCAACACTGATGCTGAGTTTAAATATCAGAAATGACTAAAGCCATTCAGACAACTCCACTAGGTGCATCCACTACAAACCACTAAAATGAATAGAATACAAGTATCAAAATTGCCCGTGCGACTTTGACAATTTCTATAACCTATTTTTTTAACACCCCCATCTTCAGAGATTCACAAGGCCCAAGGGCATCCCATAAGCTATGAAAGAGTCTATCTCAGGCAGTAGCAATTCTATCTCTACAGGAGTCATACATTGTTGCTATAGAGCTAAAAAAAATCTAAGAAATTGGTCTAAAAAAAGGAAATGTGCACGCAGCAAAGGTCAGACTTGAGGGTAACTGCCACTGCTCCCTGCAACTCACCCAACTGCTTATTTTGTAGTGTAAACTTAGCTTAGCAATTGCAAGGATCCATGCACTGTGTGTGAGCTGTTTTGGAATCATGAGTTTCAATGTCCTCTGAATTAGCTTACTGTTGGGAGATAACTCTAGAGATGGCCCAGATGGATATTGTTTCCCTGCTAGACCCATTTGATCTCTTACCAAAGGAGACAAACAGCACAGTCATGTTCCTGTTGGAAGGTATTCCAGAACTTCCCCGTGCCAACACGTTGCTGAGTCTGCGGGCATTGGGCACATGCGGTTCCTGCAGCGCCTGGTACACCCCATCGGCATAGTTGGCTGGCAGCAAGCGCAGCAGATTGGAACCTGGTGGCAGCAAAACGACATCTCACAGCATCCAGAGATTGCGGTGAAAGTGGGATTGAGAAGTACTGGGCAGAATATAAAGGGACTGGGATGCTTGGAGTTTCTGGGGCAAAGCAGTTAGGGAACAGCTTTTCAGAGAATGTAGCTTCCAATAGTATATTACAAAGGCTCTCTTTCGTTGCAATTCTTATCCTATCACTATGATTGTTGCTGCAAAGCCATATCTCACTGGTGCCAGGGGACATTTGCAAACTAGTAACAGGAGCTTTTTTAACCAGTATGGAGCATGCAGGCCAAAACCCTCTGAGCAGAATAAATGCCAGATGCCTCAGAGAATGCTGCAAAATCCCCTTAAAGCAACTGGTCCCTTACTCTGTATATCACATGTCTCATGAGAAAGATCAGGAATTCCTTCCTCACCTCAGGGGATGATCAGCTCCTGGCTGAAGCCTGATGATTCACTACATAGAATGTGTTTGATGATGTTTTTATTCAAATAGCTACCCAATCTGTTTTAGCATCTTGCTAAGTGCCATGACTCAATGTGACAGGGGATTCTCTGGGCTCATTGTAAATTGTGAAGCAAAAGCGTCTCTTTCCCTCAGGCTTCCTTCCTTCCTGAGCCTGGCACAAAAGAGGAAGAGCACACTGACAAAATGACTGCACCAGAAAGTCAGGTTTCACATTAATTTCAATTGAGGGGCATAAGTGGCACCTCTCCCCATCTTTCAGATGCCTGGCAATCATTTAAAATAGGGCTGCCCAAATAACTTCTTTGACCCCACAGGCTGGATCCAAGATTGTGGGGCTTCTCATAGGTTGGACAGCCCATCCCCAGCAGTGGGGCAGCATTGGCATGGCTGCCAGAGGCACTGCAGTGGCGAGGCCTCAGGACCCAAGGCCTCTACCATGAACACTACCATGATTCGCCCTCCACCTCCTTCCATGCTGCCAATTTGAGTTACTAATGGCAAGCAGAGACTCTGAATTCAGTGACGGGCAAAGGAGGCACAGATGGTGAGTGGGGAGGGGTGAGCCATGGCAGCGTTCACCCCCTGCCTTCTGGACCCATCCCAAAGCAGTGGCTTTGTGCCAACAAGCCCCATGGGCTACATTTGAACCCTTTGGTTGGTAGGCCACTACTTGGCAGCAGGACAACCCTGCCTACAAGAAACAGATCCTCTAGGGGGCACTACTGCCCCCCAAAACAAAAAAATTAAAGAAGTGACACCACCCAGCTCAGAACTGAAAACAACATCAAACTCATGAAGCAAATGGTCCCTGCAATGTGCCTCAAGCTCAGTGAAGTGAGACTATTTCTGGCTAAGAGGTCCAGTCAGCTCCAGGGTCAAAAGACCCTGATTCAGCAAGCCAGACCCTGATGGTTCTCAAAGGAGATCTAGCTGCAGCCCCATGAGAGGAGAAAAGAGGCATCTTTCAGGTAGTTACAGCCAACACCTTACTATCCACCCAGAAACCATCGTGCAGTTAGTGCAGACCACAGTGCTGCAGTGCTCCCAAGGGGATGCCTCAGGCATGGTCTCCACTAAAGACCTCTGCTCAGTTAGTGTTGCTTGGTTAGGCAGGAGTGTGAGCGTAATATCACAGCCCTGACTGACATAGCTCAGTGCTGGTGAAAGCCTTTATATAGGTTCTGTTATACCAGCAAAAATTGTATTGTTGTTGAGATAAATGACTTTTGTTTGGGATCTGACATAAGCTTCAGCCAGGACCATAACTTCCAGCATAACCTGCTTGCTGGTACTCACTTTGTCTCTGCCTGGAAGGTTTGCTACTGCCCCATGGGGGTACTGCTGACCCAACAAACCTGGATGAGGCCCAAACAAAGAAGCAGACATGTACCCTCCAGCGTGAGGGTCTGCAGAGGTTTCTGCCTGGATTTTCAAAAACTCCTAAGGGAGTTGACTACCTGTCACCCACCAGAAGTCACTGGAAGGTAGGTCACTTGCTCCCTTGCTCCCTTTTGAAAATCCAGAGGCATAGCTCCATGGAGGACATAAGCCAGGCTACTGAGGTCTGTGAGAAACTGCAGTGGTTTTTGGAGCAGGCCAATAAAGGCTGCTGTGATGATCCAACATGAGGGGGGCAAAGGGCACAGCTGACAGCAAAGGTCACAGTCTCTTGGTCAAACCCCAGTGGAAGACACCCTACAAACCAAAGGGGTAACATAGTCTTCCCAAATCAAGCTGAAATCTAACAACACCCTGACATACAACAATGGAACTAGGGTAGGACAAACAGGGCAATCACCCCAGGCACCGACCTGGGGGCATAAAAAAAACCCCAGCCACTGCCAGCAGCTGCACAATCACAATTGTGAGCACACAGCACCCAAAAGCTGTCACTGCTCCTGTGCCCCAGGTGCCCAGCTGCATCCCTATGCTACTGCCCACATAGCAACCATGAGCAAGCAATGGTGGTTGCTTTCTCAGCCCAGGGTGCTGGCATTACCACTGTTGTCTCCTCTAGCTCCTGTCCCCAGCCCACCATCTGCTGCTCCATTTGAGCCATCAGTGACTAGCCTTCACTCAAGCCACCATCATAAACAGACCTTTATGAAGGCAGTATGATCCAATGCCATCCACTCCAGCCTGACCCTTCAAAGTCACCAGCACTGGCGCACAGTGTTCCCACACTCACCTGAAGAGCCATAGCTGTGATGCTGCAGGTTGTTGTACCAGCCGTCATAGCGCTGGACTTCCCAGTTGATGTTCTCCTGGGTACCTGTGGAGATAGTAGACCCCCAGGGCCACATTCAGATGTGACAGTAGGAATGGAGAGGGACGACTGCTACAAGGGATAGGGGGATTAAGCCTACTAAAGAGAATACAAGGTTAGTTTTGTACCTTGGGCAAGTGGAGCAAACTAACACCAAATTCTCAAGAGATTATAAGAAGGGCCCTGGACTGGTAAGGCTGACATCCCAGACTGCCAAAGGGATAAAAATGCAGCTCATCATATAGACAGCAGAGACTGCACTTTCCAATGGGATGAGGTAGTTCCCTCAATTACAAAAGCCAGGCTGCATTTCAATGCAGTGTATTGTCACCTGCCTCAAAGTGAGGGTTGGACTCCTTCCAGTCAGCAGTCACAAGCACAGCAAATGGATCAAACAGAAAAATAATATTAAAGATATAACCCAGCAGCCAAAGCCCAGGGCACACATTAGCATGGACACCTGTCACTAAATGGAGCATGCCTCCTCCTCATCTCCTGCGTGAGATACATCACCTGAACTAGTGGTGGGCACTGCCTGGGGCACCCCATGAGGTTACCATTCAAAGCACTGGACTTAGCAATGACACTTATCCCACCAATCACATCTAAGGACACACATTCCACATCTTCCCCAAGAAACACTGCCTGGTCCAGTGTCTTCTTTTACTGCAAGGCACCCAAAGAGCCATCAGAAAATGTGAGACACTGCAGTACATCAGTAGCTGAATGCAGGGAAAGTGGTGAAGTGTCATCACTGTTGTCATTATTCCCTAACCACAGTAGTAGTACAAGGCCCCTGACACAGTGGTAGATGCTGTACACAAACATATACGTAGGCATGCACCCAGCCTCAGAGAGCTTCCCATGTCAGGAGTGCACTGTAGTGTCTCCTTGTGTGTTCACACATTTAATTGTGCCTTTCCTGTTCCAAGCTCCATGCTCTGGGACATCCTGATATATAGCAGCTCCCTTTGCTGTCGGGCAATACTCCTGGGTAGAATCCCCCCCAGGTCACAACAGGGACCTCCCTCTGATTCCAAGCCTGGGAATGGTACTTACCCACCAAGCTGCACGTCCCCAGCAGAAGTATCCAAAACAAAGGCAGATGCCACATCTCAAGCTTCACCATGACTGCTCTGTACTGCCTGGGAGACTACACAACTGAAACTAATGAAAGCAGAGAGAAAAACAAGTGAACTGGAGCCAAGGGAGACTTTCAAAAGCATGCAAGGCCTCAGCATTTCACAGAGAATGGAAACAAAAGGACAAGTTCCAGGTGGGACTGATGCTAACCTGCCTCTGAAGATAATAGGGTATGCTCATGGGGAGGAAGGTTGCAGGGAGTTCAAATCCCATTGTCTTCAAGAGGAGCCCTGGCCACTAACTCCAGCCTCAAGCAGCCAGTGCTGCTGTCTAGACACTAGGGCCTTCATCACCTTCAGGCTACCACTCTACACGCTTTACATGGGACAACACCTGAAGATTACCTGGAAACTTCAGTTCAAGAGAAAGGAAGCTTAATGGGATTCCTCACAAGAAGTCTGTTACATCTTTGGTCCAGGGTTGGAACTGACTCCCATTTCATGTCTGCGTGCAAGTCAAGGTATTGGTTTTGGTCTATTAAGCGCCTTGTAGCTTGGTTTATGAATAAGGCTGCCTTGGTATGGCAGCTGCAGAGAGCAACCAGGATACTTCAGCTTAGAGTTCTCAGCTTTGAATGCAAGAAGCTGAGGAGCAGGCCATTCTCAGGAAAAGGGGCCTTGGCTCTGGGATCCATCCCTCCATCTTGGATTGCTGGCCCCTCTGAGTCCATTGACTATCAGGGCACACTGTAAGCCTGTTTCCCCTGTTGACTCCAGGAAAGGTTGGGCTCCTGGGTTGGGGAGGATCATCACTATGGCTGTGAACCATATCCATACATTTGCAAACTAATTTGTAGGTAGGGTTTGGGTTCTGGGGATGGGTACCTAGAACAGCAACATCATTTAGTGAAATACCTCTAAGCATTTGCACCAGCTAAGAATTGAGAAAAAGGGACAGGATTGGGTGTCACAGGACCCAAGGTCTCTTTTTTCACCCGCCAAAAACTCTTTGAGTGACCTTGGGCACTATTTCACTCAGTGGCCTGAAGTATAAAACAGGCATGGCAATATCTCCCTACCTCCCATAGTGCTTAACAGTTTAACAGCTTTGAGGAGCTCATATACATCAGTGATGTGAGCAATGGAAAAGTACGTCAATGAATGGGCATGTGCCATATGAGTTCTTCACTTATTGCAGAAGTAAAACAAACACCTGAGGTGGTAGCCCTTAAGAAATTGTGTTCAGCCTGGCAATCTGCCTATAGACTACTATAATCCAAAACCACTAAATCCAGATTTTAAAGTGACAGGATTCTAGGTGTAGCACGCAGACGTTTGTAAACCTTTGCCACCTTCTGATGTAGTGGAGATTGGACTAAATCAGGATGGTCCAACTGTTGGCCTACAGCCTGCATGTTCTGGCCCCCCAGGCTTCTGCCCAACCCCTACTCCCCCCATTGCTCTGACTGCAAGAGTAGCTGCAGTCTTTGGTCTCCCCCTCCTTCCTCCAGCTTTTGCTGTCTGCTCCAGCCCCAGGGAACAGGCATTGTACAGCAGGAGCATCCACATGGCATGCATCTTGGGGATCCATGGCTTGCCCTGGTGTGGACTGCAGGTGTTTGACCCCTGTTAGAGTTGCTTTGAAGGCGTTAGGCCTCCAGCCACTTAGAAGTTGGACAGCCCTGGACTAGATTACTTTTGAGGCCCCTTCCAACCCTGTGACTCCATCTTTCATTTGCCTCATCAGAATGCATGGACACACTCTATTTATATCATTGCATGCTATTTTTTTCTACAGAAATTCTGCTTTGTGGTATCACAGTGATCCTTGGCATTGTTCCTCAGTGTTCAGGTCTTCAGTTCTACAATACAGACCTTGGGCAAAGAGAGTTAGCTGATAGGGGAGAAGCAAGGGGATTTTGGTGATATCTGTTGTCTGGAACAACTGGGTAGAAATGTAAAACAGATTTTCAGACACAACGTACCCTTCCTCACAGAGGAAGTTGGTTTAGTAAAAGATATTGCCTCTATAACACTGACTGCTTCCTAACAGAGGCACCTGAGGAATAGCACTTTGTGCCCAAGAGCTTGTCTAACATCTCTGCCAACTGTACAGTTGGTCCAAACAAGATATCACCAAAACCCCCATGCTTCTCACGTATTTCTTGGACCGTCATGGCTACAAGATGCCAACTCCCTTAACTAATAGGTGTGTTGGTTGTAGCCGTATTGGTCTAAGGACATAGGCAGACAAGGTTCTGTGGGTAAATTCAATATCTTTTATTAGACCAACTAAAAATATTGGAAAACTTCTCTGCAAGCTTTTGAGTAAAAACACCTTTCTTCAGGCAGAGGTGCAGTACTGCAGATGCTTCCTCTGCCTGAAGAAAGGTATTTGTACCCGAAAGCTTGCAAAGAAGAATTTTTCCAACTATTTTAATTGATCTAATGAAAGATATTGGAGTTACCCAAAGGCTCTTAACTAATATGAGCATTTTTTGCTAGGTAGTAGCCACTAGAGGGCAATGAGATACATGTTCTGCCAGTGGGTTTCCTATAGTGATGATGCCGGGATAAGAGAAAAAATATTTGTGAAGCGATGTATTATCTTTTACTGGAGCAACTGGTTTAGATGGGTGAGATATAGGATACATTTCTGGGCTCCCAGCACCCGTCTATCAGGTCTGGGAAGGAGGCAGTCACAGTTCAAGCTAGGCTCAAGCTAGAGCAATTTCTTTAATTTAACCCAATTGTGCTCATGAATGTGGTCCTTGAAAGTGAAGTGGGTTTCGCAGAAGCTTTGCCCACAGCAGAGGAATGCTGAAGCTCAAGTATCCTGGGTTAAATATTATGTTCTGGAGCAGTGTATCTAGTACCAGATAATGACTGCCCCTTCTTCCCTTGTCCCCACACTCCAAACACAGAATAGCATTTTGTGGATGCTTCCAAAGAGACTTTTTCTCTTTGCCTTGTAGAAGGATCTTCAGTGGCTAGACAAGAAGCTGTGTAGTTGATATAAACAAAGTTCTGGACGTTATATAATCTTCTTTTTCCCATATTCCTATACTACAAGCTTCAATGACACTGTGGGCTTTTCATATACATTATATAGAAGCTAATGGAACGTACATTTTCTATCTGATTTTTAGAAAGCTCTCCATTGGGCCTACAATTGTATAGGTTCAGTATTGTACTTGCAGATGATCATTCTGGGACTTTTCACCTATAATTAAGAGCAGGCACAAAAATTACAGCATGTAAAACATTAACTACATGCTCCATGGGCCTAATTAGGTGTTGCTGAATCTAAATGCTACCCCTCTGTGCCCACAGTTAACTGTGGTCATGAAATTCTGCCCACAGAATAGGATGCTATCTCTAGAAAGCCAGCCCTCAGTTGGCACAAGGGAGGAAACAGACACTTTAAAAACCATGTTTACTGCACATTTTTTACATTACAGGTAGCGTGGTATTCCATAAGCAGATTTTCCTTGCTCTGCTGTAAGTTGTTCCTGTATACTCCCCCTCATTCTGTAGTAGTGAATCTCAAATCTGTACATCACAAAACATGATTGCAGGCATATTGCTTCATTAGCTTTCAAAAGGAAATATAACTTTATAATGTAGAGATTCAAGATGAAATCACTACTAAAAGTCCTTCTACATTTAAAGATAAAGACCCTGCAAACTGATTGGCAATAGCTCCTTCCAGTCACAAAAGTTACATGTGTATATTCATCACCTGACAAGATCATTTCTAGATTAAAAAATTACAGTCACATTTACAAACATGGCCTCTAATTTCAGGTGCCTGAGACACCCTGATGTCACATTAACCCGAAGACATTCTGAGCATAACTAGCCCCGTGACTCTGCAAGGAGAACATTACCCACAGCAGCAGCCAAAGTAAAGCACTCTTAGAAAGAGACTCTTACAATACTGCCTCATAAACAGCTGTTTCTCACTAGCTAAAAACTGCATCCTCAGGATATTATTTAGATTGCAATAAAATGCACAGAGAAAGCAGAGACACTCTCCTGGACCCAGAGGGACAGCATTCCGTCTTCAGCTCCCTCTGTGCAAAAATGAAATTTATTTCCTACTTATGAGGACTTTTTACCATCTTGTATCATCTACACTTTTCCCAGAGCTTGACGGAGGGACTTTGATCCCGAAAGCTTGCAGAAAAGGACAATTGTCTTGCCATTTTCCAGTTGGTATAATAAAAGGTATCATTTTGGAACCAAGAGTTCTAGATTTTTGTATGTCAGAGAAAGCAGAAAACTTCTGCTCTAGGCCTATGTATAATAAACAGTAGAGAAATACAGAATATTGAATAGGAAAACATTAAAGATGTGGCAATACATGGAGTGTCTGGTCTTCTGCTATTTCAGCTGAGGAAGGTCCTGGTCACTACCATTAAGGCATGGATTATTTGGATTATTATGTGAGTGTATTTACCCTCCTGTTTACAAATCAATAAAACATATATGTACTCTCTCTCACACTTCCTAGGGATAATCACCTGAAAAACATTAATTACAACTTTGAAACTACCAAGCTTGCCTAATATTGTATTGGCATCCATTCATTGTTACTAATAAATTCTATGAAACAATGAATTTTTAGAAATGGGAAATTTCTCACAGAAAAATAAAGCACTGGAAAATTTTCCACCCCACATCTCTGGTTTCAAGAGCAGGTCATCTCTCATGAGAAGTAGTGGCAAAGCTTCTCCTATTCTTCTATGTATGAAGCCTGAGAAATCACAAGGCTGAACCACAACATGTCCAGAATTCTCTCCTTTCCATGGCCTGATGCTCCAGATCTGGTCAGATCTGTCTCCCTCCTCTGGCAAGTCCAGGACTGGTAGAGCTACTACTCTAAGTACAGGACTGGAACCAAGATCCCCCAAGCTCAGGGGAACCACTTAAATAGGTAGGATATGATGACTTCTATATTTTACTTCCTTGCATTACCTTTTGGGACTTCTACCTCCTCCATATCAGCCAATTGCCCCATTAGCACTGTGCCTCTCTCATCAAGTCCAAGCACAGACACGGGGTCAGTTTGGATTCTCCCTTCATGCTGGCTGCTGGCACCTTTCTGTGCTTTCATGGATTGAGGGTCCCATGCCCAGATACAGTGTGAATGCTGCTTGTTGAGCAAGTGAGGCCCTTTCACCAGGATGTCTAGATTGCAGGCAACACTTCAACTTCCTGGACTTTGATTCATTTGTGGGGCTGATTTGCTTGATTTCTCTGACATGTTTCTCCAGCATAAGTTCAGCATTCTCTCCTAGTACCCTTCTGCTGGAGGCAGACTGATCCTGATGATCTCATCTGTAACCACTGCAAGGCAGGCCATTCACTGAAACTCCAAAATAATAATAAAAAAACCTTTTCTGATGCCAGCTAAAAGCTCCTTGAATTCTGTTAATTAAATCAAAGTGCCCCTGAACACACTGAGGTTAAGCAGAAAAATAGACTTCAAACCTAGGCTAGCTCCAAAAACCAAGCGAGTCACACAAGAAGGTGAACAGTCTTTGGCAAGCCTTGCACACAGTGAAATGCAGAGGTGCGGACTTGCATTTGGAATGAGAACAGTGGAGAGGAGAGGACTTAGGGTCTCTTCCCAACTCTCTCACGTATTTCCTGTGGGATCCTGGAAAAGGCACTTCACCACTTTGGGCCTCAGTTCCCCACTTGTGAAATGAAAGGGCTAACTGCCCTACACTGTGTTCAGGTTCAGAGGTCTGGGATTTATCCACCCAGTTCAGCCTGTTCCCTGTTATCACAAGCTAAAAAAAGAAGATGCTGTCCGGAAACAAGTTCACCAACTATAATTACAACAAGGTATTTGCTAGAGCAGCATTTCTCAACCCATGGGTTGCAACCCAAAAGTGGGTCACAAGAATATATGAAAGGGTCATGAACAAACTGAAAATGGATCAACAAACTTTACAAATGGATTCTCCTTCAAAGGAGAAAAATGTGGGAAACTGGGGCTTTCCCCTTGCAGGCTGGCAGAGTTCCAGACTACAAGGGGCTGTTTGCCCCTCTCCCCCCTCCAGCCCCACATACTGGGGGCCCGGGGCCTGTGGGTGGGGGCAGAGGGTCTGGAGTGAGGGGCACTGGGTCGGGACTGGCCATCAATGTTTACAAATGGGTCCTGGTACAAAAAACGTTGAGAACCACTGCACTAGAGGACTTCCCTGTTTCCCTTGGCTTTTTTCCAAATCTCCAGGTTCATCATTCAGACTGTCCAATAAATCCTAGCCAATGCCACACATAGGTAGCAAACAGTTAAGATACTCCTCTTGACATCTGAGTGATGCAAAGAAATTCTCCCATGTCAGAGAAGTACTTTACAAGGGAATGGTAAGTCCAAACAGTTACCATGGTTGAGCTACTGTGCACTAAAGAAAAAGCATGTGTGAGAGAGAGAGACAGACAGAGCTGACTGGCTTCCTGAAAGGTTTTGGCAAGCAGGAAAGCACAGGATTCAATCCCTGTTTTCTCTGTAGGGTGGGGGATGCTTTCTGCATCTCAGCCTGTTTACATCCCAGCTAGCTGAACAGAGTCCAGAGGCAGCCGGGAGCCGGAGAAATCAATGCAGTTCTGAAGTCTATCTCCCTCTGCAGGCTGTTTCCTTGGGCTTGGCACAGCCTGGATTTAAATATGTCAAGGGTTACCATCTCACTCTTTGCCTGAGAAAACGCTTCTATGGTCTCAAAGTCCTCCCCAAAATTTCCTCCAATCTGTTCCTCTTAGTTTTATCCTGCCGCTTGCCCCAGAAAGGCAGGAAGTGTAGAGCAGGAACCCTGAGTAATTGCATAGCTGGTACTTATACCCAGGCGAACAGGGAGGGGGCATGCCACCGTGGAACAGGATGAGGTGTGATGTGAAAAGCAACAAAGTTCAGAGGAACGGGTGCTGGGGACTGTGACCTGTGATGAGGAGTTCCTTTGGGGCCTTTTCCCAGTGTGGCCCTGCCCTGTGAAGGAAGTGAAAGGCAGAGTCTAAAGGGAAAATCCCAATATGTCACCCAAAAGGAAAATTGCCCCTGTCACCAGTGTGTCACCTGAAAAGCAGCAGGAAAAGAAGGATCCAGAGGTAGAACTATTCTTCAAGTGCTATGTCCTGAGGACAGGGACATGGTACCAGGAAGACCAGAATGACTGGCGGGGGAAATACGGAGATGGCACCACCTACATACTCCCTGTGAGCCTAGAGCACATAGCAGAGACTTGGTCCCTCCCTGGCCTGAGCAGTGACACTCCCCACAGCACATCACTTCACCAAGGCTACATTTCAGCCCTTCAATCACTGCTACTAGTGCTGCATCAAGGCTACGGCTTGGGGTTGGAAGGGAAAAGTGTCTGTAATGGTCAATCTTAATAATGCATATGTGTGAGAAAGACAGACAGACAGACAGAGAACACACACAGAATAGGTCTGACCTCACCAGGAGGCAGTCTCATGCACACACACGTAGACACATATATATGTACATATACAAACGTATACATGTATTCACACACGCACAGATACATATGCATGCATATACCAGATCTGACCTCTCCCATAGAAGGAAATTACCCACCCATATATGGATGTGTGTATGCGTGTGTATATGTGTGTACGGTATATGTGCATATTTGTGTGTATATATGTGGTATGCATATATACACAAATACATATATACACATACATAAACACATGCATGTGTCTGTGTGTATATGTGTGGGTGTATGTGTGTATATATACACGTATACACACATGCATACACAGATTTGAATGTTTATGTATGTGTGTATACATACATATGCACACACATATATACAGGCACACACATTCATGCATATGTACACACAGACACATGCATATATACCCACATAAATACACGCACATACACACATGCACATACGTGTGTGTGTATGTACATGCATAAGTACGTCTATGTGTATATGGGTGTATATACACATACATGCACCCAGATATATACAGGTGCACACACATTCATGCATATATATACACATACACACGCATGCCCATACACGTGTTCATGTACATGTTTATATACATATGTGGGTATATGGGTGTATTTATATACACACACATGCACACACATACATACAGGCACACAAACATTCATGCATACACACACACATATATACACACACATATATACACACAGATGCACTCACATGTTCATGTACATGTGTATATATGTATGTGTGTATGTGGGTACATATACAGGCACACACATATGTATACGCACACACATATACACAGACACACATACAAACAGACACACATATACACACATACATACACACATACAAACAGACACGCATAGGCACACACATACATATATACATATACACATACACAAGGACACACACATAGAAACACAGACATATACATAAACACAGACACATACATACAAACACACCACACAGACATATACATATACACAGACACACACAGACACATGTATACACATAGAGACACACACATATACACACACACAGGTGGGTGGGTGTCCGTGTGTGTGACTCCCTCACACATATACACACGTATCCCCACAGTGCACACAAAGTACACAGAGTGCACACAGTCCCGCAAACGGCTACACACAGGTGGGTGCGCGCCCCGGCCCCGGCCCCGGCCCGCGCCCACTCCCGCACTCACCCGCCGCCCGGCGGTGCGGAGCTCCGAGCCGAGCCGAGCCGAGCTGGTGCCGCCGCCGGTGCGCGGGAGTGTCGGGGCGGCTCCCGCGGGCGCGGGATGGTGCTGGGGGCCGGGCCGGGCCGGGCCGGGCCGGGCCGCCTCATTTGCATCTCTAGCGGGGCCGGGGCTATAAGAGCGCAGCCCGCGGGCTCCAGCCCACACCCGCTGCCCGCGGCCAGGTAAGGCTGCAGCCCTGCCCCTGCCCGCTCGGGGCCACCAGGGGCAGGACCCTGCTAAAGACCCTAGCGCTGCCTTTCCCCCAGGACAGCCGTGGGGGAGAAGCCAACACGGGGTGGCTCTTCTTCATTTCTTCCCTGCCTGCTTCACCCCCTTCCCCTGCTCTGCCTCCCCCTTTTGCACAGGAGCAGCTGAGCCCGGCCAAGGATTTCTGCTCCTCTGGGGGCTTTACTTCACCTTTCTGCTGCTCCGCGACTTTTCCAGGCACCTTCCCTTTTGGGTGGTGAGAGAACATCTCCACGGCTGGGTTTTGCTTGGGTCTTGTGTTTGTTGGTTGGTTTTTGCTGGGGAATATGAACTGTATTCTAGTTTAATTGTATTCTAGTTTTTGTACTGGTCTTTCACTTTTCAAGTGAGCATCCCACTAGGTTCAAGGAAGCGTTGTCTCTAGCATTGCAGGTTCAAGGGGAAAAATAGGAAAGGAGAAAACAGAATTAGAAACCTGAACAGTTAAAAAAAAAAATCCAGGTTCTAGAAATGTATTAATTCAGGACCAGAAAAAGCAGGGAAAGCAAAGCAGTGAAGAACTAAATTTTGAAAGCTGCTTGGTTTTCAACACCCAGGAACCTAGAGATTTCAGCTTGAAATGACACAAAATTGCTATTTTGTTTGGATGTTTCCCCTGGAAATGTTGTACCGCTTGTTTAGCAGGGGGAAAAAATCCTTTTTCCTGTCAGGAGAATTCATTTTTGGCAGAATTCTACATTTAGAAGATAAGAACAGCCGTTTAGTGGGTCAGCCCATAGGTCCGTCTTGTCCAGTCTCCTGTATCACACAGGGGCAGAGAGCAGATGCTGAACTGGGGATAACTTGGGCTTTTCCCACTCCACTGCTCCTCTCTCACTTACCGCCTCCAGCATTTAAGGTCCAGGAAGATCTGATTCAGAGGCTGTGCCCCTCACTCTTGTGGCTCAATAGCTACTGATGCCCTTTTCTTCCAAGGATTTGTCCAATCCCTTTTTGAATCCAGCTAAACTCGATTTAATCAGGAAGATTTTCTCTTTCTCCCCTGACAGAAAACTACAACCCAGATGTAGAAGTGAATGTAAAAAGTGTGAATTGCTTCAGAAAAGGAAATTCTGGTTGTGAGGCAGATGATGAGGGATGTTTTGGGTTTGGGGCTTTTTCTTAAATTTGGATAAATTGGTGCTTTGCAACCCTTTCAGACTTAAGGCGCCCCTCAGAAAATGCTAGCTCTATGCTTTCATTTGATCTTTGCCTATGGAAAACTAGCAGAGCAATTCTACTGTTGCAGACTTCTCAGAAAGATTTCAGCATGTCAGCGTGTTTTTGACACCATGGATTCCTATTGGAAATCTCTGGGTTTATCTTATGAATCAAGGTGTTTGTATACCTAACAGTGCTAATATTGCACAGCATCCTGCATCACCCTTAAAAGGATCTCGGGCACCCTGGGGTGCTGAGGCACCCTGGTTGAGAATCATGGGGATAAATCATCTGCCAGGATAAGGATAATGACACTGCACTGAGTCTAGAGTAGACACCTACCTAGAACAAACAATTCTGTACAGTTATACAGTGGGCATTTCCCAGAAAACATCAGGCACTACCCTGCAATTATTATGCCAGTTGCATGACACAAGTTTAATCCAGTGTTTCAGGTTTTCCTCTTCTCTTGAGGATGATATATATGAGTACGGTCACTGCAGCTGAAAGCTGTGTTGCCTATATAGATGCGAATAAGACAGCCTTCTGTGTTGTGAGGGAAGCTAATCTTCCTGATCTCCACTGAGAACGGGATTTTTGGTTGTTTGCTGGGGGAATTTCCCACTCAGCTATCCCCAGGTATAAGAAGCTTTGAAAGAAATGGGGCAGCATTTTGATTTTTTTTCCAAAGGGTTTTTTTTCTTTTTAAATTGATGAAACTTTTTCATTTATTTTTAATCCTATTCCATTCTCATGTCATGATTTTTCTATTGAAGCCCAACAATTGTGGTTATGATTTTTTTTTTTTAATAAAAAAGTTCTATTGGAGGACAGAGTGTAAAACCCACAAAATATTTGCTGGCAAATTTTAAAAGGAGTGATTATACCAATAGAACTTCAACTATTATTTAAGTGTTAACACTTGCACTTTGGGGCTTTATTTTAACTTTAGTTTTGTTTTTAATCACTGCTTTTGGATTGCATGACATAAGGGCTTACGGCTCATTCGGAATGAGTTCTGGAATCAGTAGCCAGGCATCTGTCTGCTCATGTTACTTTGGAGCCAGATACTGTGTGCATGCCTATATACACATTTACTCTGCAAGTAACCCATTTGGAACCCAGGCTTGAATGAAGGCAACACTCAGCACCTGTCTACACAAGGAAATTGACTGGTGTTAACTATGATGAGCTGTAAAAGTACACTAATTATTTTTGGAATAATATGACTTTTATTCTGAAATAGAGTATATATGGATCTATTCTGGGGTGGATATTCCATATGACTAACTGGTATTTTGCAGGAGTTATGTCAGTCAATTTCTTTGTAAAGCCTAGCCCTTGGGAAGTATGTCGACTTGCTTATTATGGTTCTTTGTATAACCAGGTGACTTCATCCCCAGTTGTCCTGCCCTCACTCAGCTTGTGGGACCAGTGCCCCAGGAGCTCCTGGTGCCGGGGGGCAGGCATTACCATAATGCACATTCTTCTTCTGAGGAATCTTATGGAACGCCTCCCTGTCCCAAGCCAGCCAGAATGGAGCTAAGTGGGCAAGCTTGATAACCCTGTATTTCTATTTCCCTTCTAGGATCCCTGTCTTACACCTAGCTCTGCAGAATGACACTCTTCAACGGCATTTTTCCCTTCTACTGGCAGGGCAGGAAACCATTTGTTTTCAATGTCAGCATCATCATAGTCATCATCATCTTCCTAACATTAACACTCAGCTTCCTACTCATCCTGCCTGGGATCCGTGGCCGAGCGGTGAGTGACCCAGGTTGACCCTGCCCACCTTGGAACCAATTTCTGATTCAGGTGTTATGGAAAGGAGAGAGAGAGAGAGAGACCACAAGCATAGAATATTGCCTTACAGAAAGCAGGCAGGCGGGAGCTGCACACAGTTTTCCCAAGGCACCACTGCCCTCTCACAGCCCACTGCCTTGCAGTTTTGGCTCCATGGCCCTCCAGGGGAGCAAACCCAGTTCCTTTTGTCTCCCCACAAAGGAGATCTTTCAGATTTAAAGGAAGCCTCAGACCCTTTCCTAACTGGAGCCAGTAATCCATTGTATAAGTCAAAGCTAGCCTTGGACTTAGTTATTCTCTTCTCCCCTACATCCACGGCTGCCCAAACACGTGGAAATATCAGGGCATGCTGCATCAGGGCATGCTGCATGCTGTTCTCTCCTTGTCCTGGGAGGTGTAGGTCCACAAGTGAGGCTGGAACCACATTGCTTTTGTGCCACACAAATTTCCAAACCACAAAGGGATATTATCTGTAGATCAGGTTGCTTGATGTTCAATTCAAGGAAGGGAAATTGATAGAGAAATGAATCCCCAGATTTAGCAGCTAAATCAGATTCACTGGCATGGTTGGAGATGCTGACAGGGCTGCTTCTAGGAGTCCTACTTAGGTTTCCAGTAATGGCCATGTAGCCTAAAGGAACCTGTGCACTTTTCAGTGCTAGAGACACCTTTGCACAAGACTGCTGCATTTGTGAGACAATGGCTGTGGAGTGGAGGGCAGCAGCACTGCAGTCCTGCCCTGCAGCTCTTGTTGCTCAGTCCTGAAGTCCTCTGTCTCCAGCTCTGCAATGTAGCCCCAGAGGCTCCAATTCTGGACTCCCTACCCCTCCAGTCTGCAAGTATTCCCCTAGTCTAGTAGGCTGACAGCTCTGCTATACAAGTCCTAACCTTATCCTCTTTCCCTCCTGCCCCCAAGAGTCTTGCTGTAATTCCAGTTATATTACTCCTCTTTATTGTACTAACACCCAGGAGCCACACCTAGGTACAGCGCTAAGCATTGTGCTGATACACCTCAAGATGCTGTCCCCATGCCAGGGATCTAGCAGCATTCCCATGGGCTTTGTTCCTTCTAAAATGCCTGGTTTAATTTTGCTGACTGGGGAATGAGAAGTGAGGATAAGCTGGGATCCTCCTTTGTTCCTCATCATCTTCTATCTCTTTTTCTCACAGAGGCTGTATTGGCTGCTCCGGGTCATTCTTAGCCTGTTCATCGGGGTGGTGATTGTTGGTAAGTGCTTTACCTCATCTGTGATGCACAGGAGCTGGCAGGATGTGTTCCCGGAACAGGAATGCAGCTAAGAATTTCCCAGTTGGGAAGCTTTGATATGTGTGTCAAGGAAGCACAGGCTAGTGGTTAAAGCACAGGCCCCACAGGCAAGCAACAAGTGACCTGCTCCTAACTCTGCCCAACTCTTCCTCTGGGACAAGTCACTTAACTTCTCTGAGCCTCAGGTTCCCCATTTTTGAAATGACATTGCCAGTATTTTAAGGGATACATGGCCACCCAGGAACTGTGCCACAAGAGTTTCACAGAGAACAGAAATTAATTGCCTCTATGATTAAATGCACAGTCCCTATTGCCCAGTCTTGCAGAATAGGGTCTTTGACCACAGCCAAATATTCTTCATTCCAGTCAGCAGAGGGTGGTAGTGTGCATGTGTACAGCTACATGAGTGTGACTGTGTGTGTGCACACTAGCTGACACATTGCTGATTCCTCCTGTGGACACTGAGCTTTGAGGCTTCCTTATTTGCAAAGCATTTGGGGACCTTAAATGGAAAGTGTTGTAGAAATGCCAAGTGTTGTTAGAACTGGTGAGGCCTCACCTGGAGTAGTGTGTCCAGTTTTGGGCCCCACACCTCAGGAAGGATGTGGACAGATTGGAGAGCGTCTAGCAGAGAATAACAAAAATGTAGAGGCCTGGAAAGCAAGACTTGTGAGGAAAGGCTGAAAGAGCTGGGGTTATTTAGCCTGGAAAAGAGAAGACTTGGGCGGGGGGCAGGGATTTTATAATAGTCTTCAAATACCTAAAGAACCATTATAGAGAAGATGGAAATGGGCTTTTCTCTGTGGCCACAGGGGACAGAGCTAGGAGCAATGGCCTCAAGCTTCAACAGAGGAAACTTAGATTGGAGATTAGGAGAAACTTTCTGATTATGAGGATGGTCAAGCATTGGAACAGGCTGCCTAGAGAAGTTGTGTAATCTCCATCCTTGGATATTTTCAAGAGCTGGTTAGACAGACCCTTGACAGAGACAGTTTAGTCAGGGACGATCCTGCCTTAAGTAGGGGGCTTGTCTAGATGGCCTTGTGAGGTCCCTTACAGCCTTATTTTCCTAGGAAAAGTCAGGCCACAAAAATCCAAACAGCACCTGTACATGGCTGGGGTTCAGTCCCTACCTGGTTTACAGACACTAGATAAAGGTGGAGACAACTCTTGTAATGTGCTGTGCTGGAGTTCAGAGAAGGAGCAAGGAGCAGGGGTCATGTCTCCTATCCCGCTTTCCATTTGAGCAACTTTACTTTTCTCCAGGCACTTGAGAGCTATCAAGTGCTGTTCTCGCTCTCTGGCTAAGTGCTGCTTGGATGCAGAAGAATAATGAATTGTTTTAAAGTGAAAGCCAGGAATTTCTCTGTTTTGGCACCATCAGGCAGCCTGGTTTGTGTTCTGCAGATAGATAAACTTTCCATGAGGCTCCTGTTGCATTAGGGCTCTGCTAATAATGGATATTTCAGATCATCAGCTGGGGAAAAAAACAAATTCAGGGAACCCCAAAAATGTTGTGTTTAACTTGAAATGACATATTTTGCTCGCAGGTTATTTAACCTTTAAAAAAAATCAGATTAACTTTGAATTGAAAATCTTGTTCAAAATGAGAAGTTGGATCTTCTTATTTCAGTAATGTCAAAGCAAAACCTTTTGCCTTTCCAAAAATTCTCCTAGTGTTTGGGAGGGAAGGGCACAGTTGTTTTATCAATGGAGCCTGTTCACTGAACCAAAACAGGCTTGCCTGTAGCCTGGGTCACCACTGCCCCAGTTGAACTATTCTGGCAAATTTAACATTTCCCCCTTTAAATTACACCCTGCCCTGCATCAGATAGTGTATATCTAAGGATCTGGAAACACTCCATGGGCCGGTTTTTTCCCCCTTTGGCAAGCAGTGTGTCTGTCTGCCACAAGCTTCCTGTACTTTATGGCCTGAAGCTGTGGATCATGTAGAGCACTGCTTCCCAGACTCGGTGGGTTTCCACTCCACCACAGTTAAATCAGGCTCACTCATGCCTCCCCCTCCCCCCCCCACACACACTTTAGCTGTGAATTCCCCTCAGCGAGGGGGAAAGCAATGGTAGCCGCTGAAGTAGAGAGGTGCAGGATTGGCCTGCCATGATTCACATGCCCTCCTCCAAATGCCCTCCCAGAGCTGGGAGCCACTGTCTTGGGTTTGGGGCAGTGCCACAGGGGCATTTTGACCCTGAACCTGCCTGCAACACAAGATAAGAGCACATGGCTGTTCAGGTTCTCCCATACTTACCCCCACAGGGGACCAGAAGAGCTAAAGATTAATATAGACACTTGTTAAAAGGTGGACAGCCCAGCACAGGGTAAGCATGAGGTACCAAGGTCCTTGTGTGTGTGGGATGCCCAGGCCTGTCCTCAGCCTATGAAGCCACAGACGCATGTTCCTTTGAATCACTGCCAGGGTTAGAAGGTCCTACTGGATCACACCTGCACCAGAGAGACCCTTGTTCCCAAGATGCAGGTGCCCTCTTTGCCACAGGGGACTTGCAGTCCCACCCTCCCTCCCAGCTGGAGGGGAGAGATGGGCCTGGGGTGTGCACTAGGATCCCTCAGGGCTTGTCTGGTCAGCATCAATGATCAAACAGGTGATTTTTGGTTCGCTTTCTGGGGTCAGCAGTCACATGAAGCATGACAGGGCTGAAGTCACATCCAGCTGCCTTGGCCTCCTCAACCTGAATGGCCCATTCACACTTGAGCCAAGTTTTGGTATGAGACTAGAGCAGGGCTCAAACCCAGACCTCCAGAACCATACTTTTAACTGCTCTGGCTGCTCCTCCACCTCCTTGCTCCTGCAATAAACCCCACTAAAGGCAGACTTCCCCACCCACCTGCCACCAAAAACTCGCGAATCATGGTGTAGTGCCTGCCCCTCACTGATCCCTCTATCTCTCACAGTTGTTCAGTTCACGGGGGACTGGGAGACCGGCTGGGTGACAGCAAAAACATCCTATAAGTCCTTCAGCAATGCTGTGGTGAATGCGGACATCGGGCTGCACATTGGCTTGGCGGGAGTCAATGTCACGCTAGTAGGTGAGTACTGGGAGTATTGCGTATGCATGTGCAGTACTGGGATGCATCAACAGGTGAAGCAATAGCTAATGGACCTGGCCCAGCCTTCCCATCCTTCTCCTTAACATCAGGGTCCTCACTCTTGTGTAGGGGCAGTGACTCCATTACCACCATGTGCCTGTTCCTGAATATCTCTGGCCATAGCTGTTATCCCCCTGGTGGCTGGACCTCACAGGGGGACAAGAGATGCTAGTCATATGAAATCTACTTTTCCAGGGGTTAGAATCCAGTGACCCTGCCCCCTGGTTTATAAAATCTCCCTTCTGGACTCTGACACAAAACCCACCAGAACTCTTCAAGCCCAGGAAGTAGGACAGGGAAGAGCTCTGTCAGGGCAGGCTGGTGGCATTACAGGAAAGAGAGCACAGTAGTACTTATCCCCTGCCCTTGGACTTAATAATTGGCCCTCTGCTAGTACCAGATCCTGACACACCAGGGAAGCTCTGTTCTGCATCCATGCCTAAGGTGGAGCATGTTGTTTTGGCAGGAAACCCAGTGAATCAGATCAATGAAACCATCAACTACAACGAGCACTTTTCCTGGAGCTTTGGAGAGGACTATGACCTCAGCTACAGTGAGGGCCTGGAGCGGGGGCTGCCCCGTCCCATCCTGTACGTGGCAGAGAAGTTCACTCTGAACAGCCCATGTGGCGTGCATGCCCAGTACCGCATTTCCAGCCACTATGCATCAGCTACCATGTGGTGAGCCTCTCTCTCCTGCTATGGGGAACTGGGCAGACTGCTCCCAAGGGGCGGGAGGATACAAAGTGGCTGGTGTGTGCCCCAACTCTGCAGTGGGTAGTTCAAGGGGGTTCTTCTGCAGTAGCCAGCACTGGATTCCCATTCCCTTGCAGACCTGGCCTGCTGAGGTGCGCGTGCATCCCACAGAGATAAAATGGGGGGAGGATGGAATGAGTTGGTGTAATCACTTCAAGCGAATTTGCAGAAGTGACAAAGCTATGAGGACTGAAGCTACTGAGTGCACAGCAGGTGCTTCAGTACTGAGGGAGGAGCCTTGCATTTGTCTCCTGTGTGTGAATGTCTTGCCATTGTCCATGTTGTGTGAGTGAGCAGAAGAGACAGTACAGGCAGTTTGGCTCTGCTGGATGCAGTAGAAACTGGAAACAGGGTCCTTCAAATGTGACAGAAATCCTTTCAGTGACCTGGAGCCGGGGCCCTGTCATGATAGGGAAGTTATGGTCTTGAAGGTGTGTGGTGGGTGGGATTCATTTCCTCAGGCATGGGGGTGATTTTCCTGAGAGAGACATGAAGGAAGAGAGGAGGAGTGCAGTATGCGCCCTTCCCGGAGGAAAGAGCTCACTTGTCTGTGAATTATGATGTCATTTAATGACTGACACTCAGATAATGAGAGAGGTTCAGTCACCAGTATCAAAGCCGGGTGCTGGTTATGACATTACCCTGGAGCTCCTCACCTTCCTTGTTACTATGCCTGCCAGGTAGTTAAGCTGGGCTGATTGCATGGGCAGCAGAAGCAGTCGGGTGGATTGTGAACTAGTGGTGCAGGTGCCTCCTCTTGCAAGTCCGGGAAGTGTGACTCAGTGCTTCTCTCACCGGCCTCAAGCCAGTGCAAGCACATGAGGAGAGGGATCTTGGAGAGAGCAAAGCTGCTGCATGGCTGGGGTAACCCTGGGCTTGGCAGCTCTCAGCAGAAGCTTCCCTGGGTCACTCAGCAACTTTCTGGGCCACCATTAGTTTGGGTGCAACTCCTGCTGACACCCATGGAGTTGCTCTGAGTTACACCAGCCATGAACATAGCGGCTGCAGATCATGCAAGGTAAAGCACTTGTTTAGCGGACAGTGGCACAGCCAGTCCTTGTGGGGTGATCCTCTACTGGCTATTCCATGTCCATGAGAAGAACTGTGCTTTTGGCAACATGCTGCCTTGATGCAACAACTCTGCTGTCTGTTAGTTGTGGATCCCAGCCCTGCATGCACTGCATGTCTTGCCTGCAAGCTCACCTAACCAGAGAGCAGCACGGGTGTCACAACCCCCCTGAGTTATGCCCTCAGGTGCTGCCCAGAAAATCTGTGGGTAGACAACCAAGCCAGGTGTTTCCCTGCCTGATGGCTGGGACTCCCCAGGAAGGCTGAACTAAGGGTGGATGTTGCCCTGCACCAATGTGTCACACTCACTTGCAATATTTCTAGCATTTGTTATCTTGCAAAAACCATTCAGTGACCCTTCTGTTTCCCTCCAGGGTGGCATTTTGTGCCTGGCTCATAGCCAACATGCTCTTTTCCATGCCTGTCCTAGTCTACGGTGGCTACATGATGCTGGTCACTGGGGCCTTTGTGCTCTTCTCACTACTCTCGTTCTCCACGGTGAGGAACTTCCCAATGTGTGCCATCCAGTTTGGACCTGCCTCCTTAGAGACTGTCTACGGGGGATCCTTCTGGCTCACACTGGCAACAAGTAGGCATTTCAGATTGTTCAAGTGCCTCCCAGAGGCTGCCTTCAAGCATCCTTAGGATCCAAGAGGCTTTTGGGAGTCATAATTGTCAGGTCAAAAGTCCTGCTGGGGAATTAGATTGAAATGGTTCATTATGTGCCACAAAAAAATTCCCAGCCATTTGCCCTGAATAGCACTGTCTGCTGAAAAGCAGCAAACCCCTAGTAGGGGAATGGGGAGGATATAGTAGACTTCTTACAGTAGCTTCTGGGTTTCATGTATGTGGTGGAAGGTACTCTGAACCAATTAGCCTCTAGGGTGCCATCCTTCCCTATCTTTTGCCTGACTGACATAGCTAACAGCCTTTCTGCACTATTCCCTCCACTGGTATATCCTCTGAAATGTCCTACTGATGGCCCTGTGTTCAGGAATATGAGGTTTTTAGGGATTTGATGAGACTGAGGCTTCCAATATATCTCTGTCATCCATAGCAGAAGGCTTTTGCCTGTGAAAATCTCTCTCCCCTGAGTCAGACAGCCCTCAAGCCTAGGGGGAATAGGACCACATGCAATGCTTGGAAGGAAGGCGTTGCCACCCTGGTGTGTAATCCATGGAAGGGAAGCTCCCTAAGGAGGTGATGTGTTTCTTATGCTTTCCAGGCTTGCTTTGTTTCCTGATTGGGATGTTTGTGATTGTGCTGAACTACTGGAGGCCCAAGCAGCTGAAAGCTTTCTTTGATCTGTGTGAGGATGAGGAGGAAGGAGGCAAGGAGCTGGGGGAAGTGTACGTCAACCCCCAGCTGGTAGCAGGTGAAGTGTTGGTTCCTCCTTCGGACTTTAGGCTGACTGTCAAGAATATATAGAGGAAAATTCTCCTCCTCCTGCCAGCCCTCCCTTGCTGACACCAGAAACAAGGGAGCAGAACATCAAGGAGTCCTGACCTTCCTGGTCTCTGTGCTGAGATCCAGGTCCCACATCCTCCCACCACCCAAGAAATCAATGAGCTTCCTCCCCTCACTCTGCTGGGTTGAGGACTCACCAAGCAGCCTGGAATGGAAGATTGTGATCTCTGGGGAAAGGGAAGGCTTTGAATCCAGAGTCAGCAAGGACTCTGCACCCAGTTACTGGGATCATAGGTGGTGGTGCAGCCATTTTGAGCCAACTAACCACTCCAGGGACACTGCCTCCTAGGAGGCATTTCCACTTGCACTCTGGGTCCCTTTGAGGAGTCAATCTCAACCCTTCTCCCATGGGACTCGCACTTGATCTTGGAAGCTGAGCTTCTCAAATGGAGCGTCTGAGACACCAGGCACTCTCCTGTGAAATGATACTGGCATCCAGTATCATGTATATCTGACTGAAAAGGCCAGAACTAATATGAAGAATATTGAAGTTTGTTGGTATGTTCAATGAGCAGTTCCCTGGGAGAGAAATGTCACGTGCAACAGCAGTTGGTCCATACCAGGGTTTTTCCAGTGAATGTTGTATGACTACAGTCTTGCAGATTACAACTGGACTGGCACCACTCCTTACATCAGGGAGTGGATAGAAAATAATGACCCATGGTGAGATGTATAGTGGGTGCCACACTGAGGCATTGCAATAACCAGATGTAGAAGAGCAACTGTGGGGCACAAGGGGTAGGACAAAAGGTAAGCAGCCTGTTTGAAAAAGGCCTTGGTCATTTCACTAACAGTGGGCCTGATGCCAAGTGGAGGCCAGACCCAGCACCTAGGGAAGCCAATGAAGCTGCTGGTGTGTAGCCTGCTTGAGATCAGGCTCCTTCCACTGTCAATCCCATTGTGGATGTTCACCTGGCACTGTAACTCAATTCTCTCCCAGTGACTTCTGTGCTTAACCCTCCTTGTTGGGTTGATTTTTATTTATTTCATCCTCCCTGGCTGTATTTTGGAATCTGTGTGCACACACATGTATATGTTGTGCTGAGTTTGTGATTTTTTCAGGGAAGTTATATTTATGCCTGCTCTGTGCTATGAATGCTGTAATAAAGAAATAGAAATGTTGTCATCTGAAGTCTCCTGATACTTTCTGTTTCAATGACATATTTTTAAATAGAAGTTACTAAGGTGCCTAAGTGACTTAGGAGCGCAGGTCCTATGGAGTGTCAAGGCTAGGAAAGGTGTCATTCCAGTCAGATCTAGATGTTCAAATGCTTCAGGGGGCATGTCTACATGTACACTTTAATGCACAATAGCCTATTTTACAGTGCATTATAGTGTCACAAAGAAAACAGCGCAACCATGCTAACGCACAGTAAAACAGGCTACTGCACACTGAGTGTCACTTAAAAACCATGCACATTCTTTACTGCACATTAAGGCAGCCTAACGTGCATTTCTTTAGTATCTCACATTGGAGGTACTAAATTTCATGTGCATTAGAAAAAGTACCTTAATGCATGTGTAGATGAACCCAGAGCCCCTTCATCTCTGTGCCTAATTCCTGAACCTGAATGCATCTGCTGCCCATCACATCACATTCCCTCAGCCTGGGTCTCAGCTCTCCACTCTGTAAAGTGAACAAAAGCCTAGGGATACAGAACTGCAAGTGTTCCCGCAACTGCAGGTGACCACATTTATATCATCTCTGTCACAAACAGATCATTAGGTTGTTTGTCCCCAATTGCTCCTATGGGAAGCCCATTCAAGAACTTCCCTGTTCAGGAGGTGAGACATGTTCTTCTAGTTTCCAGGCCAAATGTTATCCTGGATATTTTATACCCATTTGCTCTTGGGCCAATGCTGTCTTTTAGTTTAAAAGCTTTTCTCCTTCCCTGGTGCCCTATGATGTGTTTATAGACAGCAACCAAATCCTCTAATTCTGAGTTGGGGTTTTTAGGCCTCTACAAAATGTACATTTTGCACATTTATGGGAAAAATCCTTATTGGACAGGGAAGCTGGAGCTCAAAGATTGCATGATGAGTCAATACAAATTCATGGACCATGATACCAACAGCTATCGAAAACTGCCTCTTGGGCAACAGCAGATCATTAAGCAGGTGTAGTATCGTCCTCTTGAAACTATCTTTAGAAGCACCTGCTCTGAAACCTGATTATTTCTGTAGAGCTGATAAGGTGATGGTCTCTATGATTAATCACCAGCCTTTTCCTTTCACTGGGATTGTGCTTCCTGCTTCCTGGTAGGGGTTTTACATACAGCCTAAGAATCATCCACACAGCTTGTGATCTCCCTTCACCATTTCACTTAGGTTGTCTCAGGATTTCACCCAGAAATGGCACAGTCATCCTTTCAAGCTGCACTGCTGCCAGGAGGTAGCCAGCAAGAGTACACAGCCTGGCCAGCTTGTCCAGGGAATGACCTGCAATAACCCTACCGATGCACACAGCCATATCCTGGGACAAAGCATTAGCACATTTTATTCCACATACTTTAGAGCAGTGATTCTTTCAAGGGTACTGCGGGGTCTCATGCAACATGATTCACAAGATAAACCCAGAGATTTCAAATAGGAATCCATGGTGTCATGGGCAGATCTAGAATTTTGAGAAGGGGGGGAGGGTGCAGATGGTGAGGTGCATTATCACACATAAAACAACACATAATTTTCTCCAGTTAAAAATAAACCGGAGTTTCTAATAATGGGCCAGGGGGTATAGGGTTGTATTATTGAGGTTAAGAGGAAAGCAAAAACAAACAGAACTTATTTGGAATGAGTTAAAAACAGTCTGCAGGGCTATGCAATATGAGCTTCATTAAGAGAAGCAACTAAAAGACAGCAGAATTACAGAACAATTGCCAGCTTGAACATCAAGCCCATTAAAAAGAAGAGAGAGTCATTCACCTGAGGAATGAAGAGTTTAGAAGGGAGCAGGTAGATTATAATGAACCATGATGTCAATGGATGCCCTCAGCACTGCCTGACTAGAAATGCTGCTGCCACTGCTAGGCAGTTGGTTTTAAAATTTGGGTGGAGCAGAAATCAAAGAGGGGTGCAATGACACCAGTGCATCGCCCCTGGACCCACCCCTACATGGTGTTAAAAAAAACATGTCCTTTTGCAACCTTTCTGAGTTCTTTGCAACAGAAGACTTGCTTTAGTATTTTTCTCCAGTCAAAAGCGCAAGTGAAAACTGAGAGCTGGCATTTTCCGAGGGATGTCTCAAGGCCACGGAGGGGTGCCAAAGAAAGGTTGAGAATGACTGCTTCAGAGGTACCTGAAGTGGGCCAGTGGATCTGTACATTTGTAGGACTCTGGGCTTTTCCCCAAGATTAATGTGATGGCTCTTTACATCTGTGGAGCACGGACTCTAGTGAGGACACCAGCCAAAGCGTTTGCTGCTTTCTGCTCCCATCCAAACCAAATGCCCTTTGGCTTGGGGGAGGAATGCCACACGGAGAGCTGGGCCATCATGAGCTCCACCCAGAACTGCTGACCATCTGCTTGGGCACAGTGACCTCAGGAAAAGCAAACTCTGACTTTCCCTTGGCTGTGCCACCCAAGCTATAAGACCACAGTCACCTGTGTAACCCAGTGCCCAACTGGCCTCCTCCAACAGCTCCTTCACATTCAATAACAAGTACCTACTGCTGCTGGATGACAAGCCTGGTAGTGCAGGATCTGGGTTTTACTAGCATGGGATTTGCTAGCTGTGAGGGCTAAAAGTTGGCTTCTTCTTTTTGCCCTCTAAGAAATTACTTTTTAAAGAGCGTTCACAGGCTTACACCACAGCTGAATATTTGGAAGTGCTCATTTAAATCTGGCCTGTGCATCTGTACTACAACACCTTCCCTTCCAAAGTGATTGCATGGTATTCCCTCTATCGCATCACATTAGGGCAGTTTGTGCCCATGGTGGTTTCACCAGAAGGTGCCTGCAGCAGAAGGACCCTGCACACCCCCTAGCAGGGAAGCTGAGCTGTGCCACCTGGCTCACAGAGCCTGTCTGTGGGGATGGCATTGTGAAAGGGATGGATGTCCAGGGCAGCAGGAGTGTGCACCAAGGCTTCCTCCTGAACCTCCCTCTCCCCTGGCTGCATGGGTGGACGGACCAGTCTCTTCTTCTGGTTTATCTCTGTCCCCTCCTAACTGGGGAAAGGGCAGGGATCTGCCTTTTCTATCTCCAGCTTCTTTCTCCCTGGCCAGGTTGGGGACCCCAATTTCACTCATCACTGGGGCCTAGCTGTGTTTCTTTCTTTCTTGGGGGTGAAGGGAGGCACAGGAACTCCCAGCCTGGCTCAGCACCAGGAGGGAGCACCATACTGGACAGTTATGTGCTATGCTGTCCTGAGTTGAAATCTCTCCCTCACCCCAGCTAGTCTGTGCTCAGCTTGACTGAGCCTTGAAGCAGGTTGGGGGAGAAGAGGAATATCAGACTTGCATCAGTACCTCATGGGCCTGTCCAAGACAATCTTTTTATCCCTAAATGTGCCTAATTCTGCCTAGAAACCTCCTAATCTGTTTGCTCACCTGCATCTGGTGACATCGAGATCTACAGGTTAATGATGCCTATGGTAAAAAATATATGTATATATTTCTTTTCATGTTACATTAGTGTCTTTTTTGTCTGATGGGGAAAAAAAAGGAATTGAGAAAACTGGCTAGCTAACAGAGTTGGCCAAGATGTGTAGAAAATGCTCCCATAAGATTCTGATGCTCAAGACATCTTTCACTGAAAGGGAAACAAGTCTTTTTCACCAAAATGGTTTGTTCTTCTATGCAAGAGGCAAGAATTCTTGTGGGTGATATCTTTTATTGGATAAACTGCATGGTTGGGATAGACATAGGCAAACTTAAAGAGACCAATCTTGGCCCTAGCAGGCTTGGAGACTCCCTAGCCTGGAATAGGCTGCCAGAGGTGACCGGACAAATCTAGAGTCTCGCCTTTTTCAGGAAACTTTCCAAGGCTTTCTACTCTGAGACAGCCTTTCCACCACAGATAGGATGTTGCTCAAAACACTGGCCTCTTCACCCACAGACACAACCCCCCAACCTTAAAACCAGGAACAAATCAACTAATCAAGATAAGTAACTTAATAAAATGTTTAAAAACCACATCATCTATCCTAAGTATACGTTTAATTGCTACTGATTTTAAATGGCAGGCACCCAGATACTACAGGGATGAATGGCAGGGTAAAATTCTAGGCTTGATGGATCAGTGCAATAAAGCCACAATAAGCATGCAAACCTTTACCACAAAAAAATAAAGCAAAAGATAAGAAATGAACCCAGTGGGCTAAACAGTCAGTATCAAGAGGCAGTGATGTATCCTTTAGATCAGAAGATGGAAGTCCAGGACCATGGTGGCCAATAGCATAACTCACAATGGGTACAACGTGTGATGGAGACTAGGAGGGGAAGAAGGAATATGAAGAGCAAACAGCCACAAACAGAAAACCAATCACAAGTACACCTTGAAGTACGTATATCAGAAGCAGAAGGTCTTTGGGAGGATGGGTGGGTCTGCCGAGGTCTTATTCCAGCAACACTTCTGGCAGAAAAAGATGAAGCACTGGAACAAGCTTCCAAATGAGTGAGCAGCACTGAGCCAGGGCAGCATCCATAAAAGGTTTCTGAAGGACCTGGAGAAGCCAGATGAAAGGTGCAGCCACGCCTGGGCTGGGCAACCATAGGACCCTGTGGAGGGGCTGGTCACAGAGCCTTACCTCAACACCAGGTGAATTGAGGAAAGGGATGATTCCAGGGGGACAAACGAAACACAGACCTGGGTGTGGTATGTGAGGGACCCCATGGCATGGCCCCTGGGAAGTATGGCTGTCCCAGAGGTTTCATAATTTCATAGTAGGTAGGGTCGGAAGGGACCTGAGCAGATCATCAAGTCCGACCCCCTGCCATGAGCAATAAAGGATGCTGGGGTCAAATAACCCCGGTTAGGTGTCTATCTAGCCTTCTTTTGAAGACCCCCAGGGTAGGAGCGAGCACCGCTTCCCTTGGAAGTTGGTTCCAGATCCTAGCCGCCCTGACTGTGAAGTGGCGCCTCCTGATATCTAGCCTGAATCTACTCTCCGTTAACTTATGGCAGTTATTCCTCATTACTCCCTGTAGTGCTTGGGGGAACAGGGACTCTCCCATTCCCTGCTGGTCCCCCTTGGCCAGTTTATAGACGGACACCAGGTCCCCTCTCAGCCTTCTCTTGTGGAGTCTGAACAGGTTCAGGTCTCATAGCCTCCGCTCATAGGGCCTGCCCTGCTGTCCCCTGATCATGCGAGTGGCCCTCCTCTGGACCCTCTCCATGCTGGCCACATCCCTCCTGAAGTGCGGTGCCCAGAACTGGATGCAGTACTCCAACTTTGGCCTGACCAGTGTCGCATAGAGGGGGAGGATCACCTCCTTGGACCTGCTTGTGATGCGACTGTGGATGCATGACATGGTGCAGTTAGCCTTGCTGACCGCGTCCCCACACTGTCCGCCCATGTTCATTTTGGAATCAATAAATCCTTTTCTGCCTCTGCACTGATGAGAAGGGAGTTCCCCAGCCTGTAGGTATGCTGCTGGTTCTTCCTCCCCAGGTGCAGTACCCTGCACTTGCCAGTGTTGAAACCCATCCTGTTCTCATCTGCTCACTCCTGTAACCTGTCTAGATCTAGTTGCATCCTGTCCCTCTCCTCCAGCGTGCCCACTTCTGTCAGAAGGCAGCTGCTAAAGCCAACCGGACTGGCAGTGCTGACCTAGGCTTTTCAGAATCTTTTATTAAGGCTTCTCACAAGAAACTGAAGTAAACTGAGGCCATGTCTACATGGTAAATATCCTGTGCGCAGCAGCAGCCCCTTTAGGGCAGCATCCAACTAAATGAGATACAGCGTATAGTAGGGGAACTGGGCAGCCAATGTCCTGATCCTATTAAAGGTTGTCAGTATATGCTCAAGGGATCCCAGGCAGCAGTGCTAATTAGCTGGCCTGATACCTTGCACAGACACGACAGTTTAGAAGTCAGTCTGCGCAGCCCGCATGAAGGCACTGCCACGGAGGACAATGATTCCACCATGCAGACGCCTTATTCGGGAGGTGTGAAGAAGACCAGCCCCTGATCATAACTTGGCTGAGATATGGAAGAAAAAGGAAGATGAAGTGGTCAGTTGTGAGTGAGCAGCAGATGTCTCTGCCTGGACTGTGGTTTAACGTAGTAATGATCAAGGAAAAGAAGGGAGCAGCAGCAAGGGCTATTTACCTTGACAAGACGGAGAGGGCACTGAAAGAGTTGGGGGGACTGGACAGCACAATAGCTGATGGGATTTGGGGTCAAGTAAGGGTGGGGGTGGCAATGCATGCTGAAATCACCCTCACACTCCATAGTTAAGCAAGCCCCTGCCACAACAGGAAAAGGCATGGCTACTGCTGCAGGAAGATCCACGGAAACCTTTGCACTCGGGCATGAGACAAGATACTAAACTAAGTTGGCCCCTGCCTGTTTGGGTTGGCCACAAGCCTTGTGTGGCTGTGCGTGGATAAGCTGGGAGCTGCTAAAGATCGGCAGTCTGGAAGATCTCCTCCAGGAAGCCCAGGCACAGTCCTGCTCCTCCCCTGCCTCCTCACACTGCTGTTCGGTGCTCTTCTGCAGGCTGGGCAGGGGCAGCGGTTGGCCCTCACAAGTCAGTCACTGTCACACTGCAGTTCTCACCCAGCGGAGCCATGAGGATGTCGCCTTTCGGGGTTTGCTCAGCAGGCCCCACTTCCTGCTCCTCCTCTTCCTCTCCCTCTCCCTTACTCACATTAAAGACAAGCTTCAGCTTCTTGGGCTGCATCAAATTCATGAGGATCACGGCCAGCCCCAGCAGGAAGCACAGCAGCCCTGCAATACAAGGTGGGGAGACTAGTTACAGCCTGCAGAACCAGACCTCCTCTTGACTGCTCTAACACTCTGCCACCAGAGGGATCCCAATGCCTGCCTGATCCTCTCGAGAGAGACTGCTAGCACCAGGACTGTGGAAAGCAGCTGCTGCACAGCTCAGCCAGAGAGACCAGAACAGTGCAGCTTTGCAGAGATCTTCCTTCATTTTGTTTAATGGTGTTAGGCAATTCTCTGCAGCATCCTCTCTGATATTCCTCATGTACCCTGACTTCTTGTTCCCTTTTCTGATTGCTGGTGAACTGTCATTACTGAGCTGTCTACACTGACTCCTCAGTCCCTATTCTGAGTGTTTACAGTCAATTTAAAACCTAGCAGTGAATTTGACCGGTAAGCATTACAGTACACTTTGCTGAGTCCATGATAGTAGCATGGATACCATCTGCCATTAGGGCACCCTGTGAAGATCCTCACACTCTTCTTCTGCCTGAAGTCTCCTAAATATGTTTGGATCACCTGTAAATAATCTACCTCACTGCTCACCTCTTTATTCATTTCCTTGACAACAAGCATTAAACCAGCCCTAGATGCACTGCCTGAGAGGTAAATATTAGCTGAGGTGACCAGACCAAATCTTGCACTCAACTCAGAATAGTGATAAACACCTTCCTTGGAAGTGGGCATGGATTATGGGCTTGGAGTTCTAACACTGGCCCTCTTCCACTGATGCTCTCCTAAACTGAGACATTCAGGTTAATGGGATTCTTTGCCAGCAGAAAGCAGAAATTTATTACTGCAGTGCAAAGTTAGAAACTATGATTTAGCCAAGTTGGCATGTAATCAAGTTGAAGGATGTAACTGGCCCCAGGACTACAATCCTGATATATATGCCCAGAATCACAGCCCAGTGGCCATCTTAATCCTGAATGCTGCAGTTGGTATCACACTATTCCTTCCACTAAGAAATATTGGTAGACACCTTACCAAGGCTTCCGGGGAGCCTGAAGCCAGCTTCACTTCTTGGAACCATGTGAATCCTCCCACACAATCAGTTTCTGGTGGGCAAGTGAAGGTTTGGGGCGCCTATCAGCCTTTGTTTCTCTCTCTTCTTCTTTACTTGATTCTGTGTCATGCAGCAACCCTGGGAACTAACCTGTGGCTAAGGTCAGCCAGAAAGATGCCCCATAGCCGATCTGCAGGGAGGCTGAACCGAACCGGATGTTGCACATTGGGAAGTGCCTGGCGACAGTGAAGAAGAGCAGTGAGCAGATCATCAGTAGTGCCGTGAGTATGAATATGTAGCCCCTGTACAGCAGGATGGACATGGAGAAGAACATGTTGGAAATGAGCCAGGTGCAGAAGGCTGCCCTGCAAGACAGGAATAGGACTGCAAGGACAATCTCACTCTCCAGTGTCCTCTCCAGACACTGGCAAGCATGATTCTCATTGCCCAAGCCCTTGGGTGATCGCTGCCACCAGCTCAAAATAAGAATGATAATTATGCAACTTATTATGAAAATATTTCATATCCACTTGCACACTAATGCAAATAACTGTGTGCAGTGTGAAAACCAGTCACACATCAAAGAGCTTGGATGGGATGGATGGGGGCTGCCATCTCCAGTTCTACACAAAAACCACAAAACCTTTCATAACCAGCCAGGTCTTGTTCTTCTCTAAGAGACAGCACCTCCTCCAGCTCCTTCTTCAAAGCACTCATTTATTACTAACAAGGACAAGCTGCTGAACACAAGTTGTGGGAACACCTAGAGTTCTCCTTGAAGGCCTCTCTTATAGTACAGATCTGAGCTGACCCTACTTAGCTTATAACATGCTACCACTTCAAGCCTTGCTCCCAAAGAAAGATACTGTGGCTAAGTACCTTAATAAGAGAACCTTAGTAACTCTGAAAGCAGTTCACACCTGGCATAACCTGCTTGCACAGTCCACAGCCAGGCAGTCCATGCAGTTTGTGGATAATGAAATCAGTTCTTGGATGCTGCTGCACCGAGCCACATAATGTATGTTAGAAAGCCCCTACAGCTCTTTGTCTGACCTATCACCAAACAGGGATCCTTTCCCTCACTGCTGGTTCTGCTCTGAGGGTGCAAGGGGGAAGGGTTAAGGGGGGGCTCAACATTTTGCTGTGCCTTACCACAGTGTGAGGGAGGCATAGTGGCTGGAAATGCAGTACTGGGCATGCACACCACAGGGACTGTTCAGGGTGCATTTCTCTGCCACGTACAGGATGGGACGCGGCAGCCCCCGCTCCAGGCCCTCACTGTAGCTGAGGTCATAGTCCTCTCCGAAGCTCCAGGAAAAGTGCTCGTTGTAGCTGATGGTTTCATTGATCTGATTCACTGGGTTTCCTGCCAAAACAGCAAGCTCCACTCAGCCACTTAGGCAGAACAGAGCTTCCCTGGGGATCTGGGACTAGCAGAGGGCCAATAATTATCCCCAAGGGCAGAGGTAAGCAATGCTGCTCTCCCCTGCCTGAAGTGCCACCGTTCTGCCCCAACAGAGCTCCCTTCCCAGGAAGGAGAGAAGCCCCCTTTGTTTCCTCACCACTCCTGGGCTAAAAAATGGGACTCACCCACTAGCGTGACATTGATGCCGGCCAAGCCAATGTGCAGCCCGATGTTCGCGTTCACCACGGCATTGCTGAAGGATTTATAGGAGGTGTTCACTGTCACCCAGCCAGTCTCCCAGTCCCTGGTGAAGTTAACAGCTGTGAAGACTGCAGTGGTTAGTCAGAGCGTCTCCACTCTAGACACAGGCAGCTTCCATGCATGTTTGACTAGTAACAAGCTTCTAACTCATGCTGTAGAAGGACTTGGCATTGAAGACCACCAGTCTCTTCAGAAAGCGCTGCCTTTTCCCCGAGACTCTGTGCTGAGGGCCAGGTTGAGGCCAGGGGGACACCAGAGCCCTGCAGCACTGCATGCCTCAAAGGGAACTCACTGCAGCACAAGCTGGAGGGGCTGGCCAGCTAGCCATAGGGCTGAAGGCCTCTGTGCGTCCATGTATCATGTACATCCCCACCCACTGCCTGACCATATCCTATTCAGCAGAAGGGGCAGCTTGCTCTCAGGGCCTGCTCAGCTCCTTGCCCTCTCTGATGAGATGCAATAAAGGGGATGGCGTGCTGGGGTTTATGACGTAGATGCCCATGTGACTGGGGCTAACAAGTCATTTTACAAAGGTCATCGAGCAGATGTCAGATGGCAACAGGCTTTGTACTCAGTCAGTGACCTAGAGGTGACCCTTGCATCTCACTATCAGTCTCCAGAGTAGAGCTGCTTTAATTATTTGCTGCTAATAAATTACCATGCAGATGCCAGCCTTTCCCCGACCTGCTAATTGCTTGGCTGGAGAAAGTGCCTTGATTATCACTCAGAGAAAAGTACCGGCTTTCCTAGAAAATTCAAGTATTATCTGTCCTGCTATTCACAACCGCTCTTTTTTCCTCCCCTTTCTCTCCTCCCCTGCAGAGGAGCACAGCAATCCTTTCCCTTGGTCCTTCCTGCTTTGTCCCAGTCCCCCCACTGCCTGGCAGCCTGTGGGAACCCAGGCAGCCAAGTACTCACTAAGAATCACTGCTCCGATGAAGAGGCTGGTGACCACTCGCAAGATCCAGAAGGACCTCTGTGGGAAGGACAGGACAGAGGTGCAGAGACTAGTTCAGATGACCAGTGGCATGAAAAAGATGGCTCCTTTTGATGAAGTGCTCTTTGTTCTTTTGGGAACTGAACACATGGGCGTGTTTTTTGTCCATGGGATATACAACCTCAAGGCTTGATTGCAGCTAGAGCTAACCAAGGGGCTGCTCTGCTCAAATTTGGGCCTGAATATTCCTCCTTAGCAGGTGGTTGCATCTGACAGTGGGTCTAGGCCAATACAAAGATGTGGCCAGGCACAACTTACAGGATGGGGAACTCCCTTCTCATCAGCACAGAGGCAGAAAAGGATCTTGAAGTCATTATAGACTCCAAGATGAACATGGGCCGCCAATGTGGGGACGCAGTCAGGAAGGGTAACCGCCCCTTGTCCACAGATGCATCACAAGCAGGTCCAAGGAGGCGATCCTCCCCCTCTATGCGACATTGGTCAGGCCGCAGTTGGAGTACTGCATCCAGTTCTGGGCACCGCACTTCAGGAGGGATGTGGCCAGCATGGAGAGGGTCCAGAGGAGGGCCACTCGCATGATCAGGGGACAGCAGGGCAGGCCCTACGAGCGGAGGCTACGAGACCTGAACCTGTTCAGACTCCACAAGAGACGGCTGAGAGGGGACCTGGTGTCCGTCTATAAACTGGCCAAGGGGGACCAGCAGGCAATGGGAGAGTCCCTGTTCCCCCGAGCACTACCGGGAGTAATGAGGAATAACGGCCATAAGTTGATGGAGAGTAGATTCAAGCTAGATATCAGAAGGTGCCACTTCACAGTCAGGGCGGCTAGGATCTGGAACCAACTTCCAAGGGAAGTGGTGCTCACTCCTACCCTGGGGGTCTTCAAAAGGAGGCTAGATAGACACCTAACCGGGGTCGTTTTACCCCAGCATCCTTTCCTGCCCATGGCAGGGGGTTGGACTTGATGATCTGCTCAGGTCGCTTCTAACCCTACCTACTATGAAACTATGAAACTTTTGGAGCCAGGCCCCCCCCCCAGATTTGGGGTTTGAACTCACCTGTAGATAAATCCTGGGACTTTAAGGCTAGGTACAGGCATTCCAAAAGCCCGAGGTAGAATCAATCTAAGTGATGAGAATTTCTGTATGTGGAGTAGTCTAGACCAGTAGCAAACAGAACACAATTCGCACTTTTGGAATGGGGAGGGGATCAAATCATAGACCGGTTCTACCATTTTTAAACCAGTATGTGTGTGTCAAATTTCTGTTCTGTTACAGATATAGACTGGCTTCCAATAGCTTATACCGGTAAAAGTGTCATTTCTGTACCTGGCCTATAGGTCCCAAGTCCCTGCCTGCAAAGACGCTTTAGTATAGTGCCCTTCTTTTTTGATTAATGAATGATGCCAGGCAGATGTTGTTGGTTCAACTAGTGGTCTGGCTTGCCCTTTTCACACCCGTGTGTAATGGGATGGATGCCATGGGTGGCTGCCATTGAAAGGCCATATTCTGTCACTGGTGGCTGATATAACACCTCTATCTTCCTCCAAGGTAGCTAGTGCCTCAGTGTATGAGTAACACATCTACCTGAGGTCTCATGTACCCCAAGTGACCAATCCAGCTGTGTCACTCTGCTTCAGGGCAAAGGAGAGAAATCATTGCCTCTGTAATACTTTGTGGGGCCTGGAAAGTCTGTGCTCTCCACCCAGAATCACATTGCTGGACTTTTCCCCTGTGGGAGATTTCACTCATAGACAGCATACAGTGCAGTCCTGGCACTTCAATCTGTGTCCTAGCCCATTGTGGGGAGCTTTCCCTGCACCAGCCAGGAGAGCAGGGGGGAAGCACTAAGGAGTGGTACTGCCTCACACCCACCCTTGCCTCACTTACCCCTTTGCCTTGGATGCCAAGCCAGATGATGATGAAAGTAGCCAGCACAGTGATGAACACAGAGATGATCACAGCCCAAGCTGTGTCAAATGGGAAGGATGCCTTGGACTTGGGGTAGAAGGGGAAAGAGCCATCGAATAAGGTAATTGTAGCACCCAGGCAAGACAGGAAACCTGCAGACACTAAAGGAGCAGTGAGTGAAGCAAACAGTCTCTGGATATTCCTAATCCCAGGAGCCAAGGCGACATGCCTTCAGTCTGCTCCTCTTCTCCGAGGAAACATCACCTGCTGTTCCAGACCTAGGCCACCCTCAGCTCCATGTCAGAGACCCCTGCTATGGCACTGCTGATGCTGGCCCCACCAAGAGCTCTGCCAGTACACCTCAGTGGCAAGCTACTGTTATCCTTCAAAGTTCATGGAAATACAGAGGTTAATGCACATGTGTGAGTGCATATCTGCGTACATGCATATGTGTATGCGTGTGTGAGAGAGAGAGTTTTAAAGTTATTATGGACTAGAGCTGGGGACACAGTATCATGGGGCATAGTGCTATCATAAGCACTAAAAATCATCCTTCAAAGAAGCACATCTATTCAAGAGCTTTACAAGACATAAGCCTGGACAGTCCACCCATTTATACTTGTGCTTAGATGTAATATAGCCATTGGACAGATCCCTTGACCTTGTCAATATTATCTCTGTCTGCCAACTGAAGGGGTATTTGAGGTGCCTCAGGTAGAGACTCTGCGCACAAATTCACTTAATCCACCCTGAGCAACTTCCCAAAAAGGCCTTTTCCCATTTCTGAATTGGTTCTAGCAACAGGTGTAGCCAAAAACCTTCCTGGAAATCAAAAGTCCTAGTTTGAACAAGGTACCTTTAGAAAAGAGACAGTAAAACAACAACATTTCATTTTGAAACAATCTCCCCTGTGTCTTGTGAGTTCTTTAAATACAAATATGTCAAAATGCCTCCAATACCATATGTCTAAGTTAAAAAAAGGTCCTGGGAATTGCCATGGTAATGGTAGCAGGCTTTGTGGAGGGTGCAAATGAGGCAGCCAACATAGTGCCATTGATACAATGCAAAGCAAGCATCATCTATAACCAGGGAGAGATGGATTTCTCTCTCTGGAATTCCTCCTCTTGAACCAGGTACTGCTTTCTGGTCCAGCTTTCCTCCTGAGAACCTGGCTCTGGTTGTGTGCTGAGCACTTGGGAATCTGTCCCTCCCCTATGTTTTATAGGCTATAGGCAGCAAGTCTCCACATGCACATGCTACGACAGCGCTTGTCAGCCTGTGTTGCTGTGGGATTCAGATGGAGATGCCTGTGGTCAGTAAAAGAGGCCAAATAAACCCTGGGAACAAGTTCTCCATGGCACCCCCATACCTGTTTGGGATACCCAAAGGGCACAGCACTTGAGAAGTCCCTCCAAGCCTCAGCTTGCATCTGTTCCCTTTACTGCTTCGTCCTCAAAAAAATCTTAGCATCTCCCCACCTCTGGATAAAAGCATTCACCAGGCAAGAGAGACATGGGCTGGGTATGGTCAGTCAGGATCAAAGCCATCATGTCTTCTGGGGGCCTGGAGCTGTTTCAAGCTAACTATTTGCCAGGCCCAGTTATGGGCACAAGGGGATGGCTAGCACCCTCCATGGCTAGGACCTTCCATCCCTCTTTCCCCAAACCCCAGCAACCACTTCAAAGGAGTTTACTGTGGTAGATAGTGAGGGTGACAATGGCTACAAACAGGTATCTTATCTGTCCTGGGGTAAACTAGTTCATCCTGGAACAAAGTTCAGTCCTTCAGACATCTATGTTCATTGTTTCAGGAAGGTCCATAGGATAAGAAGTGCTAACAGTTTATCTTGGGACATCACTAAATACATCTAATGTTATCCTGGGACTGCATCATTGAACCAATGGTAAAAGAGGAGCAGTCCACTGAGATGCTCATTAAACTCTAATTATAAGGGTGACGTGTGCACACGCCAATCCTGGGACATTTCTGTTCTAGGACAAACATGGGCAACAACTTGTCTGGAGGCAAATGCATTGTCTGTTCCTAGTCACTGAGCCCAGGTGGGAACTGATATACAGCACAGCTTTCCAACTTCACAACAGCAAGGCACTTAGCCCCTGTGTTTAAGTGCACTATGCAGTTAATGAGTTCCCCACATCCCTATCCCCAGCCTGAGGGATGTTCTGGCAGCTTCTGACAGCAGAAATGACCATCTATGCCCCAGGCCTGGCTTCCCCACAGCTGTGGCAGTGAACAGAAGGTGGGAGGACTTACCCCAGCCTGATGATCCTGGGCAGCTGGCCTGGCTTCTGTGCAATGCCCAGGCACTCCACACGCTACTGGCTAGAGGATGAATGCTGCTCTGCCTCTCTCCCTGCCTTTATACACCAGCTCCCTGGGCAATGGGCAGGTGGCCAGGCCTGCGTGTCATGGCTGAGCTACTCCCAATCTGCTTCACAGTGCACACCTCTGTTCCCAGACTGACAGAGTGTTCCAGGGCAGTACCAACCCAGCCCACACCTGAGCAGCACCCGTCTCCTCCTCTCCCTTCTCTTGCAGTCACCCAGGGCCCTGCCACAGGCAGAAGGCAGCAGAGCCATGGATACCTCCTCCCCACCTACAGCAGAGATGAGCGAGCTCTGAGCACAGAGGAGCCAGCTGGGGGGGATGGAGAAGCATTACTGTCTCTGCCCTTCCTGAGATGGCCCCAGACTCTGTACTGGGCAGGATGGGAGCTTTTTGTTTCAGGGGAGCAAAAACCTGTATGGATGTAAATCCCAGGTGCCTCTGGAAGTGGATTAATCTCAGGTCATGTTCCTCATGAATCCATCAGGGATGGGCTGCCTCCCTCTCACTCTAAGCAGCTGCATCCAGGGGCCCCAGAGCAAGGAGTGGGCAGATGAAGTGCCAGTGAGACTAGCAGAGCTGCAATGGAGCCAGTACTCCCTGTTACCCATTAGCCCTGCTCTTCCTCCCACTTTCACATGCTGGAGTAGGTAGGGTCCCCCTTGACTCAAACTGAGTCAGCCTGGGAGCAGTCTGGCCCTGGCATCAGCTAGCAAGGGTTGCGGGGCTGGCAGGGGAGCGGCAAAACTTGCACCAGTTTGGTGTCCAGCAGGAATGTGACATGAGACCCAAAGATGTGCTGGAGAGGATGATAGGGAGCATCCACAGGACAACTACTCCTAGTGCAAAGTGAATCCTCAGCCACTTCTCACCTCCATAGGCAGATCCTAGGTTTTGTAAATGGGATGTTGGAGCAGCAGCCAGCACTGCAGGGGTGGCTGCACCTCTGCTTCCAGCTTCCCCTCTCCACTGGGATGGGCAGACTGTACCACAGGAGCAGCACCTAACGACTTTTTGCCTTGGGAGCATTCAGGTCCTCCAAGCTGATGGGTTAGCTGCCCAGGGTGCTCCTTCTCACCAGGTCTGGAATGGGGAGGGATGAAGGGCACTTCCATATGATTTATGATGGTTACAGGAAGACCTTGCAGTCCCAAAGGACAGATGTGAGTGAGAGAGAGCAAGGGTGACTGGGTTCTTTGCCAAGCCCTGTATGAGCACGGGGCCACATTTCTCTGTCCAGCTGTGGCCTGATTGTACCCTGACTCTTGCTGAGCCACCTCGCTCACAGAGAAACAGAAACATCCCACTTCACCTAGCTACAGTTTTCTGAGATTGCTGGGCTGAGCCACTTTATGACCAAACCCAACCACCCTTCTGAGTCCCACATCTGATCTCCCCCTTTCTCCTTCTGTTCTCCAAGATACTGAGAACTACTCTGAGGCACGAGGTGCCTCACTGAGGGGGAGAGAGTGGCCATGGCATGCCTGGAGGCTCTTCTGGGCACTGCAGGCACAAGCTGTGTAAGGCCATGCACATGCTGGAAGGTAAAAGCAGCAGGACTTATTGGTATTTATTACTCAGTCCCAAAGCTACTTGACATGGGACCAGCTGGTCAGTCCTCCCCAAAGACTATGCCACTTTCTGGCCATCACTGGAAGAGGAGACCCTAGCATTTGTGAAGGGCAGCAGGGGCTCCAATGAAAAGAGCATGCTACATTACTGCCCAGTAACAAAAAGGAGATTTCTAGGAAGTGATTTCTTTTTTGATTCATGAATGATGCCAGGCAGATGTTGTTGGTTCAACTACTAACTCTATGGGACCCCAGTGGACCTGTTGTATTGCCTCAATCCATCAAAACAAATGTGTGCTGGCTGTGTCAGGTGGCCAGGACATCTGAAGCAGGGCTGTTGTTTCATGACTCCATTGTCCTGGATCACTGTTCCTCTTGCTTTCCTGCCTGATTTTCCTCCTATCTTCTGGGCTGTCATGGGGGCAGCACTATAGCTGGATAGTCAAGCAAAATTTGTGAGGTGAGGCTATATATTTTATTGAGCAAACTTGTATAGCTGAGCAGCTGTGACTGTTTCTTTCCCAGAGCTAGTGAAGGCTGCTTGAAACTCCTCTTGCTCTCAACTATAAAAGTTAGTCTAATAAAAGTTATTACCTCACTTCACAAATATGGCTTTGCACCTACCCCCTGGGACAGTAAAGAAACAAGGTGATGTGTTGAAGGCAAGTGGTGGGAGTAGGGAGGATGGAAACCTTCATATCTGAGTGATTTATCCGAAGATGCCATAGATTCATAGATGTTAGGGCTGGAAGGGACCTCAACAGATCATCGAGTCCGACCCCCTGCCTAGGCAGGAAAGTATGCTGGGTTCAGATGACCCCAACCAGATGCCTATCTAACCTCCTCTTGAAGACCCCCAGGGTAGGGGAGAGCACCACCTCCCTTTGGAGCCCATTCCAGACTTTGGCCACTCTAACTGTGAAGAAGTTCTTCCTAATGTCTAGTCTAAATCTGGTCTCTGCTAGCTTATGGCCATTATTTCTTGTGACCCCTGGGGCGCCTTGGTGAGTAAAGCCTCACCAATTCCCTTCTGTGCCCCCGTGATGAACTTATAGGCAGCCACAAGGTCGCCTCTCAACCTTCTCTTGCGGAGGCTGAAAAAGTCCAGGTGCCCTAGTCTCTCCTCGTAGGGCTTGGCCTGCAAACCCTTAACCATACGAGTGGCCCTTCTCTGGACCCTCTCCAGGTTATCTGGATCCCTCTTGAATTGCGGCACCTAGAATTGCACGCAGTACTCCAACTGCGGTCTGACCAGCGCCCGATAGAGGGGAAGTATCACCTCCTTGGACCTATTCGTCATGCATCTGCTGATGCACGATAAAGTGCCATTGGCTTTTCTGATGGCTTCATCACACTGCCGACTCATGTTCATCTTGGAATCCACTAGGACTCCAAGATCCCTTTCCACTTCTGTGCCACCCAGCAGGTCATTCCCTAGGCTGTAGGTGTGCTGGACATTTTTCCTCCCTAGGTGCAGCACTTTGCATTTCTCCTTGTTAAATCTCATTCTGTTGTTTTCTGCCCATTTGTCCAACCTGTCCAGGTCTGCTTGTAGTTGTTCCCTGCCCTCCAGCGTGTCCACTTCTCCCCACAGTTTTGTATCATCTGCAAACTTGGACAGAGTACACTTCACTCCCTCGTCCAAGTCGCTGATGAAGACATTGAAGAGTATCAGCCCAAGGACCGAGCCCTGCAGGACCCCACTGCCCACACCCATCCAGGTCGATACCGACCAATTTGCCACCCACCGAACTGTGTAATCATCCACGTCACAGCCTCTTAATTTGTTCACCAGTATGGTGTGGGATACCGTATCGAAGGCCTTCCTGAAGTCTAAGTAAATGATGTCTACCCCTACTTCTGCGTCTAGGCTTTTTGTAACCTGGTCGTAAAAAGAGACTAGATTAGTCAGGCATAATCTACGAACCTGTGTTGGTTTCTCCTCAGCATAATTTTTCCTGCTGGGTTCTCACATATATGAGCCTTAAAAATCTTTTCAAAGACTTTGCCAAAGACGGAGGTGAGACTGACTGGTCTATAGTTGCCTGGATCCTCCTTCCTCCCTTTCTTGAAAATGGGGACCACATTGGCCCTTTTCCAGTCCTCTGGGACCTGGCCCATGTGCCACAAGTGCTCAAATATTCCCGCCAGTGGCTGTGCAATGACGTCAGCCAGTGCCTTCAGTACCCTCGGATGGAGCTCATCCAGGCCTGCCGACTTAAACGCATCCAGTCCTTCCAAGAGACTCTGCACCATCTCAGGTTCTACACTTGGTAGTCTGGCGCCCTGCTGCTGCCTCTCTACAACCCCAGTGAGAGACTTGTCTTGCCCCTCACTTAGGAACACTGAGGCAAAGAACTCATTGAGGAGTTCAGCCTTGTCCGTCACCAATTGCTTTTGCCCACTCACTAGTGGTCCTATACTGCCCTGGGCCTTCCTTTTACTCCCTATATATCTGAAAAACAATTTTTTGTTATCCTAAACTTGGGATGCCATCCTCAGCTCCATGGTAGCTTTGGCCTTTCTAACTGCCTCCATACAACTGTGAGCTGAGGAGGTATACTCCTCTTTAGTAATCTCTCCCTGTTTCCACTGCTTATATGCCCCACTTTTTGCCCTTGGGCTGCTCTGGATTTCTCTAGTCAGCCAAGGAAGCCTCTTGGCCCCTTTCCCCCTTTTCCCCCGCATCAGGATCACCTCCCTCTGTGTCCGAAGGATCACTTCCTTAAGGCACAGTCACCCTTCCTGGGCTCCCATCTCACCAAATCCCTTATTCTGCAGTGCATCATTGACTAAACACCTGAGATCACTGAAGTCCACCTTCCTAAAGTCTAGCGCTTTTGCCCTACTAGTTACCTTTCCCACTCGGCGCCTTATGAAGAATTCTATTATTAGGTGATCACTGTCCCCCAGGTGACCACTGACCTGTAGGTCCCCTACCATGTCATCCCCCATTGCCAGTACCAGGTCCAGTAAGGCGTTCCCCCTAGTGGGACCATGTACCTCCTGCACTGGGACCCCATGCACTGAAGCAAGAAGAAAAGTGGCTTTCCATGGGGCTATGGTGATCACTGTGCCTGGGGGGACAGAGTTCAGCTCAATCCTGAAGGATATCAATAGCAGAATGAGTGCAAATTTGGGTAAGAGAGAGGTGGAGTCATCAGGAAAGGTTAGAACTAACTACATGCTCACCGGGCTACAGAAAGGACACAACTCTCTGTATCTCTTGGAAGACAGAAGAAGGAATTATTAAGGGAAATACAAGTAGTGACCAGAAACAATGAGGTGAGAGCAATGACTACAGTGAAAATGTAACTGAATAGTAGGGGAAATATTTAAGCAGAAAGGTTCATCAGGCTGGGGGACGCTCTCCCCCAAGAGCTGGACATGTCTAACTAAAGTCTTATAGCCCTGGAAAAGCAGCAAAAGGAAGAATTTGCACTGGCTTAGGAAGCAGGAGAGAGAACACTGCTGCTCTGTGCTGGGTGATGGGGCTTCTCCAGCTCCAGCTTTGTTCTCCAGGAGGACAAAGAGATCCATTCAATTTCCCCAGTCTGTGCAGTAGTGACAGGGCCCAAATACAAAGAGAGAATTGCTAAGAGTCTCATCTGCTGGGTATGAAGCCAGTCTGCTGCATACGAGATAGGTCCCAAAGGGTCAGAAAAAGAATTCCAAGTTTCTAAAGGACTTCTGTCTCTCTCTCTCTCTTCTCAGCACTGTCAGCTCTACCGTATCCCAGGAACCAGGCTTTGATCATGGAGTGCAGCCTGGCTGCAGTGTGCATATTCCTGGCAGGGATATGGAGCTTGATTTGTAAGTACAATTCCCAGCATCCAACTAAAATTTGCTACTGGTTTCAACAAAGCCTTCCAGCAACAACTGAGCCAAGCCAAAAACAGGCCCCAGCCAGAGCAAGTTCCAGAGAAGGGAAAAGGATTTCCCTGGAAAGACCAGCAGTGGGAACATTATTTCTTTTGTGTTTTTGGCCAAATCCACATCCATCACCAACACATCTTTCAGACATATGCCCCATTTGACACAAAAACACAAGAAAGTTCCAGTTTTTCTAACTCTAAGTGAACAGGCAACGCACACGGCAGTTAAGCAAAGAAAATCTAATGGTTAAGGAATTAACATAGGGCTTGGGTTTTTAAACGAGTTTCCTACCAAAAAAGCTTGCATTTGGACATCTACCTTTTGTTAGGCCCTAGGGACAAACCCAGCTTGAAGCTGGATTTTCGTGAAACTCACTCTGCCATGTGAAACTGAACTGGGATTAACTAGATCAGGGGTGGGCAAAATGCGGCCCATGGGGTAGATGCGGCTCACCAGGCCATTCTGTCCAGCCTGCGGGGCCCCTAAACACTTTAGAAAATTAATAGTTATCTGCCCCTGGCTGCCTGTCATGCGGCCCTTGATGGCTTGGCAAAACTCAATAAGCAGCCCTCTGCCCGAAATAATTGCCCGCCCCTGAACTAGATGGAACCAAGAAGGGGGCTGCTGCCCTGGTTGGCAGCACCATTTATTTTTCATGGACCAGCAGAAACTCCCTATGCCTGAAGAAGGGTGACTGTGCCCAAAAGCTTGCCTAAAACTTTTTTTCAAGCTACCCAGTTGGTCTAATAAAATATGTCACTCAAATAACTTTGCCTACCTATTTCCTTAGACCAGCACAACTACAGCCAAAAACCCAGTTATATTGGGCCATGAAACACTTCTATCAGCAAGTCTTTTCCTACTGGACAGGACTAAGCACTAGGAAATTCAGGTCAGAGAACAATCCTGCTTTGGCCAGGTAATTTGCATATGAGTAAGGGTATGGGAGATCAACAAATTTTTTTCTTCCCTGAATGCTACAAATCCACAAAAAGGCTTTGTTTGAAGTCAGTAGTTGTTGCAGTCACTGTTTTTTAAAATAATCCTTTATATATTTCTGCTGTTTTCTGAGCATGAAGGGACCTGAAGGGCAGATTCTCAGATGGCATAAACTTTCATAGCGCCACAGGTTTTAATAATTTTGTTACAATTTAAAGGTGCTGGGGAACTGACTAACCGGCTGTGGCTAACGTGACATAAAACACAGTTGCAAAGCATTTAAGTGAGGAAAATGTAGATATCCTGTTGAAAAAGCTGTGGGTTCCAATTCCACAAAAGTTAGTTTCTATTTTTATTTTCCATTATTTATTGTTATATTATTATATAGTCTACCATTACAAAGGAATAACTCCTCACGCTTCTTCTGAGGGAGGTCAATGAAAAGAACAGTGCTGACCTTTTTCACACAATACAATCACCAAGTTCGTTCAGCCACAGTATCTCAAGGTGCAAAGAACCAACTTGTCAGGCTTTGGTTTTACATAGCTCACATGGTTAAGTGGAACAGCTAACACATGGCTCAATTCTCTTAGTTTCCCTTTGCTACCATACTTTGGCCCTGATTTGGGATCTTTATGCCCTTTATGCACAAGATGGAATTATAAGGAAGAAACTGAGGCTGGGCCAGGGGAAACCCTTTCTGAACCTAGGCTGGCTAAATTCCTAGCTAGTGTCCTTTTGGGGCTTCAGGATGCCTTGAGGGACCTACTCCTTTGCACCTTAAGCTGTCCAGCACGCTGGCAAGAGCAGCCAAGCAGAAAGCCTTGGAGATGCCAGGGCCCTCTACGTACAAGGCTGCCCTGCAGTAGCAAAGCCAGCTTTGTTCCTTGCCAACATGCCCTGACCCCACTATAACTGACCCAGCTCTAGGGCCAAGAGGGGCCCAGGCCTTCTTTGGCTCTGCTGGGATAGTAGACATGTCCCCCAGGGCATTGGTGGTTGTGACATGGATGCTACAAATAGGATCCCCATCTTACAGAGTACCAAGAAAGCCTCTGGAGCAAAAGGCCTCTTTATCAATCCTCCAAGCTGCCTCATTCCCTGGCCTAACCCAGCCAAGTCCCCATACTATCTCCACACAGAGTGGGCTGTGAAGCCTCACCCTTTCTCTTGTGTTGCAGAGGCACAAACTGCAGCTTCTGGGCTATGATCAGCTCAGATGGCAGCAACTCACCAGCACTGCAGTTCTGCAACTACTGAAGCAGAGGTACAGGAACTCAGGAGAGACCAGTCCCCTCAGGGAAACCTTGGTCAAAAGTCAGGGACAGCTCAGGAGGGAAGCTTAGCTATGGGGAGAAGGTGGCTGGGTCCCAGTCCCTACCCATTTACAGCACTGGAAGTAATCACTGGCTGAACTAGGCAATAGGCCTGTGCGAGTAGGCAGCTATTCAATCCAGCTTCGGATCTGGCCACTTCGGATGTCAGCGATCCGATCCGGAGCTCCAGACCGGGTTTCCGCCTCGATCCGGCCAAAGTGACTCCGAAGCCACCTTGGAGATCTGGCCATGGGGTATAATGGGGAATCAATGAAGTATCTATAACTTTGTTGTTTTTTGTCTGATTTGGATGAAAATTTTAGGAGTGGTAGCCTCTGCTGAGAGCATGAAGCTTGCCAAGTTTCAAGAAGATGGTTTCAGGGGTTTGGGGGAAACTGTACCCCAAATTCTTGAAAGCAAAACTCATGTCAGGTCTATGTGTTACACCACAGGGGGGGTGAAAACTGCAGGAGTAGTAGCCCCTGGGGAGGCCACAAAGCCTGCCAAGTTTCAAGAATATCAGTGCAGGGGTTTGGGGGAAACTGCACCTCAAGCTGCTGACAGGCAAAACTCGTGACGTAGCTGACCCTGTGTGTGTTAAGGCGCAGCAGGCTGAAAACTGCAGGGGTGGTGGCCCCTGCTGAGGCCACGAAGCCTGCCAGCTGTCAAGAAGATAGGTGCAGGGGGAGTCTGGTTTTTGGGGCCCTGCACCTCTGGCTGCTGACAGGCAAAACTTGTGATGTGTGTGGGTGCTTTTGCGACTGTGTCTGTCTGGGGGCACAGGGGGAGTGAAATCTACTGCAGGCCTGGGTGCTGGGCCCTGCCAGGCCACAAAGCCTGCCAGCTGTGTGCACGTCTGGCTGGGGGAGTCTGGCTTCTGGGGCCCTGCACCTCTGGCTGCTGACAGGCAAAACTCGTGATGTGGGTGGGTGACGCTGTGTGTGTGTTAAGATGCACCCTTCCTGGCGCTGGGGCCTCTGCACAACACGGCAGTGTGCCCCAGTGAGGTTTCCTCCTCCCCTACAACCCCAGGCCCGGTCCACCACTTTGCATGACAACAGGTAAAATAACTTAGCTGGCTCAACATCAGTAGCAGCAGCAGCAGCGTCAAAGGTACCCAAGCAGAACTGTCACAGAGCCTTTCTTTTTATAAAGGAATTGACAGCAAGAAGTAAAGATGTTGTGTTGTGTTGGACATATGATGTTACTCATGGTGTATGATGGCTTATCTTGTGTGTGATGTCTATATGTTTATTATGAAAAAAAAGAAGTACTTAAAAAAATATATCTTAGGGAGCTTTAGGGTTGAAAACCCCTTTGTCAGGCTGAGGAAGTACCTGCAGTTGGTCCTGGATGGAAGGAATAGTAGAAGACAGAGGCTGGCCTGGCCCACAATGCAGGCAAGAAAGCCAGTCAGTGAAAAGGGAAATGGAGGCATCAGGGGTGAGGGACAGGCTGGGGTTGGGGGTAGGGGGAAAAGGGATATAGCAGCACAGGTAGAAGTGCGGAGGTGCCTGGGGTGTCAGATGTCCGGCAGGTCGCAGTCTGCCAGAACTCCACTGTATATATTGAGTCCGTGAGTTTCTGTACCTACTACCTAGGAAGCTGATGAAGTGCAGTTCAGTGCAAAAGCTGGCATCCTGGGCAGCTAAGCTAAGCTCACTGGGAGCCTCACAACTGCACTGCAACCAGCAAGCATCAGACCTGCCAAAGACGTGACAGGTCTGGGCATTCCCCAGCCAGGTCTTTGTGCATGCATGTGTTAGCTGGAGGTAAGCTCACCTGGTGAACTGCTTAGGAAAGCCTGAATAAGCCAGTGCTTCACTCCGGGCATGCTGCTTCGGCATCCAAAGCATCCAGAGTGGCCCTGGATCCGAAGCCTGATCCAAAGCCTCACACAGCCCTACTAGGCAAATGTGTTCCTTGTTATAATGGGTCAGGGAAGAAGATGACAGGCTGAGATTTGGGAAGCCTCATTCCTCTAGGCTGCCTGAGAAGAGGTTAGACCCAAGCTGTGTAGGAGGCAATAAAGCAAGGACCATACGCTGGGACCTATCAACCCCATGCTCCTCCAGGGCCTACCCCTTCCATTGCCCTAGGCCTTGCTCTTCTGTGAACTTCAGAGGCTGCACATTCCTATACACAAGCCTAGCTCTTCCTCCACTTGGTTCCTCAAGTGTTTTGGCAGGGGTAGGATACCTCTATCCTTGTGTCATCTCTACCTCACCTGCTGGACCAGAAACTGTGATCCCATCTACTGCCAGCCAGGGCAGACAAGGCATCCCCTGGACACTTTGCATGGCATTTACCACCTGGAGGCTCTCAGTATAGCACCATGGGGCACAGGGAGGCCTGCAGTTCTTATGCACATGACAGGTGTTTCAAGGGGATCCCTAGACCAGATTCTCTCCACGCAAAGCGTGCATCATACTTTAAAAGACACATGAAACTGAAAAGGCCACACCTCCCTCCCAGCGGTTGCATGCTTTAAAGGTTTGCAGGTAGAGCAACTGTTTAACCTGAAGCAGTACAAGTCTCAGGAAAGCCACTCTAGAACAGGTTCCCCTACTCCACTAGCCACATGCTGTCTTGCCTATCCAAGGTAAATACAATAGTACCTGCCCCTTTGGGCAATGCAGTGTGATTGGACTCCCACAGTGGCTCATACAAGTCCAGCAGAGGCTGCACTGCATCATGGACTATGTCATCCAGACAAGGACCCCGCTCCATAAGAGACAACAGGTGTGTCAGCCACTCAGACTACAGCTCCCAGAAGGAACTGTCACATTTCAGGCAGATGAAGGTTAATATCAAAGTGGTTTGAACAAAAATGTTTTGGTCCATTTCAAGAAACAAGAACATCTTGCCTGGAGTCAGGCTGAGCCCACACAATTAAATATTTCATTTTGATTCGTGTTGCAACTCCCACGGGCACCTTTTCCAGCCCCCTTTCTGCTGGGTCAAATGAATGGGCTGTGACTGTAAACCCAGAAAACCTTTATTCACTATCAGTTATGTGATGAGCTCCACTAATAGCAGCATACACAGCTCCACAGTACCTCCCCCTAAGATTATGCCTCCTTTATACATACATCACTCCCTGAATAACCTAGTCACAGGCTGGCACACAGCTGGGTAATATTTCATACCCACGTTATTTCACTCCCTGAATTCCAGAACACCATTAGTTTAACTTCTCAGGTGTCTGATCCGGTACTCAGCAGATGCGGCAGTTACCACCTGGTATTGGGGTCTAGGCCTCCCTAATTCCTGCCAGCTGTAGCTTCTTCTGGGTAGGTACCAAACTTTCTCCTCAAAATTCCTCCTAGCTCCAGGTGTTTCTGCTTTAACCCATTCCAGGCCCACCCAGCAAGGCTTGCACTTTTTATGCTGGAAAAGCCAAACTTTTTGGCTAAACCAGGTTTCTCGTCACAGAAGGTTTCAGTTTGGCATCTTTCTATCAAATAAAATAATTCCCAAGCAACTCTGCTGCAGACCCTGCTGTCTTGATTTCTCCTAAGACTATACTTCATCTGACTGTACTGCTACAGTGGCCATAGGAAGCACTGAAGTCTGAGAGCACCTGCTTCATCATCACCCACCTTCTTAGAAAAATCCCAGGGCTTGAGAAGTGACAGGCAGCTGGTCTTTCCCTGTATCCCACTCCAGTTTAGTAGTATCTAGAACAGCTCTGGATGTGCTCTGGGTCTAGACTCTAGTCTAGACTAATCCACTACTCACCTAACAGGACTCCTTCATACAGGGCATTTTAGCCATCAGAAACACTCTACCTTACACCCAGTACACCAAATGAACCTGGGAAACTCCCTGCTGTAGGAATGGGTTGTAGCTGTTCTTATAAGAGCTAGAAGGTCCACTGCTTGGAGCACCTCAGTTGTACTGGAACAAGTTAATAATATGCTCACCCTGTAAAAAGCACATTCAATTTACCATGTAATTTAAAGATTAAGGGCTCACATTTAATTCCTACAGCCTAGGTATCCTAGCAGCCTAGTCCTGATTTGCTAATAGGGACAGCATCCATTTCCCATGGCAGTCCCAAGAGAATCTATATTTATAGCATCAATGCACCTTCCTTGGCATTAAGCTTAGTGATGCTGCTTACAATAAGCCAGTAATGTAGGTTTGTGTTTGGAAATACATGAAGCTTTATACAAATCTCTATTATTTCAGATATGGGTAAAGGATCAAGTTGCACTGGAGCAGGTTACCCAGAGAGGTGGTGGAATCTCCATCCTTAGCAGTTTTTAAGACCTGGGTAAACAAAGCTTTGGCTAGAATAATATAGCTGAGGATAGCCCTGCTTGAGCATGGGGTTGCTCAGGAGATGGGGTCATCAAGGGATGACCTCCTGATATCCCTTCCAACTTTCATTTTCTATGGTCCCCCTTAAAGTTCTACCCTTTAGCCCAGGGTCAGGAAATGGTAGGTTTTAAAAGCTAAGTATTTGGGGGTTTCATCATTATGATTTCCCACTGATTACAACCTGGCACTGGATTCCAGGCCTCCCTAATTCATTCTAGCTGATGCTTCTGCTGGGTAGGTATTGGGGGTTTAACATGGCAGGAGGCTTCTTAACATCTAACATAATTTGTGAATCCCCTCATGGTCATGAGGTCTTCTCTTCATTCCCATCTGTGGAGCTGTACAAATTGTTGCCAGGGAATAGTCAAATGATCACAGATTATTCCCAGAGACGCTTATGAATTTCACAAACCTGATGAAATTTAACAGGACTTTTCAATTGATTGCCTCTCCTACTGGAAAGAGTGCTCTTAGCTATTCTGTGAATACTTGTGTTTGGGGCTGGGGCATTGTTTTTCACTTAATCAGGGGACAAAACAATGTCTTGTAACTGAAGTAAGAAATCAAAGCACTTTGGAGAACAATTAGTGAACAACAAATAGGTGTTGTGACCAATCTGTTACCAGCCTATATAGGCTGAGATTTGTTTGTGTAAATTGTGCACCAAATACTAGTGAACAGCTGAAATGCTAGTAGGACAGACTGAACAGGACAGGGGCCACATTTGTGGTTGAGCAGCTAACAAGTAACTTGAGCAGGGCTAATTAATGTAGACTTCTGTAATTGCAGTAAAACCTCTTTACAACTAGCTGGGGTCCTGTGAGACCCAAATTAGTCCAGTGCCCTCTACATTGCAAGTACAAGGAGCCTCCAACTGAAGAGAATCTTTGTGAAACCAAAGTGCTTACCAGGAGAATTTTGCAAGGAATGATCCCTATTTTTGTTTCATCATCCTCTCCAATTCACAAATGGGCATCAATAGATGTGACCGAGTCAGGTGAGTTTTTTGCATAAGCACCAGGCTACAGAGCGTGAACTCTCAAGCAGCATTTCTTCTGAGCTGAAATCTGCATGGTGGATCCTGCAAACCAATGCTAGAAGTGAGTTTGATTGGCTGCTTTATGTGAACATGTGCAAGAATTTGGAAGGGAGAAAAAAATCATTGGAGGATCCTAGGAGTTGCTGCTCTACTCAGAGCTGAGGTTAAGAACAAAGGCCTAACTCTCTTCTTGGTTATACTAGGGGAAACCTCCATGGCTGTAGCTGGAAACCAGTAGAGAATTCAGCTGGAGCTGCCTGCCTGAACAGCTCAGAGGGGTAGAAGGCAGTCCTTAGTGCTGCACAGGGGCCCTCTCATGGTCTGCCTCTATGAATCTCCTCTCATGCAGAGCCCCAGTCTCCAGAAACCAGTTGCTTATGACTTGCTGCTGGGGATGAGTTTACAGTGGGAGACAATGTTGTGGTAGAAGGTGCCCAAGGTAGAGCCTGCTCTGGACTCTGTGCTGGACCCCAGTGTCTCTACCCTGATCTCACTGTAGTCTGTATGTTGGAAGCTTTGCTCAACCCTGGGGCACCTCCCTTCTTCTCTAATGACTCCCCCTTACTGCCTCCCAGGACTTGTACTTGGGCATTTCTAAAGGAACGGTGCATTTTATCCTCTCTACCAGTATTCTCTTCAATGAGCTTTGGGATTTGCTTGCTTGTCACAAGCCATCTCTGCTCAGGAATTCCTGACCATCCCAAGAAAGGTGCAGAAATAGTCTCTTTCCCCTGGAAACCCAAGTGCTGGTACTGGGATTTCCATCTTTCCCCTTCTATTTCTGTTGACTGTTGATGATAGTGGCCCTCAAACAAGCACTGTGTTCCCAGCCCATCTTGCCCCATGGACTAGACTGCAGATCTGGATCTAGAGTACCCCCTCTCTAAAGCACAGGCAGATGTGGTTCATTTAAGGTGCTGGCTTTGCTGCAGGTCTCAGCAGGAAGAGTCAGTTGGGGAGAGAAGCAAGCTCTTCCCCAAAGCCCAGTATCAGAGCAATGTTGGGTCTAGGCAGAAAACCTAGGACAGCAGCATTCAGATGTTGACAGCATCCTTGTTGTGGGCCCTCTTTGGATGAAAGGATCCAGGGAGGACAGCTGGGTGCAATCTTTGTTGAGAACTATTTGGGGCAAGAAATGGAAATCAGGCAATGGAAGTATGCTTCATTAGATCAGGTTGGTTTTGTTCCTTCTGGGAATAAAAATCCTGAACAAGTCCAGCGTCATGGACCCTACAGAAGGGTCCTTGCTTAGAACCTCCAGACTTTGCTCCATCCTTGTGAATACATCTCTAGCCAGCTGCAGGAAGAGATGCTAGTGAGGGCAAGTCCATGGCTCCTTGGATTCTGAGACCAGGCTTCCAGGTAGGGTGGCCATCATAGAGGACAGTCCGGTGTCCTCTGTCCTCCATTGATATGAAACCGGATGCCTTTATGAAAAATAGAGGACATAAAGGTGTCCGGTTTGTTCAAGAGAAAAATAAAGGACATAAAGGCATCTGGTTTCATATCAATAGAGGACAGAGTAACAGAAAACTGGAATGGCCTTTATGATGGCCACCCTACTTCCAGGTCACAGTACCACTCAGGGTCTCCCTGACCCCACCAGCGAGCTCCAGCTGCCTCTGCTCCTGAAGAGTACTTTTGTGTCAGTATTTTTGAACATGAAGCATTTTGATCTTCCTGTTTGGAACAGATTTTTGTTCTGAAATAGCTTCCCAGGTTTTTTTTTTATTAATAAATAAATAAAAAGGAACCATTCTGTTCCAACCAAAATAGAATGTTTTTACTTGTTTTTGGGCAAATACCAACATTTTAAAAATATAATTTCAGCTCAAGCCAAGATCATTTTTCTCCCACTCCAATTTCTGAAATGCCAGTACACTAACAAACCCATTACCGTGCTTGAGGCTCTCTTAACAAGCTGGGCAGCTCAACCCCACTGTGACCCTTCCTTAGGCCCCCACCTGGGTATGACCCAGCTCCCTGTGGAGAGGAGCTGGGAGTGTGTACATGGAGGCAACTCTTGAGAAGTGAGAGCTACAGATGACTTGCAGCAGGTGGGGAGTGGGAGGGAGGCAGCTGTGGAGCCATGTTTGGGCAGGGTGAGGAGCTGAGTGGGTGTCTTTGCAAGATGGGGTCAGACAGGCGAGCAGCAGTGAGGGGGCTGGGGGCAGGGAGAGGACAGAACAAGAAACTCAGTAATGTCTGCTGCTATCAGATGCAGGGCAGGGCCTCCAGTCAGAGGAACCTGTGCCCCAAAACCAGTGTCCAGAGCCCTATCCCCGCACATACTTCTTCTCTCATCCTCCCCTCCCTTTCATCCCTTAGCTGGATGGTGCTGCCCCATACCTGCCTAGCAGGCTCCCATAGGGCTCTCTGAAGTTCACTGACAGTTCCTAGCTCTGGTTTTGCTGAGGCCTGTCTCCCCACACTCCCCAAGCTACTGGCACTGACTATGTGACCAGCAAGATCCAGTGGGGATGAGACTTTGGCCTGCCCACCTACAATAAAGCCCTGGAGCTCCTTCAACTCCACCCTGTCAGCACGTGGCAGGCCCTCAACCCCTAGCTGTATGAGAACAAGATGGTACAGTAGGTGTGACAGGTCTGGGTAAGGCAAGGCCAGGGCACGTGGGAGGGGCAGTGTGACAAGCAAAAAAACTGTCAGCCATGAAGGGCATGAGACTCTCATGTTATGTTTCTCCTACACAAAGGAAAAGTCCTTAATAAAGCAAAGAGGAAATAAAGACGCAACTAGCATCAGGGCTACAGGAAAAGAAGAGTAGAGACTTCTTTGGTGGCCGGTCCCTTGAACCAGAGCCCTGGACAAAGAGAAGGCAGAGAACCTGGGTGACTGAGGGAGCACTGGGGTGGGAAGACAGAGCCCTCTTCACTGCTACAGATCCACACGGTGTAACCCTTGGGAGCAACCTGGACGATCCTAAGTGTGTGGGAGTCCCAACCCCAGAACTTGTTTAGCCTTCACAAGAGAAGGCTGAGAGGGGACCTAGTGGCCATCTACAAACTTACCAGGGGGGACCAGCAGGGAATGGGAGAGACCCTGTTTACCCGAGCACCTCCTGGAGTAACAAGGAATAATGGCCATAAATTGTTTGAGAGTAGGTTTAGGCTGGACATTAGAAGACACTACTTCACAGTCAGGGCAGCTAGGATCTGGAACCAGCTTCCAAGAGAAGTGATGCTGGCTCCTACCTTGGGGGACTTTAAGAGGAGGCTGAATAGTTACCTAGCTGGGGTCATATGAGGCCAGTATTCTCTCCTGCCCAGGGCAGGGGGTTGGACTTGAAGATCTACTTAGGTCCCTTCCAACCCTACATCTATGAATCTAAGAACACCCCAGCACAGCTACCAGGTGATAGGTCATGTGGGGTGGGCACCGGAGCCCAAACAACCACTGCCCTCTATGGGGGTGTCTAGGCAGAGGCTTGACAATCTTGGGAATGCTCTGACCACCTACACAAGCAAAACCCCACCCGAAGTTTTGAGAATGGATGCGGAGGCACCCACAGAGAAGTTTCACCAGCTTCTCTCTGGGTTTGGTGTGTATGTATGAGTGGGAGTGGGTAGGCAGTGTGAACCAGAGCATCCCTCCCTGGGATTCCTGGGAGATCTGGGGATACAGTGTAGACACACCCCTTGAGTCACACCATAGTCCACATCCATATCATATCTCTGTGATCACTTGACTACTTCAAAGACAAGAGAAATGCACTGTCCATGCTGAGGTTACATGAAGCATTTGCTATGCATTTGCTAAGCATTTGCTATGCATGAAATATGGCCAAACACATGTTCTGGGTGCATTTGAGTTCCCCTGAGGAGGGTAATGGGGGTGGTTTTCACTACAGTTTTGTAGCAGGGTAACCTGCATGTTACAGGGTTGATCTCACCATGGTGCCTGACATCACTGCACCTCTGCTCATGGCATGCAGAACCAGAAGAGCAGATCTTCCAGGCATGGCAGATATCAGCCTGAGCTCAAGGAGCACATAGAAACAAGATATCAAAGCAGGGGTGCAGTGTGTCTGCAGCTGAGGCTACCAGGGGAATGTAGATGGAGGGAGGCAGGGAATCCCAGAGGAATGTTTCCAACTGAAAGCAAAATAAAGGAGGTATTTTTGTCCATTTTTGCAACAGGACAAAAATTCCCAGTCCCTTTTGACAAGTGCAGTTTCCTGAGAGTTTCTGCAGGTGGCAGAAGGGGATAAAGGCTGAAAAATTGCCATCATATTTCAGGTGATCTGGCTCAGGTGAAATAACCCAGCTCCTGCTAACATCTATAGATCTTAGGAGGGTGGGATTGGCTAGAAACAGTGTTGGATAGAAACAGTGCCAGGCCTCACAACAAAAGCCCTCCTATAATGCTGATTACAGACCAATAGGCCTCTGCATGAAGCTTGAAACCATACTGTCTGGCCACAACTTAAATAACACATGTGCCCCAAGTGGCACTGGCAGCCTCTGTGTGTGGCATGTAGCAGATAAGGGAGGGGACAAGCAGCACTATGGCAGATAGGGCAGAAAGCAGAGCAGCAGATCAGGCAGGGGAAGAGGATCAATGTGGCACTTGGGGAGGGTACAGGGCTAATCTGTGGCACACCTGACAAAAAGTTGCCCCCCCCCCCCCAAGTCTTCTATTCAATTGGAGATAGGCGGCGCCTTGCATAAACAGAGTGCACAGAGGGCATAACAGACACTTGTGCCCTGTGCTGTGAGGTCTGCGGGAGGTTCCTGGTACGGCTTGTGTGAGCGGAGAGCCCTCCTCAACTGCTGTCTCTTTGTGAGGGAACCCCATCTTTCTAGGTGCTGCTCTTCAGTGGTAAGGAAGGATGGAAGGAGTTTGCCAGTGACCTGCAGAATTACTTTGAGGAGAACAGATTTGTATCAGAAATGAGAGAGCAGGATCTGCTGACAGAACCTGTAACAAAGAAGCAGAGGAGTCGCATCCTGGAAATATTCTTCAGACATTTGTTTGCTCAGGTTTGTATGTGAATGCTGAGTCCATTAAATGGACAGGCAGGACCAGTCTTACCTGGGGCCTAAGGCAACAACACATGACAAGAGTAATTTAAGTGGAGACAAGTGCAAGGTCAGCCCTGCTGGCAGGGGTAATGGGAATTATTCAGATACATTGCTAGGCTTTATATGAACTGTAGCGTCTTAAGAAGATGGGAATCATGGAGAGATCAGTGAAAGCCTGCTCAGTGCACAGGACAGGGGTCATAGTGAAGGGTCAGACAAAGTTCACTGGAGGCTTGTGATCCTCCTTTCTCATAGCACAAGAACAAAGGGATACAGCACTGCTGCTTTTATAGATGCCTGATCATTTAGCGTGAACATTTATAGGAGGCCCAGCAAGAGACAATCAGTGACAGGCCAGTGAGTGAGGAGCTCCCTGTCCGTGTACCGTCAGTGGGGCTTGCATGGTGGGGTTCCTATTGTGTTGACTGGTTTGGGATGTAGCTGCCATCTCTCAGCCCAGAGAGTTGTTGATTCCAGGGCACCTTGAACCAGTTAAGCTGTGAATCTGCTCAGCTCAGCCTGTCTCTAAAACTGTAGGTGCTGGGCATTGACAAGGCAGATGCAGGAGACCTTGACTTCGAAACATCCCAGAAAGCAAAAGAATCTCTGAAGTGTGAGCTGAGCAAGGCTGAGTTTATTGATAATGTCAGTGTAATGGCTCCTGTTTCCAGGGCTATACTGTACACCAGATGGTGAAACCCTCTCTGCCAGCCAGGATCCTGTACAGGTACAGAGCTGAGACCACCTTATGCATTAGTCCAAGTGTGGCATTACCGGAGCTGGTTAAAATAGCAGTACAGGATAGGGCCAGGCAGAATATGTGACCTGGAATTCAAAACAAGGTCTGAACACAGACAGACTGAGGGGCACTCGGGTTCATTTAGTAGGCAGCATCCTATATCCTATCCCTTGGTATGTCTGATCTTCAGCTGGGCAGGAAAGGTGTGGGTTCAGGGTCAAGGATGCACACCCTCAACTATGGTGAAGAAAAGAGGGTGTTACTGTCTTACAGCTAGCAAGTCAAATCCCATTCCACTGGATTTTCATGGGATTGGATTAATCCAATAGGTCAGTGCAGGTGGATTTCACAACAGTTTATAGGACAGGCTTGGGTTTTGTTTGTGCTGTACAGCTGCGGACATTGCTTCTGCCACCTAGATGCTTGCCTAGTGGTGTCTGTAGGTTGGTGCAGGAAGATGTGGGAAGGAGCCAGTCTAACTCTCTCACTTGAGCTAGGATGCATCTCCTTCTGGTCCTTCTGCTGGACCCTGGTGGAGTTTGAGGAGTGGGAGCAGGCCCAGTAAATCCCAGGGAGGGGACCTCTCATGATCCCATGGCATGACCTTCCTGACACCTTCAGGAGCTCCTTGCAAGTCTCCCTCTCTCCTCCACACCTCCCAGACATCAGTGTAACTTGTGCCCCTGCGCTTGGGGCTGGGTAACACCATGAATCATCCCAGCAGCCATAGGAGATGCTGGGTTCATGCCCATCCAGAGCCCCCAACCCCTGCTGCCACCTTGCTCCATCTGGTCCCTGGGTGCTCAGGCACTGTGTACCTGGCCCTACAGCTTCAGGGTCATTTTGGGTTACTTTTTTTAATCCAAAAATTGGTGATTTTTTTTATCAGAGAAAAAACCAGGATCCCTTGTTACCACCAGCTGGGTGGCTGATGAGTTTGCAAGATGGGCCAACTACCAGGCATGTTGGCCAGTATCCTGATTGCCAAATAAACCCCACCGTATGCAGGGATGTGTGTCCAGTGTCTCTCCTCCAGTCAGTTTTATCCTGGGGTGGCCACTTGTTCAACCCAAATCAGCTTCCCCATCACCTAGTGGCTGCGTGCTGTAATAATGCCTATTGTGGGCAGCTAGTTTGGGAGAGTTATCCTAGGTCATGTGACTGCTTCCTAATAGTGAACAATCAAGGAGTAATCCAGGGTAAATTACTCCAGAGCAATTGTGCCATGCATGGCAGAGATGCACTGTGCCACTCTTGGTGTGCTTGGAGAACATGGACAAGATTTCAGCCTGCTCAGAGATCTTCACAAGGGCCCCAAAAACCCAGTTTAGACACATGGCAAAAAATGTTGTGTTAGGAATGTCATGTATTAGGAACTAGTTGAGAGGCAAAAAAGGAAAGGAGGAATATGTGGCCAACTGGCATAGGAAAAAGTGAGCAGGTAGGTTCCCTAAATCCATGCAAAGACCAGTTAGTTCATGAATAATCTGGGAAAGGAGGTGGCCTACCTAGCAATCAGCAGATTATTTAAATGAGGCAAAATTTGGAAGAATTATGAAGAATTTCAGAAACTCCTACAGCCATGCAAGGCCCAGGTGGGTGGCAGCTTTACAGCAGGTAAAAACATCAACTCAAACAAGTACATGGTAAGCTACCTGGAAAGAGCAGTCTGATTTATTCTGACAGCTGGGTTCTAAAAATAACTGAAGCCAGCACGGGAAAAGCTCTGGGTATTGCTGTGAACAGCTTGACAAGGAGCTTGACTTAGTCTCTGCAGCAGCCACCAGCGGTGGAGTACTGTCTTCCACCCTTATTGCAGGCAACTACACTGTAACCAGTCACAGCTAGTGAATGCAGGTGCTGGGCAGGCACAGCTGCTCATGCATCAAACCTGTGTAATGACTAGTTAGCATACCAGTTAGTTATCTTGGCTGCCTCAGTCCTTCAACAGCTTAATTGTTCATGAAAGCCTGTGGATGATCCCAAATAATTGAAGTGAGATAATGAGTTGTGAAGTCAATTGACTCTCTCAGCACTGCCTGAATAGAAATGCTGCTGCCCCTTGCCCAAAGCTCTTGGCACTTTGTTTTGTGCCTTCTTGTGGTCCAGGTGATAAGTAGCACCTCTGAATCATGGTGAAAAGAATGGAGGCTACACTGTGACCAGCTCACTGTCTGGGATCCTCCACACTGTCTTGCTGGGACCAGAGCCCTAGTTATATGGTGCTGCCAAGCAGGTTCTTGTCTCACCTTCCAGCCCCTCTCTAGAGGCACCAGTCCATGAAGGTCTATTAAAGCCTCTCCATTGCTGGGCTCTCTATATATAAAACCAGCTGCCTGACTCAAAAACAGCTGCTCCAAGGAGGCAGGTTTGCTAATAACACCCTGCTCCTTTCCAGATCTACCTGGATGGACCATTTGGTGAGGACCACCAGGAGTGGCAGAAGTTTGAGGTGTCCATGCTAGCGAGAAGCAACATTGGGATGATTCCCTTTGCCTCCATCTTCAAGGGCCTGGTCTTCACATCATCACTCAATACCAAGCTCCAGTGTAAGAAAGTATGGCCTTTTCCTCTCAGAGGTTTCCCGTCACACCTATGGCTGGCTGGCTGTGTAGCCAGGGGACAGGGCAGGGGGCCTCTCTGAGCAGGTATTATCATACTATTTGACATAGCACTTATGTTCTCAGTGTGTAAAACAGCAGGGAACACCCAAAGGCCTGGAGTCCCCTCCCTGGGTTGGGAATTGCCCCTTCAGCTACCCAACTGAAAGATGTCTCCCTCTTGTCCCTCTTGTCAAGACAGGTGAGGTAGAACCATCACTAAAGGCTCCCTCAGCCCTCAGACAAGGTGTCACACTGTGAAGGCCAAGTCAGGAAGTCTGCAAACACAGAGCTGTCCCTCAACGGGCTGGTTGGAAAGAGTGTGACCCTGATGTGCCTACTCCCCAGCATTGTGGGATCTGACTGGGGGTTTCTGTCAGCTTGCAGGGCTGATGTGAGGACCCAGAGATGGAATTAGCCTCTGAAACATCTAGACCAGGGGTGTTCAACTGCAGGAGTGCTCAAGCCCCAGCCCATGGGCCAGATTCTGGCCCCTGACACCTTGTCATCTGGCCTGCAGGGCTCCCCATGGATCCATGAGGAGCCCCACGAGCCACGGCACTGCACACTAGATGAGGCAGCACGGTGCCCCAGAGCCCAAGCCTCACAGGCTGGACCAAGCGGAGGTGGTGCGGGGCCCCGATCCTGGTGAGTGGGGCTGAGCAGAGGCAGTTTGGGATCCTGGAGCCCCAGTCCCAGCACATGGGGTCTTGCAGGGGCAGTGGGGTCTGGATCCAGGCCTGTGGGTCTGAGTCAGCCTGAGCACCAGCTCTACATCATTCATTAGGCCCACAGGGTCAAAAGGTTGGGTACCACTGATCTAGACTGATTTCTTGTCATGATGCACGATAGACATCTTAGGTTAGGACCAGATGAGGAGATGCGTGGTCCGGATATCAGGTCTGCCTTTCAATTGCTGCTTAACTGTTGTCAGCTTATCTTTATAAGCCAGGGCCCCTGGTGCTGCTGCCCCAGATGCCACCCTCCTTTCATTATGGGGAAGAGCTGTTGGGAGGGCAGATAGGAGTGCTTGAAGCAGCTGGCTGGGTGGATCACTGGAGCCCATGATGAAAGGGTGTGAACACAACAGAGGTGGAGCTCAGGAGAGGACATGCTGCAGATGGAACTGTTCCACTGGCATCCTGAAGGACTGGATCAGAGAGGAGCCTTGCGCTATAATATATATTACAGATTTTCCCCGAGTCAGGCTGAAGAGGGGCTGGGTTTAGCACAGTGAGAGCTGCCCCCAGGCACCCTCGCCTGTGTGGCAGAAGAGTGCTGTTCATAACAGGGCTCTTCACAGAAGGGAAGAATTTTTAGTGAGATAGACAGGAACAAGTGTTTTGGCAAAATCCACTCCAGCAAACCCAGGCCCCTTCACATGGGTGGCCCACGCTCCCCAACCAGCTGTACAGCTACGTTCACTGTGTGCACTACTCTGTGGGGAGGCAGCACCCTCAGAGCAGCCAGGCTGTGGGCAGCCCCTCATGTAGCATCTGTGCAGAGCATTTGGTGAGTGGATTTCCACATTTTATGTATAACCAGTCACGGGGCTTGTACAAAACTTGGCAGCAGGGGCCAGGCTAGTAGAGTGGCTGCTTGGGGCTCTGGGTCAGGTACAGAGATGCCTGGGGGGCTGGAAAAGCCTGTGGGTGAAGGCTGAAGTGAGTCTGAGAGCTCTGGGTACATGAGGGGACAGCTGGGGTGCCATGGCAGGTGACCAACATGAAGGAAGTGCTGGGGAGGGGGGCTGGCCCAGCATGGAGGGAAGGATTTGGGCAGGTAGAGAAGCAGCCCCAGTGTGGCCAGATGAAGCAAGAGCAGGGATATTCCCCAGCTGTGTTACCTAAGCTCTGCTGGGCTGTAGGTGGGGGCGATGCCAAGGCTGCCAGATGTTGAGAGATGCCAGGTGCTGGCAGCCTTATCTGTGAGTTCCTGGATGCCGCTCCTCCACCCCTGCTTGATCAACAGCAGTCCTGCTATAGCAGAAGCAAGGAGTGCAGCCTCCCACCATTGTGCGCTCTCAGCCCTCTCCCAGGAGTGGTCCCTGACACCCTGGGGCCTAGCTCGTGGCTGTGCCACCAGTGGGGTATAGAGCAGACTCAGCCATCTTGGCAGCAGGGAGGTCAGAGGAGGGCAGTGTTCTCCTCTGTAGTGCATTGCTGGGCAAAAGGGCCAGGGTACAGCCTTGCCGTACCTCAGCAGTGGCACAGTGTAATTAATGCATGCTTAGGCAGCACCCAGCCATCCTCCACTCACAGGGGTGAGGCTGAGGGTGTCTTTGCTTTCATTGGCACCATCTCGCACCCCAGCCATTGGGTGGGGAGCCCGTCACCACTGGCTCTGATCTACTGAGCCAACAGCATGGTTGTGAGGGAGCACAGCACATTTCTTGTGTCAGCAGGGCCTCAAGGCTAAGCTGAGTGTTAGAGGCTTGAACTTCTACAACATGTCAAAGTTTATTTGGTGATGGGCCCAGAGCCAAGCCAGGAAGATCTTTGTCATGTTGCCCAGTACATTGTAGTGCTTGGGAAACACGGAGGAGTCGGAGCTGGCCCTGAAACAGAGGCTGCCTGCCAGTGCAACCCAGTCACTCATGCACTCACACAGAGGCAGGGATGTGTACCTGCCCTCTTGTGTACCCCTCATGCATGCACACAGCTCTACACCCACACCTACACCTACTGATCCACATACAACTGCACATACATGGACAGATTCATGCATTCGTAGATGTCCCCACAACTGTAGCTGTGCTGCCCCATTGAAATGCCCCCGTGTCCACAGAGGTTCATAGCCAAAGAGATGTGTGCACATCTGTGCACCAGCTTGCATAATGCATGGCCCCTCTGCCCTGCCTGGCCCAGGCATCTGCAGGGAGGACAGTCCCTCCTTGGGTCACAGTTCCTCTTTGGAAGAGTACTCTGGAGTGGAGGTGGATGTGGGGTCCTCTGGAGCAGAGCTGGCTGCGGGTCTCCTGGTGTAGGGCTCTCCTGGTGTGGTGCTGACCATCTTCCATCTCTCCCAGATCTATTTAATCTGTATGATGTGCATGCAGCAGCAGTATGAGCGGCTGGGTGAGGTAGAGGAGAGCGACTGGCTTGGTCTGGTCTCTGTGCACTTCTACATCACCCATCTGGGTGCGTTCAACCTGTGCACCACCATGCTGGTAAGTGCCTGACACCAGCAGGGGAGAGGTCCAGGGGAAACCAGGAGCAGGTCAGGGGTCAGTGCATTCCCAGCTGGGGAGGGTCTGGGTGGTAGGACACCCTTTGCTGTGACACAGAGACCAGTACCTTCCTCAGGGCAGGGAGCAAAGTGGGGCAGCATCCAGCTTGAGGGCCAGTTTAGGCAAGGATGTGGGAACAGGGCAGGACTGCACAGCCTGGATGCTTCGAGGCCGCTTCACAGCTCCCCTCATGGTGAGTCCTGCCTAGTGCTTGGGAGATGTATCATGGGAACAGCTATTGTCCTCTAAGGGCACAGGTCAGGACTTGTGGGTGATGCTGGCTGAGGGCTCCCCTTGGCCCTCTGTGCCAGGCTGCCACCCATCCAGATGCTGACAGGGTGCCTAGCTGCTGCAACTGCTCTTTCTCTGGGAGCTGCTGCCACCTGCTGTTTGTTCACTGCTGGGCTGGAGGGTGCAGCCGGGGAGTCCGCACAACCCTGTCCAATACGGCAGGCTCCTCTCTGCCCAGCTGCTGTTCGATCTCATGGCCATATACCAGCAACAATCCCTCATCCACATTTAAAGCCCCTCCCTCCCTGCCAGTATTCAGTAGGCCCCTCTCACCCCATTCACATCGCCTCTCCCTCCCTGATAAAGGCCAGGATACCTGCAAAGCCCCTGCACCAATCCCATCTGTACCCAAGGCTCTGGCTGTTTTGAAGTAGCTCGTTGCTCCAGCCTTTGCCCTGAGACTCCAAGGCAAGGGCTCTCCCATGCTGTGCAAAGAGTTGGTTTTATTCACAGGGGCTCTTTAAACGTCAATGATGCAGAATCCACAGTGGGGAAGGGAGGGGAATATATAGAAAGTGCTGGATTTGTCCCCCAAGCACTCTCTGGGAACAATATTACAGTAAGAATAAATAACCAAAAAATGACGCAGCCACAGTACACCGCAAGGGGAATGCCCTTGGGCATTCCCTGTAAACTAGTGAGACCATCGGGGGCACTGGCCCAAGTCCTCCATGTTGATGGCGGCCACCGGTCCTCCTCAGTTTGAAAGATATTTCTCCAGCACCTTCATTAGCAACCCCGTCTCCTGGAATGAGAAAGCCACAGTAAGACTTGCCAGGGTCTCATGTTAATCCTAATCATGGCATTGTTTCAGCATCTCCTGTGCTGGATCCTACCAGCCCTGGGCTACAGAACAAGCAGGCAGGGTGCCACTGCATCCCCTGGGTACCACACACAGGGCATAGAATGAAATGGCCTGGCACAAACTGGGGCAGATCAGAGCTTTCATCAGTTCCCAAGGGATTCAGTGCTTCTTCCAGGCCATGTAGCAGGTCCCCACAGACCCAAACAGGGATAGATTTCCCTGCCCGCATATGCTCCCCCCCCCACCCCCAGCAGGTAGCCTGATCACCTGGGCTCCATGCTCTGGAGGTGAATTTCACCCTGATAGAATATCCCGCAATGACGTGATGCCAGCTGCACCTGTCAGCTTTCAGCTGCTGCGAGCACAAGAGAAGCTTCGCATTGTGATTTGCCAGGCTCTGGTCACCCAGTCACTAACCGGGGAACTGAGACAAGGGAGGAGGGAGTGGGGGAGGAACCCACAGAAAACTCCAGCAACAGTTTTGCAAGGACTGCTTCCCACCTGCCTGGTTCAACCACATCTACTGTCCATATGCATGCCGCCCTTTCCATATGCACATCATTCACATTCCTCTCAGTCATTCAACCTGCCTGGGCATGTTTCCATCTATCTGTCTCCAGGTGAAATACTGTCTGGCACAGTGTTTGAGGAAAGGCAGCTGTAGAGGGAGCATGCAATCATCATCCCTAAAGGGAGCAAGATTCAGGCATTTCCTAGATTTGGGCCCCAGATGCTGGACAATTCCATCAAGGCATCCACATCCCCGCAGAAGCTGATGCTGTCAGCTGAAGCATCTCAGTAATGCAGAGGATGGAGGTAGTGTTCCTTTAAATAGTCTGCAAACCTCCTAGTAGCCCTCACTAGGGTCTGTGTTTCAGACCCCATCCCCAGAGCAGCAGTGGCTCTACAGAGCTGGAGTTCAGGCTGTACACACATGGTTAAACTTGGCTATTTGTACCCCCTTAATAAGGCAGGGTGGCGGACGTGTTAAAGCTTCAGAGGGCTGAGTTCAAACCCTGCTACAGACCTGTATCCAAACTGGGAGGCCCAGCTGTCAATGGGTAGATGGCCGTTCTGGCAGACAAGTCAAAGACATGGATACAATGTCATCTGTCATATCCTTGTGTGCTGTTGGCTACCAACACTGGTGTGCTTCAAGCCCTATGGACCAGGATCACCTTCTGACCTGCCCCTTCAAACAATTTTGCTGTGCAAAGCACAAAAGACACACCAATTGGTGAGAAGGGTAGACTCCTAATCCTGAAACCTGGCAAAACAGAGAGGCTGCAGAGGTATTGGGAAAAGTCCAACTAACCTGCAGGCTGCAGCACCAGGGCTGGGAGTAAGTAATCTGCCCTTTTGGAGGAAAAGAAAGAAAGAAAAAAGGAAAGGGGTTAAAAATGTCTTGCTGTTTGGGAAAAAGGGGCTCGCTGAACAGCTCCATACAGGTGCAGTCCCCTATATGGAGAGGCTGGAAAATAAGACAATGGCTATTCATAACATCATGGAAAAATAAGGCTGGAAAGGACCTCTGGAGATTGTTTAGTCCAACCCTTGGCTCAAGACAAGCCCATCACTGTCCAAACCATCCCAGACAAGTGCTCGTCTAACCTCTTCCTAAACCTACACAGGCAGCCCTGTCACACAACTACAAGACACAATGCCCAAAGACATCAGGAACACTCGAACCTGTCAGTGCCCTCATACCTGTATGAGGGCACTGGCAATATGGTGCCACTGGATGGGTTGTTAAATACACTTGGGAGAGCCAGAAAGAGGGCCATGCCCCCCACTACCGAGAGGACAAAACCCCCTGCAGCCCATGCAGTTCTGACCCTGGGTAAATTCTATCCTGATCCCAAATGTGATGATCAGCCTGCCCCTGAGCAGCACTGCAACATGCTTTAACTAGGAACCTCTGGGTTTTCATTCCAACAGGAGCATCAGCAAACCCCAATTAAAATCCCTAGCCTTGGCTGCAGCCAACACCCAGTGCTTCTGAAGAGGGTAAAAAAAAAACAAACCTTGACACCCGTAGCAACAGGCACAGAAAAAATTCCTTCCTGGCCCCATGTGGCAACCAGCAAAGCTCAGAAGCCTGAGGAAATACAAACTTTCTGTACACAGTTCTATAGAAGAACTGATGAGAAGAAGCTGGCTGTATTTCATAGATTTCATAGATTTGATTTCATAGACATTAGGGCTGGAAGGGACCTCGGAAGATCATCGAGTCCAGCCCCCCGCCCAAAGGGCAGGACGTCAGCTGGGGTCATAGGATCCCAGCAAGATAAGCATCCAGTTTCATCTTGAAGGTGTTCAATGAAGGCGCTTGAACAACCTCCGGCGGCAGGCTGTTCCAGACCTTGGGGGCTCGGACAGTAAAGAAATTCTTCCTTATGTCCAGCCTGAAACGATCTTGTAGTAGTTTGTGACCATTCGTCCTCGTCATCCCTTGGGGCGCTCTGGTAAACAAACGTTCCCCCAGATACTGGTGGTCACCCCCGATAAACTTGTAGGTGGCCATCAGATCACCCCTGAGCCTGCGCTTTTCCAGGCTAAAGAGCCCCAGGGCTCTCAGCCTGTCATCGTAGGGTCTGCTTCCCTGACCTCTGATCATGCGCGTGGCTCTTCTCTGGACTCTCTCAAGCTTCTCCACATCCTTTTTGAATTGTGGAGCCCAAAACTGGATGCAGTACTCCAGCTGCGGCCTCACTAAGGCCGAGTACAGGGGGAGAATGACGTCCCGGGATTTGCTTGAGAAGCATCTATGGATGCAAGCCAGCGTTTTGGTCGCTTTACTAGCCGCAGCATCGCATTGCAGGCTCATGTTCATCTTGTGGTCAATGATGACCCCCAAGTCTCTTTCTTCCATAGTGCTAACCAACATAGCACTGCCGAGCCTATAAGGATGCTGCGGGTTTTTCTTCCCAAGGTGGAGAACCTTGCATTTATCGGCATTGAACACCATCAGATTTTCATCCGCCCACTTGCTGATCCTGTCCAGGTCAGCCTGGATCACCCGCCTGTCTTCTGGCGTGGATGCTTTGCCCCAAAGTTTGGTGTCATCGGCGAACTTGGCCAGTCCGCTTCTGACTCCAGTGTCCACATCGTTAATGAAGATGTTGAACAGTATGGGTCCAAGGACAGAGCCCTGGGGGACCCCACTGGTCACAGGACACCACGATGAGTGACTTCCATCAATTACTACCCTCTGGGTCCGACCCCGGAGCCAATTTTCCAGCCAGTGGATCGTGGGGGACCCAAGGCGACAATTGGCCAGTTTCTCCAAGAGACGATCATGGGACACCAGATCGAAGGCTTTTTTGAAGTCAAGATATATGACATCAATCTCATCTCCCTTGTCCAGGTGATAGGTCACCTGGTCGTAGAAGGAAATGAGATTGGTCAAGCAAGACCTACCCGCAACAAACCCGTGCTGGCTATCCCTTAAGATGTTGGCGTCGGCCAGTCCATTAAGGATGGCCTCCTTAATAAACTTTTCTAAGATCTTCCCCGGGATAGAAGTCAGGCTGATGGGCCTATAGAGTTAGCCGGATCCACTTTCCTCCCTTTCTTGAAGATAGGCACCACGTTGACTAAGGGTGGGATGCTAAGGTTTTATTAATCCAATGCATTACTTAACACACCTGTTGAAGCAGATGAGAAAGAATTCCCTAACTCCAAAGCCAAGGCTTTTCACTATTATAAACAATCAGCCCACAAAATCAACCATTCCTGAAACTGTGGCTGGTTGAAGAAATTCATGAAACATGGCCAGCCTGGAAAGCATTGGGGATTTAAGAAAGTGACAAGTGTGTAGCATTTCAAATAAAGAAATCTGGCTAATTTCGCCCAAAACACCCACTAGAAACTGCTGTGTCATTGGAGAGAGCTAGGAAAGCTAGTGGGGAACTGCAGCAGGCTCAGGGAATCTGTGCAAGAAATAAACTGAGTTCAAACACATTGTGGCCAAGGGCCCTCCACCTGTCTGAATTGAGTAGAGCCAGGGAGCCATCCTACCTTTTAGCCCCAGAGCCTAGTCATTGGGGCATGGGAGGAGGAGAACCCAGGGAGGAAGAGAGCTAGGTTCTCACCACCCCTCAACCCAGAGGAGTATGAGTATGCACCCCTCATTTCCCAGCAAAGTGTTTTAAGCACCAAGCTATGAGCCACGCATTATCCAGAGCATCAGCTCTCTTCTTGAAGCCAGCCACTGAACAGCCAAGAAGGAATCTTTATAATTCAGCCTTGAGCTGCTGTGGCCTTCTCTGTTCTGCAGCAAGTTGCGAGTTATCAGTTCTTTTGTGAAGCAACATCTGTCAGAGCCACCTGGCATTTGTTCTTATTCAGTCACAGTTTCCTTTCACAATGTGTCCAAATGCTCCTAAGCCTTATCATAATCTCATCTGCTATTTCTTTACACCAGTATTTTATCTAAATAACATTCAGTGTCTTCTAGGCCTTCAGACAATTGTCATATCAATCTCTGATATGCTTCAGGAGCTGAACAGATGCCCAAAGGATCTTGAGCAGACTTATACCAGCCATATAGTGTTTTAACTATATAAAGACTTGACCTTTTGTCATCCAGTGGTACAACCCACTATTGGCATCTAAGACAGTGCAAACTGTAGCTTTTGTTAATGCTCTAGTGATTTCTTCATCTGAAGGCAATGGAAACATGTTCCCTTCAATGTTACATTGTTCAAATCTCTAAGATCTGAGCATATTCTTATACCATGTCACTCTGGTTTGTTTACAGTCACTACAGAATTGATCCACTCTCAGGTTCTTACACTGTGTTTATAACTTGCAATGGTTCCATATGACGCAATTCTTTTTAACCATATCCCTTAGTGCTATGGGGATTTTACAAGGCATATGCATTACAGGTTATACTTGTGAGCTTATCTTTGTTGTGTGTTCATCAGGCAAGCACCCTAAGCCATCAGATACATTCTGTATTCTATGTATCTATTCCTGATCATCTCTGCCTTATCTCTTTATCAAATTGCCTCTGGACACTGAATGCAAACCACCTGGTAAGCCCGGTATGACTTGTGAGTCCAATTCCACCACTAAAACTCCAGTCCTGCTTTTTTATCTCAACATTCACTGTGTAACTTGCATTTATCACAAACTTGAAATCTTTCTCCTAGGCAGGTTGAAAGATTATTAACTGAACCCTCAAGCTATGAAGTAGATCAGTCTCGTGAAGCGCTATATAATTTCAGAGACATTACATTGGCCTTTGTTCTTGTATCAGTTTTAAAACTCACTACTTTGTACTCATTAAATGAGCTGGTTCACTTTGCACTCATCCATAGAAGACTCAGCACTCAGCCTGTCTAGAAACTGGTCTTGCAAGTGTTCATCTGTGTCTGCAATAGGGCATGTGATGAAATACCCCACACAATGCACACTGTAATGGGGGATTTACACAGCTCCCCAAGGTGACATGGTTGTGCTGCCTGTTCTTAGTCACATACTGGTCTATATTTTCCCTCCCTGCCTTTCTTCTTGTGAGGAATATATATCTCTAATGTCTTATTTTTCCTTGGATCACAGCAAACCTCAAACTTTACCATGAAGTCTGGTATTTCTTTAGCTGCTACATTCTCAAGCTGAACAGTGTAAATTCCTGCTACTGCTTCTTCATATGACACAGGAAGAAATAAAGCTGTTTGCATCTCAGGGGTATAACAACCAGTTTGTGCCCTGGCTGGCAGCAGTGGCCAGGCCACTGAGGGTGGTGGCTCGGCCAGTAGTGGCACGACTACTGTTCTAACCCAGTCTCAGTGGGTGCCCCCGGCTGTTGTCTTTCGGTTTCTGCTGCATTTCTTTCAAACACTAATTTCCCCTAAGGAAATGCTGATCCATTTCCTCAGTCCTCTGTTAGCATTTTCAGTTCCTATCTGACACACCTGCACTGACAAAATACCAGACACTTTAATGGACATTACACACTGCAACAGGTACTGTAAACTACTTACATATGCATGTAACCAGTCTGGGCTCCAGGGCTGTCAGCCAAACTTGGCTCTAATTTATTTCAGAGCCTTCTCCTGTCCCCCCCATACAACACACTTGGGAAACCTGGTTTCCTACTACCCAAATTCCTACCTTCACCTCACAAATAACCAAGAATTAATTACATAGGACTGTCAAGGCCATCTACATTGACACTGCTGTTCTAAGCAGGGTTCCTGTGGCTTCAGAACTGCAGGGCCAAGTGAGGGCCATATGGAGGCTCACACACTACCTAAAGGGGTACACACAATTTCTCTATCCTATAAGCCAAGGGTATCAAACTCATGCAGACCCCTGGGACAGATCCAGATTGCAGGGCTCCTTCTGGGCTTGATCCAGACCCAGGATCTGGACCCAACATCAGCAAGGCAAGCAAAGGTGGCAACATAGAGGTTAATGCAACCATTGCTTGCTCCCAGCTGTCCTCTGCTGCCCACAGTGTTCCCAATTGATGGGAATCTGGCAGTGGGCCCTGACCCTGCTCACACCACCCCCAAATTCTGGGTCCTTCTAGGAGCTCCAAGAGGTGGGTGAAACAGCTCCACACACCTGATCCAACCCACAGTTTGGACACCCCCTATTATAATCTCCATTGTTATTTGGCAAATGTCACTATTTTGCTCAGTGTAGTACAAAGCACAGGAAGCTTCTAATGTAAGAGACAAGTATTAAGTTGAGAACAAGCTGGGGGACCTGGGGACTGATGGGTCTTGTTTCCTGCCATCATTATAGGGATGCCTTTGTATCTCCAGATTTAAGCCTGAGCTAAGCTCCCAAGTAAAGATAGAAAGTTTAAAAAGTGCTAAAATCTACACATACAGCTGTCTTGGATATGACTCATCTCATGAGCCACCCTACTGCTCCTTTGTTCTTATTCCTGAGACAAAATAAATGCATGGGAAGTTGTCTGGATTTATAGCCAGCCCACAGAGCTAGCCTTCCACTTCAGTGGTCTCATTTGAAAACCACTGAAGTCAACAGAAAAATCCCATAAGGCTTCAGTGGGATTGGGACAGCCCCAGAAAAATGATCAGAAGGCCCATTTGTGCAGGGAGTCAGTACAGGCGGTCCTCAACTTACAACTTTTCAAGTTACAACATTTCACACTTACAACGTTTATAAACTGACACCCTGTTTCAACTTTCTGGCATCAGTTTCAACTTTACAATGCTTGCTCTGACACAACGCCATGCCAGTGAACAAGTTCACTGCATCACCCATCTCCCTGGAGAACATCTGTCCAAACTTCCTTGGACACTTTCTTTAAGAAAGCAGATAAGACTCCAGAAAAACCTGCAGCCAAGACTCCTGAGAAGACTCCAGCCAAGAACCCTTCAAAAAGTCCAACCAAGAGCCCATAAAAAGTCCAGCAAAGTCACCTCAAAGAAGTCCTTCCAAATCAATATGATTGCTATTTACAATATAAATACATTAATGTAGCTATATTGCTCATCTATAATTGACTGTGTATAAAATTCTGGGTTATTTTTGGTGAAAAATAGGGTATCAAGCCTTGGTTCAGGAATGAATTGCCCATTTATAACACTGTTTCCTATGGGAAAATTGGTTCCAAGTTACAACACTTTGACTTAAGACACAATTTTCAGGAACCAATTGTGTTGCAAGTCTAAGGACTGCCTGTAACAGGGAACTTAACAAGTTCCTCAGCATAACTGATGGAAGGCGCTTCCCAGGGGAAGGACTCTGGCCACTGTGATTGCTTTTGAAGGCCCTGAACACAGCATGAACTACACTCTGCCATCTGACAATTAGCCTGGCCATGGCAGCATTGGGAAGACACAACCTACAGGAAGCAATGGATCTTGGTGTGAAAAAAAAACTGTTAAGACAAAACTCGAAAACTTGCACAGGTTTGAGGAACTCAAAGACAGGCAATAAAAAATGAGAGCTTTCCCACTGCTGTTACCTACCTAGACATCATTCCTAACAGGCATACCCCAGATGTGCTCTCAATAAAGGGTATGTCCCACCTGGAGTGCCCAACATCACTGCCTTCTACTACCTCTCTTCCTGCCAAGACTTGGAGCCACAAACCCTGCGCAAAGTTTTTATATGATTACCAGGTGACATGGTCCCCACTGTCAGTTATTTACAAGAATCTCATGTTGGCATCTGAGCTAATCTGAACGAGCACAGAGATCAAAGCGACAACCACTCATGAGGCAAAAATTCCTGAGCATTTCTGATAAAACCATTGGAATGAGCATAGGAAGTTTAAGCAGCATCCCTCAGTATTGTGCTGAAATAACATAATGCAGCCTGGCTGTTTGGCCTGGTCAAAGCAAATAATTCAGAGGAGATGGTGACACCAGAATCTTGGCCTTCAAGAGGTACAGTTATTACTTTAGGGCAGAAATCAGACCAGGAAACTATACTGAGACTGACTGGGAATTAATCAAATCATGGGGAAACTATGCCCTGACAGCACCACTGTGGGAGCACTGAATGTGAACGCTTAGGTACTTTTCAGAACACCCCTCCCCCCCCCCCCCAAGATCCCACAGATCCAGAGCTAAGCCTAACATCCTGAGCAGAGATCTGGGAAAACATGGAATAATCCACTCTGTTTGCACTGCAATTTTGTGTGAATCTAAAACAGGTGAGAGGCATGGAGGAGGAGATGGGGGTGACAAGCAGCCATGGATCCAATGAAATGAAGCAGGTGGAGGTCACAGTCACTACCACCGTCACTGGTTGTGACTCCACAAACGCTGCCCTCCAGCTCCCAGATGACTGTCCAGGCTGAGGGTGTATCTGAGACCATGTCCTCTGTCCATACAGAGGGCAGTTATGACTGCCAATTTGGTCCTATCGTGACTCTCGTCAAATCTCTTTTTTGGCTTCCCATCAGCCGCTGCATCAGATTTACAAGTTAGAGCTGCACATCATTATGCCCTGAGGATCTTCGTATCCCCACGCTACTCACCCATGTTCCCATGAACAGCAGGTTGCCTGTGACCATCATAATGACAGGAACACACATCTTTGTGTGTGCTGGTGCTGCAGTGCCAAGGTGACCTGGGCCCAGTGGGATGACAAACACCTCCCTCCTCATGCTGGAGTTTTGCAGCTAATTTGCTCCATGTCTCCAGACATCTGTGGGCATGGTCGATGATCCAGAAGTGGCATAAGTACAGCACTTAGCCTTCACAATGGGCTTTGTGAGCTACTTGCCTGTCTTTCCATCTTTGCTAGCTCATCAGGCTCCAGCAGAGACCTTTCCTTCAAACCTTCATGCCAGCCTTCATGATAAGAGGGTTAGGACAAGAGACCAGGGGAGACCTATGGGAACTATGCAAGGGAATTATGGGAGTTCCACAGGGAACTATAGGAGTTTGACCTCTTCTCCCTCAATTCTCCTAGTGTCCCAGAATGCAATTTGAAATTTCCCAGGATTAACTTCTCTTGAATTAGCCCATTACCTTAGCTGAGCAACTTACCATGAACTCATTCCTCCTCTGCTCACCTCACCAGTTCATCCAAATTGTCCTGCTTTGTGTGTGTCTGGGGTAGGAGATTGACAACCCACATGCAGAATCCCAGTGCCACGGATGTGAGGGGCCCCTTCCTTCCTCCTCTGTGATGTGACACCTCAGCGCTGTCACTGATGGAGACAGACCTCTGGCAGGGGCTGCCAATACCTCAGAGGGATTTTTCTTCTCTAGTTGCCACAGGCTAGTGTGTCCCCACTGTTTCCAGGAACAGAGGGGACAGAGTCAGGGGACTTTCTCATGGGTGGCAGAGGGGACGAGGCTGTAGCCTTTGTCCTATAAATGCTTGGGACCAAATGAAAGCTCTTCCACCACCAAGGCCTCATGGAAGTGGAGAGGCAACCCATTTTTGTGGCATTCACACTGCCCACTCAGGGATTCCCATTCAGAAACTGAAGCCAGTGTTCCTGCTGCTTCCACATGAATGCCCACCGAGTCCCAGGAGGAGTGGGGTGCTCCAACCGAGGCAACCTGGCTGCAAGGACAGTGGCAGGGGAATGGAGTCACAGTCCCTCTTTGGAAACAGGGGCTTCCTCCCCTGTGGGATTGGTAGGGCGTGGGGAGCTGCATTCTCTCCAGTGTAGGGTCCTTCCCCTTCCAAAGGAGGACGTGAGGGTACCTCCTCCAGCCCACCTTGGGGGGTTTCCTGGGGGACACACTATGTGTCCCCATCTAAGGGTGAGGGGATCCTGGTCTGGCCCTGAACTTCCCCCTTGCTGCCTGCCATCTTCTCTCATTCTGATCTCTCTCCCTCCCATGGCTTCTTCAGTGCTCACCTGGTCAGCAAGATTGTGCTTTCCTTGGTTCTCATCTAATAATCTCTCTTGCAAGAGGATTTTCAGGAGTTCCCTGGTAAGCAGCTCCTTCATGTCCTCCAGGATGGCTCGGAGGGATGGGCTGAAGGCCATTGGGACAGAGCTTATGGCAGCATCCTCTGGAGACTCCAGGTGTGAAGGGCCTGAGATACTCTTCTTTCCCATGAAGTGACCTGCAATCACATAATGCACCTCTTTACATGATGGAGGGGGCAGACATTCAGGAGACCCTTGCTCTGTCAGCAAGATCTAAGGTAGGAGTCAACAGCACCCTGCCATGAACGGGACTCTAATGTCACTCTCCTTTCACTGCCATGGGATTCCTTGGACACCAGATCTGGTAGCACCATCCTACCATTGGCTGAGGAGAGCTAGTAGAAAGGAAGCTAATGATGGCCAGAGGTGTTTCCCCAGATGCCAAAAGTCTGCGGCATTAAAGCTGTACCCAGGCATTTTGGAAGGAGTGAATTTCCTATTTCAGAACAAGTGAGTCCGAAATATCTGGCTCTTCAGAGGCTGATGCAGGTGATGGAGTCCCCTGTCAGAGCACCAGCACAGAGAGAGACAGAGACTTGCTCTATGGTTGTTGCTGCTTGGTTTCCAGATGATTTATTTTTCCTCCTGCTAACCACCTCAGCATGGGTGGGCTCCCATTGACACAGGGCACAGGTCTCACCCCTGAGCTGATACAAGCATCACTCCTACAATACAGAGTCCCGCTGGAAAGCAGTCAGCCTGCTCCCCAAAGAACAACAGTGATGGTGGTGTTACTTGAAGGGAGCTCAGGTTCCTGGAAGAGCCTATTTTCCTCCACCTAAGCCTGGCTGGACTCCCTTCTCAACCAGAGGAAAATTCAAGTCCTCAGCCCCCTCCAGCCCTGCTCATGCTTCTGGTCTGTATGGAAATTCACAGTTGCTTTCCTGACAGCCACCTTCCCCTCACACTTTCCCTCCCTTGCTTGCTCAGCTTCAGATAGCACTATTAATAAAATACGTTTCACAGTCTTCTCAAAGGTGCCAGAACAACAGATTTTAAAGGCACAGATCAGTAGCCAGGACACGGCTCAGGATATTTCAGCATTGGCAGGTAGTCCTGCTGTTCCTCTGCTTTCCCCTCTGTGGGGGGTGGAAGAGACCTCCACAGTCACCTCATCCAGCCCAGCTGCAGGAAGTACTTGTATCTAAACCATCCTAGACAGACGTCTATCCACCCTCTTCTTGTGAACCTCCCATGAAGGAGATTCCACATCTTTCCTGAGCAGCTCGTTCCATCCTCTCAGTTCTCGCAGCTGGGAAGCTTCTCCATGAGATTTGATCTCAATCTGCTTTGCTGCATTTAACCCATTGCCATGTACCCTGCCTCTGTGAGCAGTTGGTCCTCCCTCTTCTTCCTGGCAGCCTTTCAAATATTTGAAACCTCTATCATGAATCGTCACCCCACCTCCAGTTTTTTTCCCCAGACTGAAGTCTGCTTCCCTCAATCATTAGCCTTGTGGCTCTCTGGAGTCGGTGCTGGCACTCGTAGCTGTACCTGCTCTTAGCTAAGGTTACTTGCTCCATAAGCCAATATGCCCCAGTTCTAGGCAGCTTTACATGCTGGGTGTGTTGGGCAGGTTTGGCACACTGTACTGGGAGGATGTTGGCTGAGAAGTCAGCAATATTGGCCCTTTCCTTTTAGCTGAGTAACTGCCAGAAAACAGCTTTCTTCCCATGGACCCCTCCCTCCAGCTCTTCCCTGCAAGATGCAAGGAACTTTGGGCCAGATCTATAAACTTCTTTAGGCATCTAAGTCCTATTAAAATCAATGAGCTTTTAGGCATTTAAATACCTCTCTGGGTCTGGCCCTTCCCTTCCCTCATGCCTTCTCCCACCTCCTGCTTGCTGCCTCAGCCCCCCTCTGCCTCACATTCTCCTTTTCTCTTGCTTGAATTAATTTTATTGGCAAGACAAAACACCTGAGCACCATGCAGGCAGCAAATTGCATGGCTGGATTGTTCCACAGCCTGGGGACCCTCCCAGGTGGGGGATGCCGGGACCAGTTTGTTCTCTGAGTGCCTCAGGTCAGAGACCCCTCAAAACAGAAGAGCATTTGCTGGGAGTGAAATATGGCCCACCTCAGACTAAGACTCAGGCTTCTGCACTCAGTGAAATCCCAGCAAATAGCACGGCAGCTTCTGGCTGAAGGCATGGGTAAGGCACAAGCATGTTGGTTCATGGAAGGGACTCACTTCTGTGTCTGTCTCCCTGCATCACAGCTGGTCTCCAGCCTTGCAGCATCTGAGAGGCTCCCAGCACTGAGACAGTGACCATAGACATCTCCCTCTCCCCTCTGGGTGCTGCCAGTTGGCCTCTAGAGCAGTGGCTCTTAACCTTTTTTTACCAGGCCCCATTTGTAAACATCAATGGCCAGTCCTGACCCAGTGCCCCTAATTTCTGACCCACTGCCCCCCCACCCGTAAGCCCCAACCCCCCCAATGTGTGTGGGGGGGGGGGAAGGGAAGCTCCAAGCAGCCCCTTGCAGGCTGGAGCTCTGCCAGCCTGCAAGGGAAAAGGTACCATTTCCCACATTTTTCTCCTTTAAAAGGAGAATCCATTTTTTAAATTTGTTGATCCATTTTTAAAGTTTGTTCACAACCCTTTCATATATTCTTGCAATCCACTTTTGGGCCACAACCCATGGGTTGAGAAACACTGCCCTAGAGAGCCTCGACTGTATGAAGCAGCCCCTGGCAGGCAAGGTTCTTTGGGTAGATGTGATATCTTTTATTAGACCAACTAAATAAATATCACATCTACTCAAAGAACCTCACCTGCCTATGTCCTTAGACCAACACGGCTACAACCAAAAATCAAGCAGCACCTTCCTTTCCTGTGCTATGTGGATATTCAAGCTGACTCTCAACTCCACACATTACCCAGGTGCACTTGTTAGAGGCAAGGATTAGTCCCTGCCCCACAGAAACCACAGCCCCATAGACTGTTCATCTCAGCCAGGTTTCCCACTCATCCTGGAGCATCACAAAACCTCCCTTCAGCCCCCTTCCTCTCCCACTGCATCCTTCTGCTCCCCGCACAGCTGTGGCCAGAGCAAACATTTGCACAACAAAGATGCTGCCCTTGGTTTCTCACCCAGATGCTCCTCCCTCATCCCCTCCCAATTCCACTCTTAATTGCAAAGGGATTACATTTTCCACAGGTCCCTGCTCTCGGTTTTAATCCCCAGCTCTCCAAAGCCAGGCTACAGCAGGTCTGAGATGGTCTAAGATCAGGTCAGCATTGAAGCAGAGCACCTCTGGGTGGGTATGGACTGACACAAACTCCCTCTCTGCCTCCGTCCAGTCCCTCTTGGCATGCGTCTTTGCCCCCTCATACAGCTACCAGCCGCCTTCCCTGCCCCTTGCATCAGTTCAGTTACATGATGCCTGTAGCTTTGCATTAGCCTAAGACTTGAGTGAAAGCCCCTGGCTTTTGAAGCAGGCTGGGATGTTTCCTCAACAAATTAAAAGTTCCCTTAAAAGTCCAAAGGTGGCCAGGGAGCAGCCAGGAGGGAGGGAGGATAGGAGAGCTGTGCTCTTCTCCAAGACACCTTCAATCTCCCTTTTTTTTTTTTTTTTTTTTTAAATTTTCTTCTTCCAGGTCAAATTAGCCAAATCAGTTCTGAATCCTCTCAATTGAGCAACACTCTACTGTTCAAACCCCATATGTGGCGCTACAAGCAGCAAGTATCCTCCATCCCAGATTGTTCAGCCTGGGGCTTCAGATACTCCCAAATCCATTGGCAAGCATCCTAGGTGCAGGCTCAAGCCCAGAGGCTTGGTCACTCACTCCCCCTCACCTCAGATGCAATTCAACCCCTGTGGTGGTATTGGGAGTGAGGGCTGATCCCCACTGAAGAGATCTTCAGAGATCTGGTGAGCTGCATCCAGGGCAGAAGAATGGGACAGGAGAGTGGGGGGGGGACACTGAGAAGGGAAGAGGCTGAAACACCTGCCCGGGGAAGCTGTAGCAATGAATTGCACCCACTCAGCTCCCTCCCCACGGCAGGAGTGCAGCAGTGCCCCCCAGAGAAAGCAGCAAGTACCTGTTGCCCAGAGGTTGCCCCTGGGGTTGACTTTGATCTTGGCAGCTTTATTCCAGTGCTCAGTGAAGTCCACCCGGACCGAGGAGGTGAAGGAGATGAAGGAGAAGAGGAGCAAGTAGCCCAGCACCCCCATCTGCAAGAGCCTGCTCGCTGGCACTGCTGACATGGCTCCCACACCGGGGAGCTGCCCGATGCTGCTGTGCCCACAGCGCAGGGGGAGAGCTGGCGAGTGCCCCTGCTTCCCAAGTGCTCCAGTTACTCCTGCCCCTTTGTGTTCGTCTCTGGCTCCCTCTTCCCTGCCTGCCTTCCTCTGCTTAAATAATCCAACTTTGGGGTGGAGACTGGCAGATGAATAATACAAGCCACAGTCCTTACGCACAGCAGGCTCTCCATGTCGTGCCTTTCAGCTTTAACCCTTCCCCTGCCAAGGGGCTTCCATAGACCATATTGAGATGTGTGCATCAGGCAAGGCAGCATCACAGGCCAGGTTGATCTAGGTGCACATCTTGGAAAATGTTGCTCTCTATGCGTGCCTCTCCCAGCTGTGTAAGGCCCTTCCCTGTCTGGGACATGCCATGCTTTTCAGTGCCATTAATTTTGTTGGTGTGAGGAGAAAAACACACCAGAGGCGTGTTCCCCACAGTGCCCACAAACATGGTATGCCCATTCCCTGCCCCTTTAGCTATGCCCAGGTGTAAAGCTAACTGCTCACGCTGCTCAGGACATGGCAGCAGGTGCAAGACAAGGACTGTTACATGGCAGAACTTGTTCCTGGCACCAGCTGCCAGGACATAAAAGCACAGGATCTATTTTTGCCAGGTTGGATCTCCAATAGGATAATAAGGTGATGTGAAAAGCCCGGTCTTAACCCACTCCAGTCAATAGAGAAACTGCTGTTCAGTATCACAAAGCCTTGGATCCACTTGACGTGGAATACCAGATTCTCACCCTCTCCCAATCCCCTGGAGAAAGGCAGTAACATCCACTAAGCAAACTGCCCACCATCCCTGCACATAACCTCTACACTGGCCACTGCAGCTCTGTAGCAATTGGAGACACAGTAAACAAAGCTTCTGGGCACTGAGAGAACTATCAGCTTGCCCCAAATGTCTACATAGAGGAACTCAGTCAGAGCTCTCCCTAGGTCCTGAGACAGCCTGAAAGCACATTTAAGGTGCTTATGAATGGCTCTTCATTTCTGCTCCAGTCCCTCCTCTCCCCTCCTCCATTCCTGCGTGCACGCACACACGCACACCCCCCCCCTGCATGGATGGGTCCCACACATACACATTCACACTAAGTAAGTGTGGCTGGACTGCAAATCTAGGATTATGCCTAGATCTACTGGTCCCCCTAGCTCTTGCAGTAGGACCCCCCCCGACCTGAGCACAAGTCTTGGGTGTGCAGCAATGACAGGGTGTTAGGGAGAGGGTAGAGTTAGTGGTACCAAGACTGGAGGGTTCCCAAGATCCAGCCCCCCAAAGTGCCTCCATTTTGAGATGTACCAGTTGGCATGATACTTTGTTTTGACTGCTGCTAGGAAAGAACTATAGCCTGGGCCCATGTTAAGCTGCTTTCTTTGAGCTGCTGAGACTTTAGCCAGTCACCAGCACCCGAAGCTGGCTGCATAGTGCAAGCAGATAACCACCTGCTGGGTAATGACATGGGAGGACTCCATCCTTCTGCAGCTGGACTCTCTCTTTAGCAAGAGAAGTATGTGCAAGGACAGACAAGCACTCCAGCCAGGTGCCTCCAGTCTGTCTTGCTGGTGCCCCCACCCTCCATCCCCCCAAAGGGTTTCCTCCTACAGCCTATGCCCCTTCCTCCAGGTCTCCTTCCTGGTGCTATCTCTTTCAACAGCTGTTGATCCTGTATTCAAGTGCTTGATGACTTGCTGGAGCCAGGGGCTAACTCAAACATAGCCCATCCTAGGGACATGGCATTTAAATCACCAGCCCACTGCAGCCTCAAGGTCCTGCACGTGAGCTGGCAGAGGCATATGTAGCCACTACTGTTACCTGGGCAGAGGGTACACACTGAAAGTCTGCTGCTGCTGAGAGAGACGTCATATCTCCTCCTTTCTTTGATGCTGGCATGTTTCAAGAGGCCCAAAAACCACTGGTATTTGGCAGCAAAAAGGAGCTGACATCTCCCCCAGCAATGGTGAACCACCACCCACGTTCTGCCACTGCTGCTCTGCCCTCCCTAGTGTCAGAGCCACTTCAGGGAAAGTGCAGGGTATGGGGGTACCCTCCAGGGCTCATGCCCCACTCACTCACCCATTGTTACACTGCTGTGAGCTGGTCTGAGCCAGTGTCCCCTTCCTGTTTGTACCATGGCTCTTGTTAGACCATGTGTTTGCCCCATAGCTACTTTTACTTTGTTGGCTGGGGTCCTGCTGGTCCCCTCTGTATTGCTCACATAGGTTGCTGCTCTTGTCTCTCTTAGCTGATGGCTTCTGGGCCTGGCCTTGGTCTTTGGCTCCCTCACTGTAGCTGCCTTTCTAGCTGGGCATTCTCTGGCAGCTGTTGTACCCTGCCCACAGCTGACTGTCCCTTGGGGGAAACAGACTGTTAGCTCCCTGGCCCACTGATTCCTGTATTAGGTTACTGTCTGGTGCATTGCGAGGGTCCAACTTTGCCATGTCAGGAGCCCTTTGCCTTCGGCGCCAGCCTCTTGGTTGTCTTAACTCATGGCTTCAACTTGCCAGATACATCGGTGTGGGGTTAATGCCTGGTGGGCCTGTGGGGGGGCTTCGCTTACATCTTATGGAGCACTTTGGAGCTGTTGGGTCAGGGGATCCCAAGATACAGACCCCACACCATGACCTGCTTTTTCTTCTCAAAGTGCTCTAAAATGCAGGCAGGTTTTTCTGAAATTGCTGGGTCACATCAAAATCTGCAGCAGCTGATAAATATCAACCTAAAATGATTAATCCTCCTTAACTCCAAGATACCTGCTTTTATTCTGGGAAACTGAGAGTCTGCCACTTAAACAGTTACTTAAACTGTTGTAGGTGATGGAAACACGTTGCCTCAGCGGGTGAGGCCAGGTGAGTGAGCCATAACACCCAGCTCTCCCTGGGGCTGGAGCAAACTTCTCAGATCCTGCCCCTCTGGCTACAGAATTTGCTCCTCTTTGGTTGATGATGTTTCTCTTGAGATATGTGCCGGTGCCTTTCTAGCCCAGGGGTGCAGTGTTTCAGCTCCTTGTGTGTTCCTTGGCTTCCCCATAAGCAGGGACTCTTCCATTATTACTTTGTGCATTGCTACTGTCACAAGAATAAGAGTCAAGAATCCCCGAGCAACTAGCGATTTTGGGAGCTCAACCAGAGACACACAGGGGTCCGAATTTCACTGGCAATTCAGGTCCCTCAGTGTCTATAGTTTGGTCTCCCCACATCCATTCTCATGGTGGAAAAAGTGACTGGAACGGGGAAGAGGATAGAAAACAATGGGGGACAAGGGAGTCTGAAGGGGGAGAGAGGCAAGACCAATGCAGAGGCAGCAGAGCTGAGGGGAATAAAAGAGACTATAAGCAGATGACAGATGGAAGAAAGCAGGAATGAAAGAACAAGACTGAGAAATCAGGGGAGCAGTGGGGGTGGCACCCAGTTGTACTAATGGAATGAATGTCTAATGAAAGTGGCAATTACTAATCAATATCATTGGAGGACTATTAGTAGCTGAGGAGCAGAGAAAAAAGGTCATTCCTGCAATGATAACCCATTAGCATCACACTCACCCAGCAAAGTCAGTCACTAATTAAGACAGCAATAAAGCCGCATCATGGTTGTGGAGCAAACAGGGTACAAAGTGTAGGTTCTGCTGGAGGAATGATGTCTAGGGCTGGCTGGGGGGGAGAAGCAGACTCTGCGGGGAATGGCCCTGTAGCGAATCCATGGATATTTGGTGCTGGCGTAAGGTGTAGGCTTGTGCTCAGAGCAGGAAAGGAGCAGGGAAACCATCACTTTGTCAAGTGCTGTTGGGCTGGTATCCACAGTGAGTTAAAGACTTCAGTCACTACATAGAAGAATAAGCAGGGATGCTGGCATTGAAGCAAGGTCTTGGGGTATGGTATGGAGTGGGGTGCCACAGAAAGGAGCCAGCTCAGGTGGTATGGCAGAGGAGGGACCAGCATTGTCATAGTGATTCTGAACCAGTGGCTTTCTGCCTTGCCCTGTGGGATTTTACCTCCCTCTTAGACTGGAGTCCCATGTGCCAGTGGCGCAGGGCTGAAAATATCAGAAGGTTGTCAGCCCCTGGAGCAGAGATGCTTTACACGGCAGGCTGGCACCTGCCCAGGGAACTGGTCTGTCAGGGAGAAGTCACCTTACAACAAAGTCACTTACTGGGGCTGAGCAGGAGGTCTGGTGACAGAGAGCACCAGGCTATAACAGGGCAAGAGCTGCTCTCCACAGGGAGCCTTATCAGTCACCAGCTCAAGGTGAGGAAAATTGAAGATGGAGGGGAAGTCCCTGCCTGCCAGGATACAGAGGAAGGAACATCCCCACCCAGGAAAGAGGGAGCCAGAGGCAGGAGCACTGCATGTGTTGATCTATGATCTACTGGGCTCTATCAGTCAAGACCAAGCAATGGTGCACTGCAAGCCCGAGCAAAGCTGGTCTGCCTACTCATACTATCACATCCCTGAAAAATTAAACTGAAGCCCAGAATGCCCCATGAGGGGAGCTCTAGAAAAAGGTGCACCTAACTGACCGGGGAAGTCTCAGGGTCTGAACTGGTCCCAGAGGCTGAGGAACTTAGTGGCGGGGATTGGAGGGGTTGCTGTGAGGACAGAGTGGGCAGGCCTGATCATGAGGGTTGAGGGAACAGGCAGGGGCCCTCCCCAAGAACAGCTCCCCTGCATTTGTTGCCCCACTAGACTGTGCCAGTGAGAAATGAAACCCAGGTGTCCAATTCCTAAACCCTATCCTGCAGTCATGAAGCTCCGCTCCTCTCTGAGCTGGAAAGGAAACTCAAGAGCCTGGCTCCTGCTCACCTCCCATCCCATCCCATCCCATCCCATCCCCTTTCACACACATGAGAAGCTGGAGCCTCAGACTCCAGAAATGAAGTTTCCAGAGGGGGGAAATGCCTGACCCTGTACAGAACCACCACAGGGAACTCATTGCCAGCGCCCTTTTCCCATTACACAACCAAGACAGCAATGTCCTGCAGAGATTTCTCCCCCAGGGTCTCCTCTCCTGGCTGGGAGTGCAGGGCTGAGTAGAACAAGAGCCTTGGGACCACAGCTCTGGGGAGTCTCTGGGATGTACTCAGCACTGCCCCTGGTCAGACACCTCAAGCCAGCTTGCCATGGTCTCTGCCTTGTACAACACCATGGCGGCAGTCCACCGGCCCCTCACTGTACCAGGATGTGTGTGGTACCCTCCACCTGGGAGCCCTTTCTGTGTGTTGGCAGAGGCTGAGGCCAAGTGATGAGCTGTGACATCCTCAGAGCAGGCTCAGAGGAGCAGAGCTAAGGTCATGGGTTGCAGCAGGTGGACACCTTGCCTAGACTGCATTTCCAGATTTATAAGAATTGGCATTTTGCCTCAAATGCTCCTGCAGCACAGGGGCCCCTTGCCCAGGGCAGGCCTGAGCTTTGCCTCCTGCCATTCCACAACAACCCTGTCCTCTGTGCAGGACCAGAAATAAGCAGCCAGTTGTGAGGGAGGGGGCCTCTGTAGGCAAAGGGTCTCTGTGGGATTAGAGCAAATATATGCAAGCTCTGGCTTCAACCTGGGATTAAGTGCTACCAATTACAGACAGGTCAGGGAAAGCCGGAGTTCATCATTCACCGGGCAATTACTGCATGCACCAAAGTGTGACGCAGGTTTAAGTGCTGCCCCTTGAAGGAAGCAGAATGCCTCAGAGAGATTACTGGGAAGAGAGCAAGATCCTCTCAGAACAACGCTGGCACATTACCAGTTGCAGCAAGTCTCTGCCCCTCTGGAATTTTAAGCAGGGAGCACGGGTTCATTTTCATTCACTCAAACCAGATGCAAGACAATAAAATCAGAGCATGCCTCCACCCTCCCAGAACATGTGGCTTGGGCTGGTTCCTCTCAGAAACGTGAGCTGCCACAGCCCCACATTTCTTGCCATGATCTTGGCTTGCCAGGGAAGCTCCAGAACGCCAGCAGGAAGTGTTCAGCATCAGCCCTGAGCAGAGGAATGGAAAAGCTGCTGGGTAGGGGTGGGGAGGGATCAGGAGCTACAGAATTAGAGACTGGGGAAATTAAGTGATGGCAGGTAGCATGGCTTTATGGAAAACAGCTCTTGTCATACAAACCTGGTCCCATGCCGCGATGAGATCACCACTTCGGCTGATAGCAGTAACCACAGAGATGCAATCTGCACCGACTGACGGCAGACGTTGACTGGGGACTACACAACATGAGCACTCTGTCTGTAAAGCGGTCGTTCAGTTGGTGAGGGGCTGATTGATCTAAACAAGCCGTCAGCAAGGAACCATCACTAGATGGGGGGACTTCAGTGGGTTGCTGCACTGAGTCCCAAATGCTATTGGCCATTTTCTATCAGTGAGGCAAAGGTGAAATCAGCAGTTAACATTTACAGGGGACAAGCCCAGGCAGTGCAGTGAAGGGTGACGAGACTGAGGCACTCATGCAGCAGGGCCTAGGTCACTTGGGACACTGGCCATGTCCAGACAATGATATGCCACCTTATGCACCTGGGGTAGAGGCAGCCATAGCAACTGTATCCACGTCAAATGATGCTGGCCTAACCGTTATGTCTGCCTAGTCCTGTAACCCTCCAAGTGCAGCCATAACAATGCAGCTTTAACCCCATCTCATTCAAGGTTAAAGTTCCAGTGACTTAGCCCATTTATATCACTATGGGAGCAGGCAGATGTAACAGTTACATCAAAAAGGGTGAAATACACCCATCAGCAACAGCTCCCCCTCTCCTTTTCAAGCAGTTCAAAGGCGCCTTTGTCCCTAAGCTAAGAAGGCACGAAGGTTGTGCCCATGACAGAGGCCCACGTTTGGGAAAGCAAGGTCTCTGCAAAGGATGGAGGGTTTTCATGGACAAGCCATGGGGCTGGCTGGAGAAAGAGGAAGCAGTGAGCAGGGGAAGGGGGTGGCTGCGCACAGCATAGGCAAGACCAGTTCTAGGGCACTGCCTGAGCCAAGAGCCAGTTCTAGGTGGGTAGACTGCAGCCGCTCGCTGCTCTGTCTGTCTGTTACTGGGGAGGAGAGTGTGAACCAAATCCAAGAGTAAACATTTCCTGTGGTTCCACACTCCCAGGACAAGGATCCCCAGGAAGATGTAGACACTGCCATGCTCAGCTCAGTGGTGCAAGCCCTCACTTCCCTGTGCCCTACTGCACTGTGGAGTGAACAGTCCAGAGATAGGCATCCTGGGAATGGAGAGTGTCCCAGGTGGCAGCACAGAGCTGGTGGTAGCTTTCACCCAGGATGAGAGTATGACAGGTGCTCTATGCCCTCTGTCTTGAGGTGTGGGGGGCAAAAAGGGGAGCACGTAACCCCCTTCAGATCCACTTGCTGGGAGGGGATGCTAGGTCCAGGTGGTTGTGAAGCCTACCTCACTTTTCCCTGTACCCTGGGAAGTGGAAAAATGAGGAAGAAATACAATGGGCTGCTGAGGCCAGGTGCTAGGTGCTAAAAGAGAAGGAACTGGTCTGGTATGTACACTCAGGCCCACATTAGGATGTGGCTGGGCCCATGTGGCTCTCCCAGTGAGGTCATAGGTCATGTGCTGGCTTTAGCAAGGGAGCTTCACCCAGCCTGGCTCCAACACCCACTACTTCCTACTTACAACAGCTCCAGCAGCTCTCCAGTACTTCCAGTACAGCGCGTGCAGCAGGCAGTGGCAGGCCCAGCCTGGCCTGAGAACATTTGTGTTTCATGAGTCCAGCTGCTGCCAGCGTTTTCCTGAGGCAGCAAGTGACAGACTGGGAACTATGACTTTCTTCAGCTAAGTCTGAATAAAATGTCCTGGGCCAAAGGCCAGGCACTTTGATAGCTTCAGGGCACTCTCTGTGCTAGATGACAAGGACCTGCCACAAATACTGGAGGCCCAAGAGCTTAAGTTCACCAAAATCCTTCCAAATGGAAATGGACAACCTCAGCATGGGAAAGGGCTTCCAGTTCCCTCTGTAACAACACCGGGGAGCCCAGTTACTCCAGCTTTCACCATCTTCCTTGTGAGTAACTTTCCTGCTTGGCACCTCTGAAGGAGAAAACCCACTTCTGCTGCCTGAAGAAAGTGAGTTTTGAAGAGTATCCAGCAGCCTGGCTTCAGAGAGGGCTGGGGGAAACCTGAAGGTCCTTCCCTGGGGTTTTCTTCTCCCATCAGGAGACTGAGCTGCTTTCCAGTGGGGATGTTAATGGTCCCCAACTCCAAAGAAGTCAGCACAGCCTTGGGACAAAGTTCAGGCCTCTCCCTTCTTCTGGGCCTCTCATCTCACAGCTCCTTCCCTTTGCCCAGGAAAGCATCTACTGTTCTCCTGCACCAATAAATTCAGGGCTCAGGGCCCATCAAAAGCTCTGGGGATCAAGCCTAGAGCTGGACAGGTGTGTGCTGGACCCACTGGTCCAGTCAAGAGGCTGTGAAGGGAATTCTCTTTCCTCAGCCAGAACCTCTTGCTTTCATGGCATTATGTTTGTCATATGCCTTTCTCTAGCTTGACCCAGCAGGGAAAGCAGCTTCGCTCGCTGTGTCACACCTGATGCTGCCCTGCCCAGCTCCTGCCTGGGTCTACAGCATTGGCATTGGGGCTCCAGGCAGGAGCTTCCACTATGCTAGGAGGGTGGCAGTAGTGACTATGGACACTGCTGGCAGGTTCTGCATCCAAGCTCCTGAACCTACCAGCAGCACCCACAGCTGATGCTGCTGCCTGCCCACCAAGGCACAAGCTCTGTCCAGGTCCACAGCTGATGCCTGATACCGCTGTGAGGAAGCAGTGTTGCCAGCTCACCTGGCACCACAAGGCAGCCGGAGCTGCTGGTTGCTCTCAGGCCCAATCAAATCTGTTGGCAGGCTGGATTCAGCCTGCAAGTTGTGTTTTGCCCACCCCTGCACTAGAGGAAATTCTCTCCAGCCACCCTCTTCCACCCTTGTCCTGCATGCTAACGTAATGCCCTCTGGAAGCTTTGGTAATGATGTAGCAGACAGGGGCACAGGAGCTTCTGGCTACAGCACCTACACGCTGACAGTGACATCACTGGGGCCCTGCACAAAATGAGATACTGAGACAACAACCCTGAAGGAAAGCACACTGGCAACTGAAGTAGGGGATGCCTGGCACTCAAGGCTTAACTCAACTAAGCCAGCTCAGGCACCACTAGTAGAGAAGACAAGGTGGTATGGGCTCAGAGGCCAGCTCAGGTCAGACTGCCTTGCTGCCTCACCCCATACAGCAAGTGTCATCCTGACCAGAGAAGTGCCTTCTTGGGCCTGCGGCCCTGGCACTAGAAGCCATAGGTTGGGTGTAGCTGAGGTCCAATGAATAGGAAGTTTTATGGAAATGGTTAAATGGGGGCCATGCAGGCACAGTGGAGTAGAGAGCAGGCCAAACAAGTCCCTTCAGACAGCACTGAATCCTGGGACAGCAGCAGGAGGACTGCGCACACAAGCCCAGTGATGCTTGTGCAGAGACACATGAAACTTGTGCATTTGTAGCGTCGTTGCTATTAATCACTCAAAAGCAAGACCGCTCCTGTGTACTATGATGGGGGAGATGTGGCATGTGATACAAGGGCAGCAGAGGAGCAGAAACAATAGTCCCAGGGAATTTCTCCAAGCCTGACAAGGCCTTTGCTTGATTTTCAGTCACTGGCAGTAGCACAGCACTCCAGGCACAGCTCCTGTGCTTTAATAGTCACGCAGGCATTTACAAAAAAAGATAGTCATGCCCCTGGAGAGATAACAGAAGACAAGATTTAATGGAATTGGGAACTGCGGTGTGGTTGTGAGACCCATCAGTGGCTGTGCGAGAGCATCTCCAGAGACGCGTACTCTGAAGCCCCAGCATGAGGCCCGGGAGTGCAAGCAAGATTCTACCGCTAACCGGAGCAATAAAAATATTTCCCGAGGAAAACCACACACACAAACAAGCGCTCCTGGCTAATGCCCAACTAAGAAGAAGTTTTGAACAAAGCAAGCAATAAGTACAGCTCCTAAAGCCTGAAGAGAACAGTCTAGCCATAGGCTGCAAAACCTCCAGTCTTGGAAGCTTTTAAGTGCAGTTTAGACATTTGTCTGGGCTGGTTTGGACAGGGATGATCTTGCTGTGAATGGAGGGCTGGACTAGATGGCCTTCTGAGGCTCCTTCAACCTTCTTTTTCTGTGATCTCCTATGACAAGCCATTACATTCCAGCACATTGCCCCTGCAGAGCGAGTGGCAGCTGCTGGTACCAGTGCCCAGCATGGGCTGGGCTGATGCTTCCCACCCCCTGTTCTCTACTGAGCCAAAGCCAGGTCAGATTTAAAGTCTTGTCATGTGCCTCAGGGCTTGTTTTGATCCATTTTCCTCTTGTTTACAAAGATGAAATCCCTCTGTTACATTTGTGCTTCCATCAACAACACCCCTTGTTCAAAACAGATAAAATTTGAAAGCTCATGAGCCCAGTTTTCAATTCTTTTCTCATTTTCATTTAAGCAGCAAATTGAGCTGAGGTTTCCCATTTACTAGACTTCATTTTCCTGCCTCCAGGATGCAGTGCAGACACCACAACTTCTCCACAAAGAAATGTACATTAATCTCCATCTCCCCCCAAGGGCTGGGTGTGTGTCCAAGCAGAAATCCAAGTCAGCCCAGGCCAAAACTGAAAATCAGCCATGAGCACAAATCCAACTCTGCTTTGGTGGCTACAGGTTCAGGTTAAGCAAGCTGGAAGCCTATTTCTTCCACATGCCCTCAGCTTCTATCTAGCTCTTGAAAGACTGCGTCAGCCTGTACATTTAGTGTTGGGTTTCTGCAGGGTTATCAGGGAAGGGAGAAATCAGGAATTCAGAAGAGGAATAAGAGGAAAGGGATGATTCCAAGCCAGCTAGCTTTAAAAAAAAAAAAAGCAAGATTTCAAGAACAATATGGAACAGCAAGATACAAGGAACTATTTCTAATTAATTGTTTTTCAGCCCAGCCATTGCTTCTGGCCTTCAGATGATGCAAGAGCTGAGAAAGTATTAAAAGCTCCTTTGAACAGAAACTGGGATACTGATCAGCTCACACATTCAAAGCCCCAAGGTCAATGCTGAATCCTTTCCAACAGTTGATCCAGATATAACAGAATGTAATGCTTATCAATATTATTATTACATAAATGCTGACTTTGTCTCCATCACTGAAGATGAAAAAAAAGAGCAGTCCCAGTCCCAAAGAGTTTACAATCACTGGGCCAAAGAACATTCATTTAATGAGCTTATTCACTAAACATGTCCTCCTTATCCTTCTCTTTGCTACAGAAATACCTTTTGCTTATTCAGATCTCTCGCTGGAGTCAGAAATGAGCATATGGAAATCAGCACGCCTCTATGAACAACTGGCAGCATCCCAACAACACAGTGGACTTGTGCCTTTCCACCCAGGTGCAATGCTGAATTGTGCCTTGAATGGCGGATGCAACTGTCTTGCAATTAGGCCCTGAAACTGTCACAAAAACCCTGCACTCTGGATTCTGCTTGTCGGTAACCTCAGCAGAGCCAGGAGCATTCTTAGGCTCAATAGATTTTCTTCTTCCCATTGCACTTGTGAAACAGGCTTTTCAGCACCCACATACTTTGTAAACAAATCCCATCCCTTTCATTGGCACAGACAATCCCCATCTTCCCTAAGCCATGCTGAGCCACCTAGATCCCAGGGCTCGCACAGAAAGGATATTGCAGAGAAAAGATATTTTAGTCACTCTTATTGAAGTGAAAACTAGAAATAAACTTACAAAAGCAAACTATGCACACAAACCACCTAAAACTGGGACATCAACCTCACTAGGCTGTGGGCTGGATGTGGATGGCAAAGTTTGTCATGGGCCAGATCCAGACCCAGGTGTGAGGGCTACCACAATGGTGGTGCCAGTGGCACAGAGTCCAAGGCAGCAAGTCCAGGAGCGGCAGTAGCAAGCCAAACTTACCACTGATGGCCATGCCCAGAGGGTCCAAAGGGCTTTGGATTCAGCAACAGGCTATGCCCCTCAACTTCTGGTGGTCCACCAGTAGCCCAGACGACCAGATAAGAGGGCCACATGTTTGATACACCTGAACTAAAAGAACAGGACAAATGCCACATGGGCCATGAGTATTAGCTGTCTAGTTGCGTGACATATGTCCAGTCGTGGGCTGAGCAATGTTTAGCAATTCAGCAGGCCAAGAATTCTGTGGCAGCTTCTTTTTACATTAAGGCATTGGCTTGTTAACACATTAATTAGCTGTCAACATCATCAATGCATTCAGCCCATCTCTGCAGAAGCTCAACTGCACTTACCTGCTGCCTCTTCTCATGTTTGTTTTTCAAGCTGCTCTTGTATAACCCCTCACCACTGCACTGAGAGATCTGTCAGGGTAGATGCTGGTGCTTTTGGCAGCTGGGGCTTTTGGCACACTGGAGATGTGAAGGCAGTCTAGGACTAAGGTGTAGGAACACTGGCTAGATGCCTGCACTGCAGTGAAACAACTGTTCTCAGGATATTTTGCAGTTAACACCCATTACTAGGAATGGAGCTAGTCACCCCTCCAAGGTCTTGTTTCCCAGTCTGCAGGCAACTTGAAGGTACTGCTGCATTATTTGCATTCTGTTCGGATTTCAAGGTTTTCTTTTGCAACCATGTGACTATAAATACAGGGTCAGATTTTCAGCACAGAACAAGGGACCAACAGAGGTCTGGATATAGCCCTCAATTACAGTGCGGTAGCTTCTACTTTGGGGTAAGAGAATGGGAGGAATCTATCATTTTGGACAGCAGACTAGGTTCTAAGTGACAATAAACCAGTGAAGGAGCAGAGCCCAGCCAGGCTTTGCTCTCTCTCGCATCTCTTCTGTTCCCATTCATTTCATTTTTCTATCTCCTCCAAGTTTTGATCACTTCTTGCTATTGTTCCCTGAACACACAACTCCTGGTTGCCCTGCCCCCTTGGAACTACCTTGCATTAAGGGTGCTGGCCAGGTGTCTTTCGCTGCTGGGATTGTCTGGGCTTAAGTGTTTTGTTATTTTCTTCTACTTAGTTCCCCTTCACTTCACCACACCAGCCTCACTGATATGCACCCTGCTCAAGCCAAGACCTGCCCCCACCTTCACTTTCTCAACAGATGCTGCTCAGTGGTGGTTCAGTTGTACCCACTGCTGACACCTGCTGGCAATTAACAGGTAACTATGGCAGAGCAAACAAACCCACAACTGGCAAGAAGGCCAGGCCTTCCACTTAGCAAGGGGTACTCAGGATTTAGTCTGAAGTTAGGAGGAATGCAGAGCAGGGTGGCACCTTACAGACTGTCAGTAACTTTGAGAGGCAGGAGCTTTCGCAGGCTACAGTCTTTCTTATCAGATGCCATGTAGGGACTCTCACAGCATTTAATGAAGTAGGCTATGTCCCATGAATGCTCTTGCCACTATCAGCAAGTTAGTGTATAACAGTGGAGGCCAACCTTTTTGGCAGGCATGTCATAAAGTAACCCCTATGCCCTCAAGTGCCACTCTGATCCCTTTCCCCTGCCCAATCTGTTGCTTTGCTTTCTGCCTTATGTTGCAGCATTCCCTGCTCCCTCCCCGATTTGCTGCGTACCAAAGGCTATCTGTGCCATTTACGGCACATGGGCCACAGGTTGGCCACCCCTGATCTATAAGGTGCACCCCTGCCCCGCCTTCTATTTAGCAAGGGTATTCAACAAAGGTACATCATATCCTACCAGAACAAGTGACATTTCTCTTCCCTGCAGCCAACTTCTAGAAAATGCTCCTTGAGATCCCATCATTACAATCCAATGTTGCCACAAAACCCTTGGCAAAACTCTTGGCTTTTGCTTTTTTTTTTTAACATGTTCCCAGTGTTGTCACCGAGTTAATATGTAACAAGCACCGGCACCTCTGAAAAAGTGTGAAGGTGAGAGGGGCTCAGAGAACTGCATCATCAACACTTTCACAGGGTTCTCACGAAAACACTATGTGTTGATTAGCAGAATTTAAAAGAACTTGTGCTCATGTGGAAGAATAAGGCAAGAAGAATTTGTGCATAAAACAGCTCAGCCTGGAGGTAATGCAAGATTATTACAAAGTATGGGGCAGAAAAGCCTACCGGAAGCTGCTAAATTCAAACCCAAAGGAGGAAGAGGCCCAAAAAACACCAAGAAGATTTGCTCAGGTCTGGTTCTCAGGTCTTTACCCTGTCACCATTTGAAATCAGCCACCTCCTTGTTGTCAGGGCAACCAGCTTTCTAGTTTGTCCCACCCAACGTCACGTTTTCCTTGCTTTAGCTCAGTCACTTAGCCAAAACCACATATGGCAACTCCATTCCCATGAGTACCAACAGCAGTAGTAGAGGGCAAAGCAGAGAATGAGGGTGTAGTTCTCTTCAAAGAAAAAAAAAAGCAAGCACCTAAGACTTGGGGTTAGGAACCAGAGTGTATGCAGAAGGTCACCTGCCCCAATTTGAAGATCAGTAACATATACAGCTCTTGGCCTCTGAGCACCTCCTCTGTTCTCCACTCTCTCAAAAATAAGCTTGTCTTCAGCCTGCCCAGAAAACAAACAGATTCAAGAGGATTTACTGGATCTATGTACTTGAGATGCATCCAAGACTGCTTACAGAGCACTGAAGTCCTAGCATGGGGAGGGCAATCAGGGTTCTATGGGGCTCAAAAAAGGCTTGGGGCTTTCAGTACGTTTCTACTGAGCTATACAAAAGCTTGCCAGAGGGCTGGCTAAGTTCCCAACCTCTGGAAAAATCAGCCAACCACACTTTGCTAGTGGGGAAGGTCTGATCCCACTGGGCTCAAGGTAACAGCTTGCCCACATCTTGCATTAACAGGAGATGCTGTGCTACACCTGCCTGGAAGCAGTGCATGAAAAAGGCTTGATTTAGTGAGAGGTATGTACAAAGGAAGACGGTTACATTAATCCACTACTGTTTGCTCTTTCCCTTTGCCGTAGGAGGCTTGCGTGCACAGATGCCATCGGTCTGCATCTAAATGAGACCTGTCTAACTGCTGACGGCTGAAACCTTTGTGAAAAATGAGAAATGAGGGCTTTGGACAACATAGGTCCCTAATGAGGAACCGGTAAAGTCTGACTTGCTGCAGTCTCTCAAAGATCATCAAAGGGAAAGCTGCTAAGATAATGTGAGAGATTTGGATTTCTGAGAGGACAGGGAGAAAATGCTACTGACAGATGCATAGATCTATCCTAGCAGGATGGCTCAAGATTGGGGAACAAGCTTTGCGCAAGCTGGTTGGAAGCAGCAAGTGGACACACAACACTGAGGCAGCAATGTTGCCCAGCTCATGCTAACTGCCAGCCTAGAGGCAGGCATGGACTCAGCCTGGCAGAAGCAGACTAGTGAAGTAGCAGAACTTCCTCATGTGTTGATCCACCGGTATAGAGGCAAAAGACACATATGGGTCAACCAGAGTAGAAAGCACGAGCACAAGGTAGTGCATAACTTACTACATAACCAACACACCACGGCAGGTAAGCGCCTCACACCATACCTGTGCGAGGAGGATTAGTACTCAGATGGGGAACCTCATGGGGGAAAAAAGCTGACAGGAAGTGACAGGTGCTGGGGCTTTGTCACTGCCCAAGTCAGTCCTGCACCCTGAGCCCCAGCATGATGTGAAGGGGGCATTGTGCAGCTTCAAATACCATCTTTATGGATGAGCTGTGAGCAAGGCTCTAGCATTCCCAACTACTCAAATCACAAAGCATGCTGGCCACCAGGAAGAAAATTTGCCCTTGAGATGCGGGCAAAGTTTCCCCCCTTCCCTGAATTCCCTCCTACAGCCCTGAATGGCTACTTTCTGTCCATCCCAATCTCTTGGTCACAGAGCACTATGGACACTGTTCAGCAGCCACTGCCTTTCTCCACAGGGTTGGCTCAATTTCAGGAGAGAGGAAGTAGCTGCTAGCTATGCCGTCTGTCTGAAGTGCTTTGGGGCTCCCAAAGCACACATTATTTCAATAGGATGCAAGAAAATAAAACATTAGGCAAAGCTGTGAACAGTTTATATCTCCCCCCACTCCAGCCCCCTGAAAAAGGAACGAGAGATACAGCTGCTATCTTACTGCAACACATAAAGAAAGGAGAATTTAATTCAGAAGACTTCCTTACATACTGGTATTTAAAGAACAAGTGCTAGGGCTTTCCAATGAGGTGTTCCAATTTAAAGAACAAATGAGGCTTTCCAATGAGGCCTCAGAAACTGCTTTTTTTTTTCCCCCCCTAAAGAACGTGTCTGGGGTAGTCCTAAATGATACACAAAGCCTTTTATTCCAGTTCTGAGGGACAGGAGAGACAGAGGACTCCTACTTCAACAGGTTACCAGCTATATACCAGATTACAGAACAGAAGAGGTTGCACTCACCAGAGTAACAGCCTTGACTTTTGAGAGCAAGTTTGTGTAGGCACTTCAGAAATGAAGCTCAGCTTCAAAATACAAGCACTGACCACTTTGGCTTAGATTTTTAATATAAAAACAATGTACAAAAAGGCTAAAATGTGACAAACCACTGGAAATACTGTGATTAACATTCTTCCTTACACAGAAAAAAAACCCCTGAAACAACCCCCCCACCCCCCAAAATGATAAGAAGCATTGAAATGTACGTTTTCTCCCCACCCCAAACATCCACGCACACACACCAAATCGTTATATACTCAAAATGCTTGGTTACAAAAAGGCATGGCATCTTCGCTAGGAACTTCAGTGCAACAGGGCTATTCTCGATGGACCAGCACAAATAAACCCAGTAAAAAGAGAACTGCATACTGCAAAAGAAACCAGCAGAAGAGAGTCAGAATGTGCATTCAGATTCTGCAGGAACAGTAACAAATGTACACAGAACAGACACTAAATACAGGTGAGCTCAAACCAACAAGACCGTTTTTAGCAAGGAGAGTAATGAAAGGGCAGACGTACCTTAAATTTGGGGTAGTCGTTCATTAAGATTGTCACAATTCCAATGTAGGGCACAAATCTAAGGAAGAAAAGAATTTGCTCACTGAAGACAATTTTTAGGCTAAGTTTTGCCCCTGGACATACATAACAAGCATCTAGGAGTCCTCCATCAACCCCCTGATTGTGTCCGAGTGGCCAGCCCCAGCTGCTTTGGCAGATGGAGCAAGAAACCCTGCAGCAGGCAGTGATAACTAGATAAGATGTTCTAAAGGAGACTTACTTCTACTCCTCATTGGGCAGACTGGGCAAAACTCTGAAACACGCTGCGTTCTAGGGCTATGCAAAATTTTGGCAGCCGTTTCATTTCGGAGGTATTTCAGCCTGTTTTGGCACCCGAAACACTGAATCCAAAATGAAACAGAAGGCTCTGAAACATCTCCGTAACAAAACCATCCAAAACATTTTACAGTTTCAGAGCTGGGCTTGCAGAGAAACAGAAACTAAGGAGAGGGAGGGGGAAGGACTGCTCTGATACTGACATCTGTAGCTGGCCAGCGCCTGTGATCTGTCCCTGAGGTCCCTTCCAATCCAGCGCTCTGGGGGAGGGATGGCAGCCTGCTGTCATCCTGCATGCAGATCTGGGAGCCTGCACCCCCCAGAAGGAGTCTGGCACAGCCCTGCAGTCTCCCCAGGTGGTGCAGGCCCCCAGATCTGCGCACGAGATGACAGCAGGCGGCTGCTGCTGCAGGCAGGTGATACAAGTTTTGCTTTGAACACAGTTTGAGGTGCAGTGTCACAGAAACCCCTGCACCTATCTCCTTGAAACTTGGCAGGCTTCATGCCCTCAGAAGGGGCTACTGTCCCTGCAATTTTCATCTGAATCAGGCAAGAAATTACAAAGTTACAGGCATTTTAGTGATTCCCTATTGTAGCCTATGACCAAATAACCAAAACAGCGTTGAAACTCCGAAACAGATTCAGACAAATCGAAACGGAACAGCGATCCAAAACACCAAAACAAATCACTGTCCCTCTGAAACGGCCAAATCCGAAACAGAATCGAAACATAGCTGTTTCGCACAGCCCTACCTTCTCCCATCTCATTCCCAAAGGACTCCTCTGGAGTCCTTTACACCTAGCACCAGGACAAATCTTTTTTAATCCTATGAGCTTTCCACCTCACTGACATCTCGGGGCAGTAAATGTCACAGGTTAATTAGGTACTGTGTTTTACTAGGCATTTCAGTGCCAGGTTTACTGTCTTTCAGTTAATTCAACATATCTCCATGCTCCTGTATCCAGAAAGCATGAAGATACAATATCTGAGGTGCAACTTTGCAACTTCCCCTAATGGTCTCATCATGACCCATACTCGCTCCTCTGGGATAACTCTTCCCCATCTCAATTCACAATATGGGCTTTTCCAGGTTTCCAACCTTTATGTCTGCATTGTAAGCATCTAAGATCTACTGCACAGATGGGCCAGTAATTCAGGACAGACAAACCACTGATCATAAAGTGAAAACACCTTAATGCATTTAATTCTTAACTCCATCCCATATGTACCGTAACGGGTTTGATTTTGTGAATGTTGCTATATATGAAGCCTGGACCTTCATGAAGCTGCCCACTTGTAATGTACATAAATCCTTACTTTAAAACAGCGACTCTCAACCTTTTTAGGTTCAAGGCACCTGTCCTTGGACTCGAGGCACCCCTTGGAAAATACTAGCTCCTAGTTTTCGCTTGTTTTTTTCAACTATGGAAAAATAATAAAGCAGTTTTTCTGTTGCAAAAAACTCAGAAAGACCACACCAGGTCAGAATGTTTTTAACACTATGGATTCCTAATTGAAATCTCTGGGTTTATGTTGTGAACCATGTTTGCCCACTTAACAGTGCTAACATTGTGTGGCATCCCACTGCATCCTTGAAAGGATCTGCAGGCACACCAGGGTGTTGAAGAGAATCACTGCTTTAGGTGGTGTTGCAGAACCAAATTGAAAACTAGTCCCCATCAAGCACAGTACTTTGCCACTATTCCTATTTTGTCCATCCATTCAGATTAGTCAAAACTCATGTCAGCAGGACAGATGCAACCAAATAATGTCATCTGTAAGCTGTCACTTCATTGCTTATCACTTACATAGTTATGTACATGTGTTCCTGGATAATACAGTTCCTAGAAGAAACAGTTCAAAATAAAACATTGGTGTGGTGCCCATCAAATTAGTTCTACCTGAAACAAACAAGTTTGTGATGGCAAGTGACAGTTAGCACTCTTTTTGCAACAAAGAATGAGTTCCAGCTATAAAGGAAAGCACTGCTATGAAATCTCAGGATATCTGGATTCCACTTAGATTTTAAAGCAGAAGCAGAGGCAACCTTTGCTTGTTTGGGTATGCCTGCAAAATTGACTTTTCAACCTCACTTCCCAACTGAGTTCACTCTACAATGTACAGGCCTGAAGATTACCATGTGTACTAGTAAAGCAATTCAGTGGGAAACATCCAAATTGACTAGATGCTTTATAAAACAAAAGGCATGCTTAGGTCATCTCCAGGTTGCAGGTGCAGGGAAATCAGAGCCCAGAATATAAGAGGGTCCTTGAATAGCTTGATAATTAGAAATTGTCCTTTCAATATTAGTACAAATAAGGCAGGTTCTAAGAATGCTAGCTTCCAATCTGCCAGGCAGCAAACAGTACATTCAGGGCAAATTTAGCACTTATGTTTCTGATGAAGACACTATAAACACTAGGAAATGGGAAGTATTACTCCATCATATAGACCTGACAAGCTGAAGCACCAAAGTGACATGAACAGATTTGAGTTGCAGAGCTAGCCATTTTCAGATCAGGTCATTGTGCCCAAGTCCCCAGTACTAAAACATTTAATCTGATCTTCAACAATGTCTGTATAGCCAGTCAAAAGACAATCCGTCTTTTGGATGATTTTCAGTCAAGTGCTACTACTTTACAGGTCACCTCCCTGAGATTTTTTCCTTACAAGCTTGTGCCTCTACTTGATTCCATAGGGTGAACTAAAAAGTGCTTTCTGTGGTCATTACTGAGAGCGCTGAGTTCGCTATTCCCTAGTTTTGCCATGATCTTTGTGGGACTCAATACCTTCAATTAAGGTATAGAGCACAATAAAAATTTCTGAATCTTGGAAGGAAGGACATCTTGGGTGGTTAAACATGGGAACAAGTTGTGGAGAGAGGCTGCAGAATCTCCATCTTCAGAGAGTAAGTGCAGGTTAGACAAAGTACTTGCCTGGCCTGCTTTAGATGCAGACAATCCTACTTTGAGCAAGGGGTTAAGTTAAACTACTGGTTCTCAATCTCTTCAGTCAGGGCAACCCTCCACAACTTCTGAATGTGGCAGTATCCCCAGTTCAGAACCACTGTTGTACTCAGCTTACCTCAGTGGTTCTCAACGAGGTACTAGTCAACAGTAAAACTGCCCCACACACCTGGGCCCACAGCCAGACCAGGAAAGGCTGTGGCACATGCATGCCCTCCTCCTGCATTAGGATTCTCTGATAACCCTAAAGCAGGAAGGAGAGCTGGCGTGTGCTGCAGCTCTACCCAGTCTGACCCTACAGTGTCTCCCAAAACCATCAGCACACAGGATAGGTGGAACTGTCCCACATGCCTCTGTTTCCAGGAGAAGCGTGGTGGGTGGCAAACTGGGAAGAGCTGCATCCTGCACCAATTCTCATAACTGCTTTAAGATTATTGGACAATCCTAATGCAGGAGGAGCACGTGTGCATGCTGCAGCCCTGTACAAGAGGCACCATCCACATCACAAAATCCCTGAGGGGGTCTTGTGGCACCCTGATTGAGAACCACTGAACTAGATAACCTCCTGAGGTCCCTTCCAATCCTACTTTTCTTTAATTAAATGTTCATTAAGCAGTAGAGTTAAAAAGGTGTTGTTCTAAGCATCCCAGTGAAAAATCCCTTTGCTTCTCAACTTCTGCACTTCCAATGACTTTACACTTGTGCCATAATTTCACTATTTCTCAAGTCGCTGGAGCCTTTCCAGGCAGGCAAGACCTGAGTTTCTAATGTAAAAAACCTTGTCCACCCTTCATTATGCTTTGCAAAGCAGTGGAAGAGTACAAACCCATGGCAGATCAACTTTAAGCAGACTCTGTATGATCTTGTGGAAAGCTCATTCCCCTATACCAGGGAGACCTTGAAATACAAGCTCTCTTCAGTCAAGCCAAGCTAAGAAGTGACCTGCCTTTGTTATAAAGATTCCCACAGAACCTCCTGAAATACTATTTCTATTAAAGTCCCCATACAATCATAGACTGAAACTGAAACAGTCCACATTTGCCTCTATTAGATGACTTCACTCACCCTCTTGCTCTCCCAACAACATCTTTTTTCTCCAGCCAATGTTGCCCTTGTTTGTACAGTCCTCTGTCATCAACAGCATTGTTGTCTCCTTTTGTCAAAAACTTGATGTCTCCACTTTGCCTGGCAAGGAAAGAAGGACATGAATCACAAAACTCGTACTACAAGATGTTCTAACCAAGCAAAGACTAACATTGGAATGGTTAAAGCAGACATGAGCAGTCACACTGACTGGAAAGTCCAGTCAATGGAGATGACCCACTCTCCTCCCATAATGAAGACCAGAACAAGCTCCTGGCCCCAGCCAAATCCAACATGTGGATGTATTTTTGGCAGCAACTGGTAGAACATATTACTCATAGCAGGAGCACTTCTTATTCCCTTTGCTTCTACCCTTTCTGTCTCAATTGTCACATGCATCTTTCACACTTCTAGAGTGATGCATATTTCCAAGTAGTAGCCCACAGACAATACCACCAACTGGGGTTCAGCCTGCTCCTGTCACCCATGGAATGAAAGTAGCTCTTGTGCTTTGGTTCAATATTTCATAAGTTTCTCAGACTGTAGGGTTTACCCACAGGAGCAATGAGTTTAATCAATTACCTTCAGAAAAAGCACAAGGAGGACCTTCAGAGCCTGCATCATCTCCACCACACTTGAACCCAAGACCATTCAGTTTATAGGCATGAAGAAGAACCCAAGATGAGAGCAGTACCAGCAACGCTGGAGCTGGCAATGAGCTTCTTGAGGGTTTAGTTATTTTTAAGTGTCCTAAGTATGTGCGCCATTGGAATAGATGAGAATATAGAAAACCTACCTCAGCAAACTTGCAGCTGGAACTCAGTAACAGGGGAAGACATCAAAAGCAGCGTACAATGTAGTTCTACTCTGAAAAGTGATTATGTAAGAGTAGCATCTCAACAAACCTGAATCTTTTAATAGGTACTAATCCAGGCAACTGATTAAGAGGGTCAAAAGCTGAGTCATCCCATGGCACGCAGGCAGGGAAATAGATTCTGTTCTGGCTCCGCATCACTGGAATTGCTAACTAAATTCCAGTTGAAGACTTTATTCCTGGTGATGAAGAATGAACCTATGTGGGCTCTCCAAGCCCAGATGACTCTGAAGGACAGGCAGGTAGAAAGTATTTTCACTGAAAAAAAATTGTTCTAGAGTCAGAGAGGTCACTAGGGAACCCACAGAAGCGTTTACACTGTTCTTTTCCAAATAGAACTGCACATTCTGACTCTCCAGTAGACTACAATTTGATACTGAACCAGAAAGGAAATTGAAAGGGAAGACACTAGACAACTTCACTGTTGGATAGGGAATAGCTGGGAGTTTGGGTACCTGGGGAAGAATGGCAAGCAATAAATATCGGAGAAATTCTTTAAGATTCTAGGATAAAATACTAGCAATTTGCTAGTGACAAAGGAAGAAACAAAGTCTTCACTGGTTCAGGAGGTCTGCTCTGGTTCAAAGGGATCATGTTTTTCAGGGTTAACTACTGCCAAAGGATTAAATGTTAACTTTAAATGAAACCCATACTTCTGGAGAAAGGCTGGGATTCCATAAAACCCAGGGTCTGAGTTAGAACCAATTCACCCTCAAACAACACAAGGCTCACCTTAGTCTTTAAAAATGTTTAGTCTTGGGATAAAGCCAAGCATAGCAAGTTTGAGAAGATTGAGAGTGAAAAAACGAAGGGTTAGTATAGAATCCATCCCTCAGCCTAGGTTTTTAAGTTGATACCTGCACCAGCTGAGAGGATAATCTTACAGGATTTTCCTTTTCTAGTAACTTAACAGGAAGTGCATCCAGCTCAGACATCAGGACACAGTAACAAAAAGATAAAATATTAAAACAGCATTTTACACAGGGGAGTTTTGCAGATGAGCCAAGTCTTAAAACGTCATACATGATATATAAGAATCCTCAAAACTCCCATCTACCCCAATCTTGTTTTTAAATTCAGAGGGTTAAAGTGAAACTTTACTCTGAAAAGCTACTAAATTCTGGGCTAGAATTCATTTCTTGTAGTGTAAGGTTGCTGTATTAAATTAATAAGAGCAACAGAGATGCCTTTTATTAACTTAGTACATATGGACATGAGAGCTAAAAGCTAGACACATAGAATATCTGGTCTGACTCCAGCTGACTTTCTGCCCCTGAGGCAGGGGGCTGGACCCAATGATCTCACGAGGTCCCTTCCAGCCCAAATGTCTATGAAATCTAGTTGCCTGAAACCAACATTGAAGGTAGAGGTCATACTGGCAAGGAAGGAAGCACTGCACATAACTCATCATACTTGCAAAAATCACTCTCCACTGAAGGAATCAACTCTCCAGCTTTTAAGATAATTCATGACTTTGGGCACAGGGGGTGATTCTAAACTATGCAACTTCTAAGTACACACAATGCTTTGGGTACTAGAAGTATTGTGGGGATAGCTTATGGTGAAAATGTTTCCATATTCTAGCAAGCTAACTGGGCCACAGTAATCCTGAACATGAGATTTCTATACTCTCTTATGGAGGAATGAACCTATCAGTCCTAGTAAAGCTCCAGTTAATTGAGAATTCAGTAGTCACCTACTCAGCAACTCAGGCACCTACTCAGTTAGTAGGAGCTCAACATCCCTGTGCATCATTCTGTTGTGGCTCATGGAACAAAGACTCAGTAATTTAGTTCTCACTCAATTCCCTTTATAGCACTGGCCCAAGTTCCCCAAAGAACAGCCTTGCCCCCAGGCACAGCTCCAGTCATTTTCTACTGGAACAATGGAAGAAGGAGCCCCATGAGTAGTTTTCTTGGCAACTGTTCCTCAGTGCTGGCTCTCTGTCTACAAACTAAGTAGAATCACCAAGAGCCTCACTCCCTTCAAAACAAAATACAAAACTTGCTTTTGGCTAAAGGTTTTAAGTACAAGTTATACATAAAGTTAATTAGGCATTTGTAAGGCAGATTTTACCCTGTCTCAGAAAATGGGGGGAAAATGGTAATATAAAGGAAAAAATAAAACTTTAAATTAACACACTAAACACACAAAGTGCCTTTCACCCTTAAGGACCTTTTCACTCAATATATACAGGAGTAATTTCCCTTGCCACTCTTATACAAATCACACCTGGGGAAGAACATAGCAGCAGTGTAAAAGCACAGCTATATTACTCTGCAGTTTGGGACAGAAAATTAACACTGCACGAATGTTGTGGGAGGTATTATGGGTAGCACAACTCTGCATGGTTTGTCAGGACACCTGAGATGACTCCCCAGCCGGTGGTAACGATCTGTCAGTGATTTTTATTTCAAGTTGTCTGGACCTGGTGGAAAGTGATCTGGGCAAAGGTCCTTTCCAGCTCCCTGACACCCTGCCAGAACACTTGGTAAGCACCTTTACCATGGCTTCCTGCAGTACTGGATTTCCCCTGGGGGTTTCCCTTCTGAGACCATACCATCTTGTGGGATAAGCAAAGCCCAAGGCAATATGGTGCAGATATCTGTAATACAACCACCTGGGTTTTAGACATACTTTTCATGAATTTTCAATACTCGATGAACTATTGGAATTTCCCTTCCTTCTATCCTAAAGACGACAATTTCTCCCACCCTGATGGGATCTTCAATTCGGTTGGTTAAAAACAAGAGATCTCCTCTGTGAAATGCTGGTTCCATGCTGCCACTGAAAAACACAACAAACAACATTTGGATGTTTATCAATCAGCATTTGAAAGTTTCATTCTTCCAAGTAAACCCCAGGATACCCTTAGCAAAAGAGGCCTTGAGGCAAGCACAGGGAATTGGTATCTCACCTATGTTATATGCCGTTATTTTATCCCTACACTGTCATTGGTTCAGCTGGGCAGCAGGGCCAATTGGCAGCTGCAGTGTTAACACCAAACCAATCATAGATTTCATAGATTTCATAGACATTAGGGCTGGAAGGGACCTCGGAAGATCATCGAGTCCAGCCCCCTGCCCAAAGGGCAGGACGTCAGCTGGGGTCATAGGATCCCAGCAAGATAAGCATCCAATTTCATCTTGAAGGTGTTCAATGAAGGCACTTGAACCACCTCCGGTGGCAGGCTGTTCCAGACCTTGGGGGCTCGGACAGTAAAGAAATTCTTCCTTATGTCCAGCCTGAAACGATCTTGAAGTAGTTTGTGACCATTCCACCTCGTCATCCCTTGGGGTGCTCTGGTGAACAAACGTTCCCCCAGATACTGGTGGTCACCCCTGATAAACTTATAGGTGGCCATCAGATCACCCCTGAGCCTGCGCTTTTCCAGGCTAAAGAGCCCCAGGGCTCTCAGCCCGTCATCGTAGGGTCTGCTTCCCTGACCTCTGATCATGCGCGTGGCTCTTCTCTGGACTCTCTCAAGCTTCTCCACATCCTTTTTGAATTGTGGAGCCCAAAACTGGACGCAGTACTCCAGCTGCGGCCTCACTAAGGCCAAGTACAGGGGGAGAATGACATCCCGGGATTTGCTTGAGAAGCATCTATGGATGCAAGCCAGTGTTTTGGTCGCTTTACTAGCCGCCACATCGCACTGCAGGCTCATGTTCATCTTGTGGTCAATGATGACCCCCAAGTCTCTTTCTTCCATAGTGCTAGCCAACATAGCACTGCCGAGCCTATAAGGATGCTGCGGGGTTTTTTTCCCCAAGGTGAAGAACCTTGCATTTATCGGCATTGAACACCATCAGATTCTCGTCCGCCCACTTGCTGAGCCTGTTCAGGTCAGCCTGGATCACCCGCCTGTCTTCTGGTGTGGATGCTTTGCCCCAAAGTTTGGTGTCATCGGCGAACTTGGCCAGTCCGCTTCTGACTCCAGTGTCCACATCATTAATGAAGATGTTGAACAGTATGGGTCCAAGGACAGAGCCTTGGGGGACCCCACTGGTCACAAGACACAACGATGAGTGACTTCCATCAATGACTACCCTCTGGGTCCGACCCCGGAGCCAATTTTCCAGCCAGTGGATCATGGAGGACCCAAGGCGACAATTGGCCAGTTTCTCTAAGAGGCGATCATGGGACACCAGATCGAAGGCTTTTTTGAAGTCAAGATATATGACATCAATCTCTTCTCCCTTGTCCAGGTGATAGGTCACCTGGTCATAGAAGGAAATGAGATTGGTCAAGCAAGACCTACCCGCAACAAACCCGTGCTGGCTATCCCTTAAGATGTTGACGTCGGCCAGTCCATTAAGGATGGCCTCTTTAATAAACTTTTCTAAGATCTTCCCCGGGATAGAAGTCAGGCTGATGGGCCTATAGTTAGCCAGATCCACTTTCCTCCCTTTCTTGAAGATAGGTACCACGTTGGCCTTCTTCCAGTCTTCGGGCACTACACCAGAGCGCCAAGAGTTTTCAAAGATCCATGCTAGAGGCTGGACTATGATGCTCGCCAGCTCCTTGAGTACCCTGGGGTGAAGACTGTCAGGGCCAGCTGACTTGAAGGTATCCAGCTTCTCAAGATGTTCCTTCAGAAAGTCAGCATTAATGGAGGGCAGGGGATCACCCTCACTCGGACTTCCCGGCCCTGTAGCGGGCATGGGCGTCCCATGGGGCTGATGAAAGACTGACGCAAAGTACCTATTTAATAGGTTGGCTTTTTCCTGGGCGTCAGTTGTCAGTTGCCCCATCTGGTTCAGCAGGGGTCCAATGTTGCCCCTGCTTTTCCTCCGGCTCCCCACATATCTGAAAAAGGACTTTTTATTGTCCTTGATGCTCAAAGCTAGCTGGAGTTCAGTTGCACCCTTGGCTTTCCTGGTCTGCTCCCTACAGGACCGGACCAGTGCAGAATCAAGGATCTCGTCTCAGCAATGAAGATGATGGTGGCCAACAGCAATGTCACTGGACCAGATCACCCACTACTGCTAGAGCTGCAGCAGTGATAGTACAACAGTGGGAAGCTTTACGACGGTCAGTAAAGACACAGCCATTGTGAACACAACTTGTGCTCACAACAGAAATTGCTTTCAAGTTCCATCTGTCTGCTCCAGATGGGCTCAGCTAAAGGTCTGTTATTGTGATTCACCACTTCACCTCTAACGATTTCATTCCAGGCACTGCTATTCAAATTATTTTCCCTCTGCCTTGTAAATGGCAGAGTGTTACAGAATCCTTGACCTTTTTAATTTCAAATAAATAATACAATCCAAAAGGAAACAATGAACCGTAAGCACTGTGCACACTCCTATTATGCCTGGAGAGACAGGGCTGAGCTGCTATTCAGAAGGTACCCTTTTGGCCTCTCATCTTATTCACAGTGAAAGATGTAAAGCACCTCTCACTAGCACTCCAGTATCTCAGCAGTTAGAGAGAAGTTTTCCCAGTTTGCTTTTAAAGCGACTATGTGATGCTGAATAATATTACGGGAAGGCAAACTCCAAAGCCAGTATAAACAGAGAACAGGATCTGTGAAGACAGTCTCCACATATTCTATGTAGACCTTGTACATGATAGTTACCATTATTCAAGGAATGTCAGCAAGATGAAGCTTATTCAGTTGCAAATGAAACATCAACACCCTTATCACCTCCAGTGAGATGAACTCACACAGGCTTGATGATGTGTTACAGAAGTTACTGTAGAGTCAGCCACAATTCTGAACCAAATCTGTGGCAGAGAGGGATGCACAATTTCAAGGACAATATTACAGCTCAGAGGGCCATAAAACAGTTGTGGAACAATGGTCATCTCCCTGCGAAGCTTCTTATTAGGAAGCAGCATAACACAATTATATCAAGAACTCAAATGTTTCCCCAAGCCTGTTCCTGTTCATTGCTCTACAGAATAATCACAGGTTTCCCCTATAATAGGTTTCCCATTAATTAGACATTGCTTTCCTGTCACTACATGCTTTCAACTTTATTTCCATCATCAGCTCTTTACAACCTTAAAATATATTCACAGCCAAAGCCCAAGTAAAACAGGTAATGGTAACAGAAATAATGTATATAGATTTTCTGTTAGATGGTGGAAAATAGCAACTTGACTAATCACGGATGATCCTGCCTAGAGCATGGGCCTGGAGTAGATGATCTCATGAGCTCCCTTCTAGCCCTACATTCCTATGATCCTGTGAACCTCAGTGGAAGCTGTCTTTGTTAAACTAAATGCACTACTACAGTGGAAACCCAAAGTGGCAAAAACTAATGCACTTATGACATTAGCCTCAACTCCTCTTCTCCACCCTCCCCTGTGTTTCTTTCACAGGCATCTTCATGGTTACTTCTATAGTTTGCCTTTGCTATGAGATGCCTGCACCTAACACATCCATGAAGCCACTGCACAAACTCAGACAAGCACTTGGATGAAATGGTTTAGTGACGGATGATCCTGCTCCGAGTAAGAACTAGATGACCAGGGCGTTCCTGGACAACAACCCGCACATCACAACAAGGGACATGCTCAGTTGGGATGGGCTTCACCTGTCCCCCAAAGGTAAGCGTGTGTTTTCTTCTAGGTTGGCGGATCTCCTCCGGCGCGCTTTAAACTAGGCTCGCCGGGAGGAGGGGAAGATGAGGGCGGGGGAAGCTGTGGACCACCAAACCATGTGGCACCCACAAGGACAGCCCAGCCTGAAGAAAGAGAACATTGGGAACCTGCAAGACGCGGGGCAGCCAGCACTACAGCACAGGTAAGAAACGAGAAGGTAAGAAATAAGGGGCCCCTTGGGACTTGGAGCGGGGGGGGCAGCAAAGGCACCTGTCGCAGGGCTCAAGTGCCTATATACTAATGCTAGGAGCATAGGGAACAAGCAGGATGAACTAGCGCTCCTGCTTGCACAAAACACCTACGAATTAGTAGTGCTAACGGAAACCTGGTGGGCTTCGTCCCACGACTGGGCAGTACATATTGAGGGCTATAGATTGTACAGAAAGGACAGGGTGGGGAAAAAAGGGGGAGGGGTTGCGCTCTATGTCAATAAGCAATATACGTCAACCCTCATCAAGACGGAATCCAAGGATGAGGAAGTAGAAGGATTGTGGGTTAGGTTACATGGGGGGCAAGGAGAAAGGGATTTGGTGGTAGGGGTCTGCTACAGACCCCTACATCAAGGGGAAGAAATAGATGCGGGGCTCCTGAGGCAGCTCTCAGAGACCATAAAAGCTAAAGAGGCGGTAGTCATGGGGGACCTAAACTACCCAGACATCTGCTGGGAGACACAGACAGCAAAGTCCCACCGCTCACGCAGGTTTCTAACCTGTGTACAGGACCTCCACCTGACACAGGAGGTACATGGTCCCACTAGGGGGAATGCCATACTGGATCTGGTATTGGCAACAGGGGATGACATGGTAGGGGACCTACAGATTGGTAGCCATCTGGGGGACAGTGATCACCTAATAATAGAATTCACCATAAGACGTCGAGTGGGTAAGGTAACTAGTAGGGTGAAAGTACTAGACTTTAGGAAAGCTGATTTAAATGAACTCAGGCGATTAGTCGAGGACACACTGCAGAGTAGGAGTTTTGAAATGATGGGTGCCCAAGAAGGGTGGCTGTGCCTTAAGGAAACGATCCTTTGGGCACAAAGCGAGATGATCCCCGCGTGGGGTAAAAGAGGGAAAGGGGCCAGGAGGCTTCCCTGGCTGACCGCAGAAATCCAGGGCAGCCTAAGGGCCAAAAGGGGAGCACATAAAAAGTGGAAACAGGGAGAGATCACCAAAGACGAATATAACTCCTCTGCTCGTGCTTGTAGGGAGGCAGTTAGACGGGCCAAAGCTACCATGGAGCTGAGGATGGCAACCAAGTAAAGGACAACAAGAAATTGTTTTTTAGATATATAGGGAGTAAAAGGAAGGCCCAGGGAGGAATAGGACTCCTGCTAAATGGGCAGAAACAATTGGTGACATACAGGGGGAACAAGGCTGAACTCCTCAACGAGTTCTTTGCCTCAGTGTTCCTAAGTGAGGGGCAAAACAAGTCTCTCACTGGGGTTGTAGAGAGGCAAAAGCAAGGCACCAGACTTCCACACATAGACCCTGAGATGGTGCAGAGTCACTTGGAAGAACTGGATGCCTTTAAGTCGGCAGGCCCGGATGGGCTCCATCCGAGGGTGCTGAAGGCACTGGCCGACATCATTGCAGAGCCACTGGCGGGAATATTCAAATGCTCATGGTGCACGGGCCAAGTCCCAGAGGACTGGAAAAGGGCCAATGTGGTCCCCATTTTCAAGAAGGGGAGGAAGGAGGACCCAGGCAACTATAGGCCAGTCAGTCTCACCTCCATCCTTGGCAAAGTCTTTGAAAAAATTATCAAGGCTCACATATGCGAGAGCCCGGCAGGACAAATTATGCTGAGGGGAAACCAGCACGGGTTCGTAGCAGGCCGATCGTGCCTGACCAATTCTTTTTATGACCAGGTTACGAAACGCCTGGACACAGGAGGAGGGATGGATGTTGTATACTTAGACTTCAGGAAGGCCTTCGATACGGTATCCCACCCCATACTGGTGAACAAGTTAAGAGGCTGTGATGTGGATGACTACACAGTCCGGTGGGTGGCGAATTGGCTGGAGGGTCACACCCAGAGAGTTGTGGTGGATGGGTCGGCTTCGACCTGGAAGGGTGTGGGCAGTGGGGTCCCGCAGGGCTCGGTCCTTGGACCGATACTCTTTTATGTCTTCATCAGCGACTTGGACGAGGGAGTGAAATGTACTCTGTCCAAGTTTGCAGATGACACAAAGCTATGGGGAGAAGTGGACATGCCGGAGGGCAGGGAACAGCTACAAGCAGACCTGGACAGGCTGGACAAGTGGGCAGAAAACAACAGAATGCAGTTCAACAAGGAGAAATGCAAAGTGCTGCACCTAGGGAGGAAAAATGTCCAGCACACCTACAGCCTAGGGAATGACCTGCTGGGTGGCACAGAAGTGGAAAGGGATCTTGGAGTCCTAGTGGATTCCAAGATGAACATGAGTCGGCAGTGTGATGAAGCCATCAGAAAAGCCAATGGCACTTTATCGTGCATCAGCAGATGCATGACGAATAGGTCCAAGGAGGTGATACTTCCCCTCTATCGGGCGCTGGTCAGACCGCAGTTGGAGTACTGCGTGCAATTCTAGGTGCCGCAATTCAAGAGGGATCCAGATAACCTGGAGAGGGTCCAGAGAAGGGCCACTCGTATGGTTAAGGGCCTGCAGACCAAGCCCTACGACAAGAGACTAGAGAAACTGGACCTTTTCAGCCTCCGCAAGAGAAGGTTGAGAGGCGACCTTGTGGCTGCCTATAAGTTCATCACGGGGGCACAGAAGGGAATTGGTGAGGATTTATTCACCAAGGCGCCCCTGGGGGTTACAAGAAATAATGGCCACAAGCTAGCAGAGAGCAGATTTAGACTGGACATTAGGAGGAACTTCTTCACAGTTCGAGTGGCCAAGGTCTGGAACGGGCTCCCAAGGGAGGTGGTGCTCTCCCCTACCCTGGGGGTCTTCAAGAGGAGGTTAGATAACCATCTAGCTGGGGTTATCTAGACCCAGCAGTCTATGCAGGGGGTCGGACTCGATGATCTGTTGAGGTCCCTTCCGACCCTAACATCTATGAATCTATGACTTCCTGCCCTGTTTTTCCAAGATTCTTTCAAGCTGTCTCTCAAAACCCACTTCTACAGCAAAGCTCTGAGGGACAGATGACATTTTATAAGAGCATACACTTTGCCTGTTTGTCTCAACTTCTGTGTTATACTAAACTGTAAGCTCCAAGGCAGGGAGTATATGTCTGACAAGGCCTGGCACACAATGGATGTGAGCACGACACAGACAGAAGAATCAGAGGGTGTAAAAAGCCTTGTTCTCTCTCCAACACTGGTAAGCAAATATTCCCCATGAAATCCTAGCAGCCTCCAAATGTCACATTTGCGCCCCTTTTTCACAGAACAACATATTTCATTTCCTAACCACACCACACCACATGCTTTACTATGCTCTATGTGAAGCATCAGATTCACACTACATTCACAATGGCTTTGTGACTTTATTCCTTACAATCACATGGCCTCGCAGGGTGGGGGGGGGAGGTGTATATAAGGAAACCTTAACCTTGCAAGTCTAGTGCCTATATGTTTATGCAGACAGGTGAACGTACGAATGTGAATAAGGCTCAAACAAAATTAAAGACAGATGCTGGGGTAGCAAGCTTACAGCAGACAGCAAACCAGTGGTTCTCAAACTCGTTAGATTGGGGTGGGCAAAATGCAGCCCCCAGGCTGGATGCAGCCTATCAGGCCATTCTATCCAGCCCGTGGGGCCCCTAAAAAACTTAGAAAATTCATATTTCTCTGTCCCTGGCTGCCTGCCATGTAGCCCTCCATGGCTTGCCAAAACGCAGTAAGGCAACCTCTGCCCAAAATTATTGCCCACCCCTGTGTTAGACTCAAGGCAGTCTTTAGAAAACACCAGCTCAGAGCTTTCACTTCATTTTTGACTACAGAAATGTGATAGATTCTTTTGTTGTAGAGAATTCGAAAGGCCCAACACAAGGGCAGAATGGCTTTAAACCGTGAATTCCCATCTGAAATCTCTGGGTTTATCTCGTGACTAGAATCTAGTATTTATCTAGGATACTAGAACTAGGGGGTACCCACTGAAATCAGTAGATTACAGGTTTAAAAATAACAAGAGAAAGCACTTTTTTATGCAACACACAGTCAACTTGTGGAATTCATTGCCACAGGAAGCGATAGAGGAACACAGCATAGCCAGGTTCAGAGAGTATCTGAATAAAGCCATGAATGACAGATCTTTTAATGGCTATTGAACAGAACAGAACAGTTGGAGATGTTTCTTCTGGCATCTCTAAACCAATAAAAGTGGATTGGGGGGGGTGGGGGGAGGGAGGGAGTGGTGCTGAATAGGGGACATATCACCATAGAGCTATCTGGTTTGATGCTCTCCCTTTTAGTCATGCTAATCTTCCACTTCTGCCATGGTCAAACAGGCCTATTTGCTGAACCAAGGGAAACACAGACCTAGACCCACCAAGAAAACTATAACCACTAGGAGTGCAACTACTAATCTCAGGGGACAAAAAAGAAAAAAGAAAAAAAAAGGGGGGGGGGGGAGCAATGGTCATAGGTTAATGAGGGATCCAAAGAGGGACAAAAAGAAGAGCACACTGACCAGCACCCATTACTCCCTAAATGAGTTGGAGGAGCTGGTGGATGCAGACTAGAGAAATTCTCCTTGGAGAATTGAGTGAAAGAGTGACAGGAAGACAGCCCCACGCTCACCTGGGTTTAACCCAGCCAGATGATCTATCCTGGTCTGGTGGATGAAGAGTTTGGCCAGAGCCAGGAGGAGGTTGGCCAGGAATTCCCAGGATTTGGTGGCGCCACAGACAGGGAGTTGCATAAAAGAAAAGGTGCAGGGAGTGGTGTAGCCAGGGCCTCAGCAAGAGGTTCCTGAGGAGGTGGAGAAGGGGGCTGCAGCCTGGCAGCTCAGGCATATGCCAGGGTCTCCCTCTGCTGACAGAAGAGGCAGGTGTCAGGGGTGTCTGTGAATAGCTCCAGTTATAATACCCCTTTGGTGATGGCTCCAGGGAGAAGCCACCAGCTGAGGTCCTTGATGCCTTGTGAGATCAGGGTTCAGGGACAGACCTCTACGTAGCACTGTGGAAATCGTGGGCCTAGGCCCACCAAGAAAAGCTACAAGCCTCCCTGAATCAGGGGGCCACTGGGAGCACAACTATTAATTATGAGGGACAAATGAGACAGGGATGGGAACACAGGTCAGAGGTTCATAAGGAGTCCCCAAGAGGGACGCCAAGCAGAGCACGGCAGCCAGAGCCCACTGGCCCCTGAGCGAGTCCCTGGAGCCTGTTGGTGTCGACCAGTGCATCTGCCTGGAGATGGATGGGGTGAGTGAGGGTCAGCAGGATGGCACCAGTCGATGCGGGTCTCCCAGCCAGAGCCTCCTTCCTGCTCGAGTAGATGGCCAGCTCGGACAGAGCCAGGAGGCGGCTCACGGCGAGGTCCCGGGAGCTGGTGGCGGCAAGGAGGGGGGACGTGTGAAAGAAGAGCATGCGGAGAACTGCAGCCAGGAGCAGGCTCCTGGGGAGGTGGCGCTGGGGCTGCAACAGGCAAGCGCCAGCGTCTCTTCCCGAGGGCAGAGGGGCAGGTCAGGCGTGTCCGTACAGTGGAGGCAGCTGGCACAGGAGCCGCTTGCGGAGGTCTCCAGAGAGTCGACACTGGAGCTCCGAGACAGGCTTGTCGAGCACCTGCAGCCGGTGCAGACCCGCTACGGGCCTCCTCCCGCCCCCGGAGGCGCAGCCGACCGCCCGGAGCCCGCCACGACCCTCGTCCTCGCGGCTGAGCCCCCGCCCGGCCCCCAGCCCCCGGCGCGGCGGTACCTGAGCACCACGACGATGGGGCTCTCACTGCCCGTCACCACCATGAGCCCCTTCCAGATCATCAGCGCCGACGACACGATCATGCCGAAGTTCAGCACCTGGTAGTACAGCTGCGGGGGGTGGGGGAGAGGTCAGTGCGCGCCGGGCCGGGCCGGGCCGGGCCGGGGAGCCCCCCGAGCGGCCGTTAGGGGCGGGAGGAAGGGGGGGGGCCGCGCACAGCGTCACCTGCCGCTTGTTCATGCGCCGCACGTCGTCCAGAAAGTCCAGGGACAGCATCGCGGGCACCGCCGGCGCCGGCCGCAGCACCGCGCGACTTCCGCTTCCGCCCGGGCCCCCCAGCCCCGCCCACACGAGCAGCTCCTACTGTGTCGTCACCACCTGGCCCTAGCCCTGGCCCCGCCCACCCGCCTCGCAACCCGCGCGCGCGGTCCCCACCACGCCCCTCATTGGCCGGCGGCCGCGCCCCCTCATTGGCTGGGCGCAGCGCACGTGACCCGGCCCTGGGGCCAGATGAGGGATGGGGTGGGAGCTCCTCAGGTCTGCGGCTGCTAGGTAGCATCTCCCGCCCTGGCGCCGCGGCCTGATGGGGCCCTGCGGGTTGGGGTTGGTTGTCCCCTCTCCAGCTCCCCGTGTGAGGATGTTTTGACGGCCCCCTCGGCGCGGGGTGCTGCTGCAGCCAAGGGTGGGGGCTGTGCCTGGGCCGAGCCAGTGCTGCTGCTGCGGGGAGCGAAGCTGGAGGGTCCTGGCCAGAGCGTCTGGTCAGACCGGTCGCCAGGTCAGGGAGGAGCTTGACCCCCTGGCGAGATGGGCGCGGCCTGGGCAGGCTCCACCTGCGATCGGGTGTAGCAGCAGGACCTTGGCTGCCGCGGTTCCCTGCTGGGCGTTCAGCCTGCGCGGTGTCGGGGTGGATGGTCGTCTTAGGTGAAGTTTTAGATCGTGGCTAGCCAGGATGGTTTGCATAGGGATGATCCTGCCTCGGGCAAGGGTCGGACTAAATGACCTCTGGAGGTCCCTTCCAGCCTGACCTCTATGAGTCTGAGGCCACAGCAGTGACCACGTGGAGGTGGCCAAACAGGGTTTCAGCCCTCCAGCGTGGGGTCCTGGCAACTATCCAGCCTTGGCAGTGAAGGGGAGGCAGATTTACCACTTCCCCAGCTGGTGCTGCAGCCTGCATTAAACTCCCCAGCAGTGGCTATGCTGGTCCTGGGCTCCGTGCCTTGCAGGCTAGGCCAATCCCCAGAGCCAGGGCCTTCTGTGATGTTCTGGTGGGAGGGCTGGGAAAGAGTTGCACTTCCACTGCAACAAAGCAGTGGGGAAAAGTGACAACAGCAGTGGCCAGGTCCTAGCTCCAGCCCGTCTCAGACCCCAGCTGGGTCATTCTAGCTCATTGCTGGAAAATGTGGCCAGCCACTGAGCTAGGTAGCCTAAAGTCAGCTCAGGTAGCTCTCCACCCTGAGCCACTGCCCTATAGACACAGGAGGTAAAGAAAGGCTAGCACTCAAGCATCCCTCCCCCTGCCCCTTAGGAAGCTCTCCTTATGCTTGCCAGCACTTCGGCCTTAATGGGTTTCATGGGGAATGCAGTATAACCTAACAAACCCCCATGGCACCAGGAGGTAAGTTCATTATATGAGAGAACTTATAATAGTCAATTTGCTTTATCATGATGAAAAAATGGGTTTCTGCTATCTGGAGTGTTAAAAGCAGCAGTTTGCTATGAACAGGGTTTGCTGGAATGAGTCTAGTTTCTATCATTCCTATTGTGGGCTAGGATCCTCTTTCCACAGCCCTGCATGGAGAACTTATTGCCTGCACCATCAAGGCTGCTACTACCCAGAAGTGAATGGGCTATTTCAGTGCCCTGGGAAGAGATAATGTTGAGTGCCAGAGGAGGTGCTGAACACTGGAAAGCATGGGTGCTAAGTGCTGCGGGATGCTTCTGGCATCTCCAAGTCAGTGCACAGGGTCTTGCCCTGCTGGCCCCGCTGTAGTTAGAAAACTGCTGACAGCATAGCTAAGTGTTCACCTCTCAGAAGAGGAACCACAAGCAGAAGACTGTCCAACTCCAATTCAGGCTTCCACAGTCCCAAGATCAGGCAGTAAAATGACCAGTTTCTCTGTTTCCACCTCCAGTGACTAGAAGATATGCCATAACAATATAAAGGGACTGCTAATACAGAAGAGACTTCTGGTGAGGTGGAACACAACACAAAGCAGGACTTTATGGACAGCCTTCAACTTTGCTACCTCCCTCTCTTGCAATGCCAGGTAACAAGGGATTCAGATCATACATTGGCAGATGTCTGCCTCCCTCACTCCAACAAAGAGGGCAGGCTACTACTATCAGGTTGTTTCCTAGAGATCTGAACAGTTTTATGCTCATCCCAAATCTAACCCAATAATAGCAAAGAGTGTCATTAGCATCTACACAAATCAATGCACTCGAGCACTCAAGAAATTAGGTTTGTTTGGATGGGGAAAATATCCAACATCTGGTCTCCAAACAAGAATTGCCAGCTGCCAAACATGTTGAATGAGTCAAAATGTAGCCAATCCTATATCAAAGTCATCAGACAAATTCTTCCCTGTTGTTCTGGGAAACTTAAGTCCAGCCTCAGTTCAGGTCAGGTTGTTGCACATAGATTTCTCCTGGTGGTCCCTTGTGTTTTGGATGCAGTCTCCAGACCAGCAGGTGAAGTCACAAGTATGAGGTGATTGTTTCCAGACTGATTCCATTCTTCAAAATCCCCAGCAAGTGCAAGCAATCACTGAGGATTTCCAATTTGATGGATGCGAGAGCTTGAGAATACAACACATAGATGAAAACAGGGGCATGTGCCATTCATGCTTCCAACCCTCATTTTCTATCATCTAGCTAGATGAGGGTTCATCAATCTATTATCTCACTATTTCAGCTCACTATGCTCCAATGTATGGCTATTTACAGTGGCCAAATACAGTCTCTCTCTCTCCCTGCAACCTAAATGTCCTCAAAGTCTAAAGGGTCAGCCTTTTGAACCTTAGACAGCATGTTTTACCTTTCCATTTAGATGACATTCTTATGAATATACAAGTTTCGGTAGCAAGGCTGCTGTATGCATTTTTTCCATAAGCATAGCATCTCACCTGAGGGATTACCTTCAAAGTATTCTGAAAATAACCTGTGACTTCATTTAAATCAGGTTATTCACCTTCTGGCATTTTATCCAAAATCACATTCAGAGAGGTGACAGAATGTAAACTCCCAATGTCTTTAGGGTATGCTTATTTTATGTAGACAGAACTAGGCCATTTAAAAAATCTCCCAGAGTCCAGATCATTCATAGCCCAGGGGACAGAGTTGAAGGACATGCTATTTCAACACCAGGGCTCTGTTAACTGGCTGCTCACCTGTCATGTGTTGTTTGGTCAAGGGAACTCCCACCAGTAAGTGTCAGAAATAACCCAGCTAGAGCATAGGAAACCTGCAGCCTTACTAAAAACAAATGTTAATTCTGGTGGTGTTGTATTAACCAGGATGGTCCAGAGAAGTAAGGTTTATTTGGTAGCTTTTCCTGGACCAGCTAAATAGTTGAGAGGGATGCTAGATAAGCTTTCAACATTTGCTGGGCTAGCGCACAATCCTCAGATCATACATTTGCCCAACTCTACCCTGGAATCAGTCAGACTTGATTCTAATTTTGATGAGATTATATTACAATCCCTATTTTGATAAACTCTTAGGCTCTCCCTGCAGCCATCTAGATCATTGCTTGCGAGTCACCAACAGTGGGAAATCTGTATGGACAAGAACTCAGACATGAAACACTTACTCTGCCATAACTGAGAGGCCTTGTTCATGTGCATCCTACACCCTCCCCTGCTTTTCCCCAGTACTACAGAGACTGATAGAATAAGAATTCCATTTGGCAAAGGAGCTGAAGATGCAACTGGGTTGACTCAACCTTATCAACCATACTCAAAGGCAAGATGACTCTTGTGGGCACAGGCATGACCCTAGTGTATTCTGGGGACCAGAAGAATGTGGGCTTGAGTGACTCAGATACATGTGCACCAATTGTAGGATATACATGGTCAATGCACCTCCAAGAACCACATACTTACTATTTTTTGGTTAGACAAGATGTCATTCCAGCTCACCAGGCAGAACCTACTTGGTGAAATTTTGCTTTGTGCTACATAAGATACCTGACTAGATGGTTACAAGAGTCTCTTCTGCTAATTCGGTGCCCCTTTTACAAACAGGCCAATTATTATCTATGAGAAGAGTAAATTTAATAGGAACAAGGGAAAACAGCTAAAGCTTTTATAACTAAAAGGCAGGATGCTGTCTTGTTCTTCAGCATGGTCTGCAACATTGCCCTACCTATAGTCCAATAGCAGCTCCACACACTGTGTAACTACACTCAAAACAGCCAATATGATGAACACACTGTTGCCTGCCTGTTCCAGCCTTCCAGCCCGTTACACTGTCTTGGTCCCTCAGCCCTCTGCTGCTACTGTGCTGTGAATTGCAACCCTTTAGTGCCCTGGTAAGTGGACTCCCTGGTGTTCTGCAGGGGCTGTCTGCTGCACTCTATTATCAACCCTAACCTCTTCAGTGGATAGGTTGCAATTAACTCCTGCTTCTAGCTTTAATAGTCCCTGGTGTAGGTGAAACTTGAAATGGGAATGTCCATAGTCTTAAAGAACCATCCAGCCAATACTGCCACAACACCTGAATAATGGGGAAAGGCAGCCCCATTACCTGCATTCCATTGTCTTGCTGAATGCTGAAATGCAGGACCTTAAAAGGATAAGACTAGAGTGATGGCATGAGGGGGAAGGGTCAGCTTCCATCAGACCCAGATCCTACAACAATAAAAGCTAGAACTCAAGTGGGAATACAGAAAAAATACAGAGAAGCAGTGATGTGATCTCTATGCTAGCAACATTGAACACTATATTAGATATCACCAATACAGGAATTATGAGAGACATCTGAAAGGAACAGGTGGACCAATATCACACTTTTCTGAGCACAGTGCAAAATTACAGAGCAGGAAGCCAATTAAGCTGTGTAAGAAGAAAGAACAGAACAATGTTGGAAGATGTAATGAGGCAGTGCTCCCTACTGGCTAGAACTCAGGAGAACTGGGTCTTATCCTCTGCTCTGCCACAGGACTGCTTGTACATATCAGTTCCCTTCTCTGTCTCAATTTCCTTATCTGCAAAATGGGTGTAATGATACTGCCTGCCTTTGCAAAATGCTTTGGGAACTAGAGTTGAAAAGCAATTATATGAAACCTATGTATCATCATCGTTGCTTGCTTTGAGGACAATGACTGTCCAGTAAAAGAGGAAAAATATAAAGACTGCCATAAAAGATAAGAGTTTGCAATAAATGCAGCCATCAATATTATTAGATAAAATACAGGAGGGAGCGTTATTGAGAACCAAGGATTTCATACTCCCAAGCGATTTATCTGTAGGAACTACACCAAGGAATATAAAAGGAGGAACTAAATGCAACTTTACGTTTAAAATAGACACTGGAGAGCCAATCATTGCAACCGGTAAAACACACACAAACAAAACAAGGAAAAGCATTCCAAGAATGGAGACCTCTAAGAAACCAACTAGGATTTGTTCTGAAATCAACAAAAAAAAAAGTCAGACTGCCCTAGGGAAGACTCCATAACAACTTCTAAGGAAGTGGGTTCATCCAAAATTGGTTCCCATGTATCAGAAGGGCTCCTCCATCTGCTATTATTCTATAGGAAAGGGAGTTTCTTGCACTAGGAAAACACTCCAGAAAGGAGAGTATCACCTGGAAAACTAATCACCCCTCTTAAAAGCTGATTTTTAGATTATAGTAGAGGAATGAATGTTTGGGGAGAAGTGCACTAATTGCAAGAGATTTATTTTGCTCTGAAAATCAACATACATCTCAAATTGCAATTTAATTAATTATATGTTGTGTAAAATATACTTCGAAAGGAAGGAATAGAGGGACTTAAATTCACAGCAAGGACCAGAACCTGTTGTGGGGGACCATAAAGTAGGAGGCTTCAGGCAAGAGGGTCTCACACTTCAAGAATGATGCGGACTGAGTAGAAAAAGTCAAGTGCAGAGTAACAAACATGATTAGAGGCCTGGGAAACACAATTTACAAGGGTGTTATTTAGTCTGGAAAAGACTGAGGGGCAATTTGATAACAGTCTTCAAATACCTGCAGGGTGATTATAGAGACTATGGAGATGGGTTTTTCCTGGGGATGTAGGGGACAGGGCTGGGAACAATGGACTCACATTGGAGATTAGGAGGAACCTTCTATGAAGATGGTCACACATTGGAACAGGCTACCTAGGAGAGGTTTGTGGAATCTCCGTCCCTGGATAGACACTTGGCTGGGATGATTTAGTCAGAAATGAGCCTGCCTTGAGCAGGGGACTGGACTAGATGACCTTCCGGCCCTATTTTCCTGTGATCCTAAAAAGTCATTCACTAGCTGTTCTCTGTGAGCTCTCCCAGAAGTGGTGTGTTTCTGACCACCTCTTTGAAGCAGCCTGTAAGCACTGGTGTGCTCTAATAAGAAGGAGCACTATGTGCCCTGAGGCTTTCTGCTGAGAGACAGCTAATGTGGCCACCACTGTCATGGTCCTGGCAAAAGAAAAAGAGGATTGAATAAGAGCCCACAGAGCATAGGATGAAGGAGTGTAAGATAGTTCTAAGGCTGTGCTCTTGCAGCTGCGACTCATAGCCTAGCACTGTCACCCACCATACTTTTCCTCTTTTTCAAAATACTAATTATGATACTGGAGATGGTCCTTCATCCTCAGCCCCCTCAAGTTGCCTGCTTCCATTCAAGTGGGGCTACCACATTTATTAATGAGATGGCAGAAGAGGGACTGCACGAGGGGAATGAGAGAGCAATATAAAACGGACACTGCCTAAAGTTACACAGGAACACAGCAAGGCCCGTAACTGGAATCATCAGGCCAGCATTAGGAATGTTCCTCATGGACAGATGTATTCTGAAGAAAATCCAGCGGAAAGCTGTACACTGATCCAAGAGTTTAGTCATCAGACTCCAGATCTGAAGCCGATAGCAATTTGAAGAAAAGGCTGCTTCTTAGGACAGGAAATCTCCTTGCGATATACAAACTGAGGAACAAATGAGGACATTAAGCAGACTGAAAGGATTTTCTCCAAGGGAGATTGTTTCCTGGGATCTTCAGTTTGCAGAGCCATTGGCAGAAATCATCTAACCAAGTGCAAAATAAAAATGTGGACTGCTACACAGAGATGTACGCAAGCTGGGTTTGTAAAAGGCACAAGATGCTTCTTAATCAAAGGATTCTTGCTCAGACCTGGATCCAGTGAGCATCATTTGAGGGTATATTAGAGGGTCTATCAAATGGGTATATCCCAGAGAGTTAATTGCCTGAAACTGTAGATGAGTGTCAAGTATGTTATCCTATATGTACCTAACCTGCCTTTATATTGGCCTTGAATATAGTTATCTGGCAATATCAGATTTACGTAATTCTCCCACCACCAGAGATCCAAAAGCAGAGGTACAATTCACTTTTTCAAAGGCTGCCTCATCTTTATATTGGTTCTAGCCTCAGCTGGCCCAGGCAGTGAGGAACCTTTCATCAGCTCAGTTCTTATGATGCTATCTTACAGGCGCATCCTGGACATTTATTATAAGGGGCCCAATATGGAAATGCTGCTATCTACTACTCACAGAAGAAAGCAAAGTCATTTCTCATTCTACTCCTGAAGCTATAGAGTACTTGGGACATTTTCATGACCTGTTGCACAAACTAATCAGGACTTCATGGAACTTCTGATTCTTGCAGTCACATTTGTTAAAATCTTCGGTCCAGTGTCCAGGCATCATCAAAAGCCAAGACTGGGACAAACTTCTGGGATGAAAAAAAATCAAGCAATAAAGAGCATATCTAGAAATGCCTGAAAGGCAGTGGCTCTTTGTACTTTTGCACTGGCTTTCCAATGTTGCCTGGAAAAGAATGGAAGCCCATCCATGCATTGTTGGATGCTTTTATTTGAAATATTTTGAAGTAAACATTATAGCAAGGCACAAATGCCACTGCAGATTAAATAGATATGTGATGGCTTGGGAGTGACCCCTGCTATTGGTACTCTACATCGGCTACCTTGTAAAACATTCCCTAGGCTAAAGTACACAGTATCAAAAAATACAAAGAGTCCAAACTGTTTGTATCAAAACACATTGAGACAAGAAAGTGAGCAATCCAAATGCAATAAGATAAATAGTTTTTAAATTATTTAAACATTGTCATAGTAAACAATAACGAGCAAGATTCTGGCTCAACATAAAAACTGTATAGAAGTAATTACATTACACAAAGCAAGTGAAGAGAATGCATGAGGAAACAGTGTGGAAGGGGGGAAGGGGAAGAGTCAATATGACTACATGGAAATAAAAAGTCTCCAAAGTAATTTATAAAATTGAGTAAAGGTGGGAGATCTGCTATCAAAGGAGCTAGAGCAATCTGAAGCATTACAGTACGGTGGTCTCTCAAATATATACCAGCACCGCTGTGGGAACCGCTCTCTTCCTTGCCTGATCAAACATGTGGAACTCTCTATGCCGCAAGAGTTGCTGCTGCTAGCAGTTGTGGGAAATCGAGTTTGCTAAGTTATGCATAAAAGAATGGGGCCACACACCATGGTGTTATCAGATAGACCAGTCTCACTATAATGGCAGTATCTGCTTCCTAAATAGGGAGCTAACAAACAAAAGCAGATTAAGTACGTTTCTCTTACAGAGATTTTAGTTGACAGGATTGGAAGCGTATAGTCGAGTCCACTCCAGCTGATACAGCCACGGGCAGGTTCCATTTGTCTATTCTGTGGATTTCAGCCATTGGAGGCTAGTCTTGTACTGATGAGTAACCCCAATGCAGAAAGGCAAATGTACCATATGCTGCAGTATGTACTTGTGCAACTTCATCCTGGTTTGAAGCAGGGGTAAACTACACAGGTGGCAGATACAGCTTATTTTGGCTCTACCAGTCTTCAGTAGGGTTTGTTGCAATGCAACTAAATTGATGCTTGACCACCAAAGACTTTGAAATAACGGCAAATCCCCAGAATAGACAAGGCCTTTGTCAATTTGTGATGTGTGATCTTCAGCTCAGATCACTTAAATATTTAGAGGAATCAGGAATATTTCGATTTTTTTTTTAATTGATCCCGGTGGCACAAAATCTTGTCCAGGCTGATTTCAATTTAGAAAACACCAGTTCAGTCACATTTGCAGGGAAACAAGAATACCTCTAGGGAAAAATCAACCAGCACTATGCAGGCTAAGGAAAACCTCCAGCTTGCATCTGCTGCACGATGGAGGCTTTAGCACAGAACTGTACAGTCCTGATGAGTTAATTTGCTTGATGTATGGTTGTCTGGATCACATTATAAAATGGAAGAGGACTTTAAATCATAAATACTGGAAGGAAATTAAAAGAAAAAAGAAAGGCAAGGCTAGGGGAGGTCAGGCTGAGGCAGTGCACACTCAATGGAAGAGAGCTTGATTGAGGAAAGGAAACGGGTTGCAGAAAGTGCTCCTTGATCCTTAAGAGTTGGACAAGTTCCAGCAGGGGATCCTTGCCCTGCTTTCCCTTTTCACTTCTCTGATCTGGCAGAGATTTAGTGCTATGGAGGTGGAGGCAGTTTTTTTTTAATTAATTATTTCCCTTACAAATAAAAGTTAATGGAAAGCACAGTCCATCCTAAGAAATCAACAGGATATTTCAAAGATTTGCCCTATTCTCACCCAACATTCCAAGTAAAATCTGTCCTTTTAAATCTTAAGAGACTTTGAATGATTGTTCTGAGAACTGCTATTGGGATCCTCCGTGCCACGCGGCTGACTGTGTCCACAAAGTGTTGATTCAGTCTCACACACTTTGCATTTCAAACTATGTTCTTCCTCCACTGTAGTGTTCATCTCACCATTATACTCTTCATGTCCATTCTCATTCATCTCTATATCTAACTTCTCTCTTTCCTCCTCCTCCTCCTCCTGCTGCTGCTGCTCCTCCTCCTCTTCCTCCTCTGGATCTTTTACTTTATGAACAATGAAGAGGTGTCTGTTCAGAGAGATGCTAGATGTATAACACAAGCCACAGAGCAAGCACTGGTAAGTGGAGCTGTCTGTCTTGTGCTGAGGTATGTGTTCCTGAAATTCAGTATTGGTGTCTGTTGCAAATCCACATTTAGCACATTTCCAATGTGCCTTCAGTTTTTTGGCTGGTGGAGCTTCAGATCTTGCAGTGGTTTCCATCTGCCCCAGTTCACCTGCAGACATTCTCTTTGGAGATTTTGCCTTAAAGAAAAAAAATAAAGCACAACTTTAGGAATACAGTCAATGTACAAGCAAGTGCTTCAGCTTGCTGAATCTATGCACTTTTATGAGGTGCATAACAGATGTAGGAGTGCCTTAGGGAAAACGCATTCTTACTCAGTGTTTCACACCTCCTGTTTAGAAGGAGTTAAATAATGCTGCCTTTGGAGACCTTTCCTTCACTACCTTTTCTAACAGCACTAAATCCCTCAGGTTTCACTGTACATTGTTCACAGCATGAGAACATCCAATCCTGGTTATGCTGGACAGCATCCCATTTGTCCAGCAAACCAGTTCCTTAATAACCTTTACTGTGGCTGCAGAAACTATTCTTTCTGCATCTCCACATAATGTCATTTCCTCCAGCCTCCTATAACGTCAAACCTGATGGGACAGCCTCTCAGGACAGCCCAGGAAAAGGTATCAGGGCTTTTCTTGAGAAAAACCCATTCTTGAAGAGCTCACAGTGTCATGGTTCAGGCCAGGGTGGGGGAAGCAAGGTTGTTTCTTAGGACCCTTTCAAACTGAACTCCATTAAGGCACACAGCTAGTGGTGAGCATAAATTATCTGTATTTGTCTGCCCATGGCACACTCCTGAATCAGGCTCTGGAGTCATTCCTATGCCTAGAACAGCTAAACCTGCTTTCAGGACCATGAAGGCCAACTTAACATCTGGCTTTCCACTAGGTAAAGGGTAAGAGATTATCAAGGGGAGTTTTAGTGGTGTAGCCACACCATAGGTCCTAGAAGAAGGAATGTTTCAAAAATCAGAAGGCTGAGATCAAGCAGACTGGGGAGATACTTTGGATCAAATGAGCATCCCAACCCATTCCTAACATTGAGTAAATAAAGACAAGGAAACAGATTGGCCCACTGTGCAATAAAATACTGGATTCCAGTCAGGATGGAAGAGTCTCTTCATGTTACACCTATTGATACGTTCATAGATAACAAGGCAGGTTCCAAGTATACAAAAGACTACATGGTGGGTGCCTATGACACTGCTCTTCGTCCCTTCACCTTGTAAGTAGGAAAGATCTAGGAGTCCAGTAAATGGGAAAACAGTGAAGACTGATATTCTGCATACTCTTTCAGAATTCCAGCCAGTGCCATGCACCATATGAGGCAGCGTGACAGAAGGTGAATTTTAGGTTTTGAAAGAACTGGGACAACCCTTACATACAGGCACAGACCAGTCACTAGAGAGAAGCTACTTCCAAAATAAACTGGCTCTTGTGCTGGCAGAGGGGGTTGGGAAGGTGACAGGAAGATAATTAAAGTAGATAGAGTGGTCCTAGCAGGCACAAAAGTATCAAAGAAAAGGTCAAAGAAGGTTTACAACAGATTACAGAAACCATTGCTGGGAGCTTCCTATCTGTTAGGGCAGACATCAGCTGTCATCCAGCAAAATTATGTAATACTGTTGAGGCAAAGAGAAATAACAGGACTTGTGTTTCTTTATTTTGACACTCAGCATGGAAGCAAAGAATGGAGCTGAATACTGAAAGAGTGTTCACAGAGTCTGTAAAACCAGGAAGCTAAGTGCTTACAAGTAGGAATGGTACAAGTTAAATAAAGATGAAGCCCAGATAAATAGGGAAGGAAAAGCAGGCAGTGTGATGCACATGAGGGGACAGGGTTGCAAATATTTGGGGTGGAACAGAACCTATAATGATGAAAGTGGGAGACAGAACCAATACAAACAAGTAGAAGGGCAGGCTTGTGAAGAGATAAAAGTAGAGAAGTGAGATGTCAGAACAGAGATGAAGTTGGGGGTAAAGTTCTGGCAGACTGAAGAGAGGCAAAGAAGAATTTGAAGTTGCTAATGAAAACCAAGGGGTTTGAAACAGTAAATAACATGAACATGTTTAACAGCACACTGAATTCATGGTGGGAAAGAGGCAGGAAGAACATAGAGGAGGCTGTGATAGCTGAAGAAACATCAAGGCATGAATGAGGATTTTGGTGGCTGAAAGAAGTAATGAGGGCAGCTTTCAGCAAGACTGTAAACCATGAAACAATCCAATCTGATGAATACCTGGATTGCGGAGGGAAAGCGGAAGACGATAGACTGATGGAAAAAGGTAGAGATTTAGTTATGATGAATGCCTACTAGACTCATTCTTTTCCTCAGTCCTGTGATCTTCAGGGGAAAATGAACTGGGAAAGGTCACCCAAAATATTAGCCAGAGGCAGCAAACTAAGGCCAGTGAGCAGGGACTTTTGAATGCGATATCATCAGTTCCTCAAGGCTTTTCAGTTGCTACTCTGGATATCCTCTTCTGCAGATGGGCTTTTTACTACATGTGTGTCCTGCTTTCCTCACAACCTCCACACTTTAAGTCACATCATCCACCATCCCACCCTCCCTTCTCTTTGATGTTTCTTTCTTCTTCCCCTTTACTGGTCCTTTCAGCTAATCAACTCCCATTCACAAAATTAATAAACAGAAATCAATAAAATATTCATGGAACTCGCATGCCATTTGGAGGCCTGCAGTCTATTCAGTCTGCTGGTATCTTACAACCATTCTACCCAACCTTTGGTCTGTCTTGTCCGTTTAGATTTTAAGCTCTGTATGGTAGGGACCAATCTCATTCTACGTGTATATAATACATAGTAAAATAGGGGATGAATCCTGGTTTTTCCCCTTAGGTACTGACATAACACAAATAATTAATGAATTATAGCTGCAGTCATTGCTGCGTAATGAATTTAAGCTGCAATCATTTCTAAGGTGGGACTAAAAACAAAAGAAAAAGCAAATGTCGATATCTGTACGGTTTGAAAAAGTATGTTACTTGTTCCCAACTTGTGTTCATTTTTAAAAGCAGCTAAAAAGATTTCAACAAACTCAGTAGAAAAAACAGTTGCCTTTTGGCAAAGTCCCAACACAGAAAGTATCAGCCCTAAAGACGCATCTGATTTTTCATGTACAACATGATGAACAGGATTACATTTTCCCTCCTAACTCTTAAGTTTCAGTTTAGGCACAGTACTTACAGCTATTTTCTTACTCATTCTGCAAACTAGACAATATACCTACATTTACCTGTCACTGTGTCCTGGCATCTAAAGAAGTCACTCTACATAATCCCCCTAAATATACAGACATATCCAACACACTTATTTTTCAGTAAAAATAATATGTTAATTACTTCTGTTGAGTTTCTCTCTGGAGCTTTTGCTTTGGACATCTGGGATAGGTCTGGATTTTTAATGCCATGCATGAGGCTGATGTGATTCTCCAGCATGAATGGCTGAGGAAATGTTTGATTTTCATCTGTGCAGTACCTTAAAAATACAAAAAAAGGAAGTCAGTTATTAATAAAGTGAAAGCATGAGTATTAACTTACACACAGGCAGCCTATCGATAGTACAGAAGGCTGGGAGAATCAGAAATGTGATTGGCTGCAGAATCTAGAGAATGAAAACATCTGTTAGATCAGCAAAGAAAATGCAGCAATGCTACATTTATTGGCATCAGATTATTTACTATCCCTGGCAAAATAGTAAGCAACTGGACAAAGTCCCAAGCATGAAAGGTATTGTACAGAAAAGACAGGTAAATGTATTGCTTATTATTATTATTATTACAGTAGCAACTACTGATTCAGCTGAGACCAGGTCCTGTTGTGTTACGCATAGGGCCTGTTTACAGGAATCGGTGCTCTGACAGATTTGAAAGGCCTGCATAAGAAGAGGCAGGAAATCTATGACAGATGCAGATTCATTACCCACGAGTGCCAGCTTAGTGGTACTCTGATTCTAGCTCATATTATATATAAAGATTCTATAAAAATATGCAAGCAGCTTTGATCACAGTGACCCATTAATGATGAATAATCTAACTACACATTTATTTCTCAATGCTGTTTTCAAATCTATCCTGTGCAAGGGGGTTTATACACATCTACACACATCTGACTTTGGAAGCTGTCTGCAGTCTTCAGGGAAGATTTGAATATCTAAAAGGAATTATGAGCAAAAGGACATCCCTAGACTTCATTCCCTAACACAGGCTTTTCAAACCAATATTAAACGTGAAGTCTTAAGTCTGTATTAAAACTGTGCCCATCTTTGCAGCAAGGTTAAGTACATAAGTGATTGGACCGGGAGCCGGAAATGTGGCAACTACTCTCTGCTCTGCTGCTGGCTGACTATATGACCTTCTCCCTTCTCTCTTTCAGTCTCTATCTGTACAACAAAGAAAGCAAAACCTACACTTTCAGGAGATGCATTGAGATTTGTGGGTATTCATTCAGCAGTATATTTGAATTAAATAGTATTATTCTTCTTCTAGGGCTGTTATGTTTAGTATCAGCTGTATTTTAGCAAAACTAACAAAGACAGCTTCTACCACAATTAAACACTCCTAGTTTGGATAATTTGCATCCAAGAGTTTTAAAAGAATCTGACAAGGCTTTCTCTGATCTGTTGATGTTAATTTTTGATGTGGCTTGGAAAACTGGGAAAGTTTCAAAGGACTAGAAAACAAGACAGTGTAATGGCAATATTTAGACTTATATGGGATGACTGCTAAACCCACATCAATTAGCCTAACACTGATCATGGACAAAATAATGAAATGGCCGATACAGGATAACAATGAACAGAAATATGATCCATGTCAGCCAACAAGTTTTCGTGGAAAATGAGTTTTGTCAAACAAACTCAATATTCTTTGACCAAAGTAAAATGCCAGTTGATAAAGGTAACTTGATATATTTTGACTTCTGTGAAGTCAGTGAATTTGACTTTTGTGAAGTCAGCACGTTGTTCTGTTTAAAGCAGAACAGATTGTACAAAACCAACATGGTATGTGTTAAATCAGGGGCTGGCTGAGGGCCAGATTGACCCAGTGAGTCAGAGGTAGGCCAGTGCCGGTAGGTAAGCACCAGGACCCAAACACTACCATCACTTTTCCCAGCAGCAGCAGCACAGGGAGAGAGTCCACAGCCAGTACTCATCCCAGCAGTGACAGGGAAAAGCAACTGCTGCCAAAGCCTCCCACCACTGTAGGAAAGACCATCAGCTGCAGACACGTTCCCCATGACGCTATAGAGAAAAGTGCCAGGCTCTTTCCCTGTGCAACTGCTGAGAAAAGCGGTGGCAGAGGAAGCTGGGTCCTAGCACCAAATTGGGTCAATCCAGTTGCTAGAGCCCCACGTCCATGGATCAGTTCCTGCCCATGGGCCACAGCTGCCAACCGCTGTATTAAATTGACTTCAGACTGGCTAACTTGTAAGTCTGAAGACATAATAATTAAGAAGGAAGTAGTAACAAATGGGAGGCCCTCAGAGGCTTTCATTTTGCACAATGCTACTTAATATCACAGATCTAGAAAAAAAATACACAATAATTGCAATTAAACTAGCAGATGAGACAAGGATGAGTGAAATGGTAAATAATTATAAGAGGGAGGTCATGCACCCTTATTTATCTGGCCTGTTAAACTTAGCATAATCAAGCAACGTGCATTCTGACAATCAAATACAAGCCCATACATTACAAACAAGGAACTGTATATAGACTTTAATTCCAGGAGGTGGATGGTATGTTGGAAAGCAGTGACTGAACAGGACTTTGGGGTCAGAATGAACATCTAAGTGAACTGACAATGATCTCCAAGTAAGATGAAGAGACAAAAAAGATCAAGCACAATACTTGGACCTATACTAAAAGGGAATATTAAGCAAAAGCAGAGAAAAACTATTACCTTCACTTATGGGACTTAATGAGACTACAGTTTGAACAGTAAGTCCACACTTTAGAAAGGCTTCTGAAAAATTGAATTGTCCTTAATATAGTCAAAAGATTTGTCATCTGGAAAACAGATTTTTTTTTTTTTTTTTTTTAAGGAAATGTTTTTGTCCCCCAAGTCAGATCAGCCAAATGAATTCCAAATCCGTGCGAGTCATTTGAGAACCACATGTAACCCTACTACCGGCAAGCATCCTCTACCCCGGCTTGGGGCTTCAGATACTTCCAAATCGTACAGCAATAGACAAAAGGGACTGGTCTAGTTAGTTAACCAAAGAGAAGATTAAGAGGCAGCTAAGATCACAGTTCACATTTACTTACAGCGAGAAGAAACCTGATACTAGAGGCCTTTTTAATTTAGCAGACAGGTACAGGAAAAAATCTGCAGGCTAAAAGTTGAAGCCACCAAAGTATGAACTGGAAATAAGCAGCATATTTTAACAGTGGGAATAATTAACCACTGGAGGAAGTTGCTACGGCATGAGGTAAATTCCCTGCAAGGAGCCCTGACATTCAGTCTGTGTCTCTTCCTAAAAGAGATGCTCTAATTTAACCACAAACTGTTGGATTGGACTCATAGCCAAGGGAAATTCTATGGCCTGTGCTACGTAGGAAACTCAGCCCTGATAATCAGAATGGGCTTCAAATTGGTTTGTTTTTTTAAATGCCTTGCATTTACATGATGTTCATTCATTTCTGGATGTTCTAGAAAGGTGGCGGGTAGGTAGGTGAAGCAGCTTTGTTTTACATACAGTATGGCCAAGTGCATAGATAGAGTGAACCCTTTCCAAGAGCCAGAGTGGCTAAGTGGATGAATGTTGAGTCTGTTATATTACAGACTGACATCCCATTCCCTGCTTTGCCAGATGTGGCTTTCTTCAAATGTCTCTTGATCCTCTGACCCTGATTACAAAACTGGGGAAATGGTGCCTGCCTCCTTCATAAACACTGAGGCCTTATCCAGTAATTGCAGTGAAGTGCACAGAAAGCACCAACAGTGGAAGAGGCAAAAACTGAACTCATGGTCTCCTATTTACCCAACCAGCATTGCTTCCTGTAATGCAAAGGACTCTAACAAGGACAACAGAAAATCTCTTTTGCGTGTGTACAGTTTGGAGATGAATTTGATAGGAAACAATAAAAGAGACTAGTGGAATTTGGGAGCATCAAACTTTCAGAAATCTCATGATCTTTTACTCATCTCTGCTTTTTTAATTTTAAATTTATTCTAAATTTATTCTTAAATATTAGCTTATAGAACGTGTACATCAATATTGAAAAGCGTTTCTCAGATTTTCTGGTTTGGAGGCAGAAGAAGACTCTTTCTTAGCAAAAAATTGAAAAATTTTCATGAGATTTCCAAGCAAGTATCTTTTTGTTCTCTTCCCTGTTAGAACACTAACTTTTCTATTACTAAAAGTTCCCAAACTTTTTGAAACCAGTCAGTGATTTTAGGGGTGTCACTTCTATTCTAGGCTTTCACAATTTTAATTCTTGTGGCCACCAGAAGGTGAGTGATAAATTCCCTATGACACTTTTATGTTTCAGAGTTCTCATGGAGATTCAATAGGAACACTAGAGATTTATCTGATAATTGACTTCCTGTTATTTCCCTCACCATGTCCCCAACCTTCTTCCAGAACAGTTTAATTCTGGGACATGTCCACCACATGTGGTACAAAACTCCCCACTAATTACATTCACTCCAAAATTTGTTCTTATACCATAAGAAGGTTGGTAAAAGCATTTACCATAAATGCATTTAATTTTAAGTGGGGTGAGATACCATCAATATAGAATTTAAAATATTTTTTCTTTTATTTTTGTGTAAATGGATGTGAGGACCATTGTTGCAGATGGTCCCATTCTTCAGCACTAATTTTTGGTCCAACGTCATTAGCCCACTTTATCATAAACAGTGTTTTGTCTTTTATATGGGTATTTAAAATTGCTTTATATAACAGGCAAAAGACCTGTGCACCTCATAGGTATGACCAATATTTTCTCAAATTCTGTCAGATTTCTACCGAGGTTTACCATTCCTGGGAGTGTATTTAAAATTGTCTCTATTGCAGGTATTGGAAAAATGGACTTTGAATAACTGTCCAAAATGTACAATACCAAGTGCAAAAGTATCTAAGCCTTTTTTTTAAAAAAAACCTGCCAACTGACACAATCAAGCTTTTTCAGCATCTAAAGATAAAAATGTGGGGTTCATTAGTTAATTCTGCATGAAAAATCAGATCTAAGACTCTATAGATTTTATCAGTCAACTGCCTATTCATTATGAACCCTGTTTGGTCTTTATTAATATATTTAGGGAGTATTTTCTTACTCTAAACAGATTAAAATTTTTTGCATCTTAATTAATAAAGATGTAGGTCTATACGAGACACAAACACATAGACCTTTATTTAGTTCTGGGATTACACTAATATGTGCTTCTCTTCAAGTATAAGGAGTCTTTTTCTCCTTCAGTATCTCATTAAAAGCTGCTGATAATGAGTGCACTAATTCTGTTCTAAAATATTTGTAAAAAACTCTGGAGGAAACCCATCCAGGCTTGGAGATTTACAATTTCTGAGAGACTTAATTACATCTAGTATCTCTTCTGGTTTAATATCCTCTTCTAAAACTCCTTGATCTTCAGGTTCTAGTCTAGGCAAATTTGCTTTAATTAGGTATTCATGTATTTAAGGTAGGATCCAATATTTGGCAAAGGAGGGTGCAGAAGCAGCAATCTGGGCTGCAGGAGTGGTGGGGCTCCCAGAAAGCAGAAGCCAGAAAGCAAGTCAGTCCCTCAGAGCACATCCCATCTCAAATTATGAGGAAGAGAAGTTTTTGTCAAGCCAGGTGTAAGATGTGCCAGGTGATAAGTTTTTACAACTTCATTTAGGATACTTGGAAAAGACAGACACTCTCCAAGATAGACTTATATAATTGTACTTTGAGACAGGACCAGGATTAGCTTGAGAATGAAACCTATCCAGTGCTCATTTGAACCTGTAATCATTTTTTTCTATTGTAGGTATAACATGATTTTACACTCATGATTTTTACACATGATTGCGCTTTGGGTCCATTTCTGTATGATGTCCAGAAAATAAATAGAACACAGATCCACTGGACCCTTACATCCTAATAATGGTGATTGTACTTGCAAGTTCCCATTTATCACACATTCCTACATGAATTCTTTTACGAAAAAAGCATAATATTATTTTTGGTCTAAGACACCCTATTTGGAAAAACAATTGATCCAGAAAGAAAACACACTTAGACAAACCAGGTGCCCATAATTCTTCAGGTCATTGTGTATGAATTTATCACAAAATAATGCACTGCTAGCTAGTGTTCCACCCTCTCTGCAAGGCTCTAAATCACACTACAGTCCAAATAAAAGAAAAATGTACAAGTTTCAGTTGAAAAACCATAGGGGGTTTATTCATATCAGGAGTCCTTACCAGCGTTGGGGTCTTATTTCTCATCTGTTTACTGAACTTCATTACTGCCCACTATGCAGGCTGACGAAATATAGTATATAGTACATGAGGGACGTAACTTCTTTTAAAATAGGTTTCTAGTGAATTTAGTACAAGGAAAAAGAACAGAACACCCCTCAGGGTTGTTTGTATTTATCCAAAACATTAGTAAAGGGGCTATCTCACTGCAAGCATCCCCCACCAATGCCTCTCAAGACTAGAGGGACTCCACTTTGAAGCGTAGTGTCAGTGACACTACCCATTCAGTTCTTGATGTATGTGCTGTGACTGCAAACAAGGATCCTAGTGTGATGATGGTAGTTTTGTAACATGCATACTTTTACCTCTAGACTGAGCCCCTATTCCCAGCTATAACTAGCCACCAATGGCAATGACTTTCATTTGCTACTAAGCTACCTAGCTAGATTAAAAGTATTCAAAATCCCATTTCCAATCTGTTGAGGCTTCTCTTCCCTAAAAAACACCCACTGAGCCCAATTCGTTCATTTAAACGCATGTAAATTGGATGCGAGACAAACTGCTCTGCTTTGCAGCACTGCAGACTTCATACCTATCTTCAGGTGTATGTGACTGTAACGGAGGATGGAGTGTCCTGTGCCACTGGCCATTCTACAGGCATGCATGGCTGCACTCTCAAATACACCTTCAGAACTCAGACTCAAACCTCACTTCAAGTCTCCAAGGGTCAAGACTTAACTTCGGAGGTGCACCAATATATCGGTCCCATATTGGATCAGCACCAATATAGGGAAAATTGACAGTATTGGAAATTGTTTTTTCTTGCCTGATGAGGCTGATGATGTGGCCAATAAATGCCCCATGCATGCGCACAGCCATAGCATGCACAGGGCCACAAGCACAGCCCAGTGGCTTGGAGACCAGTGTTGGGCTGGTAAGTCTGGTGTGGGGGAAGGGGTGGCAAGAGGGAAGGGGCATTGGAGGTGCGGATCAAGGCCCCCATGATGAAGGAGGGAGTGGGAAAGGGGCAGGCGCTGCACAGCCTGGGTGGGGCAAAACGCGGGATGGACCTGTGAGCGGCTTGTCTGGGGGGACATGGTGGGGGGGAGGGCATGCGGCCCGTGTGTTCCTGGATCTGTGCATAGGGTGAGGGCGGGCTGGGGCCAGGGCAGTCCCAGTTGTTCCCGGTGGGGGTGTTGGGCCAGGCTGCACTTGGGGCGAGTGGTGGCAGCAGAGCTGGGAGGGGGGTTGCAGGGGGCCTATGGTGAATTTTGGGAAGACTGCAGCCCCCCCACACACACCGAGTGCAGTCCCAGCCCAACACGCCCACCAGGAAGAGCCTGGCGCTGCCCCAATCCCTGTCCACAGTGGCAACCTGCTCTCACCCCACACTCAGATCTGGGGGCATGCACCCCCAGTGCCCTCCCCAGGTGTGCGCAGGGTGGGAGCTGCCCCCACTGTGACCCCTCCAGATGAGCTGCTTGCAGCTCCGTCCTGCACCCACCCCTCCCAGGCTGAGCAGCACCTGCCCCAACCCCACTCCCTCCCTCACCACGGGGGCCTTGATCTGCCACCCCCCCATGCCCCTTCCCACCTCCACCCCTTCCCTGACACCAGACTTACCAGCATGACACTGGTCTCCAAGCTGCCAGGCTTCATATTGGAATTGGACTGCTATCAGCCAATATAGCTCCTTAAAAATCAGCCATCAGCATTTACCCAAAAAATCTCTGTCGGTGCACCCCTACTTATCTTAGCCAACAAGTCACTTGCATCTAATACATTCCTCCTTTTAACTCTCTCCCAAAGCAATTTTATATCCTGGAGTAAACAAGATCCATTATAAGGAGCTTTTAAACTTGATAGAGAAGATAATTTCCAGAAAGAAGCAATAGGTACTCACCAGCACGTGTAAACTTTCTTTGCTGTATCATGATTATTGCGAATGTGCCTGCGCAGACTGTTGGAGGCATTGAATGAACTCTCGCACTGCCGACAGGGATATCTCTTCATAGACTAGCAGAGGAACAGAAACATCTTTTAACAACAGAAGCCAGCTAACTCCTCTAGCTTATAGCCAAAGAAAAACTCCTTTCTCTGAACTACCTACGCATAGCTCAAAAGGACAGCACTAAAGTTTTTGGGTCTCTAAATTAAGCCAGCCTTAAAGTGGGCTGTCCTCACTGTTCTTATTATCTATTTAAAAATCAGTAGTAGTTCAAGAAAAATCTTGGTTTTTATAAAAAAGGAACTGTGATAGTAACTTCTCCTGCTATTGCTAACTCATCCCTGTTTTCTTTTCTTCTTAGTGACTGGGAAAAACTTCTCCTTGCTGCTAAGGACAGAAGGAGATTTGATTATATATTCCTCCTTGAAAAGAGAAGACAGCCCTCCATACTGAGGAAAGAAGATCTGATGCCAAAAGGGCTAAAGACAGAAATTACATATAAACCAGTATAAGTGATTGGAAACCAGTTCAAATCTGTAACACAACAGAAGTTCAGTGCACATAAACCACTTTCAAAATGGCCAAAACCAGTTTAAGATAACACCGGATAGATGTAGGATCAGACTTAACTCATTTAGGTTAAATCAGGTTATTGAACTTCTGTCCCAGATCCCCTCCAGATTAAAGTTAACTCACAGCCCCCAGCATCCCAGGATACTTTTGCACATTCCTGACAAACCTCATTGCACAGGCTGGATGGGCTAGCCTTGGTCCAAGCTGTCTGCTCCAGCTAAGGAGGAAGACATGCTCTAGCACACCCTGGCTTCTGGCCTGAGGGACTGAAGACACGTGGCTGCATTTCTGGAATCAAAAGTGAATGTGTGTTCACTTGCTTCTCAGTTCAATCTCCACAGCTTAGACTAACCTGCAAAGATTGAATTGATGCAGCCTTAGGCTTTTTGACTGTCTGTACTTAGCCTAGAAGACCTTCAGGACTAAGCGATGATTCCCTGCAAGCTCATACAGCTCTCTTGAAGGCAAAAGAGATTTTTGTGGCACTGTTGAGAGGAGAATGCCACTTGTTCCTATTTCTTCCTTTCTCACAGCAGTGGATGAGCCCCTCACCTTCACCTAAGAAAAGGTAGGACCAGGAAAATGGAAGTCCAGTTACCCTTACCCAACAACAGTACAATGAGAGGTAGGATGGCCAGAACAGTGTCAGCATCACACTACTAGTTCATTCCAGCCTATGCCCAGTGGGCATGCCTACATGTGCTATTAATTTGAAGTAGACTTACTGCACAGTAAAAACTCTGCACAGTAAGCCTACCCAGGAGCACAACTACACGTGCTCCCAATGGGAGCAGCCTGGAACAGGGCTGTTCCTGCCCTGCTCTGCCTCTCTGCAGCAGACAGGTGGAGCTCCAGGCTCCCCCTGGGTGCTAGCACAGGGGATGGCAAAGAGCATGGGGCTGGTCCCCATGTGCAGAAGGCCAGGAGAGCTCTGCCAGCTGCTCTGCTGGGGAGTGTCCTGATGTGCATGGGGCCAGGAGACAGCTGCTTCTGAAGAGCTCTCCCACCCCTTACACATGGGAACAAGCCTTGTGCCCAGTGAGGCTTCTCTGTGCAGCCTGGGGCTATACAAGGTGTTCCCTGCCCCGCCTAGAGCAGGTCCCAGACAGTTCCCAGAAGCGGGACAGTTCCCAGCCAACTCCAGGCTGGGCAGGGAACTTCTCAGGCAGCCCAGAGCTGGCTAGGACCTGCCCCAGAACAGGATAGTTCCTGGCCAGCCCTGGGTTATGCAGGAAACTCCTCGTGCAGCCTGAAGCTGGCTGGGGCCTGCCCCAGTCAGCTCCAGGCTGGGTGAGGAAGCAGGGGGCTCTCAAGTCACAGTGCTGCTCTGCTCCCAGCTCCTGTGGAGAGCTGGGAGCTAAGCAATGCCAGCACGGGTAGGGGAGGTGGGGGAGGGAAGGGAGGTAGAGGGGCAGAGAGCTACCTTGTCCCAGTGCTGCTGAGCTCCCAGCTCCTGCAGGGAGTTGGGAGCTGAGTAGTGCCAGGACCAGGGGAGTTCCACATCCCCTGTGGTCCCCTAATGTAGGAGCTGACCAGATGCAAATTTGTTTCTGGCCAGCATCTATACATGTGCAGTTAGTTTACTACCTGTAAATACAGGTAGTAAACTAACTGCAATGATTACGCCTCAGTTCAACCTCCCAGGCTATGATACTGCCACTGCACCAGTAAACTAATTTACTGTACAGTATGTGTGTGCATGTGTAGATGGTGACACTAGGTGTCTCCCTAGACATTTCAGCTTTCTAACTGGCATCCTCAGTTTGGCAAATTCATTTGGGATCATACCCCTGACCCTGTACTTAGCTTGCATTTATCAGAATTAAGCTTCATCACACACATTTGCCCATTTCTAGACAACAGTAAGCCTTAACAGATGATAAGCTGCCTAGTCCCGTCCTCAGTGGGTGTGTCTACATGAGATGCTTTACCGTGCAGTAACATAGTTTACTGAATACTAAGTGTGTGCATCTACATGTGCACATGCTTACTGTGTAGTACACTTTGCTAATCGTGAGTAAATCTGCTACCTGCACATGCAAGTAGCAAATGTATTTGAGATTAGTTACTGCACAGTAGCACTTGTATAGATGCCTGACCAGGAGCAAATCTGCTCCCAGTCAACTGACCAGCAGGGGGTAGGAGATTGCTCCCTGCCCCTGGGAGCTGCCTGCTCCTGGGGCGAACTCTGCCACGAGAGCCTGAGTGGGGACTATGTCCCTTGCTATGAGATTGCGATTGGGGAGCAAGGGCTGGGAGATCCTGATCTCCCAGTCATCACAATTGGGGAACGGGGGCTTGGGAGAGCCTTATCTCCCACTGCCAGCTTGGCAGTTATGGGGTCGGCATTGGGGCATCCTTATCTCCTAGCCTGAGCTCTGCAGTCACAGGGCTCAGGCTGGGAGATAAGGGTCTCTCAGTACTGGCCCTGTGACGAGAGCTGGTGCCGGGAGCTATGTGCTGGCAGGGGCTGGGAAGCTTGTTCCCTGCCCAGCTCTGTGATCATGGAGCTGGCTGGGGAAGGGGCTGGAAAGCCAGTTCCCCACCCATCCTTGTGATCACAGAGCTGGGCAGGGAACAGGCACCCCAGCCTCCTGTCCACGATCATGGAACTGAGCAGGGTACAGTTCCACAGCCCCCACCAGCAAGGAACTCCCAGAGCCAGCTCTGTGTTAGTAACTAACTGCACAGTTGAGCTAGCCAGGGAATAGGCAGGGAGTGAGGGCTGGGCACTGTCCCGGTCAGGGGTAGGTCCCAGCCCCATGCCCCAACTGGGCAATCAAGGCACAGGGCTTGAAAAGACCTGCAGGGGTGCAGCAGGTCCCAGCCCTCTACCCCATCCACTGGTGGGACAGCTAGTAGGTGAGCCCCTGGCTGGGCAGGGAAGCCCTGCCCAGCCTAGGGCTTACTGCTAGCTGCCACACTGGTGAATCAAGGCAGGGAGCTGGAACCCGCCCCTCCCCTGCAGTTCTTTCCAAGTCCCCTGCCGCAATCAGGGAGCTGGGGCCAGGAGTTCCCCGTCAGGCAGGAGGACATTGTCCCCACCCTGGCAGCAGGCAGCACCCCCTGGGGCAGGAAACACTGTCATTAGCTGCAAATCTGTTCTCGCTTCCCTGCATATGTAGATGCGTGCCTGGGAGTGTTTACTTGCAAGTAGTTTACTCACGAGTAAAATGCTCCCAGATCTAATGCATGTGTAGACAAACCCAGTATGTATCTAATGGGACAATCCAGCACTTTCACCCCTTCCTCTATATTTATCAAAAGGACAATCCAGTGCTCCTGTCTTTCTTCTCTTGAATTTCTCAGACAGGATAATCCATATCTCCATGACCTCTGCTCACAGGACTTCAGTCAAGACTGATTTAGTACACTACTAAATCTTGATGCTAAGGGTATAAGTAGTAGGGTTTGCACAAAATTGGACCCTTATTCTCTCAATGACTGTTAGCCCTGCTAAGCCCAATCGGTGCAAAAAGTCTTAATAAATGCAACTCAAGATTTTAGGCACATGTGAGTCAGAATATTTGGATTTATGATTCCTGCTGCAATGTTTCCTCTGAGCCTTGCACACATTCATTATGATGAAATCCCTCAACATTGCAAACACAGCAGCAGACAATGCCAGGTACAAGACTGCAACAGAACATAGAGGGATTGCATTTGCCTTCATTATTTTAAACATGTAAATGAACAGAGGTCATTCTCCACCTTAACTAACATTCAAAACAGCTTTGTAGACTCAGGTTGCTGCCTGTCCTAAATTGAGTGGGTCTGTGCAGCAGAATTGCTTTCATTATAGCTAAACTGCAATACTAGGTCAATACTACTGGCAGCTATTGAGGGAAACTGCAAACCTAATCCAAGAGCAGTCATCACAAAAATCTGGAACCACACCCAATGAGGCTGTCAGGCTAGTGAGCTCAGGAGATGCAAGCTCTCTTTTCACCTACCAAAGTCTATGGAAGACGAAATTGGACATGATGTAGTGGGGAAAGGAGCAGAGAGGGTGACATACCAAAGTATAAATCATCCTTTTCAAGACCAAACATGTTTGCAACCAGTCATGAAGTGTCTTGTTTCTGGCTTTACTCACACTCCCTCACAGACCTCATGAATTCTTGCTGCATTGCTATTTGCCCACAATATTAATGATCACTAGATTCTACTGCTAAAGCTTATAAAAAAAGGAAGAAACATGACAATTCCATCTACAGCTTACCTTTCCATGGCTTTTCTTCATATGAGACACATAGGCTTCCCGATCAGGGATCCACTGTGAACATTCCCTACAAGTCCAACCAGTTTTTCTCAACTTGGTCTTTGATTCTGGGTTGTGTTGCCTTCTTGTGTCCTTCCTTGGCAAGGAGGCATGGGAAGTACCATTGGCTATTGTCTGTTCCTTTGGTGGTATACGAACTTGGTTGCTGGATGTTGTCTCAGATTTCTGTCGAAGGTTAGAGAGCTCCTCGGGATTTTGGGGGACTCCATGAACACTCTGAGTTGGAATAATAAAAAACAAGCATCAGCTGTCAAATATAAATTCAAGCAACAGCAACATGTCACTCCTCACCCTCCCCCAACACATATTTGAAAAGGCCAGAAAGCTTTCATGGGCAAAAAATATATTTTTTTAAATATAAGGTTCCCACCATAAAATGTCTGTATTACAATGGCATTTCCTTGGTGCTATAGGCATAACATTTTCAGTGAGCGTTTGGGATCACTGGTTGAAAAGGGAAGAGAAATTTACATTTCCAGTATTTCAGAAGCATGGTTTTTGGCTCTGGTGCTACCATACTTACTCAAATATAAGACAACCTCCCAATCATTAGATTCTATATACGGAAAAAAAATATATTTTTTTTTTTATAATTTTCCAGGTATAGAGTCTAATCATTAGAGGTTTACCTTGAATTTGACCCTTCCCACTACTAAAGCAGGGAAAATAAATCTGGGAGGCCAGGCAACCCTTTTGCTCTCTGCTTCCCCTCACCTTTTTCCCCTGGCAAACCCTTTCCCGGTCCTTACTGTCAAATCCTGCTATCCCTGAGCACAGAGAGGAGCAAATTTGAAAATAAAAACCTTTTTTCTTTTTTATAATATATTTCATGTTCCAGATCATATTAGCCAAATCAGTTCCAGATCAGATCAACTGAGCAGAAATCAATCATTCCAAAAATCATATCAATTGAGCAGGAATTCACTCATTCTAAATACCATGTACGGAACTACACCCAGCAAATGACCTCCATCTCAGACCTCTCATTCTGGGCCTTCAGATACTCCCAAATCCATTGGCAGGCATCCTACATGCAGGCCCAAGCCTGGAGGTCTTGGGGTTCAGATGCCCCTAGATACTACAGGCAAGCATCCTCCATCCCAGACTCTTTGGTCCAGGACTTCAGATACTCCCTACACTTGATATTATCCCACAAGAGGCTAAGAAGCAATTTGAAAACAGTAACCATTTTTTAAGGATTTTTTTTGTGCATCCTAAGTCAAATCAGCCAAATCAATTCCAAATCTCTGCAAGTCATTCAAGAACCATATGTGGCCCTGCTGCCAGGAAGCATCCTCCATCCCAGCCTGGAGCTTCAGATATTTCCAAATCTTTTGGCAGGCATCCTACGTGTGGGCCCAAGCCTGGAGGCAATGGGGTTCAGATGCCCCTGAGTTTCACTTGCCCTCAGCGGTATGGCCACAGAAGCAAGCTAGGGAAAAGTCTCCCATTTCCATAAAGTCAGCATATAGCCAAGATCTTCCCACTGGAAGTAAAAGTAGAAGGTTAACTATCCCTTACCTTGGCCAAGGTACTACCCCCTGCCACATTTGTAGTTTTCCCCAGCCAGTAGGAAAACTACCTTGGTGGTCATGGTATTTCCACTGCCAGATAAGTAAAACAATAACCGTGAAATTAAACCTGGCTATAGCAATGAGCATACAATGCCAGAATCAATGGCATTTCAAGCCATGGTGACCCCCAGGACTGCTCAGTAAGTATGTATACTCCAGATACTCCCCATAAAGGATCCACATGCTAATTAGCACTCCACTTGTGACTGGAACTAGGAGTTCTTGTCATGAGTTCTGAGACACTCCAAAAATGTATGTGTAGATGAGGTGCAGGGCAACCTGCTGCAGCTTTACCTCATGGAGGGCAGGACTACACTAATCATATGTGCCTGGCTAAGAGGGGGTGTGACAGAAGGATTCTGGGTGAACTATTTGGGGCCCTGTTTCAATGTTTGCCAGGCCTTTAAGGCTGGTGAAAAATACAGGAACATTGGAAATGGGAAAGAAAGGTGCAGGTTAGCTATGGGAGTGAAGAGGAAGTCAAAACATATGCAATGTAGTGGCTCACTATGACTTGGAAAAGAGTCAGTGGTGAGGGGAACTGCACTAAATGAGCAATATCATAATCTAATTTGGATAGACTGTGTGAATCTATTTTTGTAGTAGGTTCCTATGTTTGCCCAATATGGACCATGTGTTTTACCGTCATGTGTTGGCTATATTTAATCAACTTTATAAGTGGTTTCCATGGTTAAGCACATGCTGCTTTTGGCAGCAGCTTAATGACAGTCAATGTATTTAGCGAGATTTCTTTGTATGTGATTAGAAGACAATGGGCTTCTTTTCCCCCATGCTAATGGGGGGCGGGGGGACAACCTCATCTAGTATTTAGGTAAATATAGTATTCTATTTCAATATACTTTAGCGCAGTGGTTTAAAGGACAAAATTTGCTGCCATAGCTGGGAGCTCCACAACTGGAGAGACTTCTCTTTTCAGAGTTCAAAATAAATGCAGTAATGCTCTTTGCACACTGAACAAACCAAGGGCAGAAACCAAGTCTCTGCTGGATGCACGCTGCCAGGCTTTTAAGATGGTCCATAGAATTACAACACAATTGGACCCAATGTCCCAGAACAGCAAACAAACTACTTTCATAATCAAAATGGAGGACAAAGAAAATAACCTACAGCTTAAAAGCTGTGGTAAAAAGAAGGCCAAGTAAAACGGTCACTTGCCAATAAGTCCCAAAGACAGCCCCGTGGGGACTGTAATAGTATCTATGCACACAGGGATAATTCAGATGCTTAAATTTTCCCAGGAATTATTAAAAGTAAAGGCTGTAATAAAGAAAGGAGACAGGAATTTTTCCATTATGTTTTCATAATAAGACACAAAACATGACCTCTAAAACAGGCTTGCTCCTCACTTGAGAAGACCGAGCCTCTTGCTTGTTTCAGATGGTGTGCATGATGGACAAACTCCGCACCCCTGGAGATACTGTCTATATTCATCTCCCTGTTTGAAGATCTCAAAGCAGTTTACAGGCATAAATAAATCAATCCCCACCAAGCTGTTAGGGAAGTCCCTGTCATCAGATCACTTTTAATAGAAAGAAATTGAGACGCAGAGAAGTGAAGCAACTTTGACAGTAGAGTGAATAGCAGAACCTAGATCTCTTAACTCCCAAGCTTGTGCTTCAGCAACTCAAACGCAGAAAAATTCCATCAAAATAGATCCCATTGTCTGATCAGCAGTAACACCTCTCCTAGAAAACTGTCTTATAGAATAGATTACCTTATCCTGAACACAGGAACAGACCATGCAGCTTCTATATTGATCTCAGGGGGCTCTGCTTTGACAGGCAAAAACAGTGTGTTTTTCACTCATGTCAGTTTAACACAACTAAAAACCCTGGTCAATTCAATTCTAAAGTTTCTCTGAAGGTTGGAAAAGCCATTAATGACAAAACATGCCCCAGTGTGTAAAACTAAAGACCTGTGGAAGTTTGAGTGGTATTTGTAAGCTCTGCTACACACAAGTCAGCTGGGCTGGAATTTTTAAAGAAGCCAATGGGAGATGGGTGCCCTTTTGAAAATCTCAGCTGTAGTTTTTCTGACATTACTATTTCCCCAACTGAAAACTGGGGAGACTAATATTTATCTACCTCCAAGGGCCACTTTAAGTGCTAACTCAGTGCCAAACAAAGGTTTCTGAGATTTTCAAATGAAAGCCAAATCATAACTACTGAATGTTTATTCATTCTTTGCCTTCTGAGACATGGCTCTAAACTAGAACAAGGAAAAATGACTTCAAAATTAATCCTATGGCAGTACACTTTTATTATAAATAAAAGTAGAAGTAAGTGAACGCTTTGTTCACAATTTCACAATCTATTATACTGGAAAATACGGGAATGTTCAAGATGACCTTCCATTTGGGCACTGCTGGTTTTGCACATTGAGATGTGCTAACATTTCCACACTAAAGTAATAGCAAAATATAAGATGCAAGTACATATTTCTTAGCGTAATTTAACTTTCATAAACAACAGGGAAGACTAGGGGTGGATCAAAGGTGGCGGGGAGGGGAGAGGTGCAGTTGCACCTTTGATTCCTGCTATAGCGACATTTTAAAACCAGCTGTGTGGGAAAGGCACATACTTCCATTCAGGCAGTGCTGCAACAGTCTCTTGACTTCATAGCTCGATATCATCTCCTTGATTTTTGCTAATCTCTCTTCACTCCGTATTAATGACCCTCTATCCTTTTTAATGGCCCTGATATTCTACTATTCAAACCATCCTTTTTTTCCCCCAATGTTGCTGTGTCTTAGCCATTCCTGGTAACATCTCTCATCTATTTCACAGCCCTACAGACTGTTTTTAGCTCTAGCTAAAAACCTTAACTCATGGGGGGTGATATTAACACAGGTGTAAAAATGACTGACAGTGAAGTACTGGAAGCACTATCAAGACTCTCAAGAAGACTAGTTTTTGTATTATGAATCTGAATAAGTGATGCGCATTTAACTATAGTGACTACAGGACTAATGACACAATAGCTTTTGATAATTTTTTTGCTAATTTTGTTGCATTTTTTAAACTTTATCTAGCAAATCTAGCAAATTAGAGCACAATCCAAAAAGATATATTTATTTTTGCTTTGATCTTAAACTGAAAAATATACTGCCAACCCTTTAGCATATTAGTAAAGCATCCAGTTTCTCTTTAACTGGACAAAAATTTGCTGTGCCATGTATGAAATATCAAAACATTTGCACCCACTTCTCAAAATCCTACATCTGCCCATGGTGAAGGCTACCTGGAAAGCAATAGGGTTTCCACTGCTATAAAGGACTGTTCATTATAAGTGGTGGCTGTGAGAGTACTGGGATGTCAGTGACAATATGACTTCACAGGGTCCCTCAATAGAATGAGTGGTGTGTACATTTAGAATGATTTTTTAAAACAATGACAGGTCAGGTTTTAGGATTCAGTTGCAAGAAGATCAAAGCCAAAGTCTGTAGCACAATAATTTTATGAACACCACCATTATTCCTATTTAAGTATCTAAAATGGCGGTAATCAAATCTCCTGTTTCCCAGTCTAATAGAAGGCTGCTGTGAGCAGATTTAAAAAATACAGTGAAAGCTTCTGGAGACAGAAATACCTTTGTGCTGACTCAGAAATTTTTGTCAAAAAATATCTTTTTTGTAAAAAAAACTTCAGTTTATTGAAAAAAAATCTTCAGTGTGCAGTTGATAAAATTGTTTGCTTTAGGTTTTTCAAAGAAAGCCTGAAATTTGTAAGGGAAAACAAAAGGATTTTTTTTCCTTGATCTTGTAATGGTAAAATAATAAAATTAAATTCCCTTCTCCCTTCCCCTCCCTACCACCTCCCCCACTCTACCTACTGTACAGATTAGGAAGGAATCTATACCAATACTACAAAATTAACAAGATGCAACAGAAGACATCCACTTATATGCATACCAGATTAAGTGATTGTTTCACAAAATATGTTGTCAGCTGCTTCCAGTATAACAAAACTCCCTTTTTCTGCAGACTGGATGTATAAACCACTTGAACATCTTTAAGCCCATTGTCTACTTCGCAACTTAACTGTACCCTGGTTAAACTGCGTAGTAAGTGGAACTGTAGGCATCTACTTTGTAACTAATTGTACTTGGCTTTGCTGCTCCAGAAAGAGTGAAAGGGAAGCATCTGACTCAAGGTTGTTGTTAGAAGCCTTGAAAATGAGAGAAGCTAGTCAGTTTTGCAGCTGCTAATACCACAGCCCCATAGGACTCTGTACTTAATAAGCATGGACAGCACTGTGGTACAAGCAACCCCCAAACTGATTAGCTCTCCTCATTTTCAAGGTTATTCATAGCCCTGAAATATCCTAGCAAAGCCAGCATGAGGAACTTAAGTCCTGTTTATATTAAGTCAGAATAAATGCATATTCCAGGTAAGTGCAGGGACCATTTTTCAGTCTGGAGGCTGTGTAGACTGTTAAAGAGAATACGCTATTTGAGGAAACAAATCCCCATTTCTGTGCACATATTTATTTTAATATAAAGTACAAGGGAAATAATCACAATAAATAAGAAATACTAGTAGGAGCAGAACTGTTTCTAAGTGGAATATTTTCAGTTTTCATTCTGCCCTCAGTGTTCCTCTTCCAGTTATATATGCAGCAATGAAAATATTTGCACTCTGTTTCCCTCAATACAAACAGCTGCCAATCAAAAACCCACAATGTTATAGGGCTGTTGTTTTTTTTAAATGGCTTTTGTCAAAAAATTGAGTAAACTACAGATGAGGTGATCACTCCCTTGTTCCCTGGGAAATGTCACCAGAGCTGAAGAGAAATCTGTTTCGTGGTAATATGTTTTTGTAATAAAACAATATTTATTATTACAGCATTATGAAACTTGTGTAGTTCCACTTTATTTTTCATCAGCTGCCCCTGGCAAGAAACAAAACCTCCAACACATCTTTTGCTGCCAGGGCTGCATACAAATGCACAAGGCAAGCAGGGTTCTGTGCTATCATTAAGTCAACTTCTACCACCTACCTTGACATGCTGCATTAACTGCTGTTTCTGCATATACACCAACTGACACTGTGGACACTTAAATACTCCCACCAACAGTTTGTTGGCATTCTGCTGGAAGTGCTCCTGCAGCAATCGCTTCTTGTTGAAGACAGTCTCACATGAGCATTTGTAGATCACCCTAGAACAATGCAATCAAATCAAATCAAAATTGCAAGACACTGGTTACAAGAAATTTCACTAAGTTAGCCTTGAAAACAGCAGTTACTTCCCAGTAAATGGAGTTCTTCCAATGTATTACCTATACATAGCCACATTCCTGGGCAATGCTCCCAACATGCTACACAGAGCACAGAACCATTTGAAGGAACTAGGTAGAGAAATGGAATGTCTCAGGCATAGAATTGAGCTTTCTAAAACATAAGTTCCTTTAAGCCCCTTATCTACATGCCTAGGTAGATAGGGTAGGCACAGATCAGCAGAAGAAAAATATTCAGAGAATCCCCCACCCCCAACACACATGCACTTTCAGTGCTGGTTGGAGGGAAGGTTACAGAGTGGTGCACACAGGAAAATCTCTCCGGTCTCTTTCTGCAGCATTTGCACTTAGCACAACTTGTTGCCTATCTTGGGAATGAAAGATGGGGCAGCTGCAGTGCAGCCTCCTCTCAGTAGATGATATACTCATCCACACTAGATTTCTTTCTACAGCTCAGTTCACTCCCTTCCTGGGCCCCTTTCTCCAGTCTAGAAGACCCCCAATTTGGGCCAGGGGAGCAGGATCTAATAGCAACTAGGCCACTACTAGCAGCAAAAGCATCAGTAGTTTTAACTCCTCCTCCTCCTCATGAGAGATATGTAAAGGCAGACCTTCTAGGGAAGAAAGGGTCCTTGCAGCAGGCAAGGGAAAGTTCCACTCAGACAGGGGCAGACACTGATTGTTTGCCATTTGCCAAACACAGTGAGTCAACATGTAATGGTAGTGTGGGGTGACATTGCCCAGATGGTCCAGAAGATATGCGGACTGCAAGAATTCTTGTGAGTGATATTGGACCAACTGTATGGCTGGTATACACATAGGCAAGCTTTTGGATATCACAAATTCCTTAGGCCTCAATGTGTAATGGCACTTACTGAGTAGTCTTGTGAGACTCTGTTGGGTGCTGGCTAGTGATGTGAGCAGCAGTGGTGTCTGCAGACTTGAAGGCCATTGGACAAAAAGAACACTTGTGGAAGACTTCGCAGTGTTTCTCATGAATGTGCACTTTCAGCATTGCAAGCGTTGTGAAGACAACTCCACAGTGGATACACCTGGAGGGCAGGGGAAAAGAACTGGAATTAGAAGACTAATACAAGGCACAGCTCCTCTGTGGCTTCCAAAAGCAAACACAGTTGTAAAACGCAGGATTCAGTATTAGCTCAGCTCCCATCTAATGCATTTATTAATGATTTGAAAAAGTCTGTAAGCGGTGTATAATTGGAGTTCACAGATGAGACACAAGCTAGGGAATGTCGAACATCACTGACAGATAAACAACAGAAAAGTAGCCTGGGGAGTGTCAGCATGCTTATTTATAAACCATTCCAGTTGCACATATGTTGCCATTTAGTTTTAAGCATATTAATATAATTTAGTGAATTCCATTACTCTATTTACAGGTAGGTTATGTATTGCTACATTTGTCACTGCCAAGGCTCATGTAACCAATCTTTTCCCAAAAACCTTTGCTGCTACTCTTAAGGAAGACCATTCCCAATCTTTCTGCACATGTAACCTTGCTCCTGAGCTAATAATCCCTTCTTCCAGTTGGCTCAAAACTGCAATGCTACCACTGACTTTCAATAACGTTGTTGCCCTACTCATAACGAGAAGGGAGGGGGCACACCTCTTAGTTTAGGAACTGCTGCACCTGGGTGCTAATAAACTACTGAACATTACTGGTGTAGGGCATGTCGAATGTGAAGAGCAAGAGAAAGCAAATATGTAGGCCAGCAGGCACTATGCAGGTTAAAGAGCTGCAGTTAATGGTGAGTCAGGTGCATATCAGAGATAAGGAAGACTCTCTTTTTAACAAACCAGACTTTCTTGTAGCATTAAATCTTTCCTGACATCTGGCAAGGATCACTGAGAAACTGGCTTTGGCTAGTTCTCAAAGGTCTCAGGAACAAAGATGTTTCTGAAAATTTCCAGACTTTTATCTTGCAACACCGCCCCCCCCTATAAAAGTTAGCCCCTCCCAGAGAGGCTTTCAGAAGGGAAAACGGGGTCTTGATGCACCACTACTGTGTTTTGTAATGGCAAGAGGAAAACAATAGGAAGGCTTTCTAAGAAACATGTGTCTTGTATCTGCTCCTCTCTATTGGGTTAGAGTTATATTATTAGTATTATGTTAACTAAGCCTATTTTGGTTGCCTATAAACAGTCTCCTCATCATTTAATAAATCACTTAATAAAGACATAAATTTGATTGGGGATCAATTGGTCAACTGCTCAGTAATCAATTAATATCCATCTTGCATCAAGAGGTTAAAAACACGAGCAAGAAACAATATAGATTCAGGGCAGAAAAAGGTGCATCTAATATATTTGTGAAAAAATTATCCCAAACAGTTTTTCCATAGGCAAAAAAAAAAATCTGGAAAACTGAAATGCCAAGAAAAACCAAAGGGTGTTCACAATGCCTGCAAACTACACAATGCGATACAGCAACAATGAAGATTAATATGATTTCCACTTGGGAGGTCACAGCCCCTCGGTATATGTCCCTGGTCAGAGTGCCTCTCTAACAGTGTACATAGCACCAGAGTTATGAAGACAAACGGCAACGGGTTAGAGATAAGCAACACAAACGAAGACGCAATGGGGAGGATTGATTTATGGAGAATGGGCAGGCAAGTGCCTGCTGGGACGAGAAAAGAGGATTCCAAGGGGCGGTTCAACCTACCCATCTGTAGACATACGGCTTTCTTATCATTTGAAATTAAAGGAATGGACACCAGGGACCATTATGCCCCATACTTTTAGCATTTTCCCCACTTGGCCTCTCCTTCCAATTCAGTTTAAAGGGAGCTCAAAAATACTATTCCCATTCAGAGGCCAACTGCTGGCAAGTGACAGTTTCAACTTAATCAGTCCTTCATTTTTTTTCCAAACTACTTCTTCGCTTATCCAAACACACAAGCACATTACATTGTATATCAGTCAAGGCTGCTCTATGCATTATAACAGCTAGCCCAAAGCCTCAAAAACAATGAGATGAAAAGTTAAGCTATCTATCAAACACATGCCCTTTCCTCCTCACCTCAAGTCATACCATTGGCACAAATGCTGCACATACAAATGCTGTCACAGGCTTGATGCCAGTCCTCCAGTAATTTGGAGATGTTCCCAATTCCTATCTTCACAAACAAAACATCCAAGTAGTCCATCATCCCAACCTGTTTCCCTGTTCTAGGAAACAAGTTTATGGCTTAAGGTTGTTTGTGAAGTATGTTCTGTGTAGGCAAATGCTAATTAATAGTGTCTCAGTGTATTTCGTAGCTTTATTGCTTGCAGAAACTATCTCTGACATTATAGCTGCTCTTTTCATGAAACAGGATCTTCATGTTTGGGGAGGATGGTAAAAAGGTTACATTGAGATGGTGCTGGGGACCTGCTGTCAACCCCCATGGTAAGATGTGGAAAGAACTGATATACAAAATTGCAGGTCTGATAGTAGGTGCTTTCAGTTAATCTATCTAATCAGAGATGGTATCATATCACTAGAAAATAGCAGATGTAGTACCACATTTAAGACTAAAAAGAAGGACAACCCTACAGGTCCAACAGTTCAATCTCAGTAGTACATAGTACTTTGGAACAAATTTTGAAGGAAAGAATTCTTAAAAGTCGCACAGAAAAATGGAAAATAGTATAAAATACAACATGTTTAGCAAAGGTAGCTTATGCTGACTCACTTGAGATCTCGACAAGCAATTTCTAGACAAAGGAAACGCAATAGATCTTATCTTCCAGACTTCAGTAAAGCATTTGATATAATGTCACATGAGAAATTATTAGTTAAATTGGAGAAGATGGAGATTAGTAGAGGAACTGTAAAGTGGAGGAAGTATTAAGTAAAAGGGAGACAGCAGTAGGTTGTCAAGATCAGTCATGGGATCAATCCTGTACAACATTTTCATGAATGACCTTGGCACAAAAACTGGAATCTACTAATGAAATCTGCATGTGTCTAAACTCAGAGGTATCATTAGTACAGAGGGGAAGCAGGATATTATACAGAAAGAACTGGATGACCTTGCAAACTGGACCAACAGAAATGAGATGGAGTTCCACAACACAAAACATAAGGTCATGTTCTGGGGGACTAGTAACAAATCTTAAACTGGGATCTCACATGGAAACAACTGAGAAAAAGAAGGATTTGGGTGTAATACTTGATTGCAGAAAAACTGTCAATGTATTTCCAAGAGATGGCAGAAGGCACTGAGAAGACCTCATTTGAAATACTATGTCTAATTCTGGTCAGTATTTAAGAAAAATTAATCCAAACGAATAGGTACAGAGAAGGGCTACTAGCATTAGCAGGAAAAGAGAGTCTATTATTTGAGGAAAGGGTAGAAGAGCTTGGATTTATTAGTCCAGCAAAATTAATGCTGAACAGGGATATGCCTGGTTACTATAAATTTAGTGGGTGGTAAACAAAAGGGAAGGAAAAGATAGTTCAGGTTAGCACAGTGGCAAGTGGTTATAAAGTATCTATGAGAAAATTTGGACTGGAAATCAGGAGTGGGTTTCTAACCCTCAGAACAGTCAGGTTCTGGAACAGCTTCTCAATAAGAGCAGAGGAGTAAAACAAATCTAAATGCTTTGAAGACTGAGCTTGCTTGTTTTATGGATGTGGTTGCCTGTGATAGCAGGGAACTACAACTGATGATGGGAGAGGTCCCTTCCCATCCTGAATTCATGAAAATAGTTTCACAAGCTCCTGAGTGGGCTATCTCTTGTTCTGTCAAATACGCTCCTTTCCAGTAAAACAGGAAGGCTGCTGGTGTATGAGAGCCCTCAGGCTGCTGGCTTCTACAGCTAGTGCTTTTCTCACTGAACAGCTGTCTTTTGTCTCCTTGTGCTCCTGTTGCTCTGTATCTATCGTCTTTTGTATGTAAGCTCACTGGAGACAGAAAGTGGGGAGGGTTATGTATGTGGTGTGCAGAGCGCCTAGCACAGCCCTGGTTTAAGACTCGGGTTCTCAGGCACCGCTACCATAGAAATAGTACATAACAATAACCATCCTTTGCTATAGTTCCCAATACCAAAGAAGAGGCAGTGGCACTGACAGATCTAGTAGGATCCCTCTTTGCCTTTAATACAAGTCCCTCTTTGCCTTTAGCCAGCTACACTTTCACAAAATCTGTTGTTCTGTTGAAGGTCCCTCACTATAATCCAAACACAAACTTGGAATCAGAGGCTCCTCTAGCTGAGAAGTACCAAAGCCAAGCAGCGGGGGTATCTACAGTGTGGGGCTATAGAGCACTGTGGCAGCTCCCATGTTGGGGATAGGGAATGGCAGGAAACCAGGCAGCAAGGGAATTCTGATTAAATTTTGGTTCAGTGAAACAAAAAACTCAGATCAGATGAAGCACAACAGCTCCAGGATGCCTTCTCTTCTTTGCTCCCGTACTTCCCACTGACGGATGGGCAGCCACAAGCTGAGAAACAGGAATACTAACAGCTGAATTCTTGCCAACTGGGGGAGAAGCAGGAGCACTTTACACCAGGGGTGTCAAACATGTGGTGTACCGGCCAGATCTGGTGCATGGAACCCCTCTATCCAGCCTACTGGGCTACCAGTGGACTACCAAAAGTTGGGGGGTAGGGCCACAGTGAATGGCCCACTGCAGAATCTGTGGCTCTTGGTCCCTGCTTGACATAGCAATTGGTAGCACTAGGTCAAGTGAGGGCTGATACAGCCTCAGATGCCCTCCCCCCCCCAGCCCCCCCACCTTCCGCCACTTCGCCTGTCACCACCAAAGTGGTCCTACCTTCTCAGCCAACGGCCTGCCACTGGTGTCACCAGAGGTGCCACCACCATGTACACTGCTGTCATAGCACAAGGCACATGGCAGCAGCAGAAGCGGTCTCTACCATGAGGCATGCAGCAGAAGCTGGGGCTGTTGCTGCTGCCACCACTGCATGCACAGGGCAGGAGCCTGAGCTGCAGCCACCAAACCATTCCATGCCCCAGAATGTATACAGCCCACAAAAAGCCCCAGGATCCAGATCTGGCCCAGAACAGAAGGTGAGTTTGATGCCCCTGCTCTACGCCAACATGAAAGCTGTGGTGCCCGATTTCATGCAGCTCACTCCATCACTGCCCTTCTATCTCAGGCAGCTGAGAACTTAAATAACAATCTTGCCATTTATGAAAGTAGCTATCATTTTATGAAGATCTTCCTTTGACACAAATACTGATGAATGGTAAAACCTCTTCACCCTTGAATATAAGAGTCCCTGATGATGCAAAACAAAGGCATTACAATAGGGCCTATGACAGAAGGCAGAGTTGTAGTGCTCTTGTGAAGTGAAAGTATTCCAAAATGCTAAAAAGGAGAACTGAAGGAGTGAAGTAACCTGTGACATGTTAACCACATTTGTTCAAGTTTGCAGTCGCATGAAAGATGCTAACAACTGTTTCTTTTTACCTATTTTAAGAAACATATGACTACATTTACTGAAATCTAAGATGATCATGAATTGAGGACAACTCCCCAATAATTAAATTCCATACATGGAAGATTTATAAATTTGTTATAATTTTCCATGTATCGAACCTAATTATTATTATAATTATCTTTAACTCATCCCTCCCACCACTACAGCGGGGCAGGCAGTGAGGAAGCAGGTAGTGTGGGGAGGCCAAGCAGCTTAACCCCACTTGTGCCTGCCACCCTGAAGCCTCTGCTCCCCATCCCCCCAGCCTCTAGCTCCCTCTTTCACCCCAGCCTTTGCTCCCTGCTGCCTGTCTCCTTGCCTTGCTCCACACTGGCAGTCTCTGCCCCATTCTAGCCTGGGGAATGGACCACAGCCCCTACAGCAGCTGTGCAGGCTGCATGCTGCTGCTATAGACTGGGCTGGGGACGTACTCATTGCCCTAGACTGCAATGTGCAGGGAGCAAGAGTAAGTGGGGATGGGGATGGAGGGGACATGAAGAGAGGCAGGTGGGGAGCAGAGGCTGTATGGTGAGGGGTGGAAATGGGCAAAGAGGTTACAGGAGAGAGATGGCAGGGTACAGAGGCTGGAGACAGGCAGCAGCTGCAACTATGGCCCCAATCCCAGGTGGGGGTGGAGCCCAAGCCACAGCAGCCCTCTGTCCAGCCCTCCCCCCAACATTGTCCGTGTACTCAATTCTAAGACAAAGGGCTCCCCCACACCGTTTTAAATAGTTAAAAATATAAATATCCTCTTAGAACTGAGGAAATACGGTATCTCAGTGCCCTGTACATTCTGTGATTCTGTGGCCATGACACTTGCAATGCAATTCACCCTTTGGCACAAACCTATGGTTTAGAATCTCAGCTTAAATGTAAAAAAATGTTCCTAGCCCTCCTGGTTTCAAGAATTTCTATTGCTGTCTGTGGGAAATCAGTAGAATGGTATCTGCCCGAATTTGCAGATAGCCCAAGACAATGGCTCTGAGGGTAAGAACTGCCTCCCATTGATCTTAATAAGTTCTTAACTCTGAAAATGGGAAGAGGGCATGCTGCTGAAAAATAAGGGTGTGGGGACAGTGTAAAATAAATTGAACTGCATACCAAAACAAGTAATAGAAGAATGGAATGAATGTGCTATTTATTTTTACAGTTAGCTCAATAAAAAAAATCTGTTTTATAGATTCGTTGGATAGCTGCGTAGAATTTTAAGAGTGCTGCAGAATTTATGGATCTTGTCACAGAAGTTAAATCCATCTTGCCATAGAAAACACGTATTTTGCTAGAGACCCTAAATGTTACAGAGTAAAATTATTTCCAGTGTTCCTGAAGCACAAAGGGGCTAAAAATCAGTCAGAAATCTGCTAGTCTCCTAGTGGGGAGGGACCGTTCAGAAGGAGGGTCCTAAGAAGTCTCCTAATGAGGGGGACCTTTGAGCTGTCACATATGATGTATTTTTGGTTCCTAGATGAACCACTCTCTGCACAGACATGAAAGCAAACTGGGGATTTGGCAGTGCTATGTCAGTTGGGTGGTTTGGTTAGCTAGCTTAAGTTGGGGCTGACCCATAGGTTTTCTAACCTATGTCAGGTCAACGCAGATATGCCAGAAGTAGGCAAAATATGGCCTGTGGGCCGGATCTAGCCTGCCAGGCACTTTCATCTGGCCCACGGCACACACCAATGAATTGTGCCCTGCCCAGCCCTTCTGCCCAGGAGGGTGTGAGCGAGGCATCCACACATATACAAACCCCCAACATACCCTATTGCATCTTGCTCCCACCCTGGTGGGCTGAAAGGCCCGGCCCCACCAGCACACGGCTTCCAGGTGGGTCTGCTGCTGCCCCTGCTGTAGCCACCCCCATGGGAACCTGCTTGGCTTCCCCAGAGTCCAGCTTGCTCCAGGCAGCAGGTAGGGAAGCAGCGAGGGCAGGGGCTGGGGCCAGGGCAGTGGAGCTGCAGCTGGGAGGAAGTATGGAGAGCAGCGCAGAGCCCATGCCCAGGGCGGTGGCAGAAGCACAGAACTTGGCTGGGCAGGGTGTGGATGTGAGGGAGGGTGGGGGTTGTGGGGACCCCCTCCACACTCTCCCACATGGTGCACACCCCCTGGTGCTGGCAGCAGGAGTGGTGGGGGTGCTCAGGGTGCTCATGCCCAGCACAGGTGCTGGCACCCAGTGGGGCATGGCTTCAACCAACGCTGTGTGCGAGGTCAAGGAGCAGTCTGCCCAGCTGCCTCTCATGGGGGCTCCATGGCTGTGTGCCTGAATCTCCCACACTTGCACCAGGGGAAGCCCTGCACTGGAGCCAGCTGCCTTCCCCACTCCAGTCCCCTGCAGAGTCCAGCATGGGGTTTCCCCAGTGCAAATGCGGGAGTTGCAGGCATGTGACACAAAGCCTTCATGATATACGCAGCAGGCTGTGCTTCTCCCCTACCCGTACTGACTGGAGCCACACCCCACTGGGCACCAGTGGTGTGACAGCCAGAACCAGAGGGATTAATAGGCAATAATGTGTGCTTCTTGGAGGCATTTGGTATTTTGCCTAAACAGGTAATATTAGTTCATATAAGCTTGTAAGTTTGTAAACTGCAAATGTAACTTGTCTGTCATAAGTTTAACCAAAACGATAAATTAACTGTTCATGGAACTGACTGGGCCCCATAGGCAAAGTGTAGCTGTGAGATTAGCTGGCCTAATGGTTTTTTGCTCAGGGTTCAGCCTTAGCAATAAAAACTGGATCTAACTGCTTGGCACACCAACACATTCCAGGAAAGCACATTCAACTGAAGCCTAAAAGGGGTTGGGATTTAGGCAGAGTGATGTCAATTTCAAACCTAAAGGTGCTGCATCATAATTTGCTGATTGGTTAAACCTGAGTCTGGGAAGTAACCTTTTATGATAATTTTAACACCTTTCAAACCCATAGGGTAACAGCTATAGGGCAATATTATGAGTGGCCCTGAGGCCAACAGATTAACGTAAGACTAGGTACAAAAAAAACACACGCATCAGGTAACCAGCAGGAAGGACGGAACAGAACAGTCATTTCTGTCCTATGCCCAGACCTCAGACTCCCGGTGTGAGTGAGGATCGGATCCTGAGCAAGGGACCTTCCCCGGTAATCCCTCTGACAGCGATGATCATCAGGAACGCCTGACTTCGCTGGAATCACTTGGCGCACACCTGGCATTGAAGGACTATCGATAAGTTGCCACCCCATGTCTGTCTATTTGTTGTTTTGAACAGCCCAGTGTGGCTAATACCCTCGCAGTGCCCAGTTGGCCTGTGACAGATTGATCTATCTATCTGTTATTATCATTTACTATTAGCTCTTTTACACTGCCTTATCTGCTTATCGCATTTCATAGATTTCATAGACATTAGGGTTGGAAGGGACCTCGGAAGATCATCGAGTCCAGCCCCCCGCCCAAAGGGCAGGACGTCAGCTGGGGTCATAGGATCCCAGCAAGATAAGCATCCAGTTTCATCTTGAAGGTGTTCAATGAAGGCGCTTGAACAACCTCCGGTGGCAGGCTGTTCCAGACCCTGGGGGCTCCTTATGTCCAGCCTGAAACGATCTTGTAGTAGTTTGTGACCATTCGTCCTCGTCATCCCTTGGGGCGCTCTGGTGAACAAACGTTCCCCTAGATACTGGTGGTCACCCCGATAAACTTGTAGGTGGCCATCAGATCACCCCTGAGCCTGCGCTTTTCCAGGCTAAAGAGCCCCAGGGCTCTCAGCCTGTCATCGTAGGGTCTGCTTCCCTGACCTCTGATCATGCGCGTGGCTCTTCTCTGGACTCTCTCAAGCTTCTCCACATCCTTTTTGAATTGTGGAGCCCAAAACTGGACGCAGTACTCCAGCTGCGGCCTCACTAAGGCCGAGTACAGGGGGAGAAAGACGTCCCGGGATTTGCTTGAGAAGCAAATATGGATGCAAGCCAGCGTTTTGGTCGCTTTACTAGCCGCAGTATCGCATTGCAGGCTCATGTTCATCTTGTGGTCAATGATGACCCCCAAGTCTCTTTCTTCCATAGTGCTAACCAACATAGCACTGCCGAGCCTATAAGGATGCTGCGGGTTTTTTTTCCCCAAGGTGGAGAACCTTGCATTTATCGGCGTTGAACACCATCAGATTCTCATCCGCCCACTTGCTGAGCCTGTCCAGGTCAGCCTGGATCATCCGCCTGTCTTCTGGTGTGGATGCTTTGCCCCAAAGTTTGGTGTCATCGGCGAACTTGGCCAGTCCGCTTCTGACTCCAGTGTCCACATCATTAATGAAGATGTTGAACAGTATGTGTCCAAGGACAGAGCCCTGGGGGACCCCATTGGTCACAGGACACCACGATGAGTGACTTCCATCAATTACTACCCTCTGGGTCCGACCCCGGAGCCAATTTTCCAGCCAGTGGATCGTGGGGGACCCAAGGCGACAATTGGCCAGTTTCTCCAAGAGACGATCATGGGACACCAGATCGAAGGCTTTTTTGAAGTCAAGATATATGACATCAATCTCATCTCCCTTGTCCAGGTGATAGGTCACCTGGTCGTAGAAGGAAATGAGATTGGTCAAGCAAGACCTACCCGCAACAAACCCGTGCTGGCTATCCCTTAAGATGTTGGCGTCGGCCAGTCCATTAAGGATGGCCTCTTTAATAAACTTTTCTAAGATCTTCCCCGGGATAGAAGTCAGGCTGATGGGCCTATAGTTAGCCAGATCCACTTTCCTCCCTTTCTTGAAGATAGGCACCACGTTGGCCTTCTTCCAGTCTTCGGGCACTACACCAGAGCGCCAAGAGTTTTCAAAGATCCGCGCTAGAGGCTGGGCTATGATGCTCGCCAGCTCCTTGAGTACCCTGGGGTGAAGATTGTCAGGGCCGGCTGACTTGAAGGTATCCAGCTTCTCAAGATGTTCCTTCACAAAGTCAGCATTAATGGAGGGCAGGGGATCACCCTCACCCGGACTTCCCGGCCCTGTAGCAGGCACAGGCGTCCCATGGGGCTGATGAAAGACCGACGCAAAGTACCTATTTAATAGGTTGGCTTTTTCCTGGGCGTCAGTTGTCAGTTGCCCCATCTGGTTCAGCAGGGGTCCAACGTTGCCCCTGCTTTTCCTCCGGCTCCCCACATATCTGAAAAAGGACTTTTTATTGTCCTTGATGCTCAAAGCTAGCTGGAGTTCAGTTGCAGCCTTGGCTTTCCTGGTCTGCTCCCTACAGGACCGGACCAGTGCAGAATAATCCTCCTTGGAGGTGACTCCCATCCTCCATCCTTTGTAGGCCTTTCTTTTTAGCCTCAGGAGGTCTGCTAGGTCCCTGGAGAGCCAGGGGGGCTGCTGTCCCCTCTTGCTGCCTTTCCTCCGAGATGGAATAGACTTAGTTTGTGCATTGAGGATCGCTCCCTTGAGGAGCAACCACTCTTCTTGAACTCTCCTCTCCCTGTGGTCACAGTCCCTTAGGGCCTCACTGACAAGCCTCCTGAGCTTGTCAAAGTCGGCTTTCCTGAAGTCAAGGACTTGCGTGTTGCTGACTGACTTGCCAGCTTTTCGGCGGATGGTGAAGGTGATCAGCTCGTGGTCGCTGTCACCCAGCTTCCCATCGATCACTAGGTCGCCGACTAGGTCCTCCCCAGTAGCCAGCACCAGGTCGAGCAGCGCTTTGCCTCTCATTGGCCCATAGACTTCTTGAGTCAGGTAGAGGTCATCCACGCACGAGAGGAAGCTCTGCGACCGCTCAGATTTTGCTGAGCGATCCTCCCACGAGATGTCTGGGTAATTGAAGTCACCCATGACAACCATGGTCCTGGAGCAAGCTGCCTCAGCCAGTTCCTGGGCAAACTCCTGGTCTAGCTCAGGACTTTGGGTGGGAGGTCTGTAATAGACTCCCACCATTGTGTCCCCTGTGCTGTGTTCCCCACGGATTTTAACCCAGAGGGTCTCCAGCCGTCCACCCTGGCCGCCAATATTGGCTTGCAGGGACGTGTAGCTTTCCTTAACATAGAGAGCTACACCCCCGCCCCTTTTCTCTACACGATCCCTCCTGTACAGGGTATAGGCATCTATCCCCATGGTCCAGTCATGGGTGGAGTCCCACCAGGTCTCCGTTATCCCTATGACATCGTAATTGTTTGCACTGAGCAGGAGGATGAGCTCCTCCTGCTTATTCCCCAAGCTCCTGGCATTAGTGTACAGGCAGGCAAGTGCCCCCTGGGGGGCTCCTTCCTTGCCCACAGATTTTACCAGGGCTGGGGCTGGGGTGGGCTCCCTTGAGTGCCGTGATCCGCTGGCTTTGCAAGGATTGTTCAGCGGGCCAGCAGTGGCGGTAGTCCCCCCGTCCCCCAGCGGGCTTAGTTTAAAGCCCGGTGGAGCAGGTCAGCCAGTCTGGCTGAGAAGAGCCTCCTCCCTAGGGGAGAGAGGTGGAGACCATCTCTTCCCAGCAGCTTGCTGCCTCTCTCGCCAAAGAGCGGGCTGTGGTCATGAAAGCCAAAGCCTTCCTGACGACACCAGCGCTGCAGTCTTTGGTTGACCACATAGATCCTCCTGTCCCTTCTCAGCCCATAGCCTGAGACTGGGAGGATCGACGAGAACACCACCTGTGCCCCCAGACCCTTAAGCCCCGCTCCCAAATCCCTGTAGCGCCTCATGACCTGGCTGGGAGCGCTCCGAGCCGTGTCATTGGTGCCCACATGAATAAGGAGCATGGGATAGTGGTCTGTGGGTTTGAGGAACTTGGGGATCCTCTCCGCAATGTCCCGGATGCGGGCCCCCGGGAAGCAGCAGACTTGCCGGGCTAAGGGGTCAGGGTGGCAGATTGGCCCCTCCGTCCCCCTCAGGAGGGAGTCTCCCACAACGAACACCTTACGTTTTGTCTTGGGGAGAGCAGGGGCGGGAGTTGCAGTTAGGCCCATGTTGCCTGTGGGGGCCGGCAACTCAGCAGGCTCTGCTGGGGCAGCAAGAGGTGCATACCTGTTGCTCAGCTGTGGCGGGGGTGGGGCCTTGGTGCAGCGGGCCTTAGGGCCCTTGACCACCTTGGTCCATGCCCCTGGCTGGACACAGCAGGAGGTCCCAGAGTCCTCCTCTGGCCTGGAGGGAGACTGCGATCTACCCTCTGCCTCCCGGGGGAGAAGGGCCTGGCAGTAGGAGTCTATCTCCTGCTCGCAGTCCCTGATGGCACGCAGTCTGTGGACTGTGGCCTGGAGCTCCTCCAGCTGGCGTGCCAGAGACCCCAAAAGGGAGCAGACCCCGCAAGGGGAGGTCGCCATGCTCCCAGGCCCCAGAGCCTGAAAAAGGGACAGGCAGCCCCCGCAGCCGAGAGCCAGGGGCTCCGTCTGCGTGGAGCCCGGAACCAGGGGCTCCGTCTGGGTGGCCGTCTCTGAGGTGCCGGGGGGGGGGCCGCGGAGCCCGAGGGGACCCTCGGGGTGCGGCGCGTGCCCATCCGTGTCATGCCTCAGGTAGGCTGGCTACGGCTGGGACTGTCTACCCTGGGGGGTGCGCAGGCAGGGTCTGGCGCCCTCCCGCGCGAACTCCGCGCTAACTCACGCGCCGGCAGAGAAGCGCGCCTGTTTGTGCAGCCTGTTCGTGCGGCTCCGGTCGCGTGGCTCCCTGGGGGGCTGGGCGAAGTAGGGGCCTGGGCGGGGCTTGACCCGGCCCGGCTCCACTCAGCTGCCGCCTCCCACACACACACACTAAGGGGGTTAGCCCCTTCTCTCCACGGGCCCCGCTTACCCCGGCTGCACTGGGGGTCAGCGGGGGGCTCCGCGGCTGCTGGAGGGTTTCTGGGGGGCTTCGGGGGAGCGGGGGCGCAGCGAGCTTTCACCCGCGTGTCTCTCGCCGCTCCCGCGTCATTTATCTTTCCGTTAACTGTTGTGTGCGTAAGCTGTAATAAATTTGCCTTTATTCCACTCCCAGCTTTGCCTCCTCGATCCAAAACTGAATCAAACAGCCCAGTTGGCCTGTGATAAAATTGATACACTCACAGTGCCCAACTGGCCTGTGACAGCTGGGCAGCACCCTGAGCACCCCTGCCTGCTGCTGCTGCTGACAGCGGGGACTGTGCACTATGTGGGGGTGCTCCCCCACACACAATATACAAGAGTAAGACTCTATTTTTCAGTTATTATGCAATCTCCTCTATATACAGTACACAAACACAAATCATGACAAAAATATTTTTTGTAATAAAATTAAAATATATCATAGTAGGTGTTTGACTTCTAGAGTGTGATTTGTTTTTTTTCTGGTTTTAAGATGGCAACCCCCACTCCCAAAAGGAGTACTGGGGTGGCAGCAGTGGCGGCAAGGGAAGGGACTTCCAGTGGCAAAGGTCAGGGGTTAGGGGGTGGAATTTCTGATCCCAATATGGTGACCAGGGGGCGGGGCAACGGTCAAGGGGCGAGGCTAAACGTGCGGCCCTCCACAGCTCACCAAAACTCATTAAGCAGCCCTCCAGCCTGCCCTTGAGATATGCCATGAGATTCAGGGAATTGCATTCAGCTCACTGTTAAAACATTTCATTGCACCATATGTTCCTTCAGTGGTGTTGGGAAATTTAAGCCTGTGTAGGAGTGACAGGCCTAAAACTTTAAATCTATTCTGCCAAGTGTTCAGGGCCAATATTTTCAAAACTCACTAATGATTTTGGTAGACCAAATTGAGGTTCATAAAAATTGGCTCCCATCTCTTCATTTAAGTGAATTCAAAATCATTTCTGCTCTTGGGAACACCTTATAGCACTCTGGATTTAAAATAATATCATTCTCTTTTTAAATGTTTATAAACCATGCTTGAATCCATTTCGCTGTTCAGAAACTTTCCTTAAGTTGAAGTGTCTGGGCAATTATGAGGCCAAATACATATGCTTTATCCCTTTCTCAAACTGTGGTGGGAGGGAGAGATTTCTATGTTATCATTTTAGTTAAAAAGAATCTTTTGATGCAGTCTTTGACTCAAGATCTTGTAAACCCACACAATCTGCCCAATTTTCTGTCACAGGTAGTCAAAAATCTGCCTTCTCCCCTAAGAGCTGAGGGAAATTGAACAGTACAAACCTGAATCCAACTTTGCGAGAGTAATGGAGGCAGTTCTCCTTGACGTGGGTTTGGAAATAGGCTGATCGGCACACCGCCCCACACTCTGGGCAGCAGTAAGGGGACTTGTGAGCATGGATTCTCTGATGAGCACAGTAACTGCACTGGTTAGGCAGCATCATCTGGCACACTTGACATGTCTGCAGAAGGAGAGAGAGAAATCATGTTAACCAGTTCAATTTGCTTCAGTGTCCTAATTTCACCCTAGTCATTCAAGTTAGAAGGGATGTCCAACCCCCAACATCATCACAGGCTTAACTCAACTCAACTCATGTGATCTAGCTCTGCATATCTCTGTATCTCTATCTTTCACTTGACCTAGTTATGAGCCTTCAAAAATTACATGCCAGGCCCATGCCATTTTTTCAGGATCATCTTGTACAGCATGCAACTATAGACAGTACGTGCATGCAAAGCCAATTATTTACATGCTGAAGGACCTGCTTCCTCAGAATCTGCAGACTTCACTGAGTCCAGTGCTCTCTCATGCCACTGGAGGGAGAAAGGCTACTTGCATATATGTGCAGAAGTTAGGTGTGCAGGGAAAAACTCCATGTGGTTGGCACATACATTTTCTATATGAACATGGTTTCAGTGTCAATGGTTCCCCAAACCCCTATTCCAACCCTAGCCATGCTAACTCCTCTTTTTTCCCCCTAATGGCCATGGAGTAGCTACTGACCATCTACTGAAGAGCAGTTCGGAGAAAATCCAGAGCAGGTATAGAGCTGTGTTGACATCTTCCCTGCTAGAGCAGAGGCTCTGTTCTATAATGTTGAGTGGCTCTGAACAGATCCCAGGCTTCAGAGGCGAACGGTACCTTACTAGACAATGAAGAATGTTCTGATGGAGTCTGACAAACTGATCCTAATCCTAAAATTCATACCTTCTACCTTTCAAAAGCCTAAGAAACCTCTTTTTAAAAATGCCATAGTAAAGGAGGATCTTATTTAAATTTTCAGAAGCTAAAGCCTAAGTAAAAGTTGTACACATGATCTTAACACTACTTTCTAGTGGATATGTGAAGATTTGCAATTACAAGATTACATACTACTCCTACAACATAACACACAATATATTTTTCTTGTCTCCTTAAATACCTGTATACAGTGTTGTAGTTTTGTGTGCTATGCTACATGCATGCCAAAGTCTATTTATGTGAAAAGCGTGAAATAAACCACACTTACAGAGCAAACCACATACAAAATATAAAGCTGCAATAGGAAAAAATGAGTTGGCACAGGCCACTTAGGTATGACACTAATAGCAATCAAGCTAACAGCCTCCCACCTTCTACTGAGCTAAGAAAAACCTCTACTGCCATTTGAAAAAAAATTATGGGTAGGGAATAAATTATTAAAAATATACAGAAGACACTAGAATGAACTTTAGATAGAGACTGTAGCTATGGACTGTCCACACCGCAAAACAAAGGTCTGATTCTAGTATGTGTTATAATTGTGCTGTTCAAGTATCTAACCCAGGTAGGAAGTAATAAAGTAACACCTAGAAAATACTGAGCAAAGCTCAGAGCAAGCAAGTGGGCTCTTGTGGCAAGGGAGTAGGAAAGACCTCCTACAGTTTGCTTTGATCAGAGAAACAGTCACATTTTATGTCTGAATAATAAAGTGAGCTCTGAAGACAAGGGACAGATTCAGACTCTGTGAAGTTGCTCCTTCTGGGGCTGCGGAGACAGGCCAGCAGGCAACTGAGATATACAGGACTATTACAATTAGTGGTAGCAAATAAGAATGAAAAAAGGTAGCATGAGATGCTGCAGAGTTGTATGTAAGATTCTAAATGACTTCCAACCACCCTATTTGAGAAACAATGCGAGATTGTTTTAATTAAATACAGACTCCTGTTATGCAAGAGGTACAGAGAGAAAGTTCTGCTTCTAGCTTCTTTTAAGGATGAAGACATACACCTGTAAGGAGTTTTATTTAATGGAATGATGGACAGAGCATTATTAGAGTTTACAGTGGTGGCCTTAACATTTTTCCATTATACCTGCTTGTTTCATTTACTCATAACTGCAAGAAACATTAACTGTTGGGGCTGAAATGCTCTATGCTCGGTCTTGGCCTCAGTTAGGTTGTTTTGCAAAGTCTGCGCAAAAACGATGCAGCTGTTCTCTGGTACGTTAAAAATAGTCACTTAAAGAGTTCCAGCACCTCCATAATTTGGAGACTGAACTCTATAGCTGCAGTTGGCGAGAGGATCGTCCATCGGTCCAGCAGTGTTCTGAACACTCTGGCTCAGATCCAGTAAAACACTTACATGCATGCAGAAGTGGTCCCAATTAAATGAATGGGATTATTCACATGCTTAACTTTAAGCATACAGTGGGTGCTTAAGTGCTTTGCTGGATCAGTGCCAGTGCATCCAGCCCCTTGTAAAATTAAGCCCCCAATTACCTTTTGCCCAATAGAGAAAAATATGCTTTCTGAGTGTTCTGGTCAAATTGCATATATGCCCACATCTGCTCTTCCCTCTTATGCTGTACCTATAAACAGGTAAAACTGCTCCTGCTTGTTATCAAAAATTTTCATTAACCTACAGGACAGCGAAGCGGAAAGCATGAGAGCAAGAGGGTCCAAGAAGTTCCACAAGGTGATCTGGAACAGAACCCCCGGTTGTAATATAGGATGCATAAGTCTGATTTGCAAAGTCGCAACACTTCTCAGGGAGAAAAAAAAAGGCCAATCTACATGTTTAGAGATGCAGAGAAAGAATCCTACTTCAACCAGGATCCCATAACGGGATCTTCACAGGAAGGTACACTAAACAACCAGAAGCTGGCTAGATAAGCTAGTGTGTGAATTTGCCGTCAGCTACTCTGCAGTAAACGCCTATCTGTGTGCATGCCCTTACCTCACACAAACCCAATCCAATGGAAAATTACCATACCTGTATACTGTACCCTACCCAACTCTACCGGTACAAATTACAGCAGTTAGCTGTTTAGGTGTTATAATCTCCATCTCTGTCCTCATGTGGCCATTTGAACAAGGCAAATAGACTACTGCTTTCTCTCCACACCCACTGGCAAAACCCAATAATAACCATTTGCTGTTATCTACCCCAGGATAGCTGCATGCCTATCCATTCCTAATCCCAGGGTATGTGTTCATTTTTCAGTGTCTTCAATACAGGAAAAGACTATACACATGGGGCATTAAAGCAAGGTAGCTAACCTGCACTAAGTTCACATACTAGCTTACTCTGCACTGCTTTCTCACCTTACATGCGTCATGTCAATACGTACTGGAAAAAAGGATGATTTAATGAACATGGCACTGGACTGGGACCCTGCAGTTTAACATCTAATTGAGATGCAGGCTTTCTGTATAACCTTAGGAAGTCTCTCTACCTTGGTACACCATATGTGAATTAGGGACAACAACTCTTTTCATCACTTCTGTACGGTGAGGTGTTCAAACATTACAAAATTGAAGGCCATATATCTTTTTAAGATAGATCAACTGATCCACCAGATTTGATATTCTGTAATTAGTCCTCTATTAGCCATTTAGCAAGGATCAGTGTTAAGCTAGCCAACTGCCTTCATCATTTTCTTAACCTTTTAAAAACTGAACCAACATTGTTTGTTTTTGTTTTGTTTTAATTTTTCCTCTGAACCTGCTCCCCAGTTCCCAGGAGCTAGGATAAGATTAACCTCAATGGACAAGAGTTGGCCAGCACCTTGCTTTTAAACTTCTCTGGCTAGATTTTCAAAACTACTCGGCAACCACAACCATAGCCAAATATTCAGACCTCTTCCAGTTCCCATTTAAGCACATAAATGAAGAATCCAGATTTTAAGCATGCACAGCACCCAAACTCTGCTATCATGTTCACTGAAATTACTTCACAAGTTTAGGAGTATTCAATAAGAACAGGAAACTTTGAGTGCTGAGCTCTTTTGATGAAAATCTGGCCATTTACTGGATGCTCAAATGGGATGCTCAAATGCTCAGCTGCTTGGGGGTGGGTGGGGGCATGGTGGGTACATTAGAGCTTAAATGGACCTGCCAAGAAGTAAGTATAGAATTGGAATAAAATAATAAGAAATAAGAATAATTCATACAAGTTTATATTTAGCTCCAGCATAAATGTTGTAGAGAATAGTGAAGTGCCAGTAATGACAGATATCTTTATATACAGCTAATTTTATTTAGAATCTTGAAGTGTATCATGCCTTTAAAAATGTTTCTTTTCCAGTTTGAAATTATTATTAAATATGCAATGAAATAGCTGAGCTGACTGATTTTCTGTTAATAATTTTTTAGAAAAATGTATGTGGGCACATACAGCACTGGAACATCGTCACATGGTGTGTTACAGTAGAACATCTAGGAGTTCTTTCTTTTAATTTTTAGCTGTGTATGATCTTTTTGTCTAGGAACAAAAAAGTGGACTGTGATCTACTGTAAGCCAGACTTAGTTACAAGTGGGATTGTCAACTGCAGTGGTAAGCACAGCTGGGGTATTTCATCATCGTTACATGGCACGGATATATATCAACTAAATTTGCTCTGAATACAGTACACGAATGCTTACTGGAATATTTCCACTGATGTTTACCAGAAAGTCCTCTTTTCCATCATCACTGACAACTGTATCAACTTGCCTAGTTATAGCTCTATGCCAGTGGTACTCAATCTTTTGGCCCTGCAGGCCAGATGAGTCGTGCAGGTTTGTCTGCAGGCCTGATTGGGCCTTGGTACCCAGTGCCACCCATTCGTGCCCCCTACACATCAGGATTGGGTCCCAGGAGCCAGGAACTGCACTGTTCCACCTTCCTGGGTATCTGACACTGCCTTCTCCTATCAGGATAGGGTCCCAGGGGCCCTATTCTTTTCCTTGCGTGCCAAGATTGAGTTGGGGGGTCCCAGCCCTGTCCCCTGCACACTGGGATTAGCTCCTGGGGGCCAGAGCCACCCTCTCCTGCCCCATGTATGCCAGGGGTGGGTCCCAGGGGCCTGGTGCCATTCCTTCCTGTTCCCCGCCACAAATGATTGGCCCCTGGGGCTTGGTGCCACCCTCATCCAGCCCTGCACACTGGGATCAGGCACTAGGTCCAGTACACAGGGCATGGGGCTCCCCCATGGGTTCAGAGATTTGGCAGTGGGGGAACCATACCACCACTCCCTGCTGCCAAATTTCTACACCTATAAGGAGCCCTGCATGCCAGATGACATGGCACCATGAGCCAGAGGTTGAACACCCCTGCTGTATCCCACCATTGGGATTCTTCTCTTTCCTATTTTTTTTTAATAACTTCTTATTCTTGTTAATCCTGTTAGTGAAAGTTATTTAACTGATTATCCTTATTTTGCCTCATCAATTACCTGCTTTTCTTATTTTTTAATTCATATTCAGTGTCACCAACTTTCTTTTTTTCCAGTTCTTATTTGGTGAGCTCTTACTTTGTATTGTTGCTTTCACAACTAGAAACTTTTTTTTAACCAAATCATTATTCTTCCATAATTGAGGAGCTGTGGTTTGTAGAACATCTAGTTAGGCTTTCTTAAGCAACTTATACAACTTTCTTAAACAACATTTTTGTTTATATCTAAATCTTGGTCCCTATAATTTTGGTTTTGAGAAACAGGCCTTTTTAAGGAACCATATATGTATGTTACTGACTGGGAGGTTATTATGATTACAGAAAACAAAATGTAACCAGGTCATGATCACTTGCACCAAGGCAACCATTAACTTGATTAGTTCTTATCTACCCATCAGAATGAGGTCTAATATTGAATCACTCCATGTTTGCTGCAATGCTTTGTTAGAAATAATTATGTATAATTTGTAGACAATCCTTTGTTCTTGTATTACGAAAGACCATTCTTTATATTTTAACCATCATTTGCTGTCTCAGAACTAAGCATTCCCAATCTTTCAAATTAACCGTACATGGAAATTTGTTCAAGTTTTCTTACTAGCTATTAATGACCGTTTCTAAACTCCTTGTTTCCTCATTGCACACGTTATTGATTAGCCTTGCCTATTATTAAGGTTGCCCAAGCTCCCCATAATAAGCCCATGTTTTCAGTTACTTAGATGTTAGTTCAGTTATAAACCATTTGGACTGACATTTTCTGTGCCAGAAGTCTAGCTGTAGTTGCCTGTTTTTTGTTTCAAACAAGCCAATATAGAAGAATGAGACTAGGGAAAAATAGCCCTCAGTAAAAATTCCCAAGAGTTTGTTCCTGTGAAAAGTTCTAGTTCCCCCTATGCTTTTGGGGAAGGATTTGATACTTGGGACAAGGTGGCCCATACATCTTAGCATGTGTCTGTTGTTGTCCTGTGAAAATATGCCCAAATGTAGTCCAGTTATACATGCTGGAGGGGAAGATGAGGGAAAGTAGAAACATCTTAGATTTTAACAGCTAAACTGCCACAGGGCTATTATCTATACTAGTCTGGGACTAAGAAAGGCTTTTCCTCCAATTGCAACTGTGACTTTCTGCAGACCAGGCAAGAAATTGAGAGCTTGGAGGCTGTGGGCATGTCTGCACAATGATGGCAAGCATACAGGTTACACAGGCAGTGGAGACCAGTAATGGTTTACCATTCTGAAGCAAATGACTTGTATCTGGTTAGAGCACTCTTGGAGAAGTCAGAGTAGAGCAACAACTTTATGGACTGTTCCCTGAGGAAGAAAAGCTCTTCCTGGTTGAGAGTTCAGAACTGCCTAATGCAGGAGTTTCTTGGATTAGAAAGTAAGCATGACTTCCAATTCTGAGTTCCAGTTTCTCAAAAAGAAGCATGTAAGCCACCTCCTGGGACTTGCAATGATGCCTTTAAGAGCCTGTCATCTGAAGTAGGATGTGTGTAAAATGTTATGAATAAAGCAAAGATAAAGTTCTAGTTTAACCCTAACTTAAGAACACATCTAATGAGAGCACTAAGTCTTCAAAGAGGCTGGAGCAGCATGGAGAAGCTCATGGTTCATCTGCTGCCCAGATTCAAGGAAGAGAGGCAGCTGTAGATGTTTGGGCCAAACCCTCTTTTATAATCTTGCCCTCAGTGTCCAAGAACAGGGTAATGAGGCAGAAGGGGATACAAGCCCACTCTAGTGGGCAATACTACAAAATGCTCTGCTAGAAGCAGCATAGATGTGGATGCCATTCAAAAAAAGAATTGCCTTGTCTTCATGAATGATGGGCACTATGTAAAGCATGCAGCCACACAGCAGACAGGATGAAGGATTCCCAAGCACCATCCATTCCATGGAGAAAACAGCTTGCCATCATGTCAATACATACAGTATTGTTATATGCACAAAGGGCCAGAAGACAGGTTGCAGAAGCAACTTCAACAGGCAATCCCTAACTTTTGAATGTATAATTTTACAACCTTTATGCTATTCCTTTAGCACACTTTTACTGTGTGTAACATTCAGAAAGGGTTAATAAAACCCATTCAAAACTCTGAGAAGAGGAACTGTTGGTGAAGGGAAAAAAGGATTTTCATTAAGCAAAGTTTTCAGCTGTCATTCTTCAAACAGTTTCCATCTTTCTCACTACTCAAAGTGTATTTGGCACCAGGGCGATGCTTAAAAATCTCAGCTTTCTTTTTTTTCCCCTACCCCTCATGACTGAAGAGAAAATCTTGAGACTGTAAATCAAACATAACCAATGGAGTTTTGCCTGCCTGACGTTTTATTTGAAAAGATAGTCCATAGAGTCAAACACATTTTGCCCTGTTGTGGTCAGTTCTTTGCAACAGAATTGCTCCATTTTTTTCTATAAATCAAAAAAAGTAAAAGCTAAGAGCTGGCTTTTTCCAAGGGGTTCTTTGAGTCCAATAAGTGTGTCCTGAGTCTAAAAAGGTCAAGAACTACTACTCTAAGTCCTACTTTAAGTTGCAAGTAGGACATCTGTTTCTCAGCTACTATGCATCTTTGGCTGCCATGACTAATTTTCTTTCTTCTTTTAAATGCTAGACCAGAATCTAGAACAAACAATCTTTTCAATATCCTGTTAACTTTTTAATACTGATAGAACTATTTATCTATATCAGAATGAATTATCATTTTTCTCACATTTTATTTTCTGAATGGATGCTTCTGAATTTAAGTAACACTAAAAGTTTCTGGTTTCCATGTCAAGACAACCAGGACAATATAAACAGAGCATAAATAGTACATGATGTTTACATGGGTCTGCAGACTGACTAAAATAATATCTCAGCTAGCATGATCTATCCGTTCATTTGACTAGATTAGTTAACTCTGAAGTATTATCATTTCAAAACTGATCACTTCACCAGAAACATTAGGTAATATACAGGCAGAACATGGCATGGACATGAACACAGATGTGTTGGAGGAAACATTGGGGGGAAGCATAATATCAGAGGGGATAATTTGGCTTAGTATAACATAGGGGGAAGAAACTAAACAGAGTGTGAGCTGAGGATAAGTTGCAGAGCAAAGACGTACCTCCTCCTATTAAGTTTCAGAGGAACTCCTCTTTGACAAACCAGAGGAGGTCCTTTCTGCTTTGTTCTGCCTATCCCCACTAAGTCCTCAGTTTTCTTTCATGATGGCCACATAACATGTTGTTTCTGCGCCTTCCCAGCCCTCCGTGGGAATGCATATACCCCCTGCAATCAGACTGAACAGCTATTTCCTAGACAGCCGAGCGTGGGGAAACAAGGTTCTTGGCTCTTGAAAATTTGTTTTAAGGATCTAAGTATATTCTCAGATTTTTTTTTTAATAAATTCAACATTTATATAGCTTACATTAATACATGGTTTTAAAGGACTTTGTGGGTGCGTATACAGGATTAGTCCCTTTTCACAGGCAAACACTGCCTCAAACAATGAGCGCCATTCTCTTAAGTCTGCACTACTAGATGTAGGTTTTACTTCTTACTTTGCTAAAAGCAAATTTCTTGCAACTTCTGAAATCCTCAGTTACTTTAACTGCAAGATGGAGGGAAATTATACTTCCCCGCCTCTTAAGGTCAGGTTAAGTGACCTTCCTCATTCTGTGAAGAACAAAGATTTAATATCAGTGAAGGAAACAAAGCAAAACTCCTGACTTTTAAAGTAGGCCAATTACGTGTGCTCCAAGGTTTGTCCTAGTGCTACAATATGCACAATGAGGAAGGATAATGTGGTAAGTCAACACCGCACTAACCCTCTGCATAAAAACAAATGCCACCCTAAAGACATAAGCCAGGTCTATGCAGCAGACTTACCATGCCCAACCACATGCACTCAAACATGCTGTATGTCTCCACACAATGCCACCTGGACCAGAAGCAACTTAGCTGCACCAGCACAGCAGCGCTGAGGCCAGGCTTATTAGCATTGCTAAAACTCCTTGTCAATTCACTTGCCTTCAAAACCTTCCAGATTTGCCTATGCTGCTCCCAGCCCAGGTAGCAGCACATGTGGAGCTGTGGGGCATGGCAAGCCTTCAGTCTAGATATGGTGCCAGTTTTTTCTTCTTTTGTACACCTCCTTTGTACAAGAAATAAAAATTGCCTAACACTCCCCAATGCCATTTTCCCCCACCACTATTGATCCCAGTTGATCATGAATTTTCAAAAGGATCTGGCTGCAGTACAGAAGGCTCTTTAGTCAGTGTGCATCAGGAACGTCAGAGGGAGATGCTAACTTGTATGACATTGAGATTTTCCACATATTCCCTTACCTACTCTTTAATCCAGAAATATTTTTTCCTCAAGTTTTCATTGCTTCCTATAAGTCCATCATGCTTTTTCTTTTAGACAGATCTAGAAAAAGCAATACAGTAGCTCTGTCATTTCAGAATCATTCATTTTAGCCCTATCAATGTATTAGTTTCCCCAGAGAAACAAACAAACAAACAAACAAACAACAAACAAACAAAAATCGCACTGAGGTATAAGGAAAGTCAAAAGACATTATTTAAAAAAGAAGCCTCACAAGCCATGGCCATGCGGTTGCAAAAGCATTTGCAAATAAGGAAATTCATGGTTAAAGCACAGTTGTACTGTGAAAAGTGGCTGTGTAAAAACAGCATCATGGGCTTCCTGTTTCAGTGAAACAAAATGGTCTTAAAATGACTCGGTGTCAAATTTGGTCATCTTACAAACAAGACCATGTATTTTCCTAACTGCCAGTTCTGCACAGAGCTTTGGATTAAAAAGTCAAACCAGGTGCTTTGTTTCTCCCACATTATTACCTCCGTGAGATTTCTGCTGGCCAATTTCCTCCCTCAGTGGCTTTTACTAACACAACTGAAACCCAGGGAAAAAATTTGGCCAAAGAAATATTACTATGGCAATTAGGAAAGAAGCCAACATCAGTGCAATATACATATCCAAGGAATGCACAGCATCACATTTAAAAGACTTACTGAACCTTAAAAGGATAAAAAAAATTAGCATTGACCCTGGCACTGGCTCATCCTCTACAGAAATGTACCCCACACATCCCACTACTGACTCTCTGACAGCATAGTTTCTACACAGAAGTTACAGGTGTATACTATTTAAAGTGAGGGATCTGAGCTGTAGAGGAAATGGAAAAGGAACTTTTAGTGCAGCTTTCCATAGTGTATATAGTAAGGTAGGAAACAAGCAAATAGTAGGGGTGATGGGGTGGAACAACAAAAAAGGGGAAAGAGTCTGATGCTTTCAGAATGTAAATGTACTACAAGAGCATCTGTTACTGCCATGTCTGATTTCATATGCATAGCACTTGTAGTAAAGAAAACCCTCAAGTGATCCCAAAAACCACAAGTGCACCACCACCTTGGGGGTAGGTCTTATCCTCATCACAAAGGACCCAAAGAACAGTTGGAACTCCTTGTCACCAGGAAGGCATCAGTCTCAGGTATTTTTTGGTCTTTGGAAGGAAGATTTTCTGTTCAAATGATTAGCAGTGAATTATTACTTAAAGTTGACATTTAACTTGACATTACATTTCAGTTACTGCCTCAGTAAGATGAATTGAGGCAATTTACACCCTGTAGAGTAGCTGTTTCAGGCCTTCTTTCGATAAGGAGACATCACTGCACTAGCTAGGTTTAGTTCATATATTTGGGAAAAGAAAGAGAAAAGCCTGAACTGTTCCTAGAAATGGTTAAGGTCTCCGTCAGTGGTTCTCAACCTCATTAGATTCAAGGCACCTCTTGTCAGATTCAAGACACCCTTGGAAAATGCCAATTCTTCATTTTTCACTCTTTCTGTAAAAAATAAATAAATAAATGCTACTAGAGCAATTCTTTTGTTGCAAAGAATCCAGAAAGACCACAGCAGGAAATAATGAGCATGGAGGAAGAGGGAGGGGATTCTTACTTGTTTCTAGGCTTTTAAAAAAAAGTCCCCAGCTGCTTCTGCCAAGGCAAGATCAACTGAAGGTGCCACTGTGCCCTCCCTGAATCCACCCCTGCATCTATCCCTGTTATCACTGGGTTCCCTGCTCCTTATCCACTATGCTTCTATGTTCCCAGCCTTTCTTACCTTTAGACTCCACTGCTCTCCCCTGCGCACAAATCTCTATGCTCCTCCATCTTCCTCGCAGCACTTCTCATTCAAACCCAACTACCTTTTACCCTCTCTGCCTCAAGTATGTCACTTCTCCCAATGCTCTCCAACATCCTTTGCTCAGAAGTAACCCTCTACTCACATAAATTGTTTTAAAGGCATGAGAATATAATTTCTTAGTTGGGGACTCAATAATGCATTAACTGAGAGCTATGGTTATGCAAGTCCCCGGGAGCGGCATGAGATGCATGGGTGAAGGCCCTTCGCACCCCCGCGCCCTGAAGGCCCCCCAGTGACCCAGAGGTAAGTGGAGCCCATGGAGGGAGGAGCTAGTGTAGATCAGCTGCAGGGAGGCAGCTGAGAGGAGCTAAGGAGGGTCTCGACTTGCCCTGGCTCCTACTTCGTCTAGCCCCCCATGGAGTCACGCGACCAGAGCCTCGCAAACAGGCACGCTTGTCTGCCCGGCGCGTGAGTTAGTGTGGGAGTTTGTGCAGGAGGGTGAGTGGGAGGGCCTGAGGCCCTGCTAGTGAGCCCTAGGGAAGCTAGTCCCATCAGTAGCCAGCTTCTCAGCAGCACGATACAGATGGGCACACGCTGCACCTCGCGGGTCCCCTCGGAGTCTGCGTCCCCCACCCCCAGCACCTCAGAGGCCTCCACCCAGACGGAGTCCCTGGTTCCTGGCTCCGCGCACACGGATCCCCTGGCTCTCGGCTGCAGGGGCTGCCTGGCAGGTTTCCAGGCTCCTGGGACCGGGAGCATGGCCACCTCCGCTTGCAGGGTTTGCTCCACGTTGGAGTCTCTGGGGCATCAGATCAAGGAGCTCCAGGCCACAGTCCAGAGACTGCGTGCCATCAGGGATGGCAAGCAGGAGACAGATTCCTACTGCCAGGCCCTTCACCCCCTGGAGGCGGAGGGTAGACGAAGGTCACCTTCCAGGACAAGGAAGGACTCGGGGATCTCCCGTATTGTGCAGCCAGGAGGTTGGACCAAGGTGGTCAAGGGCCCCAAGGCCCACCGCATCAAGGTCCCCTCCCCTCTGGGGCTTAGCAACAGGTACGAACTAGCCCTCCTGCTAAACCAAAAGGATTACAATCTCATAGGGATAACGGAGACCTAGTGGGACTCCACCTATGACTGGGCCACAGGTATAGATGACTATATCTTGTACAGGAGGGATCGCGTGGGCAAAAAGGGCGGTGGGGGGGGAGCTCTCTGTGTCAAAGAAACCTACACATCCCTGCAAGCTGACATTGGCACCCAGGGTGGATATTTAGAGACTCTCTGGGTTAAAATCCGTGGTGAGCAAGGCACAGGGGACACAAAGGTGGGGGTCTACTACAGACCTCCCAGTCAGGATCAAGAGCTTGATCAGGAATTCGCCAGGAAACTAGCTGAGGCTGCACGCTCCCAGTGCATGGTTGTCATGAGATTTCAACTACCAACATCTCGTGGGAACAGCACTCGGCCACATCTGAACGGACACAAAGCTTCCTCGGTGTATGGATGAGCTCTGTCTGACTCAAGAAGTCTATGGACCAACGAGAGGCAAAGCTTTGCTTGACCTGGTACTGGCAACAGGGGATGACTTAATCAGCGACCTAACAATCGAAGGGAAGCTGGGAGACAGCGACCATGAGCTGATCACCTTCACCATCTGCCATAAAGCAGGCAAGTCAGTCAGCAAAGCAGAAGTCCTCAACTTCAGGAAAGCTGACTTTGACAAGCTCAGGAGGCTTGTCGGTGAGGCCCTAAGGGACCAGGACCCAAAGAGGAGGGGAGTTCAGGAAAAGTGGTTGCTCCTCAAGGGAGTGATCCTGAAAGCACAAGCAATGTCTATCCCGTCTCAGAGGAAAGGCAGCAAAAGGGCACAGCAGCCCCCTTGGCTCTGCAGGGAACTAGTGGACCTCCTGTGTCTAAAAAGAAAGACCTATAATGGATGGAAGACTGGGTCCACCCCAAAGGAGGAGTACTCTACACTGGTCCAGACCTGTAGAAAGTGAACCAGGAAAGCCAAGGCTGCAACTGAACTCCAACTGGCTACACGTATCAAGGGCAATAAAAAGTCCTTTTTTAGATATGTGGGGAGCCAGAGGAAAAGCAAGGGTAACACTGGACCCCTGCTAAACTATATGGGTCAACTGACAACCGACGCCCAGGAAAAAGCCAACCTGCTCAACAGGTATTTTTCATTGGTTTTTCACCAGCCCCAAGGGATGGCCCTGCTCAATACGGTATGGGACGGCCAAGGTGAGGGACAGCTGTTACCCTTCATCAATGTTGACCATGTGAAGGAACACCTTGAGAGGTTGGACACCTTCAAGCCAGCTGGCCCAGACAGCGTACACCCCAGGGTACTTAAGGAGCTGGCAAGCATCATAGCTCGGCCACTACCATGGATCTTCGAGAACTTGTGGCGCTCAGGCAAAGTGCCCGAGGATTGGAAGAAAGCCAATGTGGTGCCTATCTTCAAGAAAGGGAGGAAAGTAGATCCGGGGAACTACAGGCCCATCACCCTGACCTCCATCCCTGGAAAGACCTTGGAGAAAATCAAAGAGACCATTCTTGACAAACTGGCTGAAGGCAACTTCTTGAGGGACAGCCAGAACGGGTTTGTTGCGGGTAGGTCTTGTCTGATCAATCTCATCTCCTTCTACGACCAGGTGGCATATCACCTGGACAAGGGAGAATAGATTGACGTCATATATCTCGACTTTAAAAAAGCTTTCAATCTGGTATCCCACAATCGTCTTATAGAAAAACGGGCCAACTGAGGCCTCTGCTACATCACGGTCCGCTGGCTGGGGAATTGGCTTCGAGGTTGGACCCAGGGAGTGGTAGTTGACTGAAGTCAATTGTTGTGGTGCGCTGTGACCAGTGGGGTCCCACAAGGCTCCATCCTTGGGCCCATCATTTTCAACATCTTCATTAATGATGTGGACATTGATTGGTGTCAGGAGCGGACTGGCCAAGTTCGCTGATGACACCAAACTTTGGGGTAAAGCATCCACGCCCAAGGACAGAATGGTGATCCAGGCCGACCTTGACAGGCTCGGAAAGTGGGCGGACGAAAACCTGATGGCTTTCAAATGTGAAAAATGCAAGGTACTCCACGTTGGGAAGAAAAACCTGCAGCATGCTTATAGGCTCAGCAGTGCTACACTTGCTAGCACAACAGCCGAAAGGGACTTGGGGGTCATGATTGACCGCAAGATGAATATGAGCCACCAATGTGATGTTGCAGCCAGCAAAGCAAGCAAAACTCTGACTTGCATCCATAGATGCTTCTCTAGCAAATCCCAGGACGTCATCCTCCCGCTGTACTCGGCCTTAGTGAGGCCGCAGCTGGAGTACTGTATCCAATTCTGGGCTCCACAATTTAAAAAGGATGTGGAAAAGCTTGAGAGAGTCCAGAGGAGAGCCATATGCATGATCAGAGGGCAGGAAAACAGGCCTTATGATGAGAGGCTGTGAGCTATGGGACTCTTCAGCCTGGAAAAGCACAGGCTCAGGGGGGACCTGGTGGCTGCCTGTAAGTTTATAAGGGGTGTTCATCAGGATCTGGGAGAACGCCTGTTCACCAGAGCGCTCCATGGGATGACAAGGTCAAACAGTCATGAACTTCTCCAAGACCATTTCAGGTTAGGCATAAGGAAGAACTTCTTTACAGTCCAAGCTCCCAAGACCTGGAACAGACTGCTGCCAGAGGTGGTGCAAGAACCTACTCTGAATCCCTTTAAGAGTCAGTTGGATGTTTATCTTGCTAGGATCCTGTGACCCCAGCTGACTTTCTGCTCCTGGGGCAGGGGGCTGGACTCAATGATCTTCTGAGGTCCCTTCCACCCCTAATGTCTATGAAATCTATGAAGTCTTGCCACCATTAAAAATCCAGAGAAGTCTGGAGTTAGCTGCTTGAGTTAACATTTGAGGTTTGACAGTTAAAGGAAATCCAAGTGGAGCTCTAATATAAAATGTTAGGTGTGCCTAGGTAGAGGCATTGATACTGCACCACTCTAAATGCTTTAGGAACCTTAACTTTCTGGTTTCTGGGGTTGTAACATCATCATTCCAACAGAACCCCCTACCTTCATCATTAATGTTAACTTCTCCCGTGTCTGTTCCAATTCCCCCTCCCCATTAACTGCCCATTGTACTCAGCCCTTTTTACCTGGACACCCAGGACAACTCTCTCTCTAGAAGAAATGGCCACTCACTTGACCACCCTCACAAAACTATTTTCTTCTCCGACTTCTCAATTTTCACCTTCCTGCTCCAATCCCCAACCTATCCTCTTTAGTTTTGCCCAATGTCTGCCCCTTCCTGACTTCCAGCCCATTTATGCCCATGTCTTTGTGCCACTCTCAATATATTCCTCTCTGGAGGATCCTTCCACTCACTTTCACTCTTTTCCATCCTACATGTTTTTGTCGGTCAAACTGCAAACTCCATCCTGCAGTCTCCCAATGTAGATTAATTCTGAGCTTCCACTTTGCTTCTGTTTCTCTGTATGTCTCTGAGAAAACCGCTGCAACTGTATAAGATCCCTCTTCAGCTTTGATATATTCTTCATCAACGCTGCTATTTCTGCAACCTCACTGGCTCCTGCATCCAAGCCCACATCTGATAACACTCCCCTCATGCAAAATCTTCCTTATTTCTTCAAAAGAAGAACCTGACATGACCTCCTGCCATTCCCCTTTACTACACCTCCTGATTCCCTTCCTTTTTTGTCAGGCACAGCATTCAAACTTGCTCTACACAGCTCACTTCTCCCCACTCATCACCTCCCTCTATTCATCTCCTCCCTCATCCTATTGCTCTCCTCTGACCTGAGGACATAGATCTTTCCCCCCCACTCTTTTCCCTTTCTCTACTCACAGAAAGTGCTGCAAGCACTGACTCAAGTTTTGCTGCTCCAGAAGGTTTTCAGTTTAACAGCCCTTTCTCCCCTTATTTCAATGAATTGGAGAAAAAGCTCGTTTTGTAAGACTTCAGAGAGTACCAACAGTCCTGGTTGGGTAAGGGACAGGAGTCAATTCCAATGGTCGCTCCTGAGTTTTTGCCAAAGTTCAATCTTTTTATTTTCTAAAGCAGGGGCCAGCAACCCACGGCACGTATGCCAGCATGGCACACAAAGGCATTTTGCTTGGTACACGTGCTTTGGGGTAGACAGCAGGGAAGGGGCCAAGGCTGCACCAGCACAACAAGGACCAGGGCCCTCACAGCTCCCCCACCATCTGCCTGAAGGTGCACATGTACCTGCCACTAGCAACATGCTGGGCTGAGGCTCTGCAGACTTCAGTGCAGCAGCTTCCAGCCTCTTCACTGTCTGCTGCACTTCATTTTTCTAAGCCAAACACACCAAGTTCTTTTGGCCTTCTCTCATGAAACAGGCTCTCTATTCCCCTGAGCATCCAAGGAACACTCCTCTGCACCTGTTCCAGTCTGATTTTTTCCTCCTTAAATATAGGTGATCAAGGCTGTGTACCATATTCCAGTAAAGTCTCACAAGTGCTAAGTAGAAAGGCAATAATGTGTCTCTGTCTTTACTGGAACGACCTCTTCAGATACATTTGCCTTTTTATGGACTACACCATTTTAGTGGCCTCTAGTGATTTTGTGATCAAGTAAAAGAGTCCAGTTTCTTCCTCCTCATTTCCAACTGATGAGCTCCCATTGTATAGCAGGAATTCTTATTATTAGATCTTCAGTGCATAACAATGCATTTTATAGTATTGAATTTCATCCCATTTCTATTACTCCAGTCCTTAGGGTCAGTGAGTTCTTCCTGTACAAGATCCCAAGATTAGTCATAAGACCAATATTTGAGGAATTTCAGTAGCAACGTGCCTGCAGCCTATATGACCCTTTCAGTACAATCCATTGTCATCTCCCTTTTAGAGAGTTTCTTTCTCACCGTATAATTCCTTTACTAATTTCTCCAGTATAACTCACAATTATTATGTAACGCCACATACTTTCCCAAACTGTAGACAGATCAGATCTACTGCATACCCCTAACCCAAAAATTCAGACACTGAAAAGCATTAGGTCAATCTGGCTTGATTTAGCTTTGCTAAAAACATGGTGCCGTTTGTCCCGTTTTCCTTTTAATTCCATGTCTTTAATCATTCTTTCCTTCAAAACTTGTTCTAAAACTTTGCGCACTATTGAGGTCAGACAAACAGACCTGTAATACTCCAGACCATTTCTGTGCCTTTCTTAAAAATATATAGTATGTTAGGTCTTCTCCAGTCATGCAGTACTGTAACCAACTTAATAGATTTTGTTAATAAATCCTTCCTATCAGATGTGAAATTTCATGGGCCATTTCTTTCAGTATTGTGGGATGAAGAACTTTATTCTTTCTCCTGAAAGCAGAACTCTTCAAGTCATCAATCCACAAGTCTATAGAAGATGACACCTGACCCCAAGAAGTGTCCAAATGGAACAAGCTTCCTGCCCCTCTTAAGATGATATTAATGCAGGAATGGCTAAGCCATGGCATGCATGCCACCAAGTGGCACAGGCAACCACTGCATTTGGCGTGTAGCAGATGAAGTAGGGAGCAAGGCTTGCCAAAAAGATTGGCCACCACTAATACAGCATCTTTCACAAAAACAGGAATTGTTTTTTAGACCTTCCAGCATAGATAAACTTAAACTTATTGTTGAGATTCCCCTTCCCTCCCCTCCAAATATTCATGTGACAGGCAAAAAAGATAATGCAACCAAGACGGTTACTGCAAGAAAGCCAAGCTGCAGTGAGCAAATTTGTACTTAGTACCAAGGAAGGCGAGGACACTAAATGTTACACAGGAGAATCAGCTCCCTTCCAGATAAGGTTGAGGATTCTTCTGTTTAGAAGAATCATCCTTTAAGAGCTGTGCCCTCTGACAGGTTACTCAAATTACCCTAAAATATGGCATGTTTCATGAAAGGGCAGGGTATAGTTAGTGATCCAAATCTGGGGTCACTTGACCTAAGGGATCCCAAAATTATTTTAAATTTTTTATCTTGACTGGCAAATTCTACCCAGTCAAGCCATGGCTCTGATAAAGCCCCAAAAGGTCTCAGTCACTTGACATTTACTCCAACTAGTGCATAGAAGCTCCTCCAAAGAAGCTAGTAAGTATGTTGAACAAGGTATCCAATAAGAGTTAAGTTTGGAAGTACAAGAAGCCACACTGTGCATGAACAGGCAAAGTATCCAAGAAGGTTATTAATCAAATAATTTTCAAATACCCTGCACATCTCATAGTGATGAGTTTTGGTTACTGAACCAAACCTACATCCAGGCATTCTAAGATCAGAACCCATCTCTGAAAGAAATCTAAAAATGCCATTGTAGGCACTTTACTACAGTCAGTCCTTTCTTTATTGGGGGGGAGAGGAGGGGCGGAGCAGTGGTAAATGTAACCAAAGTACAGCAATCATAGAATTCTAAAACAATAAAAGGCTTAGTACTTCCGTCTGTCTGTCCATAACGCCGGGGGACCAACTACGCATGTGCCCTGGAAAGGGCAGGTGGCAACTGGCTGCACAGGCCCCGCCTCCTCAGGCAGGGAGCCGGAGGCGGAGGGAGCCCTTAGGCTTTAAACCTGTACTGACTTGCCCTGGCTCCTGTCACAGCTGTAGGAGACAGGGGCAGTAGGACCCAGGAGGAGCCTCAGTAGGACTGAGCAGCCCAACCCGCCCCGCCCCACCCCAGGGACTGTGTGGGCGCTGGCTGGGTTTGGTTGTGGACCCAGGGGCTAAGTGGGTGGGTGTGGATGTGCAGCCAGGGGCAGAGTGGGTGGGTGTGGGTGTGTTCATAGGATGAGTCCCACACACACACCCCACCATACACATGCACCCACACTCCCCTCGCACTGCCATACACACTGACCCCCACATCCACACCCCCTTACACAGCCCAGGCACCCTCCCCCCACACACAGCTCCCCACAAGTCCCACAAACCCCCACACACATACCCACATGCTCCCTCACCCCACATACCCACACATTCACAGCCCCCCACAAACCTATACCCACCCCCCACAATATACAAGAGTAAGACTTCATTTTAAGCTATTGCACAATTCCCTCTACGTACACTACACAAACACATGTAAGTCAGGACAAAAATATTTTTTGAAATCGGAGTAATGAATGCTGTAGATGTTTCCTTTTTAGAATATAATTTGGTATTTTTCTGGTTCCAAGATGGCACAACCCCTTGCTGAAAGAAGTACTTCCGGGGGCAAGGGGATGGACTTCTGGTGGCAAAGGTCAGGGGTTAGGGGGTGAGACTTCCAGTCACAAGATGGTGACCAGGGGGCGGGGCACCTGCCAAGGGGTGGAGCTACCCATGCAGCCTTTGACAGCTTGCCAAAACTTGGTAAGTGGCCCTCCGCCCAAAATAATTGCCCACCCCGGTTCACATGGCCCACCCCAAAGGATGTGTGGTGGAGGGCAGGTAAGCTCTCCCTGAAACACTCCATCATTCATGACAGGCCATTGGCTAGTCATATAATATTAGAGCTGGAAGAGTTGTCAGAAGTTATGTAGTTCACCACACTGCTCAAGGTGCATCATCTTCATCTAAACTGCACTTAAAGACTTCCCAGGACAGAGGTTTCAGAAGCTCCCTAGGTAACATGTTAACCACCCTCATGGTTAGAAAGTTCTCCCTGATATCCAACCTATATTTTTCTTACTTCAGTTTGAGCCCAGGATTTCTTGTTCTGTCCATTTTTATACAAAAATCAGCTGGTTATCATCACCAACCTCTTTATAGTAACTGAATAGGTATCAAGCTGGCCTTCAGTCTTTTCTTCTTTATGCTAAATAAGCCCAGTGCTTCCAAGCTTTTCTTCTATGTTATATTTTCTAGACTTCATATCATTTTAGTTGCTTTCCTCTAGGTGCTCCACTTGGTTCACGTCTTTCTTGAAGTTAGGTGCCCACAGTGCTCCACCTAAGGCTCTACCATTGCTGGACAGAGCAGAAGACTCTTCCTACAATTTCTCTCTAGCCCTACTGTTTGTACAACCCAGCAGGCAATTAGATCTTTTTTTGCAGGAATATTCCACTATAGCCTCAGATTCAGCTTGCAGTCCACTATAGCCTGTAGTTTTCTAGGACACTGCAGGCTAGCCAGTTGTTCCCATTTTGTATTCAAGTATTTGATCGCTCTTTCCTAAGCACAGTAGTTCGCACTTGTCCTTATTGAATTTCATCCTATTTATTTCAGACCGTTTCTCCAATATATTGAGTTCATTTTGACTCCTAGTCCTATCCTCTTATGTGTCTGCTAACTATCCAGCTTAGTGCTACCCAAAAATTCAGGAGATGTTCAATTTTTAAACAGAAAATAAATTTTATGTCTGAATGCTTAACAGGAGCAAAGATGAGTTGGGGGGAACCTGGAGAGGGGTTTAAGGCTGTAGCAAGGGAAGGGAGTAAAGGGGAGGGAGATTAAGAGGACTACAGTCAGGGGTGAATAATGCTGGAAGGGGGTGACACGGACACGGACAATATGATGAGTTGGGAGGAATAAGGATATGGGCACTTAACAGTCCTGCATTTTCCCCTCCTGGGTGTGTGCTGAGACCAGAGAAGGTCCTGTCACTCTCCCTGTGATGTTGTATGGAACAAAGACTTTGTCTGTCTCCAGCCGTGTGTGGGGGACATGGCGAGGGGGCTTTCTTTATGAGTGCCTCTTTGTTCCTGCCAACACTGAGAGCTAGGATCAAGGGAAACCCTGACCTAAGTATGAAGCTGAAAGCAGATATGTAGAAAGCATGCACCAAAAACATAGTGCTAAGACTGGGGTAAGAAGTCTTTAAGAATGGTCATGCTGGATGCATACCACAGGCTTTCAAGCACTGGGAATAGAGGATTAGAATATGCACCAAGATGCCTGAGGCAGTTTATAAACTTTGAAGATAATGCTCCAAGCCATATTCATCTAGCTGAGAACGCTACATCAAGATGAACAGGCCACTTTACATTTCTCTACTCTTCCTATACTGCAGGAGAAGGTGTACAGCTCCTTCCCTCTAACCTTCATCCATACTCCCTAAAAAAAAAAATTTCTCTTCCAGTTTTAGCCTGTGCAGGGCATCTAGATATAGCAAAGTAATGAGCAAAGATTAATTTTGGACAACATTAGAGCAAAGATCCAGTTCCGGTACAGGCAGAGTTGAGAGGACTTTTCTGGTTCAAGGCTATTCTTCCAAGGACTCTCAAATCCACATGCTTATTTTGGATTGTCTTGAAATGTACTGAGCTTCACGGGGTCACAAGGAAAAAGTTAGGGATTCTCATTTCAGGTTTTCTAGGCAAGAGGTTCCCAAAATGTAGATGCCTCAAAGAGATCAGCAACTGCATTTCTTGAAGTTCACAGGCTCTGTGAATGTTTTCACATACATCTACCTTCTTAAGTGCTAATGGCTAAATGGGACAGGAGTGGAGGGTGCCTTTGAAATTGTTGTGGGTGGGCAGAGACTTATATTGTGGAGGAGAGGGATGGAGAAGATAGACACATTAGTCTTGGTTCATGTGTTGAACAGTATTGTATTAAAAAACTGTCAAAGGCGTTGGTGTTCAGGCCTGTCTGAGATGTTGCTCCTGGGCTGTTAGCAACCACATATTTCAAACAGTTGGAAGCATGGTCACTATCTCCTTTCTACCATAACCAAGCAATACAGAGAGAAGACACAAGCAGTCACACAGCACTTATGCAGCCTAGCCTGGGAATCTGAAAACCTGGGCCGTATTCACAGCCATACCACTGGCCTCCTAGGTAATGGTGGAAGAATCATTTTACCTCTCCATGCTTCAGTATCCTTCATTTCTACAAAACAGGATAATACTACTTACTTCTTTGGCAAACTGCATTGTGATCCTATGAGAAAAAGCCTTTATCTGGCCCCAGAGGCATCTCACACACATAACAACTATAGTATAATCATATTGGTATGATCATACCTATGTGACCTCTAACTCCTACCAATATCATTTTTCTGTCAAAGAACCTACGACATTCACTGACAAAGAAGCTTTTTTAAAATCCAGTAAAGCCTATTGGATTTTGCTTCTTCCTTAGTATCTTGAACACTTTCAGAATGTTGATTCCAGCAAAACAATGTCACACTCAGTGTTCTAGAAGTACGAGTTACACAACTGGTCCAACTTACCAGTGTCCTCTGTAAGCAGTATCCCAACAGAACCTCAATGCACATGCTCTGGCTTTTCACAGGGCTACGTGGGGGTGTCACCTTAACTCCCCATTTCCTGATCTTCAGAACACTGGGTTTTGCTGAACTTGACATTAGTAGAAGGCACGAGATACTACAGGGGAATCTTAACTGCAGGTTAACAAAATCTTTTTGTCACTAAATTCTTATCCACTTTCAGCAAGCTCTATAGATTTCTCCTGGCTTCCATGAATGTTCTTTCTTCTGTAAACAGGAATCTTCCCCCACTTAGTGACAGCTTCATCATTTTAATTGAGTGAAGCCATCATGAGGTGTCATTACCGAAGAAGAAGTTCTAGCTACACAGCGTGTTAAAAGTAACTTAAAATGTACATTCAAGGGCCAGCTGCTAAGGCCACCAAACCTTCATTAGGCGCGTAGACACAACTTTATCTTTAAAGGAGTGCTTATATGGTCTCCTGGAATGCAGAGACTGAAAAGGACTTGGGATAAAACAGCAGAGAACCAACTGAACATGAGTTTCCAGTACAATGCTGTAGCTGAGAAAATGAACATGAGCAAACTTTCAGGTTATAACCATGGGACTATCAAATAGGACTAGGAAGCTAGCATTAGTAAGACCATTACTGAAATACTGCATCCAGTTGTAGTGCCCACTCTTCAAAAAGAAAAAGTTAAAAAATTGGAAAACGTTCAGGAAAGAGGTACAAGAATGCTAAAGAACATGATATACCATGAGAGGCTTAAGTAGCTCAATCTATTTAGTTTATCTGAGAAAAAAGGTAAAAGGTGACATGATGATGAACTACTACCACCAAACATAGAAATGGCATTTCTGATAATAGCTGGTAGAAGCCAGAAGCAAATTGTTTCTGGATGCTCTCACATTTAAGGCTTTTAAATCAAAACCGGGCATCTTTCTTAAAGATGTGCTATTTCTCAAACAAAAGGGATGCGTGCATGCAAAAGTTTAGTTCTTTGCCCAGGGTCCTCCAGGAAGCCAGGATAAACAGCTAAAATGATCCCTTTTGCTCTTAAAATCTCTGACTAATCTAAGACCAGTGGATCAGGTAATCCATTCCTTGCTTGTGGTACAGATCTAACAGGGAGAGATATTACAGCAAATAAAGTGGGTCTGAGAAAGTTTAAAATTCCAGAGTAGCGCTCCCAATAGTTTTCTTATCTGGAGTATTATTAGATGAAAAACTAAGGAAAAATGGTCTGATCTGGAACAAATAGCTGTCTTGTCTAGGGCAGAGACAGACCAGACCACACCATGACAGCCTGAAGTCCTGATTTATGGATCCAATTAAGAGAATTACACCTGGGGTCTCCCAGCATTTACAATTCAGATACATCCTATTAGTAGCTAAAAATATATGGAAAGCTTTGCCTTCTTTAAATTGCCTGCTGTTTGACTACTGGTTGTTTAAGAATATTTGATAAGGATGTTATATGACAGACCATCCCCTCAAATAATCTGAGGGGCGGTCTTGCTGTGCAACAATGGAATGGCCCCTCTTTGGTTTCTGTGGGTAGGGCAGCCCAAGGAGTTTTAGGATTGCACAGATTCTCTGCTTTCAAAGGAACACATTCCTCAGAGCTAGAGATCAGTTATCATGCAGAAGTGTGCCAGAGCACTGCGGAGACAGCGGCAGTTTCTTCAACTGGGTGAGAAGCCTTTTACTTGAGTCCTTTGCTGAGGAGCAGACTGTGTGCACCAACATAGATTTCATAGATTTCATAGACATTAGGGCTGGAAGGGACCTCGGAAGATCATCGAGTCCAGCCCCCCGCCCAAAGGGCAGGACGTCAGCTGGGGTCATAGGATCCCAGCAAGATAAGCATCCAGTTTCATCTTGAAGGTGTTCAATGAAGGCGCTTGAACAACCTCCGGTGGCAGGCTGTTCCAGACCTTGGGGGCTCGGACAGTAAAGAAATTCTTCCTTATGTCCAGCCTGAAACGATCTTGTAGTAGTTTGTGACCATTCGTCCTCGTCATCCCTTGGGGCGCTCTGGTGAACAAACGTTCCCCTAGATACTGGTGGTCACCCCTGATAAACTTGTAGGTGGCCATCAGATCACCCCTGAGCCTGCGCTTTTCCAGGCTAAAGAGCCCCAGGGCTCTCAGCCTGTCATCGTAGGGTCTGCTTCCCTGACCTCTGATCATGCGCGTGGCTCTTCTCTGGACTCTCTCAAGCTTCTCCACATCCTTTTTGAATTGTGGAGCCCAAAACTGGACGCAGTACTCCAGCTGCGGCCTCACTAAGGCCGAGTACAGGGGGAGAAAGACGTCCCGGGATTTGCTTGAGAAGCAAATATGGATGCAAGCCAGCGTTTTGGTCGCTTTACTAGCCGCAGTATCGCATTGCAGGCTCATGTTCATCTTGTGGTCAATGATGACCCCCAAGTCTCTTTCTTCCATAGTGCTAACCAACATAGCACTGCCGAGCCTATAAGGATGCTACGGGTTTTTTTTCCCAAGGTGGAGAACCTTGCATTTATCGGCGTTGAACACCATCAGATTCTCATCCGCCCACTTGCTGAGCCTTTCCAGGTCAGCCTGGATCATCCGCCTGTCTTCTGGTGTGGATGCTTTGCCCCAAAGTTTGGTGTCATCGGCGAACTTGGCCAGTCCGCTTCTGACTCCAGTGTCCACATCATTAATGAAGATGTTGAACAGTATGGGTCCAAGGACAGAGCCCTGGGGGACCCCATTGGTCACAGGACACCACAATGAGTGACTTCCATCAATTACTACCCTCTGGGTCCGACCCCGGAGCCAGTTTTCCAGCCAGTGGATCGTGGGGGACCCAAGGCGACAATTGGCCAGTTTCTCCAAGAGACGATCATGGGACACCAGATCGAAGGCTTTTTTGAAGTCAAGATATATGACATCAATCTCATCTCCCTTGTCCAGGTGATAGGTCACCTGGTCGTAGAAGGAAATGAGATTGGTCAAGCAAGACCTACCCGCAACAAACCCGTGCTGGCTATCCCTTAAGATGTTGGCGTCGGCCAGTCCATTAAGGATGGCCTCTTTAATAAACTTTTCTAAGATCTTCCCCGGGATAGAAGTCAGGCTGATGGGCCTATAGTTAGCCAGATCCACTTTCCTCCCTTTCTTGAAGATAGGCACCACGTTGGCCTTCTTCCAGTCTTCGGGCACTACACCAGAGCGCCAAGAGTTTTCAAAGATCCGCACTAGAGGCTGGGCTATGATGCTCGCCAGCTCCTTGAGTACCCTGGGGTGAAGATTGTCAGGGCCGGCTGACTTGAAGGTATCCAGCTTCTCAAGATGTTCCTTCACAAAGTCAGCATTAATGGAGGGCAGGGGATCACCCTCACCCGGACTTCCCGGCCCTGTAGCGGGCACGGGCGTCCCATGGGGCTGATGAAAGACCGACGCAAAGTACCTATTTAATAGGTTGGCTTTTTCCTGGGCGTCAGTTGCCCCATCTGGTTCAGCAGGGGTCCAACGTTGCCCCTGCTTTTCCTCCGGCTCCCCACATATCTGAAAAAGGACTTTTTATTGTCCTTGATGCTCAAAGCTAGCTGGAGTTCAGTTGCAGCCTTGGCTTTCCTAGTCTGCTCCCTACAGGACCAGACCAGTGCAGAATAACCCTCCTTGGAGGTGACTCCCATCCTCCATCCTTTGTAGGCCTTTCTTTTTAGCCTCAGGAGGTCTGCTAGGTCCCTGGAGAGCCAGGGGGGCTGCTGTCCCCTCTTGCTGCCTTTCCTCCGAGATGGAATAGACTTAGTTTGTGCATTGAGGATCGCTCCCTTGAGGAGCAACCACTCTTCTTGAACTCCCCTCTCCCTGCAGTCACAGTCCCTTAGGGCCTCACTGACAAGCCTCCTGAGCTTGTCAAAGTCGGCTTTCCTGAAGTCAAGGACTTGCGTGTTGCTGACTGACTTGCCAGCTTTTTGGCGGATGGTGAAGGTGATCAGCTCGTGGTCGCTGTCACCCAGCTTCCCATCGATCACTAGGTCACCGACTAGGTCCTCCCCAGTAGCCAGCACCAGGTCGAGCAGCGCTTTGCCTCTCGTTGGCCCATAGACTTCTTGAGTCAGGTAGAGGTCATCCACGCACGAGAGGAAGCTCTGCGACCGCTCAGATTTTGCTGAGCGATCCTCCCACGAGATGTCTGGGTAATTGAAGTCACCCATGACAACCATGGTCCTGGAGCAAGCTGCCTCAGCCAGTTCCTGGGCAAACTCCTGGTCTAGCTCAGGACTTTGGGTGGGAGGTCTGTAATAGACTCCCACCATTGTGTCCCCTGTGCTGTGTTCCCCACGGATTTTAACCCAGAGGGTCTCTAGCCGTCCACCCTGGTTGCCAATATCGGCTTGCAGGGACGCGTAGCTTTCCTTAACATAGAGAGCTACACCCCCGCCCCTTTTCTCTACACGATCCCTCCTGTACAGGGTATAGCCATCAATCCCCGTGGTCCAGTCATGGGTGGAGTCCCACCACGTCTCCGTGATCCCTATGACATCGTAATTGTTTGCACTGAGCAGGAGGATGAGCTCCTCCTGCTTATTCCTGCTCATAACATGCCGGGCTCCTACTTCAATATCCTACCACAAGCCTCTGGCAGGTCTGGGCCCAATTACAAGCAGGGCAAAAAAGAGCCTGCCACAATACTGCAGGATGCTGCATTTCTTGCCTTTCGACCTCTCTTCTTTCATTGATGCCTCGCCAGGCCAACTATATAACCCAGGCCCCAGAGTTCAAAGTGCTACGCAAATTAAACCCATTTCGAAACCTTATGAAAAGCTTAACTTAAACGTGGTCACATGACTCCCTCAACAGACTTTACAGAGTTCTGGCACACTTCTTTCTGACCAACTACTGATCTCCAGCTCTCAGGAATTCCTCCCTTTACAAACTGAGAATCCGTGCAAGTCCAACACTCCTCTGCCTACCCTGAGCCTCTTTTCTCTGCAAAGCAGCAGTAAGGGCTAATCGTGCAGTGTTTCTTGTACTGACAAAATCAAAACTAAAGACTACGATGCTTAAGTGCAAGCTCTTCAAAGGCACATAGAGGGTGCATCTACATGAGAAGCTGAAGGCACAGTAAACCAATTCTACTGCCCATTAGCACGGCAAGCAAAACCCGTGCTAATGCGCTGTTATGTGCAGTAGAATTAGTCTCCTGAGCATTAGCATCACAAAAAAAGCGTGCACCGGTGCTAACGTGCAGCAGCACTGATTAAGGCACATTAAGTTAGTACTTGTAATTACAGGTACTAACTAAACTTAATGTGCTGTAATTACAGCCCATTAATGAATGTGTAGATGTGCCCAGAGAGATCACCACCCTCTGTCCCTAGTGCTACAGTGCTTTGGTGCTTGCAGCCCAACATTTTAATGCAAGTTGCTTCCTAGTTCACTCTCCACCATCACTACTAAATCTGGCTCCAATACAATAACAAGAGCATAAATAATTCACTTCCTACCTTGATGCTTAATTTATTTTTCAAAGGGTAATTCCTTTAATGCATAAACACATAACCAATATGTCAAAGAAATTACTTACCAGTCCCTCATTATCTTCTGAAGTTCTCTGGTAATGTGCTGCTAGAGCAACATAATCTGGTGCCTGCTTGTTACATTCGAGACACTTCAGTCCCTGACGGATTAGCCGCAATGGGTCCGCATAGAGAGGCATGGCTGGTTGAACGTTGGTAGATGTTCCCATACCACTTCCCAATGTAGCACTGGATTTACATGAAGAAGACGACAAGTGCAAAGTTTGAGGGGCCAAACACACTGAAGAGCTTGTAGGAGAGGATGAAAACATTTGGTCTATGGAAATTGGTTTCATTAACAGCTGAGAACACTGCATGATAAACCCTTTACTTTTGTGATCTCTTGCGTGTTTAAGCAAACTACACTTATTAAAGAAGAGCAGCACCGTTGAACACTGAGTGCACATTACTTCAATGTGGACACTTCGCCTACTATAATGTTGAGTTAGGCTTTTCTCTAAGGCAAATGAATCCCCACATTCTAGGCAACAATACCCAGATGTAGGTAAATGAATACTGCTGTCAGATGGCGGGCTGAGGTTTGGAGTATATATTGGCACAGGATTGGCACTATGTAGTACTTTATTAAATGCCTCCACGATTACAGGAGCAGCTTTCTTTACTTGATGAACCAGTGGCACTGACATTTGCGTTAGTTGAGGCTGGTTTCGTCTTTGCACAGATGATTTTGCTGCAACAGAAGCAGCAACACTGTGTGGGACTAAATTAAGGTTTGCCAAATGTATCGCCTTGGGAAGAAGGCTGGAAGTGGTCGAGTTAGATGGCTGTATTGCAATGCCCTGCTGTTGCCTCTTATTGGGCTGCTGACTGACAGCACCTATTTTTATGGCACCACTGCTGCAATTGGACACAGGAGACAAAGATGCAGTGGATGTGCTGTTTGCAGCAATATCTACTTTCATGCCATCAACCAGGGGGCTTGCTACATTTGACACTTGAATAGTCACAGCAGCTCCATTTTTTGTGGAAGTCTTGCTTGCCTCATTTTCTATGACGGCACTAGTGTCAGGCGAAGGAAAGGATTTAATAAATTCTTCAGCAGCTAAGCTTTCTGCAGGTGATTCTTCAGAAGATTTGCCCAACTCATCATTTTCTGGCAAAATGCGAGTGACAGTTCTTTTAATTTCACCAGAGGATGTCTTAATAGTCTTTATCCTAACTTTGGGAATGGCTGGCGGAGAGCCAGCTGCCATGGAAGGAGAGCCTTTTCCACTGCTATCACTGCACACGCTCCGAGGACTTTCAGGCTGCTTGTTGGTCTTTCTCACCACCTCAAGGGGGCTTCTTGGACTCTTTGGTGACTTGGGCATTTTGGGACTGCCCTTAATACCATCTTTAAAAGAACCAGAAGGTTCTTTTGTAAGACTTGCTTGATCGTCTTTTGGGATACATGCAACTTTTTTGGCCTGCAGAGCTACTAATGCAGCAACACAAGAGGACAACTTGGAGTGGGTTGGCTTTAGACGCTGGCGAGGTGGGACTGAAGAAGAGATGTTCATGTCAGGTACGGACACTTTGCTTTCCCCCAAGTTATTGTTGTGGAGATTTCCAAATGTCAAACCTTCTCCAAGGAAGCTGTTGGTATCCACCAGGTCTTTACTGGACTCTACAAACTTCTCTGTTGTTTTCTCTTGTTCTCTTCTGTTCATATCCAGCTGACTTTCTTGGTGGCAGTGAATTTCCATCTTTTGTTCCTTTTTGCAATATTGATCAAACATACTTAACTCTGGCTCTGGTAACGTCCGAAGATGATCTAGAGCAGAAGCCCCAGTTGGAATATACATTTGAGGCGCTGGGAAATATAGAGTTTGGGCATGTTTTGGTTTATCGCTAATATTGTTCTCTTTGAATGAGTCCTCCGGTTCTGGACTAGAGATAGGGCTGAACTGACTGAATGTTGGTAAAGGCTCTGACTTTGATTGGTCCAGTTTTTCTGGGTAGTTTCTTGAGCTATCACCATTGATAAAGGCCGAATCAAATTTCCCATAATGGTGCACTAAATTGTGAGGCTCTGAGGGCAAATCAGATGCACGGAATCCATTATGTAACAGACCAGGTCCAAGGTGATTCCCCTCCTTTTCTGCTTCAAAGGACTCCTGACGACTTGTGTTCTTCACAATAACACTCACAACAGGTGCATCAGGAGCTGGCACTGAGTGGGACAAGGACACATTTTCATCTATACATATTCCAGATGGCTTCAGGTGATTTTCATTGTCCTCACCAGTTGACTGAATGGTTTCCTTGGCATCAAGGCTAGTCGGGTCTGGGATGTCAAAAGCAGCCAAAAGGTCATCAAAGTCCGGGGTTTTCATGTCCCCCATGATGAAATCTAAAATTAAACGCAAAACATGTTATCATATTTCTTATTTTTTCCCCATTGAAAAACCTTTACTTGGATAAAATATTGGATGACCTCAAAAGGAAAATAAAAGATAAGGTTCTGGCCAGTACATGGAGGCCAGGACAGGAACTTTCATCATGCTGTAACTTTAATTACGTAATTAAATGGTCAGAAATTTCTTAGGTTAGTTGCAGAAAACAAACTCAGAGGTGCCCTAGCTGGCCTGCCTTCCTCAATGACCTGGGAAGTTACTCCTAAAAAGTCATGAACCCACAGTCAATCCTTTAGGACAAGTCCTCTGCTCTGCACCCTTTATACCAAGGGTGGACAAAATACAGCCTGCGGAATCTGGCCTGCCAGCTGATTAGATCCAGCCCACGGGGGGCGGAGGGGAGGGGGCAGGGTGTCCACCAATTGACTGGATCCAGCCCATGGCTGACCCCATGGTGCTCCACATAGAACTGAGCCCTGCACAGGGCAGCCAGTGCTGCACCCCTGCCTGTACCCACCAGCCCCAGCTCCAACCAGCATGCACACCTTCCTGAAGTCAGCTCCTCTCACCTCCAGCAGCAGCTCCTTTGCCCGCTCTTGCTGGTGCCACACCATGTTGCATTGGGCTGGGTGGGTGGGCAGGGGGGGGTGCAGTCAGGTGGCTTTTTTTTTTTTTTTTGGAAAAGTTTGCATATTCCAGGTCAAATTAGCCAAATCAGTTCAGAAACCTTTCTACTGAGCAAAAATCAATCGTTCAAACACCATATGTGGTGCTACAACTGGCAAGTATCCTTCACCCCAGACTTTTCAGCCTGAGGCTTTAGATACTCCCAAATCCATTGGTGGGCATCCTACGTGCAGGCCTAAGCCTGGAGGCTTGGGGTTTGAATGCTCCCGAGTCTCACTTGTCCTTAATCAAAGGCCACAAAAGCAAGCTAGGGAGGAGTCCCCCATTTCCGTAAAGTAGGTGTATAGCCGAGATTCTCCCCCTGGAAGCTGGCCAGCGGGAAAACTAATTACAAGACTCTCATAGGGCATCCTGTCCACAGTGCATTGGACAGGGGTGCACCCTCCACTACACACTGCCATTTAGATCCATCTCAGTTCAGGTAACAGACCAGTGCAGTGACTACACTTGACCTGAGCCCACAAGAAGCCTGCTCCTCTTCTGCCCCTGCTGTGCCATGCTGTACCGTGCCACACTGGGTCAAGTGGGGAAGTGAGTTGCAGCTAGGTGGCTCCTGATCCAGTGCACTAGGCTCTGGTTCCACCTCTTGGCCACCTTCCACCTGCTCTGCACACTGAGCACAATGATCAGTCACTTGCGGGCAGGCAGAGCAGGTAGAAGGCAGCCAGGAGCCCGCACACGGGGGCAGGAGCCACCTGGCTGAAGCTCCCCCAGCCAGTGGCACAGCAGGGCCAGGAGCAGGAGGAGGATCCACTGCTGGAGGCAAGGGGAGCTACGACACCAGGAGCAGCCCAGCCAGCAAGCTGCGAACACTGGCCAGGATGGGGCCGGCAGGCACAGGCAGGAGCCAGCAGGGCTCAGCCCCATACGGAGCACCACAGACCACACCGCCCACATGAGCTCTGCTGCACACATCCACCACCCCCTCCCTCACCTCAGCCCCGGCTGGCTCCCAGGACATAGCACCCAGGCAGCACCCCCCACACACACACCTCTACACACACACCCCATCACCAGGCAGGGGTTTGGCAGGAACGGATCACCCATCCTGCTCCCAAACATCGCTCCCCACCCATCTGCAGTCCCATCCCACATAGGGAGTTTTAGTGAGTTGTTGCACAGGGGGTGGGGGGAGACTGGATGCTGACCTTGCCCACGACAGCTCATCAAAATGCCTTGTGGCCCCTGGGCCCACCCCTGCTTTACACTGTGCAACCAACAGAACACAGCTGCAGGTGCTGGACTGCTGTTTCCCATTGTAAAGAAGTCCTCAGAAGAGATGAGGCTGGGTCCTACATCTTCAGGGTGCATCAGGAATGACTGACTAAACTACACTGTGCTCTGGCTACTCACTAAGCACCTGGAGAGCTATTAGGCTGACAGGGGCAAAAACCTGGGAAGCTGGGACTGGTTGTTGGTTCTCAGCTTCTCTCCTTTCTTGCGCTGCTCTGGTGGCTGTGAGGAGGAGGAGGACGGCAGCCCTTCTTTCCTAGGTGCTCCCCTAGATTCAGGCAGGGCCAGTTGAATCCCTGTCCTACTGGGCAGCTGCAGCAGCAGCCACTCAGAGCAGAGCCGCAGCAGTGCCACCAACATCCAACTTCACAAGGAGGGAAGTCAATACAAACACTGCAGTTCCAAAGTCACAAGGCCAGGCTCAGGGAGCACATCTGTCATGAGTCAAACAGCATATTCTTCCTAATTCAAACTTCCCTCCAAGATCATAGATGCACACCGCCACCAGGCTAGTTCAAGAAAAGAAACTAGTGTGAGATCTAACTGACAGAAACAGTTGTTTCCTGAAAAGGTTACAGTGTAGCCAAACCTGGAGTATTTAAGGGGGGGGGGACAGGAAAAAGCCAGAAACAACCAGCTAACCTATAAGAAACTGCACTGAAAAATGAGCTCCCTGGTGCCCTGCCCAGAGCAACTTAAATAATACAAGTCTTCAGTAAATATTTTAGTATGTTGTTCAGCACCTCTACCAGCCAAGCAGGGTTTATTTTAAACAGGGGACCCATCCTGTAGTCCTTAATTACAAAATGAGAGATTTGCCTGAGCACATATAGAAGGGATCATGATGAGAAGTCAGAATCAAAATCAAATACTTCTGACCAGTTCCTGGGTTATCATCGTTCTGCAAGGGGAAGTCAGGATTATGCAGGCACTGGCTTCTGCTTCATGCTACAGTTATACCCAAACTTTCATTATGATTTTCACCCAATTTTCCTCTCCAATAAACACAGGAGGTAAAAAAAAAAGAACCACTTGGTGTGAACATTTGTGTTTACTATGACAACCATTTAGATTTTGTTTTCCTTTTAGCTGTAAATATATTCATGAAAATATTTTAAAATATTACAACTTAGAGTGACACTTTTTGATATTTAAAAAAAAAACAAAAACCTGTCATTTTTCCAAATACCTCTCACTTACAATAAGCAAGTTTGTGTGAATCCAGAACTGGATGTATATGGAAAACCACAACACTTATATGGAGGTTGTTTGGCAAGGACAGGTTGTTGTTTGTTTTAATTTAAACAAAGAATTTGTTTTCATCACCAGTGACTGCAACTTTGTCATAGGAGCCAGCACTCAACATTTTAACAGTCAAAACTTGCACATAAAAACCCCTTCCTTTCCAGACAGCTGGTAAGAGGGGACAAGTTAAGTGAACTGACAACCAGACACTCCATTTCATCACCCCCCCAAAAAGGGATGTACTGACTTGTCTTGGCACTCCTTTCACTTCAAGCTACCACTTCTGTCTTAGGGCTAAATTTAGTCTATTCTGATTAATCATGTTTATGGTGATAATAGTTAAAGTCTAATCAAAATGGGATCTCCTGGACTTCGTACTGTCACAGAGAAGCAGTCACTGCCCCAGAAAACGTACAATGTAAATAGACTAGCATCAAGGAAAGGGATACAACATGCCAGCGGAGTGATACATCAGTAGCAAGTGTCACCTTAATACCACAATTTCCCCCCCTATAGTCTTCACTCCACACCTCCTAACCAGATGATCCTCAAGAAAACACACAAAGTATAGGACCTGTCTCTAAGCAAAAGTTAACTATAGCCAGGGCACAAGTCATTGCGGATACTTTGGTTTACAAATTGCTCATTTTGGTTTTAGATTAGGCCTGTTCTAACTGACTTCAGCAAAACAAAAATGAAAGTGTCCAGCAAGTGGTTTGTACCAGGATTAAAAACAGACCCTTAGTTAAATCAGTACAGTGCTCTGTTCAAATCAGGCCCTGGAAGCTCAACTATTCCATATGCTCAAGATCACTGCCACTCCATGATGAGTTTCAAATACCACAGGGACAACAGCAACGGGTGAGGAGCATGGACCCAAGACTTCCCCATTACTTGGGGATGGAGAAGCCTGTACCAGTTGGGTAAGAGTATAAGGCATCCTTCATCTCCAGAAATTTCTGTCAGACGAGTCATCACGCAACAAAGATGTTTCAGTCCATACAGCATAAATGCCCAAGTCTCTATACACAGTAAGTAAAGCACAATGTTACCTAAAGCCATTTTCTAAAGCACCTAAAGAGCTTTTGAAAATTTCCACACCCATCTAGCATCTATTTGCAGATTTAGGTACCCAAATACTTTTAAAAATCTGGTCCTACAGGGCTGGAGCAAGAAAAGCTTTATGAGAAGAAATCCAGTGTTTTGCAGGAGAGTGCGTGTGCATCTTTAAGTCCAACAGCAGCCTGATTCATACTCTGTATGAGTACAAAGAGAAAACACGTCTCTCCTTTACCAAGACTGCAGTAATTCTTAATAAGCTTGGGTCTCATATAAGGTTACATTTTCTCAGAGCAAAGAAGAATTGGGCTCTGAGAACCTGGTAAAACCTAGCAAACACCTTGCCAACTAAAAAGATTTTAAAATGACGACATCGATGTAAAATTTTGGTTAAGTGACAAACATTTCTTTGTGTTCTTAAACACTGAACAGAAAATAGTTTTAACTCAGTGTGTTAAGTCAAGGCTGTCCAACTTGTCAGAAGCTGGGGGCTGCATGCCTTATGGGCCACACCAGTGGGGACCATGGTGTGTGCACATGGGCAGGGAGGCACCCCCTGGTGGGGGTGCCCCACCTCAACTTCAGCTGCCCAGTTAGGGGAATCCCTGCTGCAGGGGTGCTCCAGGCCCTCAGCTGCCCCAGCACTGTGGGCTGTGCCACACCACACTTTGTCACCACATCCCCTGGGGCCAGGACATGCAACACAAGCCAGAGGGAGAGCTCCAGCCTCCAGCTGCTGCTGCTACAGCCAGAGTAAGGAGTGTGATAGCTGGGTGGGAGCCCAGAGGCCATGTGTTAACCCCTTGCAGGCCACATGCAGCCCACAAGCTGCGAGTTGGACAGCCGTGTGTTAGATCTCATCTACAACACTGCAATTTCAACGAAGCAGCAGATCACTTTGAGGTGAAGTGTTTTCCCCTCAAAGCAGAGAGAAGAAAGCAAAGGAAGAAAAAGGAGAGAAATCCCAGCCGACAGCCTACTCTCACCTGCAGAAAGACTTGCAACTTCTGCAGACAGATCTGTGGCTGAGTGATTGGACTCTTAAGTCACCTCAAGACCCATCACTGAGCCATGGTAGAGACCACTGAGGGATTGCTGATGGTGATGGATTCCATCACAACTTTCTATGTATGCCAGTTTGCATGCAAAAAATGAAAGCGTAATCTTGCCATTTATATAATGCAAGTCCTGGCCACTGAACTCAGCATAAAAACAAACAAACTAGGGACCAGATACATTTTTTAAAGTATCCCTGAAAGCTTGCTAAGAACCATACGTGGCTCAAACTCTCTAGAGCACTGCAGTCCAAAGAGCGGAGAGCCAGCGGGGGCTGCAGATTTCACGAGACCCTTTTGCTCCATCTCAGCTCCAAGGAACTTCGAGTTGCTGAAGAACTACTGCTGGATCAATGCTACCTGCACCTATCTGCATGCCTTGCAGAGACCATTTTTTCCTGTAGGATTCCAAAACTTGCAATGGCTCCTGTAGGCTTCAGAGCAACACAGATGAGCTGCCACAGAGAGAAACTTCAAGGCTGCCACCTAATATTACACATGAAAACACAACTACACCAAGCCATGGAAACATTTAGAAGTATGAACAAAAAGACCCCTCCAGTTCATATACAATGGAAAAATATTGACCAATGGCAACCAAGTATGGCAGTTCTCTGCCAAAAAAGCCAGGGGTTTTTTTTGGTTTTTTGTTGGGGTTTTTTTTTGGAGGGGATGTGGGTGGATGAGGGAGGCAGACAAGGATTGTTTGCCAATGAAATACTTTCAGAGGCTGGGAGGTCAGGAGCATGGACTGAAGGAGCATGTGCCAACTGGCAGTAGAAGACGAAGCCGTGTTTGTGGAGGGAGGCGTTTGTCTACTCTAGGGAGTATCAGGAGGGAGTGGATTTGGGCAGGTTAAAGGGGCAGGAAAGCCAGCTAGCTGAGGCAGGGTCAAATTAGAGGTTTCGAAAGAGACACAAGCTTCAGGCTTCAACGTGTTAACGTGCACTAAAGTACCAGAGGCGCACGCAACGGAAGAACAGGGAGGGCAAGTCTGTGCCAATTTAATTTCTAGAGCTTAGCACAAAAGGGGCCTGGTCATAAATTATGTAAATCCAGCCAGGGCACTTGGACAGCCCTGCTCTGGCAGACTGCACAGAGGTGTGGAAGTCCAAGCGTCTCTTAGTCCGCCAGTGGCCTGCTGCATGCCTCCGAGCCAGTCACAGCAGTGCTCTGTGCCGCGGTTTCCCTGGGTAAGGAGGGAACGATCATACTTGCCCTGCCCCCTGACCCACCTACACAGCTAGTCTCAAAGGTCAGGGCAAGTATGATCGTCTAGTCTGCAGCCCTGCATATGCAGGCCTACACCTCGAAAGTGGATGAAAGTCCTTTGGAAAACTATGTAACCCCCCCAAGACTTGGCAAGTCCAGCTCCTGCCCCAGTCAGGGGCGGCTCCAACATCCGACTCCCCTCGCCGCTGGGAAACCACAGCCGATTTCACCCACCCTCGTGCTCGTCGAACTTCAGCATCTGTCTCTCAAACCTTTCCGGGCTCTTTGCGCGTGGGCCTGACGCACCCCTCTCCCCCGGCTCGGTGGGACCCCCTTTCCCTGTGAAAGGTCCACAAGTCCACGGGGGCACCGCTCGCCCTCCTCTGCTAGGACGGCGCAGCCGGGGCAACGTTTCATATCCCAGTCGCTGGATGCCACCCGTGCCGCCTCCTCCCAGCGCTGCCCGTCCTACCAGGGCCGCTTCGCCTCCTGGCGCCCACCTGCCCTGCAGGGCCCCGGGGCGACAGCCGCGCTGACAGCTCCGGGCCACAGCCCCGCCGTGACAGCGCCCCGCCCGGCCCGGCCCGGCCCGGCCCGGCCCCTTCGCTCGCGGCGCGGGGGGCACGGGCTGCTCAGCCCCCGCCGCCCTGCCCTGCCCTGCCGGGAATACGCCGTGCTGGCGGCCTGTCCCCGCCCGTGTATCGCAGCCCGCCGGCAGGGCGCGGGGAGCTACCGGCGAGCCGGGGGCGGCGGCGCGGCTCCGTGTGTCCGTGCGCCCGGGGCGGGCGGGCAGGCGGCACTTACCGGCGAGGCAGCTGCTCCGCGGGCCGCGCCGCCCGGGCCCCGCGCAGGCCTCACCCAGCGCCGGGCAGCGACGGCCGCAACATGGCGGCGGCGGCGGCGGGCGGCGCCGGGGGCGGGGCGGGGCCGGGCCTGGGCTCAGCCGCCTCCGCCGCTCCCGGCCTGGCCCCACGCCCCCGCTCCCGCCCGTTGCCCGCCGCCCCGGGGCAGGACCCGCCACGTGCCGCAGCCCGCGCCCCGGCCCGCCCGGCCCACGGCCCACCTGCGGCGCCCGCTGCGGGGCGGCCCCCACCCGCCTGCGTGCCGGGCTCCTCCTCGCCCGCGCCCGGCTGCCCGCCGTGCTGGCCCCGGCCCCGGCCCCGGCCCCGGCCCGCATGCTGGTCCGGGCCGCAAGCCCGGGCTGGCCTAGGGGGCAGCCCCGCGCCACTCACCCGGCCCTGGCCCCGGCCCCGGCCCGGCCCGGCCCGGCCCGGCGGCGGGTGAGTTGGACACCCCTGGTCCGCAGCGGTGCCTGTGAGCGGTCACAGCCTGGCCCCCTCGGGAAACGCCAGCCCGCAGCTGTCACTTGTTTTTTTTTGTTTTTTTTTGTCTACAGAAGAATAATAGGAGCAATTCCTCATTGCAAAGAGCTCGGGGCGGGATGCTGTAACACCATGAGTCCCTATTTGAAATCTCTGGGGTTGTCTCCTGAATCGTGTTTGCCAGCACGACACTGCCCCGCAGCACTGCACTGCACTGCACTGCACTGCACTACACTGCCCAGGGGCCGTCCGGGCCCTCCCGGGGGCGTATCGCCCGGTTGAGGATCGCCCTCTGCAAGGCACCGCCGGCCTGCCTCCTGCCTGACTTGAGCCTAACACAACAAACCACCTTTTTTATCTTCCTAGAAAAACACAGCCCTGGAGGCAGTGATGGCTGAGCCTTGTTGGAAGACTAACCAGCTCCCCTGGTTAGTCAGCAGCGTCTGTAGAGATCTGCCTGTTTTGGTGAAGGGCTAAAGCTAAAACTCCAAGATTATCTTTATAGACGTGTCTAAACTTTAGTTCCCTTTCCGATGCAAATAATTCCCAATTAAGGACGAAATCCATCCAATTCTGTCCCTAGGCTCATTCAGTTTCCCTGCCTCAAGATGATGGGTCACTTGGAAGGAGGAGGTGCCTATCTCAGTATTTTGTACAGATCTTTTTTGAAGATTATTTCTCTGGTTTCTTACGTCTTTCTGACACCCTTTATCCCACAGCAGGAATGTTTTTAAATCTTCCTAATACTTGAAAAAAGAAATACAAAGCAGTCTTTTTCTCTCTCCTTTAAGTTTGCTTTTAGATGCATCCCTTGCCCCGCAGCAACTCATGTAATTTCATTTTCCATGAAATAGTGGCATGGACATGTTCATCATGAACCTGTAATCTGAGCTCCTGCTAGTATGAGTGTTCGCCCTCCCACGCTCTTTGGGTTGGGATGCAACAATGTATAAATAAAGTGATTGTGCTAGAGAGAGAAGAGAAAGCAATTTGCATCTGCTTGGCATGCAAATAGTGATGTGGGCAAGGTGGAAGAGTTTATCAATGGGTGGCAGCACTACTATTTTTAATTTTAAAAAATCATTGCTAGGTTGATTATAATGAAACAGAAGCTGATTTGCATAGATCACAAGTGTCTGGAGAGGCAGGACAATACTAGTGGTTCAAGCAGCAGCCTGGGTTGTGGGAAACCTGGTTCAATTTTTTCTCCACCACAATCATAGTGGGCACATCTACGTGCACCTCTTTTAAGCGAGCTTAACCTAAAATCACCAGTTTTAAGGCACAGTAAGAAAGTAGGTCCACATATGTGCGCCCTTAATGCATCTTCAAATGGTGATTTAAGGCTATGTGAGCCTAAATTTGATACCTGCATAAAGCAGGTATCAAATTTAGGCACAAATAGCTAAGTCTCATTAGCACGTGTAGATGTGCTAATGCGCATTAACACAGTGTGCATCAATGGATACACACCGGGTAATGTGCATTAGCGCGTTTGCACATGCCAATGTGACTTAGCAATTCATGACTAAATTAAATGCTCCTTAATGTGCATTAGCATGTCCATGTGTAGACATGTGCCTACATTCTCTTAACGTGCTTTAAGCAAAAGTGCATTAAGTTTAGGTATGCATAAATACGTGTGTAGACAGGCCTACTATGCAGTAGCTTACTACACAGTAAATCTAGGCTGGAGTAAATGCATTGTGAACCTGGACAAGTGTCTTAGTCTTTCGTTGCCTCAGTTTCCCTATGTGTAGAATGAGGGTAATACTAATAACTTTTCCCTTGGCCTTTTGGCTCAGACCAAGTGTAGCCCCTGCTCTGTCAGGGGAGATGCCATGATCACCAGGCCAAGATCACTTTAAATGGCATTGTGTTGTCAAGGGTGGAGACTTGTCCAATGCACTGTGGGCAGGCCCCCCTTCAAGAGTCTACTATAGCCTCCCAATGGGAAGATCTTAGCTACATGCTTTATTTATGTGGAGATGGTGGATTTCTCCTTAACTTGCTCCTTTGGCCTTTTGGCTATGGACAAGCAAGACTTGGGGGCATCTGAACTCCAATGGGCTTGGGGCTTGCACATAGGCCTAGAAAGTGGGGATGATTTTGCTAAAGATGTATATGAAACAGAAAAGTAACCAGTAATGTAATTGCAGATATCAGCCCACCTTGTTTTGTAGGTGCTGCCGGCTGGGAAATTAGCCAGTGGATGTGGTAGAATGCTTTAGCCATGGCGCTAAACTAAATATTCATTTTCTTGCAATAAAAGGCTTTGTACAGAACAGTACATAGCTGTGCATCTTGTTTAATATGCCTTCCCATATGTCCTTGTCTACCATTTTGGTTCAGATCATACAGGACAGTGTGTACCAGGAAATGTGATTGTCCATTAACAAGTAAAACAAAAGGCAACTTTCCCATTAAGAGCTATTCCATTAAAACTAGAAGATGGTACATTTTTTAATGGCACATTCTAGCGAGAGCAGGCTGGGCCAGTCCTATTGAGGGAGACTTTCTGCAGAGTTATAAACATCATCCAAGTCCCAAACTGGAGATTTCCCATAAAGAACTTTTATCCATTAGTTTCTGAGGTTCCTGGGTCTACCCTGGGATAAGAGTTGCCACTCATTGAAATACTGGTTGTTATATGAAGAGAGATCTTGGGAGTCAGCTGCTTTGTTTTAAGAGATTTTATTTTCTCCTATTTTCCTAAGGGCAAGTCCTCTCCTCTGGGAAAAAGATCATATTCTCTCCATCTCCCAGGCAGTGGTTACCCTTGCTAAGGTCTTCATTAGTTTAATAAAGGTCTTAATCTTGCCAACCTTCTCAAACCTTCCCAAAGGTTAAATAGGACTTGTGGTTGCTTTGGTAGAGGTGCAACCAGACTTGGCCAACCTACAGGTCATCTGCTGAGGGAGAACTTTCCTCAGGTTTGAGCCTTTTACTTCCCTGGCCTTCTAAGAGAAGTCGCATCAACCTCCAAGGTGTTCTCAGAAGCTTAACACATGAAACACAAACCTCTATATATTAAGAAGTTAAGCAATACTCAAATGAAGATTGCTGGTGCAACCTGATACTTTATCACCTTTGTGTGAAGGTACTATGGTTATTTCTCTGTAAAAAAAACTGTTTTCTACAGGATATCCACACAGAGTGGACAGTGAATAAGTCAGGGTGTTGTAGTTGATGAAGTTAAGGACACAGGAGGAAAAAGAAATGTCCTCAAGGCTAAGCAAAGCTAAATAAAATTAATTGTGTTGCATAAAATATGTTGTTTTGTTTTTCTTAGTGGGTAAACTTTAAATAATTAATTCAAACTTCTAGGTGGAAAGTACAGGTTATGTGTAATAGAGTCCCAAAATTAGGAGTAGGATTTTTGCTTTCAGTGAAAATGTGTTGATAATGCCAGTTTCACAGTACTGACACTACAGTTACAATAAGAAAATGATATTTCAAAAGCCACAGAACTTCTAAACATAAGACTGTAAGACCTGAACTCTGGGTTCAGCCCTTTAAAATGTAAGATCTGTCTACACTGCACAGTTAACCTGGGTTGACCCTGTCTCTATTCCAGCACCACCCTTGTGGCACACATGACACACAGATCGGCCACTCCTGGTCTACATAATACCTAGCCAGTGGCCTGGGTGGTGGAAGCACTTTGCTTGGATGAAGGTGGTGTAGGTTCAAAACTCCTCAGGCTAAACGAGAAGGGAAACCGGATCTCTTTCTCCCTAGGTGAGTGCCTCAGCTATTGAGCTAGAAGCTGGGGGCCCTCTTCTGTGGTATTTTTTTCCCCTGAGGCAAATACAGTGACAGAACAGGTGAACCTTTACACTGGAAAATGAAATTGATAAATTCAGCTTGTCAGAGCACTGCTTCCCTACACGGAGTATCACTCTATTGTTCATGTTCCCAGCAATCTCAAAGTGGATTGCTCATTTCACTCACAAACACGTCTATGTCAGACATAATTATAAAGAGGTCACATCACAGCAGTCATACTGTTGTAGTCAGTTGACTCCCTCTGTCCTCTCCATCATGAGATACCTGGAAAAATAGCTGTGCTTGTGTAATCCAGCAGGGGGTGGGTGGGGGGAATAACCGCAAGTCAAGGAGTTCTCAGAGGAAGACTGTTCTGTCAAAAGCTCCCATTCATTCCTGCCTGGGGGGCTGCAGCTCTAGCACCTCTGTGGATCAGAGCTGCGGTAGGGAGACATTGTCTCTCAAGGAACAAGGCCACAAACCACATCAGGTGTAGCCCTAGCCTGTAGTGGACTATGCCAGGTTTGGACTGCAAAACAAAGAGGGCTGGCTCCCCTTCCCAATGAAGCTCCTGATGCAATACAGAGAGCTCCATAAATTGGAATATCAATAATGTTGATCAAGAAAGTGAGAGGCCTCATGCTTTTCAAGAGAAAATAACCACCACCAGTAGCACAACCATGGGTGGGTCAGCAGGCTACAAGGCCAGGTCCTGCTTAAAGGGTTAGGGGTGGGACCTTAATGGAGCTAGGGGGAGCCCTCCCCCTCCCATCCTCCCTTTCCCTCCCATCCCCACACCTTCCGTATGGTGGCTTTGGCAGTGGGGAGAACAGCCCAGAAGCAGTTGCACATTAGGCCTGTCTGAGTCAGCAGTGATCTGATCTGGCTTCGGATCCAGCTGCTTCGGATGGCCGCAATCCTATCCAGAGCTCCAGACGGGGTTTCCACCTCGCTCCAGCCGAAGCTTTGGAGCCGCCTCGGAGATCCGGCCATAAGGTATAATGGGGAATCAATGAAATAACTATAACTTTGTTGTTTTTTGTCCAGTTTGACTTAAACTTGCAGGCATGGTAGCCTCTGCTGAGAGCATAAAACCTGCCAAGTTTCAAGAAGATTGGTTCAGGGGCTTGGGAGGAACTGTACCTCAAAATCTTGAAAGCCAACCCCATGTCATGGCTGTGTGTTACACCACAGGGGGGTGAAAACAGCAGGGCTGGTAGCTCTTACTGAGGCCACAACGTCTGCCAAGTTTCAAGGAGATCGGTGCAGGGGTTTGGGGGGAACTGCACCCCAAGCTGCGGACAAGCAAAACTTGTGCCATGGGTGACACTGTGCGCTAAGGCGCAGCGCGGTGACAGCTGCAGAGGTGGTGGCCCCTGTTGTGACACCTGCCAGCTGTGGAGGAGATCAGTGCAGGGGGCTCTGGGGTCCTGCACCCCCAGCTGCTGACAGGCAAAACTCGTGCCAAGACTGTGTCTGTCTTGGGGCAGTTGATTGTCTGTACTGAATCTTTCCTCTCCTTAGCCTGGTTTTGTAGGTGCTAATTGCTGCTCGTTAAGTCGTTATGTAGTAGCTAGGTCCTGTGTATTGAGCTGGTCCCCGAGTCCCTGGTCCCTGAGTGAATCGTGACTGAGTGATTGGTAACTGGTAACAGCAGCTCAGCAGCCAGGCCTGCAGCAGTGTCTGTCCTCCCGCCCCAAGGCAGACACAGTCAGTCCCACAGCACCCAGGGCACCAGTTTTGTCTGTCAGCAGCTTGTGGGGCAGTTCCCCCCAAGCCCCTGCCCTGATCTTCTTGAAACTTGGAAGACTTTGTGGCCACAGCAAGAGCTACCACGTCTGCAGTTTTCACCCCACTATATTGTAACGCCTAGAGGCAACATGAATTCTGCTTTCACTAATTTGGGGTGCCGTTCCTCCCAAGCCCCTACACCGAACTTCTTGAAACTTGGCAGGCTTTATTCTCTCTGCAGAGCCTACCACCCTGGATAATTTCATCAAAATTGGACAAAAAACAACAAAGTTATAGATATTTTATTGAATCCCCATTATGCCCTATGGCCGGATCTCCGAGGCGGCTCCGAAGTGCTTCGGGAAGCCGAACGAGGCGGCGCTTGGACCCGGACGTGCTGCTTCCCACCCTGAAGCCTCTGAAGCTTCTCTGGATCCAGAGCTCTGTCCGAAGCCTGGCGCAGCCCTATTGCACATGGTTCCCTGTGCCATGGCATTACACGGTGTAGGAGCAACAGGTTCACTGCTGTAGGGGGAGTTGTCTTTTCTTTTTCTTGCCACTGAAAATCAGCATTTAAATAGTTGCTTGATATATATCAGCAGCAAAAAAGGAGGGTGACATCCCCTTGCCTGCAGCAGCCACCTCAGCCACAGCACCTGCACTGTATGTTGCCACTGCCCAGGGATACTGGTCAGTTAGGCCTCTGACCTTTCATCACCATCAATAATTAGTGTCTAAGGGTCTGAAAGCTTGGTAATACCCAAAGCTATTCAATAAGGAACACATAAGGCATACATTAAAACATTGCCCCAGTTAAACTAATCTTTCAGTGAATTAAAAACCAAGCATTTGGCAAAACTCTGATCAGTTTTGGCATGGGCAGACCAAAGGAACAATAAGCAAAATCTAGTTTGTTACCCCAACCTGGAGCCAGAGTATTCAGATTGAAACACAGGGTGGTCACGGTGGTAGTTTACCTCCATAGCTCTGTCAGATTAAGAGCATGTGATGCCATGCAGCCTTGCCCATGAATACTATTCCACCCCTTACAGCTGGAACAGCAGCTGCAGAAGTGTCACATGGGTCAGCTCATCTGAGTAAACTTGGGTCTGTCATGCTTCCTCAGCTTTGAAGCAGCCTGGGCTGTGTGTAGGCTGGCATAGAGACCAGTTCTGTTGCAGGCACATGGTGTGTAGGCATCCCCGTGCCTCTGCTCAGCTGCTGACTCCTTTGTGGGGCTGGCGTGGTGCCTTCCATTGGCTGTCACCCATGGAGAGATTTTCACCCTACGTGAATTGTTAAAATGTCCTGCCAGTGAAATAACACACTCGCGTCTCCACTTCACAAACCTATGTCTTAGCCCTGGGGCCTGGCTGCTTTCCTGAGTAGGCAAGCCACATCTTTACAGTCATCTGTCATTTTTGTGAGAGAGACCTCCTTTGCTTGCCCACCATTATTGACCTGGAGAGGCTGCAAAGTTGCTAGGAAATGCCAGCATTTAGATTGCCCAGTCTGAATATATTATGATGCAGTCTTTAATTGCCTGACTCCACCTTCCTTCTGCAGGTCCCCATCTTACTCAGTGCACAGAATGAATAGTGAATGAGGCATGGGCCTGTGGCACAACCCAGAACATGCCTGTGCTTAGCCCTCTGATGCGATTCCTGAGTGACATGGGGCAAGCTGTTCAAAGTTTCCAGAAGTGACCACTTATTGTGATCACACACCCCAGGACACCTCAGACCAAGTTTTGAGAGGAGCCAAGTGCTCATGACCAGAGCTTCTGGAACATTTTAGATGAGGAGTTTGGATCTGGTCCACAGAATGGGGCTTTGGCCACATTTAGCAGCAGGAGGCTTTGCCTGCTCTGCAGCTGGGCAGTAGAGAAGCAGCAGTGTGGAAAAATGATGAAAGGAGTGGTTAAGTCCTAGAACAGGCCCATCTTCAACTTGAACTGGATCATTCCAGGCTGCCACCAAAAACCCTTTTTAGACCAAACAATATTTTACTGAAGCAGGAAGAAAGAAATTCTAACCTGGTGGGTGGACACTGGCCAGGGGTACCCATGCACAAGTTCCTGCTTCCAAGCCAAGCTGGGTATGCCAGATCTCCCTGGCTAGGCTGTGGATGAGTATGGTCTGGAAGGCAAGTCTCCCAATTCCATACAACAGCCCCTGCCCTCTGGCTAGAGAGGATCTCTCACACTGGACATCACCAGAGCTCCCTGGATCCCAAAAAACCTTCCCAAACCATTTCCACTATCATGAAACCATTTGAAAGGTTTTGTTTTCATTCCAATTAGGAAGAAAAATCAAACTGTGAAATGGAGGTGTCATCCTCTGGAGAGAAACGTTCTTCTCATATCCCAACAGAAGTTCATGGGTGACACAAGAGCTGAGGACTATTAAAAAAACAGGCAGTGGCTGTTGTGGGTTGGACACCATCATGCTAAGGCAGGGGCAGGCAATTATTTTGGGCGGAGGACCACTTACTGAGTTTTGGCAAGCCATCGAGGGCTGCATGACAGGCAGCCCAGGGCAGATGAATATTAATTTTCTAAATTTTTTAGGGGCTCCATGGGCCTGATAGAATGGCTTGGTAGGCTGTATCCAGCCCATGGGCCGCATTTTGCCCACCCCTGTACTAAGGCATCTGAAAAGTGGAGACAACTCTGGAAAGAGCTGCTTAATCCACTCACGCCTCAATTTGACATTGATGACATGAGTTAATAACACTTCAGGGGAGTTGTGAAGAGGAATTCGTTAGTGTTTATGAGGTACTCAGACCCCAGGTTGATGGGCACCAGAGAACATCCCCTGGACAATTCAGTCATTCTGTATTCAGGATGTGGCTTGGATGCTCGGCTGTAAATATTGCAGAAATGCTGGCAATAGAACGAGGGCCTGGCCAGCTGCGTCATTCCCAGACCCTTCTCCATAGGTATCATTCAGAAATCAGGCAGAGCCAAGGAGTCTGGGAGAGGTCTGCTGTCTTCAGTGTCTGAGTGCTAAACAATCCAGATTGTGAACCATGACGCTCTGTAGTGTTACCTAACAACCAGCTCAAACTGACTCCTGCCAGAGCTTCTCCAAGAGACAGCTCCTCATGCCATCCTTTTTATTTAGTGAGGAAAAGCAATATCTCATACTCTCAGTCTAATTAATAGTTTTGGTCCCTGAGCCCCTTAGAAGGGACTCTTCTATGCTCCTGTGATGCCTATCACCAGGGCATCTGTGCTCAAGTTTCACTCAGATTTGTTCCCAAGGAAAAATCAACATATCTGAATCACTGTTGTAGATTCAGCAGTGAATAAAGCAGCAATGATTTTGCCCTCATCTTCTTGTCTCACATGACTTCCTACAGAAATGAGTAGCTGCACAAGCCTGCCCACACTGTTCAGCCCATTTCTTCCCCATCTATTACTGTTTCAGCCCAGCAGGTTACTTCCTGCTGTCTGAGTGACACTGTATGCATAGACAAGCTGCCACAACCTCAGGGCTGATCTTCCTGCATCTGGCATCTTTGCTCCCTTCTGCAGACAAGCTGCAGAGCCTTGCTTTCCTCTTAGACAGGTCACTGTGACCAGAGAGACATGGCAAGTGTTGGGAGAGTGGTTTAATTACTGGCACTCAGAACTCCCTCTGAGAGAATCAGCTCCATGATACCACACTGGGAGGTTGCAGCCTACCAGAGGAAAGAGCATTTAGATTTCACTAAGAAATCACCCATGATTTCACTGGCTTCTGCAAAGAAATGCACCATTGTCCATCAACTGACTGTCTTTTTGGTGCTGCTTTCAGTCCTTAACAATTACTTCCTCTAACTTCTTTTCCTTGGGTTGGTCTCTCCTTAGAGACAGGCACTTGTATTCTCTCCCTCCCCTTCTGTCCTTGGCTCCAATCCAGCACTGGTAAGATCTCCAGGCTCTGTCACTGTAACTGGAAGCCTGGTCAGGAAAAATGAATCTCCTCTTCCTCCTTGGATGACCCCTTACTTCCAAATTCACCTGCTTCAGGGACTAAAGCTAGACACCCAGCCCCCAAGTCAGATTGAAGCTTTTCTTTGAACTGGGCAAACACACCTGGAAAAATGGCCCAGGGTTTTAAGCTGAGAAGCAATTACATGCATTATTTCCAGTTCCAAACTTCCCTCTACTCTTGAATGATAGGGCTGTGGAGAAGGGCTCTGGACACTTCAGATTCCACAGAGCTTGGCAAAACTTGCCTTTAACCGCTGGTAAAATACACGAGTGTTTTGACTTCCAAAAAACTTTCTCTTTTTTTTTTAAATGGGAGAAAATGTCTCATTAGTCCTCTAGCCCACGTAAATTGCTGTTGGCATGGAGAAAATGGAGCAAAGGAGCAGGGCACAGAATCCCAGTAAAACGAGCAGGAGGGGAGAAATGATTTTATTCAGACCAAACCCCAGGGGTAAAAAAAGGAGACAAGGAGAAGTGAGTAAGAGATAAAGGCTGAAGGGTGGAAGGGGAGTCTTTCCACTGAAAGAAAATTGCAGGACTTACTGTGAAGAAATCCCTTTCCCAGTAAAAATGGTGGGGAATGTGCAGATGAATGCAGGCAAGACTCTGCTAATGGGATCAGCTTTGGATAACAGTGTCTGCCTGTATAACTAAATGTAGGCATCAGGGTGTTTTTCCCTTCCTTCTTTATACTGCCAGATACTCGCTGTGCCACTGTTTATGCTGCCCCATCACTCAAGGTACAGCTGGGTTGTGCTCTGAATTATCAGACCAGATATGAAAGTGTAGGACAAACAAATGTCTGCAGCCTTGAAAGCCCAGTGTATGAGAGGCTCATGTTCCCGGAACCATGCAGACACAAAAGGGAAATATGCATGGTGCTTTCACTGCTGGCTTACCAGGTAGACCAAGAGAATTGCCTCAACCTATCTACTTACAAAACTCTAGGCAGCTCAGGCTGGGGCTCCAGAAATGAGTATGCGCTGCTCACTTTTAAAGTAATCCAGCTGTTGAGTTCAATAAGCTCCTTCTCTCACCCTACTGACAGGCCAAAAGGAAGGGAGCAGAAAACTGTGTGCCCCTCTCAGGTCACCATCGGGTGAGAGGCCTCTATCCAAAAGGACCCAGAGGATTGCTCATGGTATCACAGAGGCCAAGAGATAGCAGGCTGCCAAAAGGGCTATATGTACCTAAATAAATATATAGTCCAGGACTGTATATACATGCATATATATGTGTACATATATAATGCAGAAGATAGAGTGACACCTTAGAGACTGTTTGGTTCAGAGAGGTACGAGCTTTCGTTGGCAACAACCTACTTCATCAGACGATATGAGAGGACTTTCATAGCATCAGACAAACAGGTTGTTTCCTATGAAAGCTCACACCTCTCTGACTTCTACCTAACTTCAGACTAACTTGGTTAACCACCTCTCTGCTTGCATATATAAAGTCCTTTTGGCCTGTTAGCTCTTTTATATAAGTACATGCACAGGAGCAGATTCGGGGAAGTAGATGCACCAAACTCTTTCAGCCCACGTACAGAACCCTTTTTGCTCACTGATTCATCAGTGCAGTTGCAGCCTGCGTTGGTGCAGCTCAGGTCATAGGAGGTGAGTACTGCTGCCACTCATCCTGCCTCCTCCTTTTCCCTCCTGAGAAATTCAGCAGCAGACAAGGTCATGGGTGGGTGAGTGGTGGTGGCAGTCACCTCCTGAGTTGCAGAGCCATGCCAGCACAGGCTCTCCCCTTCCCTTGGGTCTGCCCATGTACACATTTATCTATCTATCTTGGTTATAGTACATAGGATACATTTATGAGCCTCTTGCTTCAGGGCATGAGTCAGCTGCTGAAAACCACTAAGAAACTTTCCCCATAGGCAGAGCAATTCTTTTGCAAAGAGTTAAAAAAGATCAGAACAGGGCAAAGGGTTTTTAACACCCTGGATTCCAATTTGAAATGTCTAGTTTTTATTATGTGAATCGTGTAGATGTTTGTATAACTAACAATGCTGATATTGTGCTCCACTTTGTACCACACTTAAAAGGATCTCATGACATCCTAGTTGAGAATCACTGCTCTAGGAAAATACTTGTGGATAATTTGTCACTGCCAAAACAAATGGCTTGATTCAAGATCCGATTGATTACAGATTGGAAAACAGCAGCTGAGGTGAAAGAAAGCATCATTGTGCAGCTCTCAGCACTTGTGCTGCCCTTGCAAGAGGTATTTATTATCCTTTCTTCTATTCCTGGCCCTCAGTTAAGTTGCAAAATGGGGTCCCAATAAAGTCTGACCACTGATTTGTTTTCTCTGGTCTAGGATTTTAATGAAGTGTCTGATCCAGCACCTGGTGAACTGGCTCTCACAGCATGAGTGAAGAGCATCTAGTGCATTTGGCAGGGAACAGCTTTAGGTCTGCGACTACTTATTTGGCTATTGCCCCCACCATCTAATCTAAAGCCATTACAGATTCAGGTCAACACAGGGAGTACCCTGTCCCTTGGGAAGGATCCAAGGGGGTGCAATGGTATAGTCGCACCTCCCTTAACTGCTGATTTGCTTCTGAGAGCTCTGGTCTCTGCTGCCCTGATGTATGCATAGCAAACCCTCTGAACCCCACTTTTCACCACCCTGGATCCATCCATTACTCTGTGTCATTATTTCCCCCTCTCTTTTCCCCTCCTCTGGAGGCAAAAGTTTTTGATGTTTTGTTAAGTAAGGTTGTGTGTTACACTGGTAAGCTGGTCGAGGAAGCATGATGTGCAGTTTGCTCTGAAGACTCTGAGTCTCCTGGGTCTCCATTTCCTTCTGGATTGGGCTCCAGATTCCCAGGCAGACTAGGCTCTGGTGCCTGGGTACAGGCACCTGCCTCCTGAGGGGGGCATCTCCATTGCTAAAGCTGGGTCATAACCTCAACCCTCTCCAGGGACTTCTATGGAGTTGTGGCTCCTGCCTAGCTCTGTTCTACATCACAAAAGAGGTTAGGTGGCTGTCTAGTACCTTCTACTCACACTGCACATCCACAGAAGCCTTCACCTAGGTAGCAAGGGATTGTTTCAGGCCAAAAAGGAGGTGGCTAATGAAGTTAGGCACCAAAACAGTTTTGCAGCTGTTGGAGGAGACTGATCTGAATTGTTTCTTGTGACTTAGGTGCCTAAATTCCCCCTAAGTCCTGCTGACCATGGATAGGTAGCAGTAGAAAATGTACCTGTCCCCTAGCAAACTTGCCTCCTTACTAATTCATTTAACTGTTAAAATTCTGCATCTTATTTCTAATCTAAACTCTGCAAGGCTCAGCTTCCAGCTCTTGATTCTCATTACATCTTTAGCTGCTAGATTAAAGAGCCCTTGAGCTGACAGTGATGCCTTATTTATTTGATTGAGCATGGTAGGTTTGATGATGTACAAAACAGAAAAAAAGATGCCATCTCTGTTGCAGCCAGATTCAATTCCAAGGGCTTTCCAATGCAGTAGCTGGTTTCCAAACCCAGGAGCAGACGTGAGAGGTGATAGAATGACATCAGAAAAAAGCAAGAGCTTTTTGATAGTATGATATAGTAGGCTTTGGCATTGTCTCACTAGAGAGGGCAAAACCCCTACTGCTTGAGATGCTCCATAATCTGCTGGACAAAGCACTAAAAGTGACTTCAGAGATCAGTCCTGGGCTGACATTTTGCATCTCAGACTTCTGTGACTCGCTGTGATGGGACATACCCACTCCACTGTCCTTCAGTCCAGGTTCTGATTTATCTTGGCTCTCCACCGACTTCTCTTCCTTTTATCCATACAACCCCTTTCCATCAGAAATGCTACTTGGGAAGCAAAGGCATTCAAATGGCATGGGCTGCCAAGTCCTTTATATCCCCGTGTTCCTTGCACCATGGTTTCCCTTGTGCCTTGTGTCTGGGTCTTTTGCCTACCTACCTTTTCACCTCATTTCAGAGAAATTAAGGATCATGAGAGGAAATAAAGAGGAGGGGAAAGGAGGTGCATCAGCTATGAAGCAGAGGTACAGAGAGGAGATGCTGGCACATGTGTTAACCCTTAGCTGTTCCTGAGGCAGGTCAATGCTGAGAGCACTTCCTCTTTGCTTTGATGACGAGGGTCTTCTCTTGTAAGGCTGCCTGCTCCTCTAGGGCTTGACACAGGGGGAGACGGTGGATGTCTCTCTCAATGTCCCTTTTCTCTAGATTCTTTCCTGTGGACATGCAGCTCTCACGGATTATGCTGGGCTACCACTAATAGTGCTTCTGCTTTCCAAGTGAGTGACGTTCTTTAAGGATAAGTTTTGCAAATGTAGAGAGTGAAGCACCCACATCCCTCTGAAATTCTGTGGGATTTGGGCCCCCCACTCCTGAGGCAGTGCCTCAGAAACCTAAATCCCACTGATTTACAGTGAGACCTGAGCTCCTTAAGCACCTAAGGCACTTAAGATCATGACTGCAGGCTCTCAGATCACTTACGTTACCCTGTCAAAAAGTACTGTCTCTGGGAGGCTGTGGCATTGACTCACCCTGTTTGATTAAATCACCTCTGATTTATTTCAGTAGCAGGAGTCCAAGCCTGAATTTCCTACCTCTGATGCTGTGATATACTGCAGGTCTCTGGCAGGTAGGTTGTGTGGGCCTGACCCAGGTCTGGGGAGTCCTTCTATACAAGCTTTCAACCAGGGCATTTCAATCATCATACTAAGGCAAGGAGTGACTCCACGAGGTGACCACTAGCAGCATGGGCGACTGGTGCTTCCCGAGTCTGGGGGGGCATCAGTGGGGCACAACTGGGGAGGGATCCCCCAACGGTCAGCTGGCAACCGGGGGGAATCCCCCAGTGGCCGGTTGCTGAACGGCCAGTCATACTTCCACATGTGACACTTCTGCCGCTGATGTAATGCCAGCGGAGCCAATTTCAGGGGTGCTTTCCGTGCCCCACTAGTGCTCTCCGTGCCCCTCTACCAGCCAGAGCTCTTGCTGTCGGCGGGGCACCAGTACTCTCCTGTGACCCCCTACGCATTGCCTATGGCTAGTAGACAAATGCAAGATGGACTCCAGTGGATCTGGGAAATACCTGAAGTATCCCCTCAATGGATCCAGTTTCCCAGCATCACAGAGATTATTCACTGGAACAGATGATCTCTAAACTCGGTACATATTGTCAGTGGTTACATTTTAGGTCTCCAAAGAGATCCTCTGAAAAAATAGCGAGAATGGAAGTATCTGAGTTTCTTGGCAGCCAAAGGTCTTCAGGGAACAGTAAACCATGATGAGCTCTACTGAGGATGGGACATGTTTTCTCATGCACAAGCCAAGAGCCTCTGAGGACTGTGAAATCAGAGGAAGTCACCCATTGCAGGGGAAGATGGGAAGCCCTGACACAAATCTTTCTGCTTTGTCTTACCCCTTCTGTAACCTAGCTCTCACCAGAACACAACAGGCTCTGAACAGAAAACCAGAGGACTATAGCTAAACAAACATAAACTCTTCAATCAATACCTCCTTGTGTCTAACAATCTCTGCATAGGTGTAAATGAACATATTTACCAGACTCTGCAAAGGGATTGATGTGCATGGTGTGGGGAGGATTCTTTCTCTCTGCTTTAGGCATAAAGATATCGCTTTCTCTTTTTCCCCCTGGAAGTCAGGAAGGAGGTCTGCCCATCACCCCATGCAATGCTCACAGTAGACACACTGGCAAATGGGACAGGGTTCTGGCATCTGGTGCTATTCTACACTAGCATCCTTGACAAGGTGTGCCAGGACCAGAAAGAGCACTAGGCAAAATGCCTGTAAAGCAGAGGGGTTATGTCCACAGGGCTGGCAGAGCAGAGAGGCCCTGTCCTGCCATGATAAAAAAAGACACAACAAAAGGCAGTGAAGATACAAAGCTTAGACAGGTAATTTTGCAGGCCACATCCAGAAGGCAATAAAAGAACTCCCCTGACTTTCAGAGATTTTGAGAGAGAGAATCAGCCAGTGGTCTTCCCACTGGCTTGGGGCCTCAGGGTAGCAGAGATTTCCTTAAGAAACTGCTGTTAAGGAGTACTGCATGTGAGCCTGTCTGTTAACCTGGGGGCAGCTGACACAATGGGATCTGGAGTGAAGCCAGGCATTTTCATGGGCCTTAAAGGAAGGCCACAGCATCCGGCCCTCTGCTATGCTAAAGGCCCCCTGTGCTATGCTAAGGGTGAGTGCCAAGGATATGGCCATGCCATTCCTAGTCTGCAGCCACCTCCTAACTTGCTACCTGCTCTTCTGTATTGCTTAATATTGATTATAAAATATTAAATCAGATAAATACCTTTGGCCTTTCAGGATGATAAGAAAATACATTTCTCTACCTCCTCAAATGCCGTCACTTTCACTGGAAATGCTAATGGGATTATGTAAAAGGTTATTTTGGCTTTCACTTGAGTCTAAAGACATGTGGCACAATTGTGATGCCCTTTGTTTATGCCTTTTTAATGACTGCTTTTATCTCCAGGAAGCTGAGGCCTCACTTTCAGACTGTGCGTCCTTACAATTTTGAAGTATTTTGTCTCAGGATTCTCATTCACTCTTATCAAGTAGCCTTTACTGAGGCTGTAATGGAGGTTAATGAGCTTCTGGGAGCAGCTGGCAGCTTCCAGATGAGGCAGGAGGAGTCTTCTCCCTGAAGTGTTGCTCTGTTTTATCAGTTTGCTTTGCAGATAGCCAGAAAAGGCTAGGAGCTTGGGGTCCTCTTTTTGGAAAAAATGAATGTCCCCACCTGACCTCGTTCAAGTTGCAGAGATGCAGGGAGTGCTGGGAGATACTGAGCTCTGGGGATCTGGGGAGAGTTATGTGTATGAGAGAACTTGTAGGTCTGGATATGAGCAAGTGTAGGAAGGTGTGACCATCTGTGTACATGTGTCCAAGCATGTCTGTATGTTCATACAGCTTTTTTGGTGTATCTGGGCAGATGCATGTGCATAGGTCCAATCCATGTGGCCTGTCTGTCCATGCAATGTGTCTGTGCCCCTGCATCTTTGCCCAGTTGCATGTCCCTACATGTGTGTGTGAGTGCACAGAATTCTTTTGGTTTATATGTTACATGAAACTGCCCACACTTTCAGCCTCTAGGCCATCCTCAGTGATGCTGAGACATGGCACTAGGGCTCTTTGCCTGTCATGTACACCTGCAGGAGTTGCTGAGGTATCTGCCCCTTCCTTCAAAACTGTGCTCCCAAACCCAAGCTCCCATTGGAAATATGACCTCATTTCTAAGAAATATTTGGAAGAGCAGCCTGAGTATAACACAGATGTGCCTTGTGTTTCTGGTTGTGCAGTCAGAACTAACAGCTCTAAGATGATGAACTGTCATACATCATCTCAGTTGACTCTGAAATGTCACTCACGTCAGCTAATTCATGGTTGGTAGGTTTATCAAACACATCTAACAAGTGTGTTTGTCCCACAACCCCACAACCTCCCAGGCAGGTGCCAAAAACTGTCTCCTACCCTCAATGCTACCATTTACAGGAGACCTTCAGCAGGCCTCCACTGAGCTGGACATTGAGTAGGGGCTCAAGTGCTTTGCTGGACCTGAGTTCTGGTTACTAATCATAGCTATGGAAAGAGGTTACTGCCTCTCTCATTATCCAGACATGTCATGGGATCAGAGAGCCAGTTGTGAGTGCTGAGGCCAGTACCACAGCAGCTTTGTCACTCTCTCAGCAGTTGTGTAAGTGCTTCATTTTCTCATCTCCCGTAGGAAATGTAACTTATTAGGCAACTCTTTGATATCAGGTTCTGGAAATCATAGCTGAAAACTCTAGCTTGCCTCCTCCATTTGTAAAGTTTAATAACACGCCTGTTTCATCAACCCCTTCTCAATGCCATGCACAAAAGAAGCTCCAACTTAGTAAAGCCACATTATCAAAGAGAATTTAGCTCGTAATCGTGTGTGTGTGTCACATTGGTGCTTTTGTGTCTGTGCAGAGTTTGGTTGATAACTTCAAAGGCTTTCTGCATCTTTTGTGAGGATGTAAGATGACCATTATATTTGAAACGGTCAATGATAACGCAGAAGATTGTCTAAATCTCAAAAGATGAGAGGAAACTGCAAGCTCTTTGCCTAGTCTCATCCTTTTATGAAATTTTTTTTATGTTCTGTGACACAAAGCACCATGGAACTAATTTTGTGTGATTAATAACAATGGCAGAGCAGGTTATGAAATTGCCTTTGCAAGAAGAGAGGAATTTTGGGGCCTTATTAAGGGACATTTTATAAATAATTTCTCTCCTAGCCATTAGTAAAATTTTAGTTTGCATGCTCCAACATGTCACAAACTTTGCTCTTGTCTCTATATATTTGGAGTAGCATATGGCTCTATTGGTTAGAAACCTTCTTCTAGAACCATCATTAATGTCGCCAAGTCAAACACTCCCATATAGGAAACTCTAGCTGTGCTTGCCCCTTGTGTCTATACATTACAGCACAATCTTTTCATAATGTGGTCACATGCTAGTTCTCCAAGCAGACAGCTGCTGCACTCAGTGGGTGGGTCAATTACCATATTTTCTCCATATAATTCACACCTTTCCCCAAAACCAGCTGGTGGAAATTGGGGTCCCCAGTATAGGTGAGAAATAGGGAACCCCACAGGTCTGGAAATCCAGTGGCAGGGGTGTCCTAGTAGCATCCAGTCTTGCCTCTTCGGGAACCAAGGCAATTAATATTACTACCACTTCTCTTCTGCCAAATATCCAGACCCATGGGGAGCTGCCCTTTGAAGACAGGCCCCATGGATCAGATTAAGTCAGTAAAGCGGATCAGTCTGTGGCTAGAGTCAGTATAAGACCCTGCATCAGGCAAGTGGCCCCAGACCTGCCATGCTGGACTGGGCTGCAGCCCTATGCCTTCCACACCAGACTGGACCCAGTGCTGGCCCCAGACCCAGTAGGGTACTGTGAGGCTGGCAGCAGACTCTGGATCAGACTCAGCACCCTAGCTGCTGTCAGTCAGATGCTTACCCAAGGTAATATCTTTTTTCTTCATGCTACCTTTTAAAAAATGGGATGTGTTATATTCAGAGGTGCATTGTATGTGAGAAAATATGGTATTTGATGTTTCTTTTAACCCTTCACATTCGGCATCACACAGAGGCACCGTGGAAGGTGGCAAGGATAGAATTTAATTCTCCAAGGAGGCATGTACCATCCTTAACTGCAAGATTGTCCTTTCTTTCTCTGGAAGCCCCTGCCTTATTCATGACATTTTGCAGGTTCTACAGGAAACCATCATGGCCTCTCACAAACAACCACTCTCACTGCAGAGCCCTGACTCATCCTGGGGAGCCTTTCATTCTGGAATAGAATAAGGTGGAAAAAAATAGAATGTGAGGATGCAAATAAAGGCTAGTGAGCAGGCGTGCGCAGCCTCAACTCTTGCATTTCCTAACTTGTGAGTGCTGGATTCAGGAACCTTCCTGTTCTCTGAAAGCAGGTTTGTCTTTGCGGGAAGACTTGCCTAATTTAAAAACAAGAGAACGTGAAAAAATCTATCAAGTGGCATCACACTGACTCATACTTGGGCCATCAGTGTGATTTATTTCTTTCAGTCCACAGGACACATCACTGCCACTTGGGCTACTGAAGTGATAATAACCAGCAGCAGCAGCAGGTTGTAGACTAGGTTGTTAGGAGACACCCAGTGCTGGTGGGTTGTGAAGTCGTTTGCCGATGGCAGGGGAATTCAGTGTCACGTGTAAGAGTGGTGAAAGATCCTTCTGTCTGTAGGCCCCCAGCCTGCTTCCTCCCCTGTCTGCTTCTATCCACCACTCTAAACCTGTTCCTACTTTCTTGCTATGCACCTCTCCCCCAGCCCAGTTCCCATTCTCCTTCCCCTCTATACTTACATAACACCCAGCCTCTGCCTCTGTCCTACCCCTATGTGGTCCTCTTCTCACCTGCTGCATCAGCTACACTCTATCTCATCAGAGCACAAGAGAGACTGGCACCCCACTCTCAGTTCTGGTTTCCCTACAGTCCTAGGATAAAACATGCTCAATCCAGTGCCTGGCCCACAAACAGTCTGGTTGACACAGAAATCAGGAAGGGCCAGAGCACACCCCAGGCAGGAAGAGTCTTTGGAAAGGTTGGCTGACAAGCTGTAATAAACCTCCATGGAGCAAGTAGAGACTGAGATCTTCAGAACTTTCTTACTTAGAATTTGCAAAGGAAATACCTGTGATCAAATTTGAAATCCATGGTCCAAAGCACAGTGGCCAGGGAGCTTCTCAGTGAACCGGTTGTATGGATTTGTTTTGAGCATGGGCAGAACAAAGTATTTTTCCCCTAATCTCTTTCCTGGAAATGGCTGAACGGCTTTGGCTGAAGCTTTATATATATAAATCAATCCAAGTCAAGCACTCAACATAGAACATTTCACTTCAGGCTGTTAGAGTTTGGCAGAGCTGTAAGCCACTGAGAAGAGTGGTCTTAGAATTGGAAGTGTTTGGCAATCATACTTACAGGCAGCATCACCATCTCCATCTTTAGGAAAGGATCCCACACTAGACCCAGGACTAAGGTATCTTGGGTTACACAGGTCGCATCTACATGTGCACTTTAATGTACAGTAGCCTATTTAATAGGCCTGTACAAGTTGGCAGCGATCTGATCCGGCTTCAGATCCGGCTGCTTCAGATGGCAGGGATCTGATCTGGAGCTCCAGACCAGGTTTCCGCCTCGATCCAGCAGAAGCAGCACCGGAGCTTCAGAGCTGCCTCGGAGATTCGGCCACAGGGGTATAATGGGGAAATCAATGAAATATCTATAACTTTGTTGGTTTTTTTCTGATCTGGATGAAATTTGCAAGGATGGTAGCCTCTGCTGAGAGCATAAAGACTAACAAGTTTCAAGAAGATCAGTGCAGGGGTTTGGGGGAAACTGAAGCCCAAATTCCTGAAAGCCAAATTCATGTCACGGCTGTGTGTTACACCACAGGGGGGTGAAAACTGCAGGGGTGGTAGCTCCTACTGAGGCCACAAAGCCTGCCAAGTTTCAAGAAGATGGGTGCAGGGGTTTTGGGGGAACTGCCCCTCAAGCTGCGGACAAGCAAAACTCGTGCCATGGGTGACACTGCGTGTGCTAAGGCACAGCGGGGTGACAGCTGCAGGGGTGGTGGCCTCTGCTGTGACGCCTGTCAGCTGTGGAGGAGATCAATGCAGGGCTCTGGGGCCCTGCACCCTGAGCTGCTGACAGACTAAACTGGTGCCAGGGGTGCTTGTGGGACTGACTGTGTCTGTCTTGGGGCAGTTGATTGTCTGTATTGATTCTTTCCTCTCCTTAGTCTGGTTTTGTAGGTGTTAATTGATGGTAATTAACTAGCAACATTAGCTAGGTCCTGTGCATTGAGCTGGTCCCCGAGTCCCTGGTCCCTGAGTGAATCATGATTGATTGATTGATTGGTAACTGGTAACACCAGTCAGGCCTGCAATAGTGTCTCCCACCCCCACCCATGGCACCAGTTTTGTGTATCAGCAGCTAGGGGTGCAGGGGCCCAGAACCCCCCTGCACCGATCTCCTTGACAGCTGGCAGGCATCGTGGCTGCACCAGGGGCCACCAGCCCTGCAGCTGTCACCCCACAGCACCTTAACACACGCAGTGTCACCCATGCCATGAGTTTTGCTTGTCCGCAGCTTGAGGGGCAGTTCCCCCCAAATCCCTGCACCCATCTTCTTGAAACTTGGCAAGCTTTGTGGACTCAGTAAGAGCTACCACACCTGCAGTTTTGACCTACCTGTGGTGTAACACATAGACGTGACAGGAGCTTTGCTTTCAAGAATTTGGGGTGCAGTTCCCCTAAAACCCCATGCACTCATCTTTTTTAAACTTGGCAGGCTTCATGCTCTCTGCAGAGACTACCATTCCTGAAAATTTTATCCAAATCAGACAAAAAACAACAAAGTTATAGCTATTTTATTGTTTCCCCATTATACCCTATGGCCAGATCTCCGAGGCGGCTCCAAGGCGGCTTCGAAGCTCTTCGGAAGCTCCAAACTGCTTTGAGAAGCTGAACAAGGCCAGCGCTTTGACCCGGATATGCTGCTTCAGACCCCGAAGTGTCCAAAGCTTCTGTCCAAAGCCTTGCGCAGCCCTACTATTTAACTGTGTATTAAAGCAACATGTAAAAAACCACGCAATTACGCTAATGTGCAGTAAAATAGGCTACTCCACCTTAAGTGTCACTTAAAAATCATGCACATTCATTACTGTGCATTCAGGCAGCCCAATGTGCATTTCTTTAGTATCTTATATTGGAGGTACTAAATTTAATGCGCATTACAAAATGCGCCTTATTGTAGATGCGCCCACTGGAGCCTATAGGATCTGCCATCTCTGATTCTGCAAAAGACTCATGCAGTAACTAAGGATGCTGAACTCAAGCCTCGAACATTAATTCTACTTCTCCAGGCCCCAGGGAACATCATTCTTTTGGCATAGAATCACAGGGCTAAGAAGTGCTCCTTGTTACACCACTGAAAATGAGAGTAGCTCTTAACTTCTATGGTGTCCCTTCAGATTTACTCCAAGGGAAAGCTGCAGAATTTGTTCCACAGAATTTGGAGAGAGAAAAAACCCTGTAGATAGAACTGGTCAAGCTGGTTCAACACTTTCTATGCAACACAAGCATTCCAGTAAAAACAAAGTTCACTGCTTTCTGCTGAGTCCTGGTGGTGATGGCAGAGAGAGGTACTGTAGTTAGGTGTATTAGTCTGAAGTCTGGCAGAAGGCAGGGTAGAATTGCACCTTATAGACTAGCTAAAATCAGGGAAGAATAAGCTTTTGTCCTTCAGATGCTAAGAAAGGACTGCAGGAAGCAGAGCTGCTAAATAGACAGCAATGATTAGAATAAAAGGGCAGAGCTGGCCTTAGGGGTGGGCAATGTGGATGACCACCCAGGATGCCATGGTTTGGGGGGCGGGGTGGAGTGGGCACCAAACACACGTGCACACACATGTGATCAGCCCACACTTACAGAAGCACTCTCTTCCCACCCTAGCCAATCCTAGCCCCAGGCAGGAGGAGCAGTGCCCAGCCTCCTCCAGGTACTGCTCAGGAGGAGCCAGACTGGGCACATGTGGGTGGGGTGACACTTACCCCATGCCATGCTGCCTTCCCACTGGACTGCATCCTGCACCCCTGCCTATCTGCCTCTGCCTGCAGCAGTGTGGCTGACTTGGGGCAAGGGGCAAGAGGGGGACACCAAAATACAAGTTCGCCCAAGACACCGTTTTCCCTAAGGCCAGCTCTGTACAAAAGATAAAGAAGTGGGGACGAAAAAAGGAAGGGGCAGTGCTGGGAGAGGCAAGGTGGGCAGAAGAGAAAAAAGCAAAGCAATTAATCCACTGAGGGACATAGGGGTTATAAAAGCTAATCCAGGTAATAGAATAAAAATCTGAAGTCTTAGTTAGACCACACTTAACACAATCCAGGCACAGAGTCACTGGCAGATGTTTGGGATGTGCCTACTGGGCTCCCTCCTAGCACTGTGTCTACTGCCAACAAAATAAGTCCCATCTACTTGTGCACTCTCCAGCAACTGATCAATGAAGATGACCCAGTATCTGAAACTGGCCCTGAGGAAGGCATTGTAGTCTACCCCAAGCCAGCTATTCTGCCTAACTCTTGGTCTTCACTGTACCTCATAGAAGCAAAGGGGCTGGTACCATCAAGGTTTAGGTTACTCCCAGGGCTGCATGATATTTGTTGCGCTGCACACAGGGTTGAAGCCTTATATTGTCCAAGGTGTGTGACAGGTAACAGGAAAGCCATGTGAATTGTGTTGTGCAGAAAGCAGAGAAAACGCTGATATGAGCTAAATTCATTGCTGTTCGATTCAACGTTTTCCTAGCTCCTGGTGTGGCTCCAGTCCTCCAGAACTGGACAGCAACAGACCAAAACAGCCTCACCATAAGGAAAAAGGCCCAGAGGGACCAGGTGAGAAGACTATATCAACCTTTCCACCAGATGACATCAGTGTCTCCACAGCTGTATCCCAAGCTCCTGTAATGGAAACCTAGATCTCCAGCTGTTCCTCCCTCCCTTGTGTCGCTGCTTCCTTTCTTCCTACTGTACCAGGATTCTCTTTTTCTTTTTATGCCTCTATCTAACGATGCTTCTGGTCAGCTGCATTGAGACATCAACCCTGGCAATACTACTGTCTCCCAACAGGCAAGCTAAAAACAATGCCCAGGGAACTCAGTGCCAGTAAATCCACCAGGGCCAGAAGTGGCTAACCAGATCCTGGACTGAGCGCTTACATTCTCAACTTGTCTCTCACTTTACTCCAGAAAGACCAGGAGGGCATTCTGTTGACTGAGGCTCTACCTTCGAGCAGTTTGGTGCTAGCAGACAGGGCAGCAGGGGTAGGGGTCAAGTGAAATATCCAAGCAGATGATTCACAGAATCATAAAAAATGAGGGTTGAAGGGACTTCAGAAGGTCAGCTAGTCCAACCCCCTGCTCAAAGCAAGACCATCCCCAACTACATCATCCCAGCCAAGGCTTTATCTACCTGGGTCTTAAAAACATCTAAGGATGGAGATTCTACAACATTTCTGGGTAACCTGTTCCAGTGCTTTACCACCCTCCTGGCAAGATTTTTTTTCCTAATATCTAAACTAAACTTCCCTTGCTGCAACTTGAGACCATTGCTCCTTGTTCTGTCATCTGCCACCACTGGGAACAGTCCAGCTCCAAATTCTAGCTCTAGATTCCTGGAGCTGTTAAGTGTTCACATTTGTGACAAGGGCTTAATGAGTGTATTAAAATTTTGGTTAGTTTGATGTTTGACTAGCAAAACCAAGTGGCTAGCAATGCAATCTTGAGCCCCAATTACCGTGTCTATCATATAGCTTACAATAATTTGTAACCTCCCTGGGATCCTCCTGAGAAGACCTCGTGCATACAGCAGAAGAGGTTCACATGTCTGCACTGACATGCCATATTTTCTCTCATATTTCATGCAATCCCCCCCAGGTGCTGGAAACTGCAGTGTTCATTATGTGATGGTCATGTAAGTGATGTTGCAGCCATGATGGTCCAGAAATTACACAAGAGGCAAGGATTTCTTAGGGTGCCATCTTTTATTGGACCAACTGTATAGTTGGGATGGAGTTAGACAAGGTTTGAATGCAAGACATTCTTCATTAGACTTGTGTGTTTCATTTGAAAGCTCATCTAACTCTATCCCAACCATACTGTTGGTCCAATAAAAGATGGCACCCTAAGAAATCCTTGCCTTACATTGTTAAAACCAGTTTCTGCCCTTATGGGGAAAAGGGAAAGGAAAATTGGCAGTGACTCATAGGGAGCAGAACAAGAAGGAGACTCTGTTCCCTAGCTGTTGCTACTCAGTGGGCACTTCTACATGTGAGCATTTACTGTGCAGTAACCAAATTACTGTACATTATGGGCATGCGTCTACACATGCATGCTCATACTGCACAGTAAATACGGTGACTTATGCCACCTTTGCATAAATTTGATACCTGCATCATGTAGGTATCAAATATGTGCAGTAACACATATGCAGATACCTTATTGCGCAGTAACATTGTGTGTTTGGACCAACTTGGGACTAAAGCTAGGAGCACTAAAGTTAGTCCCATGTCCCAAGTCAGTCCACACGCAGTCTTAATGTGCTTTACTGCTTGCAGGTGTAGACACGCCCAGTTACTTACAAGAAAGAAAGATCTTTTTTAAATCCTTCAGCCTATTAAAAACAAGTTGTGTATTATATTTCAGGACTTGCTGTAAGTGAGAACATGTGGTACTTGCTATGGCCAGACACATCTCATCAGCCTTCAGAACCAAGATGGATGTAGGTAGAATCATGTACCCAACAGTAGTAGGCTCTTTCCCAAAAGTCACCAATCCTGTGCAATGTTACTGTCACCTGCTGTTGGAGGCTGCTGTTTCCTTTGGGAAGTCCTCACATTTGGTGGTGTCTGCAGCTTGGTGACTGCTACCACCGTGGTCACCAGCTATCAGGCACCTATGCTGCAAAAGGTACACTGTGCTCTACTTCAAATGCTCTAGCAGAAAAGCAGTCTTGAGGTGATATCTCAGCACATGGACTTCAATGAATCCACAACAGTCCACACCTGTGGAGGGTACATGTCTCATCCTTTTGCAAAGAGGTAGCACAGGACCCACAGATCACTTCAACCCTGGCCACAGGACTTGAGTGAAACTTCACAGGGCTTAGGGCTGAACTGGCAACAGCCCGACAACTTATAGTCCTGGGACTCCATTTGAAAAAAAAAAGAAGGATAGAAGGAATTCTCATACTAGGAAAATAGACTCTTTACGTTTAAGGCTGCAGCCACCTCACCTAGGTTCTAGAGAGGCAATTCAGACCTTTATATACTTTTTCCTGAAAAACACGATGTATTGCTAAGAAGCAATACATCAAGCCATACAAGAACAGCAAATGCATTTCATACCTCAAGTACTGTGACTTTAAATATAATAAAACCCTTAACTCTGATCTGCATTAATAAACATGTTAGAATACGCTCTAACTATATGCCTCCTCTGAATAACATAGCAATGTATTTTCAAGAAAAATCCCAATCCCAAATACAGAGGTAAAATATACCCTCTAGAAACACAATCGCACATCACTGTACATTTTTTTTTTTTTTTTTACACATGCTCTACCTGTGAGATAGAAAAGCATAGCAGCAGCTCAACACCAGGTACAAGAAGAATCACACTCCAATGCCATTTTAAAACTGTTATTTCTTAATTTGTTACAATATTTACACAATGCTGTGGTCAGCATTAAAGGTTTTATTTTATTGCATTAAAATTGCACCCCCTGCCTGCAACGTTCCTTTAGCTCGTACCTTTCCATGGCTTCAGTTTTAGTGCTTGTTCCCAGGCCTTTGCTTATTGCAGTCTGTCTTTCAGAGCGCCCAGGTGGCAACTTTGTCTGTAAATGGATGACTTTTTGGAGGGGGCGGAAATCCTATGATTGTCACATTATTTACTCAGCATGATGGTCACTCCTTTGCCAAGGATCCTTGCATAGAGCTTTGCGTGTGGCAGAGGTTGCTCACTAGGACTCTGACCCTCCATGCTTAGTGGGACAGATACTGGAATCCAGCTATTCTGGGGAGAGAGGGGAGGAGATGCAGCAGTGAGATGGCCACAGGGGGCAACTCTTTTTACCTCTCCAATAGCTGTCTTGACTGTCTGGACATAGTGCATGTTAGACTCTGGAGTATGGCTTAGGCTATGGCAGCAGTATTGCTTGTAACCCGAAAAGCAGTCCTCCTGTAGTGAGAGAATCCCCACCTCTCTCTAGGGACAGCAATTCACATCCCATTCAGGAGCAATTCTGTCCTGGGGTGGCCCTGAGCAGTGCTGAGCAGAGACTGCTCAGGTCACTCTCATCATTTTCCTCGGGTTCACTGCACGTGTTCGACTTGCTGCTGCACTGCGAGCTGCTCCCGGACTCCACTTCCAGCGATGCTAGCCCCTTCTGCGCTGCAGGTACCATTGATCCATCCTTGGGATATGAGCTGGAAGGTTTTGATGCCTCCTGGCGGGGTGGAATAACACACTTTTTCTGGCTGAACAGTTGTGCTACCAGTGACTTCCTGAGGATTTTCTGCAGACTCTCACGAGCCCTCTGCTTGGTGCCCAGCTGAGTATAGTGCAAATCCAGCTGCAGTAACACATCAGTCTGGGGCAGGGAAGGTGGGGGAAGGGGGAGAGGGGGTGGTGAACAAAGGATACAATGTGAAACAGAGACAGAAAAACTAAAGCAGACTACTACAACCACTGCCTGACTTCAGAATCAACCAGTCCACCTCACTGGATAAGCAGGTTTGTCTGTGTTCTAGTTAGGCATCCCTTTATGCTTTGAAACATCCTGGTAAGACATTGGGAGGAAAGGGTTTGATCTGAGCTATAGCACAGACACTTGCTTGAAGCAGAAAGGCCTGGGAGATAATGTCATGGAGTTATAGACTCATAGAGAAGTTGGGCTGAAAGGGCCCTCCAGAAGTCATCTAGTCCAGCCCCCTGCCTGAGGCAGGATCATCCCTATCCAAACCATCCCATACAAACCATAATCTCAACTCCCATAGGACTGCTGAGAACTCTAACCCAACACAGACCTAACACCCTAACCTACCACAGGTAAATCAGAGAAACCACGGCAACCAATGCTTTGCTTCTGTAAGTCCCAGGTAGAGGGCCATGCCCTCACTACAGAAGAAGGAAAAAATCCCCACAGTCCATATCAGTTTGACCATTGGGTAAAATTTCTTCCTACCCCAGATATGGCAATCAGTCTGACTTTGAGTGGAGAAGCAAGACCCTCTAACCAGGAACCTTTGGCTTTGGTCCCAGCAGGAGCACTGGCACACCCCAGTTAAAGTCCCCAGCCTTGGCTGTAGCCAGCACCCAATGCCTCTAGGAAAGCTTAAAAACACCCTGACATAGCAGAAAAGGGCAGCAGGGGGAAACCAGCAAAGCCAAGAAGAATGAAAAATACCCATGGTAGAACACATGCCTAGCTATGCCCAAATCATTCATGACCAGTGGCTGTCCAACCTCTACTTGAACACATCCAGTGATGGAGAGTCCACAGCTTCCCTAGGCAGTCTGTTCCACTGCCTCACTATTCTAACAGTGAAGAAGTTTTTCCAGATATCCAATCTAAACTTACTTTGCTGCAACTTCCAGCCATTCGCCCGATGCTCTCTGGCCTCAGGGCATGAAAGGAAGGTGTCACCAGGGAGAGGAGGAACCAGGCTTGGCTTGGTCACTAAACTGCATTCAAACTTCAGACACCCCCTAGAAGTGTCCCTAGCCCAGAGAGAGGCTCCCCGCTTTGTGACCTCCTCTGAATGCTTTTTTTTGGTCAGTCCCAGGACATGCAAACTCAGGAATGTGTAAGATCTCCAAAGGCATTTTGGAGGGAAGGTAGGATGGCTTGGGAGACACCAGCTATTCCAGGAGGAAGGTGAAGCACATAGCGAGATCGCCACACAAGGCAATTCTTTTTTACCTGAACTTTCTGTAGACCACAGAGCCGGAGCACACAGTCCAGTTCCTCATGCTCTGATAGAGAGGTGAGCAGTGACTCTACTTGGTCAGACTGGCTGCCCCGCAGCACTGCCAGATCTTGCATCTCCTAGAGCAGGAAGGAAAGAAGAAACAAAGCCATCCTCAGCACAAGCCAAGCTAGCCCATGAATTCAGAAGTGTCCTCTCCTCCCATCCAGTTGAAGCCAGCCTGGTCTGGGCTTCAGAGTTTGGGCTGCAGTATATGCTGCCCCTATTCACACCATGGAATGAGAACACGGCCTCTTGTGCCATTGAGGTGGATCAAGGTAGTTAGAGTCCCAGGGAACCAGCCATCAGGGCACCTTGAGTGCACCTCAGGTCTGTCAGGGAGTTGGCCAGGCAGGGAGTGCGTGGGTCTGGGGGGGGACCATTTGCCACTTCAGGATCGAGGAAGCATCAAGGTGGGTCACACCTCCACATGCAGCCGAGTCTCTGGGCCACCCTCTCATTTGCTTGGGTCTCAGGTTTCTGGAAAAGGAATGGAGCCAAGGAGGGTTTGCCCAGAAAATATGGGGTGGTGTTGACTGCTTCTGTCAGGGCTCTGAGTCTGGTGCCCAGCACACCAACAGGAGGCACTCAAGCCAGGGGCTCAGCAGGACCATGCTGGCTATGGGGTGTTCGTGTCCTCTTGGCCTGGGACGATTAAAGGCCCCTGCAGCACCCTTACTCTGCCCCCTTACTCTGCTTGAGCACAAGCAGCAGAAAACTGCATGTCTGTGCTCATGGGCCAGGTTCAGTTGCTGCTCGTGAGTGTGGTGGTTTGCAGGAACGCAGCTGCTGCTCAATGCAAAGTGGTATACCACAGGGGGGCTGCACGCTTGGGTTTCAGCCTGGGGCAAGCCTGCAATACACTGACCTACTCTATGTGATTATGGTGCCCTCTGGTGGCTAGTTCCAGCAACTACAAACAGCCTATTTCCTCTAAACTGGAAAGATTAGGCCGACTCTTTAGGCATATTGGCTCCTGTCCCTCAGCACTGTGAATGGACTGGCACTTGGGAGAAGGATAACCTACAGCAGCCCTCAGCCCTGTGGAGGATGCACAGACAGTGATGCTAAAGACAAAGACAGGCCCTGGAGAAGTTTCATGCCACTTTTCACACCCTCATCCTCCCTGGACAAAATCACCACTTTATGCTCCGGAGGAGTGCTGGCTTCCTGGGATGGTGTTTTGATGCTAAAGTCCCTAAATTCACTGTCAGCTTCTGACTGTGGTGTATGTACATATGGGGGGTTGCACTGCTGGGAGGTTTGCTGCATAAATGGTGACAAATCCTGTTCTTCCTCCCGTGATCATTTTTCCTTACCCATGCCCTTTTACTTGAGAACTAGAGGAATACAAGTGCTTTGTATGTAGCTCTCTCCTTGGACAAAGCAAATGCAATGTGAAGATAAGTCAGTTTCCCAGTCCTTGGCTCTTTCTGACTAGAGACATGCAGTCAGATTGGAGGAAGTTCAGAGTAAAGCAGAAGAACTTCAGAGGGCTGAGGCTATGAGTTATCAAGAAAGAGTCAAGGGCAGTGGATGTCAACCCCCACCCCAAGCCCACTATTTAGTTTCTTAGAACAAGGTCAGCAACTGCAGCCTACAGCCCATGGGCCAGATCTGACCTGCAGAGAGGTCTGATGCAGCTCTTGAAGGTCCAATCCAGTATGGGGGGAAAGGTGGGATGGAATTGTACTGTGCCAACCTTCCCCTCTTCTCCCTCTCCTCACTTTACCTCTATAGCCTGCTCTCTGCACTTGCCTTTGCTGCAAAGAGGATGAGGATCAGCAGCAAGGGTAAATGTAGGCACCTGGCTACTGTAGGGGACACAAATTTGTGGCCCACAGCAGGGACCGGGTAACAAAGGGCAGGCTGCACTGGCAAGATGTTTATGACCCCTGATTTACAACAAGCTCAGATCTACTCCCTTGGGTTGCATTTGGCTTCAGACAGAAGATCTCTCAGTTTGGACTGGGAGAGAGCAGCTGGCCAAGCCTTTTCCAAAGAAAGCAGAACTTCACCCCATATGTACTCTTCTTCTAGGCCCCCAGCCTGCCTTTAGCACCATTTCTGGTCCCTCCTCTCCTGCTGCATCCTCTGTAAAGTCACAGTGTATATGACCATTGCACCATCTACTCTAGTCTCCTTTGTTGCACAGATCATTAATTTAATCTGGATACTCCTACAATGAGTTCAGGAGCTTGAACTGGGTCAAACTATGTCAGCTTGCAGGAGATTAAAGTGCTGTGTGCCCCAGGCAGAGAACAGAAGAGATCAATGCCCAGGGAAAGGTAATGTGAAGGGAGTGATTTAGGTAAGATGTCTCCATGTTCCTGGTGAAGAAAATATACCCTGCTCTGCAGAGAAAAGCAGTCCCCCTATCAGCATCCAATCTGACCTGGAAGAATCTTCTTTCCCAGTTCTACAACTGGTATTCAATTCCATACTGAGCACAGGAGCGAAGAACACCAGGCAGGCAACTAACAAAGTACCACCTAAGAACACTTGTCATCGGCCCTTCCTGTACAATGTCTGGTCATCGCTTTAAAAGAAAGCAAAGACTAGGAATAATGAATCTGATTCACTGGAGAGATTTGATTATATTTGTTGCTTTCACACAAAGCTGCAAGTGTTCTGAATGCAAAACAGAACTTCTTGTTCTGTTTATGTCCCATGAAGGAAGGAGATGAACAGAGACCAACAGATTCACAGAATCTAATGCCAGATGAGACCACCATAGCCATCCAGCCCACTCCATCCTCCTTCCCCAAACGCACATAGCTCCTCTTATATAGGTTTCTAAATCTGTATGCTGGCTAGGCCTCCACTTCATCCTCCTCAACTTCTTCAGTATGCTTGACACTAGCTAACCTCTGAGTCTATGGCTTTGCAATCTGAATAACAGCCTCTACAAACAGTCTTTTTCTCTGTACACAATACATCCTCCACCTGTTTCAGAGTGCACTCACCTTATGCAATCAGGATATGAACAATCATAATTTCAGTCACTCTGCTAATATGGTCTACCTCTTCCCCCTTGTGCTGCCTATCTGTCTGTTCACCCACGAATGGGAGCCCTATAGGAGAAAACTGTTCATTTTTGTCTGGAAAGTACCCAGCCTTACTACAGGCACAATTAGCAGTAATAACCATGCTCCATTTCCTTTTGAGAGGTGACTACTGAAAAACCAAACAATGCTAGAAAGTTTGGACAATGTTTATTTTGCAGTATCCCTGAGCTCTTGGAATTAAGATACGTCTAAAGAAAACCAGTTAAAGCTGGAGCATTTAAAAGTCTGAGGCACCTAGGGACAGGCACCTGAATCCAGCCTGATATCTAGTCAACTCAGAGCCTTGTCTTTGGCAGCAGCTGCTGCAGAAGGAAGTGCAAAAACCCCACAGTAGCAAACATGCTCCACATTAGATTTCCTCCTGATTAGGGTTGTGCAAATAATTGATTTCCTGATTCAGCAGCCAAATTAAAAATAAATCCACCTGCTACATGAGCTGTGATTTGACCCATTGTCTGATCTTCCTCAGGACTGTGTCCAAAGCCTGGGAACGCCAGTATTTAGAGAGACAGTTTCCTCAATCTCTCTTGGTTGGCAGAGTTGTGATGGCAACCAGACACGAGAAGGAAGGTAAAACTCATCTATCTTCTATCCCTTCTACTGGATAAGTAGACTGAGCCCTGCTGTGAAGCAGGTTTTCCATCCCTCGGATCAAAATGTAGCTCTTTTCTGACCCTGTTCCAATTTCTTTTTAAGGAATACAAGTCAAGAAGTGCCAAATCTAGCACTTTCCAAGCAATTTGGGACTGTGAGGGTCAGCTTGCCAAGGACTAGCAAGTTCTTGACAAGCTGACCCAAGAGCCAGACTGTGAGCAGCCTTTACTGAGTGGGTGAGAGGTCAGGCAGTTGGGAATGGGGCTCAGGAGTCAAACCCCAAAACAGGAAAAAAAAATTTTGGCTTGACAAAAAAGATTTTTCTTTGGGGAATGGAAGAGGGGGCGGGGGGGGAGGGGGGTTGGTTTCCTTGTTGAAAAAGACAACTTGAAAAAAAATACAACATCTACCTGGGAAACAAAACATGTTGTGGTTTGCTTTTAACTCTAAAGAAAATCAACTTTAAATAGAGTAACTTTGGTCTCAAACTTTGCTTTGAAATGAAGAATTGAGGGGTTTCTTTTATAAAATATCAAAATAAACTGCTTGAACTGCTCTGTTTCCAGCTGAAACTGTTTGCTAAATTTATGAATCTTTTCAGGCAACCCCAAATTGCATCGTTCTGCAAAGGTCCCTTTTTATCTGAAAAGTGTGGAAATGTTACCACAACCCATCTACCTCCCTCCCTCCCATGTTACTGCAGCCCCTTGAATAGAAGAACTCATTGACATAAAAAGCAGCTACAAAAAAAAAATTGGAGTCATATCTTTCTTTTCTCCTGGTGCCTGGGGCTGGGCAAGCAAATAAACTGCAGGCTGCTTCCTCAGCTTTAAAGGAATGCACCACACACTTCCCAAGCATTAGCCCTCCCCGAGGAGGTTGCTGAAGGAGCCAAGCCAGGGCTAGATCCTTGCTCTACTCAGTTGTGATCTTGCTAAGCAGAGTCACAGGTCTGGACATCCTACAGCCTTCCTCTGAGGCCAGGGTCTTTACCACAAAGAAAGGTACATGCTTAACATGAGTTAAGCAACTCAAGGTAAAATCCTACTGAATGTAAGGTAGTAGGGTGTTAACTCCTTCTAGTTAGCAAGTCAAGCTGAAGCCTGTGGGGAAGCAGCTGTTGTAGCTGAATAAGCTGTTGGATTGCCAGTAAAAGGGGCAGAGACAGGACCCCAAAAGGCCTGGTACTAAGAGTTTGGGTTAGGAAAGCAAGTGAAAGTGCAGCATGCAGACATCTGGCAGTGCACAAAGCCATATGCAACACAGGATGGAAGAGGCCTGGGAGCAACTTCCCTTAGAGACAGGCTGCACTGGTCCAAAGTCTGGCTACTCACACAGCTGCCACTTGCTGGCTCATTGCTTGGGCACCATAGTTTAGGGGACAGCACTCAGGCTGGAGAGGGATGGACTTCAATTTCTCATGACACTTCTCTCCCTCAGCTGGGGTCTTTGTGAAATGGGAACTCTTAACCTGATCCTGGCATACAGGGCACTGAGGAGGCACTTGTTCCTCTTGTCAAGAGTGGAGCATAATTTCATGCCTTTCTCCCTCTGTTTTGCACTCTGGGTTTGTCCCAGCTCCTCTCCCGTCCCTTTTTTCTTCCCTTCCAAGGGGAGGTCCAAATGCACTGACAGCTGTGAAGAGGACACAGGTCTCTTACCTGCTGCCTCTCCAAACCAAAAGCCTTTAACAGTCTGGCCTTTCATTTTTAGCGCTAGCAGCCCCTTTATTCCTGCCTCAACTTTTTGGGACAGGACAGACTCAGCTGACTCAAACCTACTGCCAACTCAATGATCACCACCAGAGGGCAGTGTGTACCTGCTCTCCAATGAGGAGCTACCCCATGGAGGTCCCAGGACCCCACTCCCAGCAGAGGCCGCACTCACCTCTGGTCTCTGCAGTCACACACCATGAAAGCAACAGCTAGTAACATGCCTCTCTGCTCCAGCAAGCACAGCTACACACTCCCAGGCTAGTGCATGCGCTCTCCCCCTGTACAGCAATGGTGTTTATTCAGAGGCATACTACATGTCCTGCCAGGGTTCTGGGTGTGTGAAGAGCTGACACAAACATTGTTATTCCTACCCCCTGCCGTGTCTGTTTGCTTCTTTTGGACAGATCCTAAGCCAGCAAATGGGGCCAGGAGACTCATGCTCTCTCCCATGGAGAGTCAGGGCACTCTGCCAGGACAGCGAGGGAGCTGAAGAGGCCTGTTGCTGTCACAGCCACTGAGAGACGCTGGGTCATGGTGATGTGGATGCTACCCTGGCATGTGCTCCATCTGGATGCTCCTGTTCTTTTGCCCAGGAGGAATTCAAGTCACACTCGAGGAGATGCCCACCCAGTGCCTGGTCACTGTCCTGCTCAGCACTGGCAGAGGGGGGAGCTCCCTCCCTCCCAGCAAGTGTGAAAATGCCCCATGCCTTGTTCCCCAACCACTGGGCCTGCTGCTTATGCAGACAGTCAGTGGCTCCCACACTCCAAGCAAGCTCTCCACTGCAAACTGACAGCTGTGAGACTGTAGCTGGGCTCCATCCATGGCCCTTTTCTAGCATCAAGTTTCCTTGCCTCTGGGCAGGTGTAGTACAGAGCCAGCTCGGAGAATGTCTGGCATTCCCCAGCAACACTGTCACAGGGTTGGTGCTCCATCCCCACACTTCAGCTTTACTGTCCAGGCAGGGGCATCTTCGGTCCAAAGCCTGCAGGCCCACATGAACTCTGCCTGAGCAGGATTCCTGTGGCAGGACCCACCTCTTCACTTGGCTCCCCACATCGGGCAATGAACAGTGCTTCTGGTAGTGCTCCCCTTTCTGAATAAACAGCCCTGGGCACAGAGGGGGAAGCTGGGTCTCCTACTCTGGGGAGATAACATATCTCCCATGGGCCCGATGCACAATGCCCCTCAGCCTCTTCCTTATGTCCCCTGGATATACACCTCTACCTCAGTTTTGCCCCCATACTTCTCCACTGCTCCTCTTTCTTATATAGCGAGTGCCCTTTCCAACCTGCCACTCCCAAGCCTGCCTTGAAAGAAGAGGCAAAGGGGAGTTCAGAGAACTGGCCCCACATCCTCCCTGAGGGTGGGTAGAGGAGCTCACCGCAGGCCTGCATAGCAGAAGCCGGACGTCAGCAATGTGCGGCGGGGGTGCCTGCAGCTTAGCAGACACGTGCATGACATTGGAGAAAACCTCCCGGAAGCGGAGCTCCACCTGGATGCCACATGGGAAGGTCACCGTCTCCCGCAGCAGCTCTGGAAGCAAAAGGAAAGCATGAGTTACTGAAGAGGGTAGAAAGACCTGCCCAGCCACCCTGTAAAGTCCTATAGCTAAGCACCTGCCAGCAGCAGAGGATGCACAATAGGAGCTCCAGGGAGCACCCAGGTGGGAACATCAGCATGACTGAACCAGACCCAGAGGTTCTGCATACAGTCTCTTTCTAGCACTGACTGCCCAATGTCCAAAGGAAAGTCCCTGAGCTCTTCAACCTGCCTGCTCAGGGAGTCCTACCCCCCAGTCCTGACCTTCTATGCATCACCCTTGCTTCTCTGATGCTGTTCATCAGAGGAGCTGTATGGCCTGAGGTCTATTAGAGCTCCAGAAGCCAATTATTTTCTATCAGCCTTCAACTCCTACTGCATTGCTGCCCATTTCCGAACTGTGCCCTGGGAACCCACAGCTCTCCTCTTGTGTGCTGCTGCCTGTATTGGGGTCATATCTCTGCTACCCAGCTATTCTCAATACTGATGGCCTCTGTACTGAACAGGGAGACTTGAGCCCAGCTGCCCATGCCAAATTGCATCCTTCCCTACCACTAGTTTGGTACCTCTTCTATGCCAGCTGCTTGTTCCCTCTGCCTGCTCTGTGTGCTATGTCCTTTCAGCACAGAAGGAAGTGTGCAGTTATTTTAAATGGCCTCCCTCTCACCATAGCTGGATAGTGGCTCCTAGGATACTCTAGGTCTACTGCCCTGGGCTGACCCAGCCTGCTGTGGTGAATGTCAACCTGTGCCTGATGCTGTGACTATGAAAAGACCATGCTGCTGCTGCCCTCCTTGCTGCTCCATGCAGATCACAGCCCCCTATCATTTCCTCTGTAATTTGCTGGCTATCCTCAGTATTTACCTAGCAGCACAGTCAACCTTGGCCAGCTCCCTGCTCCTCTATTTGGCCTGGGTGTCTCCTGGCTGATAGAAGAAGTAGAGGTACCACTCCAACTCAGCACCCTTAGGCCCTATTAGGCCCTAGACTCATCAACAACCTCTGGATTCATCCACCAAGCCCTCCTAACCTCTACTTCTTCTCCAAATGGCTCAAACTCAGTTCACCCCTCCACAGTTGGTACCCTTCCCCAAAGGAGGTAACAGAGAAGCAAACCCCTGATATACCCTTGTGTGTTTGGACAGCAGGACTGAGGGAGCCACTCTGTAGAAGCAAAGGCCCTGGTGGAAACCCTGTCAGTGAAATGTAAACACGGCATCCCGTGCTATTGGTGCCTGTAGCTCAAAAATCAAGTGCAACTCATCTTCATCCCTCAGGGGAGGGACGGGCTCCATAAGGTTAAGGGACACACTGATCTCTTAATCTCTTACCACAGCTGTGTCCCCAAAGCTCCGCAGTCAGTCCAGTGAGGTAGATGGGGTCTGTCAAGGCCCGAGCTTCCTTCAGAGTATGCTTGATCTCCATCACCTGCTTCCCTGTAACCAAGGGGTCTCGGCCGATGTCTGGAGGGAAACAACTGCTTGAGTCACAGTTAAAGGGGAAACTGCCAAAAGTGTGAAGGCAGTAAAACATCCAAGGGCCTGTGTGTGCCTTCTCCTTCCATGTGCTTTCGAATTCTCCCCCCTCACATCAGTGATCTTGTAACACCCCTACTAACCCATTAGCCCCTCCACATCCACAGTCCCCAGACCACAATCTTTCCCATGACCCAGCCCAGGTTCTGCAGTATCACTGGTGGGTCCAAGCAAACACTGCACACAGAATCCAAGCAAAGGCCAATGCCTGACATGCCTGGTGGCACCAGAATGTTCTCCATGCCAGTCACCTTCCCATTCCTTCCTGCCCTAACCTGTAGTTTGCATTTTTGACCACAGTGGCATGCTGAGTAAAGGTCTTCCCAGTGACAGCAAAGTTCCTTTCCGAGGTAGCCATGGTTCATTTAGAGCCCAGAGGTGCATAGGAACAGCTCAGGTCACTCCTACCCATGCATGTGTCAACACTGGACTCCAGCTACCATGGTAACATTTGTCTGTGCTGCCTCCTTACTTTTCAGATCATCAACAAGCATATTAAACAACACCTGCCCTAGCACTGAAACCCAGTGTTAATTGTTTCTCTTGGTAAAATTTGACCATGCATTCATTAGCTTATTTCTGTCTCCACCAGTTTCTGAGCCACCACATCGACACATGACTGACTAGTTTCCTGAATAGCTTTTCAGGAAGGGCTTTTGCCAAAGGGTTTCTGAAAGTGTAAATAAGCACTGTCAGCTGGTTCTCCTTTTGCCCCTGCTTTTCTGTTGACGGGATTAGAGAATTCTAGTACAGTGGTTTTCAACCTGTGATCTGTAGACCCCTGGTGGTCCAGAAACTCTGTCTAAGGGGTCCACAAAAGATTATTATGATTACTCAAAAGCATGTGAATACCCTCACTTACAATTCAAAGAGGTCCACACCTCCACTCAAAATTCCCAAAGGGGTCTGCACCTTCATTCAACATTTTTTAGGGGTCTGAAAATGAAAAAAGGTTGAAAACCACTGTTCTAGTAGATTGTAGAGATATGATTTTTCCTTTTGCATCAGCTACCCTTGGCTTTGTCTCCATCGTGTCATGATCATGGAGGTGTCTGGTCATGTTAGTGTAGTCAGTGCATCTGGTGTAGAAATGGAAATGTTGAGCCAGCTTCTCTCTGGCCCTCTTTGAAATCTGAGCATTTTCTACCCCCCAATATATTTTCAAATTATAATAAAGGATATGTATTTTCAGGAGCTGAGCCTTCTCTTACACTCCTCTTAACTCTCCCATGTACAGTCTGGGCTTGGGCATTCCCTAATCTTTACTTTATCTGCTTGTTCCAGTTCTTCCTCTTTTGAGTCCTCGATCAGTGACCATGCGTTATCCTACTATCTGATATAAGTGCCTTCCAGCTTTACCTAATGCTGTCCTATATGATAACACTGCCCCCCTATTTCAGGTTAGGGTGTTATGGCTTATGGATGTTTCAGGGTCAACTGTGTAGTTTTGCTAATAGGTTAGACAATGGATTTGTATAGGATGGTCTGGTAGGGATGATCCTGTCTCATGCAGGGGGTTGGACCAGATGATCTCCAGAGGTCTCTTCCAGCCCTATTTTTATATGATTTTATGATTCTATATTTACCTTCCAACACATCCTCCAGCATATGTGTAACTTTCTTCTCCTGAAGAATATGCTTCTTCAGGTACTTCATGAAGATGCCTGAGCTGAACTCTCCATCTTGCACTTCATATGCTTCTGCATCTTCACTCCTACAAAGGCAATGAGAGATCCCTCACCTTTCTGCTGCCACTTGAGCAGGAACACTCAGGAGCCCCCGGACATACAGGGTAAAACCAGGGCTTGCTGTCACCATTCTGAGTTCATTGGCCAAGATACTGCCTTCACTAGGATAGGAAGGACCCTGGAAAGTCAGTTTCTGTTCTAGAAGAACACAACAAAAACACTGCAAACTCCAGTGACTGAAAAACCAGGGTAAAATAGGCTGATCCTGCGGACAAAGAAAAGTAGACATCCACACTGGCTGAGAACTACTGGCCTTGTAACTGCAGCTGCATCCATCTGGTACACTCTTTCTACAGTTCCTATTGCTGACTGCCATGTAAGCCATAGGAGTGACTGCAATGAACAGTGGGAGCAAGTAAACAGGGGAGAGTAAACAGGGCAAATCTGCAAGGGAACTTGTGAGGGGCAAAAGGAAAAGGAGCAGGTTCTGGTTCTTGCTTCCTGGAACATGAGCGAATGAGTTTGATGGTATTGACCCTGCACTCTGAGTGAGCACTTGTCTGAATTTGTGTGCTCCGATGTATGCACTGGGTCTTTGCTGATTATTTTCTGGTGGAAGAGCTGCTATTTGTACCAAGCCTGTGTCCTAACAAAGGGACAGAGCTTGCCCAGGCCAAGAAGAGCATAAATGGCTGCTCCTTCATGAATAGGAGGAAACAAACAGAAGAGTTTGCACAGGATCTTGCCAAGCAGATGCCTGACAAATACAGGAGGGATCCCAGTGCACCAGGGATCTTGCCAGGATCTTGCCTCCACAGTTTTCATTGCTGATTGCAGTGTACACCAATCGAGTGACAGTACCAGTCACTGTAAAGCAGGCACTTGCTTGAATGAAAAATGACACTGCACTGATTTCACTGGTCAAACAGCAATCTCCTAGACTTGGGAAGACAAATACACTATGAGGTACTGACTCATGGGATGTCATAATGCATTGCTTGGGAAATTATCACACTGTGGCCCTGAAGCAACAGTAGAAAGTGCTGCCAGCTGTCATCTAACTTGTGGACCCTGTGAGAATGCTGGGTGTTTTCCAGCTGTTAAGGAAAGACTCTTGCATGAACACCCATTAGGTCAAGAAAGGGTGTTAATAACCTGTGGATCAGCCACAGCTGTTACCCATTCAGGGCTGTAGAGGGAGAGGAAGCATCAGGTAAACAAACCCAGAGGGAAAAGCTGAAAACCAGAAGAAAATGGAGTAAGCCCTAGTGATCTCCAGCTCTCCAGTGGACACAGCTACACGTGCTTGAATGTGCTTTTCCCAATATGCATTAAATATAGTATCTCCAATATGAGGTACTAAATTAATGTGCATTAGGCTGCCCTAATGCACAGTAGTTCAAGCACATGCTTTTTAGGTGACACTTAATGTACAGTAGCCCATTCTACTGCGCATTAGTGTATTAGTACTTTTTTTTTTACACGCTACTTTAAGGTGCAGTAGAATAGGCTACTGTGCATTAAAGTGCACATACAGATGTGCCCAGTATCTGCTAGGATGTGGAGACAGGCATCCAGGTTCTCCCCACCTTGTTGATGGACTGTTCTCTGCTGCCCCATGTACCAAGCCTGCAGTCAGAGGCCCAGTTGCTGCACCATGAAGTGCCCAAGGTCCCCATTCCTGACCAGGTTGCACAAATACTCACGTGGCATAGCCATAAACCGTGTTCCCCCAGGGCTCCAGTGGCTGCACCTGCGACAGTGCACACTGTGGGTTATACCTGGGGATGAAAGGAGGCGATGGTGAGAACTATGAGCAGGAGTCCAGCCTCCAGCCTCTGGACCCGGAGGCTCTGGCAGTGGGGAAGGCAACAGCAGATAGAGCTGAGGTTTGCTGCTACTAAGGGAAGATATCACCTCATTTTTTTTGCCACAGATACATTGCCAGCAACCAAAAACAACGTTTTTTTGGCAGTACAAAGATGAGGTGACAGCGCCTCCCTATGGCAGAAACTGCACTTCCCAGAATGCCCTTCACTGACATGCACCAGCACCCCTGCCACTGCTGTCCCTCCCTTCTCCCAGAGCTGGAACTGAGGGGAATGGGAAGGGGAGGTGCCTTCCCCCTTACACAGTGCCTGGGGCTTGTACTCCATCATCACCCATCCTTATGCCATTGCTCATCGCAGCTCATGGATAAGTTCACTGTGGCCACCATAGAGTGATTATGTAGCGGGGGGTCACTGGAGCATGGGTTCCTTCCCTTCCCCAGTTCAGAGACCTGATTGAGTTGCTTTCACAAGCAAGGATTTTCCTTAAGTCAGAAGAATCCTGCTGCTCCAGAAAAACAGCTCTGGGCTGTGGTCTTGCTGCAGCCAAGGATCTGGCCTGGCTTCCACTGAAGAGCATCAGAGAGAGCACACAGGCCTGGATGTAGCAGCCAGGGCTGCCCAAGAGATTCATTGAGAGGAGAACCAACACCTCTGCACTGGCAGGATAAGGAGAAGGCACAAGTTTCTTGTTTCACACAAAGCCAAGAGCTGACAGGCTGCTTACTGTTGGTGACCAGGGGCTGGTGGTGCAGGCTGAATGGGGGAAAAGGGAGTGAGGCATATGACAGCAAAGTTTGTCTGGCTTCTTTATACCCTAAACAGGCTCAGAAGTGCCCATACTGTCTACTTCTAATTAAAATCAATGAATGGAGTAATTTATCTGCCCTCAGCTGCTCCAAAGTAAACACACAGGCAGCTGAAGGATTCCAGACACCAGGGAAAACAAGACGTCATGTCCCAGAATAGGATGAAGTCCTCACTGCCCCCACACATGGTGCACTGCACAGCACACTTCTAATCCAAGGCTGCCCTTAGATGCTTGGGTACAAAGCTCCTTCCAGGTGGTGACAGACAGGTATGCACAGCTATGAAAAGCCAGTTAGCAAAGTGAGGGGGTCAGGGAGAGGGGGAGCTTGAGGGAATTAGGTTTGGTTTGTTTGCACAGACTGAGGACAAGGTTCAGCTGGAACATGTTTCCTCAGAGGGACAGAACACAGGGAGATCCTTGACAACAGAAAACAGAGGCAGCGCTAGCACCCAGACACTAGCACATCACCAGTTTCTCTTACTTTGAGGGACAGGTCTGCAAGGTGCTGGATTTCTGCTAATACTTGGCAGGAGCTTGTATCCCTTTGATAGATCCTTTCAGAGCCATAACCCAGATGTAGGGAGGAGAAGATGGATAAGCAGACTCTAGGCCCAATTCCCCTCTCATCTGCACTTGTACAGACAGAATTCATGACCCCAAGAAAAGGAAGGCACAAAAATAGCTGCACCAGGACACCAGATTTCAGAAGGGCAGAGTTCAACCACCTTAGAGAAAAAATAGATTAGGCCCCATACATAGATGAATAACAAAGGGGAAAGGAGTTCAGAAGAGCTGTCAGTTCCTAAAGGACACAGTATTAGAGGCTCAACATCAAGCTATTCCAACAGTGACAGCTATAAAGGCACCTCTAGAATGGTGCAGGAACAACGCACCCGTGCAGGGGGTTGGTTTAGATAACTGATTCTCAACCAGGGTGCTGTGGCACCCTGGGCTGCCAGAGGGTGTGAGTAGGTAAATAGGGTATGAAGAAATAAGCAGAAAAAAAGGCTCAGGCTTGTCCCTCCCTGCTGGATCTCCTGCCCCCACTGCCCAGCACCTCTGTACTATGTAAATGAGTTTGAGAGTTGGAGCCACTCAATTCACACAAGTTATGGAGGGGTGCCTTGAGTCCAGTGAGGGGTGCCTCAAGCCAAAAAAGGTTGAGAACCATTGGTCTAGATGACCTAGCGGTCCCTTTCAACCCTATGATTCTGTGCACCGTGAATCTATGTTCTATCCTTGCCAGTTTTCTCACACCATGTGCCGAGCACATCTGTTGCTCTGTGTCTGTATTCTTCTGGGGCCCTCCTGACAGCTAATGTCTTAAGAGCAAAGGTTCTATTTTAAGCAATGATTTTCAAAGAGCTCCTAAATCTACACATTTACTAAAATGTTACTTTAGAAACACTTTCAAGAAAAACCAGCATTAAATAAAAAGAGGCAAAAGAAAAGACTCCATTCAGCAGCAGCATAAAGGTAATACAATCATGTCTAAGCTTCCTGGCCCCTTCCTGGAACAATGTGACCAAAGAGAAGCAGTTAGCTGCAGCTCACATCTCTATCAGCATGATCAAAGGGAAAGGCACCTGTAACAGACCTCTATACTATCAGCTGGTACAAACTGACAATAATTTATGCAACACCAGGACACTGTCAATCAAAATAGTAACTTAAGATGACCCATCAAAATATTGCTGTGCAATATTAGGGCAATGTATTTGCCACCTGTGGTGAATTCCTGGCCCTGGCCTAAGCTCTGCCCTCTGCATCTGGTGGGAATTACTGGTGCTAAACTGAAAGTCTAAGTGGGGGGTTGTCTTATAAAAAAAACTGAGGTGACTGCAAGCCAGTGTTATCCAGTTAGTAAGTTTACCTTATACTCTACCTTGAACACAGCTTCACGTCAGGGCTTGGGCAGATTAACATTATATTGCTTTGTAGAAGAAAGGAGATTTACCACTTTCGAACATGTCAGGTGTAACCATTTTGTGTCTACTCCTATCTCACAGTCCCTGAAGCTAAACTATTGTAACTCATCTGGTGAAGTGAACTTGGGTTTACGAAAGCTTGTGCTCTCCCTTTGTATATCTTATTTAATTTATCCTGTCTAACTCAGGGTCTTGTCACACACACAGTTGCAACAGTAACACATCATTGGAATGCTGTGTGATGTATTAGAGTTAGTATGAGTTAGGACAGGGGTTCCCAAACTGTGATACACGTACCTCTCGGGGTACACAAGACCTCTCTGGGAGGTACACAGGAAAAATTGTGCAATGATGGATTTAATTTTCATTATTATGATACTTGGCATTTAAGGGGTTAAAATATAAAACTTATGCTGGTAGGGGTAGACGGGCAGCTGGTAGATCTGGAAGAGGGTACACAATAAGAAAAAATGTGGGAACCTCTGGGTTAGGAGACAACCCTTGCCTAAAAGGAAACAACTTTTCAAGGCCAGGACAGCACCCAACACATGCTAAACTGCTTGAACAGGCATCTCCTTGCATTTTAACTGCACTTAGGAAACATTAAGTTAAACATGTGAAACCACCCTCAAACCTGCTTCATTCAGGAGTTAGCTGTCTTGGTTCAACTTTCACTTACTGCAAAATGGTGGAGACAGATGAAACATTACACTGGATTCTGCTGACCTGCAGTTAGCCCTTCCTCTTTGAAAGTAGTACAATTGTTTCATTAGAGTGCTGTGCTAGCTGTTGGGGTTGGGTCGGGGTGTCACTTAAAGAAAGCAGGTATTGGGGGAAGCCCCACTGAAACCAGTGGAAGTTATGCCACCTGATTTCATCCCCAAATTCTTTTCCCAGTTCTTCCAGAAGAGACCTTGTACAACCACTGTTTCTCCTTCTGTGAAATGAATTGAAGAGCTGATATTTGCCTCCTTTCTAGGGACCAGAGGAAGGAATACAAGGCTTTCCTAAGTAATAAATGGCTTACAATATGCAGAAGTAGTAACACTGTCAGTCAAAGATGGGAGAGTCAAAGTCCCCCAGCTCCCACTCCAATGCACTTTTCCCTGGGCTCCATGGTTTTTTATGGGCATGAAGCATTTTGCCATCTGGGTCAATTCTGGCCTCAGTCTGCTTCAGGAAGCCCACTGCAGATGCAACGATTGAAACATTTTAGCAACAAGCTTCAGGGAAGCTCAGTTGTAGGGGTGTCAAACATTCAGCATACAGGGCTTGTTGCCACAGCTGCTGGAGTCATGGTGTTGGCATGGGCCAGCACCCAGGAGGTTAACACTGCCACAACCACCCATCTTGCCTGTTGCAAAATTTCTGGTTTTCAGTTGCTGTGAGTGACTAAAATTGACAGCAGCTGGCAATGGGATAAGGAGGGCAAACAGTGGTGGCATTGACCTCCTAGGGGCTGACCACACACCACAGGTCCAAGAGAAGCTTTGTAGGCTGAATGACTCACCCCCTGGCTATGCCCCGCTCCCTGGCTACTGACAAGAGATATGGCTTGCTAGCTCATTTGAGATTGACACCCCTGCTCTATTTGGAGTTGTAGAAGTGGTAATATTTTGGAGCTTACAACCTGGTCAGATCTAGACAGATTCACATGGAGAGCGCAAAACACCACTCCCTGCCCCAGTTCCCCACCCTCAACCCTTGACAACCATCCTGTCCCTGCTCCAAAGCATGACGTGCAGAACTCTTCAAAGAAATGGCCGTAAAAATGTGTTGATGTGGTTTCAAACCGCCTATTTTCTCCTGCCTCATTCTCAGAAATAGCTGACCTGTTTTCACTGAAACGTAAAATAAAAATATCAGTTTGAGACAGAAGCTAGCACAGAAAAAAAAAACAACCAGCCAAAGAGACCAAGTATGATAGGCAACTAAAATCAGGGGTCTATACAAAGTAAATGATAAGCAGCCTCAGTAAAACAGCAAGGTCTTCCCAGGAACCCCAGTCTCAGCCACAGAATCCAAGCAATGCTGCCTGAAACCAGTGAAACAGAAAGGCACGAAATGCTGCATCATATTCAATGTACAAGTCTAATTTCTCCACAAAGTGCTTAGATAGCATGGTGAGGTGACAGCCACTACAGAAAATCCAATGCTAGAATGCCATGGAGTACCTGCCTTATACCCAAGCCAAGGCAGAACTGGGAAATGACCAGAGGATGAATGGGTGGAACCCAGTGCCAGTAAGATGATGACACATCCAACAGGTTACACAGGCACAATTATCCATCCATGGAAAAATAACCCCCACACCCAGCAGGCTTTGCCTTTTTGCTGGAAGCTGTAATGTGTGCTGTGGAATTTATTTTTGCAACACCGCAGGAATCTAAGTGTCAGGAGAGCACACAATGGCACAGGAATCTAAGTGTACACAATAGGTATCTAAGTGCTCAGAGCAGCATACACACTACCACAGTAATCGAAGTGTGTGAATAACACAGGAATCTGAGTGAGCAGTACAGTGTGCATAGCACCACAGGGATCAAAATGTAGAGTAGCACACATCTCCACAGGAACGTTGTGTGTTTGGAGCAGCACACACAATGCCATGGGAATCTGAATGTGCAGAGTAAGCCAAACATCATCATAGGAATGTGTATATACCAATATGCACAACAGCACAGGAATGTGACTAATCTGTGTACCAGGTCGTGACTGCTTCCAGGTTGAGAGCTAGCTTAAAATGGATGGAAGGCTATTCATTTCACCAGCCAGCATATTCTGGCTGCTGTGTGCTGGCCTGCACAGGGCTGCTGGAAAGCAGTGAAGGAATCAGTCAACTAGGCCTTGTTATGTCATGCCTGGAAAAATATGAAAAAGAAATCTAGTACATCTTGAAAGCTGGATTTCACTTAACCCAGGGTATAAATCCTGAAATGCACCAATCCAAACAGCAGAGTTAATACTGTCAGGAAAGATGGGGGCTTAGCAATGCAACCAGATTCTAGCGTTCGTAAGGAAATCAGTACTTGCCTGCATGGTCTCTATTTCTTTGGGGTCTCAGCCCTGGGAACTGGTATCAACCAGAACAGCTCTAGCCCCCCAAAGCAGCTTCCCCCACTCCAACTAGGTGCTTGATGTAGTGTCTGCAACTTGCTCTCCTGCTTGGAGTTTTCAGAACAGGGGAGTTGGACCCAAAAGACCTGATTTGGGCCATGGCTCAGTAAGGTACTTAAGCACGCAGCAGCAGGCTCCATAGAGTCAGCTGGAGCACAGTCTGGTCAGGATATCATTAATCACACAACTAGACTTGAATGCCTACTGTTCAGCACGTCCCTAAGAACCTTGCTGAACTGCAGCCAGAGACAGAGGTTCTTCCCCTGATTCCCTCTGGATTTTGACTACTACAATTCCAACCCTCCTGACCCTGGGGAATGGTGCAAGTGGAAGTGAAGAGAGGTGTTCCTACCATTTCCGACAGGTGTCCAGCAAGATGAGATTGAGAGCTGTCTGTCTCTGCTGCATCTTATGTAGTATCCTCTGCACGCTTATGCAGTTCTCAGGGGCATAGGGCTGTGGAGCATCAATAGGAACCATGTAGTTTCTCCCCGAATGTTCATATCCATGCCCGGCATAGTAGAATATGGCTGTAAACCACAAACCGGGGAGAGTTACTGGAAAGAGGGTCACCACTTGGCCAGAACACTCTGATGGCAAGCCTACCTTCCCCCAGTCATGCAGGTGAGAAGCACCATTACATATCTCCCTCTTCACAGAGGAAGGGCTCTGTTCCTCCTGTAGGCAGAGGGACCTTACCCTACAGATCACAACCTGAGACAAGCCTGTCATAACAGTAAGCTGTATCTGTCCTTTTTGCCGCCTCTCATCATTGCCGCTTACACCTGGAAGCAGTCGCACCCAAACATTTTATTCCTCGGTTTAGCAGAACTTCTGGAGTGTTAGGCTGGGGCTTGAATAGCTGCTCCTGAACACAAGGGAGCTGTTTCCTGGTATGTCCCTATCCTGCCTTTCAGCACTGCATGGATAATAATTGCTTTAAACTCCATGTTCACCTAGGTGGCTACCCTCAGAAGAGGATTTGGGCTCTGGATCCCAAGTGAGTGGAGGTACCTCAGCTCCACAGAGGAAGAGTGGGAGTTCAGACACGCTTCGGCCCTCAGCCAGTCCTTCTGGTCAGCTCTAGATGGTCCTTCACTCAATGTTTGGATTATGGTATACTGCTTTTCCTAAATACCAAGTTCTTCCCATTGACTGCACAGGGAGCTGAGATGTCCAAACTTGTGTCTTTGCAGATGGCAGATGCCCAGTTCTTAGGCATTCTAACACCTAAAGTTGGATCCACCTCAGAAGTCCATCTGGATCTCATCCAAACTCCACAACTTGATGTTTGTGTACTATGGTTCTCTTTAGGCAATCATAGCCAGGGCTAGCAGGACTGCCTATGATCAAGGTTATCCAACTCTTCAAATTCTAGGGCCCTTTATAATTAGCTAGCTTTTACTTGTGTGGACTGAAACTTGTCAGGCTGAACCTTTTAAAAAACATTCAGATAAAATGATTCAGCCACTTGTGAGAATGAACCCAAGGAAAAATATGTTTGCCCACATTAAAAACACTCTTATAACCATGTTGCAGAGAAGCCCAGTTGCTCCCATGTTCTGGAGGAAAAACTTGAAATCTGACAGGAAGTAGCTTTTGAACAGAAGTGTCTTTTGTTTGTCTCGTAAAAAATTATTCAAATGTGTATGGTTATAAGCATTTGAGAAAACTCAACTCTCATCAGCTCAGAAGAGGCACATTGCAAGTTTAGAAACTAAACTCTAAGATTCTGCTTATAATCAGGCATAGTCCATCACTCTCAGCTCCTACATGCCAACCAGATTGCAGATCCCAAGCCTACTGACAACCCACAAAGGAGATCAGGATGGTTCCATGGATGAAAATCTTGTTTTCAGTTTTTTAGGTTTTAAAAAACACTGTAAATTATATTTTTAAAACCCTATATTTTAAGAAGATTAAGACTGCAAAGCCAAACACCCAGAATGTTTTCAGCTTTTCAGTTTGCATTACATTATTAGACTCATATTAAATAATACAAACAATAATGGATGCAAGAACTATAATTAAAACTATGCTAAAATGTTAAGTTTGCAAAGCCAAGCACTTGAAGTTAGGAAATGCCAGAATTATAACAGCCTGTACAACTGTAATTTGGCTCCCTTGTGCATTATGATACCATCTGCAAACATACAAGGATATCTATTTTTTCCACAGGCTTTCTGCCTCATTTTGTCCTCATTTGCCACTGGTGCCTCTTGGACTCCCACCTCATTTGTTGCTGATGTTGAAAGGTGCGGAGTGAGAGACAGGGTACTGCCAAGAAAGAGAGGTGGCTTTGCAGTAAACAGAGCTGAATGCCACCTCAGGGAATTGGATTCTTTTCCTGTGTGATACCAGCAAATCTCGTAAAACACCGTTTTCACAGGTGCCCATTAACTTTGCTTTCCTCATTTTCTGGGGTCTGCTTTGAAACACCTGGGGTCCGATTTGCAATAGTGCTGAGTATTCACACGTTGCAGATGAACTCAGTGGGAGCTATGCTTTGAGCAGATGAAGAGCTATAAAAATGCTAAGTACTCTGAAGAATCAGGCCCTAGGCATCTCAGATTAAGGCAGCCAAGTTCAGTCAGCACTTTTGGCCTTAATTTGTGTGACTTAGTTCTCTGTGTATAAAACGTAGATCATCATAACCCCTCACATCACAGGAATGTTATGACGATGAGCATACCACAAAGTAGGCTTCAGGGAAACTAATCATTCTGGACCCAGTGCAAGGCTTGGAAGGGGGAGTAAATATCACATGGGGCCATACCCTGGATGAGACGGGTAAAATTAATTTCTGCAAAACTACTCATTCAGTGGCCACTGCTCATCTCATGCACTGAATGAAGCACAAGTCTTCTATCTAAAATAGCATACGATCGGGTTGACTACATCACAGTGCGTGCACCAGAGGACTAAATGAAAGGGGCACAGGCCATTTCAGTTCTGGCACTGCTTTACTTCTGAGTGGTTGGCTTTGCAAACTTACTATGCTTTTAACATGTTTTATTTTTCCCCTTGCTGTGCAAGAGATAAATATCAATTACATTAAACAAAAGCCACTGAAATTGCCAAGTGGAGCACTCGAAGGACACACATTTACGGAGCCTGAACAACTTCAGTTCAGCCCCTTTGTGTAGATAGGGCCGCATCTAAAAAAAATGAGTCTCAAAGCTGCGATTTTAGGAACAAAAAGATATTTTTACTCTGTCTGAGTTGAAAGTCTAGCTATCCTCCAACATTATGTTTCTCAAAAAACGCTGAACTTGAGTACCAAAATATAAAAGGGAAGTGACAAGCATCTGCCAGTAAGACAGGAAATGTCCGTCTCTGGGCATGGCTGAGGGAATGTATGACTGTTATTTTCCTATGATTTCACTTAGCACACTTTGTTCTCTTTGAATTTTTAAAATGATGAATGACTCAGGTCTTTTTAGGATGGTTGAGACAGTGACTGAGGAGGCTCTTTGGCAGAAGGCAGCCCACACGGGTCCCATGTGGGGAAACCTCAGAAGGGAAGTACCCAACTCTAACCACCCAAGACGCCCAGAGAATATGCCAAAGGTGACCAAGCAGCCAGATCATCAGGTTGGTACACTGAACCAAAGAAAGAAGCCTCTTCCATGTTGTCATCTTCTGACTATGCAGTTCTGCCAGGCATGACAAAGAGGTCTGTGCTTCCTCAGCCCTTCCCGGCCCCGCTGGTAGTAAGTGGTAGTGCCCCAGCAAAATGCAGTGCCTTAGATTGATGGAGCAAGCAAGCTACCTCATGCTGGTCCACAGGCCAACTGGCATCATAAAACCATGAGCTATTATTTTTAAGTGTGCGCCAACTTTTAAAAGCTGAAGGAAAGCACAGAAGTCATGCCAACCATCCTGCATAACTATCAATCTAACTTTTTGGGTTATGTTTTGTTCTCCAATGTTTGTTAGCAGAATACTTCTACATCATCTTGCACTTGTTGTTAACTCCAGTAGGTGTCTGGTAGTGAGCATGTGCCCATAAATGTACATTTGTGCCCGTGTGTGCATGTGGGCACAAACATGAGTGCAGGTGTACTTGTGGTTAGAATTCATAGAATCTATCTGAGAACAGCGCTTATAGAACAATTCCTCAAATGCCTAAAATAACTCAAGGTTAAACAACCCTGCTGTCAAAAAGGCTCCACACACCCATATTTCATGTCATAGGAGTATAAAATTAATCCTGAGGAATCAGTTTTTTCACCTAAATGTATCAACTGAATATTAAATATAATGAGTTCTGTCATCCTGAATGGTGTAGGAATATTTCAGATAAGGTTATGCTGGGGAAGGGAGTCTGGCTATTAGCCTGCCCAAATACAGGAAGGTAGATATCTGAAGTGGCATCACAGCAGTAATCCCAACATCAGCATTGAACTGGGAGCGATCAACTGGAACTTCAGGGTATTGCCTCACATTGAGACTGATAATTCCTCTTACATTTGGGGTCAGGAGCTGAAAAGACTGCAGCCTTCCCAAATTGTTGCACAAAACTAAGGATTCACCAGTTTATTTGGCCTAGTTTAATCAACCTGATAACTGGAATAATTTGATTGTTTGGTATTAACCTTTGTTTTTTAATTTGATTTGTTTATATTTTATGCTTTTGCTTAATGATTCCGTTTAATTAATGAAACATACAAGTTATGCAGTTCACTTGTTTCCTCCCCAGACATCAGGATTCCACTCAAGGAATCTCCAAAGTAAGACGGTGGTCATGGAAGTACTGGTGGTCATGGAGTTTCCACTAGTTCCAGTGGTGCCTGAACTGGAGCACTGCTGGCTTTTCAAGGAAAGCAGACTCTAGCATGCATTTTTTTTTTTCTGATAGTAAATGCAGGTTCTCTCTTTGAGGGCGTGGGACCATAGAGGCAAGCAGTTCAACCTAGAGACTGACCAGTTTCAGATAACTCTGAGCATTCCAGGATCCTTATGATGAAGCCTTTAATTACACAATTGCTGTGACAGAACTGGAGCCTTTTTGTAATAAACGAGGAATATTGCATAATGACCTGGTTAGTGGAATGCATATTAAATGAATATATTGGTATAGAATCAAAGAATCACAGAAAGTGAGGGTTGGAAGGGACCTCAGGAGGTCATCTAGTCCAACCTCCTGCTCAAAGCAGGACCACCCCCAGCTAGATCATTCCAGCCAAGTGGAATGCTGCTTAATTTATTGGGCTGTAAGGAAAAACAAGCAGGACACAAGATAATCTACTGCCAGAAGAAACACATGATGCTAGTAATAAGGATCAGGGGCCAAACTGTTAGTTTTGGAGATTTAAAATCCTCCTCAAATAGTTTTGTTCAGAAGGCACAAAACCCAGGAACAGAAAAGAACTCTGACAGTGTATAAAAAGGTCTCTCTCAAAAAAAAGGGAGTTTTCCAAAAAAACCCAGCAATGTCTACATTACCGAGATATCAGAAGAAGTGAGGCCTGGCTAGAGTATGCTGCAAGGATGGCATGGCTTTAGATAAAATAGACATGTATGTAGATGGTGTGATTTCTTAAAACGCTTTTCTCCCAAATCTCCCTTTCTGCTATTCAAAAAAGAGAAAATCCTTTGATTTAAGAAGGCTATCTGGTCAATGTACACCAGTGCTAATGGACTTCTGAAGGAAAGGTCACAGGTATGAGTATGTGGGACCAGCTCAGTGAATGTGGCCAATTCCCAGGGTGCTGTAGCCCAGGACTCAGTCAAAAAGTAGGATATTAATGCAAGTCCACACCAGGAGAGGTAAAACCATGAGGCCTGAAGACTGTGGGAGTGCACTCAGAGACCAGGAAGGGAAAAAGGTATAGCCATCCTGTCATCACACTTGCATACTCTCTATGCTACATCATCCCATGCTCAGTCAGTATGAGGATGGATAATTGACAGAATGAGGCAACTGCTCAACATCTCATATTAGCCTTAACATTTAATGTACAGCCCAGCATTATTCATTGCATCACATCCAAACCTTGTATTGAATGTGGAATGAGTAATGTGCCTTGTGGGTGTTCCAGTGATGCTGATCACCACAGTGGCAGGAACTCACACAAGTGAAAGGATTTGTCTTCCCAGCTTCCATCATTATCAGCCCCATTTCACAGTTGCAGAATAGAGGAAGAGACAGCACAAAGCCAAAAAGCATCTACTAAATAAGCGTGCCCAACTAAAGACTCCCAGGATTTTTCAGAACCCTTAGCATTTTTATAGCAATTTGTACTTTCCCACTGAAGCTCCAAATGACTTCAGCTACAGTTGCAAGTGTGCGTCACTTCTACAGACTAGGCTGCTTGTGTCTCAAGATGGGGTCCCAGAAAAAGAGGAACAGACAATTAGCGGCCAGCTGCGACAAACTGTGGCTTAAATGAGTTCCAAGACTGATACAGGAACTTTGTGGCAGAACCAGGGATAGAGTACAGTTATTCTCGGTAACCAGTAACAGCTTGAACCATGAACCATAGTTCTCTTCCTGAAAGTCACAACCCCTTTCAGTATATGAATATATAGGGGCAGATCCAGTGGTAGGTGTGTTGCACCCCATTTTTGATTCCCACTCCACCCAAATTTTAAAACCAACTGCCTGGGAGTAGCAGTGGCATTTATGCTTAGGCAGCGCTGAGTGAGTCAATTGATTTCATTATAAATCTGATTCCTGGTAATCTCTCTCCTCTCTATGGGTGTTAACAACCCACTCTCCTTTTTAACAGAGGAATAGGATGAGACAGACAAACTAGTTACATCAGTTAAGTTGATGCGTTCCCAAGAGTAAATCCCCTCCTTTAAAGCAATATAGGGTTACTGTGGCTGTCCACTGATTTTGATGTTCAGAGGTAGTTAGCTGCATTAGATTTCATAGATTTCGTAGACATTAGGGCTGGAAGGGACCTCAGAAAATCGAGTCCATCCCCCCGCCCGAAGGGCTGGAAGTCAGCTGGGGTCACAGGATCCCAGCAAGATCAGCATCCAATTTACTCTTGAAGGTGTTCAATGTAGGTACTTGAACCACCTCCGATGGGAGGCTGTACCAGACCTTGGGGGCTCGGACAGTAAAGAAATTTTTCCTTATGTCCAGTCTGAAACGGTCTTGCAGTAGTTTATAACTGTTTGACCTCGTCATCCCTTGGGGCGCTCTGGTGAACAAATGTTCCCCCAGATACTGATGGTCACCCCTGATAAACTTATAGGTGGCTATCAGATCACCCCTGAGCCTGCAGTTTTCCAGGCTAAAGAGCTCCATGGCTCTCAGCCTGTCGTCGTAAGGTCTGTTTTCCTGACCTCTGATCATGCGCGTGGCTCTTCTCTGGACACTCTCAAGCTTCTCCACATTCTTTTTGAATTGTGGAGCCCAAAACTGGATACAGTACTCCAGCTGACAAGGAGCTGAGTTCAAGGGGAGCTGGAGCTGACAAGGCTGAGTTCAAGGGGAGAATGACGTCCCGGGATTTGCTTGAGAAGCATCTATAGATTCAAGCCAGCGTTTTGGTCGCTTTACTAGCCGCAGTATCACATTGCAGGCTCATGTTCATCTTGTGGTCAATGATGACCCCCAAGTCTCTTTCTTCCATAGTGCTAGCCAACTTCCGAGCCTATAAGGATGCTGCAGGTTTTCCCTCCCAAGGTGGAGAACCTTGCATTCTTCAGTGTTAAACACCATCAGGTTCTCTGCCGCCCATTTGCTGAGCCTGTCCAGGTCAGCCTGGATTGCCCTCCTGTCTTCTGGTGCGAATGCTTTGCCCCAAAGTTTGGTGTCATCAGTGAACTTGGCCAGTCCACTTCTGACTCCAATGTCCACATCATTAATGAAGATGTTGAACAACATGGGTCCAAGGACAGAGCCTTGGAGGACCCCACTGGTCACAGAGCACCATGACGATTGACTTCCATCAACCATCACCCTCTGGGTCCGACCACGGAGCCAATTCCCCAGCCAGCGGATCGTGGTGGACCCAAGGCCACAATTGGCCAGTTTTGCCAAGAGGTGATCATGGGATACCAGATCGAAGGCTTTTTTGAAGTCAAGGTATATGACATCAATCTCTTCTCCCTTGTCCAGGTGATAGGTCACCTGGTCGTAGAAGGAAATGAGATTGGTCAAGCAAGACCTACCTGCAACACACCCGTGCTGGCTATCCCTCAGTGTGTTGGCATCAGCCAGTCCATTAAGGATGGCCTCTTTAATAAACTTTACTACGAACTTCCCCAGGATAGAAGTCAGGCTGATGGGCCTACAGTTTGCTGGATCCACTTTCCTCCCTTCCTTGAAGATAGGCACCACATTGGCCTTCTTCCAATCTTCAGGCACACCGCCAGAGCGCCAGGAGTTCTCAAAGATCTGTGCCAGAGGCTGGGCTATGATGCTTGCCAGCTCCTTGAGTACCCTGGGGTGTAGATTGTCAGGGCCAGATGACTTGGAAGTATCCAGCCTCTCAAAGTGTTCCTTCATGAGGTCAGCATTGATGGAGGGCAGGGGATCTCCCTCACCCAGACCTCCCTGTCCCATAGTGGAAGTCAGGCAAAAGGTAGGGCAGGATGGCACCTTAAACACTAACTGATCCATTCACAGTATCTGACAAAAATAGGTTCTTGACTTTGAAAGGTCATGCTTCTCTGAACCAGTTAGAATGCAAGGTGCCACTCTGCCCTACCTTTTGCTGTGCTTCTGACATTGAAAAAGTACATGCATAGTGCCAGATGGAGTTTAAGGATTTTCAAGACTATAATGAGCTGAGCAAAACAGACAAGAAATAACAATTTTTATCCGCTCATAACTCAGGCAAATCTGACTGAATGTTCATAGGGCTAGTAAAAGACACCTATTGAACCCCATGGCTACCTTCCCACAATATTCAAAAATCCTGATGCAAAGCAGAGAGGGGTCTGAGCTCTTTTAAAAGAGAGCTGGAATTTATTTATTTATTTATTTAAAGTAAAAGTGTTACGAAACCTTTTCATAGAGATCCCTGTCTCTCCACTAATCCCAACCATTGCTAACTGTCATGCTGTCTGAAGGGCTGGGTGACTCCCTTTTTTGCCTCTACTGAAAGGAAAGCTCCCCTTGTGGAGGTTCTCAGGTTGCAACTTACCATAGACCCCTTTCCCTAGGAGCTGCAGGAACTGATTCACTGCTATCATCATTTCCACCTTGTTCAGGTCCAGAAGGGAAACCACCCGGAAGCCCAGTTTCTTTAGAAGAAGGCTCAGTTCAAACACGTCTGTGATGGGAGCCATCAGGTTAGGATGATTCTGGTAATGGTTGTTGCCCACCAAAAGTGCCACCTTGTCAGTTGCTGCAGAAATATCAGATGACAAGCAAAGCCATCAGTCCACATGCAAAGTGTAAGGACCTCAATCAAGTAATACCAGAACTCCTGAGATCATTTTGATTACTCAAGATGATACTGCATATAAACTGCAAAACTACTGGTGCATATGGTACCTCAGGCCTGGAGTGCCTGCCTTCTCCTTTATATGCCATTAGGGTGAATCTGAATATGTGCGTGTATACACACACACACGCACATATAATCTGAATATAGTATATATACGAATCCGAGGTGTGTATATGCATATATGTATATTCATACATGGGTTCCTGGATTTCTATATATGCCATACATATCCAGGGTGTGTTTCTATGTGTGTATGTATGTATACATACATATATAAATATAATCTGAATATATCATGTTCAGATTATGTGCGTGTGTAATCCGAATAATGTTAATATACACACACATACATACTCATAGGTGCCTTATACATGTAACTGTGATATAAGTTGCAATTTTAGTCGTATAAGATTTAGGCATCATTATAGTACGGTGTGTGATCAATATGATCAATATATTATACCATATATTTGGAAACACAATTGTGCAAGTAACTTATTGTTAGGAAGCCTGTTGATGCCAAAGGCTCCAGTGGGGATAATGTGGTTAAGGCATGCCAACTCGGTATGCAAAGGAGCAATGCAGCATGCAAAGAAGGGATGCAGCCAGCATCACTGATGGCTGCCTTTGACTCCCCAGCCCAGATGACCAAGTATCTATGTACAGATGATCAAGTGGGGACATCCTTTGGCATGAGTTTGGAAGAAGGATCAATTTCAACACCTCTGGAGCCACCTCAACCACTCTGCCCCTGCATCTCTGTTGAGTCTGTGCCAAAACCAACCCCCCCCGCCAAGATATTTTACTTCATGTTTTTCCATGTCTTTCTACTTGTTCTAAATTAAATAAGAGTATGAAAATAAGCATCATTTTGAAACAAAAAGAGTCAAAGGATTTCATTTGGCAAATGTTAAAATGAAATGCTTGGATTTTTCTTCCCTCCACCCCAAATTGTTTTACAGAGGAAACTATTTGCTGATTTCAACCTGAATTCACACACAGTTTCAGGAGACCCCAAACCTGCATTTTCTTCTGCAAATATAATCTTGGCCTGAAACATTTCCCTCAGTTCTATGTAAAAACACTGCAATGCTGCAGACAATGACATCCTGCCATTGGCAAGTACTAGCACTGTAATGCCACCTGTGCTGTCCCTGTAGCAGTCATATCATAACTGCCTTCAGTCCTGGTGGAAATATTAGGGAAAATCTGATTTTCATTTCGTGGAAGTGATGGTTCTCTTCAATGGCCATGTTTGCAAATGCCAGACACTGAGGGACCCCTCAACACAAGGTAGCAGGGGCCAGATGGCTGTCATCAGCTTTCAGGCTAAGCGCCACTTTTTTCTTTGCTTCCCACTTTTGCATGTATGTTTCTCAATGGGCTGAAGCAAGGATCTAGAAAAGTCAAAGGGAGCCCCACAAAGGGGAGGGAATTTGGGCCACATAACAGATTCTAGCTATTTCAGTATGGTGGGAGTACAGGTTAGGGTCCAGGCTGGTCATGATCAAGGGACTCCTAGCATGCTCTGTGTGCAAAGCTGAATAGAAGCCACGTGCCAAGGGGCTGCTGGAGCAAAGGAAAGGGGCTGCTGCCTATAGAAGTGCATCCAGCAAAACACCTCACAGATTCACTGCACTTCCAACACCAATTTGTTTTCAGGGGAAGAGAGAGGAACAGCACTCACCAAAGAATGTATCTGGCCAACACGTACCTGCAACGAGACAAGGAAAAAAAAAATCAACCCCAAGCCTTCACCTTGGATCCCACAGCCTTACTCCAGTCATTTGTCTGGCACCAACAGTTCTGGCACCAAGACAAGACTGGATCCAACACCCCTGGGCTCAGCTCTAACACTGAACAACTGACTAGATAAGAAGTTCAAGCTCAGGATGGAAGTTCTGAGCTTTCTTCTTGTATGCCCAGTGGTTGGCTCCATGCCCACAGGTCAGCACAGGCCCGTGGTTACCATTGTAGTTACCATGCACATTTTAAAGCACATGACTCTCAATAGCACTCAATTACTCCACCACAGAGGCAGGTAAAGACAAGTCAGAAATGATGTATACTTCTACACAGGCTATGCATTTTGTGGGTCTGAGTGTGCTGTTTGCCCTCTATGCCCCACCAAGATGGTAGCCAGAGCTTTATCCACCAATACCAGCATAGCTCCACACTTATGGGGAGAAAAGAAAATTACCAACCCGTGCTTCAGGTGCAAAGCCCAGAGGGACCTGTGTCCCTGCATTTGAAAAACATCAACTTGTTTCTTTGGTGATGTATTTCATCAGCTAACACTACATACCTTTAAAAATAGTGTGAACACAAAAGGATGGCACAGCTCACTCCTCTGATGTGAGTGCCCCAGAAAGGTCTCTAATACAGCATCACCCATGCTCATGATTTTCCTGATATTTGGATTTTTTTTGCAGAAAGCCCAAGTTCCTAGAGTTGTGAGATTAGTTGGGAAACTTGATTTTCATTCCAACAAAAAATAAATTCCTAGCCTGCAAGAATAAGTGTGGAAGACTAAAAAGGGAACTCTTAAGGGTGTGAAAAAGATAAAGTAAATAGCAACACTTCAAAAGTATTGCCTTTAAAATGTTGTAATAAACCCCATGATTTTTAAGTCATTCTTTTGATTTCAGAAGGCCTGACTCGTAACTGTGAATGTAATGGAGTAGACATATTCTAATACTCAGTGGAATTCCATCTGAACTAGTCTATTTGATGAGTCCTTTTTCCGTCAGCCTATATCTTGTGGCATTTGCTGTTAGCTGCTTTAGGGATGCCTACATAGCCTCAATGGGTGTCTGTAGATGTGCAGGGATGCTGCTCCAACATGCTATAATTACAGCACATCAGAGCAGACTTGATTAATCGAGTCTGCCAGTGCATGCTAATTAGCATGCTCCAGCACCCTCTGAGTCTCATGTGTCGGCATCTCCACACTTCAAAATGGTGGTGAGGGTGCTTTAGCTAAAGCTTGTCTGATGAGCTTTAGTTAAAGTACTCCCGCCACCATTTAGAAGCATTGGAGTGCTGATACAGGAGATGCTGCGAATGCTTTAATTAGAGTGCCCCCACCCACTCTTACCCCTGGAGCATGTGTAAAGATGCCCAATGTTTTCTAGTATTTCATTCAAGCCCAAACCCTATTTCAATCACACCCTTTGTCTTTTGACTACTTCACCAGCTACTGGGAGAAGGAGGAGGTACAGGGCTAGGCTCTTTGGGCACCTATGCATGTGCAGAGGCTGCTCCGATGTGTTGGAGCAGACTCGATTAATTGAGTCTGCTGGAGCATGGTAATTACTGCACTCCAGCAGACTCCAGTGTCATAAGTATCAGCGTCCCCAGACTGAACCAGCTTTATTTAAAGTACCCACCTTCCCCCCTGTCTATTTGTCAACGAGCTTTAGTTAAAGTGCCCCTACCACCATTTTAGTTAAAGTGCCCCACCACTTTTCAGCACAGGGACGCTGATACACGTGATATTTCAGGCGCTTTAATTAAAGCGGTTCTCAGAGCCACTCTACTTAAGCCTTTCCCACCCCCTCTCAGAACACACCTATAAACACCCTTCAGCTCTACCTGGGTAATTTGTACCTCATAGGGACTGGAAATCCAGTTTAACAAGGCGCCTGGGGACTCTCCTGGCATCTGCTATTTAAGTATGATAATTTTCTAAGGCAGATTTCAGGGAAGAGTGGCACCTTCTAGACCATCTAATTTCATAGATTTCATAGACATTAGGGCTGAAAGGGACCTCAGAAGATCATCAAGTCCAGCCCCCTGCCCCAGGAACTCAGCTGGGGTCATAGGATCCCAGCAAGAAAAACATCCAGGTTTCTCTTGAAGGCATTCGAAGTAGGTGCTTGAACCACCTCCAGCAGCAGGCCATTCCAGACCTTGGGGGCTTGGACAGTAAAAAATGTCTTCCTTATGTTCAGCCTGAAACGGTCTTGCAGGAGTTTATAACCGTTCGACCTTGTCATCCCTTGGGGCGCTCTGGTGAACAAACATTCCCCCAGGTCTTGGTGAACACCCCTTATAAACTTATAGGTGGCCACCAGACTGCCCCTGAGCCTGCACTTCTCCAGGCTGAAAAGTCCCATAGCTCTCAGCCTCTCGTCATAAGGTCTGTTTTCCTGACCTCTGATCATGTGCGTGGCTCTCCTCTGGACTCTCTCAAGCTTCTCCACATCCTTTTTGAATTGTGGAGCCCAAAACTGGATGCAGTACTCCAGCTGTGGCCTCACCAAGGCCAAGTACAACAGGATAATGATGCCCTGGGATTTGCCTGAGAAGCATCTATGGATGCAAGCCAGTGTTTTGCTCACTTTACTAGCTGCACCATCACATTGCAGGCTCATGTTCATCTTGTGGTCAATCCTGACCCCCAAGTCCCTCTCGTCCGTAGTGCTAGTCAGCGTAGCACTGCTGAGCCAATAGACATGCTGCAGGTTTTCCCTCCCAAGGTGGAGAACCTTGCATTTTTTGGTGTTAAACACCATCAGGTTCTCGTCTGCCCATTTACTGAGCCTGTCAAGGTCAGCCTGGATTACCACCCTGTCCTCAGGTGTGGATGCTTTACCCCAAAGTTTGGTATCATCGGCAAACTTGGCCAGTCCGCTTCTGACTCCAATGTCCACATCATTAATGAAGATGTTGAGCAACATAGGTTCAAGGACAGAGCCTTGTGGGACCCCACTGGTCACAGAGCACCATGACGATTAACTTCTGTCAACCACCACCCTCTGGGTCTGACCACAGAGCCAATTCCCCAGCCAGCGGATCATGGTGGACCCGAGGCCGCAGTTGGCCAGTTTTGCCAAAAGGTGATCCTGGGATACCAGATGGAAGGCTTTTTTAAAGCAAGATATATGACATCAATCTCTTCCCCCCTGTCCAGGTGATAGGTCACCTGGTTATAAAAGGAAATGAGATTGGTCAAGTATGACCTACCCACAAGAAACCCATGCTGGCTATCCCTCAGGATGTTGCCATCGGCCAGTCTGTTAAGAATGGTCTCTTCGATAATTTTTTCTAAGACCTTCCCCGGGATGGAGGTCAGGCTGATGGGCCTGTAGTTTGCCAGATCCACTTTCCTCCCTTTCTTGAAGATAGGCACCACATTGGCCTTCTTCCAATCTTCAGGCACTTTGCCAGAGTCCCAGGAGCTCTTGAAGATCCATGCCAGGGCTGAACTATGATGCAGGCCAGCTCCTTGAGCACTCCGAGGTGTAAATTGTCAGGGTCAACTGACTTGAACTGAATTCACAGAGGCATAAGATTTTGTAAATAACAGCTTACTTTTTTGCAGGGAGAGCCCAATCTTTATCCTCCAGAACTATTCTGAACAAGAAATATTAAGTTTGCATCTCAATTGACCACAATTGCTAGTGAGACTTGTGAGGCACATCCTAATGCAACAGGTTTCCTATGATGCAGCTAAAGTTTCCTTATAAACAACTCTTTTTTTAAATCTAAAACAGGCAGAAGACAGATGGTTAAGCTCTCAGCATTCCACTGTTTTCTTGTTCTGGGCTCTAAGGGAAGTACAGATCTGCTGAAGCGTTAAGGCCCAACTTGGTTCCAGTAAATCCAAAAAAAATCCTTGCTCCTGGATTACAAAGGAATTTCACTCAACTCCTGTATAGAACTCTGCACTTTGCAGGCTCCTCTAAAATACAGGCTCCCCTTTTCAGTCTTTTTACAGGGCTAAATGGCATCTCTTTGAGTAGCTGCCCAGACATGTGGGAAGACTGTCATTTTTTCCCTTATAATTATAGACCCACTTCCCTGGCTAAATTTGAAACTTCTCTTATCTTGGAATTCCAGGAATGCTATTATCACAGTTCTGGGTGGCTTGTCAGCAGGAGCCGGTAGATATCTACATCCTCAGCTGGCAGGAGCTGGCGCAGTTCCACTGGGGTTGCTAATTCAGATCTAGTATTTCCTGGGTGTGAGAAACTGTTCTGCAGATTGTTTCCCTGACAGCCAGGACAGGACTGCCAGCACACTTCCTACTTCTCTCCAAATCCGTGCAATGTCTCTCTGCATTTGTTCTTGCTGGAGCTACCAAGAAAGGTTTTTCAGTTCAACAATTGCCCCTTAAAATGCCCTTGTGAATGCAGTCTCTGCCTTCTCCTTGCACTGTCCTTGGGGATTGGTATGTTGTCCCCCTGCCCAAAATACACTTCACCTCCTATTTTTCAGAGTGGCCATTCAAAATCTAGTGCCTGTTTTCTGGATGCTCTTGAAGAGTTTCATATGCCTATAAACAGTCTTATACTGAGCTCCCAAAACTCAAGGGATCCAGAATTAGAGGTCTCTTGCACTGGCATTGGCTGCTGAGGCTTGTCCCTGGCCAGGGGAGGAATCAGTGCCCAAGTCTAGCATCTTGGATCACCAAACCCAGGGCACTCAGTCCACTGCTTACCCCACAAGGCTGACCCAGAAGTCATGCCTATGGCACTGTGTTTGTTGACCCCATCCCTGTGGTGTGCAGCCCCTCCACATCAGAGCATCCAATCCATCTCTCCTCCCATTACATTTCAACCTAAACACTACTTTGTAATGAAGCAGGATGTTATGTAGCTCTGCTCACCTATATGAACGTCCACTGCATTGGTCCAGTGTTCTCCGTGGCTATTGGCTGCGCAGCAAAGGTATGTGCCAGAGTCACTGACCTTTGCAGGGTTGATCTAGATGGAATGAAATTAACATCAGATTATTGAGATCTGGTTTTGTGGCCCCATGTTCCAGCTTCTGAGGCCCCCAAACTGCTGAAGCCCAAAAGGTTCTGCCTCTCATATTGCTCTCAGGGCCAGAGCAAGGCACTGAATGCAGATCTCCTGTCCCAGGCTACCACCTTAGCCACAAGTTTCCAGGTACAGCAACAATAAGAAGCCAGTAAGCTCTGGCTTCACTAATTTAATGTGAACATTCCCAATGCTTCTGTAGGAGGGCTGGGCTTAGTGTTATCACCTCAAAGCCTGGCAGAACCCTTGGTTAATTCACAGGATTCTTGAGTAACAAATGATCTGCATTGGCACCAGAAGAGAGAAAGGAAGTCCAAATGAAAATAAACTTTACTGGAATTCAGACTCCAAACGTTTCAGAACTGAAGTCAAATTTTATCCCTGAAGCTAAACAGAATGTGGTTAATGCGCATGGGAATACACAAATATGAAATGAGGGTTCCCCAAACAGAGACATCTGGAGGCAGATGTCAACACAAGCACTCTGTGAAAGGCTACAGACAAAGGGTCAGTTTGGGGTAATTCAAGAACATGTGTTCTCTGGTTTGCACTGAACCATGCAGCACAGAAACTGCCATGAAAACAAGGGTCAAGGCCACATCCTGCCATTTATCCTGCCAACGCCGTGTCTACCTCAGAAGAAAAGGGATTTCACTCCTACTCTGCAAAAAGGCAGCTGGAATTGTAACGGGTGTTAGCTGGCTGGAGTGAACCCTAGCAGGGCGCACAGTGGGAACCTTTGCACTCATGTGGACCTACTGAGACATATCCATGCTACACTAGACATATCCTGTCCACACTAGGGTTTTTTGTGGGGTTTTTTTTTTACTGATTTTTAAATGCAACACAAAAATCTGAAATACATGTGTCATCTACACATATCAGCCTAAACTACTTACATGTTTATCATAAGCAAAGAAGGGGACAAGAGAGAAAAAAAGAAAGAAAGAAAGGAGAAAAAAGGAAGGAGGGAGGGAAGAGGAAAGGATAAAAAGACAAAAAGAGAAGTGTGCAAAGAGAAATAAGCTAGTTGCCAAAGTATTCTAAGAAATTGTTCAAACTTGTGGAAGCAGTTATGCCTCCAAAACTGACCCTCTTCATAGATGCCAGTTGCATCATCAGGGCAAGGGTGACTTGTACATTGGTACCATGTTTTGACCTTTGGAGATGTCCTACTTTTCCAGCACAGTAATATAATCCTGAATGTCACAAGTAAGGCCCACTGGAAGAGTGCAATCTGGGAAGGTTTCAATTAGAACTCCTCAGGTACATACCGAAGAATGTACGTACTTGCCAAAGGTATCCGTGCTGTACTCAAAACCATATTAACTCTGGTTATCATTTCTTTCCAAAAAGTATTGATAATAGGGCCTGATTTCCACTGGGATCCACACAAGCTTTTTAGCACAGGTTAATCTGAACTTGTTAAAGCGCCCCTTTTCCCCTGGAGAAGATGAGGCCTAAAGTTGTTTCTGCATGTTCAGTAGTGAAGAGTGATACAGATAATACAGTGTGTAAGGGACACTGAAAGAAACTAGGAAATGGTACATTTCTACTGAAGAACCAAGCCCTGAGTGGGATTTCTAAAACACCACCCTGCAGACAGGAGTCAGCTGAGAACCCAGTGTATAGAGGTACAATTTACAGCCCTGACATGGTGACCAGATTTATGCAGAATCATAAGGCACTTGCACACATGCAGGGAGCCTGCTCCGAGACGCTGGAAATCCAGTATGTTGGAGCAGACTCGATTAATTGAGTCTGCTGGAGCACGTAAATTGACATGCTCTGGCAGCCTCGCAGATGTGCATCAGTGGCGCAGTGTGTCTCCATGATGAGAAAATGGCAGTGGTGTGCTTTAAAACAAAACACGTTTGATGTGCATTAGTTCAAAGAGCCCTGCTGCCATTTTCACAGCACGGGGACACGCTGCACCATCAATACCTGTGACATGCAGCCACTTTTAAGTAGTGAGTCGCTCTAATTAAAAGTGCCTGGCACCGTATCAGGAATACATGTAAAAATGCCCATAGATTTCAAGGTTAGAAGGGACTGTGAAAACCCATTAGATTGATCCCAGACATCACCCAACAATCCCCACTTCCTGCCCAGCATCCTGTGGCAGAGCGAGGACAGCATTTTCGGAAATGCCCAGTCCACATTTAAAGACTCCAGGTGATTTCCCCTTGAGCAATTAGAGCACTGAGCAGATTTAGCAGCTCTCACTCACTCATCAGTTCCACCTCCTCCCTGGTCCTGGCTCTTCTCACTCAACACAGGGAGATGCTGGGCCACCTACTTAACTCACCTCAGAGGACAAGGACTAGGGTCTTCCTCTGGAGCAGTGATTCTCAACTGCAGAGCTGCCAGATACTTTGAAAGATGCCAGATCCTTTCAAAGGTGCCATGAGTTGTGAGGAGATAAGCAGATAAGCACAGGTTCAGGCTTGTCCCCATCTGGTTGATCCCCTCCCCTCCCCACACACTGGGCTTCTGTAATATATCATTCATTTTTTAAACTAGGTACCTCTCAATTCACACAAGTTACAGAGGGGTGCCTTGAGCCCCCAAAAAGTTGAGAAACATTGCCCTGGGGCTCAGAGCCTGTCTGCCTCTTCTAGTCCCCAGCCTCGTATCCAAACTGTGAACCCAATTGCTTGCTCATAGCCTGAGGGATGTCCAGGAGCCAGCAACATTTTCCTGTCTGGGGCCTTAAAATAAAACTTCTACAGGTAAGTGCCATCCCCTAGGGCAGAGGTGACCAACCTCTGGCACAGATGCCACACATAGCATGGACAGTCGGTGTGTGTGGCATGCAGCATGCTGGGGAGGGGACAGGCAGTACAATGGCAGATAAAACAGGGAGCAGCAAGCAAAGCAGCAGTTCAGGAAGGGAGCACAGGGCAGAAAACAGAAAGCTGAGCAGCAAGTTTGGCCAGGGAACCCAGGGCAGGAAGCAGAAAGCAGAGTAGCAGCTTGAACAGAGGCAGGGGATCGGAGTGCCACTTATTAGCCCAACAGCCTCCCTTTGTAGCACACCTGCCAAAAAGGTTGGCCCCCACTGACCTAGGGTCTTGCTTCTCCAACAAGTGAGGGCCAATCAAAAAAAGAGGGGTGGCCCAATTAGGAAGATAACTAAATCAGCTACCCTTGAGTGTCCTCCATTTAGTCCTTCTGCACCTTCAGCCAACCTTCTCCACCCATCCCCCAAGAGGTCCAGATCCCAAACCCTGCAATCTGCTAGTTGCCCCAGATGTATCCCTTCAAAGAGCATAGGCAAAGCATCTGGCCCCAGAGATCAGGCAGCTGTAAGAACTGGTGGGAGGACTGGAAGAGATGAGGCTGTTCTTTAAGCCCGTTTCCTAAGCCAGGGAGACAAAGCAAGAGTCTGGCTTGACCTGCTTGGTAAAATAAGTAGAAGGCAGAGACAAAGAGACCAGTACAAATGGGTTATGCTTAAAATAATTTGGGGTTTTTAAGGTTTCAGCTAAGGCTACAAAACTGTGATGGCATCCTAATCAGTTGCTATCAGGATAGAGGAAGTGGCTAGAATGGAATCACAGCACACATGCTTTCAATTGAGGAATTACACAATGAGGTTTATGCTCTTTTCTGGAGGTTGGTTCTTGGGGAGTCACTTGGAAACCTCTGGATTGGACTAAACAGCTTTGAAGAGGAGGAGCAAGCCACCATGGATGCCACCAGTGGGGCCACCACCCCACTGGGCTTTGTTCTAACCCATAAAGGTGCCCTGGTGAGACCAGGCCTAAAAGAGGAAAACAAGTCTGGGTGGATCCTGAAAAAAACATCTGAGATTTGAACCTGAGGTTCACCCATCCCCAAGCAATGTCATCTTCCTTCCCCATCTTCTTTCACTTCTTTCCTATCTTCCCCTTCCTGCCTCCTCTCTCTGCTGGCTTAGCTGACCAAAAAGACGTGCTTTTGCAACACCTCTATAATGACGAAGGCAGCTAAAAACAGTGGCTTCAAAGCCTGTCATGGTTAAATTAGTTAGTTGCTAAAGCAGCAAATATGATCGTGAGCCATGACTGCTATTTTCCAGAAGAGAGGACCAATACAGCCCTACAGTCATCTAATGTCTCCAACTACTGGCACGCCAGACCCTGAGCACCTCTCTCTATATGCAGCACCCCTGATCACTCACTCACCACTTAAATGCCTCATGAAACTAACCCTCCCAGAATTAAATTGGCTTTGTTACAGACTGACATAACCACATGGATTTCTCAAGAAAACACACCACTGCGTTGAAAGAAGCCACACAGATCTTCTGTCTTCCTTCATTATTGCCTCTGAAAAAATCCCAGCCATCCAAGGGACAAGGGAGATACTTGGGTTCTGTTAGGCAGCCCTGGAGACTCAAATACCACAAAGAGTTTGTACCTTGCTTTGAAGGGGAATGTACCTGGGTGCAAAGTGGTTTCTCTAGGGGTGGACAGACTGGAAGGGGCAAGCACTCCATGGTAGAATGGCTGATCACAAAAACCAAAGCCCTGGGAGCTGAACCTTGTCTGGGCCACCACACGTGGTACAGAACCATGTTCCACATGGCTGCAGAAAGTCAGAGAGCATCTTGGCCTCTAGCAACAAAGATGCTGATGACATACTGTTACATCCATCACACAAAGACCTTTCCTGCCTAGTCCTATCAGCAGATACCATCCTATCATCCAGATACCACACATGCTACAATGTGACTGACTGGGGTTAGGGGGTTCTCTTGTGTTCATGACCCAGCTATATACACTCTTTTCCTATGCCCATCCCATGTTGCCAAAGTTTATAAGCCATTTAAAACAGTGTTACCAAGAGTTTCTTCTTCTTCTGATCCTCCATGGGTTTCCCATTGTGATACCACTGGTAGTGTGGAGCTGGGATACCCAGGGCTGCACACTGGAGCTGTAGTTCCTTGCCCACTTTCACCTCCAACACAGTTGGGTTGATGACTATGACTGGTTCTCCTTGCCACAGTTCTGGGAGCAGGTCTAGAAAGCAACATTACAAATGAATGGCAATAGTGTCCTTCTCATTCGTCATCATATAGTAAGAAGTAGCTCCTCACAGCAAGGCTCCATGCCAGCAGGGTTGCAGAGCACCAAACCACAGCATAGTTCCCATCCATCCAGTGTACTTTGCTTTCACCTTCAAGGCATGGCCTGACTCCCAGAGCCTCTCACCATCCCAAAGCAAGCCTCTCCCTATCAAGCAGTTTTTGGAACTGCAACATATTTTCACTCTCCAGAACCCAATCCAAGTCAGGCAAAGTCTGGCCTGCAGCAGACTCCATTTCCCAGTAGCCCCTGCCCACATCACTGCAACCAGCTTTCTTGGAGACCCCAGCAGCGGCAGCACTGTGACAGCGAGGGATCACGGTTTCCATGGAGAGCAGTCCCAGCAGCGCTGGCAGGGAAGGGAGGTGCTCTGGACCTGGGATCTTGAGGTGGTGACAATGTGGTCCAGAGCCTGGGCAGAGTGGGCAGTGTACTGCGGCTGTGCCCTGGCTCCAGGCCACACTGTCACCACTGCAAAATCCCAGCCCCGACCCTGGAGCAACTCCCTGCCCAGCTGTGCACCCTGCCAGTGCTGCTGAGGCCAGTCTTCATGGAAACAATGGCCCCACACCAGAATAGCACCCTCACTCCTGGGGTCTCCATGGAAACTGGCCATAGCAACGTGGGCAGGGTCTGCTGGGAAATGAAGTCCAGCTGCTAGCCGGATCTGCCATTTTGCCCACCATTGGTCTACAGCCACCTACTTTTCTGAACACACCTCTCCATGGCACTCCAGCACCAAGTGAACATTTAAAAGCCCTATAGGCTTAAAGTTATCTTGTTTACTTTGTCCCAGTTTCTAAGACTTGCTATTTCCCCCGTCCCATTGCCGAGTTCAAATGTAGAAAGTGTTATAAACAGGAGGAGTCAAACACTTGTGGAAAGATGACAGGATTTAATTTACTCAGGAACACAGACACAGCTGTTTGACTTAAAGATGTTTGACTTAAAGATGGTCACTTAATTGAAGTCAGCTTTCCCTTGGTACCTCAATTTTATGGGCTGGCCCTACATATTGCCAGGGAAGATCCACAGGCCTGGAAGGTCTCTGTGTCCTAAGAGAAAGTGAAAACTCAGCAAAAGGATTCAGGTCAAATGCACTGGAAGGCAAGAGGGGAAGAAGAAGTGCTCGTACCTCTGGCAATATGGACCTCCACTTTCACCCAGTTAGAGAAGGTGAAGTTTCTTTGCAAGTCGTTGATCCTGCAGATGTACAGTTGGGTTTCTCTGGCAGTGATGAGCAAGTCTGGCTCGGTGGCACCAGTAATTTGGCAGCAAGCAGACTAAATAACGAAAGAAAATGCAGGCAGTGGGAAATAGCAACAAATCCTCTCTCTTCACTGGTATCTCTGTAACCACAAGACACCTGCAAGTTCTCAGGGAGGTATATTAAAGTAGAGAAGTCCCTGTCAGCTATGCTGATAGATGAGGCAGAGAAGGGTATCAGGCAAGCGAGCCCTTTTCACAGCTCTCAGCAATTCTTCAGCCTCAGAGCCCTACACAGTCATGGCAGCATCCTCCTAGACTCCATTCTTTTGGCTCTTTTCTTTCCCATCCTTCTGGTTTCTTGACTGGCCCAACCCAAACTCAGCTCCATTGTCCCACAGCACATCCAACAAGGCAGACCAAAGCAGCCCACTGGTGGGGAAAGAACTGATCAGAATGAGCTAAGGAGTCAGGCCAAACTGCTTCTGTGGCCTTGAACTTGGGGCTTTGGCCCACCTTGTTCAGTCACTCATCCCAGTGTTTTACTTCCTCAGCCAAGCTTTGGAGTGGACATAGGTGGTCAGAACTCATTATCTGGGCCTAGCCACCCACCCACTCCCTGCAACAAAAATGGCCAGCCAGGGCCAGTTGACCCTTTACCCAAGTGACCCAGGCAAGGAAGCATTTGGGCAACAAGACTCAACTTTGTACTCGGGCTGCCTCACCCTTGGCTTACCTCTGCTGGATTCTCTGGCTACCTGACCCGGCTTGCCTGTGGACCCTGAGAATGGTGACCCTTTAGCTCCCTAACCCAATTCTGGTGTGATCTCCCAGATATCTGACCTGGCTCACCTGTGCTGCCCAACCCTCTGGATCTCTGACTTAGTTCCCCAGACGGATCTTCTGGCTTCTTGTCTCCCCTACACTAGAACTCTACACACTCCACTCAGATCTTAGTTGCCTCTTCTGACCCTGGTTGAACCCCAGACCTAGCCACCCATGACCTGGCACAACTGCTGCCAGGTATCACTTTGTGGCGGAAGGGAACTGCTTTTTCCAGGCTGTGCAAATGTGCTGCAAGTAGCAATCCACTGAATGAAACAAGCAGGCAGAGCAGAGCACTCCCCTTCCTTTCGCTCCTGTTGTGTTCGCTGACCTTGTCCTAGAAGCAAGATTCATCCTAATAAGAAAGTATAGCCAAAAGCCCTGATTTAACAGGGGCCCTTTCCCTTGCTAAGAAGGGACTGCATGAAAACCCTGCTGATGTGAGACTGTTAGGAAAGGAAAGGTGATCATGCACATGTGTGCCTGTATATGCAACCTTGTGTACATATGAACATGTGTATGTGCATGTAGATGTAGACATGCAAAAGTGTGTGTGCATGTGTATACATGGAGGGGAGAATCTGCCAAGCAAATGGCCATTCCTCTCAGTTTCTAAGTGTTTTCACCTTACACGCTAGTGTAAAGTGAAAGAAAGAGGAAAGTGTCACCGTCCTCTAGTACTTCAACACCCAAACCAGTGACTCTCAACCAGGGTGCTGCAGCACCCTGGGCTGCCCTGAGATCCTTTCAAGGGTGCCCCAAGTTGCTACACAATGATAGCACTGTTAGGTGTGCAAACATGATTCACAAGCTAAACCCAGAGATTTCAAATAAGAATCTATAGAATTAAAAATATTCTAACTAGTTGTGGTCTTTGAGTTCTTTGCACAGAAAAAGTGCTCTATTATTTCCATAGACAAAAATATGTGAAAAAGAAGAGCAAGCATTTTCCAAAGGGTGCCTCAAGCCTTAAAATGTTGAGCACTACTAACCCAGACACTGCACTGAACTTGCAGCCTGCACAATAAATACTTGCAGCCTGGTAACCAAATACCAGACATTTTGTGTCACTGCCAAGTCCTGTGAGCACCTGGGGTCAGCTCTTCTCCCTACTCAGTGGGAGAGAAGGAGAGCCCTGCCGGAGGAGCTAGTCCCAGGGGGAATGATGACATGAAGCACCAGGCAGTGGAGGGGCGGGGTTTGGGAGCAGAGTAACAGCTAATTTCCTATGAAAGGGCAAAATCCATGCTCACAATCAAGGGCTCCTGCTCTGCGCAGTCAGGTACCCATAAACATCTGGTGGGAGGGATCTGATATCTCTCGGCCTTCACGCCTTCCCATCAGTCCATGCACTTTCCTGCCTCCCCCTCTTTCCTACCTGCTTCTCCTCAATGAGGTGACTTCAGTTTCTATGTGATGGCCCTTCTAGATCAGCTGCTTTCTTTCTTTTCACTTTCTTCCTTGCTTGGCCTCAGTCACTGAGCTGGCTCCTTCCTTCCCTTCTCCTGTCAAAGTCTGCTTCCCCTGGCTCTATTCTCTCAAGACCTGGCTGCCTTTCTCTGATTTCCATTGTACCTCCCTGAGCAATACCTCCCTCTTTTCCATCGCTCACACCTGCCATGACATGTAGCACACAAGCCTCACTGGGATTTTTGGCCTCCTCTTTCACATGCTAGCCTCTTTCTTCTCTGCTAACTCTGTGGTCTACAGGTTCAAGTCCTTCTTGTCTGTATCCAACTCTTGTTTTTCCCCACCTACAGGTTCTTGCTTTCCCTCTGCCTATGTTCTTATCTCTCAGGAAGCTGAACGCCTCTGGAGAAAATCTAAAACACATGGGTTAGGAGGGGGTGGGGATGGGGAATTCTCCACCTACTGGAAAATCCCCCTCCTTTCTCCAAATTCTGCTACAAATTTCCTTGCTGAACAAAACTGCTTATCTATTAATAAGTACCTAAAACATAATAAAAAGTGATAAATATAGCTAATATGGATTGTCAGAGGTAAATCATGCCAAACCAATATAAATTCATTCTTTGACAGAACAATTAGCCTGGTAGATAAAGTAGAAAGAAGTATATGCAATATACCTTCACTTTCCTACAGGTCTTGATACCATCCCAAGTCATTTTGTCATAAGCAAACTGGGGTATAAGTGAAAATCAAAAGCAAGTGGAAGCACAAGAGGTGAAAAACTGCTCTCAAAGGGGAAATATCAATGGTCCACTATTCCACTGGGCAGGTATCTCAAGTGGGAAATCTCAAAGCAGCTGGGTGTGGTCCTGTTCAGTATTTCAGTTAATGACTTGGATGACAGAACAGAGAGTACACTTATACAATATGGGGATAACACCCAAGTGGGAGGGTTTGCTAGCATGATGGAGGACAGCCTCAGAACTCAAAACGATCTTTACAAGTTGGAGAAATGGACCCAAATCAAAGACAAATTCAGTTAAAAAAAAAAAAAGGAGAGCACTACTGTTAGTCTGGAGAAATTAAATGTACAAATAAAAACAGGGAATAACTGGCTAGGCAGCAGTACTGAAGGAAAATGATCTGGGGATAAGTGTAAATCAAAAACTGAATGAGAAGCTGTTGCAAAAAGGCAAATTTCATTCTGGGAGCTAGCAACATCTGTGTCACAGGTAAGACATGAGAGGTAATTACTCCTCTGTACTTGGTACTAGGAGGCCTCACCTGAATACTACATACAGCTCTGGACATCATATTTTAAGCAACACAGACAACTTGCAGAGTTGAAAGGACAGCAACAAGAATAAGAGGGGTAAATAACATGGTCTTTGCAGAGCAGTAGAAAAAACTGAATTAGTTTAATGCAGAAAAGACAAGAGAAGGGGGACAAGACTATAGTAGGCTTGAAGTGATGTAGTAGCCATGATGGTCCAGGAAATATGCAAGAAGGCTTTTTTGGTGATCTCTCTTTTATATCAGAGATGTTAGACCAGCTTTCAGGCATAAAGTGCTCTTTTTCAGGTCTGGGAAAGAAACAAGGACAGCCTAAGCTTTATAACAGAGTTGTGTGTGTTAGCCAGAGAGCTGTAAATGACAAATCTCCTGGGAATCATAGAACCATAGATGAGTAGGGCTGGAAGGCACCTCAGAAGGTCATCTACCCCCAGCTCAGGGTAGGATCATCCCAGTTTAAATCATTCTAGACAAATGTTTCTCTAACCTAGTCTTAAAAACTTTGCAAACAATTATCTCAAACAACTATCAGGCACAACGCCCAACACATCAAACACACACTAACTTGCCACAGGTAAAGCCTGGAGAGGAAGGCACCGTCACTGTCCTGCCACGCTATAGAGAGGAAGTAGTTGCTAATTATTCTCAACAGATCCAAGGAAGAGGAGGATGTTACATTTCTTGCACAAGGTTAGGCAATAGGCACTAGCTGTCACAATGTAATCTGGCTTCTTTTCTCTTCATGTTGTGAATTTTCCATTGTAAAAGGTGAATTTCAATATGATAATATTTTTCCATTACATACAAGAAAGAAGGGGTTAGTGTGAAGTGTGGCAGAACGTAGGGCAGGGTAGCACCTTAGAGATGTACATGTTCAGAGAAAAGGTTTTAATAAAGAAGATCATGACCAACTGTTTTTTTGGAGGGGGGTTTGTGGAAATGGAAAAAAGACAAGAATAAATCAGCTTAATTTGCAGCAAAAGTGATTTGGCTTGGATATCAGGGAATACTTTCTAACTATAAGCGTAATGAAGCACTGAAGCAGGCTGCCTCATGATCACTAAAGCCTTTTAAGAACCGGTTAGACAAACTTCTCTCAGTGGTGGCCTAGGTATCAGTGACCCTTTCCCAGTGCAGGGGGGTTCCTGCCTCAGTACAGAAAGCATGGCTTCTTCGAGTCCCTTTTATCCCTCAATTTCTCTGAATCTACTCCATGTTTCTCTGCTCCTGTATCCCCAGCTACTACAAACCTGTCCTCTCCTTTCAGCTCCCCAACCTCAGACCCACGGTCTTTCCTTGTTCCTGCCCCTTGGCTACTTTGCCTTAGCCGATTTCAAATTGCTTGCAACTGCAGTATTCCTTCACTCCTTGCAGTGGGCCCCTTGCTCCAACCCGTCCCAGCTCTTCTCCATGCAACCAGTTATACAGGCAGCCACTCAGGCATGGAGGCTTTGCAGTCCCAAGACTAAGAGGCGTTCTCTTCCTTGATCATTTCCAGAGCTGCCATAAACATGGTTTAGGGAGAGGGAGCTCTCTCTCCTGCAGTCAGAGATGGGACTGGATTTCTCTGGCCTTACCTGGCGCTGGGAGAACCACTGATACCGCAGGGAAGTGCAGGCCTCCGCTCTACATCGCAGAGTGAGAGAGTAACCGGCAGGGACGGAGGCAGAGACTGGCTGCTCGGTGATCACAATGGCTACGTGGAAACAGAAGCAGCCCTGTTAGGAAACTCAAGGGGCAGACAAAACAGCAGAAGAGGGGCCTGGCACGCAGGGCCCTCACCCATTCAGGGTCTTCTCTTTGCTGTGGAGCAAAGGGGGCCGAGGCACAAGGCAGGGCACTGTTTTCTCGGGTATTTGTTTGGTGCCAGATTGAGGTCTGTCCCCACCTGGGTGTGATGGAAGAAAGGATGGTACCAGGAGCCTTCACTCAACACCTAAGGGGCAGGGTACCGACTGCAGTCCCTGAGCATGGGCCCTGGCAAGAAGGGGCAGGCAGGGGCCACAGGCTTGCCTTTCTCTGTGACACCTCATTGAACTGGCCAGGCATATGACAGGGGTGCTGAAGAAACAGATTTTGAAAGCCGACCGGCACCCAATGCCTAGGATATGGCACAAACCCAGAGGGTTTAAACACCTCTGGACCACAGACCTGTTTGATCTGGCTGACAAAGCAGGCCTCATTGAGGCCTTGTATATGCCCCCTCCAAGCCACACCTGAGAACTGCACCCTATCTACTCAGGCCTCCTCAGCAGGCACCAGGGTCCTGGAATGAAGCAGTGTAGATGGTTTAGAGGCCACTATGAGCACACGCTCAGAGGCACGCTCAAGCTGTGCATCCTGGGGGTGCTTCTTGGTGCACACTCATGGGATGCACTAAGTTGGCTAACCTGTCTAGTGTCTGAGTACTGGCATGTGCTGAGGGGAACCAAACAGACAGTGTGCGCCTCTCATCAGTGCTCCCAGGCTTGCTAGAGTCCCTCCCAGGCCCTCCACAACTCAATAGGCCCTAGTAGCTTAGCAATATAGAGTATATGGCAGGCAGCTGGTATGAAAACATCCATTGTGTCTCCACACTTAAGCCCAAGTTGAGTTTAGGAAGAGAAACAACACTATTGTTCATCACTGACATTCAAAAGTCATGAGTCAGATCCCCAAAAGCCTAAAATTGACTCAAATATCATCAGAAGAATTAAACCACAATGAATGCAGTTTGTTCCATTTGTCTTCTGGTACCTTTGGTGCAAGGGAGTTCAGGGCTCAGGTTTTCTACATTTCCTCTGCAAACAAGGTGTAGGTAGAAATTTGTTTTGTATTTTAAATGGAAGCAAAGTGTCTCCCACCATTGTGTGCCTATAGCAGCTGGGGCTTTAAGACACCAAGAATTGGATAATCTTCCACCTAGTACATGCCTAAGTGCAATCCTAATACCCTGCTCAAGATTCTAAAAAACACCAGGACTCCTTTTTTTATAATACACCATCATCTTAGCCTTGAGACTAAGTCACCAAAACTAAATCAGCAGGAAGAGACCCACCTGCCTTCTGCATTAACTGTTTTTCAGGGACTAAGGCTAGGTGGAATGGGATGGCCCTTAGGCAGTCAAGTCTACTTAGATGCCTATTAGGTGAAGAAAGTTTTGTCCCCAAGTCTCAAGAGACTCACTGTCTCACTTCAAGGCAGCAGCATAAGGATGAGCACTTCAACCAAGCCGATAAGCTCTGGGGAGCAGGAGAGAGATGTGGCAGCTACTACAAGCTGCAGCGAAGGCAGAAACTGTCTTCAAACTTTGCCAAGGTGCTGCTCACCTTTCAGCATCGCTTAATGGGCAACTTGTCCTTCCCAGGGCACAGGCAAGAGCCCAGCCTCTGCAGCCATGCGCTTCACTCCTGGTGGCTCTGCCGTCTAGGAAACAGCACCTGCCTCTGGAAAGAAGCAAAGAGTTCTTGTAAAATAGGAAACCCTTGGCACCTGTGGCAGCAAATCAAACAGAGGCAGCTGGGTGTTGCCTGATCCATCCTCACTTGTACCCCAACATGAAGTAGGAGCAAGAAGTCACCCACTTACTGCTACAGTGGCCCTATGCCCCCTTTACCTTGGCTACAGAGAAGCAGCCATATGCTCCTCACAACCAGAAGGAGAAGGTGGAACAGAGACAAGTGAGTGGCACCGGGAACATATGGCCTTAGCTCTCCTAGATGAGGAGAATGTGGGGGTGGAAGTCAAGCAGAGTTGAGAGGGGGAAAATGAAGGTGCGGCTCAGATCACGGGAGCCCAGAGATCTGATAGGGAGGAATGATAGTAAGGAGGAATTAAGGCTCATCAGAAATGGGTTAGGCAAGGAGATGGAGGGGGAGTCAGAATTGTTCAGGGAAAGGGGTGTGGAGATGTCCTGATTTCTACCAAGGGGAGAGAAAGTACCGAGCTTTGTTACAGAGGACCTCCTGGAGCTAAATAAGATAGGAGATGGGGACAAGAGCTGGGCAGCTAGGGCCCTGCTGTTCAGCCTGCCTTCCCCCAGTGCCTATAGCTTTACTTGTCTCCCCTATCCCCTTCACCCACAATTTTCCTCTCAACTAGCCTCTGTCCCTGCAACTGCTCCATCCAGTGTGCTACAAGCCTGGACCTACAGCAGCTTAGAGCAACTATACTAAACTGGTACTTCAGCCACACCATAGACATGCTCCTTATGTCAAGGAGGTGGGCATAGGACACTTGGATGATAACATCAGGGGAAATCTTAGCTGGACAGATTAGTTGGCTTCACCCCCTGTGGGCTGGGCACTATGTGGGCATGCAGTCTGTTGTAAAACTGCCGAAAGACAGGTCTTGCAGATCACATTCAGCCCTGGGGAACTCTCATGGTTTCAGTGGAAGCACTCCAGGGAACAGCATGGCTCAGTCACAGAATCACGGAAAATTTGGGTTGGAAGGGACCTCAGGAGGTCATCTAATCCACCCCCTTGCTCAGAGCAGTACCATCCTCAACTACATCATTCCAGCCAAGCTTTTGTCTACCTGGGTCTTAAAAACCTCCAAGGACAAAGATTCCAGCACCTCTCTGTCCCAGTGCTTTACCACCCTCCTAGTGAGAGAGTTTTTCCTAATATCCAACCTAAACCTCCTTGCTGCAACTTGAGATGATTGCTCCTTGTTCCGTCATCTGTCACCACTGAGAACAGTTTAGCTCCTCCTCTTTGTAACCACTCTTTGGGTCTGTCTACATGTGCAATTAATGTGTATCAATAAACTCTTGAGCTAATTGAGCCACAGTTTTTTGCTCCCAGACATGCTGTTGGAACATGTTCGCAGGAGCAAAAAACTCCAGAGCATATGGCATTATTTGTGCACAGCGTGTGGAGCCCAGTCAGAGCAACCCAGGCTGGCAGGGGACCTGGGGGTCAGCCTGCCAGCCCAGGGCTCCTCTGACTGGGCTCCACGTGCTACGGAGGGGCTGGCTAAGGCACATATGCCCATGCAGCTAATAAACTCTGCAGCAAGGTTGTACAGGGTCGTACTTATTTTTCAAGTACTACCTTGCTGAGGATTTTTTTCATGCACAGCAGCACACATGTGAACGCTGCCCTAGTTGGCTGAGGCACAGGGTGCTTCAGTGCAGGCTAGCCAGCAGGCAGCCCCCACACTGAAGCACCCCAGCCAACTGCTCCGTAGCACATGGAGCCTGGTCGGAGCAGTTCTGGACTGGCAGAGTGACCCCCGGCTCAGCTAGCCCCACACTGAAACACCCTGTGTTCCAGCCAGCCAGGACATGTGCTGCTGTGCTGCTACACATGCGCTTCTACACATGAAAAAATTCTGCAGCAGAGTATATACAAGTATTAACCTGCTGCAGAGTTTATTAGTAATAGGGGTGCACATGTAGACACTGAGACATTTACTGCACAGTTAATTAGTCAACTACACAATAAAAATCTCATGTAAACGTGCGCTTCAGGTAATTGAAAGCTGCTATTAAATCTCCTCTCAGTCTTCTCTTCTCCAGACTAAATAAACCCAGTTCTCTCAGCCTCTCCTCGTAAATCATACAGCCCAGCCCCACAACCATTTTCGCTGCCTTCCACAGGACTCTCTCTAGATTGTCCACATACTTTCTGCAATAAAGTGCCCCAAACTGGACATAGTACTCCAGATGTGGCCTCACCGGTGCCGTATAGAGGGGAATAATCCCTCAATCTGCTGGCCACACTCCTACTAATGCAGCCCAGTATACTGTTAGCCTTTTTCGCAACAAGAGCACACTGCTGGCTCATACTCAGTTTATTATCCATTGTAATCCCCAGGTCCTTTTCTGCAAAACTGTTGCTTAGCCAGTCAGTCCCCAGCCTGTACCAGTGCATGGGATTGTTCCATCCTAAGTGCAGGACTTTGGACTTTGTCCTTATTGAACCTCATGGCATTTCTTTTGGTCCGGTCCTCCAATTTGTCAAGGCCCCTCTGAATTCCAGCCCTGCCCTCCAACATATCTACTACTCCCCCTCCCCCCCCCACACTTGGTGTCAGATTATCAGCGAGGTTATGATTACAATTGCTGTTGCTATATTACTATTTTGAATAGCTCCATAGATCCATCTGGCCTAGCATATTAGTAGAATGAAACATAAAACACTCCAACAGGCTACAATTCATGAAGAATATCTATGAATTTTTAAACCAGATATTTTATTACAGGCCCAGTCCCTGCCTGCACTCACTGCTGTGGCTATAAAGCAGGTCCTTTGTGCAGTTAAGCTTCTAGCTTTTAAAACAGGGACTGTGTTAAGACAGCAGCATGATCAGCTTTGCTAACAGCTCCATCATATTAAGGCTCTCAGATGCACTGGTGATGGACTCACAATTAGTGCCTGTCAGAGGCACTCAGTCCCGGTTGGCTCAGAAGCCCCCTGAGCAGTCAGCATTAAGGAAAAGAGTAGCAACATATCCCATACACACCCCTCAGTGAACTGCAGCAAACACGCTCCAGTTTAAATTTTTAAAACCCAACAGCACATTATAATACTGTAGTACAAGGGTTGCATTAGTCACAGCTGCAGGAAAGATTACCTAACACAGGCCGTCAAAAGACAAGAAAGCTTTGATAACCTTTTCTGTGAAGAGCCAGGGGGGGCAGGAGGGGAGGTTTAAGTAGAAGCCAAGGGATCCAAGGTCAGAATATCTCTGACCTAGAAAAATGATACACATGTACAACTAACAGTGACCCTGACACTATAAGTATTTAGATAGGCAAGTGCTAGTACAGTAAATGGGGGAACAGGACAACTGAACTCAAAGGAACCAGATTCACATACAGGGCAGCCCGAGGGCAAAGGGGAGGAAGAGACGGTCAGGAATGTGTTGAAGGGGTATAAATGGCCTTTAAACTGAGTGTGCTGCTAACATTTCTTGTTAGCTACAGCCATGACAGTGCTATATTCATCTTGTTTAAAAATCAAAAAACGTAATGACCAGAGTTTTGTTTATAAAATCCTTCACCTTAACAGCAAGTATGGATTGTGTTTTTTCTGACAGGCAGTAGCACAACCTTAATGCTTCCCACATGTTGCTCAAGACAATGCCAGAAGACGTAAGGAAGCGGTGTAAGCTTTGCTTTGTTTTATGCTGTCCTACCATATGGTGATTTTAATAGAATGATTGCAGCAATACTGAAACACAAACCTCCGACTTTCTCCTGTCCCCAGCTTAGGCCTCAGGGCTGGGAGGAGCTGAGAGCATCTGCAACTTGGGTCCCACTTGTGATCGGAAAGTATCGTTTCTCCCATTTCAGTGCTTTCAGATCCCTTATAACTTTCTGAACGCACCAGCATTCATCAGCCAGTGGTTAGAGAGATGGCCTCAGGTCTGCTAGAGAAACACCCCTGTCCCTGTCAGTCCCTGCCAGACAAGCAGGGGATTCTGACTCTCCCACAAGTTACGCCAAAGCCAAACCCCGGCGTCCAGCCGGCAGGGCAGCGTGCCCAGGCAGGGAGGCTGCCAGGAGGAATCACAGAGGCCGCTCATGTGCCTCTTTCTAAGTTCTTCACTGCGCAAAGGAATATGAAAAGCGCTACAGAGAGGAGGAAAGAGACCGGTTCTGCCCGGGAAAAAGCACTAGGGGACTTACCAGGCGGTTAGCAGCCCCTTCACAACCTGCTCCTCGGAAAGGTTCTGACTGTACTGAACATCGGGGATCCAGCACTTCCTCATTTCTGCAGTGACTTGGTGAGGAGTCTCACACCAACACACCAGGCTGAGTCACTAGCCAATCCCAAAACAAGCCTAAGCGCAGAAAGTGAAACTGGGGGAAAATTCAGACTGCCAGCCAGTCTCCACCCTCTGAGTGAGACTCTTTGGAGCTAGCTCAGGAAGCAACACCCCGTGTTAGCCCCGTGTGAGCGGACATCTCTTCACAGGCGACTTGAACACATTTCTCTGTCACAAGCTGCCCCTAGCAGGGGATTTCCCAGCCACATTCAAAGACTGCCTATGAATCAGCACTCAGATTTCTTCTTTTAGCTCAATATTTCTTAAAGGGATAATGAGCTATAACAGTAGCAGCCATTAGCCACAGTACTGCTCACAAGCTACCGCACAGACAGACATGCTCACAGAAGCCCTCCACGATTCCTGCCCAGCCACAACCTCTGCTCTGCCTTCTGACAAAACCTCCGTATTTCTGAGCTGACAAGCAAGTTATGCAAGGGAATAATGTCGCTTGTCACTTTTTTACTTTGCCGCAACCAGAATGTACAGATTCCAAGAGGGTAAAGAGCAGGATGCAGAACCCGCTGCAGGAGACACTGCCTTAAGGTCAAAACATGGAATTTCGGCTCTACAGAAAATGCTGACATTTCATAAAAAGCTTCTGTCTGGTCTAGAACAAGCGTTACAATTTTCAAAATTCCCAGCAGAAGGGAAACTCCATTCTGTTCCCATTCCTTTTTCATTTCACAAGAACCAAAGCATTTTGGCTTTTGGAGCTGGCTGCTGGCTGCCTCAAAATTTCCTGGGCCCTCTTGACTGCCATAGATTCCTTCTGCAGCTCCTGGGGCCTGTGGAATGGGAAGCCTACAGTAGAGATCTCCAGCCATAAGTGTCAGAAAGGCTGGGTTTTCAGCTGGATGGCAAGTAGCTGAGAAGCCCTGTAGGAGCCAGCTTGACCCAGGTGTAGAACTTGGGGTCTCAACCCCAAGAGAGAACTGGCTTGAACTGTGTGTTTGAAGTGTCCAGATTTCATCCTGCACATGGGGGATCCAGGTGCTAGGAGCTGAGTCCTGGCTACAGCTGGAGCTCCAAGGAATTCCAAGGATACCTGCACATGCCAAGATCCCGACCATGAGACAGGCCAGCTGAGCAACCCATTAGACAAATTGGAAGACACTTCCCTGTGCAGGGCAAAAGTTTATCAAAACCAAGATGCTTCTGTGTATTCTTTCAGTTCTGTCAGATCTGCATTCTCTGAATGCTTTGTCAAAAATTCCCCACCAACTCTGCCAAGAAATTGAGAGGACATTAAACCTACGCAAGAGAAGCTGCGACCACCATGCTCTGGAGATAATGCAGGTAGTGGCTGCAACTAGGTTTGGAGAAATCTCTAACCTGAGACACCTTGGAGTGCTTCATAGCTCTGCTCATGCAGTCTAGCTTCTCAGAGGCAAAGCCCTAGTTATGACATACAGTGCCTACATCTTCATCTGGCCCTTGCCATAACCTCTCACAGTTGGGACTGTAGCTTGTAGACAAGGCTGGGTCAATAGGTCAGGTCTCCACTTGGTTTATATATTGTAATTCTTTTGATGAGTCAGTGTGGTGGTGGCCTGCTAGTTCCAGCACTCCCATCTCTGAAGGGTTTTGTGGATGAATGCTGGCTCCTGCATTTCCTCAGACAAGAGAGATGACCAGAGGGGCTGGAGTGACACTCCTGCTGGGTAAACTGCCTCCCTCTCTAGGCCATGGGACACCAGTGGGAGGATAGGGGAACATGGCTGCACCACTTTCACATCCAGTAGTGGACCAGGAATGGGGCGAGGGGGCTGTGCCTCCCCCCCCATGCTTTGGCTGCATCATGGATGTGCAGTGAGCTCTGATGGCTCCTCACCAAAGCTCTCCACAGTACTGTTGGCTGGGGTGGGGACATTGAGGGGTAGTGAACAGAACTGTGGGAGAAATAATAGCACGTGGGAGGGCAGGGGATGGTATAGAAGGCAGGGAAAGGGGCTTTGCCAGGGAGACAGGCACTGTGTGAATGAGGGTGCCTATGGCCAGCCTCCCAGTGTCTCACCACTGTACTGGCTTCCCTGTGCCTCTGCTGCAGCAGTAAAGCTTCAGTACCTAGTGCAGTAGATGCAGCAGCACAGGAGGCTTCTAAACACCATTGCTTGGTGCAAAGGGTCGGAGCCGCCCACCCCAGACCCCTGCCTGGGAACATTTTTTGCTGTCTCTGCACATTTTGTCTTACACTTCAGGTCCCATTTGTATCTCAGGCCTACTCATTGCTCACTAAGACCCCTGACCCTGCACCTCAACAGAGCCAGTGTTACTTCCTCACGGTATCCACCTTGCCCCATAATCACCTTTCATGCTTTCCACTGAATCATGCTCATCTCCCCTCATCCCCTTCCTACAAACCTCCACTCTCACCTATTTCAGAACCTCCTTCATCCCAGCCCACCTCTGCCATTTCATTGTTGGGATTTCCTGAACTTATGGAATAACCTCCCTCTCTTCACAGCAAGGACAGTCACATATCCTGGTAAATTTACTTGGTAAACTTGCCTACGTGTTTCACATCAAAAATTAAAATGATCCTGCGCTTCAGGTAATTAAACTTGTGAGCCAACTGCAAATTAAAGCTCTGATCCAACAGTATGCTCCTGATGCTTTGTGCTGCTCTGGTGAGGCAAAGTTCTCATAAAGCTGGTTTAGCTGGCCAATACACTCTGAAGCCTGTTAACTTGACCACAAAATTTATAAACAAGAAGATCTAAGGTTGATACATCACGTCTTCAGCTGGGTGGAGGCCATGCCTGGTCGCATTCTATTTGGATTCTTTTACAAGGGTTCATGTAAGACAGTCATGTCAAACGTGGCCCCCAGGCTGGGTCCAGCCCATAGACCTGTGTCATCTGGCCCACAGCCTTGATGGTAGGGACCTTCCCGTGGCTGTAGCTAAGTGCCCAGGTGAGAGCCAGGGCTCTGGAGCTCCAGCAGCATCAAAGGAAAGAGCCTGGCACTGCAGCTTTTTCCCATGGCAGCAGCCAAGAGCCCAGGTGAGAGCTGCAGTGTTTGAGCCCCAGCAGCTCTGTGGGAAGAAAAGCGGTGCTGCAGTTTGTTTCCACACTGGTAGGCAAGTGCACCCAGGACGCTGGGCATCTTCCCACTGGACCACAGACTGGAAGGAGTGGGGCGGACATGCACCATTCATCCGGCCTATGACCAAGCCCACACCACTCAGCTGGCCCAGGGGCCACACATTTGATACACCTGATATAAGACATTTGAAATAATGGTAAAAAATCCAGACAAACCATTGTATTTGCTTGTTGTCTGACTTAGCTGAATGTCATCTACACTGCAACACAGGGGTCTCAGCTTAGCAAGAGACTGAAAGCAGTAGGGCTGTGCACGGCTTCCGACAGAGCTCTGGATCCGGAGAAGCTTTGGACGCTTTGGGGTCAGAAGCAGCACGTCTTGGTTGGAGCGCTGCCTCGTTCGGCTTCCTGAAGCGCTTCAGAACCGCCTTGGAAATCCGGCCATAGGGCATAATGGGGATTCAATAACATATCTATAACTTTGTTTTTTGTCTGATTTGGATAAATTTTCAGTGATGGTAGACTCTGCAGAGAGAATGAAGACCGCCAAGTTTCAAGAAGATTGGTAAGGAGTTTGGGGAAAACAGCACCCCAAATTCTTGAAAGTAAAAATCCTGGCATATCTATGTGTTACAACACAGGACGGGTGAAAACTGCAGACGTGGTAGCTCTTGCTGAGGCCACAAAGCCTGCCAAGTTTCAAGAAGATCGGGGCAGGGGCTTGGGGGGAACTGCCCCACAAGCTGCTGACAGACAAAACTGGTGCCCTGGGTGCTGTGGGACTGACTGTGTCTGCCTTGGGGCGGGAGGACAGACACTGCTGCAGGCCTGGCTGCTGAGCTGCTGTGTTACCAGTTACCAATCACTCAGTCACGATTCACTCAGGGACCAGGGACTCGGGGACCAGCTCAATACACAGGACCTAGCTACTATGTAACGACTTAACGAGCAGCAATTAGCACCTACAAAACCAGGCTAAGGAGAGGAAAGATTCAGTACAGACAATCCAGTGCCCCGAGACAGACACAGTCTTGGCACGAGTTTTGCCTGCCAGGGCTCAGGGTGCAGGACCCCAAAACCCCCCTGCACCGATCTCCTCCACAGCTGACAGGTGTCACAGCCAGGGTCACCATCCCTGCAGCTGTCACCCCGCTGTGCCTTAGCACACGCAGTGTCACCCATGGCACAAGTTTTGCTTGTCCGCAGCTTGAGGTGTGGTCCCCTCAAACCCCTGCACCGATCTTTTTGAAACTTGATAGGTTTCATGCACTTAGCAGAGGCTACCATTCTGCAAGTTTAATCCAAATTGGACAAAAAAACCCCGAAGTTATAGATATTTCATTGATTCCCCATTATATCCTATGGCCGGATCTCCAAGGCGACTCCAAAGCAGTGTACATGTGTCTGTGTGCGTGCATGCGTGTGTACGAGCAAATTTAAGTTCTGAACATACAGCTGTAGCAAAAAAATTCTTAGGATAATACCGATGAGACAGAAGCAGAGTTCTGGGTTGAGGTTCTTAGTAAATTTACAAAGCAAAGGGCTAAGCGAGCTGGAGCAAAGCACAACAAAAGCACAGTAGGTGCGACAAAATGATTTGAGACCACCTGACATTAACATAGCAAACTCTGCCTTTGCAACATAATAGGCACAAATAGCACTAAGTAGAGCAGTTTCCCAAAATGTTGATACCTTGGGCACACATTTTTTTCTGGATTAAAATTGGCAGCACACTTCACTCTTATACCCTATATATGTAAAACTTAAGTAGTAGTACCTAACCTTTTGGATCCACAGGCCAGATGAGCAATGCTGGGTTGGTCCACAAGCCAGATCTGATCCATTGCTTTGATCCTGCCACATGGGTTCAGCCCAGCCAGGGTCTAATCCTTGTGCATGGGGCTGGGAAATTTGGCAGTGGGGGAACCGTGGCAATGTCAAATACTACCACTTCTCCACTACCACATTTCCAGACCCATGAGGAGGCCCTGCAAGCCAGATGACACGTCTCCTGGGCCAGCTCTGATACTGATAACATATAATTTTTTGTGGCACACTAGTGTGTTGCACAGGTGTGGACAAAATGCAGCCTGGGGGCCAGATGCGGCCCACCAGGCCATTCTATCCGGCCCGCGGGGCCCCTAAAAAATTTAGAAAATTAATATTAATTTGCCCTGGGCTGCCTATTATGTGGCCCTCGATGCCTTGCCAAAACTCAGTAAGTGGCCCTCTGCTCAAAATAATTGCCCGCCCCTGGTGTTGCAGCACATCCTTGGGAATCACTGAAGAAGAGTTTGAAACAGCAGAACATCAAAATGCCACATGTGTTTGGATAGAAGAAATCATTTACACAGACAATCAAATGTGTGTGCAGCATGTTTATAGAATGGATACAAAAAGATTCTGAAAGGTTTAAGGCAGGTGTCTTAAAGGATTAAGACAAATATTATACAGTACATTGATGTTGCTTTGAGTGTGCCCTTAAGAACACATGCATCAAGGAAAGCATTAAGATACAAGGTAAATAATTAACTTGGTAGGGTAGTGAAATAACATGTTATTGTCAGCTCCTGAGATTTGTTAACGTTTGTGGGCATAACTGCCGCACTCCATTCAGGATAAACATAAAAAGAAATTAAGCTCCGATAAGGAATAAATACGTGAAACAAAATGAGCCACTGCCCCAAGCCCAGCCACACGAAAGTTCAGTCAGGGAATGGGAGCAAGGTGGATAGAGGGATTTCACTGAACACCTGAATGCAAACAAAGAAAGGCTATGTACTTTTTGATGGAGCTGCAATAATAGAGAAACAGTGGAAGCAGCAAAGGTAAATGCAGGGAAGGAAGCAACATGGTCACACTGACAGACAGAGAAGAATTTGTAATGTGAACCAGAGAAAAAGCAGAGAGGGAGAGGGAGAGAGAGAGATTTTGGGTACAGTGCTGTCTGGAAAGAAGTTTGGAATCACACCCAAAAAAACCAAAACCTACCTCCTGTCTTTTGTTCTCTTACAGAACTAGGTCAAAAAACTCACTGACTTCACCACGAATTTCTCCTCCTTAGAGAAACAACCCGCAAGAACTCAAACATTGGCTAACTGGTCTGGTCAAAGTAACATTATTCAACCCACGCAACCGATTGTAACTGCCATACTACAGGATTATTGTCCCATGGCATGTGTTTCTAAGGCCCTGAGTAAAACCAAAGAGAACCACACTCAAATTGAAAAACAAATTCTGGCAATTGCTATAGCTTGTGAGTGACTTCATCAATATATGAGTAAAAATGGACTGTAACAGAAACAGACCATAAACCACTGGGAATTCTATGACAAAAACTGCTGTGCAATGCACTGCCTAGACTTATAAAATGACAACAACATTGCAGAACTACTTGTTAAAAGTGAAAAGCAGACCTGATAAGGTGTTTCTCTTAGTGAACATGCTTCCAAGCTTTCCTCTGACAGTGAAAAAGGATCTGACAAGTGTGAACAAAGAACATAAAACGATGCAGCTTTTCAAGAGCTTGAGAGCATGGACTGCATTTTGGCCACCTACAACTCTTTATGTCACCCCAGCAGCATAGAGGGGCTGTAGCAGCTCCATGAGAAATCTCCCTGTCACAGGAACAACATTAGGCTGGCAGAGACAGAAGTGTCTATGCTGCTGGTGGTGGACAGACTGACTGGAGCATTAGGTGCTACAAGCTGGACCTGGGTTCTTCTTTGGCATATAGCTGCTTCCAGGGGTGGATCCAGGGGGATGCACTGGTGCACTTGCACCCCACTTTTGATTCCTGCTTCACCCAAAGTTTAAAAGCAACTGCCTGGCAGTGGCAGCATTATTTATAGTGCTGAGGGAGTTAATTGACTTCATGGCTCATTGTAATCTGCTTGATCCCTTCTAAACTCTTCTTTCCATGGGTGTTAATGTGTTAATGACCCTCTCTTCTTTTTAATGAACTTGATGTTTCACATCAGTCAAGCTATCCAATTCTGCTGTCTGTTCTCTGCTCCTAGTAACGAAGCTCCTATTTCACAGCCTTTCAGATTGTTTTTAACTCATTCCAATTAAGTTATATTTGTTCTTGCCTCAATCTTAAACTGAATAATACAGCCCTAGGCCCCTAATATAGTAGTAAAGTTTCTAGTTAATTTTTAACTGAAGACAATGATGTGTTGTTTTGTATGGGATGATGCACCTCACCATCTGCACCCCCATTTTTTAAATTCTACATCTGTCCATGGCTACCTCTATCCCACCCCTCCCTTGTACTAGGCTTCCAAAAAGAGATGCAGAACAGGATCTGGAATAGAAATTCTAGATGGATGCTCAAAAGAAAAAACTCAGGCACCACCAAGCCTGAGTGTCACCAGGACCAAGAAGATGAAATTGCTGAAGTGATAGTATTTCATTAAGGATGATGTTAATCAGTACCATAGCCCATGGGGACAGGAATGCTAAACAGAAGGCATACTGCCATTGAGGTATTGTGAAGCATAAGAATAGAACCTAAAATGACCTCCTCTGACCAGTAACACAGGCAGCCATCAAAGGCAAGATGTCAGATATTCAGCTGGTGCCAAGTATGGCTCCAGTGCAACCAATCTGAGGACATGATCTATCCAAGTGAGATGTTAAGAATGCAGAGGAAGCAGAATGGAGAAGAATCAGTCAAAGTGCATGATAATCCAGATTGCATTTGGGCCAAAGATGGTACAAATCCATCTGGATTAAATGGGAAAACCCACCTCTTATTTGTGGATTAGTACTCACATGTTTTTAAACTGTTCTGTTAAATAACATACTGCATAGCAATTTAATAACTCAATGCTAATAGAAGTTTGCACACTGAAATTTTAGCTGCTTTAATAACAGATGGTGGTGCACTATTCATTAGTAGCTGAATTAAGTAAGTCTCTTCAGTATAGCAGTTCAAGCACTCTGTGTCAAACTGTTATTATTATATAATAAAATGGCTAAGGAGAAAAATCAGGACCCATTGTAACAGCTGACCATCTTTGTGGATTTGAAAGAATATTGAAACCCATGCCAGTGTTCTGTAGGACCATGGATTCAGAGGGTTCTGCATACAAGGACAAAACTTGGGGGCAACATTTAATAAGCTGCTTGAACCAAAGATGATTAACCCTAAAGTTATTGCAAGAGAGCTATTCACCAGGAAATGGAAAAAAATGCTGCAACAGGAATGCTAAACAGTTAGCTTTGTTGCAAGCAGGCAGAATTTTAGATTACAAACAGGAAGTGGGTGTATCATTCATGTCATGGTCATAGATCATAATTATCCCTGAAGGTCAGTCCTAAAAGGGGAATTACTAGAGCAGATTATAAAACACTGAGTTTTGAAACATCCGGATGAAGAAAGCATCAATGGCTAGCAGCTAACATGGATTTAAGAATGAATCACATCAAACCAACTTGATTTCCCTCTTTGACAGGGTAACTAGTTGGGCGGTTGAGGGGAATGCATTGGACACGATATATTTGTATTTTCTAACATCCCACCCCCCTGCAAATATGACATGCACCTTCTGTGTGGAAGGCAGACTATAGAAAAATGATTTTTCCAGAGTCATGGTCTAGGGCCGGCTTTTTCTTGGAGATATTGTTCTGCAAAATGGCTAATGCTTCTCTCAGCCAAAAAGCAGTACGGGTGGATTCCAGTGTTTCATAGCTGATGCTAAATTGGCAGCAGATTTTTGCTGCTCAGCCAAAAACTATTGCCAAGTCACTACTAGAAAAGAAAGGGTTAGCATGGCTGAAAGAGAAGAAGCAGACATTTTGCAGCACAGCCTCCCCATACATCTGCTCCTCCATGCTTCTATTCCAGCAAAGAAAGTCAACTTCCCAGCTTAAGACATGTACCCCAATTTTGGAGGGCTGTTTTTTGGTGGAAAGGTACATGTGGTATGCGAGTAAAGGTGGTATTTAGGATTTAGTCCGACTTTTAACACAGTCCTTAGTGACTGGGGGAAATGCAGACTGGGTAAAAATACCACTAGAGCAGGGGTCAGCAGTGGGCAAAGTGCCAAAAACACCCATAAGCTCTATCTGTAAGATGTTGGCGTGCCAGGGATGGATGGTGAGGGAGCTGTGAGGGGCCTGATCCTTGTTGTGGGAGCACAGCCTCGGCCCCTTCCCTACCATCTGCCCCGAGGTGTGTGCGCCAAGCAAAATGCCTTCACATGCCACACTGGCATGCATGCCCGGGGTTTGCCTTCCCCTGCACTAGATCAATACATAATTGATTTAATATCTGCATGCAAAGACTAGCTATAAATTGAGCAATGTCAGAATGGCAGGAGGTCTCAAGTGGGTTTCCACCAGGGTCTCTTCTGGGTTCAATTTTGTTTAATATTTTTATTAAAGACTTGGATGGAGGAATAGAGAACTTACCAAACAGATTTGCAGATAACACAAAATTGGGAGGGACCACAAATGCTTTGAAGGAGAGGATTAGAATTATAGAGGAGCTTGATGAATTAGAGAGCTGGGCTACAGACCATAAAGTGAACTAAAGCACAAATAAATAATGGGGGGAACTGTCTCGAGCAAGGGCAGGCAATTATTTTGGGTGGAGGATCGCTTACTGAGTTTTGGCAAGCCATCGAGGCTGCATGACAGGCAGCCTGGGGCAGATAAATATTAATTTTCTAAAATTATTAGGGGCCCCGCAGGCTGGATAGAATGGCCTGGCAGGCTGCATCTGGCCCCTGGGCTGCATTTTGCCCACCCCTGGTCTAGAGAGTAGTACTGGAAAAATATCATGGGGTTATAGCAGATGATAAAGTAAACATGAGTAATCAGTGTGATCCTATTCCAAGAAAAAGCAAATTTGGGGCTGCATTAACAGAAGAACTGTACACAAGAGAAATGAGTCAATAGTACCAGTATAGTCACTAATGAGGCCTGTGCTGGAATATTGTTTCTGGTTCTGGATACCACGTACAATAATGTTTATAAAAGGATTCGAATGCAAGCCATGTAAGGAAAGGCTGAGAGAAGCAGGTATGTTTAGTCTGGAGAAAAGCAGATGGTGGGTGCTGAGATCTTTGTGCCAGTAACCTGGGTTAACTATATTTAAGACATATCCTGTGACAGCAATTAAGGGTGTGACAACAATCATCAATCCTTCTGTGTCCTGCTCCAAACCCCCAGGACTCCCTGTATACCATTCCCTGATACCTATCTGGAAGTTGTCTGTCAATGCACACAGGCCTGCTCAATGTCTTACCTGACATTCACATGTGGCTTTCAGGATCATCAATTGTACTCAGATACAGAATTCTGTTTTTCAGAGTGGACCATGAAAATACAGAAGCTGGCATTTGATGCTTCTGCTTTTGGCCAATAAGCCCTGAAATCCCAGATCTGTTTTGAGAGATGAGACTAGTGATACAATGTCCTGAAATGGACACAGTGGAGTAACATAACCAGTATCGTAGTCTAGTAAGCTGATATTGCTATTCTCTGTAGGCAAGACAGTGCAGCATGAAGTCAGAGAGTGCCTATTGATGGCCAATCTCTATTAATACTATGGGGGGACTACTACAAAATAAACAGGATTTTGCTGTAAAGACAATTTCAATGTGAACATCATCCACTTAACTCCAATCACTTCCTGGACATAAACTCCAAAGATGGATTGCACTTAGGTAAGAAGAAACCTTTTCAAACAGCCAAGCAGTGATTAGTCATGAAAACAGCCATATGTGAGTGAAAAGAAAGAATTATCACATGATAGCAAATGCAGGAATCAACCACAAGCATAGTTACAAGGTGCATATATATATATATATATATATATATATATATATATGTGTGTGTGTGTGTGTGTGTGTGTGTGTGTGTGTGTGTAATGCAGATCTTATTGGCAATAGCAACAGCACATACTCCAAAGTGAGCAAGATTTGACATTCTGCTGACATAAGCATAATGCAGAAGACATTACCCAAGTCTCACGGTGCTAATGAGTTGACTATGGTTGCAGTAAAGTTAAATCCATGGTGGTTCTATGCTATTGCATTAAAACATTATTAGGTTAATAAAGGCTCAACATTTGGTTTATTCCTGTGGAAACATGCAGGAGGATTTCTGATTTGAAAAAAAAATCCAAATAGGTTCCTGGGCAAGGTGTATTTTCCATGCCAATTCCATGCCTCCTCCAGTCATGAATATCAGTCATTAGAATACCTCTTCTGATGAACAAAGATTGCCTAAGTGGACAGTTTTCTATCAGCAGTCTGGAACAACCATTCCCTTTTCCCACCTGGGAATCTTCAGTGAGTTCACAGCAGCAATACCACCACAGAGCCTAATAACCATCACTATTAATCATAGAATCATAGAAAATTAGAGTTGGAAGGGACCTCAGGAGGTCATCTAGTCCAACCCCCTGCTCAAAGCAGGACCACCCCCAACTAGGTCATCTTAGCCAAGGATTTGTCTACTCAGGTCTTAAAAACCTCTAAGGATGGAGATTCCATAACCTCTCTGGGTAGTCCATTCAGTGCTTTACTACCCTCCTTGTGAGAAAGTTTTCCTAATATCTAACCTAAACTTTCCCTGCTGCAACTTGAGACCATTGCTTCTTGTTCTGTCATTTGTCACCACTGAGAACAGTCTGACTTCATGCTCTTTATAAAAGAGGATGCTTATAGAATCATAGAATCATAGGGCTGGAAGGGACCCCGAAGGATCATCAAGTCCAGCCCCCTGCATGAGCAGGAAAGACATCCAGACCTTTTGCTTCCAGACCTTTTGCCTGAATGTGAACCTCCCCGCCACTAAAAATGGGAAATGTTCCAAATATGTCACATTAAGGTAGTAAAGTCACTTTCCATTGTGGAACACAGCAGGTAATGCCTCATTGTTCTCCAGGGCCTTTAAACCCAGTAGAGAACAGACAGTCTTTGAGGTGGACATTTATGGTGAGCCAAAGGCTACTGTATCTTTGCACCAAATGGAAAGGGCATTGAGAGAACCTGGCACAAGACTTGCAAAGGGACTTTGACAGAAGTTAAGACAGGCTTTATAAACTGTAGCTTAAAAAACAGGTCACAGAAGAGAAGATGCTGAAAGAGAAGATAGTGGTATCTAGCATGATCAAGAGAAGAAGGAGAAAGAGCAGAAAATGAGAGGAGACAAGGAGCAACAAAGTAACACTTGTGGAAAACTCATAAGGATGTATGCCCCCACATCCAAGGATGCACATGCTACAAACCTGAACCTGGTCATGTCTCTACCATGCTACCACATGATGAAGACCAGGGCTACTCAACCCACAAACTGCAGATGAGATCTAGCCTGTGAAACCATGTAATCCAGCCCACAGAGCTCCCCAAGTGAAGTGTCTGGAAATTTGGTGGGAGTGGGGGGAGCAGTGGCAAATAAAGGTGCCACTGCTCCCTCGCTGCCAAATGTCCAAGCCCTGCAGGACAGATGACATGACCCCCTGCACAGGATCCTACTAGCGCACAGGGAGCTGGGCTGAAGCTGGGGCTGGGGCAGCAGGCCCTATCCAGTGTGCATGCAGCCAGGGTTGGGGCCTGATCCAGTGTGCATACAGCCAGGGTTGAGGCCCAATCCAGTGTGTGTAGGGCTGGGGTAGAGGGGCCCAATCCACTGCATGCAGCACTGGGACAGTAGGCTCAATCCAGGAAAACAGTGCTGAGTCTAGGACTAGAGCAGAAGACTTGATCTAGTGTGGGGCCAGGGCCATGGCCACAATATGGTAACCTAGATCCAGGCCCAATCTGATGCACACCAGATCAGGCCCCAATCTTTGTGTGCTGGATTGGCCCACAGAATGGATCCAGCTTGCAGATCTACCCCACACCATTCCTCCAGCTCACAGAGACAAAAGATTGAGCATCACTGATGTAGACAATGGAGAACCCAGAGCTGGGGTGGAGCCAATGCATGCCTAACCACTAATGGAAGGGTATACAGGGAACTACGATTAGTACTGACCTACCAGTATCGCAACACAGGGCAGAGAAAACATAGGCAGTGATAATGCACAGTTCCATGCCATGTGACACTGCACATTTATTTCTTCTCCCTTTTGCACTTTTAATTTTCCCTTTTGAGCTGGAGTTCAAGCAGGTTTCAGCTGCTTTGCTTTCAGATAGCACTGTTTTTGATTTACACCTCTTATGCCTTTTAGCATTTCCACTTTGGAGTTTTTTTGGCAGCTGGGCCGCCTGTGTTGAAAATGTTTAATAAATTAATGTAGACAACATTCCATGTGTTTTCCAAAGAATAACATATGGAATATTCATGCAGAATGCAAAGAATTACTTACATCTCTGATTTAAAATTCATACAAATGGCACACAGGCAAACAAATACAGGAATCATAAGCTGCCTCCCTCACCCATGTGTTACATTAGCATTATATATATGTAGAAACAATAATTACAGGATGAATGTATTGCATCATCTCCACCTCCAAAACAAGGCTTTGAGAACACAGTTTCCTTTATTTTCTGTGTTTTCTTGGATCTAGCCCCAGTTTCCAGAAGCACATGTCCATATTCTTGTTAGTTCACCAAAACCACATTCCACCACCATTGTGCACCTGCTTAATATACAGTCTTCTGCCAGATGCTAGCAAGTCAGGGTAGGCCTCTCTGAGCCAGGGAACAGGAGGGTAAGTTGAGCCTGCCAAAATTACCTTAGGAACAGAGATCTCATTGATAGCCAAGTTATTTGCTTGGAACTATGTACCTGCTCAGTCCTATTCCAAGAGCTGCCTCTCCAGATTCTTGCGTTATGTACTTTGGCAAAGCATTCAGTGCAGGTTTCCATGAACCAGCTTCTGTAGCTTATCAAGGCCTGTATAGCAAGAGAGCAATGTCATTCTTTGGTCATGTGCAGCTAAGGGGAACGGGTGCACAAAATATGTGTGCAAGCTGCAAGTACAAAATGTGTGTGCTACCAGTGGCTCCACCACAATTCAGGGAACCATCTGCTGAAACTTGGCAGCTATTTGGGGGACACTGCCCACATGCACGATAACAACAAATGGTGGGCAACAGCCCCCACGAAGGAACTGATAATTGACCTGCTAACTTCAACCAATTAGCCAAAAATCTATAACCAGTCAGGGTAGTCAGCTTTCAGAGGGCTACTGATGCTTCGGATGCTTAAGCACTTGTGGGTCCTCACACAGCACTGGCTGTCCTCATATGGAAAACCTGGTTCAATTGCTGGTTGTCCCACATTGGCATGAAGATATATCACCTCCCATTGCCTGTGGCCCTACTCCAGAATTACTCTTCAGCCTGGATGGGTTTCTTCTGCCATTAGAAATGGCATTAGCTATCTATATTTCTCCACCTGTACTTGCAGCTTGCTTACTGTCTTTAAAAAAGCATGGCATATCTCATGAAGTGGTTCTTCCTCATCTTGCTGATGGAGAGAATTGCACCACTGCCAATATTTGATACAGATCATTCTCTAAACTGGATCCATGCTTTGACACCAGGTGGAGCAGACAGAAATCTGAACAGAAACCTGGAACACACCAACTTGGAATTTGTTTACTTAAATGAGTTGCTGGATTCATTGCCCTTTCTACCAAGGATTCTCAGAAGGGACAGACAAATTCTCTCACAATATACTGTGAAAATCTTTATTGGGTGGCACAGCTTAGCATTGTGAAGCCTGAGTGTGCCCTCAAATGTCTGAGTGCCACATGCGTCCAGTACCTGCGTGTATAAAAGACACTTCAATACCTCCCACAGCACCCAACAGCTAGCCTGGTGTGGCTGCTCTCCCTTGTGACAGGCTGACATAAGGAAAGGGAAGTGGGACTCAGTAATTCTATAATGTGGACATACCCTCAGATGGCTACAGTCTGTTCTCGTGGGCTGACACACACCAGACAACATCTATCCCTTCACCAACAAAGAAAATGAGCTTTTTAATTGGTGCAGTAAACACAGGCTTGAGGTGAGACATCCACCCCAGTAAATGGGGAGTGGGTTTCATATATAATGATCCATTTGATACTTTAAAAAAATGGGTGGAGAGATGCAAGAATGACTCCTGGAGGGAGATCCCAATTCCTGGTAAGGGAGTGTAAAGGATGATATATGTGCCCACATGGGAAGAGGAAAGAAGGGTGGATAGGAGTGCATGTGTAGGTGAGAACAGCGGGTGTGTAGCTATAGTGCTAAGTGTCAGGAAGGGAGGGAATGAAGTGGGGAGAGATGTCACAGGCTCCTGGGTGTGGAGTGGGATGTGAGGGGGTACAGTGCCCAGGCAGGAGTGGGCTGTGTCTATATAGGGAAATCCTGCAGCTCACCTGTGGCAGTAAGGGGACCTGCTGCCCAAGGGAAGGGGAAGGTTGTGGGGAAGGGGTCCAGTGCCTGATGGGTGAAGTGTGTGTGTGTGTGTGTGTCTGTGTCCCGCTGCCCAGGCAGGGGTGTGCATGGGGTGTCCAAAAGTGCGAGTCTCAGTCATTTGGGTGAAGTGTTAGTGGACAGATCACACTTCCCGGACAAGGTGCGCATGTGGATTTTGGTGGATGAAAAGGCAGGGTGCGAGTCCCAGGGCCTGTGCTGGGTGCGAGGGGGTTCCCAGGCTGGGGGCAGGCTCCTGGTGCCACAGCGATGATGGACGGTGCTTGTGTGTGCCGGGCAGAGGGAGAGGGTCTCAGCCACTGGTGCCCGCCCATGTGAGACGTGTCTCTGTGCCAGGGCCCAGGTGCCACCACTTTAGCTCAAGCCATTGCAGCTCCTGCTTTTTAGCTCCGGAGGGGCTGGTTTCTGCACCTGGTCTGGCAGGCAAAGGCAGGGCGGTGGGAAGGCAGCCCTGGCCTCTGGGTGCTGCTGTGCCCGTTCCCTCGGGGGTCTGCGGCGGGGCAGGGTCTGAAGGGCCGGGGGTCTGGCCCGTAGGGGCTGGGCCCGGGGCGGGGGCGGGAGGGGCCGCGGCTATTCCTGGCGGCGGGCGGCGCTGAGTGACAGCCCCATGTGCGGCGGGACGAGGCCGGGGCGGCCGCGACGCGCCTATATAGAGCGGGCGGGTGATTGACAGCGGCGGGGCCGCAGCGCGGGTCGGGGCCGGGGCCGGGGCCGGGGCCGGGGCCGGGGGCTGAGGGCTGGGTCGGGCCCCCCGAGCTGCCCGCGGCGGCGGCGGCGATGGGCTCGCAGCGGAGGCCGCTGGGCCGCTCCTACTCAGGCAATGGGCGCTACTCGCTGTGCAGCCCGCGCAGCGCCGACGGCCCCGACCCGCCCCACGACGAGGACGAGGGGCCCGCGTGGGTGCCGCGGCCCGACAGCCGCAGCTACCTGCTCAGCATCCGGCCCGAGAACAGGTCAGCCGGGGCCGGGGCCGGGGCCGGGGCCGGGGCCGGGGCCGGGGCCGGGCGGGGGCTCCGCGTGGGCAGCCCGGGCAGCGGTCGGCGGCCCCCAGGTCCGCGCGGGCTCCCCGCCAGGCTGCGCCCGGCCTTGCAGGCGCCCGCGGACGGGCCGGGCCGGGCCGGGCCGGGCGCGCGGGGTGGCCGAGACCGAGGCCGTGGGCGCCGACGCCCGCCCGCCCGCCACGGCCGGGGCGAAGCCGAGCCGCTCCGCGCTGCCGCCGGGGCGCTCGGGCGCACACGAGCGGCTCCTGCTTGTCCGCCCGAGTCGAAGCTCAGAGCCGGCGTTTCCCCCGGGGCGCCTCGAGTGCTGCCTCGGTGGGGCCCCTTGAGCCCATTCGCGGTAGCGACCCCGGCTGTCGGGACGGGGAGGATGGAGGACACCAGCTGGCGCGGCTCTCCCGAGGGGAAGGACGGGCCGGGCCGGCCTCAAGCGCAGCGCAGCGCAGCGGGAGAGGTTTCTAATTTCTAGTTCAGCCTCAGGCGTCCCGGGTGACCGGACAGGCCGTTTGGTTCAATCCCCTCCCCAGAAGCCCGCGGCCCCTTTTTATTCAAATAGGTCACCCCCCTCCCCCCCAGCTATGCTACCTGGGATCAAAATGAAGGTGTGGACAGATGTAGTAGTTAGAAGGACATTGAGTGATTCCAGCGCATGTGACTCTGATGACAGCCTTGCCCCTGCAGAGCTGTATACATTGGAACAAAAACCTTGTACATCAAACCCTGTTTCGTTCTGGGTGAAAATTCCTGCAATTTAGCTCACTTCTATTTCCGCAGGAGCATGGAGAGGTAATGGTTACAACCGAGCAAGCAGCTGATGTTTGCTCACTCCCTAGCATCTGCTCCCCACTCTCCTTTTAAAGCAGCTGAAAATTAAATCTGTCCACAGCCTACATCCTACATGATCTCACAGTATCCATGCTTTTCGTGAGAAGAGAAAAAGTGGCTGGAGGCTGCTCTCTTCCCCACATCTCAAAGTAGGGAGGGGCATAACTGGTGTATGGTGCTGAGAATTGATTGCCACAGGAGGCTGCCAAGGTGGAAGTCTTGCATTTGTATCTGGAACAAAACTGTCGCCAGCTCTCTGGAAGCTCTAGGAAGTGCAGGTTTCCTCCAAGGCTTTTGTGATGCAGCGGTGGTTTCTCATGCTGCCGAGGCCCAGCTTGTGGAGAGCTCCATGGTCCATATACCCTACAAAATCTTTAAGGCTACTTAGTAGTAATCTATGATCACCAGCAGCATCCAGTGCTGTGGATATGTTCAATCATGGTACGTAATGGAGGAGATCATCATTCAGTGTGACCAAAGTGCCTCTGTGCTGTATTTTCTTCAGCAGCCTGCATAAAACAGTTTTAGAATGTGAGCAGGCACGTCTACACATGCATTAATGCACCATAATTACGGCTCATTAAATTTACTACCTGTAATAATAGACATTAACTTAATGTGCTGTAATCGGCAGTAGTCGCCAGCAGGTTTTTTTTATGACGTTAATGCTCAGTAGACTAATTCTACTATGCATTAGTGCAGTTTTTACTTGCCATGCTAGTGCACAGTAAAAATACTCTACTGAGCTTCTAGCATCTCCTCTAGATGCGCCCAGCAGGAGTCGCATATAATGGGTTTGCACTAGCTTCTTGACTTGCCTAAAATGGGTGTTTTGATGCTCAGTGATAGATGGCAAATAGATGGTAAGAAATCATCACTTCTTAAAGTGTGGTTCTTGTCAGAAAAATCACTTCGATAAACATCATGAACTTCTGATCATTTCTCTCTCAATGACTCGGTGTTAAATTTGCCCTGCTTAAGGGTGAAAAAATATGATGGCCTTGAGGACTCAGCCTGGCCTCTGGGAATTGAACTGGGTTCTCTGTTTTTCTTGCATCAACACTGGTAATAAATATCTCACAGGACAAATTATGCATTCAGTGACATCGTAGCAAACTGAAGCCTTTGCAGTCCTCAGTAGAGTTAGCAAACATAGGAGAGAAAAGAATTGTTTACTTTGTCTCACAGGTGCAAACAAACAGTTTGAACTTTAAAAAGTGAAGCCAGTTTGAAGAGCAGTTGGTAAAATTTGGGTAATTCATCAATCCAGAAGGATTGGTAATGGTGATTAATAATCCATGAATGACTAATTTTCAGGAATTCTTCATGAGGTGTATTTTGCATGCATACAGAAGCAACATAAAGAGAGATATTTTACGTGTATAATGAAAAAACTACAGAAATGTCAAGGGCAGATTATATGCACTCTGGCTCATTTGAGAATTGCATGATGATTACATAGATAAATGCTTAATGTACACTTTCTTGCTACAGAAATTTGGAGCATTTGTTATGTAAAAATATGTAGTTATTGTAGTAAAGTAGATGGCTTAGGATTTTTGTGTTGCACCCTTATGTGCTTTTGTCACCAAAGAAGAAGATAATTTCTCATTATGGAATGGTTGATTGTCTGTGTCTTGTTGAGCTAGTAAAAGCTGAAGAGTATCCAATGTTTTGTAAGCATCAGGTGGCTTAAGAGGTGCTGTGGAGGACAAGTGATTATCAGGAGAAAATTCCACTGTTATTTATTATGTGTCTACATTTAGAAATGACTATTCTTTAAGAAATGATGAATTAACCAAAGCATTTTATGTTCAAATCAATAAAACTCTGGCAGTGATTCAGTGCACTGACAAATAAGACTATAGCAATGAGTTATCTTACTGACCAATTAATCACATTTTACTGTATGAAACAAATAGCACACTCTGTATCTGAAGCAGGGAGCTGTGAACTCAAATGTTTGATTGTAAGGGAGTGAAAAGTGTAGTTGAGATAGGAACAGTGAGCAGGATGTGTATCTCTGCATCCGTCTTGGATTCTGTAGGTGTACCTACCTCAGATGTTCTCAGCAGGCTGTGAAGAAGAGATAGTGATAGAGAATAAGGTGTCAAAAAGAGAGAGTGGAACAAATTAATAAATCTCAGAATAACAGCCTATTGGGACCAGATGATACATCCAGTTGTTCTGAAAGAATTTAAGAATGAAGCAGCTGAACTGCTACCAAAAATTTACAATCTCACTAAAAATAGCTGATACTAGAGAATGGGAAAGTAGTATGCATCTATAACGTGGGAGGAAAATGTATGGAAGCGGTGTTTGAATTACAGACATGTGATGTTTATTTCAGCACAAAATAAATGCATATAATAATTAAAAATACAATGGTAGCATTGTCTAGCTTTCTTTGTAGGAGGAAACCAATAGAGCATATATAAAGTAAAATCATACCTCTGCAGTAATATATAACTTCATTTGGCATTAAAACAATAGTGGGTAAAGAAGTGCTCATAGATCATAAAATCTTAGGAAAGTAGGACAGGAAAGGACCTCAGGAGCTAATTTAGTATGATTCCCCTGCTCAAGGCAGGATCATCCCTTTCCAGACCTCCCAGACAAATGCTTGTTTAACCCATTCTTAAAACTACACAACAACCTGTTACTATTTGATACAACTTATTTGGACTTTCAAAAATACCCTCCTAATGTTGGAGTGATGTTGCAGCCATGATGAGCCAGGAAATATGTGAGGGGCAAGGATTTTTGTAAGTAATTTCTGATTGGAACAACTGCATGATTGGGACAGACTTGGACAAGCTTTTAAATGCTGTGCATTCTTTCTAAGATCTGAGGAAAAAGCAGGCACAGCAAGGACTAAAAACAATCTGCAGGGCTGTGAAACTGGAGATGAGAGAAATTCTTCTTTTTTCATTAAGCTGTGGATTTTCTATTGTGAGTGGTGACTAGTGTTGGAATGATGCAGCCATGATGGTCCAAGAAATATTCGAGAGGCAAGGATTTTTGTAGGTGATGTCATTTATTGGAAGAACTACATGGTTGGGATAGATTTTTTTTGGTTGTTTTGGTTTTTGTTTTTTACAGTGAGATAACTATTGGCTGCCTTGCTGCAAGATCCTAATCGTCCAAGGCTCTAATTTTTACTCCAGTGAGCTTAGGTGAACTCAGCTCTATGGGGTAGATACACCGGTAAGCTTGTCTTACTGCCTTGTGATAAAAACAGCTGTTCCTTGATTTTTGTAGCGACAGATCTAATGCAGGTCACTTATCATACTGTAAAACACACCTTTTTTGGCTGTGAAGACGTATTTGAGAATAGATATCTATATCTATTTATGCAGTACAACCTCATTATAATGAACCCCCCATAGGACTGAGAGGAAAGTTAATTAAAAGAGGGCATTTGCTATAATAGGTTAGACAGTTTTCTGTATCACAGTAATGAATAAATTGATTCCTGCTGTTTGTATTGTTAAAAGTGAAGGTTTGTTACCAACGGAGCTTGTTATAATGAAGTTGCATTGTGTATATAGTTACTGCCACCCCCACAGACCTGGGGATAGCCCACTGTCAACCTTCTGAATATACAAATTACAAAACAGTTACAAGAACATGAAGGGTGCACAGTTCATCACTAAAAAGTTGGGGATACACCAGAATTAAGGCTCCTGGTGCAACCCTAATTCTGCCTCCTTGTGCATGGGCCTTATGATGTAGTCTTTAATTTCAGGATAGTTTAGTATAATTTCTAACAGACTTCTATCACATTCAATACGCAGGATGGAGGATGCTCACTGAATGGGCAATACTTCTTTAAATAAAGAAAATTTCCTTTTCTTCTCCGCATTCAGTGCATGACCTCAGGCCCTATCTATTGTACATACTCTGAGCTCTACTCTGAATAAAGGATTATTCATTTCCTCATTTTCATGGTGATGAGTACCATCATTTTGCATAACTCATAAATATTAATACATTTTCATCTTCACTGCATCCTGTGAAGCGAAATGTTATCCCCTGTCTACAGATGGAAAGAGAGATAGAGAAATAATGACCAAAATCGTCTACTGATTTTGGGTACCTGATTTGAGATGCCTATGGTGCATTAATTTTTTCAGAGTACATGATATGCTCAAAGCTCAGCTCCAGTTGATTTCTGCAACAATAAGGCAGAGGTCCTACAAACAATGATCTCATTTGCTGCACAGCTGTGAATCGGGGTCCTTTGGAAAAAGCAGCATGTGGTCATATATTTAAAGAATGTATCATAATGATCTTGAAAATGGAGTGGCAATGGTTATGGATAGCATAGTTATTTAGGTTTGTGAAATCGAGAAGGGATCAAGGAGTTTTTTCCAAAGGGCCTAAGAAAACTGGGCAGGGGAACAGCAAAATAGCAGATGGAAGGAATCGTTGTGGAACGCTTGGCAGTGCGTAAGTGAATTACATTTACTCTCCTGGGCTCCAAACCTATTGCAGTCACTCAGGCAGTGGCCTGGACAGAGGTTCATTGGGAGGGACCATGATGGTGGTTAAAAAAAAAAGAAGTAAATCAACTGTTATGAAAGGGATAGGAAATGATAGTGAAAAGGAAATGCCACTGTATATATGAATCTGTGTTAGTTCATCTGCTGGAGGTGCTGTGATGAGTTTTCGGCAATCCCTCCATCTCAAAGGAGACAAGAGAATTAGACGGGAAGTAGAGATGGATGAGATAATAATTGGAGGCTTCTGTATGAAAAGAGACTGGAATGAGTAGGGCTCCTTGCATGAGAGAAAATATCACATAGGCTGCCAATGAATGGATGCAGTAGAGGAAATTGTCATAGATCCATGGGCAGAAATGCTCGAGAGGATTCTCTGCAAGTCGGTGGAGGGAGGCTATGTAGAATATTCTGGAGACAGTGGTCATTAGGAGCTGGGTAGAGAGTGGTCGGGGAATGGCAGTGAGGGTGGCATATGGAGCTATATGGATCTCTGGTCTGGTTTAGTAATGCTGGGTAAAAAATCAGCAGAAACCTGGTTGCTAAAGTTTACTAAGCTGTAGCTGTTGTTCGCACTTGGTGCATCTACACGTGATGCTACATCGCCGTAGCAACCCACTACAGCGATGCAGTGTCCATGGGCAAGAACCATGATGCTTCATCTGCATCACCATAGCAACACCCCCCCCATTATAGCATGTTGGTATGGCGATGTAGCAGCTAAAAATAGCCATACGCTGTGTGCATGGTGCAGTACGGGCTGTTACTGTGCCATCATTTAGTACTTTGAAAAGGAAGTGCTAAATGATGGCACAGCAACAAAGGTACCATAGGGACACATGTAGATGTGCCCATTTCCACACTCATGTCTCTTAGGGATAGGGGACCTCTTGGTTGCTCCAGAAACATTCCTGTGGCTTGCCTACAGGACCTCCAATGTTGCTCGTGGCCACAGGACATTTTGGTTGCATAGATACATATTTCTTCAGGTTGATGGGGAGCAAAACACAATGCTGCCCTCAATACATTAGCTCAGTATTGTTGCTGGTAGCACAGGGAAGATCAGGGGCCACTAGCATAATTCACTAGATTGTAAACTGCCTGGAGCAATGACTATCTTTTTATTCTATAGTTGTACAGCATCTGGCACAATGAAGCCCTGATCCATAATTGAGGTATTCCTCAGTACTATTGAGAGACATATGATAATACTAAGCTGCCTTTTCAGGCACTTTCCTGGAAGAGCCTTCCAGTACCCAGTGAAGTAGAGCAACTCAGAATGATGAAGAGAGCAAAGCTGAGAACCCCTGGGCTAGTTCAGAATCGGTGGGTGCATCTACACATGCACAGTTACTGCACAGTAATTTAGGTTACTGCAAAGTAACTAAAAATTACTGTGCAAGACAGGCACGTATCTACACATGCACGCCAATTTTGGCATAAATTTCCTACCTGCATGATGCTACCTGCTACTATTGCACAGTAACACACATGTAGATACCTCACTGCACAGTAACAGTGTGTGTGTGTGGACTGACTTGGGATCAGCTTTGGTCCCAAGTCAGTCTACACACAGTGTTACTGCACTGTAATGCCTGCATGTGTAGATTCCAGCCTAAAACCCACTTACTGTGCAGTAAATTACTGCACAGTAAATGTACGTGTAGACACACCCAGCGAGTGGAATTCACTGTGCATCTTCTTTGTCTGCAATGTTTGAACATTGGAACAGGTGTAAATGTTGATTCTCCTGTGGAACTGTTGGAAATGGAAATGCCCACAAGATCTACATCAGTCCCTCAGGCAGGAAGTACACTCACTCTTTTCCCCTCTGATAGCGTGTAGCAGTTCCCTTTCAATTGTGCATCTCCTGTACAAGTGCACCTTTCTGTCAAGAGTCTTCCACACATTGGCAGAAGGCCCCATTACTAAGATTTTCTTGAACTAGAAGAAAAGTATTAATGCTTTCTCACCTTCCATGTACCAGTCACAGATGTGATGAATGCATTGGCCTCTTAGGTGGTATGATGCTGATCCCTCTTCAGTAACTGATTCTGGGCCTAGAAAACCTGCTTCCAGTGCAGCCACAGATATGCCATCCTGCCTTAATGCCAGTATAAACATTGAGATCTATCGTTTCTTCAGTCAACAGTTGTGACTCCTCTGAGACAACTTTGTCTAGCTCTCTGTCAGGTTAACTTGGACCATTGATAACTGAGCCTGGTGCATTAGTAAAGACTCTCCTCAGAACAATGCTAGGGTAGTTGAGATAACACGAGCTTTATCTTCCCATTTGAGGGCTTCCAACTTTTATGACGGCCTTGAGTTGTCAGATGCAAACCAGGCACTGTCCATTCTTTAGATTGAAATGAAAAGCTGCAGCAAAATGTTTCAGTTATTCTTTTGGCTCTAACAACTGACTTTTTGACCATGCACAAGCTGCCTGAGTCCTCTTAGATTCCATTTTCCTGCTTGTGAAAGGGTGATGCTGCTGAAATACCTCTTGTACAACTCTTAGCTGCAGGTAAGGTGCAGCAAAATGATGATAATTATTGCTACTACTCATGAAGCAGTAAGCCTGCTTGAGCTGAAAGTACATGAAGCATTTAGTACAAATGTGAAGTTTTTTTTTATGATAGCAAAGCAGATCTTAAGACCAATCTAAGTATCATGGTTTCTGTGGCTTCATTGCTTATTGAGGGCGGGGCTACATTCAAAAAACAAACCAAACCCAAAGTAGTTCTTGTGCAGCAGAGAACTGAGAAACTGTTCGGTGTGCCTCCCGTGTGTCTCTTTCCAGTAGTGTTCACCTTGGAGGCAGAAAAGTTCAAATGAAATCTTAAACCAGTTTGCATGTAAAAAAAATGCCTAGCAGTATCGCATGTCAAAGTGCCAGTAACAGAGTATGAGGCACACGAGAGTTTACAAGTGCTCATCAGGGAGTTCCCCACTTCTAGCATCGGAGAAAATGGAATCACAGCTGCCCTCTCTCTCAGCGACTTGATCTTCTGAGTTGTAGACCCAGGACGTTCCCATTGACAACATGCTTTTAAGTTTTAAATCTTGCTCATACTGGCATATTTTTTCTGTTGCATACAATGATCTGTGCAGCCGGGGCTGCTTAACTAAACTGTCCCTGGCTGAATTTGAATGATTTGCTGTCTGCACTGCAGTGTAGATCTATCATGAAGCAGCATTATCATGTTCACCTGCACATCTGGAGCAATATCTGGTGTGTCTTACATCTCTGTCTGTTTCAGTAGGTAGCCATGACCAGGATAGAGATTGCTGATACTATACTGGAAAAAAAAGTGGGAGCTGAATGAAAATATGTCTAGAGGGAGAATGAGAGGATGTAGTGTTGAAAGATCTGCCCTAGAGGACTTAGAAATGTAGGTGCAATTAGTTGCATTTTCATGCAAAGATTTTGCTCAAAAAAATAGTTGGGGAGCTGCACCAACACATACATTCAGACTGACAGTGCTTTCCTTTATAAAGAGCAGATGACCTCAAGAGCTCTCCCTCCTCTGCTTGCAAGAGAACTGAAATTTGGCAAGTGTTATAGCTGCCCAGAAGTGAATCCTTTCCTAAAACGTAGGAAAGCACTCTGCAGACCACAGGACATCAGGTGCTTGGAACATGAGTTGGGTTGCAAAGGGAGCTCTTGTCTGCCTCATTTGTTGCAGAAGTTGGAAAGTGTCTTCTGAACAAGGCAAGAGATTTTAGGGAAAGAAAGGATGGTCTGATGGTGAAGGCAGCCAAATGCATCCTGGAAGAATGGAGTTCCTTTGTGCTACAGAGCTCAGAGTGAGGTTGATTAATACATTTAAAGTAGCATTTCAAAGCTGACTTCTAATTACATGGGAGTAATTTTCTAGAGGTCCAGTTCATGAGTCCCCAGCACCCAGGGATGCAAGTGAAATGAATGTGGGTAACAGATGCTCTGACCTTTGCAGTTAGGCAGTGGGCTCTAGAAAACTGGATCTAGGGACTATCCTTTGGCTACTTTAAGGTGTCAGAGCACTAATGAAGTCAGTAGAGCTAGAATTACTTGCATCAGGTGAAGATCTGTCCCAGTGCAGAGTTGGGAGACTCCCAAGACTTGAGTCCTTCCTCTTCCAGTGGCCTGCTGTTTAGCCTTAGGCAAGAGACTTTGCCTTCTTGTGTCATTTTTTTCACATCAGCTATTTGGAGATTCTCCCTTCCTTCACTGATTGATTATATGTCTGTAAAGGGCTCTGAATATATACAATTCTATCAAATACTAAGTACTCCAAAAAATACTTAGGCCACCAGTTTTCCAAGTTAGGCACTCAGTTACTGGGGTACCCAGTTTAGGTTTTATTCCAATTTAATATAAACTTGGCACAGTCCCCTTATGTGGACATGATAAAATTGATTGAACTTGACTAAACCTGTACAACCTCTGTATACAAATGAACCCTTAGTGGAGGTTTTCAAATATTGGCCTTAACCTCCTTGTACCTAAGATCCACCTCTGTGGATACCCTCTGTTCCCCTTGTGAAGGGTTCAGAGAAAATAACTTCTTTAATACTTGAGCTGGTTAAATATTATGGTGTGAGAAGAACCCCTGAAAAGTCCAAGTAGTCACTACTCTACATTCAGTGCAGGGGTTGCACAGTGTGCAACAAATACAGCAAGGGTCGCACACACCAAATGCTCAGGATAGAAAGAAATATTGTATAGGTACCTTCTATGGGTGTGATCCAGACTGTGACCTGAAGGAGGCATTGCTGTGGAAGACAATGTGACTGTGTTATTAAAGGCTGTCTCATAATGCTGACATCCCAACAGTGGAACTGATGTTGTACAGGCAATCTGGTTTCTGGCACTTTAAAATTTTTTAGTGATTTACTTTGCAACTGAATAGCCTCTTTTAGTGCCTTCACAGCTCTCCAAGGAAACCGCTCTGGTTTAGGAGGTCAGAGGAACACTTTCCCTTTGAACGGGCCTTCTAAGCCATTTCAGATCCTGGTCTGTCTCCAATTCTTTATAGTTCTTAGAAATATGTGTTTTGCAGCCACAGAGCTCCATCTGGGGGTGACTCAGGGCATGAGTGCGCTCCCTTAGACCAATACGCATTGTTACTGCTGCTCTCTGCAATGGCTTCTGCAAGAAGACTGGTCTTGAGGAACTGTGGAGTGAGGAACTGCGTCTACATGAGCGGCAGACTGCCATGTCATGGGCATGGTGCTGTTACTGTGCTGTCATTTAGTATTTACATCATCAAGTACTAAATGACTGTGCAGTAACCGGCGTTACTCCACAGTAATGTCCCCACACAATTTTTTCTGTTGCTACTGCACAGTAGTGTCATGTCATGGTTAGTGCTCCCAATGCAATTGCAAAGTAGCAATGAGCTACTGCTCAGTAGCATCTCATGTAGATGCAGCCAGTGAGCCTGAAAAACCTGTGCTGGTGAGGCAGAGTGAGAGCAGCTGAAAGGTGGGATCTGAACTCCTTTTTGTTAGCAGAGACGAGGAAGAAGGTGTTCAGGTAGTTTGGAAGGGGGGAAGGAATGCTCTTTGGAGGTCAGGTGGACTTGCTTTCCTCTCATGCAGAGGATGGACACTTATTCTTTCTCATGTGTTACCATAGCAGGGATAGGGGAGGAGCATGGCTTAGTGAGTAGAGCATGAGAATGGTGGCGAGGCAGATGAACGCCAAGCCTTGGACTACGTGAACAAATGCTCTTGCTGTACAGAAGAGACTGCAGACAAAACCAGCTGAGAATGGCTTAGCCACAGAGATGTGCTGGGGGGGGGGTGTTGTGAATTGCTGAAATAAATAGTCTTCAGAGCACTGGTTCTTAACATTTTTAGAGTCAGGTCTCCCTTTGACATATATATGCTCCATGTACCTCAGTGCACAGCCAGATAAACCTAAAGCAGTCAGATGCAGCCTTGCCCAGCCCCAACACTTACTGCAGCCTTTCCCAGCCCAGCCCCAATACTCCTCCCTGAAAGAGAGGTGCATGGGGCAGTTCCACCTGGCCTCTCCACATTTGAGAACCACTGCTCTAAAACTATGAGTTTCACTGGGTTTCCTCTCTAACACTGTGGTTTGAATGGAACAAAGAAGGGAGGCATCTTCCAGAATTAGGTCCTTTCCAGAGAACACTTTCCCTTCAGTACCAGGAAGGTATGCCTCCCCTCCATAGCTCCCAGTAAGTAACCTGATCACAAGTGAAGTCACTAACACCTCAAACTACAACTAGGGAAGGTCTGGGACAGTAGTGTTAACTGGTCCTTATCATAGAATCATAGAAAATGAGGGTTGGAAGGGACCTCAGGAGGTCATGTAGTCCAATCCCTTGCTCAAAGCAGGACCACCCCCAACTAGATTATTTCAGCCAGGACTTTTTTTGAGCCAGACCTTAAAAACCTCCAAGGATGGAGATTCCATCACATCTCTTCATAACCTGTTCCAGTGCTTCACCACCCTCCTGGTGAGAGAGTTTAACTATTTTCGTTGCCCTCTGCCAGACTCCCTTCAATTTGTCCAAATCCTTTCTATAGTGGGGGGGGCCAAAACTGGACACAATACTCCAGATGTGGCCTTGCCAATGCTGAATAGAGGGGAATAATTACTTGCCTTGATCTGCTGGCAATGCTTTTACTAATGCAAAGGAGCATTGCTAGCAGATCTTTATTGGACGGGTCACTTTATTTTGCAGTTGGAAAGTCCAATTTATTTTGCATTTGCCTCTATTTCTGTGGAATCTGAAGCTGGAGCCCTCTATAAAGTGCATTGGTTGCTTACTCTCAAGCAGTGATTCTCAACCAGGATGTCACAGCTACACAATATTAGCAATGTGAAGTGTGCAAACACCTATACATGATTCACAAGATTAACCTAGAGATTTCAAATCAGAATCTAGTGTGTCAAAACCATTCTGACCTGTCGTGGTCTTTCTGAGTTCTTTGCAATAGAAGAATTACTTTAATATTTTTCTGTAGTCACAAAACAAATGAAAGCTAGGAGCTGGCATTTTCCAAGGGATGCCTGGGGTCTAACAAGTGGTTCCTTGGGTCTTAAAAGGCTGAGAACCACTGCTCTAGAAGGACAAAAGTACTGATGGTTCATAGAAAGTCCTGACCCTGCTGGTTGAGACTGCTCCTCAGATGACTGTAGTGCATACAGGGAGTCTGCCCAGACCCTGCTCTGGGGGAGCAGTGTGAGAGCCTCTGACTAGGGGGAACTGTCGTGCCAAGGTCCAAGATGTGCAGTGCAGATGCCACAAGCAAAACCATGTACAGTGCTGTCAGGTGCTCCAGAGGACCAACACAAAACATTTTTTCCACTGCTGGTTATCTCGGAGGGGAGAGCGCAGCTCCAGTGTTTCTGGTCAGTGACCACCTTTTCAAGTTGCCCGTGTTAACTCTCCCTGAAGTATATGGCTTGTGCAGACACAACCCTCCCAGGGACAAGGGAATTTGTTGAGCCATATTTAAAAAAAGAAGAAAATCCCCAATTTCTGTCCATGGGGTTGTTTACAACATCAGAAGACTTTTAATTTGAAGAGGCCTGTTGGTTCTTATTTTGCCCATGCAGATGAGGGGCTGCACCTCCACAAATGGAAATGTTGGCACATTGGGCAGGTGCAGTTTTCAGAGGCTCTCTTATGTTACTTTTTTAGGACTAGACGTTGCATGCCGCCTGTTTCTGTGCAACAAGGGACTGGAAGGCCCAAACTGGGTCAACCAAGGTCTCCTTGACTTTATTTCAGAAACTCAGTGGAAAGCCTAAGGTTTTCCATCTTCTTTTTGCAGCACACAGTACTCTCCTCTATCAGAATCTGTTCTCTAAGTGAATGGGAAGGCTGCTGGCTGTTGCATGTTTCAGCTAGACAGACCTGTACTTTAGCAGACAGGTAGAACGTAACCCTGTGACTGGAAGATGAAGCTAGAAAAATTCAGCCTAGAGATGCATTTTTAAGTGAGAGTAATTAACCATTTGCATCAATTTACTTAGGGCCATGGTGAATACTTGCTTACTGGAAATCTTTAAATAAAGATTGCAGATCTTTCTGACAGAGTCTCTTGCTCAGCAAGAAGTCATCAGGTTCAGTTTAGATCTGACAAATGATCATAATGGTGCCTTTTACCCATTTATTAAATTCAAACACAACACAGACCTTGGAATTTATACCTTTTGTCTCACTGTCATGATTCTCCTTTTTATGCAATCATTTGTAACTTGACAACAGCCTCCAAGAGTATGTCTACTCTGCTCCTGCTGCCTTCCTGGGAACAGGCACTCCAGCATGGCCCATCTCTCAGCTCCCACTTGCATACACCAAATCTAGAAATTCAGCAGTGAAGCCACTCTCGAGTTGCCCCCATGACTATGTTTGATATCTCTGTTTCTCTTGAGAGCAGCCACAGGAGATTCCACTTGAGCAGTTTTCCCACTGCCTGTCCAGGTTGGGCACCTCTCAGCAGAGCTGAGCCACAGAGCCAGGCACCCTCTTGCTTGCATTCTTTCTGGCCCTATATGTCCTTCCCTCTTGGCTTCCCATGGAGAAATTGAATCTCAGCCTGTGTCTGAGCGTTGTGCTCTCCTTTGCTTTTAAGTTGTTGCATTTAATTATTTTGTTGTTTCTTACCACCTTAGACTATGCTCAAGCTGGTGAGTCTGTCTTTAATAGTGGGCTTGCTCAAGCTTACACAGTGATGGTGCCTAAGATGTATTATTCTGCTTTCTGTGTCCCTGGGAAAGGGGCCACAGTCTTCATCTGTCCCCTGCTGAAAGACAAACTCAAGGTTGTCTCCCTGCTTGGGAACCCACTTATCTATTGAACTATAATTTGGCCTTGACTGTACCCGTGGAGGGACCTTTTGAGTCTGGGAGTGCCTGTTTGCCTAAAGGTCTCACTTCTAGAGGCCATTACCTTAGCCAACAAGGTCTGAATTGCAGGCACTTATAGCCATCCTGCTGTACACTGTATTCCACATACACAAGGGCCTATTTATGCCTCACTTCTGTCAGACAAAATGGCATGAGGTTTTTGTCAAATCATCTCTGTTACAGCCTGCTTATCTCTTCCCCCAAGCCTCCTGGGAAGGGACAGTGGTATACTCTGGATGGTAAGAGTGATTAGTGATTAGGGTTAATTTTCTTAGACTGCTGGGGAAAGTATTTGTGGCCTCTGGAGTAAAATCTGAATGCTAGGCTAGGTTGGCTGAGCTTATTGAAGGAGTGAAGAGACTGTACCCAGTTATGTTGTGAGCCTGCTGTGTCCTGTGCCTGAGCAGCTTGGGATAATTTGGCTAAAGGAGCAGTTTGAACTTGCGGTGTTTCCCTTTCTGACATCTTTTAGGCTGTGATGTGGAGGGCAAGGTTCATTGCTGTTCATCTCTGGCCTGCCTGTTGGCAGGAGTCTGTCAACTGTTGTGGGGCTCAGTGGCAGCTGTCGGAGAGAAAAAGGTAGTCACTAAAGAACAGTCCTTTTTTGTTCTCCATGTGTACTGTCTCCTCAGCCCACGCTGACCCTCCCTCACTCTCTTCTCTTTGGCATCTCTGGTGGTAGAGGTCCTTAGGGATGGTTGGTGATGGTGGGGTACTTCTGCCTTCAGCCTGATGGAAAAGCACGTGCCCCCCCCATGGCCAGTTATTGCTCCAAAATGGTTCTGTGGCCATAGAGCAAGGTGTGTGATTCTGTGGAGGCAATGCTTGTGAAGAGCAGGTCCTGCCATTGTTAGCTAACTCATCTGGACAGCTTGTGCAGGCGCTATAATTTATGGTGTTCAGCAATACATTTAAGTCTGTAATATGTTACTGCGAAGGAACTGCAAACAATGGAAACTCTCATAAATCCTGCTGACAGCCGGCTCTCAGTGGCATAGCAGAAAACGGAGCCAAGGAGCAGAGTGTTATGTACAAGAAGGATGCTTTTTAGCCTCCTGGGATTCCTTCAGCCTGCAAAATACACTGGGTCTCAGGCTAACTCACTCATGTGCTTGTCAGTAGGCAGCCAGGCAGAAGGCCGGCTCCTTGAGGCAAGCAGTAGGGCCTGTGTCCTAAAGTGCCATCTAATGTGAACGCCGTCTGGAGTGCAGTTGCCCGCTTTGTGCACAAAGCTGCAGATCATGCATGGACAGCTCAGGTGCTGCTTCTTGGAAACCTACCTTGTGAGGTGGATATAAAATGTTCTTACGTTTCCTCTCTGCTGTTAACGACTGTTTTATTTCACAGCCCTTGGTTACAATTTATAATGCAGCTTGCTTACCCCAGCAGGCCGTCTAAGGTAGCTGTGCCCTCTTACTAGGAACTCTGACCTGTGCAAAACGACTCATCCTTAATACATCTCCGTAATGGTTTGTTTATTTCAGCTCCTCTCCAAGCTTTTCTGTCTAATGGTTTTGTTTGCTGTTTCTGCTTAGCTTATCAATCAACAGATTATCTCCCTTCAGCGCTGGAAGGTAAATCTGCATTGCATTAAACTTCTCTGACTAGAACCTTTCCTAGACCTGTGGCTTGGACATGATTAATCTTTAATGCTTTGGTACTAATTGAAGGAAGAACTATATTGACATAATGTTGTGATTCTGCATGCTTAAGGCTCTAATGCTTGCTTGCACTGCAAACAGCCAGACTGATGTTTGTCACATATGGTGTTGTGAGGTGCAAAGAATATTCCTTTTTATCAGTGAAAGAAAGGAGAAAAGGATTGTCCAGCTGTTTCTTCTTGTTAAAGAGAGACTTCCATACAGGGACATGCTTTAAAAAATAGAAGACAAACTTCAAGTAATAACTTGGGACGCATCTCTTCTGTATTTCCCCTCTGTTCAAAGAAGAGTTCTCCTTTCTCCCTCCCCCATTATATTCCTTTCCTCCCCAGCTTCCTTAGCAATCCAGATTCCCCTTCAGATTCCCCTTCATTTGGTAAGTGTAGGGTAGCCATACTTATGGCATTCAGCTATAATCTGTACTGCAATCACTACTACCTCCCTGCAGAGGCAAATAGGAGAGGGTGGGCTGTTTAGGCGAAGTTCCCTTCCAGGCAACCACAAGGCTTCAGAATTGCTATCAAAATGGCAAGCAATGGAAAAGTGGGGGTGAAGAGAAAGATGTTTTCCAAATTGGCTTGGTCTGAAGGTTTCCCTAGTCTGGAAGTCACTCCTTAATGTTAAAAAAGGCTACTGAATTGCCACCCTCTTGTTCATTCTTCTTAACTCTCTTCAGATTATGAACTCCACTGCTCCCTATCTACTTCTGTCACAAATGTGCAGACTTAGCAAGGTCCAAAGGGTAATAGGGACTGCAGTCTCCACATGTCAAATCTGAGAAGTGCTCAGAAAACTGATATATTGACTTGCAGAAGAGCTTCAATTGGACTTTTGCTGTGGCCAAGTGATAAGGAAGAGATTAAATGCAGCATTTTTGAGATTCCAAGAGTTACTCAAGGAAGTGACCTGAAACTGAAATGGCTAACAAAAAAGTCGTTACAACCAAGCCAGTAACTACTGCAGTTCTTGTTCCTCTGTAGAAAATTACATTGGTTTTCATGGCCACTTCGCAAGGGCCCCAGCAAGATGTGGACAAACCTTGTCTGACTGAGCTTCTGTGTCTGAATTGGACCCAGAGCTTGGGGGCTCTGCTTTTCCTTCAGCATTCAGTAGCCTTCAATGTGTCACATCTGACTCAGCAATTTGCACCATGAGGGCTAAATTCATCCCTGGTGCCATCCATGTATGTCAGTGGAGTTACACCAGACCTGAACTTAGCCCTTAAGTTCAGTGTGTGAATCACTGGTTTGTGAAAGATGCTGCATAATTGGCACTCTGGTATCTGACATGTTTGATGCTTGGGAAGTTCCAACTTCATCTCCATGTATCTAAAAGGGCTTTACTGGGACTGGGGTGGAAGCCAACCCAGGTGAATGCCCAGTGACCAGACAGTCAGCCCTCCGCCCCCAATATCTGTCCTCGTGGTGACTTGCCTTCGTTGTCCTGTGGAAGGGGGCAGAGGGGTGGGGGGTGTAGAAGGTTTCCTTTGCTTTGAGGTCCCTAATGACTTCAGTAGTTTTTTCCCTACCTATTATGTGGATATGGTGAGCTGTTCACCAGGGCCAGATTCCTGAGAACAGCCTGCCTCATACCAGTTATCATTAACACGGTGCACAGAAGCATGAGCTCAAGTTGTGGTGTTAGGGGACAGACCTGGTGTCTGGTGTTCTCCTCCAAGTTGGTAAGTATTTGGAGCTTGGGATTACTTTGACCTTTTACAGAGAGGCAGTTTGTGAGACTTGGATTCCTACCTTTACCCCCTTCTCTTCTCCTTACCCATTCAGCCCCTTCAGAAAATGGAAGAGCTTGGAGGTTGATTCTGGGGCTTGATTCAGGCCCATATCTCAACCCCAGATTTTTTCTCCATGCTCAGGGAATCTGTTTTCGTAGATCTCATGCAAACTGCCTGTATCAGGAGGCAAGAGAATGGAAAGTGAAATAATAGAGTTGCAAGCTCTGGCTAAGTTTGTAGGTGGTTCAGGTCCCTGGTGTCCATGGCACTATCCAGGTGCCTGTCACAAGCTTAGAGCCCTGATATGAACCTCCGTTCTGAGACTGCAGTTGAGAGTGGGACTGCAGCATACCTGCCTGAGCTGGTTTGAAGCTAGTGCATATGCATCTGTGTGCTGAACCCTCCCTCTGACTTTAGTGTAGATGTAGCCTATATTTCATCTTTTAGAATGGAAGTGAATCAAACAGAGATAATGAAGGGGGCTGAATTTCCCCTGCCCCAATAGTGATGCTCAACAGGTAGAGCATGAACAGCAGTAGCGTCAGCTTCCTGTTATGACTTAGAAGAACTGCCCTGGAGTCAACTAGCACATCTTTGGTCCTTTCCTTCTCTGCCCTTGCTGAGACTGGCTAGCCCCAATCACAGAATTGTGTTAGGAATGGTTTCTGTGATTGTTTTCAGCCTCCCTGCATGCTTATGGGAACTGGAACTCTTCGTTTTGTTCTGAGCAATGGTACCTATCCTCATTGATGAGTTTGTATCAACAGTGTTGCCAGCTATCAACTGTCTTGAGGTATTTGGTGTTTCTCATAAAACCCCACTTCCTGGAGTCCTGTGATTTCTATGAGAATCTCACATTTCAAACAAAAACTGTATTTCCACTTTGTCTAGCTACAGAGAAATGCAGAAAATATGATCCCCAGAGTCTTCCAAGGCAGAAACTAAATAAAGACCCAAATTTAAACCAAATCAGGGGATGTAATAATGAAGCAAATTGCATGAGCTTTCGAGGCTCATGATGATTCAAAACACTTTTGACTGCTGATGGCTGGCAGCATGGCATAAATATACACTGTGTTGATTTTGTGCTATACGTGAATAGCACTTGAAATTGCTCTACAATATGCATATCAAAAATGTCATAAACTATACTGGCTTCTTGGACAGTTCAGGCAGATGCTTCAGCCTGAACTTGTTATATCTACAAAATACAGTGCATGAGCTCACGTGGTGTGTGGTCCACAATGCCTTGGCACGGTGGCAAGAACTGAGGTAAAGAAGTCATGTCAACTTCATATATAATTGCTTTGTTTGAAGATGCATAAGCCAGACTTATAACATCCTGTAAGAGGATGGTTGTATGTGAATACAAAACTATTGCTGAAGTATGATGCCCTGGAGGCTGTAACTCCAATTAAGTAAGGGCTATTTTCTTGTAAAAGGGGACACTGCTGCTGCCAACTTGGCCCCAAATTCATAATCTGGAAATCCTAAAACCAATGGAAAAGTTTGCACCATTTAAGTAGAATTCTACTGAACATGATACTTTCCCTACAGCCTGTGAAACCCATTCCTTTGAACTCATTACAGCACCGAGAGTATAAAAGTGAAGCTGGCTTTATTGACTTCTTTTGTTTTATTGTCCCAAGTTAAAAAATGTATCAAATAAACAAGTCATAAACAATAGTAGGTATAGTGAATTTAATTATTTTTCTCTGCTAATCTGGAGTGTCATAAGTTATTACAAAAGGGATGTTTGACAGATGATTATTAATTTGACAGTGTCCGTGTAATATTTAACCAAGTGTATTAACCGTCAGTTCCCATATTCCCAGCTTCAGTTATGAAGCAATGACTGTCAGCAAAATATCAGCACAGTGCAAGAATGCCTGAGAGGGAGGGAAATGAACATGAGAACATTGGGCCCTAATGAGTAACAAGGAGAGACATCTGACACCAGACACATTGGCTTGAGGGAGGGAAAACCCTTTAATTTGTTTCTAGCAAATTAATCTGAGCTCTAAGAAATACTTCTTGCATCTTTTAGGAGCACCTTCTGCGCAATCATTTCTCAGCTGACCGAGGAGACGCAGCCGCTGTTTGAAACCACTATCAAATCTCGTTCTGTGTCTGAGAACGCGGATGCCAAATTCACGTGCATAGTGACAGGTAATGGTGTCTGCAGTGAAGTAACCCATCCCAGCCTGATCCATTACTGCTTGTGGTTAGTAGCATAACTCTGGAGCAAATAAGAATAATAAGGCCAATGTTACCAGATATCCAGCTGCTGGAGTCAAGTGTTATTCAGCTTTAGTAATGGGTAGAGTCTGGCATTCATCATAGCTGAAAGAAGCTTGGAAACAGGAGCTAAGTCTGTCCCCAAAGCTAAAAAAAAGCAAAAGCAAAAGCAAATGAAAATAACTTAATATTGTCTTTAATAGCAAATCCTGAGTTTTTGGGGTACCTGCTTCCTGAGTTCTGAATCCGGGGTTTCTCAATGTTGCTGTCTCCCCATTTATCCTTCAGTGTAACTTATTAGCACTGCAGCTGCGATGTCCCTCAGGTAAGAGTCCCTTTGCAGAGCCATGTGGAGGTTTGTTCTGTTGGGCACGTGCTGTTTCAAAGCTGAATTCTGGCAGAGCCTGTTTTGACCTTCACATGACGGCATGCAGATAGAGCGCAGGTGCAGTTATGCTAATGCGCATCCTTCTCCTTTGGTATATTTAATTGGAAATCATGACATAAATCTGGAAAAGAAAGTCTGGCACTGAGATGCCCAACATGTCCATATCAGCCCCTTGTTCTGCCTTTCCAAATCCTGCGTGTACGTGGAGCCAAGTGTTATTCAAGCCCTGTTATTGCCTGTGCTTTGATGCTACCGTAGTTGATTTCTAACCTGAGATTGAAAGGAGATTCTAGGTTTCTTAATCCTCAGGACTAAACCATTAGCCAGCCACCACTGTACTTCTGATTGACTTTTAGCAGGACTGTTACCCATTGGCTCAAGTGCCAGGACTTTACACTTTCATGGCGCGTATGTCTCATAGGAGTGAACAGAATTTTTGACCAGTGGTATCTGTTCAAACTTCACCTGTGCCCTGCTGTCCTTGAGCCCCTTCCATGCCTAGAGGGCAGAGCAGTCACAACCCCCCCTCAATCCCTGTTAGTGCACATGGGAACAAGCCAGAGCCCGCTGATGTTTGACCAGAACTTGGGCTTATCATTTTAAATAGTTAAGACAATATTTCTCACCCTTCTTCAGCTCCTTGATTTTTATTTTAGTGTGTTTATTTTAATTTTATTTTAAATGTAATCAGTTTGGGTTGCTCTAGGGATGAGGTCTTTTCCTTCTAAATCTACCCATTCTGGTTTTAGGCCCTGCTTCCATGTGATGGATGTATTCCCTTAACCACTGCCTTTGTGTTTGGGAGAGGCCTATATATCCTGGATGGGTACTTTTTCCTTCCCCAGCAAGCCCCATTGCCTCAGTTTTGAGAAATATGTCCTTCTGATTCCAAGAAAAAGGTGTCATTCTCCACTGTTCCATGTCTTCTGTGCACTGGACATAGGGCTTCCTTAATTAGTAACCTTTCTTAATTGGTATCTCAGTGGGAGCCTGCACCCCTTTTGTGAGACCTCATTTGTCCCCAGGAAGGGAGCTCTGTGCTGGGACCTTAGCACTCCAAGCCCAGTACTGACTTTTTGAGATGATGCGGATTGGCATGCTGCAATGCGTGACATGAATCACCAAGCCTCTTCTCTGAAGCAAGAGAAGCCTGAAAGGAGGAAAGAACCAAAGATCTTCTAACACTTCTGAATGTTGCGTTGAATAAAGGGCATGCTATTTCAGTGAAAAATGTCAAGATTTTAAAACTTTTTCCCTTCTGGAGAGAACGGAAGTCTTTAGAAACTTTTTTGCAAAAACCAGAGAGAAAAGTATCTACCCAGCATCACCCAAAGTCAGTGGATTGGGGCTATCAGGAGCCAATGTTCATGGCCCAATTCTGATAGTCTTTCCTGAGACTGAAGGGAATTTGAGTGATAAGGGGCTTGGAACCGGGATATGCCATATCCTAGCTCGTTACCCTTGCCACAGGGCTATTGGCAAAACTGGGTGGGTCATGTGTTCTCTGCTTTTGACCAGACATTTCACATGGACTCAAGAACTCTTTTTTTCCCCAACAATAATTTTTGTCAAAATTGGTTTATTCCTGGAAAAAAGTTTTGATTTTGTAGGAAAAAAATGTATCAAAAAATTCCCAAGCAGCCCTGATCTTGAGCTGAAGAACCTGATAACACAAGCTAACATAGATTCTTAGAATGATAGAAAAAGAGGGTTGGAAGGGACCTCAGGAGGTCATCTAGTCCAACCCCCTGCTCGAAGTAGGACCATCCCCCAACTAGATCATCCCAGCCAGACCTTTGTCGAGCCTGGTTTTAAAAACCTCCAAGGATGGAGAGTCCACAACCTATCTGGGTAACCTGTCCTAGCAGTTACTACCCTCCTAGTGAGAGTTTTTTCTAATATCTAACCTAAACTTCCCTTGCTGCAAGTTGAGCCCATTGCTCCTTGTTCTCTTATTTGCCACCACTGAGAACAGTCTAGTTCCATCCTTTTTGGAACCACCCTTGATGATGGACATGATGGACACTGCCTCTTCTAGTGCTTGCTGAAACTAGGCCAATGCTGGCACCAAAGGCCAGCACTGAGAAGAATGATGTGTGCCAGCACTAACATGGACCCTGCTATTGAAACCCACAGTACTTGCCCCAGTACAGATGTCTGGGTCTTTGAAGAAATTAGCAGATCTCATACTGCCTGTGAACCTGAGCCCCTGATAATGGCATTGTCAATGGTGATGTCCCCCATGCCAGACACTTCTTCATTCTGGAAGGGACTTCTAGAAGTCCCAAACTAGTTTGTTCTCTATAAACAGGCCTTGGCAGGGCCTTCTTTCTCTTTGTAGAATGGCCTGGTAGGTCAGAAGGTTCTGTCAGCATAAATAGTACAAAAATATCTGGATCTAGCAGTACATCCTGCCTTGCCTACTAGGCCCAGAGCCTACTGTAATAACTGAGGTGAGCTGAAAAAGTACTAGCACTTCTTGTCTACCCCATGCTGTAAAAGTTTCTATGTCTTCGCTGGCATGCTCTTCTCAGAGTTCTAGTTTCTGGGTGCTGGTAAAGGCCCTGATTTCCAGTTCCCTGATGCTTTATTCTTACAACCATCCAAATGCAGACATGGGTCACTTCAGTAAAATTCATGCCATGTGATTTGGATTTACATTTTCATGAGCGTTGCCCAAATCTCCCATGAAAAGTAAATACATTTAGATTAGTATCCCTTGAATAGTAGTAGAATAGTATCCCTTGAATTTTCATCACTTTTATTGTTACCATTTCTAAGCTACATATTTTATTATTTGTACTAAAGTAACATCTTTAATTCCCAACTAAAAGCCAGGGTCCCTAGTGCTAGGCACTATGGACATAGAAAAAAAGGGTTCTCAAAGTTCTTCAAATTGACCTTGAGCACAGATAAGGTTAGACTGGGAGAGGCAACCTAAGGCTTATGGACTGGATCTAGCCCACAAAGTGAAATCATCCTGCCTGAAAAGTCTAAATATTGGCAGCAGCATTTCAGAAGTGGGGCAGTCCAGCGGTAAGGGGATTCTGCAGTGTTGGGTGGTGAACACAATGTGCTGGCAGCTATTCGGATGGCTGGTTTGGAAGTGCTGCCCTGCCTCAGACCAAGCTGTATTATTCCATCCCCTACATCCAAATACTGCTGATCTCTGGGTTATATAAACAGAACAAGAAGGGAGAACTGGGGTAGATCACAGTCGTGTGCTGGATGTAATATTTCCATCTGTAAGGTCAGATTTAGTTTTCTTATGCTAAAAATTCCCTTCTTCCCGTGAGTTATTTCTTACTTTTATATTGTAAGCATCCTTTTTCTGAAGTGCCTGGTTCTTAACTTCTATCAATATGTATTTTAAAAAACCTATAGTCACAGCCCTGCAGAGGTTTTATTGCTGGCTGATGGATATATTTAATTTTGCACCCTGTTGAGTAGAAGTACTGGTGGCAAAGGGAGCTGCTCAGTCTGTGAGGTGAAGCACATCTGTAAATTTTTGCAAGGTCAGGGCATATTACAACCCTGCTTCTATGGTGAGATCCTTCCCCTCAATCCTTTCCCAAGGTTTAAAGAAACTGGTTCCCCTTTAGATACATGCTGTCAGTGGCAGTTGTGAGCTGATAATGCACATCATTCTGTACATACACCTGGCTCAGACCAAATTCCTTTTCTGTCCTAATAGATCTATTTCTTAACAAGGTGGACATTGGGAACTCTCCCTCCTGAATTGTCAGCATAAGGGCCAGCTCTGTTTCTGACCAGCCTCAGCTGTAAAATGATTACATTGCTCAGTAAGTCTTTGCTGGTTCCCATCAGCATAACATGTCTTAGTGAATGGGGATGGTCTTATTATTTTAGATTATCTGTTTCAACTGCCCTTTACTTGTTTTGTAGCTGCTTCTTATAACGATCTCTTTGCTCCTCAAATTTCATACCTTCTTCCACTTCCTTGAGTGAGCATTTTCATTTACATAATGGGGTTAAACAAAAGTCATTGTTTTAGCTGGCATTTAGCTTAGGTTGTATCTGAGTCTTTCCCAGACTTGGGGAAGGGCATTTCATGCCCAAAAGCTTGTTTAATATCTCTCCCAATTATACAGTCGGCCCAACAAAAGATATTTCCAAGTAAACCTTGCTTCCTAGTGAAGGGCAATTTGTTACCTTGGAGTTTCCCTTGAGCTGCTTAACAGCATGTGGTGCTGGGTGGTGATAGCTGTTGTTTATGGTTGCCAGTTTTTGAATTTCCTCCAGTTTACATTCATCTGAGTTCAGTATTTCAGTCACAACTTCACTATGAGTTCTGAGAAAAAGGTAAGCCAATGCCCCAATCTAAGACTTTCTTCTTTCCAATTGTTTTCTCAAATAAATTTGCTTGCATTTTCTGGACTGACTCCCTGATCTTTCACAAGCTCTGCTGCTGAACTGAACTATTTCTTGTTGACAACTGATTTTAGACTTCCAGTTTTTCACCTGCAGGTTTCATCAACAGACCATTTCCCTTCTTCTAACTCTTGTTCTGCATCTCTGCTCTTCTCCTTGCCCTTGGCTAGGTTCTTGTGATAAATAAATGCTCCCTTCACCCATTCGCATGACATTTAAATTTTCTACTAAGCCTCAGCAGCTCAATACCCAGCCATGATCCTGATACTCCATCTGCTTCCAGGCTGGCTTTACCCTATAACCCCTGTGTGGGAACAGCATGGGTTGTGTGGAGCAAAGACCAGTCATCTCGTTTTTAGATATACTTTTTTCATTCAGTGACTGCTTTCATGTTCCTCATTTTCCTCTCCAACCCATGCTGCAGGATGAAGCTGTTGTCAAGAAGAGACCAAGTACTTCCCCCATGGTACATGGCCAGTCTCCCTGTGGCAGATGGGGAAGGGAAAAGTAGAGTGTATTGGCACTGGTCTTCAGCCATGGAGGCAGTGAGAGAAAACAAAGGGTGGCACTGCAGCAGCAGGGAACTCCCCAAGGGAAAGAAGTAGCTCTCAGGACTACTGTCACTGCATAGTGACCTTTTTGCTTGCCATTGGCACCATTTTGGCTATGCAGAAGCAAGTAACTCTGTGGTTCTTGGGCTGGGGTGGGAGAACTTGAGAATGGGTATGTATGGTGGGAAAGCATGAGAGCATCAGGTCCATAGAAAGGACCATAAAGGATGTTGACCCCCTGTGTGCATGTAGATTTTTCAGTGTGTAATAGGGAAACAGGGTTTTTCCCCCCATAGTTCTTCAAGTTTAAATCTTACCTGTGATATGACAAGGAGAGGGGTGTGGGGTCTTATTACATGGTAGCTGCCTCTGCAGATGGCACTGAGAGGGGATGGCCAGGGGCAGGAATACCACACTGATACCATGACACACTGACTCACTCCTGGCATGGAAAGGGGTGAGCCAGGGATCATAGTGACATGATGACTGTCCAGGCACTTGCACATGGGAAATTATTACTAGGCTAAATGACTCATTGCTTCTATACTGCTCCTGATGAGCTTTTTTTCAAAGGCCCAGGCACCAATGGGCAGAGCAGATCCAGACATCTGGGGCATGGCTTGATACTGGGTATACTAAGAGTCCCATGCCCCACTAGCAGCCCCCTCAGACTGTAGAGCAGTGGGCCAATTGCATAGCCAGAACATTTCAAAGCCACATCCATTTTACAGGAGTTGAAACAAATCTACCCATGTTTTATGTGAAGACCAGTATAAAAAATGCTTGTTTTTTTTCTAAAACATGGAGGCTTGGGATTTGACAAAAAAAAATGGCTAAGTATTTGACTGACTCCTGAGGCAACAGTTGCTACTAAGGTTCCCCCCAAAATGGGAACATTCTTTCAAAATTGTGTTCAGCTTTTTCATAAAGTATAAGGAGGTTTTTTTGGTTAAAAAAAACAAAACCCAGCCATTTCTCAAAGAAAACCCTGTGGTTTTAAAAAAATTCTGATTATGCTATGCTGTAAGAGCACATTGCTAGCATCTTGTGTAATAAGCAGACAGCACACAGGGCACCACAGTGCCCACTGCCCAGTCTCATCTTGCCTTTGTTTGTGGAGGACAGGCCTCCCTCTGTTCAAGACTGGCACCTCCTGTGGCAATCACATCTCTCAGTTGTGCAGCTGTGACAGGTGCCCTGTGGGCTGTCTCTCTGTGGCATGTTCTTTGTACTCATGATGCTGTGATGTTGGGCATTAGAGACAAAGTGAGGTAGCTGTACCCAGTTTAGGCTTGCATTTGCCTGTAATTGCCCACTTCACAATGATAAATCCTGCAGAATATGGCCCATAGCAGTGACTGCAGAAGAGACTGTCAGCAGTCTTCAATCTGCGTGAGGAGATGACACAAAACTGCAGACAATTTGTCCCCCCATCTCCCATGGGTTGGAAGGCTCCACACTGCTTGTTACTTGTGGGGTTATTGCTGGTTGATGTGAAAGCAGCTGTCAGCAAACTGTCTGCATCGGCTGTATGAGGAGTTGGTGGGAGGGACGAGTTGCAAAATGACAGCTGTAGGAATTATGAATGGCTACTTTATTTGCACTGGGCTTGTATTACCACCAGATCTTCAATACTGTGGTCAATGGCTGAGCCTGAGGCTGTTTTGAGGATCCTCACAAACAGTAACCTGGCTGGGTTAGCTGCTTGACCCCAGCCATTAAGTGAATGCTGTTATAGCCAGCAGATAGGGAGGTGCAGGGGGTGAGCCCCCAGCACTAGAGAGGCATTGGACTCTTGCTCCTACCTTCAGCAAGGCAGCCTGCTGCCAGCTCCCTTGACTGGGGAAGGGCCTGTCATGAGGCTGTAACCAGAGCTGCAGCTCCCCCTGCCCTGGTGCTTGGGGAGAAGGGGTGGAGGTGGGGGGGGGTGGAAAGGAAGCCAGCTTGTTCTTGGACAGTGTATATTCAGTGATTCCCTCCCTCTCAGTGTTGTCTCCAGTTACAGCCTCCTGTGCCATCACTCCCTTGGCTCTTCTCAAGGCTGTAGCAGGGTGGGGAGGGGACCTTGGTATCTCTGGGTGCATCTACACATTCATTAATGCACTGTAGTTACTGTGCATTAAGTTTAGTACTTGAATAACAAGATACTAAATCCATGTGCAGTAATGCTGCTATGCAGTAGTGCCAGTGCACAGGTTTTTTTGGATGTTAACTGCACTACTGCGGAGTGGCATAGTAGCACAGTTTTGCCCAGCATGCTACTGCGCAGTGTTATTAGGCTACTGTGTAGTTAGTGTCTCATTTAGATGCAAACCAGGCAGAAAAGCTGCTGTATTCAAACTCTGACCCCAGTCTATGTTTATGGTAGGGTAGGGCTGGCCTCACACTTCCCTTTCTTGCTGTCTGCAGGATTTTTGCACCCGGAGCCCCTGGGAACAGATTTTCAGCCTTAGCCCCTGGTCCCTATAGGACTGTCCCATCATGCCCGACTCTCCCAATGGCTGAGGCTCCAGCACCAGAACAGCCATGGCTGAACTGGGGAAGTGGGGTAGGCAAGGGCAAACATGGTAGCTGGGGTGGAGTCCAGCCCAAGGATCTGTGCCAGCACAGCCTTCCTCTGCCAAGCAGCCACACTGAAGTCACTGGGGCTCCCAGTTTGCAGGGCGGGCCCATAGCAACCAGGAAGAGGAGCACACTTGGAGGTGTCATCTGTTGTGTTGAAGTGGGGCCATGCTGAACCCCAGGGATGAGGGAGAGGTGCAAAGGGAGCAGAGCAAGTAAAGGTGAGGGTATCAAAGGTCTAGCAGTTCTGTTTGGAAAATGTTGCTAATGGTTCTGCAGGGAATTGATCCCAGCCCTGAGCCCCCAGTGGGTGATGGGTGGTGGGGAAAGCAGGAGCAGCCAGAGCAGTCCCAAGCCTGTGAGGGCACAGGGTGGGAGGCTGAGGCTGCATTGTGCACTGGCTGGGAAGGAATGGCTCCTTTGTCCTGTCTATGCCAACTATTCTGAATGTATGTGCCCAGGGAGGCTGGGACACAGCCAGCCATGGTGCTGGAAAGCCCAAGGCTGGAGTGGGCTCACTGAGGGTATAGCAGTCACCCTTGGGGTAGCATCAAGCAAAGAGAAAGCTTCAGGGAATCTTCTCCAGTAGTAGTTCTGTGGGACTTCAGGACTTCAAGTAGCCTGGCTCTCCACAGCTGAGTGTCCTTAAAACGGGAAGTTGGTGGCTGACTGCGCAGTTCTCTGGAGGTGGTTTTAGGCCAAGCATACTGCCATCTCTGTTTTTCTGTCCTCCGCTAAGAGTTTCCTGAAGAGCCCTGCAGAAGCAGGCCCAACCGCACTGCAGCATTGCCTCACCCCCATCTTCTGTCTGGAGGCCTTTGGTCTGTCCTCTGGCCTCCTGGCTTCTCTCAGTCAGTTGCCAGAGATATGTCACTTCTTCCCTTCCCTTCTGCTATGGGAGGCTTCTGCCACCCCTGCCTGTTGGACAGAGGGGCAGCTGCCAGCGGAGAGATCCTCTGCCTCCCTTCCTTGGCTGGCTGCTCAGAACACACTAGATGGCCTGGAGAGAGCAAAGGGAATCCTCCTTGTTTGGGTCAGTGGCAGGCTCATCCTTCATCTCCTTCATAGGAGAAGAGTGTAGGGGGAGAAGATTCTGAACATGGGGGTGTGAAGCTGAGATACCAGACTTCCAGATAGCATGACCTCCTGGTTGGGCTTCACAGAGCAATCATAAATTGCATGCAGAAAGACAGGGCACTTAGCAAAGGCTGGCCAGGAAGCTGTTAGCAGTGCAACGTCTGGTGGCTTTGGGACAGGTTGAGAGGCATGAAATGAGAGGTCAGGAGAGAAGCAAAGGCCAAGTGGAGGGGAGCAGAGCAGGGAGCAGAAGAAAAGGCCTGGTGTTAGCTGGTGGGTAGGGTCACCATTGAACTTTTCCCAGGAGAGGAGGAGCCATGGCATGGACCTGAGCAGGGGGAACTGCATCCAGAAGGACAGGGGATGGGGCTGACCCTGGCAGCAGTATGCAGGTGCATTGGAAGGGTAAGAGGTGTTGTGGTGGCTGGGATGAGGAAGAAGTGCTGGCCCAGGGCAGAATCAGGACAGGTTCTGGATGAGATACAGAGAAAGAAGGGCCTGGATTTAATGGGAGCTGGGGAAGGAGAGAAGGGGAGAGAGGAGTGGGCAGAGATTGTTGCAGGAGGTGTTGTCAGTGACTGAGCAGGGCAGGGATGGCAGGAGGGGAGAGATGCTCACTAGAGGTGTACTGAGTCAGATTTCTGTGTGGTGTCACTGCAAAGGCCTGGGAAGTATTAGGGTGGGTTATCTCACAGTCTGTTGGGACAGGAAAGTGCTTCTGAGGAACAGTGGGAGTAGTCTCCCTGACCTGAACCGCTTGGGACTCTTACAGCCCCCTGGAGACAGGCGGAGACCAGCAACTCCTGTGGAGCCAGCTGAGATGCAACAAGGGAACAGAATGGCCCAGCCCCTCTTCCCTGTCCACTGCTGCTGTCACCTCCCCGATCCCATCAGGCTCCTGAACATTTTGACTCTTCTCTCCTCAGTCTGCAGTATCAGGCTGCTCTCCCTAGGGTCCCACAGGCCTGTCTTGGTCATGTCTTCTTGAACCACTGTTCTGTCCATTCTCCTCACTCTGCTACTTCAGCTCTCCCTCAGTGCCCTTATCTATGGCCTTACTTCTTGCACTCATGCCTCCCCCCGCTCTGCCTCCTAGCCCCACAACAGTCTCTCCATCCTCTCCTATCAGGCAACCCTCCTTTCCCCTTCCAAATAATCCCTTCTCCTTTCTCTTCCTCACTTGTCTCAGCCCTCCCATTATCTCTCTCTCTTCTGTTTTGATCAGACTGAACTCCAGAGCAGGGAACAAGTCTGATCTGTGTTTGCAAAGCACTGTGGAAATCAACATAACAATAGTGCCCTTCCTTCTAATCCCATCCATCAGCTCAATGGCAATGCCAGGGCTGAATTAAGTCCTGTCTTTGGTCTCTCTGCTCTAGTATGTGATAAGCATTTGGTCACAACTAGCGAGACCAAATTTGCTTCTAAGATGAGGCTCTTTCAGTCTGGTATGGTTGCTTCATTAAACACTGCACTGCTGAAATAATGGACCCTGGTGTAGGTAAGAGGCAGGTCACGCAGTGGCTACAGCACAAGATTTGGCATTGGGAGAAGCTGGCTTTCACATCTGGCTAACATAACACTGGGCTGCAGTCAGCCTCTTTAGAGCAAACCTAATGACATGCCACTTGCTGAAAAACTTTGTAACCTGCAAAGGGAGAGGGCTGTGTAAGTCCTGTGTGTTGTTAATATTAAAGGCAAATGTCTGTAGTCTGTGTATTTGCAGTTCTTGAATGCAGAGCTCTGAAGAGCCCCCGTTGGACTGCTCTGTGCTTCAGCCCATCCACAAGTAATCCTGACCATGATTTCTACCCTGCGGCACTGTGAAGCTGGCAAAGCAGGCTGTCTCACCCACAGGGAAAAGTGTTGCTGTGGGCAGGAGAAAATTCTTCATCCCTGCTTGTTCAGGACTTCAAGTTCAAGAGAAGCAAGAAGCTTCAAAAATGCTTGTTCTGTGTGCCTTCCACCTCCCCACCCCATCCTGGGAACAAACAGGGCACATCTGCACCATGGTGCCAGCTGCGCCCAGAGTAGCCGTGAGCACATCACACTCATCTGCTCCCATGGGCGTACTCCACACACCAAAATATACTGGTGGGGCCACTCCCAGGGGTCAGCTGCTCTTGAATTCATAGAGACAAGGTATGGAGAGCAGCTGCAAAGGGACACTTACTTATGAGCAGCCTCTCAGGCCTGTTTCCCAGTTTGGGGTGTATCAGTGGGAGTGGATAGACAAGCCCGCAGGATCATCAGGTAAATAGGCCTCCTTTAGGAGGTGAAGCTCACATTGGCCTTGCCCTTGTCTGTCCCCAGTGGCTGGGGAGGAGTAGGACTTCTCCTTGTTTTTGGTGTCACTCTACACTCCACACTCCTCAGTTGTGCCTGGAGGACTTGTGCTTTCAGTCACACTTCCACTAGACTGAGCGGGAATTCACCACCCCTTTACAAGGCCTAGCATAGTTTGAGGGTAGATGACCAAAGGAATTAATCCATCTCCCTCTCTCTACAACCAGCCCCTCAGACCCAGGTTCTGGGAAATGACTCCTTCCCCACACCAAACCCCTTTCTGGTTTCTGTGCTCCCAGAGACCTGAGACTAGAGAAGAGTCCTCTACCAGGAAAGTAGGATGGAGTGGCAGAGTGGAGTTGGAGAGTCCCCCAAAAAGGTGGAGGAAGAGAACACCTTGGAATACAGAGATGGATGGGGCCCAAAATATAACTCAAAGGTGGGGGCGGGGAAGAGCTGGGAAAGCCCTCAAACGAAATATTTTTTTTAGTTTTTCATTGCTGTTCCAGTCAGGGTCAGACATCCCTGCAGAGGCACAATTAGAGAGGGAAAAGACCACAGAATGAGCCTTTTGCTGATAAATCTTTGCTTCCATCCCCCAGACGCTAGCCAAAAGGGGTATGCAGCCCCTGCCACAGAATGAGTCTGTAATCCATGTGCTTGTTCAGCCAAGAGCTGCTGGGGTGCAAGGAGGTGTCCTTGGGTGAGGTCTGCTGCCTGGTTCAATGCCAGAGTTCAAACAGGAAGGTCCTGGGGGGTCCTCCCTGGAATCTGTAATAACCACTGTAACAGAGTTAATCAAGGAGCCACTGACTCAAGTGGTTTACCCTCAAGCAGGAGGGTAATTGCAACTAGAGATAGATCCAATTTTATGAGAGAAGGGAACATGTCCCTAAGATCTAAATGCTGCAGTTTGAGGAGCTGTTCAAGGAAGCCTTGCATGTTTATGAGCGGGGTGGGGTATACGTGGCATTCAGGCTTGCATTGCCAGAAAGAGAAGGGGAGAATGCAAAAGAGTATGCGCTGAGCGAAGGGCACCATCCGTGAACCTTGCCTGTCCTACATCTCACTAATAGAAGCCAACAAGTCATGTTTCTCCAGCGGACAGAGAACCCCAAATCACCTTCCCTAAGCGCACGAACTCCCAGTGCATCCACCAAATCATTCCAGTTGGTAGAGAGAACTGCGCATTAAGGCAGTTCTGCTGGGCCTGCCCGGGTGACCAGTGATCTCTCTGCTACAGCTGACCACAGTCAGAATTTATCTCTTTGCCTGGCTCTGAAACCAAGCAGTCATACATGTCATGATGTCATTATCCTGAAACGGCAGGCAACATCTGTTGTCAAAAGGCATTTGTAGGACATGAGCCGGTGGTGATGCAATCCAGGTTGTTTCTGCTTAGTGGAAACTTTGGGTTCAGCTTACAGAATGTGACACTTAGCGAAGATCTGGTAGCTCCATGGAGAATCGAGCGTCTGTTTTTTAACCTTAGGTCTAAGCCCATCAAACCCGCCTGCTTCATATAAAAGTGCCAATGTTCTCACCTCCTGTTTGCATCCAGTGTGACAGAGGATGATCCATTCCCCTCGCGTCAAGATTGAAGGGCTCAGATTTTTGCTCACAAATAGCTATATTCCTGGTAGTAATAAAAGATGAAAGCATATGCCCCTTATTTGCAAAATGCAATGTTCTTTCACTCCATGTTATAGCCCTGGATAAACTTGGGGAGATTAACAGTGTTCTCTGAGATTTAATTGTACTATTGATTCTTTTGGCTTGTAGACACAAACTTCCTTTCCTGTTTGTGTTATGCTCCCTATGCTGACATGCCATTTTCTATCCAGGTTTCCCACAACCAGAAGTGACTTGGTATAAAGATGATGAGGAGATGGACCGGTACTGTGGTTTACCAAAGTATGAGATTCTCCATCATGGAAACCGCCATACCCTGCAGCTATACAAGTAAGAAATCCAGAGGGCCCATGGTCATGACAGTTTAATTGCATCCAGACTCCTTGTCCAAATGGAGGGAGAATACTCACTATTTAGCATGGCCCAATCTATCTGCGACCATCTATCTGTATGAGTGCCAGCTTTAAGGCACACATGGCTCAATCCCGCCTTCCTTTTCCCCTTCCTCCCTTGTGCAGTCATGAGATTTGAATACCTAAAATGGTCATTGCCATGCAATGTTGGTTACTATCAGCCATTAGCAGCCTCTGCTAATTTTCCATCACCTTGTCCCTAATCCCTCCCCACTGTGGATCACATCAGTGTCATCTGTTCATATGACTCCTATCCTCCCTGCTGAAGGGCATGATGAGGGGCCCCCACTACACTAACTATTCTCTGGTGTCACGCAGGAAGCAGAAGGTATGAGAAAGCTCAGAGGGGCTCATATTTTCTACGCAGAATAGCTCTGGTAGCAGCATGTCTTACTGGTCAGCATGCAAGGAGGAGAACTTAGAGAGTGATGGAAGCGGTGAGAAGAAAAGGCAGGGGAAGTGACTAGTACCAACATGGGCAGATCCAGAATTGTGCAAGAGGAATGTGGCTCTGAGCATGGCTCCAGAGCTTGGAGTGAGCACTGCCTCCATTTACTCTCCCTTTCTCCCCTGGTGCACTGAATTCAGCAGTAGGGTGCAACTGTGGCACCGCACCCCGTTGGATCTGCCTCTGGGCACAAATAGCAATGAAGGCAACATTTGGATGAGACCAAATGAGAAGGGTAGAAGTGTCCTAGTGTGGCTTTTAATGGGCTTTGCTGGTAGAGGGATGAGGACCTCATCCAGATCAGAGGGGAGCCACAAGAAGGCTGGAGGAAGGGAGATAGAGACAGCTAGAACACACAGCAGGGTGCTTTCCCATGAGCCAGAGTACTGCTCATAATGCATCCCCCAAACTGGACTCTGATTATCTGACCCCAGGTGAAGACAATTGTCACAGCAACTTGAGCAAATGGTCAAAATATCATCACGTGGGCTCTGCTGGGCTTGTGGGCTGGGTTATGTCAGGATAAGGGCTTGGGCCCCCAGCTCCCAGTCACTAGGGCTGTGCGAGGCTTCAGACACGGCTTTGGATCCGGAGAAGCTTCGGACACTTTGGGGTCGGAAGCAGCACATCTGGGTTGAAACGCTGGCCTCGTTCAGCTTCCTGAAGCGGTTCAGAGCTCCCGAAGAGCTTCAGAGCCACACGGGAGCCGCCTCGGAGATCCAGCCATAGGGTATAATGAGGAAACAATAAAATATCTATAACTTTGGTTTTTTTGTCTACTTTGGATGAAATTTTCAGGAGTGGTAGACTCTGTAGAGAGGATGAAGCCTGCCAAGTTTCAAGAAGTTTGGTGCAGGGGCTTGGGGGGAACAGCACCCCAAATACTTGAAAGCAAAACTCCTGTCATGTCTATGTGTTGTAACACAGGGGGGTGAAAACTGCAGGAGTGGTAGCTCCTACTGAGGCCACAAAGCCTGCCAAGTTTCAGGAAGATCAGTGCAGGGGTTTGGGGATAACTGCCTCTCAAGCTGCTGACAGACAAAACTTGGCAGGCCGGGTGGTTGTCATCTGATCAGGGGAGGAGAAAGGGAGAGAGCAGTGTTGAACACCACTGGTGTAGTTGATTGTTGTTGCTATCAGCCTGCAACCTTCCTAAATCTCCTAGCTCATGTCAAGCTTGCAGGTAGAGATTTGGTACGCTGTCAGTTGCTCTGGATTATTGCAGAAGCAGGGGGCCTTGTGGATCACTGTCTGAGAGGCACCTTGGAGCTCTGAAGGCAGAGAGATGTGCTGCTAGGGTCAAGGTGTGCCTCCAGCCCCGTGTGAAGTGGGCTGCAGAGGGGTTTATATGATCTTATCAGACTGGGTCTGTTAGGGCAGAAGGGAAAATTGAAAGAAAAAACAGGTTGATGGAGCTTTGCAGAGCCTGAGAGAAGGAGCCAGTGTGGGGATTCACTTGGTCCGATTATGAATTCTTGGGTGCTAGTAGTTCCTCCAATGCCAATATTACAGCTCAGGCCTCCTGCATGTGGAAATTGTGGCTGCCTTGAATGGCTGTGTTAAGGAAGCTCTTATCTGGATGCCTGTTCAAAATCAGCCATACTATTGTTGCCATTGCTGTGAAGTGTGGGGGAAAGATGCCTATAGGCATCTGAGTATCTTTGATCTAAGTAGGGCAAGAAGGGGGAGTGCAAGGCTGCATCCCTACAGCTGATGAAGCAGTGACATTAGGCAGCCATACAGACTCCCCAGAGACCCCTCCAAGGCAGCACCCTCCACAAAATGTAGAGCCATGGGATATGCAGAGTTCCTGCATAGTTCTCACTTCACCCAGACACTTCCCTTTTCTAAACATGGATTTCAATGGAAAAGGCTTTGTTCTTTTAATCAATGTTAGGAGAGACCAGAACTGGGTTAGTAAATTACTGGCATTTCACAAAGACTTGGGCTTCAGTTTGACTCTGCCTCATTTGAGCCCTTTAGTACTTGCAAGATCCAAGCTCCAAGACTGCTGCTGTGAAAGATTCAACTGAATCTCTGTGCTCAGCTTTAAATACATGCATCTGTTTTATAGTTGGTGGCAAGCTGCTAGCCAGTCCTGGATACTTGAAGAATTCTCTGTAGGAAGCCAGTAGTCTGATTAGTATTTTTCCATAGGATATGGGATAGACTTGCAAATAATAGGAGTAGGGATGCTGGGAGGGGAAAGAGAAAAGAAACCTTCCTGTCTCTCTAAATGTTGTGTATAGAACATAACATAAGACCCTAAGAACTGCACACTGGGCCAGACCACAGCTTCATGTAGCCCAGCAGTCCTTGTCTTACAGTGGTGCAGAGTGGGTGCAAATGGGGAGAGTATGTAGGGCTTATCCAGACTGATAAGCCCTACATAAATATAAGCCCCTACCCTTCTTCCTTTACAGCTTCCAACATTCAGAGCCTAGGAAGTCCCAATTCAGAGCTTGCGCCCATAACCATCATTTTTAATACCCACTGATGCATCTAACCTGCTTGAATTTATCAGTCTTCTTTCAAACCTGGTTAAATTGCCAGCCTCTACAGCACCTTGTGGAAATGAGTTCCACAAGTTAATTACACACTACATGGAAAAGCTTCCTTTTGTTTGTATGAAACCTGTTTCCTAATAATTTCTTTCTATATCCCCTAGTTCTAGTATTGTGGGAGATTGTACATAGTTATTCCTATTTATTTTTTCCACCCTATTCAGTATTTTATAGAGCTTTATTGTAACCCCCGCCCCAGCCATTTTTTCTCTAACCTGAAAAGTCCCAATCTATTTAGTTTCTTCTCAGATGGAAACTCTTTTAGTTTTACTGTATTCTTTTTGAGGTGGGGGAGACCAAAACTGCATGCAGTATTCAAGGTGTGGGTGTACCATGGATTTATACAGTGGCAAAATGGCATTTCCTGATTTCTTTTCACCCCTTTCTTCCTAATTCCTAACATCCTTTATGCCTCAGTGGATGCTTGTCAACAGCTCCAAAAAGGACTGTTTTCCAAAGAATTTCATTGGCATATGTGTGCATGTACAGGTGGACACAGTTGTGTGTTCAGACAGTGCCTTGAGGCAGACAGATGAGACTCATCATGTTGTTTTTGGTCCTCAGGTGCAGAGAAGAAGATGCGGCCATTTATCAGGCCTCAGCTAGAAATAACAAAGGCATCGTGTCCTGTTCTGGTGTCCTGGAAGTGGGAACCATGACAGAGTTTAAAATCCATCAGAAGTGGTTTGCTAAGCTCAAGAGAAAAGCAGAAGCAAAACTACGTGAGATTGAGCAAGGGAAAAAACGAGGGAAAGAGAATATGGAAGTGGAGAGGTTAAATAGAGTCAGCCCAGAAAGATTCCCCCGAAAGCGGCGGCTGACAGGGGATATGAACCCCAGGTCAGGTGCCTTGCTCTGGGAGAAGGACGACATGGCAAAGGTGCATGTTGTGGATCCTAAATCAAGATTACATGAAGAAACTACTGAGTTGAAGGAACCATCTCTAAATGCAGTAGCTGGGTTTTCAAACAACATGATCACAAAACCTCTGAAAGCAGAGGTGACCACCAATGGGGACTCCTCTCTGGAAAGTGCAGAAGAGAATGGGAATGGCTTTCTCACATACATCTATGAAACGGTGGAGGAAATGACTGCCAAGCCCATCGCTAAAGAGTCCTCTGCAAAAAAGAAAAAGAAAGAGAATGAGCCTCCCAGTCTGCTGCCATCTAAACAGGAAGCTTCAAGGCGAGAAGAGGGTGTGAGAGGCAGGGGAAAACCCTCCCAGAACCCAAGATTTGCCCCTTTCACCACCTCACCCAGGAGACCTCAGGCAGTCACAGCAAGTGATCTCAGGGTTGAAGATGTGCCAAAAACCAAGGAATCAGGGAAGCCAGTGAGCCAGGAGGCCAAATCTGGCAAGCATCAGCCTTGCCCCCCACCTCCCCAGGGTGAAGTATATTTTTCTTTGAAAGAGATGTTTCTTGAGAGCAGAGTGAAACCCATAATGGAAGAAGGGGAGCCAGGAGCCTCAGAAGTTGAGAGTGAGGCTGATCTGCAGCCTCCAGCCATGGACAGTCAAAGGAAGACTTCATCACCTGCAACCAAGGAGTTATCGGCAAGGCCTGCGCCAACTAAGGAGCAAAACAGCCAACCTGCAGAGCAGAAATCAGAGGAGAAGGAAGCCATGGATACAGAGGTAGCTACAATGCATAATAAACCATCCAGATATCCCACTGGGAAAATATCTGAGCCCCCTAGCTGGACCATGGAGCCAGCTGGTGAAAACATCCAAGCAACAGACCTCCTGGACTCTGTTCAACCTTCCGCAGAGCAACCCCTACAGCCAGTTACCCTATGTGTGAATCAGATGGCTCCAGGTCTAAATTTGCCCCTGTGTGGCCAGGAGACCAGGGGTAGCTTGCATCAGATCTCCTTGGAGGAACAGCTGGTCCCTGGAGTGCCTGCTGAGGTACTGTAAGTTCTATTTTTTTTGTGGTAGTCTGACCTCATGCAAAATGTTTCCAAATCAGACAAGCAGCAAGCACTGAAGGCCTGAGCACCTATTTATAGCTGGGAATGAGTGCTGTATGCGTATGACAAGCAGGGAGGATGATGCCATCTGTTTAGTTTAGCGATGAGCCCAAGCCCCTAGGTGGTCTATTTAATGAGCCTTTATGTAAATGAAAAGTGGACCTGGCAGGTACACTGCATGAACTTCATTAGACATCACTGGGAATTTTGTTTACAGTGAAACATGTATACAGTAGACCGGGTTGGTTTTTGGCTCCGTCCACCCTGCTGGAACAGGGTGGACACAGAAATCTTCCTGCTGGCTGCTGGGTCAGAGCAACTGCATCTGCTCCTGACTGTCACCATTTCCCTTCAGCCTGTGTCTATTTTTGTCATTTTATCTGGAGCGTTTTCCATGAAGTGTGGTGTTAGGCCAGAGGTTGCATGTTTGCCTGTTCACTCAAGTTCTGGCCTGGGGTCTTCTAAGACAGATTTCAGGGTCCTGGTGGGATTGAGACATCTGAATTACAGGACTGACACTCAGGGATTTCTTTTTTTCAGTGAAAAAGTAGGTCTGTAAAGAAATAAAGTTGAGGCTCCAGGGCAAAGAGAGTAGCCAGGTGCCTGTGTGCATGTGAGCTCAGTCTCCTGTTCCAGAAGATTAGGAAAAAAAAACCTAACCTGGGGTTCCAGCTTCTTCACTGGACAGTGTTGCAAGGGGCTGGTTCTGCCAAGTGATACATAATCTTTGTGTGATGCTGTTACTACCTTAGCAAAGATGAGCACCCCAGCCCTGAGACTACCCTTGCACAGACCCCATTAAGTTCCCAGTGTGGCACAGCCCTGACTCTAGTCACATGCGTGGCAGGAAATGTAACACCTCTACACATGCAAAACTTTGACGTTGGAGCTGTCAGGTGTTCCCATGGAACAGGTGCAGGCATTTCCTGAGCCTGGCATCTGCTTTCCTCTTCTAGGCTTCAGTACAGACAAGCAGCCATAGCTAGGGCTAGGGCACAGGCTGGAAAGTGCCTGTGTCATGCTAAGGAGTCAGTCAAATTATTTGGACAAAACCTGCACAAAGAATTGGGCACCTGGTTCCTGGACTCATCGCAGCACAGTACTCAAGGCCCCTTCTGTAGTGTGACAGTTCAGCCTCACCTAATGACCATAACATCTACCTTATCATTGAACAATTGCACAAACCCTTGCTGTGCCACAGAAACCCACAACAATACTCTTGAGCATCTCCATCTCCTTCTCCATGCTCCTTGCTCCCAAATAGGTAGAGTTCAGTGGTTTCCAGCCTCTGCTCTTGTGCTGTCATCTGTAAGAATTTCCCCATAGCTCATTCATGGAGTTCAATGGGTCCTGCACTCAAAGAAGCCCTGTCAGGTGGCACCCCCCACCACTGCCTTTATAGTGCTTTCATTTAAGTTTAATGAGAAGCGTGCATATGGATCTGCAAGCAGTATTGAGAGTTGATGGTGGTGATTGGTCCAAAGAACCTGGGAACCACTGAAGTCAATGTTTCCTTGGTTCCAATGCTGGCTTCATCACAAAGTCTGAGGGATGCCCTCAAGCGGGATCTAGCTTTTGTGAGAAGTGTTTATAGAAGTTCTGTGCAGTAGCCAAGACATAATCCTTTCTGATCCTAGAGTAGGAGGAAAAGTTGGCCTTGATCTAACTAATTCTTCACTCTGCCAATAGTTTCCCTGTTATATAAATCACCATTCTTGACATAAGATTTCTTCTCTTCCAGTCTCCTAGAGAGTCGCTCCATGTGTGAGCACTGTAGGGCTAACAGCCTCTGGCTCAAGGAGGTTTTTTGCACCAGGTTTTATTGTTAGCACCTCCACTGAGGAGATTCTAACCAGCTTTCCAGCTGGTTCAGCTGATCCTGCTTTCAGAGCAGAGGACACCGTGACTTTGGGTCACTCATTTCAGCCACCCAGCCTGCACTCTACCTTTGGTTGCCTATATACCTCTGGCACTGAGTCCTGCTCTTCACCAGATGGGAGGTGACTGGGGACAGGGTGCAAAGTTAAAGGGTTAATCACACTTTTTCCATCCCTTATTCTCTCCTGTACAAGAAGCTGAGCTCTTCCAAAGTTCCCTGCCATGTGCTGTGGCCTTTCTTGCTGCCTGCCCCCTGCCCTCCCTATTTATTCCGTAATACTTCTGTGCCAGCTTCAGAGAAGGCAATATTCGAAGGGCCTGTCCTTTACCATTCACCTCTTACAAATGGGTCAGTCTGTCCATTGTGATCCAAGGGAAACATTAGCAAATATTCCAGGGCTAATGAAGATGAACTAGCTACACTGACTACTCATTTAATGGTGTGAATCAGACTCCTAGTGTGCAGCTCTTTTGCACAAAGATACACAGGGACCAGGTGCTGCAGAGAGAGGTAAGGGTCTCTGCCATGCTAAGCATCTTGTGCCACTCCCATTGGGGCAGAGTTAAGGTGATGTAGAAAGTATGATCTTCACCCTGCTGTCCTGGTTCTGTAATGCTGGTGTTTTGTTTTGTAACATTTGGTGGATGGGGGACCCCAGCTCATTTAATGGTAATTCTGGTTTTCTAGCATCTGAATTTAACCTCTCACATACTGGAAAAGGAGGAAACACAGACCAAGCTGTGGGCTGTGGTGTTTTCTCCACATTGACACAGTGTGTAGGTGTTAACATTAAGACTGGAGTGGAACATTAGTCCCAGCTTCTTGAAGAGTCTCTGCTTCCAATGGTTGCTATCTTGAAGGAAGCTCAAGGATGTACATGTCTCATGTTCCTGGGTGCTGCATGGCGAAGATGTGCTGCCAGCAAACCTCTCTTCCCTTTGCTTTTTGGCTGCTCAGCAATGTTGGTCCCCCTTCACTTCCTGCAATCGGAGGTCACATAAGCAGCTTATCAGGCTCTTTTAAGAGGTTTTCACCACTGCCGGGTACACGGTACCAACCCTATGGTGCCTTGAATGGAGTGCGCCTGTCACTTGCCTATATAAGGAGATGTGGAGCTGTGAGCAGGCTTAGCCCAGAGAGAGGAGGGTCTCTGTGCTCAGGTCAGAGGGAGCTGGAGTCCCAACCAGCATCCTCTCTGCAGTCAAGACCAATGTCTTCTGACTCCATGCACACCTCACTGCAGGAGGAAGGCAGTAGCTAATGGTCACATGGGCAGGTGGCATATCAGCATCAGGACAGCTGCAACCCAGACCTTCTTCCCATATCATTGGAAGGGCTGAGGAGGGCAATGGCCCTGTAGGGAGGAGGGGAACATGCCAGGGTGTGTAGGGACAGAATAATCAGGAGGGCTCATATACCTTCCAGAGCTCTGAGCCAGGTGACTCAACTCAGGAGAGGGATGGGGACGTCCCTGTAGACAGCTGCAACAGTGCTACTCAGTGTGCAATCACCACCCAGGGAACAGCCAAAGTGTCAAGCTGCATAATAAATGAGGTGGTGGATAACCCAGAGCACAGTGCAGTACCCATATGCAAATCGGTGGGCACATCAGTGTGGCTCCTGCATGCAGTTCTGTGCTACCCATCTCCTGTGGGAGATTGTGGAGGTGGAGGGAGTTAGAGATAAGAGACAGAAATGGCTAGGGGCCTGGAAAATGCTTCAGAAGACAGGGAAGAGATTCAGTGGTCATCAGGGAAACGAGACAAAACCAGTGAGGCATGATAAAGATATAATTCAGATGATGCAGGCACTAAGGCACATGGCTGACAGCTCAGAGGTCGTAAATCTGAGGCCGTAGCAGAAGCACTCATGGTGCAGCCCTGTCAGATTTAAACGAATCTGCAAAATTCTGCTAAATAGTAAATACCTTGTCACAAGGACACAGAAAAGGAAAGTAATTCTAAACTAGGGTGCTATGAGATCCTTTTAAAGGTGCTGCAGGATGCCATTCAGTATTAGCATTGTTATAAGTACAAACACCTGCATGATTCACAAGATAAACCCAGAGATTTTCAATAGGAATCCATAGTGTCAAAAGCATCCTGACCCATGGTGGGTGTTTCTGAGGTCTTTGCAATCAAAGAATTGCTCCTAGTATTTCTCTGTATTCAAACATGAGTGAACGCAAAGAACTGGCATTTTCCAAGGGGTGCCCTGAGTCTATAACAGCTGAGAATCACTGGTCTAATGGAACAAAGAGTGGTCTAGAGAAGGGACATGAGGAGCGTCACTTCTCCCTGACTCCCAAACCAAGCACAGGTCCTTGTAGAGTGTTCAGTTTGAAACTGATAAAATAAACTCCTTTTCCCTGCACCATAATCTTGGACTGTGGAACCCACTGCCGAAAGATGCCAGTCAGGCCAAGAGCTCTGCGAGGTTTTCAGAGGCACCAGATGCTTATAGCAGTATCTGGAGTATCTCACTAGAATAGTTAATGTTTAAAAACATTTTAGAAGTGGGGATAAACCTCCTGGCTGAAGGAGTTTAAGCCAGTCCCCTCCGACTCAGGGCTAGAAGGAGACCTTCACTAGGGCAGCAGGGAACCACACAGCCGAGACATTCTGCGGAACCGTCTGGTGTTGGCTGCTATGGAAGCAGGGCCACAGGTTGGATCCATACAGGCTGTCCCAGGTCTGTTCTCACTTGAACTGTTACTCAGTGTTCAAAGGGAGGCCAGAGCGGGCACTTCTTTTATCATGGTCTCTGTATTGACAGTCAACAGTGAAATATCATTCTGCCTTGGCAATAGACTTCCTCAGCCATCTGGGCTCAATGTGTGTTTTTTCTGGACAAGTTACATGCATGTTATGGAGTTGTGTTGTAGCCTTCACATGGCAGGAGCATGGCCATAGAGGAGGAGCCTGATTTTGACAGGTGCCAAGCCTTCACAAATCTAGTGGCAGCCAAAGGAAGCCCGTGGAGCTCAACACTGTTCAAAATTAGTCTTAGTTAGGTTTTGTCCACAGAGGCAAGATCAGACTGTGAGTCATTCTGATTCCCCAGACACTTCAGGGTAGATGAAGGGCAGATGAGCCCTAAGTGTTAACTTGAAATACCAGGGGGATCCAGGTAGTAAAATAATCCTCATTTCCTTTTTGTTCCTAGGCCCCAGAGATGGCAGAGCCAGTGTTATCCCCTGCCAGCAATTACCTGAAGCATCCATCATCAGAACCAGCGGAAGACACTAATCAGCAAGAGAGCTGCTTAAAAGAGGTCACTGGCATGGACACAGAACAACCTGAAGAGCAGGAAGGCCCCAGGCCATACCTGCAAGAACCAGGGATGCTGACACTGAGCCAGGAAGGCATTCAGCAAGCACCTGAGGATTCCCAGAAGGCTCCAGCTGACTCTCCAGGCCTCCCACAGCCTGTCTGGGAAGAACATCTACCTTGGAAAGAGGAAGAGATGGGACCTCCCCTGATTTTCACAGGCAAAGAGACCCAACAGAGACCTTTTCCGAGTTGTGAGATTAAGGACATGGGTTCAGTCAAGCCACCGTTAAAGGAAGCAAGGCCTCCTATGCCTGAAGACAAAATCATCCTTGAGCAACATGTCCATGAGACTGAAGTAGAAGGTGGGAGGATAGACCAGCCATTACCTGCAGAAGCAGAGACACCTGGAGACTGGTTAGGGGACAGCATCCTTCGTGCGGAGACTGAGGGCAGACAGGAGGAGCCCAGCTCCCATGAGACTGACCAGAAAGCACCGACAGTGGCAGAAGAGATATCCTTGGAGACTGAAGTGGCAGCCCCTGTTTTCCCCCAGGTCTGTGAGGAAGAGCAGCTGCCTGCTTCCCCAGCAGAGATATCTGTACCTGAGGAAGCACCTGGCTTAGCTTTCCCTTCTCCAGTCAAAGAGCTCCCAAGCAATGGGACCCCGTCTGTGGTCCACCTGCTGCGGGATATGAAGAAAGAGCTGGAGAATAAGAAAACAGATGAATCTGCACTGCACTTGGCAGCCATTCCTCAGCAAGAGAGCTTTCCCACCAGTGCTGCTGAGGAGGGTAAAGACAAACCAGTATCTGTATTAGTAGTACCCCAACAACACGAGGCAGGAGAGCAGAGAGCTGTGACTCCAAGCAAGAAGCAGGCTGTTGTAGATGTGAGAGGTGAGATTTCCTCTTCAGATATAGGAGTTGAGGTCCATCCAGTATTAAGAAAGCCATTGGCTCCTCAGGCTGTACCTGGCTTAGAGGGGAACCGGGAGGAAATATCTATGGAGCAGAAAGTACAGCACAAGAATCTGGTGTCCTCCTTAAAGAACTATCTCCTTCTGCTTTTGAAGATGTCAGATAAAGGCAAGGACAGTGCAAAGGCTGGAGCTGAGCCAGAGGAGAGTGAGGCAGGGGAGGTCCCGCCTGCCATTGAGAAGGAGGCCCTGCCAGAGGTGGGCATTGCAGGGCTCAGCCCCAGAACATCCAAGAAGATCTTTGAAAAGGTACAAACCAACCAACTGTTCCAGACAGCAGAAAGCTTGCCTCTCACCCCCAGGACCTCCCGAAAGATCACAGGGATGATTAACCAGGAGCTAATCACTAGCCAGGAGACTCTGGTAGTCAAGCCTGTTGCACCACTGAGACGACGAGGCCAGGTGGCTTCTGAGTCTGAAGGGCTGAGCCTGTTGACAGTGCCCTCCATTGTGGTGGGTAGCATGCCAGCAGAGAGTGCTGGTCAGACAGAGAATGAGCCTTCCACCCTGAATCTGGAAAGCAGCGGGAGGGAGAACCCCACTGATCCTGTGACAGTGCTGCCATGTGCCACACCAGAGGAGCTTGCATCTGGGGCACGGCGCAAAATATACCTATCCAAAGCCAAACAGGCAGAGGAAGCAGAGGTGGCAGCCCCTGAGGGCCCAGTGTACCTGAAGAGAGAGAGCCCCACTGTATCCCCACGGCAATCCAGGAAGAACACAGCCCTGCTGCAAGCCCCTGTTCCAACCCCGTCTCCTCCTGTAGAACGGCGCTCCCCAACCCTCACCAGAAAGATGGCCACATTGGAAGTTCCCAAGCTGTATGAGGAGCATGTGGAGAGGAATGATAACCATGAACCCCCTGGTGACAGTAAGCCAGAAGTGCAGGCAGAGGAGACTAGGAAAACAAATGACCCCTTTAAAGGTAAGAAGAAAAGCTTCCTCACCTCTCGCCCCTGTGCACAAGAGGTGACGGCAGCATGGGTAGGCACCTCCTTTCAAGTACTTCTCGTTATGTGGCAGTGAAATGACTGTGGATACCCACATATGAGCTAAGCCTTAGTGTTTGAGGAACCTGCAGCAGTTTCTTCTGTGTGCAATAAAGGACAGCAGTATGCAACTGCTGGGACCAGGAGCACACAGCAGTGATGAGTTCTGCAGGCACACGTGGGGCAGGAAGCTACAAGCTGCCACATGCAGAAGTAGGGACTACGAGCTCCTCTCCGTTCATCGAACCTGTACAAACAGATCCCACCCATCTTTTAGTCCAGTGCTGAGGGCACTTGGCCAGGAAGCAGGCAACCTGGATTCTAGGCCCCCTCTCACCCACAATGGGTCTGAACCTGTGTCCTCTGTTTCTAGCCCTTCTACTGAAGTTAGCCCACTGGGCAGCCAACAGAGAAAGGTATGTGGGGCCCAAAGAAGAGCAAGTAGAGGGTAGATGTGTCACTCAGTAAGGTGGATGCTGCTCTGGAAGGGAGGGGACCTGGGGTCTAGCCATTCATGTCCTGTACCTTGACCACAGAGAGCAGAAGACAATGCTAGTGGCACCAGAACCTTTACTTAGGCTGTCTAGTGCTACTTCAGGAAAGAAGTGTGACCAGGATCTGAGTAGGGGTTGAGACCAAGTGTCCAGCAGAGAAGGAAACCCTTTGAGAAACTACCATCGGCCACACTGCAGCTCACTGAGAGCTCATGGAGCTAGAGGCATAGTGTTTGCTGTTACCAGAAGTGGCACATCCCGTCTTCCTGGGTCCCTCAGTGAAACCCAGGCTTCCAGGATGGTTGTCCTGGTCTTTGCTGTGCTGCACACTGACACAAGGTGTAGTACAGGATGAGAGATACCTGATTCTCTGATATTGTGGAAAACTGTTGTGCATCTTCACTTTGCCTTCTCAGTCAGTGCCAGTGTGAGCCATGGGAAACAGTGTGCCACTGCCAGTACCAGTCGTCATGTCAGGAGCAGCGAGCTGGGGTGCCAGCACCTGGCACCATTCTGTGGCACCTTTCACAGAAAATAGGGTCTCCCGAGCAAACTTCTATGCTGCTCCTCTGTGTTATGACTGACCCATCAGGTGGACCTGGTGCATCTGTCCATTCCTTTCATTGCTGTGCAGCATTAAACCAAATGCTCTGCGCATCCCAGAAGGAGATTCTCCTTTCCTATCACATGTATAGGAATTGGTCCAGCCCTTGGAGAACATTCCTGATTGTGCAGGTGCCCACCTTTCCCAGGCATCGCTTGAGAACCATCCAGGAGCAAGGGCCCAAACACCACCTGCAAGGAGCAGATGGAGTGGAGTTACAGCATGTGAAGCTTGTCTTACCACCAGTCTTTTCTTTTTGCCCTTCTCCATAGCCCCCCAGGTGATACGGAAGATCAGGCCAGAGCAGTTCTCTGATGCATCAGGAAACCTGAAGCTGTGGTGTCAGTTCTTCAATATTTTGAGTGAATCCAAGCTGATGTGGTACAAGGATGAGGTGCCTATCGCTGAAGCCAGGAGGAGGTAACCTGCCACGTTCTCTGTGTTTCACTCATTGTATGGAGCTCTTGGCTGATGGATTCAGTCCAGCCCAGCACTTGGTATTTATCAGGCTCTGATAACATAACAGCCTTCCTCAGGGTTTACAGGTTGATGGTGCCTCCTGCTAACAAAGTCACAACATCACAGAAAAGTCAGGCTTAAGGGGTTCCCAGGAAGTCCTCTAGTCCAGCCCCCTGCTAAACCAGCCTAGATAAGTGTATGTCTATCCTATCCTTAAAACTGCATGAACAATCCTCCTGCATAACTACCAGGCACAGTGCCTCAAAACCATCAGGAACACTGTACTTGCCACAAGTAAAGCAGAGGGATGAGGGTACTGCCAATGTCCTGCCACTGCAAGGACAAGTAGTAGTTCATTAAAATACACTCAAGAGATCCACAGAAGAGGATCACACCCTGCACTGCAAAAGGCAAAATCCCCCAGTGCCCAGTCAGATGCTAGGAAACTCAGCCCTCTGGACTGGGAAGAGCTGGGGAGGAAGGAAGTTCTGGAGGACCCAATATATTCCAGAGATGCCACCGCTCATGACACCATTGCAAGCTCTTTGAGGCAGGGGCCGTGTGTGCAGCCCTGGTGTACTGGGGGCTGTGTCCCTGGCTGATATTGTGGTACTCATCACTGCAGGGCTGGTTGATACAAGGTAACTCTGCTCTCTTGCAGCACTGGTGATGAGGGGCAAGTAGCCTTAGCCATCGTGCAGGCGTCCAGAAAGGACTGTGGTGTCTACCAGTGTGTCATCCAGAACGAGTACGGCACTGACTCCACTGACTTCCTGCTCAGTGCGGAAGGTGAGCTGCCTGCCTGGCCTGTGTCCAACACAAGCCCCTCTCTGGGCCCGGTGATCCCAGTTGCATGGGCCCTCTTTGCCTGCAAGCCCCCTCCTGTACACACAGACACTCAGTGTCAGGGTCATAAGAGAGCAACATGTGAGGTGGGCATGGTGCTTGCCAGGCGTGTTGTGTGGGCAGAGGGCTGGTAGTTGTGTGGGAGGGTTGTGGCACCAGCACCCCCTGCAATAAACAAATTGATCCCCCACCCCAGAAAGCCTGAGCAAGTGTGAGGGGGGCAGGTTCACCAGGCGGTGACTGGGAGGCAGGAGAGTTGAGAGGGAGGCAGGTGAGGCACTGGGGACAGGAGAGCTGGACTGGGCGGGCAAGTGTTAGGTCCCAAGACCAGGTTGGGCATTCTGGGGGTGGGGTTAGTGCTGGGTGCAGGGAGCTGGAGGCAGAAGAGTAAACGGTCATGTACAGAAAAGATGCTAGAGTGCGGAGTTATGTCATCAGGAGCTGGCTGTGGGCAGCTACCTCCTAGGGTGGCTAGTGAAGGGCACCCCTGATCCTGGAGGTGGCCTGGGACCCATTGCTATGATACTTGGACAGTCTGGGCAAGGCCTTGCTCCACAGCACTGCACAAGAGGTGATGGGTCAAGAGCAGTTGATCTGGGCTCTGGCACTGGGGCCACGAGCTGTCTCAGGCCAGCCTTATTCCCAAGGCCCTTTCTTTGTCCTGTTCTGTGGGGAGGGCAGGCTGACCCCTCCACTGGTCACCTGGCATAAGGATTGTGGGCCAAAGGGCACTGGTTGGGTTCAGACAGCCCCATAGAGCCCCATTCACAGAGGGCCTGGTGCTGCACACCCAGCTCTTCTGCCCGAAGAGCCAGGTCATGATGGAGCTCCAGTAGCTTATTAGAGCTCAAAATTTCTGTGTTGGGGCTGGCTTAGGCATGTCAGGCAGCTCTGGGGTGTACCTGTCACCAGTGGGCCTCTGGGTGCATCCCCACGCAAGCAAGGGGAAGTGCACAGAGCCCTGTGCATGGTGGGCTCAGGGTGCGCACTGGGTAGTGGTCCCCCCACAATACCTTCATTCTCACTCACCCCCTGGGCTTTGTATCCCCCTCAGTGCTGTCGGGACTTATCTCAAGAGAAGAAATTGAAGGTAACGGAAGCTGCTTCAGGAGCCGTGAGTGCTGCCCTGGCCACATGGCCAAGGCCCTGCCAAAAGCCACCACTCCCTCGCCATGAGAGGTGGCACCTCACTGAGCATAGGGAGGGCACCCTGGGGATGGGGAAGGAGTTCTGGGCAGGTAGGCAGGGTAGGACTCAGTCGCTCCTCCCTAGCATACCACCACCCCATGTGAAAGCAATGCTGGTTAACGCTGGCAGGACAGGAACTGGCTGATCGCAGGCCCAGACCCTGCTGCCTTCTGAGGCCCTGCAGCATGGTAGCAGGTGGGAAGGCTGCAGCACCCCCACAGCCTGGCTCTGCTCCCAGGTAGAGCCCATCTCCCCTGCCACCTGGAAGCTAAGCCTGCTGCCTGCCTTCTGCCCCCTCTCCTTTGGGGTCAAGCTAGCTCTGCCTTCCCTCTTAACTTGGGGCACAGGGGAGGAGACACCCAGCCCTGCCCAGTCCCTGACATTTCCCTGCCCAGCCTGGCAGTGCTGGCTCACCTTCTCTTCCCTCTGCCAGTTGGTGAAGAGATCGAAATGACCCCCATGGTGTTCGCCAAGGGCCTGGCCGAATCAGGCTACTGGGGGGACAAGTTCTTTGGGCGCATCATGTGTGAGGACATGGAGGTGGGTGACGGCTTCCAGCGCAAGGCATGCCGCGTCCGGGCCATCTATGGCCTGGAGCCCATCTTCGAGTCTGGCAGGACATGCCTCATCAAAGTGCACAACCTCATCATCTTCGGGACCAAGAATGAGAATACGCTCATTGAGAAGAACTATGACATCACCATTCAGGTGGGTGCCTCACTTCACCCTGCCTTGCCCTGGCCCCTCTGCCTGCAACCTGGCAATGGCCTGAAACCCCCTGCTTGGTGGGAGCTAAGGGATATGTGGGATAGTTTCACCTTCTCTGCCTGACCTAGCATTTCCCCACTCCTGGGGCTGCACCTGCCCTGTTCCTGCTCCAGCTCAGCAGGCTCCTCCCACCTGGCCTGAGTCCAACAGGCTGCCCTTTCCTCAGCTCCTCCCTGCTCTTAGCCCTTGCCTATCAAGCCTGCTCAGTTCCCCTGGCTTCTGCTCACCTGTTCACTGACAACGCCTACTTAGCTGCCACATCATATTTTCATGCGTGCCCTGTCTGTTTGCTCACTGCCTGGGCACTACAGCAAGGCCTACCATTGCTCTTCCCAGCTCCCCACTTGTCCAGTGCTCACACTTACCCTGGGCAGGCTGGGTGGCTGGACCTCTGGTGGGTCCGACTTCAGCCCTGCAGGTTGGGGTGTTCTATGCTGCCCCATGTCCATTGGGAGGAGAGCAGTGAACAGGACACAGCAGCTGCCAGGTCACTTCCCATGCCAGTCTCCAGTAGGTAGGAGAGGCTATCTGAGTAGTGCCCCATAGGGCTGGCAGGCCTCAGGGAAGGGCAAGGGCAGGGGCAGTGACTTCTGTGCTTCAATCCCAGGAATGCAAAATCCAGAACTCCAGCCGGGAATACTGCAAGATCTTCGCTGCTGAGGCACGGGCCATCTTGGACTTTGGGGCAGTGCCTGAGTAAGTCAGGACTCTGCCTTTCCTCCATGGACCCCTACTGCAGGCCAGGGAGGGAGGGCCCCTTCCTACCATGGGCATCTCTGTAGGAGGATTGAGGGACATCAACCATAGGTGGCATAGCCCCCTCCCACCCCAAGTGCCACTATGAGGCTGAATGAGCACCATGATCTAGCCAGGCTGGGAGGAAAGTCCCCCACCCCAGGGGATGGGATAACTGCTTACTGCTAGCATGGCCAAGTGCTGTGCAGCTCAGGGAGGCTACTGGGCTAGAGGGCCCTTGGGTGAGCCCTGCCTCACCACCCCATGCTGACCCTTGCCACTACCCCCTGCCCAGGATAATCCCGCTGTACTTGATTTATCGACCTGCCAACAATATTCCCTACGCCACCATGGAGGAGGACCTGGAGGGGCCCTTTGAGCGGTACTGTGTCAGGGAGCGGGACGGCAGCCTGGCCATGAGGAGCACGTCAGAGATCTCACAGAAATGCTGCTCCTTCCAGCACTGGCTCTACCAATGGACGAATGGCAACATCTTGGTGACAGACATGGAAGGTAATGGCAGAGGCTACCCCCCAAACAGAGAGGAGGTTCTTGCTCCTCTGTGCCATGCCCCAGGGCCCAGGATGGTATCCTCCCCAGGGGAGGAGACCTCTGCCACCTCCTGGGAGTCTCACCCCTGGACCTAGGCTCCCTGCAGTGGCTTGCTCTAAGGCAGGCTGGTGTTCCCTTTCATTGCAGGTGTAGGGTGGAAGATCACCAACGTGAGGATTGCCACAAAGCTGAAAGGGTGAGTGACTCCAGGGAGCTGAGCCAGACTCCTGCCTCCTCATGGGGACTGAGCAGCCTCAGCCTGGTCCTGGCTGCCTGCCCCAGGCAACAGGACTGCCTGCCAGCCTCTATACTAGGTTGAGGGAGAAATGATGGCGCAGTCAGGGGTGTAACCACCCCAGTAGGCATGAGCATGGGCCCCCTGTCCTTGCCCCTCAGCCAGCTGGGCATCACCCGCTCTATTCAGTCTCCAGCAGAACTCTCCATCCTGTTGCTGTCCTTGGGAGTCAGTGCAGCATCTCCGTGTATGGTGGTGGGTGGGAGGGGAAGTGAAGGGATGCAATGAGAAGGGGAACGTGTATGAGGCAGCTGATGGCAGAGTGCCATAGCCCATGATGAAGCGCCATGGCCCATGCTAATGAGAGTGCAGCGGTTCCCTAGGAAATGGGAGCCCTCGTAAGCAGGAGGAATCACAGAGACCCCAAGCATCCCAATCAGGGGAGAAGGAGCCCGGGGCAGCTGCCCTTTGGAGCCTGGGAGCCCCTTTGCACATGCCTGGGTACTGAGCATCGCTGTTTGCTGGCAGGTACCAGGGGCTGAAAGAGAGCTGCTTCCCCACCCTGCTGGAGCAGTTTGCTGCTACCCACCAGTGTAACCACTACTGTGAGATCCTGGGCCTGAAGACCCTGGAGGCTGTGCAGCAGCCAGTAAAGTCCAAGGGCTCCAAGAGCCCATCGATGGGCAGGAAGGCTTCCTCAACCCAGTCCAGCCCCCAGCTGCAGAAGAAGGGCCTGGCGAGCCCCCAGGGCACCCGCAAGGGTACGGTCAGCCCCAAAAGCTCCCGGAAATCCACTGAGTCAGGGGAGGCCCAGCTAGCCGTGAAGTCCAGAACTGGGGAGAGCAGCAGGTCCAGCCGGCTGCAGTAGGCAGAGCCTGCCTGGCGGGATTGCCGAGCCCACGGGCCGGGGGAGGCAGCCTGCTGCTGCGCACACTTGGGAAAAGGGACCCCTACAGCAGCGGCCAGTGCATCTCCTCCCACCAGCGCCCCGCCATTTGCATCCTGTGTGTGGTGTGCTAATGAAGCAGCAACCGGGCCAAGGACACTAGAGCAACCTGGAAAGTAGCCTTGTGGGCCAGAGCTGGCTTGCTGCATGACTGGGCCTGAGGAGTGGGGCAGGGGGAGGGGTCTTGTTATCTCACACGCTGCTGATTTATACCTCTGTAAAGGGAAAGCCAAGCTGGGGCAGCCGAGCCTGCGAGGCAGGGGCATGGGGACAGCCCACTGCCTGCCACTGACCCTGCGGGTTCATCTTCCAAAGCCCATCTGGGCCGTGCCGGCTTTGCGTTCCCTGCCTCAGCACCAACACTGAACCTGGTGCTCTCCGGGCTGCTGCAAATGCCCCTGCTGCTCCCCCTTTCCTTCCTGTCAGGGCTGTTTGGTGCTGGGTGGATCCAGCTGCCCAGGAGGGCAGGCAGACAGACTGGCAATGGGTGCAGCCTCTCCCTGCCTGCATCCCTCCCTCCTGAGCAGTGACCCAGCACGGACATGGGCTCCCAGTCAGTGGTATCTTGAGTTGTTCCCTTTGGCTCCAGCTTTTCTCTACTTGGGTTCATGGTAGCCTCGCACCCCAACTTGGATGGTTCCTGCGCTGTGTACAAACCCCTACTATGTTGTGACCCATGCCAGCACAGCCAGGCTGCACCACCCCTGCATGTCTAACCCACTGTGCCCTGCAGGGAAGCCCTGAATACTCACATGGAGCTGAACAAGGGCATTTGGAATGGCAGCCGTTGTGGTGCCCCGCGAAATGCAGCAGTGGAAAGCTCCCAGTCCACCAACATGCTTTGCTGGTGCTGTTGCCTAGGGAGTTTGTGTGCGTCAGCTCATGCGCCAGTCACCATGGTAGCTAGGTACCAGCCGTACCAATACAGAGAGGCAGCTGCTTGCCGCAGCAGGCAACAGGAAGTTCAAGCCTCCCAGGAAAAAAGTGTCAAGTCTCTTCCTCCTCCAAGTGGAGATGGCCCTCCTGCTGAAATCCTCAGCTGCCCTTTGCTGTCAAACCCAGGTCCCCTCCTGAGCATAGTGATCCCAGGCTGCCCAATCCCCCACAGGGCCGCTCGTTCTGAAAGCTGCCAGCAGATGGGATGAGCAGCCCATACCCCGCTTGCTAGGATCAGCGCTTGCCAGCTGCAACTTCCCCTTGTGAGAGTGCCCTGCTGCTGGCAAGCCCCAGGTTGTACTTTCCCCCTCCAGAGCCAGCCCCCCAAGGGTGTTCTAGGGCAGCAGAGAGGCAACTGGGAGCTGTTACCTGTTGGTGGAAGCTAGCGAGGCCTCAGGGCTGCTCTACCTCATGTGGAGGCCAGGTCAGTAGCCAGGCTCAGGAGGAAGGAGGAGAAAGTCACTGCCCTTTGTGCCAGGGCTGCTGTGAAGAGCCAGGTGTCATGCCTCATCAGTTAGCTATCTGAGAAGGCAGCAGCCTCACCGCTCACCTCACTAGGAGCCAGGGAGGACATGAGTCCTTTTTCCTGCACCCTTGCCCTGAGACACACAGGCAGGCCCTGCCTTGCCTACCTCCCACCCTCTGCCCTGGGGTGAAACAACATGAAAATATGAGCCATGGGCTGCTTCTTTGGGTCTTTGTGACAGATACCAGGGCAGGGGATCTGCTTTGCTTGCTTGCACCGTCAGTTGTGCAGGTCCTGACTGGGTCGAGGGCATCTCCCTGATGCAGGGAACCAGTGAAAAGAGGACGCTGCAAAAAATAAGCACCCTGCCAGGGGAAATACCCTGACCGATGTAATACAATTAAAATGGCACTGTGTAGTGGAGGGTTGCACCTTTGTCTGCTTGTGGACAGGACTTCCTTCTAGAGCCTCATAGTTAGCTTCCCACTGGCCAGCTTCCAGTGGGAGGATCTTGGCTACCAGCTAACTTTGTGGAAATGGGAGACATCTCCCTAGCTTGCTCCTGCAGCCATATGGCTGAGGACAAGCAAAACTCAGGGGCATCCAAACCCTAAGCTTCTGGGCTTGGGGCCTGCACATAGGATGCCTGTCAAAGGATTTGGAAGCATCTGAAGCCCCAGGCTGGAGTGGAGAATACTTGCTGGTAGTAGGGCCACATATGGTTCCTGGATGATTCAAAAAGATTTGGACCAGATTTGGCTAATTTGACCTGGGACACAGAAAATTGCCCTTAAAAAAACCCCCAAAACCCTAGGACTCATCTGTACAAGGCCATTTACTTGCTAGTGTGGGGTGGTCACCAGGTGTGGTGCAGCTACTGCCCCTCTGGAGGGATCAGAGGCAGGTGGCTGATGGTGAAATGGTAATGTAGATGTACCCTCCCTGCTGGAGCTTAGTTACACCCTCTGGTTTCTGTTTATCATTTCCTTTCATTAACTGTGGCTGGTAATGAAGAAGAAGGCAGCTACAGACTCAGGGCCCCACCTCTGTTGTGGGGATACTGTGAGCTGCCACCACAAACGTGCTTGGAGCCCTGTAGCAAATCTCAACTGAGCCAATTTGCCTTCAGGATAGGAGCAGAGCTGGCCAGAACCTGGAAAAGTAAGCAAGCCCTCCCACCCCGCTCTGTCCCTGCCCCAAAAGAAAGCAAAGCCCATGGCAGGGAGCACTTATAGGCTCTGGCTTTGTTGGGTAAGAAGGCACGTGCTTTTGCCTCAGGTCTGCAGTTGTGGCATGTCAGGGCCTCCACCCAACGATGCCTCACACCTGCTGACTGGTGGCTAGGGGAGCTGCAAGCTTCTGGCCTTCATGAGGCATCTGCTTAATGGCCACTGTGTCAAAAACACACCTTTCTCTCTCAGAGCTGCCCAGTTACAGCAGAGAAGAGCTGGCAGCCGTGGGAATAACTGCGGCAGGGAGTCACTGTTGTCACAGGAGTGGTGGGGATGTTCCTCCAGCTCGTGGAGAGGGCTGAGGCAGAGACAGGGATCACTGTGTCCGCAGTGGAGGTGTCTCTCTCCAATGGCGAGGAAGTGGTGATCCATGTGTCCCAGCTGCCACGTGGCGAGGTCCAGCAGAGACCAGGCGGGGCAGTTTCTTACTGCGGCGCTTTGCATTCCATGGCTGTGGCTGCGCTTGTCTGCTCAGGAGTGTACATTTCCTGCTCTTGTTCAGATAGTTGTAAAATACCCCTGTACATACTCATCTGTGTATTGGCAAATGGGTGTGCTCGTGTGCAATAAAGTGAGAAGGACTGGTCTGCTCTCCAGTGTGTCAGTGTGGCTGGCAGGGTTGGGAATTCTCACCATAACAATGCCATTGCTAATTTTGCTGACTCCCAGCTCCCTCACACTTCCCAGATCGGTAATAGAACAACAGGGGACCTAGCACACACACTTGATGTTCCCATCAACTTTGACCATGATGAAAATTGACCATTTAGATCCACTCTTTGGGCTCTGGCCAACTCCTGACCTGTGACTGTATTCACCTAGGGTGCTGCAAGCCTCAATTGCCCTGGTTACAGCCATGGGGATCACAGTCATAGACTAGCCAAGCTGCGGAGCTCTGTCCTGGTGCAAAGCTGCTACATAAGGACTGGGGTGTCAGTGAAGGGGATGAGGAAGACAAAGGGGACTTATGAAAGGGAAGAGATAAGGGTGTAGAACCTGCAGCCTGTTTTGGCTGCTAAACAGGGCCCTGACCCCTGACGCAATAGGAGCTGCTGGCCATGGAGCACCTTTGACACCCAGGTTCCTACTGAGGATGCTGAGCTCCAAAAATTTCAACCTTTAGGCCTAGGCTAGGGGTCCAGTATAGGGGGGGACTCCATACCTACCAGCACTGTCCAGCCTAGAGGATGGCCAGAGGCAGGGACACTGCAGTTTCCATGGTTTGAACAGGAGCTGTTATTGACTTGACATTATAAAGCAGGGCCCCTCATATGCCTAAGTCAAGGCCATGTGCATGAATCAGGGTGGAAGAGAAGCCAGTTCTCAAGGGCGTGGGAGCCAGTCCTCAAGGGCAGGGCATCAGCTGCTGCTGCATATGGGATAGCAAATGTCAGAAGGAGCAGTCAGAAAAGGCCTGGGCTGTGGGCTGGGTCCATCAGGAAGTAGGGGGAGTGCTCAAGAACCCCTGTGGCTCACTGATCCTGGAGCCAGCCTAAGGACAGTTTCCACGATCCAGGCTGGTTGTGTACAGTCTCTGGGGGCTGGAAGGGGAAGTGCAGTCCCCGACAGCTCTTGGGCAGTGCCGCTAATGGGAGCTGAGGAGAAGCCCGGGCCCTGCCCCTGCAGTGCTCTTTTGTGCCTGGCAGAATGGGCTGGGAAGATGTCAGGCCCTGAGTGACAGGTCCTGGTTGGTTCTTGCACAAGCCCTTGCCTTTGCAGTTTGGGCATGTGCCCATGTAGATATCCAGTCCTGTCACCACCTTACACCGGCTGACCTAGGGTTGCCCCGGACAGGTCGTGTGGTTGTAGTGCCCACAGCACTGCGTCAGCGATGCCATGTTGGCCTCAAGTCCTGCCCAGGCACCAGTGAAGGAGAGGGTCCCGTTGTTGCTGAGCATGGAGCTGGAAGAGAGGGCCATGGCTGGGGTGAGCCACATGTCAGCAGGCACTTGTTGGCTGCAAATATCCCTGGGACAATACAGGCCTGAGACTGCCCCCTCCCCTCCTTCCTCCCTCAAGATGTCATCCCTCTCTTCTGATAGTCCTCAGCTCCCCACAACCCAAGGCTGAAATCCCCTCCTGGTCCTGCTAAGACAGCTTCACTCTGTTTAACACTGTGCCAACCCAGGGACATTACTGCCACCCTCCTCTCACCCAGGACTGCCCACACAGGTGAGTTCTTCATGGATCTCCTGACATCAGGTGTTTTCCTTATTACTGGTGCCTGGAGTCATGTGACTATCAGAGACTCTCAGCTGTTGCTAGCAGAGAAAATAATGGGCATGGAAACCTCTCCCTCCTACCCCTGGCAGCCTCCTGTCACAATTAGCACAGCCTCTTCCAACCTGGAAATGTGGCCGTGAAGCTACTCCCTGGTGTATCCTTCAGCCCCTGCTCTTGAGCCTTCCAACTCTAGCAGAACAAGAGAAGCCACCAAGGACAACCTAAGAACAGCTTCGCTGGCAGGTTGGTGGGAGCAGGTGACTGGAGTATGCTGGGGGCGTGCATGTTCTGGCTGGGACGGGCAGTGTTGACATACCAGTGTTCAGGCCTTTGGATTGTGAGGGGGAAAAAAAGCCTGAAGGAGGCAGTTCCCTGAGCTCCAAACTTAGCAGGCAAATAAAAAGCATCCACATGTCTTCTTTTTATATAGTCATGGTTTTAGGCAATCTCATGGGGCCTTGTGTGTTGGAAGTTGCAACCCTGCCTCCTAGTCCAATCTCTACCCTCCCATCTAGATTGACAACCACGGTTTTGACTCTCACCCATAGGTGCTGATTCCATGGGTGCTCCAGGGCTCAAGCACCCACCAAAAAAAATTAGCATCCACAGAGCTGCTTGCAGATGTTTAAAACAAACAAATAAACAAAAGCTTTACTGAAAGAAGCAGGATGTTACTTCAACCCGGCTCTGCAGCATCTGTAATGATCATGTGCTTCAGCAAGGCTTTTTGGTGCTTTTAGCTCAAGCTGATTTAATCCGCTACTGGGTAAAAGTGTTAAAAAAGCCCCATTAAGTGCCCAATCTTTACAGAAGTTGCAGAGCCAGGTAGAAGTAACGTGCTGCTTCTTCTGGGCATGCGTGGGGCTTAGCACAGGAATATGTCAAGTTAAAAGTAAAGTGATGGTTTTGTTTTGGGGGGGGGTTTACACCTGCAAGCACCTACCAGCAAAAAAAAAAAAGTTGGTGCTTATGTTCACCCCCCTCCCTGAAGCCTCCTTTCCCCACCCCAACCTGTCAAAAATACCCCTTCCTGCCCTCTCCACAGCCCAGCACTGTTGTATCCCCTCCCACAATTCCTTGAGGCTCAATCCTCCCTCCTCCTACCAGCAGGCTGAGACTCATAAGAGACATTTACTGGGAGGAGGTCCTCAAGGGCAGGGGGAGCCCTGAAAAGATATCAGCTGCTGCTGCATATGGGACTACAGTCCCTTGAAGACTGTAGGTCCAACTTGCCCACTTTCCTGTCATGGGGCAGAGAGCGGATGCTGAAAGGGAGAGTGAACAGGCTGTGACCCGGGTTTTTCCAGTGCTCCTCTCTTACTTGCAGCCTTTAGCATTTGCAATTGAGTTAGGGAAGGGCAGTGGGGGGGTACACAGGGGCGCAAGGGAGTGGGTGTATATATTGTAACGGGTGCATGGTTTCTTAATGTGGTTTAAGGTGTGTGATGGAAAGTTTATGCTACATAATGTATATATATATTTTGTTGTTGTTGTTATTATTATTTTTTTTTTAATGAAGGCCTAGGAAGGTCTGATTCAGAGTCTGTGCCCCTCACTCCCATGATCAATAGCTACTGATGCACCTTTTGCTCTCCAAGCCATTCCCTACAAATCTATTACTCAAGCTACTCAAATAACCTATTACTTAAGGTACTCAATCAATCCTGTTGCCTGGCTACAAAGCATAGCATCCTGTGGTGCCACAGGAAAAGCAGGGGGATAGCAGAGGTCAGTGTCCTGCTGTTGCAAAGGTAGTTAAGAGTCATCCGTGCAGGGAGCAGGTTAAAAGTACGTTTCAAAGCAATCTCATTAAAAATGTTGGTAGGAACCACCGTGAAGACTGTAGTGAGATGCACCCCACCACAATAGGGGGTCCAGTTTGAAACAGGCAAAGCAGAAGCTGTGTGGAGGAGATGGTCTGGGAAGCTGATGCTTTCCCCACGGGCATGTATGAGGGCTGTGCCCCCAGCAGTGGCAGGCAGTACTGCACCCAGCCATCAGCTACCCTGCTGCCCAGGCTGGGCCACAGCTTCACCCTGTTAATTCTGAGGTGACGACTGTGGCCAGCACAGCCGCTCTCTGAAGCTAACATGCAGCCTCCCCAGCTCAGCAGGGCCCATCCAGCCCCATGGACATAGTTGAGGACCAGGCACAGACTCACTTTGCAAAGAGCTGCCGGCAGCACACATAGATGTTGTAGCTGGTGCTGTTGAAGTCCACGGTGCTCAGGAAGGTGACGCAGTTCTCCACTTCCCCTCTGGGCACGTACAGGATGCCTGGGGGGAAATGAAACACAGCCATGGAGATTCTTTGACACTAGCCCCGGCACACACCCCTGCCCCTGGCCCTGCCAGCAAAGCCCCTCTGGTTGGCCCTGGTCACTCCCTGCTGCTGGTGAGGCAGGGGACCCATAGGAGCACAAACCTGCCTGTGTGTGGGCAGGGGATGCCCAGCTCTGCTTGGCCAGAGGGTGCTCAGGGAGCACAGCCCCACAGAGGGGTTGGGGAGAGGGGCAAGACAGCTTCCCTCCTCTTCCCCCTGCCTCCTTCCCATTTTCATTCCCAGTGGAGTTTCCGTCTGCCCCAGGTCTTTCCCCTCACCTTCCCACCCCCATCTCTGGCAGGGTCCTCCCCAGCAGGCCCCAGGGCCAGTGAGCATGAGGTTGGGACCATACCTGCCACACAGGCATTAAGAATAGAGACGCAGGCCCCGGTGAACAAAGCTCGCAGCACAATGCTGGCGAAGTCACTCTTCCTCTGAGGAACCATGGATGCTGCAGGGAACAGAGCATGGCAAGAGCCCGCAGTGGTGAGGGCTGGAGAAGCCACCCGCTGAGGGGAAGACCAGAGCCCTGGGTCCTGTTGTCTGGCCAGGAGGGAGCTGCCTACAGCTTCCCACCTCTGCCCAGCACTGCAGTGTCCCTTCAGCCAACTGACAGGTAAGAACTGTCTCCCATCACCGCAGAGCAGTATCCCACACCAGGGGACACTGTAATGCAGGAAAAACCTGCAAAAGTCAGCTGGACAGCGCTGCTGGGGCTCTGGTAGCAGCACCTGGCCCTGTCTCAGCCAGAATCCAGCACAATGCCTTCTCTCACACTGCCACCAGCATAGCCCCCTGGAGGGTGGGGTGTTTGGGATACCCAGGCTCCTCCACTGCCCTGCCCCAGCACCTGCTGCAGCCCCGTACTCACTCAGGCCTCCCAGCATGATCCCGATGGAGCTGAGGTTGGCAAATCCACAGAGGGCAAAGGTCGTAATGATCTCAGCTCGCACCTAACAGACACGAGAGCAGATGAAGGGTGCATTGAGGACCAGTCCCTGAGACAGCCACCCTAGTCATGGTGACACCCTCACCCCCATGCTGACCTTCTGGCCTCTTGTGAGCCAAGAGCCCAGGCTGTGGAGGTAGGGCACTGAGCAGCAGCAGGGAGACAGACCCAGCCCTGAGATGGCCACTTCCTGCAGCCCCACCCCTGAGAGCCTGGAGATATCTGTGGCAGATGCTGCTGGCAAGAGAAGCTGAGCAGAGGGTACATGGGCTGTGGCAAGGTGCCCCCCTCCTCCCTGCTCCACAGCCACTCATGCCTCAAGAGTGGCACCTCCTGTGCTATACCCATGTGCCCCCTTGGCCTGCTGCACCAAGGGGTAGGGGCAGGAAGTGAGAGAAACTGGAGCCCCTCTTCCCTGTTCCTGAGTTGCCAAAGCCCTCGGGGTCCCTGCATCCCTCATAGGATGGGTACTACACCTCTGCCACCAGCTTGCAGTTGGGGCACTCAGGACCAGGCATCATCATGCTGGGTTACACTCCCCTTCCCCAATCCCTGACTGCAGCAGGGTCCCAGGCAGGGAGGTCTGCAACGCCTGGAGCCCTGAGCAGTACTGCGAGTTCCCAGCCCTGCTGCCCCCAGCCAGTTCCTTTCCTCTGCCTAGACAGAGCCCCAGCTCCGCTCACCCCTCCCAGCTCCCTGCCCTGTGCCTGCTGCTGCCAGCTAGCCCCTCTGCCAGCCCTGTGTGCTGACACCTGCCTCTCACCGAAATCCACTGCTTCTGGCTGCCTTTCCACTCCTCCAGCCCCTCCAGGCGGTTCTTCTTGTACATGGACAGCCGCTCATAGGCCACAAACTCATTCAGGAAGATTTTGATCCCCAGGAGCTCAGCCACCACTGGTGAGTCTGCCCAGTCGGCCCCCATCAGAAAGGCCACGGGCATGAGGACATAGGAGCAGATCAGCTGAGAGCAGAGACCGCCACCACACATATCAGCATCATTGTGGGCGTGTGCTCACATGCACACCCTCCCAAACAGCCCCAGGCAGCCACCTCCTCCAGTCCTGTGCAAAGTAAGTAGGCAGAAGCAGTGGGCAGCTTGTGGACAGGCATCCCAACAGCAAGAGGGAGCCTATGGAGGACTTAAGGTGGGAGGGGAGGAAAAAGGCTGGAGGGAGGGAGGCAGGGAAGGAGAAGGTATTTTGTGAGGGGGCTGGTAGTGCACTACCTGGAAGGAGAGCCCCTTGATGTCCACCATCTCCCCAAGCCAGGAGAGTGCAGCATTGACAAACTCCAGCACAGCCAGGAAGGCGATCAGGTTGGCCGCAATGTTGGCCACCAGCCCCACGGAAGCAGAAGCACCATTGCTGGCAGCTTCCAGGATATTCTGCTCTCCCCTGGAGAGACAAAAGGAGTCAGCCACTGAAAGAGGTTCCACATGGGCTCAATGCTCCCTGTCAGGCCAGTCCCTGGGCACAGTTCCCTGGGCCTGGCCTGCCCTGCCAATATACTGACCTTCCCATCCTTTGTCCTGGCCCTGGAAGCAGCATGCTACCCCATCACATCAGTTCCTTGCCCCAGCCTTCTCAGATCTTGCTTGGGGTCCCCCACTGCCCTCCCCAGCTCTGTGGGATATCCCTGCCCTGTCTCCATCCCCTTGCCACCATGCTTGGCAGCCCCTGGACATCCCACCCTGGGCTGATAGAGCCCAGCCCTGCCTGCTGCTCACCCGTTGCTAATTATCACGCCGTCTTTGCTCTTGAATTTAGACTTCTCCACCTCAGGATAAACCAGCTTGGACATGGCGAGAGCACAGGGCGCAGCCATGACAGAGGCTGCCATCAGCGATGATGGATCTATCTACAACACAGAAGCACAGGGGCAATCATGTGGCAGGGGCCTGGTGTCTCCCCACGGAGCCCATAGCAGAGAGACTGACCTAGGGCTGGCAGCGGGGAAGCAGTGAGTGAAGGGCAAGTCTAGTCCTCAATAAACATCTCAGCATCTCTACATGGGCCCCTATTAGGGTGTAGGAAACTAATGAACTCTGCAGCAGGGTAGGGCTTGTTAATGCAAGCCCTGCCCTGCTATGGAGTTTTTTCATGTGCAGCAGCACACATGTAGATGCTGAGCTGGCTGGCTGGGGCACAGAAGTGCTTCAGTGCAGGGGCTGCCTGCCAACTAGCCCCACACTGAAGCACCCTCATACCCCAGCCAGCCCCTCCACAACACATTCAGCTGCGTCAAAGCAGCCCCAGGCCCCCTGCCAGTCAGGCCTGCTCCAACCTGGTTCAATGTACTGTGGTCTGGGCACACATGCAAACACGCACTCAGCAGCAGTTAGCTCCAGAGCTGATTTCTGCACATTAATAGGCATGTGTAGATGTGCCTAGGGTGTCTAGGAGAGGACCTATCCATGGAGTGAATGCCTCTCACAGCTCTGAGCCTGTTTCTAGAAGCTGCAATGTGTGATCCTGATGGGTGTCTCCCACCCCCAGGCTGCACACAGCTGCACTCAGGCCACGAACATCAGTAGCCATCGCTTCCAGGCCTCTGGTCTGAGGTACAGGAGACCTGATTCCCTCAAATCTCTTTAGAAGGACCTAGGAGAGGGGGTGATGTTGCAGCACTTCATCCCCTTATCATTATGCCTCCCAGCCAAACAGTCATGGTGCACTGAGCTCCAGTTCTCTCCTTCCTTTATTCCTGACCCTCATGCAGCCTTTGAGCTGCACTAGCAACTCTTATGTGGGCTGATCCTATCTTAGTTTCCCTCTTGAACCTTTCCATGAGCATCCGATGTCAAGGGCTGCTGTAAAGTTTTCTCAACATGTTCCCAAAGCCTCCTGAAAACAACATCTCAAACAGCCCATTGCTGGCACACGTTTCCCAAATCTCAGAGTAGCTGCTGGCAAGACCTAGGGATCTGCCTGCACTTAGCAGTAAGGCTGCAAAGAAGTCAGGAACAGACAAAGCCCACCCTTTGCTGTTCCTCTCTCTCCCACTGTGTGTGCATCTGCCTTATTCAAGTAAGTAGAATCCATCTTTAATGATGATAGTGATAACCACAGCTCCAGCTCATCTCAGCTGATGGGTTTTTTTCCCCCACAAAAGTCAGTAAATGTCAGACTTAACACCACTGAAAAGCCAGTCCTTACAAAAGCTCTCCTCAGCTTAGAGGAAAGGGGCTAAGGAGCATTGTTCAGATGAAGGCTTCACTTCATATCAGATATGAATATGTTTGAAGGTGCTGGAGATGTTTAGTGGGGCTGGTTGCTCTTGGGCTCATGGTGGCTGAGTGGTGAGGGTGCCTCTATGGCTCTGGAGCTGTGAGTTTACGATCTGTTGGAGCTAAAGGCTGCCCAGAGCTGTGAGTGGCCCCCTGGGGAGTCAAAGGCAGCTGGACGTGATGCTGGCTACATCATTCCTTTGCATACCTTTGGCAAACAAACTGTTGTACTTTAACCACAGGAGCCCAGTGGACTTTTAGACTTAGAGGGACTTTCCTTCCTCTTGTCATTGGACTCAGAACCCACTGAGGTCTCTACTCAGGATCTCATGTGCTCTTTTAACTAGTGAGGAGTACGCAGTGGCAGGGTCACATTTATTCTCTGCATCTCTAGCAGTGAGAGGGCTTGTGTGCCCACAGGCAGGGCCTGCCAGTTTGCACAGGAGCTGCCCTGGTGCATCCTGTGGCTCAGGTCTGATCAGTCCAGGGGGGCTCTGTCTGCCTTTGGGCAGAGCTGTCTTCTCTCCCCTGGGCCTCTCTGGTATCACAGGGACAATTGCCATACCTGTGCCCAGTATGCTAAGGCTCTAGTTGAGGGGATCATTAGCACACGCAGCAGGGAGCCCCCACCCAGGGGTGGCCACATGGTGGGGCCTTCTGCACTCACCCCGAAGGACATGTAGGCTCCCATCACACTTCCGGCAATAGTGGAGAAGCCCCCGGTCATCACAGCATGGATTTCTGAGTACGTCATGTCCGCTAGGTAGGGACGGATCAGCAGGGGAGCTTCTGTCTGCATGACAGGAGAAGGCAGTGAGGGCTGTGCATGCTGCCAGAGGCCCCTCCCTGGTTGGGGGTCATCCCACAGTGGTGCTCTGGGGCCTCACATCACCCCACTGCTTCCCAGGCTCAAGGGAACTGGGGGATGGGGGAGGAGGAGGGCTGAGTGGAGCCTTGGGAGCCCTTTGATGGGTATATATCAAGGACCAGGTTCTCTGAGGCCTGCCCACTGGGGCAGAGGCCTGGGGCTAGGCCTCCTTGAGGGCCATGCCTCCTCAAGGGGGTTGAGAACAAGCTTTCATAGACCTCTGTCTGCACACTGTCCAGAGACAATGGCTGTAAAAAGGCTTGGGAGACACCCAGAGCAACAGCAGCTTCCTGCCCCAGGGCACAGCTCTTTGGACAAGACCAAAGCATGTTCCTCCCTGTGGACAGCTGTCCAGGCCTTGCTTCACTCACCTGTCCCACAAAGATGTTCCCTGCGACACTCAAGGTCTCCGTGGCCGTGGTGCCCATGGTGACCTGCAGCAGCCAGGAGATCTGGAGAGAAGTAGGAGAAGCCTGTGTCTCGGTGCCAAACCACAGCATTTCAAACAGCTTGGCCTCCCATTGCACCTGGACTCCTGCCTTGCTCCAGGGTCCAGCTCAAGGCCTGTGGCTGAGATCCAGGAGTGCTGAGGGGCAGAGGTGTGGCTGTAGAGATCTGTACTGCCCCAGTCAGTACCAGGTTCCCCTTCCATTGGGGCCATGCTTACCCCTGCCAAGCCAAGGTACTACGTGGGACGAGTAGATCATACTGCCAGCCCCCAGCCCCACTTGGGAGGACCCAAAGAGGCTGGGTGTTACCTTCAGGATGATCCACTGCATGAGGCCAAGGTAGTAGAGAATGGACATCACGCAGCTGAAGAAGACGATGATGGGTAAAGCCTGTAGGCAGAATGGCGAGGCACAGGCTGAGTGTAAGAGCTCAGCAATGCCTGCTGGTGGGATGCTTGGCAGGCCCCAGGTCAGTCTGAGGTGCTAGAGCTCACCCCAGCCCCTGCAGCTGAGCATAAGGGCAGGGCATCAGTGCCCACAATGGTTTCTAGCCTGGCCTATGAGCCATGCAGTGCCAGGGGGTCAGGGTACCAGCCCTTACAGCTGGCCTGGAGTGGCAAAACACCAGGTTAATAAGAGAGTGTCTGGGCTGCTCAAAGCCCCACAGTCCCCCTGTCCTTGCCTCAGGGTTGGTCCCCCTGGCCTGAGAGCTCACCTGAAAGGCAAAGGCCTCTTGGATCAGCTTGTTGCCAAAGACAAAGCCGGAGCCGGCTGTGGTGTAACTCAGGAAATACTGCAAGGGAAGAGGTCAGAGATCAGAGAGAGCAGCACCCCGGAAAGCTTTCCTCAGGCCTCTTCCAACCTGCACTGCGATGAAGGATCCCTGCAGACACCTCCTCTGCGCTGTGCTCCACTCCTACCAAGGGACCACACCATGTGGAAACCTCCAAATCCACCTAGCTAGTGCAAGCTGGGACTGTACAAGGGGGGGTCTTTAAGAGGAGGCTAGATGAACACCTTGCTGGGGTCGTTTGACCCCAGTGCTCTTTCCTGCCATGGCAGGGGGTTGGACTTGATGATCTGTCAAGGTCCCTTCCGACCCTACAAACTATGAAACTATGAAACACAGGGAAGCCACAGCCCAGGGACCTACTCCAGAGACAGCCCTGCCCAAAATGCCTCCAGAGGGGGAACTGAGGAGGAGGAAGAGGAGAAACTGAGAAGGGCTGGGTGGGCCGTACGGTGTCTTTGGTCTGAATAGTGACCAAGATAGGGAACCACCCAGGATCTCTATTCAAGCAATGCACCCTGATAGGGCGGTAGCGGGTCCATGGCAAAGAACAGGCTTAGGGATGCTGTGTCCTGGCAAAGAGTTGACAGGAAAGGCAGGTAGCCTCCCATTTGCTAAAGAGTTCCTGGGAACCAGCGACACAGTGGAAGGGGCCAGAACCTGCAGGGCCTTGGGCACAAGGAGTGAATCAGAGTAGGTGCCACATCCTTCTGACACTGAACAAAGAGCTCCACTAGTCTGATCCCTAGGGCTGCTCAGTGTCCCTCCACTCCAGCCCATTCCTCCTCCTGCCTGGCTTCTTGCTATGGATGTAAAGGAGCAGGGCCCATATCCCCTCATCAGGGACCCAGTGACAGCAGGGTAGCTCCTGCCCCCTGGGCCTTCCTTTCACCTGCCTCGTACCACTTTCCCACCTAATTTGAGAAATCAGGGAGAGTTAGAACCTACCCCTGTCCCACGCCTCTCCCAGCCCCCACACCCTCGCTCTCCCTCAGCTCCCCCCTCCATCACACACACCAGCTCCTCTGTCCCCCAATTTCCAAATCCCATTTCCACAGCCCATTCCTTTCTTTACCCCCATCTCCATGTACCATTTCCACACCCCACCTCCACTCCCCACTGCTGCCCAAGCCATGTGACCTGGGAAGCCAAGGCCCAGACTTGTCGCAAGAAGCTCCAACCCTGCCACCAGAGCCTCCTGGGTCCCATCTGTGTCTCTCTGTTGTGTCTCTTAGCTTTGGCCTCAGAGACCCACGATGGAGCTAGCTTGATGATCACAAGCCCACCTCCTGGGCGCTGGCTGTGCCCTGTGATGCTTGCTGTTACCTGAATCTGACTGCCCAGCCACTGGAAGGCCTCAAATCCAGGGTCTGTCCTGATGATGAAGATTCCCAGAACAAACTCCATCCCAAGACCCCAGAAGACAGCTCTCCAGGACACCTGGACCAAGGACAATATGGGGCCATGTGAATTAATGAGTCCTGCAGCCTTCCCACTCCAGTGTTCAGCCTTGCCCATGAGCCCAGATATCACAGCATGGGCCAAACTGGCAGGCATGTGGCTTCCATGGTTGTCCCTTGGACTAACAGCTCAGTGCCTGGAGAAGGCTCTTGGCCTAGGCAACATCTTGCAACATCTAGATCACTTCTCTGCAAGGGACTGTCAATGGGCTTCTGACTGGCCAAGGGGCTCAGTGTAGCTCTAGAAAAGCAGGCAGAGGGTGTGGAAAGCAAAGGGGAGAAGTACAGAGCAGAGGACAGGGCAGAGGGGGAGGTGGCAGGTGCCAGGGAATGGGTGCTGGGTTGTCCTCATATCAGGGAATAGCTCTCCCAGAGAGAAGAGCACATGGGCCTTCATATATGGGCAGGCCATACTCTGCTTCTAGCAGCACCAGTGTCAGCCAGGCAGAGTGTCTGACCAGGGACTTAGGGTGTTGCATCACAGTCGTCCAAAGCAGAAGCTTACATGGGTAACCCTTCATGGCCCATCAGAAGGGCAGGGACCTCAGGGGTTGTACAGGAGTGACTAAGCAGATGAGGCTGAAAGTTAATGGAGGCGGGTATCTAAATTACTCAGACACCTTCCCAAGTATGCAGCTGGTCCAATAAAAGATATCCCTCACAAAACTCCTTGTCTAAATCACTAGGTAAAACTCCCTCTGCACCCATCTGAATGGACAGGGTCCTGGGGAGCATTTCACTCCCTGTGACAAAAGAAGGCATTTGTGGCATTGACTGCCCTGAGGTCAAGGTAACAGAGGTGTGTTATGATAGTCAGGAGTCCCAGGCTGGCTCTGCAGCCCTGGACCTTGCCAGTTCTCTGCCCATGAGGCCTGCAGGTGGCACGGCCTCCTGCATTTTGCCTGGGGTCCAGAGGATTCTATTTGCTTTCTGCTGTGAACGTCAAGGGACAAATGCAAGCACATTGGGTGGGTGGTTGCTTCCACAGGGCTGTATTAACAGCAGTCTTGCTTCCACAGGTCACCTCTGTCCACAACCCCCGCTGCTTCCCACTCTGGGACGGTGTTTCAGAACCAGCACTCTCCCAGTGGAGCACAGTGTCTTCAGCACTGGGCCCAGGGAAACATTTTAACTTACTGCGCCATGGTGCTTGGAGCAGGCAAAAAGGACCAGCACAAAGACACAGATGCCAGCAAATGAGATCAGCTGCTCCGGATTTTTGGCAGTATCCAGAGCCAACCATGTGACCAGCCCACCCAGAACGGCCAAGCAGAACACCCTGAAAAAGAAGCACCAGACAACCTGTCACACAGGAGATGTCACTGCAGAAATACGCGATGACATGTTGGTGAGGTGACATCACTGCAGGAACACCCGGCACATTGTCTAAAATATCAGTTAGCTCATCAAGGAAAGCTACTAGGTTATCTGGTGTGACCTAGCCATGGCAAATCCAAACCCAAGCTACTCAAGAGGTGGGGATCACTCCAAAAGGCAACCAAGCTGAGCAGCCTTTTCTGGTCAGCACTGACAGTGCCAGCACCTTAACAACCACCTTGTGCTATCACCATCCTTTTGCAGGCAGTTGCAGCAGTCCCCTGAGAATCCTTGAGGCTAGCTTTGTCCAGGGCATGAATGGGGTGAGTGAGGAACAGACTCCTTCCCCCCATACCTTGATGAGCAGGGCAAGCCCAGTCTGTGCATGCAAACAGTACTTCCTTGTGGGCACTTCCACATATGCTCATCAGGGGGGTGATCAGATGAGGACAACACTTTTCAAGTGGCCAAGGAAAGCAGGCATCTGCTCACGACATGGGGCATGCAGTGCAATCTGTTCTCCAACTCACCATTTCAGCCATGGCCAGGACTTCCGGAAGCACTGCTGACAAGGGCTGAAGAGCCTCACCAGCTTTGCCCCATAGTGCTTCTGAATGAAGTCATAGCCCACAAAGAAGACAACAATGCAGGTGATGACCACTAAAGCAAGGGCACGCTGGAAGTTCAGGCAACAAGCCGCAATGAAGTAGCACAGGTAAGCTGGAAAGGAGAGAGGCAGGGACAATAAGCAGTGTTGAAAGCCAGCAGACAGACTCAGCTCACACAAGGCCCCCCACCCCCCCCCACCCCCTTCCCTGGACCCCCCTCACTGAGCCCCACCACACACAGTGACTGCATGGAGGAGCAACACCACAGCAGCATGATGGGCAGATCTGTGGGCTTGTGCAGCCACCAGCACATTGCCTGTTATGGGCTGAAAGGAGTAAAGATGAGGAGGACTGTTCATTTGCTGGGCAGGGAGACAGGCACAGGCTAATGCTGCCTTGGTACTGGTGACATGTGAACCCCTTGTGAAGAGAGAAGTGGGATGAGAATAAGTTAGGCCAACTGCAGCTGGGCAAGGCTATGCTAAGACATGGTCTCCAGAAGAAAGGTTGGTGTCCCACTTGCTTGGCAGGCTGGAATCAAGAGTGGCCAAAGGACTGATGGAGAAGTCCCCTCGGGCCATGGGCACTCTCCACCCTGATGTCCCTGGTTCCCAGGCTGTTTCACCTGTACACAGGAGACCCAGGAAGATCTTCCGGAGCAAGCTGGAATGAGTCTTGCAAAAATGCCTTGCCTTCCCCATGGGCTGCATCACCTTCCTGGGGAGAGTTAGACAGAGAGACCAGTGCATGTTAAAGACACAGCTAAGCCAATCTCCCTCCTCACTGGGGCAACACCTCTGCCTGGTGGGGTTGATGGGATCCAACAGCCAACAGCTCCCATACACTAAATCTGGGCAGTCTCACAAGAAGCTCCAGTTCTCCTGAGGCTTTGGAGAAACAATCCAATCACAGAGAGATGCTGCCTGCCCCATGCAAACCTGCCATGTAGTCCAAATGCAGGTTCATACAGTGCAAGCTCAAAAGATCTCAGCACATCTGTTCCCATACCTCTGTTAATGCAGCCCTTGGCATCCCTTATGAGCTGAGCCTTGCCATGGGGGACAGGACTATTATCTGGAGATAAGATAGCAGAGAATGTGTAGGAGGCTGCTGCAGGCTCAGCAGGGATTGGGACGTAATGCTCTGCTATAGCAGAAACGACTTACAACAGCTTTGCCTCTCAGTCTGTCAGAAATAGCCTGTCAGTGGAGGTGCCCCAAGGGTCTGCCTCTCCATGAAGCAGAGAGGTTGGTCCTCCTTGGGTACCACAGCATGCCTCCCATATGATCCCTGTTATTCAGAGTGTCAAAGGGATCTGAGGGCTGTGGGTCACATTCTGGGGGAAAAAAGGATGGCAGAGCCTGGCATGACTGTTGGGTACCCAAAAAGGGCCTGGAGTAGTCGGGCTGCTAAGAGTTGTTTTGCTGTGACCAAGAGATCTCAGTATATCTGTTGCACAGACCGCTGTTAATACAGTTATTGGCATCCTTTATCATGAGCTGAGCCTTGCCATGGCAGGCAGGGGGGATATGGACACTTCTGCTTGGTGGGGCTGACAGGATCCAGCTGGCCCAACAGCTCCCACACATTAACCTCAGGTAGTCTTACAGGAAGGCCAATAATTTGGTCAGGGGGAGCTGTCCAGGAAGGAAAGTGATGCTCCCCCTAACAATGTAACTCTACCTCCAGCAGGAGGGGCATCGGGCTTTCTCTTCTTTCTCACTCTCTTCAGGTAGACCATCATTTCCCTCAGGGAGTTCCTCCTCTTCCTGCAAAACAGCAACACCTGGTTAGTCAACGCTCCCGCACCGCTCCATGGTGTCAGCACAGGAGAGAAAGTGGGGGTGAGATTTACCATCAAGTCAAAAGCTGGGTTCTCTGAGCCCTCCTTGAGTTTGCCCAGTGATATTCTGCTATCTTCCATCTCCAGATGTGCCCCACCTGCAACACAAACCTGGGCATCAGCCAAGAGGCAGCACAGCCGGGCACCTTGTGAAGGAAGAAACTTCTCTCTGACTCCACAGCTGAGAGGGGAGAGTCTTTTGCTTCCCTAGAGCAGGGAAGCCCTGAGGGTCTTCCTTGTCCTGTATGCAAGGCAGAGCAGCCCTCAGGCCTCCAGTCCAACAGCTGGGACAGAAAAGTACAAAGGAGGAGTGTCCAGAGGTGCTCAGGATGTTGTACCTGTGGGAAGAGGAGCCATGAATCCCTTTACTCTTCAAGGCCTAAGATAAGCACTCCAAATGTGTTCCTATGCCATTAAAATTAATGAATGTGCCTCAGAGGCACTGGGCTCATTATCTCCCTTGTTCTTCCCCACGTACAGAAAAGGAGCCTTCGCTTACTTCTAACCCTAACAAGTGAAAGACTCTTGAATTACCTCCTTGTTTCCAACTAAACCCTGTATTTCTACCTGTCCCTGATTTTCCTTACAGACCATTGGGAGACAAATGGCCCTGCAGTAATTTTTAGGCACAGTGAGCCCTTCTCTATGAGATGAAATGCCCTGACCCTTACTTCCTAAGCTGTATCCCCTGATGAAAACAGCATTCAGCTTGAGATAGAGTTAAGAGCACAAAGCAGTACAGGGATTACCCCCAAAAAGTGCTTTAAAGCCCAAAATTTCAGAGCTAAGCTTAAACGTGAAAGAAATCCAAGCATGCTAGAATGTGGAAAAACACAGTTGAGGCTCCTGAACAACCTTATCACTGACCTATAGTCAAGCCATAGCATAACAATGCCATTAGGATTAGTACAGAATGCTGTTTAGGGCCCCAGATTGGATTAAACCAATGTCTTAAAAGCATGTTAGAGTGTGCATTTTATGTCCTTCATGGTGTTACTACAAAAGGTGGGTTGGGATCCTTAATTTGCCTTTTATCAAGGATCTAGAAGGAAATATAAAGTTACTGCTGATAAAAATGACAGATAACAGAAAAATTGGTAGAGTGAAAAATATTGATCAGGAGGCATTATGGATAAAGTGTAGCAGTCTGGATTTCTCAGGAAGGTGGGCCTCTTTGAACAACATGCATTTTAATACAGACAAATGCCAGGTCAGAGAGCTAGGAGCACAGCAGGTAGATCACATTGTTTGGATGAGCAATGCTACAATAGTGAAAAAGAAAGAAGGATGTAACAAGAAGGCATGGGTCCACATCAATGCATGAATGTCACTTTGTTGAGTAGCTTCCATTTTTAATCTTGAGCTGAGCACAGGGCTACTCACCAGAGGCAGACCACTGCCCTGCCCAAAAGAGTATGTGTGACCCCTTTGGCACCTACAAGCCATCACAGAGTATTCTGGAGCTGACGACTTCAAATGCTGATTCTACTCTGAGGCCCAACAGGTTTTCCACATTGCATGGCTGGTGGGTCTGCAGCTCCTCAGCCTGGGCACACGGCAAAAGGAGAGAGACTGAGTTAAAAAAAGTGTTGGCTCTAAGGATCAGGGGACAGACCATTGTCCCAATGGCTAGCCCAATGTCTAGAAAGAAGGTAAGCAGGCATGAATCTGGTTAAGACCAGAAGCACTAACAGGCCTGGGAAGAAGCGTGTATAAATAATAGTGGATCTAGGAATTTGAAAAGCTATACGCAGTCAGGATTGGGTCCTTGACCTCCAGGGCTGGCAGGGTGTGGCAGGCACTACTAGCTGCCTGCCTACTCAGGAAGAGGAGCCTGGCAGCTCAACTCTGGCAGGGTCAGGCCCTCGGCTCCCTGGGATGGCAAGAGTAGAGGAGGAATGGAAAGAAGCATGTCATGTAAATGAATGGGAAGGTTCATCAGTGGAGACACCAGGGTCAGGGTCTGAGACAGCTGTTCAGTCCACACAGGCCTAGCATCTCAGGAGGTCAGAGGCCCAGACTGCGCCCCATAGCTAATGACAGCAACCTACCTAGACCCAGTTGGCTTAGAAGCACGTGAGAACTTATGACTAGGTCTACTCAGACTGGTAACTGTCCCAGGAATGGGCCAGGGACAGCAACCAGTTGGACATGAGTTCTCCTTCCAAGCAGGTCAGGGATTTTCAGACAAACCAGTTTTTCTGCTAGAAAATGCCTGTTGAAACACGTTTGTGTGGGTACCTGTGTGCAAGTGTTAGTGGGAAACATTTCTTGGGTCCAGGTCAGAATTTCTGGTGAAAACCAGAGAGCAAATTGTGATCTCCCCCACACCCGGTGAGAAGGGTAACTGATGGGGCTGTAGACAACCTCTGTGCTCCTCTCAGTGTCTTGTGTAGAAGCAGTTCCTCTTTGCATTAATCAGTGAACCTTCATGATATCACAGAGTGTGAGAATGGCTAACTACCTCTCTCTGTCTGTCTTTATACAACTCAATATTTAAGGCACTGGATTGGACCATGGGAGGCAAAGGTTCAAGTCCCCGCTTCAATCAGCATAAAGCAGAACGGTTCTAGCAGGACAGACTCACCCCAGAAGAGCCTGGTGCCTAAGGCACATACCAAGGCTGGGGTTCCACTTCTGAGCCTGGGTCAGGTAAAGAAGAGATAACAAATTCCACCTCTGAGAAAACAGCTCCACATCCTGATCATCACTGAGCTATCAGCTCTCTGGAGCTATGTGCTCTGCTTTTTTCACAGTTAGCCTCGAAAGGCACTGCTTCCCTCTTGATTCAGGATGGGAAAACACTGTGATCTCAAAAATTTTTGCAGGACATGAAAAAAGTTTCCTACACAGTAATGCTCCCATTCCCATGGTGCTGTCTGTAGTTAAAGGGATGAATGTAACCTGTGATGATATAAGCATGGGAATACCAAGGGAGGTATTACTGCCTCTGTACATGACTTTAGGGGTGGGTCACTATTGGAATAGTGTGAGCAGTGGCAGCACATGCCCTTCAAAACAGACACTGGTAAGGGTTCAGAAAAGACTACATGATTCATAGTCTGGGAACTGCACTGGTTAGCAGGAGATTTAAGAAACTTTATCTACTGAAACAGTCAAGAGGTGACTTGATTAGAGCTCATAGGGTTCTCATCAAAGGTATTTGGGGGTTTCAGTCCTGTTGATTTCATTTATTTCAATGATAATTAGGCAACTAAATGTCCATCAAGACCTAGGCCCATGGTCTGATGTGAGGAGGAGGTTTCTGACACCTGAGGGCTCCTCACTCCTGCAACCAAACACGTAATGAAACCTGCAGTAGAAGCTGCCTCTGCTGAGCAGCCCCCAGTTTCCCCTCCTCACTCCCTACACTTCATGAGTCCAGCTCAGTAGCTCTCAACTTTGTTAGACTCTAGGTCCCCCTTGTTGGACTTGAGGCCTCCTCTAGAAAATGCCAGCACTTGGATTTCACTCTTTGTTTGACTACAAAAAAATAACAGCATATTATTCTGTTGTAAAGGACCCAGAAAGGCCACAGCAGGGCAGAATGATTTTAACTGTTAACACCATTACTTCCTGTTTGAAAGCTCAGGGTTTATCTTGTAAACCATATGCAGATGCTTGCACAACTCACAGTGCTAAGACTGCATGGCACCCTTAAAAGGATCTCACAACACTCCAAGCACTGCCACAACCTAGCTGAGAATCACTGGTCCAGCTCATTACTCCTCTGTCCCCCAGCCCCACTTCTGCCCATGCCCTGCAACCCCTGCCCTGCCCCCAGTTCCCTCTCCTCTGTGCCCCTTCTGCTGCTCCCAGAGCTCTTTCCCCTCTCCTGTGCTCAGGGAGGGGGCAGCTGCAGCAGGGTCCTTTTCTCTCCCATCCTGGGCTCAGGTTCAGTTCCAGCCACAGCCCCAAGGATGCTGGCAGACTCCCTTCTCCCCTGGGCTGGTGTTGCAAGGAGGGAGGGGGCCAGAGGCTGGGCAGGCCGGCTGTTCACAACAGAGGTGAAGGCAGAGGAACACTCAGGGCATTCCCATCTATAGTCAGCTGCTTCTTCTCCTTCCTTGACCCCCCAAAACTCCTTTTGTAAGGGTAGGGAGGAGGCCCTGCCTCCATCCTTCCACAGCCCTGATTGGCTTCTCTTCCCTGATAGGAGCCAGGCAGTGAGGCAGGCAGCCAAGGTGCCGGCTCCTTTAACCCAGGGCAGAAACTGTCTCTTTTTGTGGGGATCCAGCTGGCATGACTGACAGGTGGGCAGGGCAGGGGGCAGCCCCATGCACTGGTGCTCAGGTCTCAGCCCTTTGCAGTGCTCCCCTACCACCCCATTAGAGCTGAACCATTCACCCTACTGAACTTGGCCAGGGCATGCAGCTGGTCAGGAGCAGAGCCAGGGATGGCGCCCACACTCCTGAGTGCAGCCTGTCATGTTCACCCCCAGACCACCCCAGTGATACCCAGGCAATCCCCGCCACTGACCATGCTGTGGAAGAACTCCTGCTAAATCTGAGTAAACGGCCTCCCAAGCAGAATAATTCATGCAGAGGGAGACCACAAAACTAATTCTGCATGTGTGGCTTGCAAGGCCACTTATCCCCCCTCAAATCCCAAATGAATCTACAGTGACGTCCAAGCTCAAAGGATGGTGCCAGCCAAACCAACAAGAGTCCCTCAACATTTGAACACAATGCAGTGCAGCCTACACATGCTCTTCCACATACTCCCTGGCGCTGATCTTCCCTACTGACACTCCAGCAAGGTCTCAGTATCCCCCACTGCCTTCCCTGCCTATCTCTTTCCCTTTGTCTCTCATTTTCCTCCCTTCCCCTCCCCTCCAATGAGCAGATCTTGAGCTCATTACAAACCCTGCCCTGAGCAATCACACTGGTAGGCCTGCTCCCACATTGGCAGTCACTGCTTCAGCTCCCATCCAAACCCTTTGGTGCTTTACTCACTGCTGGCTTCTGCTCCTGGGCTGAAGACCAGACCCCCAGCTCCCTTGTGCTCACAGAGGGTCAGAGTCACAGCCGTTGCCTTCCCATTTCCTTCTGCCAGAGGCTGGGAAAGGAACAGGTTATCAATTAACAGCACAGTCCAAAGAACTGAACTAGGCACTTTGTAGCCTACCCAGTCACCCGTGTGCCCCTGTTCCTGACAATCAGGATCATGTCCTAATTGCTCCACTTAACAGTAATCACAGAGGTAAAGCTCATAGCCCTGCCCCTGTGACCAAGGCCATCTCAGCCCAGGCCAGGCAGTCCTGCCATACTATGTAAAGTTGCCCTGACTCATGGATTCCCCAGTATAGTGTGCCAGTGCTTGGGTGGAGCAGTCATGGGGTGTTTATAAGTTAAAGGAATCTGGGAGGCATCTTGGGTATGGTGGATAGAGGGGGAAAGGAAAAAAAGCTGGCACAGAAGGGCAACAGGACAGCACAGATGAGATGCAGGCTCAGGCAAAGCTGTGCAGTCTGGGAATTGAGATTAGGAAGCCTGATACTAACAGGGTGCCAGGGGGGAATCGCTAAAGGAGAGGGAAGAGTATGGGAAGGAGAATGAGTTTAGCAGTGGCATTTCAAAGAGACTGGAGGGACCAAAGGGGTTGCTGAGGAAACCAGAGAGTAGGAATTTATAGCAGTCCAAATGCAAGAGGTTCCAGACCGGGTTAAGAGTCTGAGTGAGAGGTATGGGAACAGAAGGATGTCTAACATCTCTCAAAGGTGTTTGTGAAAGAAGACACAGCTGGATTTAGCACCTTACTGAAAGTCAAGGGTCCAGGAGCCAGGCATGTCACTAGGGCCAGCAGCTTGGAGAATGGGAAGGTACCTGTCATGATGGAAAGGAGAGAAGGGTGGGCAGTGGAAGAGGAGTCTCCTGAGATTTTATTTTAGGGTGGTGGCAGGGCTCCCAGGGAGAGCTGAGAGGCACAGGAGCAGGTACAAGACTGAACAGAGAGCAGAAGTCAGGGTGGAGCCATACCCTCCAGGATGATCAGCACAGAGTGGGGTCACCAAAGCTACTAGGGTGGATAGGCCATAAGCAGGGAGTTGGGTGTTGGAATTACTGTCCTGGTCTGGGGCACTCTGGTGCCAAGGTGATGAATAGTACAAGAGCATGGATATGACAGAACTGGGGAAATGCACACAAAGAAGTGAAGCCAGGCATATGGAGGGACATGAGAGCTAACAGCCACAGGCAGGCCCATTGATCAAAGTTTGCCTTCAGCGTTAATAATAATCACAGAGATAAGCATATCAGGAGAGTCTGCACTGATGTACATGCCCTGATTTAAGGTACTTCACTGATAAAGCATCATCTCCATGCTGGACAGCACTGCTGTCAAAAAAGCCTGTTGTGCTTTGGGTGAGTCCAGCCATCACTGTAATGAAGCCTCTGTAATGGCAGATGAAGGGATATTCTAGCCAGTTCCTAGTGTGCATTAAACTAAATCAAAGATTCACAGCATTGATTTTGAACATGGGCCCAACCAGGATATATGTGTGTGCAGCCATTTCAGCATTACCCAGCTATCAGAAGCAATAAATCTAACCTTTAATCCTGGAGACTTTTGTCAGGAGAACATCAGCCTCCGAGTGCTTCTCCAACAAGTGTTCCACCCTGCAGCTCCAGGGTGCCCATAAAGAGATTCAGGAGACGTGAGACCTTGGAGTGCAGAGATATGGTATTGATTAGGCTGGTATTTATTTCCTTGGCAGTTCGTAACCTGGGCATCAAATGTCCGTACTGCAGAACTATTTTTTTATAACTGTTATTTGAAATGATTGCATGTTTTTTTAGAAAACAGAGTAGATGAAGGAAACCTGCGATCCCCTGGAGAAATGACTTCATCACATTAACTACAGAAGGACTTGTGTAAAATAATCCATGCTATTGACTCATCACTACCCCCATTTCCTGAGAATCAGTTCAGTATTTATTAGAGATTGTTCAGGCCTCCGAGGTTACTTCTGACAGGAGCTTATTCCAGGGTAGAGTGCTTATGAGGCCAGAAGAGACCCTTAGATCATCTAGTCACATCTCCTGTAAGACTCAGACCACTAAATAATTCCCAGATTGAGCCCAAATAACTGGTGCTTAGCCAGAAAGACCTTGAAATAAGACATTAATCTGAATGTGAAGACCTCATAAAATGGAGACCCTATCACTTCCCCTGGGAGTTGGTTCTAGTGGTTAATCATCCCTGCCATTAATAACTCATTACCAATTCATGCTTCTGCAGTTGCAGTGATTTATACTAGCTAAGAACTGAACCAGGGGGTTATTGTTGGGGAGGGAATAATCAAACACAGCACACATGTGAATCCACCAGAAAAAAAATTGTGGACTAGCACAGACCAAGGGGGTGCTAGTCCACAATTGCTGGCTCTGCTGAGAGTGGTAAGCGGATGCTGAGGAGACCTCACACTCAGAGGTTCTTTTGGACCCTCTGAGCTTTGTCTAACAGGCTGCTTGAAGCAGGCCCAAGCTTTAGAGGAGGGATCTGGAGAGCCTGGGGAACAAAAACCACCTTCCCTGCCAGATCCACAGAGGCATTTTGTCCTGCTGGCAGTTCTACAGCCTTGAGGGGCAGGGAAATCCCTCCTTACGTGGAGTCAGAGCCACTGCTTAGAAATTCAGCTCCTGGGATTAACCTCAGTCCGCAGCTGTCTATGCACTGTGAGGTGTTCTACTTTATGGAGACTTTCCCATGTTTCTTCAGGAGTGGGAAGGGGGAAGGAGGAGAGTCACACTGAGGTGCTCTGGGAAGGGAAGGGAACCCCTGCTTTGCATGTTGGTGAGATGAGAGAGAAGTCCTGGCCAGGGTGACAGGGAGTGGGGCCAGCTTTGCCATGAGGGTCACACTGGGAGGTACTGTGGGGAGGAAGGGAAGGCAGTAGGCAGCAGTGCTCAGAACTGGAAGTAGCTGCACCCAAAGTGCAACGGTGCAGCTCAGCCTAGTAATAAGATGCATATTTCATGGAGAGAGAATTAATCTGTGGAATGGCTCACATGGAGATGGGGGGGGGGGGGCTCACCATCACATGCAGCCCTGGCATGATGTCAGCGCATAGCTGTCCAGGAGCTCTGTGCTACTTCAGCCAGAGGCTGCTGGGGAGGCAGGCAGCTGTCCCGCCAGTGCTCTTCAGGGGTCAGACTGGAGGGTCACACAGGTCCCATCTGGTCCTGACATCACTATGAAGAAACCACCATGAGATTATAAAAACACTGATGTTTCTATGTCATCCAGAACCCCTCTGGTCTCTGTGTCATGCATTCTCACTAGTGGTGTGCGCGGGACAACAGCCTACAACTGCTACTGGTTCCTGGAATTACTGCTGTACCCTGTCGCTGCACTTTTGGAGTTAACAATGCAGGCTTGAGGCAGTCACTGAGTCATCACACCTTGGATGTGGTGCAGTTCACCAGCCTCTGAAGGGAAGCTGTGAGTATGAGAACCTAAGTAGTTATGTGCATCTCTTGCTCATAGAGTGGATGCTGGAGATCAACATGATGCTCCACAGCTTCCAGAACAGTAAGACTCCTGGGGCAGATGCCTTGCCCAGAGTTCATGTTGCTTTCTGGGACCAGGTGGGCCTGGACCTGCCGGAGGTCTATAGGGAGCACTGGCAGGAGGGCCACCTCGGAGCAGGGATGGAGGAAGGCCTCATAACCCTTCTGTACAAGAAGGGGGAGAGGCGGGACTTGAGCAACTGGTTCCCGATTACACTCCTGAACTTTGATTACAAACTAATAGCCAAAGTCTTGGGTGAGTGTTTTAAGTCTGTTATAGGTGCAGCAATCCACGAAGACCAGGCATACGACTGATCCACAATGCCCTGATGCAGCTGCGTGATGCCCTACAGTACCAGCAGGAGAGGGGACAGAACGTCGCCATGCTGAACTTGGACTTGGAGAAGGCCTACGACCAGGTATCCCATCACTTCCTACTGGAGACACTGAAAAACAAGGGAGTCTCCGCAGCCTTTGTCACCTGACTAAAGGCAGCACTGTGCACCAACATGAGCAGCAGGGTCTTGGGGAACAGGCCCCTGACAGTCCCGACTGCAGTAGAAGCGGGTGTCAGGCAGAGAGAGCTGCCTGTTCTGCCCAGTTCTGTTTATTTGTGTAGTGTAACCGCTAGCACAATGACTCAGACAGGACCCCCAGATCAGTGGAGTAAAAATCCCCATGAGGAATAGGGAAGAGACAAAAGTCCTTGCATACATGGAAGACCTGAACATCATATGCAGGGCCAAAGGGTCAATGGAAAGAGCACAACACACCCAGGTATACGGAGCAGCAGCAGGGGCCAAGCTCAACATGAGCAAAAGCACCTACCTAGTCCTGGGTAAGCTCAGGGACCTGTTGCCCATGGGGGTCTCCGTCTCCCACGAGGGAGTAAAGATCCTTGGGGTGGAATTTGACCCAGAGCTGACGGGGCAGAGGGCATGGGAAAAGATGGAGACCAAGACCAGTCAGCAATGGAGAGGGAGGGGGAATGGAATATAGAGGGATGGGCTTTGCTTTTCCTTCTCTGTGATGAAAAAATGAAGCCTGAAAGCTGTTTTCTCAGTGCGCTTTGCTTTCCCAGCTTGGCTATTAACCTTGCAGTCACCAAGAGCAATAAACTAACATTTCTAATGCAGGGAAAGAACAGGCCAGAGAGATGCTTGGATCCAGTTCCAAATGGAAACTAGCAGCTGTGGCTAATTAGAATGACCAAATTACCCATCAAGTCCAGTGGGTGTCAGTGTCAATGACAGTTTTCAAAACGGGCAGAAGTGCTTTCCGCATGCCCTCATCCATGTGTGTATGGTTGTGTTCTGGCTGTCTTGGTTCTCTTGGTGCCTTTGTGTATGTATGCATGTTCTTTTTGTGCATTTATAAATTCATGTGTGCTCACATCAATAAACTGTGCCTACCACATTATGGGTTTTACTGAAACAAATGTATACTTCAGTTAACTTACATTATCTTTGCATTTGCTGTTTTTCCAAGCATTAAATTAGTTTATCTTTAATTCAGTATATCCCAGTTTGGAGAGGTTTAATTCTAGGAGTATTTTGTGTCCAAAGCACAAGTCGCAGCCGGTCAATGTTAACTGTGCATTAGCAAAGTTTTAAGGCTGTGATGTATGGAGAGAAGGATTCTCTGGATTGTTTGGGGAAGTATCAGGATCATGGCACCAAAAGCTCAGTGCAAGTAACATTGGATTGATGGAGGAAGGTATCTTTATTCAAAATGCTTAATATGAATGTCTGGATGCTTTAGCTTGCTCCATCATATTATGCACAGGTGTTTAACTAAAATATCTGCTCAACAATGTGAAGAAAAGTGCTCACTGTTAGAGTGTCATACCTCTGTCACTTTTACTTAAGTGCTATGAAAGCTTCCCACTCACATCTCTGACTCATAAAGATATCACTCCCCAGCATGATATTTTTAAATTAAAGGGGAAACATTTCCAGTCCCAAGGATGGAAAAAGGATAAAATAAAAAGGATAAAAAAAATATGCACAAGCCTTCTCTCCTTCCTTTCAAAGGTTATTTTTGGAATCAAAGAGCCTAACGCTAAATTTGGACAGAATATAGGTCCCTCAGTCCAAAAGTGCATTCCTCCAGACCTTCAGCTACAGTCCACACGTGCCTCAGTTTTGCTTGTAAAGATCCTCAGGAACCTAGAGGACTGCTTATGGACACGTCCAGATCTGCCTGTTTTCACCAGGTTGAAAAACTTGACCTAAGGTCAATTGGGAACGTGTCCTCCAGCTCTGTCTCTTCTGCAGCTTGATCCTCTGGGGTGTTTTATGAGCAGTCCTAACACCTGTCCAGAGAACTGGGTTCACAAATCCCAGTGGCCATGGCCACTTCATCCCAAATGTGGCCAGGGGAGGAGGCAGTGCCCTATTTTTAATTTGGTGGTTAGAACACTCTCAGGGAATGAGAAACCAAGGTTCAATTTCCTCCTTAGCCTGAAGGGTTTCAAAACCTGCCTCCACTGCCCAGGAGAGGCCCCAAACCTCCATGTGCAGGCTATTCTGGCTTGTATGCATGTAGAGAGTGGAGGTGGCATAATCTCTCTGGAAGAAGATAATCCAGTCTGGAAGATACAAAAAAGATGTGGGGTGGAAAGAGAGAGAGAGAGAGAGATGTAGCTCAGCAAGAAGCGAGAGGTGGGTTTTGCTCTCTATGCCAATGGTTGCTTAATGTAAACTGAAGGATTGAGGCCTGCTCTCCTTTTCAAAGGGACAATGTCCCTAAGGCTCTGGGCTGTGAATCCTGTTCAAACACATCCCTGAAGCCCTGACACTGCTATCTAAGCCCGGGAGAGGAGTGGGATTGTCACCTTGCCACATCCTCAGCATTCTCTCAGGAGTAATTCTGCACAGCTGCATGCTGAACATGGCTACCAACATGCTTAGGCACTTAGATGTCCTTGTGCACAGAAAAGGAAGCCCAGGTGACTCAGGGGCTCTGAATTCCACTGCTGGGCCCTAAAAGTCAGGTGTTGTGATGCCGAGTGCGTTACCCAGCCGAGCCCCAAGCTCCTGCACAGTGCTTTCATTCTTACTATCAGAGCACTTGATCAAAGAGGGCAGCATGGATGACTGGAGCCGCCTTTGTCAGGGAGGGCATGTGCCCCCCCCCCCCCCTTGCGACCAGTCCCACCCACTGGAGGTGCACGGCCATCAAGGGGTGCACTCCCTACATGTTGCCACTGGAGGGCAGTATTGTTTTCCCCCATTTTGCAGCCTGGGAAACTGAGGCACAGACTGGGATGGTATCACCCCACAGGTCAATAACAGGCTGGGGCCTGATCCCAATTCCACCGAATGCTAGGCCCAGGTATTATCTACCGAGTCCTCTGCCAGATCCTATCTTATCCTGACACCCTGCACAGCCCCTCAGCAGCTTCCCCTCAGGGCTCTACAGCACATCTCCTTCCTAGCCTCCTGTACAGCCCCCAACCCACACCCCCCCCACCTCCTTCAACCCTCCCAGCCCCTGCCAAGCCCCCTGCCTACCTTCCTGTACCCCCTGTAGAGCCCCACCCCTCTCCATTAGTATCAAACTCATCTGGTTCCAGTCTCTCACACTACCCCACAGCTGGTCTCCTTTATGGTTCTCTCACCAGGCACGCTGCAGAAATCCCTGAGCAACTGCTGCCTACATCAGCTCAGGATGGAACCAAGCATGGCCACCTTCATGCAGTAATGCCAACTCTCGTGACAAATTCAGGATACTCCTGATTTCCAAGTCAAATTAACTCTGACTTACAATCTCCTGATAGAGAGATAAAATCTTGGGATTTTTTTCTTCTGGTGTGTGTAGAGAGCACCAAGCTGATAAGTCTGTGGAGGGGAAGGGGCAGGGGGAGAGGGAAGGGGTGGGTGAGGCAGATTAAGGCCCCCATAACAAGGGAGGGAGTGGGGCCGTGGCTGGGGTGAATGGGGTCCCGGGGCTGGGGCAAGTCATGCACCCTGGGTGGGTGGGTGTGTGTGTGTGTGTATGTGTGTGTCTACTCCTCACTCCCAAGTCACAGCCCCCCCCAGCCCTGCTGCTGCCCCTCACTCCTGACCCACAACCCTCACACCTTCACAAATAATACCTCCCTGCCCCCCTCCCACACACTTCAAAAATAGCATCTCATTTACATTTCATATCTCTTGATTTTTAAGTTTGTCTCATGATTTTTGACATGGTGGGGTTGGCAATACTGTCCATCTGATGCTGGGACTAGGCTCACAAGCTCTGCTTCTCATTGCAGCTAAATGGCCTACTTGAAATGGGGCAGGAAAGTGGCCTTGCTCTTTCCCATTCAGAAAGTAATCTCGCAGCATGGCGCTGCCTGGTGAAGCCACCAATGGCTGTGGCACCTCTCACCCCCACTGGTGGCACACAGCTTAACAGTCATGAACCACTGTGTCAGGCCACACTAAGTAAGATGCGATTCCCCTTCCCTTTTGGGAACAGCTTCACTAGTTTAGACAACCGCAGCCAGGGTATATGATGCTGATTTTCGGGCAGTGGAACAGCCCAAGGCCAGTGACCCCATAAGTCCCCCTCAAGCCCGAGTCTGAGATCTTTGGTGGTAGCACATAAGCAGTGCTGTCCCGGGGCTGCCCCTCTGACCTGCGGTGAAATCCATCCTCAGTAGCATAACTGAGAGGGGGAGACCAGGGCAGCAGCCCCAGGCACTGCCTTTATGCAGGGCAGAGAAACAGCTGCCACCACAATGGTCACTGGCCACACCACTGCAATCAGTGTGGCAGGTCCTGGTGCTGCCCTGGACCTGCCCTGCTACACTTCTGCTGGCAGGATTGAAGATTCATTCCACTCAGGGTTGCCAAATCTTGCATTTTTAAGGCAAGTCTCAATATATTTATTGTCTTAAGCTCTCAGGGCCCAGAGTAACATGATTAAGTGAGAATCTCAGCTTGCACTAAAAAAACCTAACACCCCCCTGAGGTTCTCAACCTTGTGGGTGCAGAGGAAAGTGCAGAAAGACGCCTGAGCATGATAAATGCAAAAAGCAGGCAGGCGGGGTGTGCCAGGGAGCAGCTATGCCAGGGACAGCCAGGGTCACAGTGTAGATAGACCTGCTGGCTCTCATGCCCATATACTTCTGAAGCCAAGTTGGCAGCATAAGGTTGTAAGGCCCTTACTTTTCAGCCTGCCTCCAGCCAGGGAGCAGAAGGAGGCCTACTCACTTATTTTCTACCTTTGGCCAGAAAGCTGGGGTTGGGGGGGGTACAGGCAGGCCAAGTACACAGGGGAGTGGTGAACTAGTCCAATAGCCCTATCCCCACACAGAGAAGCGGAGGGTGAGAGGATGAGAGTGGGTTGGGAACATGCATTCTTTCCCCATGAAAGATGGTGATGAAACTATATTTATTTTTTCATCAGCCTCAATACTTTTCTTTGAGATATTTTTGTGTTTCTCTTGAAAACAAAATCAAACCCCAAACCCACAAATGTAGACAATTGGAGGCTTTAAGGTTTTTTTCTTCAAACACTCCCCTCAACATTCCCAGCAAAACCAGACATCTCTCATGAAAAGTTCCATCGGGCTGAAAAAGCAGTCTGCAGTTGCGGGAGCCCCATCTCCAGCTGTCAGGAACATTCCCTCCAGAAAACACTGCGGCAACAAACTACCCACCAGCCCCCACACACTTCCCTGAAGACCTCTGTGCTCCTGGCTCTTCCTTGGGGCAGGGTGTAATACTACAAACCTATCCTTCCCATGGAGCCGACAGCACTTGGGTGCTAGGTCTGCTTCACAACAGCAGTTCTGATTCCTTCAGCGGGTTTCTCTGGTGCTGGCGGCTAAACTGATTTTGGGCATTTGGCTCAATTGCTGCAGGGCCTTACGACAGTAAGCCATGCAGAGACAGACACATGCACATGGGAACACAGACAGGTTTAACCAGCAGCATGTGCCCTGGATGGCAGCCCCAGACTCTAGCCAAAGGAAGGAGGGAGGCAGTGCAGTTCACAGTCTGTCCGGGAGCATGGCCAGGGAACTCAACATGGGCTGATCACGGAGCCCTGCGTGTTTCCATGCTGGGCTCTCTCATATACTGAAGCCTGCTTGTCTCTCGACCAGCAGCCCAACAAACTTTGCTTCATCTGACCTTGGGGGAGTGGGGTTCCTGTCCAGTTAACCCAGCACGGCGGCCAAGGCCAGGGTACAATGATCGACAAAGATGCTGGAGAGGCTTGACAAGCAGCTGTCAGACCAGGTGAACCTTAAAAACAGTAACCCTTCTGCCAGACACTGGACAGCAATAACAAGGGCTGAGTTTACTTTAGGGGTTTTACACAAATGGATTAATGCTGGCTCGAGCCCAGACCCAGAAGTCTGGGGAAATAATTTCTGCGCAGGTGTCCCAATGGTAATAAACTTCCCTACTTGAAACCAGTACTCATCCACTCCTCCAGTCAGCCTGCGGAGGGGAAATGCACCAAATTACCAATTTGGTGTAGGCCACAATACGTTTGGTACATTGTCCTGATTTAGTGCCTAAACATTTCTCAAGAGAGGGAAGGTTTATAGTTTACTCTCACAAGTCTGTGACTGTCCTCAAATTCAGGTGAAGCCTACATTCCTTTTTTGGGTACACATTTCAACTGAATATCACTTGAAGGCAGATGGCCTGCCTCCTGCCTTTGGAAGCATACAGCTTGTTTAATGATCCTTTTTTGTTTCAATTGTTTGAAAATGTTAACAGGGTATTGACAGGCAAGGTTCTTCAGGTAGATGTGATATCTTTATTAGACCAACTGAGCAGATGGAAAAAAGTTCTTAGCAAGCTTTCAGGTGCAGTCACCCTTTGCCTGGCATAGGGAGCCAGCTGGTCCAAGACTTCCTATGCCTGACGAAGGGTGACTGCACCCGAAAGCTTGCTAAGAACTTTTTTCCAACTGTTCAGTTGGTCTAATAAAAGATATCACATCTACCCAAAGAACTTTGCCTGCTTATGTCCTTGGACCAACACAGCTACAACCAAAAGCCCAACAGGATATTGATTAACTCAAAGCACTTGGGGGCAGTGGATCAGATTTTGAGAGATTATCTCTTCCTAGTGGTGATTTTAAAGGAAGATTGGGCACAATGGCAAAGCAGTCAAGGTGTTTTGCTATAGCAGCATAGGCAAAAGCCCAGTATTGGTGGTGGGGGCCATTCCCAGTCAATCCAACAGGACTAGTCATTCAGGCTGAGAATTCTAGAGCGAGAGAAAGGAGCAGGGGATTAATTTTTGCCTTCTTTAAACAGACTATGGAGGAAGTGCAATTACGGAAAGTTTCTCAAACAAGGAAATTAAATTTGCTGGTTTGATCATTAACTGCCAGCTCTGAAGAAAACAGTCTGAACTCTGCAAGAGCCTGGTAAGGAAAACACTCTGGGGAAAGGAGCTATTTTAGAGATTTTGAGTTTGGTAGAAAGTCTTTTTTACTGACAATGAAGTATGTTAACTACAGTTGCCCAATGGCCCACTAGGCTGAGGAAAAACCTGGAACTTCACCTGAAAGGAACATAAATGACCAAACTTTCTCTAGTTGCTCACCAGCCATTCATGCTGCACCAAAATGAAAGCCCTGGCGCCAAAATGCAGTAGGTGACCCCTGTGTAGGGAACTGGAACATTTTGATGACATTTACATTTCTTACCTTTGTGCTTCTGAAAACACATTTTGCACCCAAAGTCCTTATGGAAACCTGAGCCCTGAGGTGGAAAGCTTGCAGGCAGAAGGGTTCAATCTGTGTACCCAAGATTGAGACAATGCATGTAGACAGGTCTCTGTGTTTCGCTGCTGTCAGAGAATAAATTCTTTAGTCTCCACACACATATGCTCTTCTGACCCAACCAAAACTTCATCTTTTACCATATGGGTGAGATGGTTCTTTGTGTCTGACATTGCCTTAGCACTCATGGGAATGGGCCTTTTGCTTAGCTGATTGTGCCCAGCAAGCCCAGGCCACGTGGATGCCCCAGGCACACAGTAATTTTATTTACTGCTGTCTTTACCCACTAGTCCCCACTTGGTGCTAAAACCCAGACAACCCAGACCCCAGCGGTCCAGCACAGGGTCACAATGCTTGTGCCATCTGGGCATGCTGGTCATATGGGGCAGCAGGGCACCTTCTCCACAGCGGACACGCAGGCTGCGGGCAGTCCAGCTTAAACCACTGGTGGGGAAAACAGACTGAAGGTAGCAATCCCGGAAATGCTGGGGTGGGCAAGCCTCCGCGCAAGGGGCCGTTCTGCTGGGTAGATGGTCGACTACTGCCATTCTGGGATATGTGGTGACTGGGGTGGGGCTGGTCTCAGCAAGCAGGGCCCAGTCTGTGTGGGAGCAGGCAGTCCCAGCTGGGCACTCCTGGGGGATGCAGCTCTACTTGCAAGGCCGTGCCCTGTCCTGGCACTGCCTACCCCACCTGTTCCAGACAGGCCTCCCCAGCTGGGTGCAAGGGCTGCCCCTGGGGTGACCTGCACCCAGCTCAGCCCAGGCAGGGAGGCTGTCCCTCCCCAGCACAGGGCTGTGGGCAGGAGTCTGCAGGAAAGGCACCTGCCCTGGGCGCTGCCCGCGGGCTCCCAGCAGGGGGCGCCCTCCCCTGGCTCCAGGCACCCCCTGCGCTCCGGCCCCTCCTTCCCGGCAGGGGGCGGGATTTGCTGCTGATTGACAGGACACGTGCATTACGCACACCATCAAAGCCACGGAGCGGCCTGCGCATGCTCAGGCTCCGCTCCCTGGAGTTGAGGTAGCAGGCACCGGCTTACCCAGCCCTGGTACTTGCGCAGTCAAGACAGAGCGCCACAACAGCACATGCGCAGTACGGAGCCCGGCTGCCTGCGCAGGAAGTTGCCACTAGGTAATACAGAAAAGCGGAGCGATTGGTACAGCTCGATGACGTCAGCGCTGTACAGTAAAAAGGGTGGGCGGCGCGCTGGGATCACGTAGCCCCAGTAGCTCGCCGTGATCGTATAGTGGTTAGTACTCTGCGTTGTGGCCGCAGCAACCTCGGTTCGAATCCGAGTCACGGCATCGCCTTCCAAGCGGTGGCACGGCACGGGGTTTCGCTTTTTGGTGCGAGTAGAGGCGCGGCACACCCTGACCTGCTTTTTACTGGCCGGACGCACGTGGGGCACTGGGCACAGCCAGCTCCTGGCCCAGGGAAGGGGGCACAGCCTCCTAGCAAGCCCCCCCACGCCTGGCCTGGCAACTGCTCCTTGCACGGGCTGCCCTGGCCTGGGGCCCGGGAGCTCTCTGGCAGGGGGCATGGGACTGGTGCTGGGCATGGGGGCTGTCTCGTGCTGAGCGCCCACACTGGCCTGGCCCCGTGGGGCTGAGGGGGGCACTGCCCACTAGGCTGGGCATGTAGAGACCTTGCAAGTGGGACGGGTGGGTGCCAGCTGAGCCAAGGTGCCCTCAGCTAATGGGTGATTTGGGCTTGGGCCACTCTGCAAGCCTGCCCTAGGCACCTTGGTCCTTTATTGACTTATCGCCCCAAAAACATTTCTGATACCACCCCCAAGTGCCCCTAACGCTGTGAATCGTTTCCCGTTCACATTCGACAGGCCTGGTCTGGGCCTCAGGCAATTGCTTTGGAAAGTCAGGGCCAAATGACTGTTTTCTCCGGACCCCCCACCCTGAGCCCTGGACATACGAGGAGGGGGCAGGACAGCCTTGACAACAGCTCCTGAAATATTTTAAGCTTCCTCCCCCACCGACAGTGGCCTGGCTCTGAAGGACCTGATGAGTTTTCAGAGAGCCAAAGCCTAGTTAGGGTGATGCTGCCTTTTGGTTTGACTGCCCGTTGGCCACCCACCCCTCAAAGCTTCTGGACCCAGGCTTTACTGACAGAAATGAGACTAGTATCTTCTGTAATTCTTTATTAAAACTGTCAAACAAATTCAAGACAAGTATGGTTTGTTGAATGTAATACACCAATCAGCAAAGCTCTTAATTAATGACATAATATTAATAATAGTGAGCCAAACCAAGAACAACACTCAGATCAATAGCCATTCAAAGTTGGATTGATATGTTAGTCTCCAACCTGGGTTGAAATTAAATCATCATATTGTTTAAATCATTGGATTAATTGTAACAATAACCCATCTACACAAAGTCTAAGGAAGAATTGTAAAAAAGGGGATGTTTGCTCCGTTATAAATATCAACTAAAGATTTTTACAAAAGTCAACCAGAACTATAGCTGGGTGCTTAAAACAGCTTCACATCGAATCCAAATGATCAAATGTCTAAATCTTGACCATTGGGCTAGTTGAAAAGGCTTCTCCTTTAGACTTTCTTTTTATGTAGTACCTAAACCTTTCCTTCCCCTCCCCACGGAGATCTTACAACCTAGAGTTTAACAGAATAATGGAATAAACAGACACCTTTTTCTTTAATTCGTGAGCGTTACATATGAGAATCTTAAAGCTTTCAGGACTTTTCATCCATTGACACAGAACACACCCTAATCATTTATGAGGCAATATTTAGGGCTGATTACCTTGGAAATGTTGTTTCCTAGCATCTACCAAGACTGAAATATCTCCAAACTGATAACACAGAAAAAGGAGAAAGGTGGCAGGGGCTGTAAATGTTTCAGCTGCTTCAGCCTTCTAGACTGTCATTAAGTAGAAGGTGGGACCACAGTCAAGGAGCCAACCTGTGATCACAGCACTTCTGCTCAGTTTGTTTGCTGTTGTAGTGGCTTCCTTTACCCAAAGTGGTGAATCTTGGAGACTGGGGAGCCCTGGACCCCTCGTTGACCCTGAAGGTGAGACTTCCCTGTATTGCCTTTGAGTCTTTTGGTTTATGTATTTCAGCTGCTTTGCCTTGGAGCACCTCTCTCCAAGATTTTTGGACAGATATAGAGGTAGATGTGATAGGCAAGACTATGTCGGTCCGGAGTGGATCTTCTAAGAACTTATCAATTACCTCAGGCACTGGATCGGTATCTGGACGATGGGACTTAGTGTGCCTAATCAACGGGAGGCGCACAAATTTAGTTAACGTTTCCCAGATATCTTGCCAATCGTTCATATTCTTGGAGGGAAAAGCTGTGCCCGTAAGAATTTTATAAATATATTGTGAATCAAGTGTGATGATCGGAACTGGGAGTGTATCGTTATGATATGTCAGACAATGTTCTAGTACCTTAAGGAATCCTAATAATTCACATTTTTGGGCCGAATTATCATCTGGGTCAGCTTGAAATATTTCCCTATCGTTGCAGGCCTTGCAATAATATCCATAGCCTCCGCCATGTCGGGAGGTTCCATCTGAGGCCATCCATGCCGGGGCAGAAGTTCCATACAATGTAGGGACTTTCTCTTCCTCTTCCGGGCTTGGATCAGGTACTGTGTCCTCCAACCTCCAACAATGCCAGTTGTAATGGTGAGTAAGCACTAGCATATTCCAGGTCTTAGATTCCCCCTGAAAATGTGGGTCAACTCTTCCTGCATCCAGCAAGGGTAACAATGTGGCACTGGGAGCACGTAAGGTCCCATGCCCCCTTGCTAATGGCTCCACCAGTTGTTCGGCTAGGAGGATTTTTCCTACAGCTCCATATCGATGTTGTGCTGCCTGAAGAGTCTTATGGGCTGTATATACTAGCTCATCGTGAGGGTTATGTGCGACAGCCCACACATGGTTGGTGGTGAACCCGAGGGTTACGGTTAGTGACTCACCCAGATCGATGGCATGGAGTTGTGTATCTTTAACCGTGGCTAGCAGATGAAGCAGGTTTCGCTGATCTCTTTTTGTCCAAGGCGTGGTCCTTCGGGATTTGTTATGGATCTGTCGCTGCAATTTGGTGAGGAGTGCCAAATCACTAGGTCCAACATAATGCTGATACCAATTCAAATAACCCAACAGCTGTTGAAAATGCCTCTTAGTAGTAGGGAAGAATGTTTTTAATGGATCAATGTCAGGACCCTCATGCGAAATTCCATGGCGAATGGAACCGATGTACCGAGTACCAAGGAACGTAATGTCATCTACAGGATGTAGGCATGACTTTTCCTTGTTAATTGTCCATCCCTTACTCTGAAGGTGAGCAACTAGTTGATTGACTATACTAGTAACTACGGAACTATCACGACCCAGGATGGTGATGTCATCGACATAACTCCAAATCTTTAATTCCTTCTCTGGGGAAAGAGAGTATGAAGCTTTAAAATTCTTTAGGGTATTATTCATGGCACCAGTGGCTAGTGATGGAGCATTACGATATCCTTGTGGACAGACTGTCCACCTGTACATGATGCCATCAATACACATGTTTAGTATTCCTTCCGGGTCATTTATTGGGATGGAAAAAAACATATTCTTAAGATCCAATGTGACTCTGACCCACTTACTTTGTTGGAACTGTGCCATCTCAAACATACATTGTGGCAGAGTAGATGGATTAGGTTGTTGAAGTACTTGACACCTTTTGTTGACTTCTCTGTAGTCCACAACCAACTGGGCTTCATTAGGCTTTCCAGGTTTCGCTACCCCACCATCCTGATGACAGGTAGGTGCTGGCTGTTACGGTCTTAATACAGCCTCGTCACTCGAGTCGCCGCAGGAGGTCAGTAAGGGACTGTTTTAGAGGACCCTTAGTTGGGATCGGTCGATACCACCAGGTAGAGATGTTATGAAGCGTTGGTCGATGCCAATCCTGTTCTGGGATAATAACGGGTAATGCCTGTAGCACTTGTTCTTTAAGGTCAAGCGCTTTTATCCCCGGGATCCCTAAAATGTTGATGCCCCCTAGGACAGCCTCTAGGGGGTATCGGTGGCCTTGGACCCAAAATTTGACCTTCGTTGTGACGGCGATAGCGTTAAGCCCTTGTACCTTGATCGTTTTGGTGGTCTTTTGATGAGGTATCATTGAGGTAATCACATTGGTCTGAGCTCCAGTATCGAGAAGGAAGAATGCTTGTTGTTGGTCATCCGGATCGGCAGGGTTGTAAACAGTGAGTTCGGCGTATGGTCGAGAATCAGTAGGGTCAGGTCTGAACTGGAGAAGGCCACCGGTGGAACCGACAGCCATTACTCATTTTTTGATGGGTCCTCGAATTTAAATCCTAATGCTTCAGCTAGACGAGACTGGGTTCGTTCTCCCAAAACTCGCAACTGAGATTTTGTAAGTCCGGTGTGAGAAAGAAGAAAACCAAACATGGTTCTTTCCTTCAGGGTTCTTTCCTTCGGGGTTCCTGGAGGTGACCACCCTTGCTCTCGTTGAGGGATAAATTCTTGACGTCTGGGTCTCAGTGTTCCGGCTGGGTATGCTGAAGGTTGGTCCCTTATATCATCAGAAGCTTCTTCACTTTGCCTCATAAGTGCTTGTAGACGTGGGAGATGGCCTAAAAGATTTCCCACCGGTTGACCTGCCATTGGGTTCAAGAAGAGTCGGAGTGTAACGGCGTTTGATCCCCCATATACCTCCACGCAGGCATCTATAGCTTCCAAGGGCGTTGGAATTGCCCCAGGGTCCGATAAGTGGCGATGAGCCCATCTCTCTTTTCGTTGCACGGCAGTTAGTCCCATCGGATTTGTTCTCGGACTCCATGAGAGATATGACACCCCAACTATAGCCAGGAGGAGTTGCTCCGCAGTAGCCTTCTGTGGACGACCTTCGTGCCAGGTGTGAAATTTGTGGGTTACCTGTCCCACTACGAGTGCCGGGAGCAGGATGGGCCAGTGGGCACTATCTGTGACCACATTCAAGTCGGTAGCACGTCCTCCGCTCCATGCCACTTGTCGGGTCAAGGCACTCAATTCTTCTTTGTCTAAGGTGTCAGATCCAAATTCCACTATTAACCGTCCTAACCACATTGCCAAGGTTTCTTCTGGTCTTATCTTAGATTCTTTGCAAAGCTCTTGAATTTCTCGTCGGGTGCATGTGCGTGAGATAACAGTGGTACGTGTAGCACCATCTTCATCTGCAACATGCTTCATTACAGCTATCGGGTGAGCTGCGGTAAAGAAAGAGTTAATTTCTTCGTCTGGGAGCATTGGGTACATTTCTCCTCCCATTGCCCCCTCCCCTTGGCAAGGAGGCGGGGCCGCTGGGAACGTCATCACCTCAGGGGGCGGAGGCGCTAGGCGGATCCCCGCCGGGTCTTCTGAAGCTCCGCCCCTCTTTTCCGGGTTCCCTGGATGGCTCGCGCTTCTTTCGGCGCCATTTTCTGCTAGTGGTATCATGCGGCCGGTGCTTCTGATAAGCGCCGCTCTGGAGCCTTTTGCTGTCCACTCCAGCGACTCCTTACCCGCTGTATGCATCTGTGCCTCTAAATTTGCGTATTCCCTTAGTAGACCCACTACAGTTCAGAACAGCACATTCATCATTTTTCCCTTCTTCCATTTAGTTAGACCCCATCTCGGCACATGACGGCCCTTAGTTTCCAAATCCTCCCGGAGCTGAACGAGATGCTCATGGCCCCGCGACTCAGGCACCAAATCCGGACAGTTGAACCAGTCCGTGGGGGTGGGTTCCCCTCCTTCCCTTAAGTATCGAATGCATTGAGCGAACTCCTGAGCGGGGGTCAGCTTTTCTGCCTTCCGCGCTTTCACCCCGGCTAAGGATATGGTCGAGGTTTCCTCTGGGGGTCGATAATAGACCCGGTCGCTCCCCATTATGCATCCGAACTCCCCAAGGGATAGCTTAGTTCTCCATTCCTTCACTACGGCTTCTTCTCTCTTTACGGAGAAGTAACCATCAATATTTCTTTCATCCCCTTCTACCGCCTGGTGGTAAGTGATATGCGCCCATAGATCGTTGGCATTCTCTATGTGGCAAGTCCCAGTGCGCCAGGGGCAGCACCTGATTAGGTTCTTCTCTATCACCGTGCCCTTTAATCCCATCCTCATCGCCATGTCTCGGACAGCCTAAGCCGACTCGAGGTGATTTAATAATTACTCGTCCGTTGGGCGGGCTGGTGAATAGAGAGGCTGAGAAAGCTTTATGGTTGTAAAACTTTACTTACGTCACTTGCGGTTGCGACGAAAACGGTCTGGTTGTCTGAACAACTACATTAGCTGTTCCAGCTGGCAGGGCTCAGGCCAGCATGTCTGTCTACAAATCAGGCCGGCAGGGAAAAGGATACGTCTGGGATTGCGCTCGGCGACGGGGAGAAGAATCGATAGGTGATCAGTCTATCGATCAGCTCAGCCATGAGTCAGATCTCTTCAGAGGCACTCTGCAGCATGCTCAAAGTTCTCCGACTTGGGCGGAAGTCGCGTGAATTTTTAAATGGCTAGCAAGCCAATTACTAGCCGCCACGTGTGCATAATTTAGAGCTGGCCAATAGTGGGACACAAATTTGCATTCGAATGGCGGGAACTCTCTTGCACTGGGGGTTTTCTGCTGCAACAGAAAACCTCTATTTTGCAAGAGGCTCTCATGTGGCGGGAAAATTCCACTGTGCCGAGGCACCAAAATCACTGGGTTGTGACAAGATAGATGCTAGGGTTTTCTTGGAAACAGGTGGTTTAGTCCAGTAGAGTTTTAATTGGGACACCCTTAGCAAGCAGCAGGTTGGGAAAAGTCTATTTAAATCAGCAGACAAGGCTCTTTGTGATATTTTTTATTAGACCAACTGAGTAGTTGGAAAATCAGCTATTTTTAAAAGTGATTTGATGGCCTGTGTGCCACAGAGACATTAAAACTTGTCACCTGTATTCAAAATCTATAATACTACTTTTGAGGAGCTGGCATGACCTTAATCTGTGTGAAAAGTCTTCACCAGTTTATGCAAATTTCTGCATAATAATCCTATAAAAACAGCTACCTGGAAGAACCCCCTACCAGCAAAACCAGTCATTTCACATTTATTCACTCCAAAATTGAAAACAAATTCAAAGTTAAGATCAGTTGTGAAGCTTTCAGCTTCTTTGTTTAGCAGAAAAGAGGCTGCCCTATAATGCCCTCATTCCAGACCATGGAGCCAGACAGATTCTGCCCCATGTCGTGGTCCTTTTAGGTTCTAGGAGCTCTGGGACCAGATACACTTCAAGGGGAGAGCAGAGGTAAATGCTGGGGAAGAAGAAGTGGTTCTGGAAAAGAGCAGTGCTTGAGGGAGCGGTTGAGGAGGAAACTCAGACTACTGCTTCTTTAAGGACCTGGGATCAGGTGCCTTGTAAGAATGGCTGACAGAGATGTCCCCTCTGTCCTTGTCACCCAGGATACATGGTGGAACAGGGCTGTAGGCTGCCTCTGTCATAGTGAGGGAAAGCATGGGAAAGGAGATACAGGCAGGCCTAGACTTACAAAGGTTCAAGTTGCAACATTTTGTATTTACAACGTTTATAAATTGACACCCTGTTTCAACTTTATGACATCAGTTTCAACTTTACAATGCTTGATCCAATGCCACACCATGCCAAGTTCGCTGTGTTGCTCATCTCCGGGGAGAACATCTGTCCAAACTTTCTTGGACACTTTCTTCAAAAAAGCAGAAAAGACTCCAGAAAAACCTACAGCGAAGACTCCTGAGAAGACGCCAAACAAGAACCCTTCAAAAAGTCCAACCAAGAGCCTTTCAAAAAGTCCAGCAAAGTCACCTCAGAGAGGTCCTTCCAAATCAATATGATTGCTACTTACAATATAAATACATTAATGTAGCTATGTTACTCATCTATAATTGATCGAGTACAAAATTCTGGGGTATTTTTAGTGAAAATGGGGTATCAGGCCTTGGTTCAGGAACCAATCTCCCATTTTTAACATTGAGAAAATTGGTTCCAGGTTATAACGTTTCGACTTAAGATGCGGTTTTCAGGAACCAATTGTGTCATAAGTCTGAGGACTGCCTGTAGTGGCTGATCCAGGGAGAAGAGGCCTATTGAAGAGAGTAATTTCCTGGGGAGATGAAGCAGGGAAGACATGGCACTATGCAAGAGGGCTGCAAACACTGAATCTGGGAGAGAGCTCATAGGCTGGGGAGGCCAGTACAGGAGAGGCAGCCCCATGACGGAGAGCGAGGGACATCTAAACTGAAAAGGAATGTGAAATGCTAATGTTAGGATTTTCCTGTATCACCTCGGTGTCCTCTTCCCACTCCATGTGTAGAAGCATAAACTAGTAGCATGTTCTCTCGCTGCTCTGCAGCTCCAATGAAGCATCACACCATATTTTCCCTCAGTCTTCACAGTCTCTGAAATCTCCAGCAGTGAAACCTGAGACGCCAGCTGTCCCTTGAAAACTGTGACCAAGGCCTGATGCACACTACAAAGTTTGTTTTTTGGTGCCAGCTGAGAAAACCCAGACTTTCCATCCCCTAAAGTTACCTCCCAATTGACACATGACCTCAGCTGACACACAGCAGCTGGCACAAGGCCAGGGCAGGCGCTGCCCAGCTCCACAGCAGCATCCACAGGTATAAGACCAGGGCACCTACCCACCTTGCAACATGGCTTCTGCTGACACAACTTCACACAGGAAGTGTGTAGCACTGGCAAAAACAGCCAGATGTGCACGTGCCTTAGCCATGTCAGTGGCTTAGGGACAGCAGAAGTGCTGGCAGCAAAACTTTCTACGTGGCCTTGGTGTAGATACAGCCACGCACACTACCTGTGGTACAGTGGGTGAGTGAGAGAGAGGATATGGCCTCTTCAGACCAGAGATCCTGCTAAATGTCTGATCTAAAATTGAATTTCATGCGGCCAAAGTTCCACGTGAAGTCGTATCAGCCTGAAAATCAGAGCAGGGGCCGATTCATATGGAAACTCCACAATCATTTGGATGAGTTTTCACAGCTGGGTCTCTCACAAGGTTCAGTTTTCAGAAGCCTAATCTGGACCATGGACACCTGACAAGGGAATTAAATGTTTGCTGTCAGCGGTAGCACTCGCAGCCCCTCACGAGGTTTGGGGCTGGCAGGTGACTCCTGACACCCAGAAATGGTGAGGGAACAGATCCCCCCTTGGCCTGGCAACGAAACCCACTGCCCAGGCGGATGCAGCCCCACACCAGAGACCATCCCCCTCCTGTACTGGGAGGGCCTCAGCAGACACAATCAGGGCTGCGGAGGCTGTGGGACGGTGGTATTCCAAGGGAGTGTACCCTTTTTGGAAGCCCCGTGGTGGCATGTTATGGCAGGAGACAAAGGACTGCCAGGCAAGGGGTGTCTTGGGACTGGGGTCCAGATATGGGGTCTGTCCTGGTTCCACGTCAGAGCTCGTCCGGGGTAGTAAGCAAATCACCTAACCCAGCCTTTCACCAGAGGCCCCCTCATTACACTGCTCTCCGGCTCAGGAGCACGGGGGCCACCCTGCAGGAATGCCAGCTCCACGCGCCGCGATATCACCCCCGCAGTCCATCCGGCGCGCATGCGTGAAACTCACACAGCTCCAAGCCCTCAACACTCTACACCGGAGACCAGCGTTTTATTTGGAGCGCATGCGCAAGAGATGCAACTACCAAGGAGGGGAGGAACCAACGCTCCGGTCTGCCATTCTTAGTGATGTCAGCGCTGTCGCAGTGAAGAAGGCGGGCGGCGAAAATAAACCGTGCGGCCCCAGTAGCTCGCCGTGATCGTATAGTGGTTAGTACTCTGCGTTGTGGCCGCAGCAACCTCGGTTCGAATCCGAGTCACGGCATCGCCTTGCAAGCGGTGGTACGGCAGGGGGCTGAGTTTTTAGTGCGCTCCAGGCCTTTTTTTCCCCCTTGACGAGGCACATGGTGCAGAGAGCTCCTCGCCCCTGGGCACCAGACACCGGCATTTCAGTCTTGGCGAGGGGACCCAAATGAACCCCTCCAGCCCTGGGGGGCACACAGCTGTTTTCCACCAGCCTCCCAGATCCAGCCCTGCTTGGAGCAGGAAAGCGGGGCGCTGAAGTTAAGGATCCTACCTGGAGGGACATGAGCTGTCACCCTGCCCAGGGGCAGGCACATCTGGGTGCACCCAGAGGCAGACCTGCAAGGTCCTACTCCCCAACATGAGGATGCCGGGGGCTGGGGGCCTCCCGGCTTGGGCAGCAGTACTGTGGGGTCCTGGGTTGCCGCCTGCCTCCACTTGCGCCCTGCAACCCAGGCCTGACGGAGGGCAATCTGGGCCTTTTCAGCCAGGAGCCCGACAGCACACGGCACTGCTGCATCACACACAGCATCTGGGGAGATGAGGTGGCAGGCACCACTGGGGAAGAAATGAAGGCTGTAAATCCCTGAGCACCCCCACTCCTCCCTGCCTCATGTCCCAGCTCCCCGTACCCCAACCCCAGCCCATCGCTGCCCCATACCCCATTCTTCCCCAACACATGACCCTTCAATTTGTACAAGCCTCCCAGAAGCCCTCACTCTCTGTTCTCTCGCACTTCTTTTTCAGGGGAAATGTGGAAGGGTTTTGTCCAAATGGGACATCCATTTTTCAGATGGCTCTAGCAGTGCCTAGTAGTGCCAACTATCTGCACAGCCTGGTTTTCATCCATCCCTCAGGACAAGGCTACCTTTGGGACCAGGTCGAGAAAGAAGCAATTACCGCACAATGAAGCTCCTGCAACAAATGGCAGGGAGCTGGGGAGTTGCCCCAGGCCCTGCCTTGAAGGTGCTGGGCACATGCTGAGACAGTAGGTCCTGGGTTGTTCCATGGGTGCCAATGGAAGCGCTCCCTTTCAGAGGGAACCACGTGTCTGTGTGGTACAGGAGGGCTGTACAGATCTGGACAGAGACCTTGGCCCTGGTGCATCAGTGGCACTGTGCAGCTCGGAAGCCCTCCTGAGGAGCTGAAGACAGAAATGGCAGGAGATCATCCCACGCTGGGGTATCTGGTAGCCCCTGGCTGGTAGGGTCTGGCCATCTGAGCACTTGGCTGTGACTTACTGCTGCAGCATTCAGCTCCATGAAGTGCAGTCCTGCAGGCTCTTCGCCTGGCTCCCTTCTGTCATGATAACAGGCAAGCCAGGTACCAGGAGCCGCCCAACTCCCATGGCTTTCTCCTCTGACTTGGCCCAACTCCACAAGGAAGGCACAGCACCTTCACGTGGGGGAGCCCAGGCAGGATAGCAGGGGCTACGGGTCAGATTTGGTAGACATTGCAGAGCTGTTACAGGGGTGTTGGAAGCGCCACAGACTGGCACTTAACTGGGTGGTGTGGCTGGTGCCACTTGTGGTGACCACTGTTCAGCGATTCCTCTCTTGCCTGTGTCAGGGCTCTGCAGACAGTACAAGCCCCTTCCCACTGACCCTACACCAGGTCCCAGCCCCGTGCCCTGCCAGACTCCTTCCTAGCTTCTGGACTCGGAGCCAGTTGCCTACTGAAAAGGTAGCCTGTATGCCAAGCAACCAGCAGGCCTCAGCCAGTCCCCAACATCCCTGCCTGCCTCTCTTTAGGTCCCCTGCCCTTGGATTGTGACCTGGCGAATGGGTGCCCCTCATGGGTGAGGTCACTTGTGTGCCTCTGATGTTTTAGCTATCTCAGGGCAAGTGAATCCTGGGATCTGGGACCCCACAGCATCCACAGTGAGGGTATACCATGTATGGCAGCCCAACCAGCAGGCAGGGGTGAGGGGTCCAATGCAGGTCCCCAGGCAGCGAAGAGTTCCAGGGGCTTGTCACATGCAGGGTCAGGCACAGCTGGATATCCAGGTATCCTGCATGTGTCTCCCTGGCATATCAACTGTGACAGAGCCACAAGCTTCACCCTTTGGCTATGGGTCCCATGCACCTGCGGGGACCATGAATTCCTATCTCTGGATTTATCTTGTGAATCATGTTTGCACACATCATGGTGCTAACATTGCATGCACCCCACAGTGCCTTTGAATGCATTTCAAGGCATCCTAGGGTGCTGCAGCACCCTGCTTGAAAATCGCTGCCATAACCTATAGGACTGCCAGCTCTGCTTTAACCCTCCCTTTAGCTCCCCCTATTAGCTACTCCATAGAAATGTATAGGTAGGAGGCAGCCTCTGGGGGCCAGGGTGAACCTTTTGGGGTGGACAGGAATTTGTTATTTTTTATGAGCAGGGTTGGACTATTATTGTAGTCATGATGGTCCAGGCAATGTATGGGACAAGGAGTTTCTTGTGATATTTTTTATTAGATCAACAGGACACTTAGGAGAGATGACAGACAAGCTTTCAGGTACAAAGATCTGAAGAAAGGAACTTTTTTCTCAAAAGCTTCTCCAACATCTCTCCCAACCATCCCCTTGGTCCAATAAAGGAGATCACAATGCCCCACCATCCCACCCCCTTGCCTCTGGTTATGTTTATTACTCATTTTAGGACGTCCCTCTAGTGACCAAGTTAGGCCATTACAAGCATGGCACTTTTTTACAATGCTAATACATTCTCAAAAGTTGGCATTTTCATAGAAAAGGACTCAGTGTACAAACTCCAAGATCTCTGAGGTGTTTCCTTCCTTTCTTCTTTCCCAGTACTTCATATGGGAACAGCTCATTCGCATAGTGAAGCCAACAGGTCCAAGGGCAGGTGAAATGGCTTGAATTGAAGGTTAATTTGCAGAAATTAAAGACAAAACAGTTTGGGTTAAATCTGCAAAGCTGAGGTAATCAAACTGGGAACACTGGCCCATTTTTTTCATCATAGTTTAATCTTCATTAGGTTAAAACCCACCATTCACAACTGAACTCTAAAAATAGGCTCTAAACTAATCCTAACCTCATGCCTCCCCTAATCTAAACCTGAGAACTAAGGAAACAGAGAAGCCCAGGGCATTAAGCTCCTTGAGTGATTGCTATTTCCAACAGATAGACCTAGGACTCATCACAAGAAAGGGACTCCTTATTTAAGATCCAAGGGACACGCAGGAGGTAGCACAAGAAGTTGGACAACTCGGCACTAGTGACCGTTTGGGAGGAGAGAGTGAAAATATTCCAGGAGCTCTGATGAAAGGGCTAAGGTCAAAAACAAAGGCATTAAAATACTTCTCCTTCTGCAGGGTGGGTAAGTCTGCACAACTCAATGCTGGCATCAGGAGCCAGAAAAACAGGCAGGCTAAACTGCCCCCAGCTGTCCCTGGTTCCCAAATGGGGCCTGGCTGCCAGTGGCCTAACTGCCTACAGCTGACCCCAGTAGCCTGCAGGGGTACAGCTGCCTGCTTATCAAGACCAGCCCTATCAGTACCCACCAGGCTGCCTAACAAAGTGCTGTGTCTTTGTCTAGCCTTAGGCTTGTAATGCCTTGTTCCTGGTTTTTGCCTGTTAGCGTCCTAGGTCCTGTTTGTTAGATCCTAGTCTTCTGTTCCCTGGTCCTGGTTCCTACCTACGTCAGGGCCCTTCATAGACCATGACCTCCTGACCTGCCTGCTGCTGATCTGGCTCTGGTTGGGACACTTGTTTTCTGACCTTGTCCGTTCCTGATCCCCGGGCTGTGATTCTCTAGGTTCAAGTACATTGTTGGCACAGGGCATGGCATGAACCCAGGAGAGGTGCACCTTGCCCCATCCCTGCACAAATGCCTGAATAAGCCAGGGAGCAGGAGGAGAAAGGACAAAGGGCTCCTTGGCCAAAGATGCATGAGGAAAATGGAAGTGCTGGACACTAGCACCAGATAAGGCAAGGAAATCAGGAGCAGTAGAGAGCTGAAGCCATGCAGACTGTCCTGCACATCAGGGAACCTGGAAGAGAATCTGAGGCTCCCTTGGATTTTCAGGGGCAAGTGAGCAGGATATGGATGGTATAGAGACTCTAGCTGGTTTGGATGCTGTGGAAGATATGTAACCTGGATCATAAAAACAGGCCTTGGCAAAGGCAAGGAGCTAGAAAAAAACCCACCAGTCTCAGGCTCAAACAGTCTCGAAGTGACCAACTGCTGGTAAAATGAGAGAATTCCCCTTGAAGTCCACTCCTACAATGGAAGACTTTGGATGACTATAACAGATGCCCTCACTGACCATAACCTGATGTACCTTGAGCAGCTGAAGGAAGGGGGGAAAAAATGAGCACCAGTTGAGCATTGCAAAGCTGTTTCCTTTTGCAGAATTTGATGTGAGCCCAGTGTTTATTTTTAAACTATTCATGAGGGTATTTTTTAAAATCACAATTATGAAAAACCAAACCATATATACATTGTTCAGTGACTGCTCCAATAACCGTTCTGAATATAAATTGCTTCAAGCATTAAGAAAACATCATGACAAGTGTAAATGAGGTTGGCATCATTTTGTAGTGGGGGAAAAAAAGAAAACATTTCATTATACAGACTGCTTTTGGCTGGCAAAATAGTGCACATCAGTACACTTCACCTAATTCCAGGCACATCACCATGTAAGCGGGTAGTGAGCTTGCCACCTTACGCACTGCCTTTGCTCCCTCAGCCACTCCTTTAAATACAGAAAACAGCCCATTGTACCAGTCAAATAAGCCAGCAAACAGAAGCCTTTAGGCCTTCTCTGGGCGGTACAAGGGGCCTCTTTTGCTTTGGCTTAGTACAGTAACATAGCCCCTTCCTGATCAGTGATAGCAAACTTATTTGGGTTCCCATTTGCCTCCTTCCTGCCAATTGCTCCTTCACCCAATTTACCTCCCTTTGCTCTCTCTTTTGGGATTTAAAGCTCCTAGTGGGATGTTCCCTCATTACCTAAAGATGGGCTTCTTCGATAGGGCTTTCTGTTCCCTCTTCAAGGGTCCTGATACACCTTAGGACAGTGGATGAAAGAGACCTATGTGAGAGCATTTGCTTCATTACATTCATAGAGCCTGGGCAACATCTCTGTCAGGGATCCTCAGAGGTCATGGGGCAGATTTTGGCTTTGATCCAACTTACCTAAGCAGCAAAACGAAGAGTGTACTGTAATGGTTAACATGACATGGTAGTGTAGATCTGCAGGGGAAACAGAAGGCTCCAGGCTGGGCCACGTGAGGTTGAATGTGTTTGTTAGTGATCTGGAAAGGAAGGCAAGCTGCATGGAAGAAAATTGATGCAGATGATATAAAGTCATTTAGAGAGTCTCTTTTGCGGGGAGGGGAGGGTAAACCATGAACGTTTTTGCTGAAACCTGTCATTTTTGAGAATCTCTGGGTTTGTTTTTTTTTAAACCCCTCCTCAGCCCCCCAAAACAGATACCCAGCATATTAACTGACTTTAATTTTTGAAAGTCCAAACATTTCCAGGCTGAGCTTTTTGTGGAAGATCTAAAAAAAGAAAAATTAGAACTGGAGGAAATGTAGATGAAAATGGTATTTTTTAGATTCCTCTCCCTCGTGTTTTGCGTTCAGCCATGAGCAGAGGCAGGAGCGGGTGGGGGCCAGGCTATGGCCGTGCTGCCCTTGTGGGGCAGATGCACACGTGATTTGGATGCATTCTTTGGCTTCTAACCTCTCTGAAAATGAAGTCAATGTGTTTCTTACCACTTTCTTTTCTTTTCCCCTCTGGTTATTGTGGTGAATCCTTACACACTTCTGTCCCCAAAGGGTCCAGGGAGGGTCAGAGCTTCAGCACCAGGCATGGCACAACCCCAAGAAAGACAGAGACATTCCCTACCCATCCTTGCACTCTCTATCATCCCCAGCTGTCCAGCCACAGGAATCTTCCCACCAGCTGTCACCCAGGACCTGGGTTCTCACTCCCACTGCCCCTCTGCTGCCTTTGTGCCTTTGCAGATCCTGCAATCTCTACTCCAGGCAGACAGAGGAATGCTATCAAGCAGAACATTTAACCTTGTTATGCTCAGCCACTAAACCCACGCAGTGAAGACATGTAGCTCCTTGGCTGGTTTGATGTTTCAGCCGCACATCACTAGTGGGTGTCATCAAGCTAATGCATCCAGCGTCATGTGGCTCTCGGCTTCGGAGATGGGCCCGTCACTTTGACTGATTACCTTATTACTTTTCATCTTGCTGCTGATTTCACTGTTACTAGAAATCATCCAGCCAGGAACCCATCATCTCCTCTCCCTCCTCCCATCCTGCCCAGCCTTGGAGGAGCAGCAAGATAGCTTATTGGGGGGGAAAGGGGAGACTCCTTCATTACCAGGAGGCAGCTGGTACCTAGCTTCCTGTGTGAGCAATGCAACCAAATAAACATCCAATCAGCAGATTCATTTAATTAAGGCAGGACTTTTAACAGGTACTCAGTTCTGGCCTGACTCAGCTCACATGGACAGCAATGAAGATGGATTGGAGCAAGCCAATGCTCGGTGTTCCTACTTAGAGCCTATTTAATTTGAGGGATGATCTACTGACAGAGGTGACTAAATCTCTGGTAAACTTCCTGTGCCAGGCAGTGATGCCCTCAAGCATGCTGCACTGTTTTGTGCAGGCTTCTTCTCATACCAGAAGCAGTATAGCAATGTCCAGGCAACGCTATGGGTGGGCTAATTAGCTTGGGCTTTAGGGATGGGCAGATTGGCCTATCCACCCCACCCCTTGAATCACTGGAAATATAGGTACCAAACCAGTTCCCTCAGACTGGAGAGCTCTGTGATGTCCTTGAGGAGTGGGGACTTGTAGAGGAATCATTTCTAGGATTCCCAGGCCTGACAATAGGAGTGACCTGTTGATGACTTCAGCTACCTTAGTGGCGCTGTCAGGTCACATAGGTATCCCACTGAGGCAGGAGGGTTTTGCTGTGGAGGGGACAGGATCTGGAGCCTTTCACTGTGAGCGCTCTGACTCAGATCTGGCCTGAGGCACGAGGTCACTTCTGGTGCCTGATGACCAAGGGGATGTAGAAGCCTTGGTCTGAGTTCAGTTGCTGATGGAAAGATTATCTTAATTAAAACCCATTAAGCTCCCTATCCACACAAGCATTCACTGTCTGTGCTGATCTGAGCTATGAGGCCTGGTGCCTTGGGAGGCTGGCTGCATCAAGTTAATGACGTAGGCCACAAGAAACATGTTGGCCAGGCATGTGGAGGAAGCCTGAAGCTTCCTGTGCCCTGCATGCCATCTGATGTGTGATACAAGGTGCTAATCCCCTGGACACTGAGCCTAGCAGTACTGTTCCCTAAAGGCATGAGACCTGGAGAAAACCACTCTTGTCTGGACCAAACAATGCTCAGTGACGCTGTTGGGGCCAAAGCACATCCACGGGGCAGGAACAAGAACTTCCCCATCCCTCCGTTCTGCGCTCCTCCCCATGCCAGTGCAGCTAAGGGTGTTAGCCCAGGCAGAGCTGGGACCCAGGGTAGATCAGAGCAAGGCTATCTATTTTGTGACGCCAGTAACCCCTTGGTCGCCCTCTTAGCTGTCCCTTAGGGAGGAAACACAAGCCTTGGCTTCATAGCTGGTCCTGGCCACAGGGGATGACCTGGTGAGGGGACTGCAGGTCCTTGACCACCTGGACAATAGTGATCATCACCTGCTGGATTTCATCATCCAACACAGGGCATCTAGGGCTCACACCAAGGCTAAAGCCCTTGACTTCAGAAGGGCCAACTTCAATGAGCTTAGGAGACTAGTGGGGGAGGCACTAGTAGCAAGTAGAGGAGATGGGAGTCCATGAGGGATGGTCATACCTTAAGGGGGCGATCCTCCAGGCCCAAAGGATAACAGTCCCTGAGAGAAGCAAGGGGGGCAAGAGTGCTCAGAAACCCCCTTGGCTCAGCAAGGGCATTCAGGAATGCCTGAGGACTAAAAGGGGGGCGTACAACCAATGGAAGGGAGGAGCTATCACCAAAGAGGAGTACTCCTCCTCGGCCCAGGAGTGAGGAGGGCTATTAGAAAGGCCAAGGCAGAGATGGAACTCAGGCTAGCGTCCAGGATTAAGTACAACAAAAAGTCCTGTCATATTGAATGAAATAGTTTGAATGTTTGTAAAGGTTGCCCATTAGCCAGTTTCAGGAAGAAGATAAGATTTATCTCCTTATCTAGTTCATTGTTTTGGGACTATGTGCAAAAGGTCCTGACTTTGCTTAAAGTCTTAATTTAAATTTCATCTTTAGAAATCTTTTACAAAGAGAGCAAATATCCTGAATTCCAAGAGATCAAACCCTGGGGCCTTTTGACCAGGTTGGTAAGAAAAGGGCATTTGCAGTGATATGGAAGTTTCCCAAAGGTAATTTAAAGTGCTCAACAAAGGCAAAAGAATCTGTTGAGTAAGATCCGAGCCCAAATTTGGGAGCAGTGACATATTGAGTAGGAGGAGCCCACTGACGGCAGCTCACTCAATAAAAACTGTAACTTACTGTCCCAATTTGGAGGTGACTATACTTGTAGAACAACAAAGGAAAAATCGCAAGTATATAAGCCCAGGTCAGACTGATCACCTGAACCACTCTCTCCGTGAACACGAATTTCTTAGTTCATGCTGAAGCCGCGGAGCACCTGAAAGGGACTGAAGGAAGGGGACTTAGTCCTATCACTGCTGAAGCCAGCCTATTGAATTGTATTGCTGAGCCCATTTCATTGAACCGTACTACTGAGGCCAACCCATTAAATCGTACTACTGAGGAATTAAACCATATTTTGATATTTGGCTTCTCAGAATTCTAGGATTGTAAGTATAATATGAAAATAATAGTATTGATTCAAATTTAACTTTTAGTTGTAATTGTAGTTGTTTGTGTAACACTAATTCTTATAGTATTGTTTGGGAAGGAAGTGCATTCGGAGCATTGTTTCTGATATATGTAATTATTGTATTTTTAATGTTTGTGGTGTTTCTTAAAGCTAAGCAGTGTTATATACGTAGCAAAGAGTTTTAAAACAAAATTGTGTTGTATAAATTAAGTGTGTAATCATTGTGAAATCGTGCAATCAGCTAACTACTCCCCCAGCCAGTGCATCAAAACGAATCAGTAAATTGTGTGGGATTTTCTCTATTCCATAACCCGCTAGAGACAAGTCCTTTTTCAAGTACATTGGGAGCAGGAAGAAGGCACCAGGCAATGAGGGCCCCTGCAAGACGCAAACGGTAATCTTGTGACCATGCCAGACAAGAAAGCTGATATTTTTAACAGTTTCTTTGTCTCTGTTTTCTTGAACAGGGACTGGGATATCCCACCTACCAGAGGTAGGGACAATCTTGGGGATAGCTCTATCAAGCCCTCAAGCCCGTAAGCCTCACCTCGGTGCTCTGGAAGATCTTGGAGAGAATCATCAAGGAGCACATCTGTGGGGGGCCAGTAGGGGAAACCATGCTCAGGGGCAATCAGCATAGGTTCACCAAAGGCAGGTCCTGCCTGACCAACCTGATTGCCTTTTATGACCAAGTAACTAAATCTTTGGATGATGGTGTTGCTGTGGACGTAGTCTTTCTAGACTTTAAGAAGGCCTTTGACACTGTCTCTCACCCCATCCTCATCAATAAATTAAGCTACTGCGGCATTTCTGCACAGTTGGATGGGTAAAAAATTGGACGATGGGGCGCACCCAGAGAGTAGTGGTGGATGGGTTGTACTCAACCTGGCGAGATGTGAGCAGTGGGGTACCCCAGGGCTCGGTCCTTGGGCCCGCACTGTTTAACATCTTCATCAGCGACTTGGACGAGGGGGTGGAAAGCACACTGCCCAAATTTGCTGATAACACTAAGATGTGGGGCGAGGTGGACACACTTGAAAGGAGAGAGAGGCTGCAACTAGATTTGGACAGACTACAAAAGTGGGCAGATGAGAATAGGATGGGGTTCAACGTAGACAAATGCAGGGTGCTGCACCTTGGGAGAAGGAATCCCCAGCATACATACAGGCTGGGGAGTTCCCTTCTTGAAAGCACAGAGGCGGAAAGGGATCTCAGAGTCATTATTGACTCCAAGATGAACATGAGCCGCCAATGCCAGACCGCAGCCAGCAAGGCCAGCCATACCTTGTCATGCATCCAAAGGTGCATCTCAAGCCGGTCCAGAGAGGTGATACTCCCTCTCTATGCAACTTTGGTCAGGCTGCAGTTGGAGTACTGCGTCCAGTACTGGGCGCCGCACTCCAAAAGGGATGTTGCCAGCCTGGAAAGGGTTCAGTGGAGGGCCTGGTGAGAGGGCAGCAGGACAGGCCCTACAAGGAAAGACTGAGGGACCTGAACCTGTTCAGCCTCAGCAAGAGGAGGCTGAGGGGGGACCTGGTGGCTGCCTACAAGCTCATCAAGGAAGATCAACAGCAAATAGGCAGAGCCCTTTTCTCCCCAGCACCACCTGGGGTGACGAGGAATAATGGTAATAAGGTGATGGAGAATAGGTTTAGGTTGGAGCTCAGAAGGCAATATTTTAAAGTTAGGGTGGCCAAAATCTGGAACCAGCTTCCCAGGGAAGTGGTCCTCGCCCCTACCTTGGGCAAATTCAAGAGGAGGTTGGATGATCACCTGTCTGGGGTCTTGTGAACCCAGCATCCATTCCTGCCTGTGGCAGGGGGTCACGCTAGATGATCTGTTCAGGTCCCTCCTGACCCTAGCTACTATGAAACGATGAAACTATGAAGCTGCGGCTGGCAGTTGTTAATTAACTGTGATTTCACAGCAACTAGGCCAAGCACTGCTCCCCTGTGGCTGCATCCCCTTAGGACCCATGGCTGTCTTCTGCTTAGTGAGTGGAAGTGCTATCGCACAGTGCTGGATACTTGCAGCTGCTCAGCTGACTGTGACAGGCCTGAGCGCTGGGCCTGCAGGATAGAGGGTCTGCCCACTACTGCTGCATACAAGGGACTTGGGCCACCACCAGTGTCACTGTAGTAGTAGGTAGCGCATGCAGCTGGGAGATGCTGGCTGGCCTGTCTTGAGCTTGACTCCAGCTTCCCTCACTCCACCTCCTGCAGTCGCCAGGTTCTGGGCTGGGTTTTTTCCACTGTGCCACACTGTAGGGACCAAGTAAGACTGTCCCAGCTCTCCCCATCCCCTAGTTATCAAACCCCTCAGCCTTTCCCTTATCCTCTTACAGGTCCTGGTGCTCTAGGCCTTGGCACCCCCATATGTCTTTCTTTCCTGCCCTCAGGCATCTCCACTTCCCTGAGCATCAGCCCCATGGCACCAGAACTCCCTTCCCCTCCTTTCTCGGGGCTCTGCAATGAGCAGGTGCTCTGAGGGCATTTATCTCCCTGGCTGTGCTGGGGGACCCCTTGCTGCCTACTCAAGGGCATGTCTGGGAGTGAGATCTCAGCAAGACCCCGGGCAGTACCTGAGCAGGACACCTGAGGAGACCGGGGCTGCAGCTGGGGCCTTGAAACAGTACCTGCCTGCCAGGCCAGACTGCTGAGGCCTGGGACCTGTTTCCTGTTCCCAGTGCAGTGAGGAAAGGCCTTGCCCACTGTTACCTGGGGATCTATGGGAGAGAGTGAGCCAGTGACCCCATAGGGAAACATGCTGTTAGCTGGCATGTGACCCTGTGGCAACCCTCCCCCCTCCTCCTTTTTTTTCCCCCCATGCTGCTATTCAGGGGGTCAGCAATAGCAGACTGTGCCTCTTGGGAAGGCACAGGGAAGATCCCTCCACCTTCCTGCTGTTCCTGGGTTCCTTACTAGCTGGGACGCCTCCGGGTGACTCAGGAAAGGGTTAATGTGTGAGATCTCATTCCCACTGTAATCCCAGGAACAGCTCTGTTGCGGGGTCCTATGTGCTGCCATCTCACAGCAGTAATCTGCCACCTGTGACACAGCACCCAGCTGACAGCACAAAGGACTGGGGCAGCCCGAGAGGAGGTGTGCTGCCAGCCCCTGAGCAGCTCTGCTACGTAGCCAGAGAGAAGGGTTCTCAGCTCCTTTTGTTACTCAGGCCTTACACAGTCCTGAGCAGCCGTGGGCTTTGCGCCAGCCCCACAATGGCCCAGCAGGCACCCAGGGCAGTGGTGCAAGCACGTGAGCTGCTCCGAAGGTGTCTCTGGAACGGAAAGCTGGCAGCATAACAATTTCTGTTATTGGAACAGGCAGGCGAGATAAACGCTGTGGTGATAAGGGGGAAATAGGTAAACAGTGGAAATGAAAGAACAGGAGGAAGGCAGACATGGAGATAAGCACCTGCCACCCAGCTGGTGGGATGTGCTGCGGCTTGGAGATGAGGTGGGGGAAGCCAGGGGACCTGACACACACCTGGCTGGAGCCTCAGCATTAACAGAGCCCAGGGACGAGGCCACAGCACAGCTCAATATCAGATGGGCTGCTGCTCCCCAGTCAGATGGAGCAAACACCTGGCAGGGAAAGTAGTTCCTATTGACATTTTGTAGTAAGGAACCAGAGAGGGGCAGGACACGGTTGTCCAAGGGCTTTTATACACATGAACAGCAAGGAGTTGCTGTGCCCCCCTCCCTGTAATTGCCCAGAGCAGCCAGCAAGCAGACCAGTGCCTGGGTTCCACATGAGTATGGGGGGGTGCTGTGGGCAGGCCCTGTGCTTGGTGGCTCTCTTGGGTTGCACACTGCCTCACCTCACCTCAGGCCAGGAGGGCTGGTAGCCCAAGTGCTAATACAGATTTCCAAAGGGACGTCATAGAAGCACAGAAAGTTAGGGTTGGAAGGGACTTCAGGAGGTCTAGTCCAACCCCCTGCTCAAGGCAGGACCATCTCTAACTAGACCATCCCAGCCAGGGCTTTGGCAAGCTGGGCCTTAAAAACCTCCAGAGATAGAGATTCCACCAACCTAAGCTGTTCCAGTGCTTCACCACCCTCCTAGTGAGAAAGTTTTTCCTAATACCCAACCTCATCTTCCCTTGCTGCAACTTGAGACCATTGCTTCTTGTTCCATCATCTGCCCAGAAATTTATGTGTTCTATCCCAGGGGCTCTGCTAGGATCCAGGAAATGAGCATTCCCAGCTTGACCTTGTCCCATTGCCTCTACCGCAGAGTCACTGCGCAGGCCCCTGTGTTCCCTCTCCCTTGGCTTCATCACTTGTCTGTTTCTCCCTGAGACTTTTAAGCACTGTAGTTTGCTTTTGACGTGGTTTTTAAAAGTGCTCTCAGCAGGGGAGCAAGATGCTAGCCAAGTAGAGGGAATGCAGAGGCCCCAAAACACTGCCACGCTGCGGCAGCACCATAAATCTTCAGGCTGGCTTGAAGACAAGCTCAATTAATCACCTCGTGGCTTCCTTGCTGCTCTGGCCCCACTCCCAGCCTCCCAGCGGCATGCTCCCTTGCTTGGGCAGCTATCTATCTCTGTCCCCAGGGGGGAGCCGACAGACCCCAGAGGTCTCTATTAGAGAGACAGACATGACCGATATCCTGTAAGACTGAGCAAAAACAAATGGGTTGGCCTATGGCAACCTAGGAAAAAGCAGGAGTGGGTTGGAGCTCAGGACCATCCAGATCCAAACATGGCTCCCCAGCCCAGGGTGAGAGGGATTTCCATCTCTCCATAGTGCCCCTCCACTTCTGTAATCCCCTTCCTGGTGACTGTGTGGGTGAGCTGCTTCTGCCTCACATCCCTTTGCTGCCTCAGGCCTGAGAAGCATCTCAGGGCTAATGGCAGCCTGAACCCAAGCTGGCTTTGGCCAAGGAGAGCTAGAAGCAAAAGCATCAAGGCTTGTGGAGGCTGGCGTGCTTCTGCAGTTTTGCAGGGAGCAGGCTGTAGGCCTGAGGGCCTGTCATACTGCTGATTATCCTTTCCCATTTGTGTTGGGGGTAGCCCATCTCTTGTGGCGTTTGTGAGAGAGTGTGCAGCAGAGGAGATGCCAGTTGGCTCTGCAGAGGAAACTGTGTAAGTAACTGCTTGCAGCAAACCCCAGGCTAAAATACCAAATTTAAGCCCAGAAGGGAACATGAGATCATCAACCTCCTGCAAAGCACAAGCCATAAAACTACCCCCCCCCCCCGCCCACTACCCCATACTGAGCTCAAGAACTTGGCTTTGTGTCTGCCAAAGCATCATCCAGAGAGGCATCCAAGCTGGATTGGAGACTCCACCACCTCCCTTGGGAGTGTGTTCCAGGAGTTACACACACATCTGGATGCACAGCCTCTGCATGTCTCGTTGCCAGTTCAAAGGGTTGGGGCAGGATTAACAAGCCTATTCTCATGACAGGGCAAGAAAACACCTTCCCATCATACAGAGTAGCAAGCAGAGGGTCACAGGAATTAAGTAGCTTGCTCATGTTTATACCTAGTTGTTGTCAGAAGCAGTGACTAGCATCTTCCTCCCCATACTGCCCCCTCCAAGCCAGTGCTAAAGCTGGTGTACCAAGCTGCAGAGAGGCAGGGGTGAGGGGCTGCAGGAATGACCTGACTCAAAGAACAAGTCCTAGAGAAAGGCAGCTAGAAAATGGGATTGTCATCCTGCTGTTGAAGAAAAAGCTCAGTTCCAGGCAAGAGACCACACAGGCTTCCTCTGAAAGCTTTGACTGGCCCTGTCAAATGCTTTTGTCCTGCCATCGCCAATGAATTTGTGAGCAGACGTTTATCACCAGCCTTGCTCTTTGCCGTGCATGGAGGTGACTTCATGGGACAAGAGCTGGTAAGTCACCTGAGCTGCATTCTCAAGGTGGGGTTTCCTGAGCACCATTTTGCTCCTCTTTGGTCAGGATCATGCTGATGAGCAATGCCCTTGCACGGTAGCACAGCATGTCCCCCAGCTACCATCCCAATGCTGGCATCTCAGATCCATCCAGGGCCCTGAGTTAAGGCTCAACACATTGCTGGCTGGGGCAATTCTGGTACCCAGCTGGCTGAGCCAGTGTTAGCATGTGTGGACACAGCTGCTTTGTGATCTGTGTAGCTAATCTAGCATGTTCCACACACATGACTGCAGCCTCAGAGTTGATGCTACATTTGACAATTAACTGGGCTTCAATCAGTGTCCTGCTTCCACAGTCCAGCCACTGTCTTCTCTCAAACCACAGGGAAATAGCCACACTGCAGGCCCTCCAGAGCCTTGGTATCAGATCCTTGAAGCATCCACACCATCAAAAGTGATCTCTGGGCCAGGACACACCATGCCATGTGTGTCAAAAATAGGTCCTACGTCCCTGTGTCAGGCTGCACTGTCATGGCTTATCTCTGAGCAGGAAGGAGTACAGCTTGTTTAAGTGTGGCAGCACTAATACCTCTGGGTGCCTGGAGTGGGTCTTAGATGTTAATTCTTGCGCTTATTCACTTAGAAGTGCTGAGCCATGTTTGTTCACTGACAGTCCCCAGGGCTCACAACAGCAGTGGCAGATAACCATCAGCGCACAGAGCTCTGTCTGACTGAAATCCAGCTGCAGATGCTGTCAGATAAGCATAGGGGCCAAGGAGCCTGTGGGTCTCACTCTCCCTTTGCACAGGGGCCATGGGGCTGCATTCTCCCTGTTTCCTGTACACGGGGGAGTTGTGGGGTCACACGCTCCCCATGTCCTTTGAATGGAGGCTGGCAGGGCCATGCTTTCCCTGCTCCCTTTGTGTTCATATTTTACTGGCAATGAAAAATGCTGCAATGAGACAGACCAGCACTGATGCCATCATGTGGGTCCCAGGGCCCCACCCCTGTATAAGATGGGCCTGAAGCCTGCTCTGCTGCTATGACCATTCATTTTTTGTGTGCTAGTAATGCCCTGAGGCCAGCTGGGGGTGCTGCTGGGCTGGGTACTGCACACACTGATCACAGAGGGAGCCTGCCCCAGTGGCAAAGTCGGGTGCCACAAGTGTCAAGGACAGCTTCAGCATGTGGCAGACTGGGGATGGGATAGGGCAGCACAGTAGCAGGTAGGGTGGGGTGAAAGGAGCACAAAGCATTGGACCAGGGAGAGAGCACAGGGAAGGGAACAGAAAGCAGAGCAGCAAACTGAGCAAAGGAAAAGGATCAAAGTGGCACTGGGGGGGATGCTAACCTGTGGTACCCCAGCCTAAAAGGCTGCCCCCCCACAAGTTATGAGATCCCCTTTACATAATACCTCCTACCTTCCTGTGCCTTCATTTCCAATTGCCAACCAGACTCATCCAGACCCTTGCCCCATGCAATATGCCTCTCTCAGCCTCCAACCAAGATTCACTGTCCCTTCCTCAAAGCACGCAAGCCACCTGGCTTGGCTCCTCCTCCCTTCAGGGAGTGTGAGTGTAGACATGCATATATGCATGCATATATGTGTACATGAGCATATGACAATATAATTTTATGTACATGTACATGTGTGCGCACATGTGTATGGGTGTGCATTTGTGATGTGGGGACCCATATGTGCACTGGGATTGACAGAGCACAACCATATTGAACTGTAAGCCCTATCTTAAAGCATTTCTCAACATGTGAATTAACCTTTGGGGTTAATGCCAGGTGTCTGTCCCAGGTTGATTTTTTTTTTTTTTTTTTGGTGAAAATTTCAGCCAAAACAGTTCAACCTTTTTGGAGAACAAAGGGAGGGGAAAATATGTTGCTTTGCAATGTTAAAAAGAGGTTGATGATCTTATTAACAACAGTGCCAGCGGTGTTTGCAGGAGCTCCCTGCTGACTGCTGCCGTGCTTCCACTGCCATGCCCTCCCCAGCTGCCGGGATCATGTGTCGTTCATGTATAAGCCAGTTGTTCTCATCCTTTTCAGACTCAAGGCAGCCCTGGTTAGACTTCAGGCACCCCTTGGAAAATGCCAGCTCTTAGTTTTATCTCTTTTTTTGCCTCACATCATTCCTGGACCATCATGGCTATAACATCATTCTAACCCTACTATCCATATCAGACATAGATTTAGAAGGGAGGGCAAAAGATTGAGATTGGCTGGCTAAGAAGTTGGAGAAAGGGAACAGCTAGGATAGGGAACAGAGGATGGTAAGAGGGAGGGGGACTCAGGGTGCAGGGGAATAACTGGAACAGGATGGACAAAGAGCCTTGGACAAGGACCCAGGGAAGAGAGGGGAGAAGTCTGGTATAGGATAAATCCAGGGAGAGATTAGGACTAGGAGTCAGTGGGAGGAAGAGGCTGGGGATGAACCCACTGGAGACCAGGGCAAGGGAAGAAGTATAATCAGATGTGAGGGAAAGACTGGGTTTATCTAGGCAAGGACACTGGGACCAGGTGTCGGGGGGCCGGGGGGGAGGGGGGAGAGATTCAGATGGCATCCCTGAGAAAGAGCCTAGGGAGGCAAGTGATGAGACTGGGATGAGAAGCCTGAAGATCAGAGACTGGGACTAGATAGGCAATGAAGACTGGATTAGGACATGGAGGCAGGGGTGGGAAAGGACAGGATGGAGTAGATATGGCAGAAGTCTGGGCCCTCCAGAGCACGCTTCTCTCCAAAGCCTGGCATGGATTTGAAGACTGCTGACTCCCACCATTCGTCCGCTGTCAGCAAGGAGCCATGTCACCCACTGGCAATGTGTCAGGAGAGTGTTGATCCACATGGAGGATGACAATCTGCTCCTGCTATCAGTTACTGCATGAGCTCAAGTGGCAGAAGTCTGCACAATGGATCTAAACTAGTTTCCAGTCCTGCTGAAAGACCCACTTGTGTGTCGGCATCATGCTGTACACTCTCTCTCTCTCTCTCTGTGTCTAAAATAACTTTATTAAAGCTATAAAGTAGATTGCCCAGAAGTCAGGAGATGACATTTAGCTCCCCTGTGGAAGTGCATTTGATGCAGGTGTTAATTACATGGGCACATACAATTTTCCCCACAGAACCCTTGTCTCATCAAGGCTCACACTGTACTGTGAGAAAGACTGTCATCTATGGCAGGGGTGTCAAACTCACCCAGTGTTACCTCTTTGCCACCCCAGGCTGGGTCTTGAACATGGGGGCTTCTCATAGATTGGATCTGGACCTACCTCTGCCAATGGGGTGAGCAGTAGTGGGGTGAACAGTCTCAAATAGCCATGGAAGTTAACACAGTTGTCACTCTCCCCCTTGCTACCAACTTGCATCCCCAGTGGGACTCTGTATACTGGGATTTGGTGACAGGCCCTGTCCCCGTTCACCCTACCCCTGAATTACCAGCCCCTCGAGGAGCCCCACATACTGGATGATGTAGCTCCATGGGCCAAATATTTAACACACCTGGCCTAGGAGTTCCCTGCCTCATTTGCTGGACATGGTATGGTAGGAAAAGAAATGACGGTCTCATGGTAAAGGCAGTTCACATATGACCTGGAGACATGAACTCTCTCCATGCCTCTGGCCCAGAGTTCCTGTGTGATAATGGGCAAATCCCTGTAGCCAAACTTTACACAGGTGGTCACTCATTGTGTGCTGCTTAATTCTGGGGTTACATGAGCACTGTAACCTGTAATAGGAGTCAATGGGAGCTGGGCTTACAGGGTATGAAGTCCTTTGTGATGCTAAGCAACCTGAAAAATCATCTCCCAAGCATCTCAAGTGAGGCCCCCAGAATTAGCATGTCCTTTTGACCTTGGATGTTTCCCCCTCTGTAAAATGGGAATAACAGCATCTCCTTGCCTCCCCGGGGTGCTGTGGAGATTAATTACTGTCTGTGAAGTTCTCGGATAGTACAGCGAGCTGTGCCATAGGAAAATAACCTATGAGGAAAATTAATAAGTCTGTTCTCATGACGTGCAGGAAATGGGGGGGGGGGGGTGCCACACATTGAACCACCCAGAGAAGAGAGAGTATTGAACAGCTGTTCATTCAGCAGGCATCCTGCAGTGAATGAGGCAGGGTCCCCTGGGAAAAGTAGTATGCAACCATGTAATTAGAGACTGCATCACAATGCACACGCTCAAATGGCTGAATTAAGGCTGAAGGGGCATTCCCCGGCACTCTAGTACTTGAGTCTGCAGCCCTGGTGTTTCATGTAGGTTTGTATCTGTAAGCTGGGGAAGCTTCAGGTATTTCTCTCTGCTTCTACCGTGCAGTTTTTAAACCTACATTTTCCGGCCTGCTGGTCCTAGATGTTACACACCAGTGGGTTGGAATAAGCTGGGCTTCTGCTTTCTCATGCATCTCAAGATCTCCCTGCCTGGCTCCAAGCTCAAGAAACTGAAGACAGAGAAATTCTAAACATTAATAGGGTCAGGGAAATCAAGGCCAAAAAGGCCCCCTGTAATCCTCCAGTCTGGACAGATAAGAGACACCCCAATTTACAGACAGGTCAGCAGCCTCTGGACAGAGATTATATAGCTATGATGCCAGGGCTCCACGTAACAGAGAACCCCTCTCCAGCCCCTGCCCCCTGTCCATGTCCAAGTAGTTAATCTCTTTCCCTGATAAAATTGTGTGCCTGGTTTCCATCTGAACTGGTCTCATTTCAGCTCCCAGCCGTCAGATCTTGTTGGGCCTTTGTCTGCTAGATTACAGAGTCCTCTGCTGCCAGATGCCTCCTCCCTGTATGGGTATTTATAGACCTCAATCAAGTCACCTCTTCACCTTCTCTTTGTGAAGTGGAGCAGACTGTGCTTTGCTAGGCCCTCAAAGACTCCATTCTGATTCTGCTACAATTTCACAACCTCCCTTTCTTTGGCTAACACCAGGCCCCAAGGAAATGCCACCTTCATGGAGTGCAAGGACCCATCTCCATGTCTCGTGCCCCACGTTCTCTTGTGGCGGCGTGCAGCTGACTACACAGATGCAGCCTCCATGCCTTCCACTCTCTCTCTCTCTCTCTGAAGCTGAAAATCTTTTTTCTCTCCCCCTGCATCTTCCATCAGTCTGAGGCTCGGCCTTCTCCAGGGACGTACAGTTCATTTGGAGCTGAAATAACAGTGGCTGTCAGCCTTCAGAAGCCGCCTGCATGCCGGCGACACTGCATCTCAGCACGGTCCTGGTGGCACAGGGCTCTCGCTAACAGCAGCTACAGAGATGGCGATGGGATGGAGTTATAGTGTGATCCACAGGAATAGCACCAGCATGTTGGGGGGGGTGATTTCATTGCTGGTGGGGTGGGAAACCAGTCTGGTTCTGGGAACTCGAGGGCATGTGGGACCTTCAGGAGTCCTGGTTCTGGCTGCAAAGGAGCTGGCCTGTTCTCAGCCTCTGCCCACTCGCAGGTTTTCTGAGGAAAGAGTGGCTACAGGAACCCATGAGACAGCCAGGGGCACTGCTGGGCTGAGATCTGAGCTCTGTTTCCAGGGTGCCAGGCAGGATCCAGGAAGGCGGCTGATGCTCTGCAGGAGGGGCTTTAGGATGCAGCCACCACCTCCAAGGGATAGTCCCTGAAGCACTGTGCCATTGCTCTCAATGGCAGGGCTGTCTGTGTGCCCCAGCACAGGCCCTGCCCCCAGAAAGCAGCCAACCCACTGGCACTTCCCTTGCCAGGCTCCTCGCATGCCAGCTGGGTTTAGATCCATCCCTCCCAGCTTGCCCTGAGGGGCAGCCTGTCTCAGCTGTGTCTAGCTGGGGCTTTCTGCTGGGCTCAGGAGAGAAGCTGGGAGCTAGGAGTAAAGGGCAGCAAAGGCCCTGAGAGCAAGAGGGCAGAGACCTGATTGCTCACAACCAGACTTGAGGAGGCAGTAGGGCCACAGGCCCTCCGTGCCAGATCTCAAAGCCTTGCTGCTACTATGTCTTCTCAGACCAAGCTGGGGCAGCCCCTGTGCATTCCCAGTCTGTCCCTTTGCCAGGGCCCGGGGGGGTTGGTACTCTGAGAGAATACCCCCCTCACACTTCCCACCTGCCCCTGTGCCAGGGCTTACAGGGCCCAGTGTCTGCCCTGAGGGAGTGTTCCCAGGTTTTTGCAGACTACCATGGTGAGTATATACTGATGTATTGGGTCTGGCAAGGGGAAGACTGTCCCATATGCTTTCGCAAAGACAATGCTTCCCCAGCACTAGGATCTCAAAGAAGGGGTCAGGCTAGGGGTCAGTGAGCAGCTAGGATCCCCCCTCAAATGCCAGCCAAAGTCTGTGGGGAGTCCTTGGGGAGGAAGGAAATGGGGTCACTGTGGGTACATGCTATACAGCCCACAGTGCAGGGGCCATGGGAGGGTCCTTAGGGCAGGGGTTCTCAAACTGTGGATCGTGACCCCCTGAGCAACTTAAAAGGGAGCCGCAAACTTCCCAGGGGGTATGCACGGTGGCACGGGGAAGCGGCATGCAGCAGCACGGAGTGATGGCTGGCGGCAGCAGCTGCAGCATGTGAGCTCCCCATCCCCTGCCTCCTCCATCCAGCACTCAGGGTTGCGGTGCCACAAAGTTTGAGAACCCCTGCCTTAGGGAGCTGGATGGGAACAGTAAAAAGGTTGTGGGTTTCTTTGGCATCAGGGTTTATGGGAAGTCCTCCCTGACACACAGAAAATGGGCCAGGTTGGGCAAGGAGCTGCTGATTCACAGCCCAGCCATGGAGCTTTGACCCCACAGGGATCCTGTTCACAGAGGTGGCATGGCTGGCTGATGCAGGGGATTATGGCAAGGGTTCGTGGGCAGGGCTGGTCTCTTTGGGGTGACTTCCCTTTGGTAGCCCTGTAGTCCAGCCACGCTCGCTCCGCTTGCCTATCTAGGAGCCCACTGAAGCCACATGTGCTCCTGGTTAGCACAGCACAGGGAGTGGGGGCTGTGGATGGTTACTGCCCCTCAAACACCGACATAGCCTGGGGAGCAGAATCTAAATGCCTTGAACACAGCTGCACTGGGACCAGGCTGGGCCAGGCTCAGCCAACCACCTGGACATCCAAATGCTGGCATTTCAGCCCCACCCACTGACTGATGCTAGGGGTCAGGATTTATAGGCACCTGGTACACCAGCCCATCTGCCCTGCAGAGTATACACCAGAGCAGACTCTATGGCCCCACTAGAGAGCTCACTTGCACGGGGATCCAGCGGCAGGCCCTTCCTCAGCATATCTAACTGATTGAGCTGCAAGCACTCCCAGCTCATTAGTCACTGGGCTGGGATCAATAAGCCCAGGCCCCGCAAATCAATTCCACTTTACTGCACTATATTGAGTTTAGATGAGTTCTTCTCTATTCATCCCGGCTTCCTCTGTTCATTTGAAGAAGGAACTCTGGCTTCTGGTCCCATCAGGGCCAGAGCTGTGCATGTTGCTTGTGGTGTTATGAGTGACACTGAACTGACCCATTGGGTTCTGGGGGGCCGAGCTGCTCTATGCCCTCCAAAATTTGTGCTGGCATGTGGCCTGCCACCTCTTGTGTGCCTCCTTCAAGGATATGCTCAGCAGGAACACACCATGGCCCACAGGGCAAGAGTAGCCCAGCACTAGGATATCTTGGCAACTTGGTGGCAATATGCTAAGGCTGCAGTTACAATAAAATGACAGAAGAGGGGACTGATCCCAAACCTGATCAGAGTGACCCTCAGCTTGGGGACCAGGCTGTAAAGCAATGACAGCTTGGGGACCAATCAGGCTGCAAGATGTAGTGACATCCATCCATTGGCATCTTTTATATCAGGGTCCAGTTTTTCCGAGAAAACACCAGGAAACCAACCATAGAAATATCATACATCTTGGGGCCTGTTGTCTCAGCCTTGTACACCATTTGAGCACTGGCAGAAACTCTTTTAGACCTTGATTCATGCAAGCAAATGCTTCGTAGAAGTAGGCAGACCCTATTGCTTGGCACATGTTTTAGAAATTCTTCTAAAACTAATTAGCAAAATGTCTTTCTGGATGTCCTTGGAGTGAGGGTGAAACAGGCCTTTCCCTTTCCATTCATGTCAGCCCTGCTCAGATTGCCGGTCGTATCTGTCACCCTTGCTTTATGGAGGCTCAGGCTGGCTCATTTCCAGCACAGCACTGGGAAGCTTGTGGAAATGAAGTTCTCCACCACTCCGCACACCTCATCAGGTGCTAATGAGATGATGGATCAGACTTGAGAGCAGTTTTGAAGCTCAGGGTCATGAACACGCTGACTGAAACGGCGGCGCTGAGAATCAAAGAGGATGGGAAAGATTGTTTGGTGGGGCTAGGAAGAGGAGACATGTAGTCGGCTCAGGGTAGGCAGATACAGTAACTCACAGCATTTCTCAGGTCAGTATTTGGCCAATTAGCACAGTTTCAATGATTTTATCAAATGAGAGATGATCTCTGTTGACAGGGAAGAATAGGGGCTGTAAAAAGAATCCATAAGAATTTGCTCAGACTTTTTTACATGCATGGTGGCTTCCTATTTGTGTTCCTGTCTCCCAGATGCTGGAATAAGTCTTCCATTCTGTGAGAAAGCACAATTCCAAGCTTCAGGTGCAGGTACCCTTGGAAATGGAATTTGAAATTAGCTTGCTCACCCAGTCGGTGAATAGGGAACCTATCGCCTGACTTACCTGACCAACCGCAGGTAATCGATACAGCTCAGCAGAGGAATTTCCAATACTCTGAGAACTCACTGCAATCAACCCACTGTTAAAAGAATCAGCAAATGCATAAATCACCTTAAGGGTGCTCTGATCAGCTTGTGGCCACTGCATGTGCAGAGAAATGGGCTAATTCCAACCAATGATAAATTATTGCCTCCTTTTTATCTACCTAGCTCTCTCTGCTGCCAGTTTTAAGGGATTGCTGTGCTTGTGTTTTATAGTAGGGATAGGGGCATCTAGAATCTGCTGATTTGTTAGTCTGACAACTAAACATCTATGGGTTGTGAAGTGACACTTTATTTTTTATATAGCACCCTTCACACACAGGATCAAGACCTTTTTCTCAGATCCTTGTAGATTTTCAGGCCCAATGTGACTAGTATGACCATCCAATGTGATCCCCTCCCCTGTGTCCCATCAGCCAATGAATTTGATCCCCATCCTCCCTCCCATGAGTCCAGGATCAAGCCCAGAACTTTTGCCTTAGAAAGAGATACCCAAGCCTAATGGAAAGACAGACTGACAGAGGTGATGATACCGCTGTGGACAGATGCTCAGTTGATGAGGTACATCTAATTTCCCAGCCAAATTTGTCTATGTCCAGCTTCCAGATGTAAGCTCTACTCAGGTAAGTTAGACAGACAGAGCTTTTTATGTGTCTGATGTGCAGTAGTTTGCCAGCCTTGAGTTGGTGGGGTTTCTGAGACTTGGTTTCCAACGCTACTCTACTCAGCCTAATGACCATGTGCTTGGGAGCCCTGGCTCACATTCCTGAAGCCAAGGGTCAGTGTTTTTTTCTTACAGACCAGTTAAGTTTTCTCCTGGAGGGCATTTCTCTTGGATGGGTTGTCACCATCTCTGTTCCAGAACTAGTGCATCTAGTGCAAATAAATACATGACACTCCATCACTGATTCCCCCTCCAATGGGAAGCCAGCTTGGAGGGACCTGGGACTGACTAGCCCCTGCAGACTCATAGCAGGGCAGGTTCCTGCTCCTGGGAGTCATTGGCAATACATACACTCATTTATGTTGCAGGCTGTGTAGGCTTGACTGCTTCTTGATGGTGGGACAAATAACTAATGGATAGTTATTTCCTGTCTCATTGTGATGCTAAGACCAGCCACCTTCCATGTGGATTCGGCAGACTTGCCACTAACCCTCCTCTCTTTCCACACATGCTTACCTAAGCAGTAAAAATTGCTGATGGTATTTAAAGTGTCACCCTTGGGCCTCTGAGTGAACAAACACAAACTCTATCAGCCATTTAGAGGAGTCACTTGACTCCTCAGCTGAGTCATAGAGTGGACTAGCTCTGGCTGGCCCTTCATTGTGCAGGGCACTCTGTTGTAAGGATGCTGTTGCCCAGCCCAGCACTATTTCCCCATGGACAAGGATCTGTTGTTCCTAATACCAAGCTATGGCCTCCAGTAGTGGCAGAAGGGTGGGGGTGCTGAGTGGGGTTCACTCCTCGCAGTGGGGCAGGGGCTTGCAGCCAATTATGCACTAGGATGCAGGGAAAACAGACACTTCACAGATTCATTAAGGGCAAGGCTGGACCTGCCAGTCCCTCTGGACCCCCTCCCATGTCCTTCCCCATGACTGTGTCAGGAAACAGATTCAACATCCAGTCTCTCACTAAACCAGCACCAACCAGGTTTCCAGGTCCCCCTCCCCCCCCACCTATCTGCCAGCCCCCCATAGCTCTTGACAACACCGCTGTTAGGAATGCTGTACCCAGCCATGTACCCAGGCTGCCCCACCACTCAATCCATGCTGGGCATGCACCAGACATGGCTGCAGGGCAACATGAGGGGGTGACACAGCCACAGATCTCCAGCATGTGAGGAACGGGCCTGATCTCTGTTGTAGAAAAATTACAAAGGACTTTGAACAGTTCAGTCATTAGAACAACAACAGCTGCAGCAGGAGATGCAGATGGATCCTGGCTTTGACAGTGTGATTACAGAAACCTGTCACTTTGTACATCCAAAGCATCAAAACCAAAATGAACTCCTGTGAACAGAGGAATTTCATTAGTGCGTCCTTATGAATATGCAATGGGTGCGTAGCAAATGGAGCCATTCTTCCGTTTGACAGCACAGTGCTCCATTGGGACCTACTGCCAGTACCAGGAGCCCTCCGGGACACCATTGCCAACCTGTTGGATAACCCGGGCTACTTACCATCTTACTGAAATTAAATGTTTTACAGCAGAACCGCAAGGCCCAGACTGAGATCAGGGCCTGTCCTGTCAGGCATTGTACAGACCCTGACTGAAATCAGGGCTTATCCAGCCAGGCACTGCACAGACCTTTTTTTTTTACCCTCCAAAAATATCTGTCTATTAATCTAGCTATCCAGTACACTTGGCGGGGTGTTGGAGGCTCAGTTATCTAGATAGATTCTATCTAGATAACTGTGCCTCCAATACCCTGCCAAGTGGCCCCTGTGGTTCACTTGGCAGACCAAAGTACACTTTGACAGTTAAACCATTAAAAACCGGTTACATGGTTCATACCGCACATATGCACACCCATGTACCTATCTCCATTCCTGTACCCCTATCTACTGCCCTCCTCCGAGGGTCTGCCCCTGAAAAAGTCTATGCCAGTCCCTTCTCCACCACATGAGGTCTGCCATTTCTTTCCCGTTGTCCTCTTCTGTCTTCCTGTAGTACCTGTGCATGGGGCTGGCCTGGCCTCTCGCACACGCGCAGCCCTACCCACCGTGGCCATGGGAGAGCACACCGTCCCCAGAGGAGGCCCGATGGAAGGAGGTGGGGAAAACAGCCCTGCCTGTACCTTTCGCTTAGCCCCATGTTAATACAGTCCTCGAGGGTGGGGTCTGAGTGTCTGTTTGTGAGCAGGTTCCTGGCTTTCCACAGTGCATACCTGAAGCAGGATATGAACTGGTCAAAGTTGGCTGTTGGCATCCCTTGCTCTCTGGTCAGGTGTCTATAGAGAAACACTTCCCTGGTCAGATTTCTGAAACCTATCACCACCAGGAGGAGTGCACGGACTTTCTCCTACACCTCTTTGGCATATAGGCAGTCCCAGAAGAGGTGGTCAGTTGTTTCTGCCTGCCACTAGCAGGTGGGCCTCAGGCAGTTCGAAGGACCTCTGCGCTGCACTGTTTCTCCATGCCCGCACGAGGAGTGCCCAGTGGGCTGCCCGCCAGTTCAGGTCTCTGTGCTCCTGCAGATCCTTGTGGAAGATTCACTCCCACACAGCCTGGCAGCTGCAACCAGCAATATGGTATCTCTTGCCCTTACCACCTCCCGTATCTTGTGGTGGTTCACCAGGGTCGCTAGTGTAGCATCATGCAGCTTGTATTTCTCCTGAAAGTGCTTCAGGATCTCATAAAACCATAGGGAAACCATGGTTCACGGACTCCCATTGGCTGTCGTGTACACCTGCCACTGCTGCAGCAGCTGCCCTGCAAAATACTTAACAAAGCCTGCTGTTTTGGATTCCACCCCTGTTGCCAGTTTGCAAACCTGGCTCATGTACTTGGCCCAGAGGAAGAGAAGGATGTCTGGCATTCCTTCCCCTTCCTCATCGCTTACCGCCGCCACACTCCCGCCGGCACATTCCCACTGCCACCATGCCCCCAGCCACCAGGGGCATGTGTTGTTCATGTTCCATCACCTTCCCAGGTGGCCCTCGTGCAGGTGCTCCCTACAGACCTCCAGCAGGTCCAGGCCCACTTGGCCCCAGAAAGTAACACAGAACTCCTTGGGCAAGCCGTCTGCCCCAGGAGTCAAATTGTTTTGGATGCTGTGGAGCATCATGTTGATCTCCTCCAGCATCCACTCTTCCACCAGCCTCTGTCCCTCATCCTCCCTGACAACCTGTGTGAGCCTCTGCAGGCAGTCCTGCATTGCCCCGGGGTCCTCTGGTCGTGCCGTGTAGAGCTGCCGATAGAACACTGCTGCTGTCTCCAGCACCCCCTCATTTGACTGGTGCTCCACCTCCACTCCATCTACTAGTCTGGTCATCGCTTCTTTCTTTCTTCTTTCTTGGTTTCCTTTATCTTACTAGAAGAAGCAGACCACCCTTCCCCCTCTTACACCCAGGGGGCCCAGGCTAAGATCTTCTTCCTGGCCTGTTCCCTGTACCAGGCCCCAATTCGGTTCGTCACCTGTCTCGTAGCCTCCCTCACATTCCAACCCCAAGCCTTGTGCAGGCTCTGTAATTTGCAGTTTAGGCGTTCCTGTTGCTTTCTGTGGAACCAGGCTTGCCTCTCAGCTTTCTTGAAGAAATCCCTCATTTTCTCTTTCACACTGGCCCACCACTCTGTGTGGTTCTGGTATCTGGGTTGGAGGGTTTTCCATTTTGTGTAGTGCTGCTTGAACTCCCGCTGAATCTTCTCATCTGCCAGAAGGGTCACATTCAGTTCCTACACACCCTTGCCTGTCTTGGACTGCTCTCTCATTTCTGCTTTTATTGTTAGGAGGCAGTGACCCAAGAAGCAGACCAGCATGGATTAGGCCTTGGCTACCTTCCACCCTTTTGGGAGGAGCATGAAATCTATGCATGATTTGGATTGCCCCAGGGGGTCTACCTGGGTAAGCTTTCCCTTGGGACTATGGTGTCTTTGCCTGAGTCCACCAGGCTGTGTTTGCAGATGACATGCTGCAGCAGCCTGGAGGATCTGTCCAGCCCTTTCATTTGGCCTTTGCTATATTCTATCATCCACCTCAAGGATACAGTTCATGTCCCCCACGATCATCGCTGGCCAGCCACTGGGCACCACTACTATCAAGTTCAGCAAAGACCCTTACAAAGATGGAGGCTTCTTTTGAGCCAGGTGCTTTCTAAAGGCAGAGTAAGACAGTCCCTGCCACAAAGGTCCCCCAGGGCTTGGTCCTCAGGCCCACACTGTTCAACATCTTCATCAGTGACTTGGACAAGGGGGTGAAAAGCACCTTGATCAAATTCACGGATGACACTAAGATGTGGGGAGAAGTGGGCACGCTTGAAGGGAGGGACAGGTGGCAATTGGATCTGGACAGGTTACAGGGGTGGGCGGATGAGAACAGGATGGGTTTCAACACTGACAAGTGCAAGGTGCTGCACCTGGGGAGGAAGAACCAGCAGCACACCTACCGTCTGGGGAACTCCCTTCTCATCAGTGCAGAGGCAGAAAGGGATCTTGGGGTCATTATTGATGCCAAAATGAACATGGGCCAACAGTGTAGCGACGCGGTCAGGAAGGCAAACTGCACCTTGTCATGCATCCACCAATGCATCACGAGCAGGTCCAAGGAGGTGATCCTCCCCCTCTATGTGACACTGGTCAGGCCGCAGTTGGAGTACTGCATCCAGTTGTGGGCACCGCACTTCAGGAGGGATGTGGACAGCATGGAGAGGGTCCAGAGGAGGGCCACTCACATGATCAGGGGGCAGCCAGGCAGGCCCTATGAGCGGAGGATACGAGACCTGAACCTGTTCAGCCTCCACAAGAGAAGGCTGAGAGCGGATCTGGTGGCTATCTATAAGCTGGCCAAGGGAGACCAGCAGGCATTGGGGGAGTCCCTGTTCCCCCGAGCACTACTGGGAGTAACAAGGAATAATGGCCATAAGTTGAGGGAGAGTAGATTCAGGCTAGACATCAGGAGGCGCTACTTCACAGTCAGGGCGGCTAGGATCTGGAACCAACTTCCAAGGGAAGTGGTGCTCGCTCCTACCCTGGGGGTCTTCAAAAGAAGGCTAGATAGACACCTAGCCGGGGTCGTTTGACCCCAGCGTTCTCTCCTGCCATGGCAGGGGGCTGGACTTGATGATCTGCTCAGGTCCCTTCCAACCCTACCAACTATGAAACAAAGAGCTTCTAGGCTAAGTCAGCACCTTCTCCTCCCCACACCTAGCCAGTGTCCTGCCACAAGCCCATCTGGTGTCCCCACTTTCCCATACCTGGCAGGTGCCCTCTCTTCCCCAGATGTATTAAATTTAACATATAATAGGTGATGGTACGTTTGACTATATTCTTAGGCATAAGCATAGAACAAACCTCCAGGAATCCATGATTTAATCTTAGAGAAAAGAAGAGAGAGAGACAACTAAAGTGCTAATGTGAGCATGGAAGGTGCTAAGAATTAGACAAAGGAAAAGAGCTGCTATACATATGTTAATATGGGACAGGAGGCAGTAAACAATAGCAAGAAGACCAGTATAGCAGTGCCTTGGCTCCAGCATGTCTAGGAAAACCCACCGAGAATGGACTATATGTAAACAGGGAAAACCCAAGAAGGGTTTGTGTTAATAAACCAGCCCCCTGTGGGAGTCTGGGGCAGACCTGATTGGTTTCTGTAAACCAGACCCCTCAGAAGATGATGTTACGATAAATCTAGGGGCAAAAAACAAAAGAAAGGAGATCTTTGCTAGCATGAGTACTCACAACTCACACTAGACCTGCTGGAGCCAACCTGCATGGGACAGCTGGAACACCTCCATTGCTAGCCCAGGTGTAAAGAATCTGATCAAATGCTTGTATTTTAGTTTTAAGGACAAATGCCCTAACATCCTACCTGTCATGGCTGATGGACCCCTAACTTCCCACCCACCACAGGTAAGCATGCCCTTAATAGTCTCACTCTGGGGCTCCTGGTCCAACTTACAACCTTTGAACAGCGGCTATGAAGTTGGTGAGCTGCTTTGCTGCAGTCCTGGCCGTAGGGGGTTGCGGGGGGAAGAGCCATGTGGTCTCTGCCCCGTAACAGGACAACCCCGAGGCCCTGACTGTGGCCCGTACACTGCAGGAAGCAGTGCATGTCTCGGCCCAGCCCAGTTGGTGGGTGCACAGCAGTAGTAAGTACCAGGCACAAGAGCTGGCATGGCCATGCTAAGGCTGATTAACCAAGAGTGAGCGCCTCTAGGAGCAAGGCAGGTCTGCCAGCCCCAGGCAAAGGCACAGGGAACACTGGCCTTGGCTTGCTCTGCAGGCTGGGTACTCTGCCCAGCAGGATGATGGGGTCCCACTGCGAGAGCAGCTGGGGGTATCATGCTCAGATTGCAGGCCTTATTACTCTCATGCCACTGTCCCTTTTCCTCAGAGGTCACCCCCTTCCAGCAGGCTGGGATGTTACTCTAGAGCTCTGAGCTTCCCAGCCAGGGAGAACATGGGTCTTGAGATCCTACCTCCTTGGAAACAAGACTATCTCAGAGGGAGAATGCTCCCCCTGCCACTGGCAGAGAAGGAGGGCAGGAGAATGTGAATGACTCAGTGCAGTGGCACCTACAGAAAGCATTCAGTGATGTCAGCTGAGACAGGGCAAAGCTGAGAGGCATAAGCCACAGAACAGTGCAAGGCTCTGTCATTCAACCTCCCATAATGTCCAAGACCGAAAGGGACATTTAGGTCCTTACATCTGCCTCCTACCCACACAGACCATTTGGTTTCACCCTGCACTGAGCTCAGCTGTTAGATTAAAGCATCTTCCAAGAAGCACATGTGGTCTGGATCTGAGGACATCAGGAAATAGAGAATCTCCCTTTCCTCAGGAGCCTCTTCTAATAGTTAACCTCTCCCACTGTTAAAATATATTCCTCATTTTCAGCTGAAATCTGGCTTCAGCTTCCAGCCATTGGTTCTGGTTATGTCTTTCTCTGCTAGACTGAACAATCCCGGTATTTTCTGCCTGTGAAGATCATATTACACTGAAATGAAGTCACCTCTCAATCATCTTTTAGATAAACTAAATAGATTGAGCTCTTTCAGTTCCTCACTCAAAGGAATTTTCTCCAGCCTCTGGGTAATTTTTTGTGGCTCTTCTGCATCTACAATTTTTCAGCAGCCTTTTTAAAATGCAGTCGCTGGAACCGTACACAGTGTTCCGGTATTGGTCTCAGCAATGCTGTGTGCAGAAGTGAAATCACCACAACCCCTCACTTGGAGTACAACTTAGTTTCTTGTCTATTTTGACCCCAAAACCCTTTTCAGAGGTGCTGCTTTCCAGGATATATGTCTTCTATTCTGCAGCTGTGCCCTATATTCTTTCCTTCTAAATATATCACTTTGTATTGGTTGTATTCAAACGCACAGACCCAGTTTAGCAAGTACTTCCACTTGCTCTGCGTGGCCATTCTGCTTATTTCTCTACTGTTCTGCCAATCTTCGTGCCATTGGCACATTTGGTCGGCAGCCACTTCATGGATTAGTTGAATCTTACTGAAAATGGTGGTTGTAGCTACTGTCTTCATGTAAAGAGATGGAAAAAGTCATTAATCTCTATTTTGGAAGCAGGTATCTTACATAATATGCCTCCAGAGCCAAACCAGGCTTATCCCCACCCAGTATACAGGCAAAACCAAATGGAAATGTGCCCAGGACTCTGAGGGGGTGTCTATACTGTGCCAGTGGCAAGTCCTGGCCTGGAGAGCACAGATCTGAGCATGTCTCATCTACAATTCTTCTGAAATGCTCCGGAGTCAGAAGTTTGGTGACACCCACTATTGATGCCTTGGTGTCTGGTGGTCCTAAGGCAGATGGTGGGGATGAGTCTGGAATAGTCTCACTGGAGAACTTCCAGTTCTGGAGCACATCAGCAGGGTTGGATGGGTGGTGGGGTGTGCTCAGCTCTGTGACCCTGAGCCGTGACCCAGAATAGATAAGCCTAGACATATCTGGGCAGGGACAAAACACCAGGTCTGTGTTCTGAGACATATGTGGTGGCAGATTCCCACATCACCCTTGGGATGTTTCAGGCTGAGCCTAAGCTACTGGTTTGAATCCTCCTTTCTCTGGACAGGGCAGCGCCAGCCCCTGGGAAGAGGCTCCTTGATGAGAGGCCCTGGCACATGAGTGGTTTGATTCTACTGGTCCTATGTCACTCCCGTGTCCACAGCTAGAAGGAAACCATTTCATGGGAACACTTGCAAGGGGAGAGGAGCCAGATAGCAGATAGAGCTCCATCTCTTCCACACCTTCCCAGCTCAGGGTGTGGTCTCCAGACAGGGTATATAAAAAATAATCTGCGGGTTGCAAATAAAGACTGGTTTGGGGTCACTGTGTTACTGGGAAAGAGGACCATGCCCCAAATGTAGACTGTGCAACAAAGATGAAAGGCTTCAGCATGTCATTAACACAAATGAATCAGCATTAAGAAAAATGGTTCTCAGAAGGCAGTAAACTTGCAGATGGCCATGTGGATGTGTCTGAGCCATGCGGGTCAATTAGTAAACTTACTGTTTGTTAACCATTTTTATGGACTGCCTACCATATATTGCAGTGCTAGTAAATGATAAATTTATGACAATAATGTTAGTTATTTTGGGAGGATTACTTATGAATTTCAAAATATTTGTGGTCCAAATCTAATGAATGTACGAGTTTGTGGGAGAACTTGTCAATTATACATTTTTAATATTACCCCAGCATTTCTGAAATGTATTATTGCTCAGTGTAAGCAAATGTACAAGCCTTAGGTAAAAATATCCTGTGCAGAGTAAAGTTTTAATAGAAATTTATGAATTTTAAAATAAGGATTTAAAATTTAAGTTGTTATATATCGATAAAGAAAAGGGTTTAAATAGAAGATAACCTTTATGAATTATTGAATATTTTCCCTACAGAACTGGGTTTGGAAATTTATATTACTTAAACACTGGTTAAAAACATCTGCTTCAGGAAGGATCTTTTATTTGCAATCTTATTTTTTAAAGTAATGCACTAACATGCAGTGAGTGACTTTAACTATTTTGTTTGAGGGTCCAACTTAGACAAAAGAAATAATGAATGTCCATCATCTGCAATGTCTGCAACTGCAGAATCATCTACTGGTACCACCAGCAGTTCTGCAGCCAAAAATATCTCAGACAGTGAATTAGCTATAACCAAAAAGAGACTTTCTTCATTACTGAGATAAAACTATGGATGAGTTCATTATAAAGTCCAGCAAGACCAGGTAGATGAGAAGATTGCTTGATTCATTTATAAAGCAAATTCTCCCTTTCATCTTGTTCAGAACTAACATTTAACTGACATGGGTCAGTCATTATGACCAGGTTATACTTAACCTAGCAGATATTGCTGAAAGATTTCTGGATACAGTGTATAAGAAAGAAATTGAACAGTGTGCAAAACACATTGAAGGAAAAAGTGTTAATTTGAATTGAAAAAGCTGGAAAGCTTGTTTTTCTCTCCTACTCTATGAATAAAAAGGGGGAGGAAGATGAGATTTTTGAGTTCTAAAAACTTGAAAGTGGAGATAAACATTTTCAAAACAGCCTTTGTAAAAAAAAAGTCTCTCTCATTTTAAAGAGAATAAAGCAAGTAGGAACTTGAGCTCATATGACTTTCACATAGGCATTTTAGAAAATTTTCTCCAGGGTGACCTGAAATAATTGCTTCAATTTACTAAGCATAGTTCATACTTCTAACACTATTGAGTGTTTAATAAATTAGTTAGTTGTAAAAGTGCATAATGTTTTGATAAAAAAAGTTTCTGTGTCCAAAGTGAAGTGCTGGTTTTGTGTGTTTAATTAAATTTAAATTGTCATCTTAATGCAGCTTCATAAAATATGAGCAAAAAGTTAATCATCTAGTGAATAAGAAATATATATTTCACCATTTTATAGCATACTAAAATGTAGGATTTCTAACAATCCAAATATGTTAAGGCTCAACATATTTGGATTGTTAGAAATCCTACATTTTAGTAAGCTATATATATTTTATATCTGGAGAGAGAGACAGACAGTGGAAGAGAGAGAGAGAGAGAGAGAGAGAGAGTGTTTGTGTATCTAGGAGACATATGTACCAAATCTACTGTAAAAACTATATTTAGTAGTAAATCAACATTTTTATTATGTCAACCAGTGAAAATACATCTTTCTTTAAAAAACAAATATATATATATATATAATGGGAAAGTTGATAAAAAACCAAACAGTTATTTAAATTGGGCTTTTGTCTTGCTGATTTAAATCAAGCCACCCTGCCTCTAGCTGCCAGCTCTAGTTTCACCCCTGCTTCTCAGCCCTGTGCAAGGTGCTATACAGCCTGGGTGACTATGCCTCTATGAATGCCAGCTATGCCCACCACTACTGCCTGGTGATCCAGAGTGGCCCATGCCACATATTCCTAGCTAAGATGCTGGTGAGCATGTCTGTGACCAACAAGAACTATAAAACCCAGCTTGCTGCCCTCTGAAGGATGTGGCTTGTGAAAGAGGCTGCATATGACTGTGTGGGCAGGCAGGGGGTGGGTTTGTGGGAGAGTGGGTGGCGAGGTGCTTAAGCTGGATGGTATGTGTAGGTCTGATTGCATGTGTGAGTAGGGGTGGGTGGCAAAGTTAGTATTGGTTGGTTTATGTGAGAGGGGGTGTATGAGAGAGAGGAGAGCGAGGAGGGAGGGAAGGAAAGCATGGTTGGTGAGGTGGTTGGTGGCTGGATGATTTGTGAAGCTAGATGTGCATATGTCTGCATGGGTGGATGGTGGGCCATTTGTAGCCTAATAGCTTGTGTGGTGGGAGGGTGTATGGGTGCTGGGTGGTTTGTGTGGCTGTGCATGGGCTGGGTGATGAAGCAGTTGTTAGCTGGATGATTTATGGGATCTCCACAGCTTGGAATACCCAGGTCAAGAAGCAGGTTGAAGCTCTAGGAATAAGCAGTACTGCGGGAATCAACACACACACCTCAGCCCAGACTCTGCCTCCCCCAGCAGTGGGGAATCTCCCTGCTCCTGTTGGTGCAGGTCCTGAGCTGCAGATTAGTTTTCCCCACCCCTGTGGGAGATTGGCTCCCCGGGCCTGCTCCATCCCTGCATATACCTCTCACCGCCACAGCCCTGTGGAGACACAGGGTGTTCCAGTGAGTGTTGGTGACTGAGGTGTTTCAGCAGAGAGCACTGCTCTTGCAGGGCCAGTTTGACCAAAGCTTCAGGAACTGCATGATTGGCATGAAAAATGAGTCCTTTGCTGCCATCAGCTTTGATCTGTTGGCAGCAGGAGCGCAAGGATAATCCCCTCTCCCCTTACATCTCATGTGACAGGCTGAAGCACTGTGCTAGCGATGGACAAGGAAGGACCAGGAGTGTTGACTGGGAGAGGAGGCAGCAGCAAAGCCCAGTACAATCCAGGTGGCACTGGGAACATGTGTTCCTCACCCTGGGCACCAGCAGTGTAAGCCAGGGCCTGGGATGTGAAGTCTGAGATCAGGAGTAAGATAACCAAATTAGCTGTGGGCTAATAAGTGAATAAGCCCTGCTGATGCAGCACCTTATTAACATGCCTGGCCAGCTCTGGTTCTGCCTCTAGGACAGGGATAGGGTCAGCATTCCCTCTAAGCCATGTGGCGTGCAGCTTAGAGGGAATGCTGGTTAGGGTACAGCTGTAAGTATAGACATACCCAGGGGGGTACTGGGGAGAGGTTGCTTGCATCTGGCCTGGTCTGCTGCAGGGGACACCAATGGCTCAGTCTCCAGGGAGGGTCTGGGCTGTCCTGACAGCAGAAAGCAGTCCCATTTCCAGGCAGAGGGCTGGTCCATGTACAGAGCCTCCCCTGGGTCCCAGCACTCACTGCCCTATTGTCCACTGGGGCCTTCCTCCTGGGACCTGCCCACCCACGGGGGCTGGAGATTCCACTGCACCACCCTGTGCCAAGATGGACATGCTGGGCCCACCCACCTCTGCCTGGTCCCCAACTTCACCCACCTGCTGGAGGCACTGCCCAGCAAGGGGCTGGTGTGGGGGAGATGATCCTGTAGGATCCTGCGCCCACACATCCCCACACCTCTATCTGCTCACAGCCAGATGGGCACAGAGGGCAAAGCATAGGGAATGAGGGAAATGGAGGGGGGCACAGACAGAGGTAAGGAAAGGGGAAGCAGAGTGGAGAAGAAATGGGGGGCAGGGCAGGGCAAGGCCAGGGTCATGATGTCTGCACAGAGGAGGCGGGAATGTGTACCCCTGTCAGAGAAGGTGGTGTCACCCTGTTGGCCACTGCCTGGGCTAAGGCCTGTGGGGTGGGAGGGACACGTGGACTGGGGGTCAGCCATGGGCATGTGGCTTGTTGTGTCAAGGACTCTGTGAGAGGTGGTCTCCCTTGGCCACCCTGGCTTAACTCGCTGCCCCACCAGTCTCATCCAGCTGAAGGGAGCTGGCCACCAGGTGGCAGTGTGACAGTGCCAGGTGTACCCGCTGCTCCTGTCTGCTGGGCTCCTCCTGGAAGCACTGGGAGCAGAGCTGGGTGTCCTCCTGGACCTGTGCAAGTGGCCCACGAACAGCCCCCTTCAGCCTTGCCCTTTGCTGGGGTTTCTGCTGAGGACACCCCAAAGGAAGGCTGGCTTCTAATCCCCCCTCACAGACATCACACTGAGGGGCCTGTAACAGCTACCGTATGCACCCAGACTGGGAACTGTACTCGTCACCCCCTGCCCTGGGATCCCCTCACCCAGCTCTGCTAATGCCCCTCTATGCTGACCTGCAGCCCCCTGCTCCTCAACACCTCTGCCAATGCTTCTCAGTCCTAGACTAGACTTTGAAAATTTCCTTCCCCTGCTCTGACCTGTCCTGTGCTGCTGAATCCTCCTTCCCAACCCATGGCTCCCTGCTATCCCAGCCCTGTGCTCCCTCCCGGGCTTCTGCTCTGCCAGTGCCCCTCGCTCAGCCCCTCTGCTGCGCTTGATTCTGCTGATGCCCCTCTCTCTGAGTCTCTGTTGGGAGGGTACCACATGCCAGGCGGAGGCTGATGGTATTCTTGTCCTGTGCACAGCGGGATGATGCCATCACACTGATTTTTAGCTGTCAGCTGAGAAGCAGTTGAAGGCAGCTCTCCAGAGATGCATGCCCAGGGGGATTTTCCTTCAGATGGTTGCCTCTGCAGAGCCCCACTGCAAGGCGGTGTGCCTTGGCACACAGCCACAGAGCCCATTTCCAAGCAGTTATCCATTGTGTGAGTGCACAGCGTAAATGCTCCATGGCTCCACAATGCTGGGAGCGAGAGGTTTCTGCAGCTGAGCCCCCCGGGGTTGCTGTGGTCTCGAATGCAGCAGATGGGACCTTCTGTAGGTTCTGGCAAACCCACAACTACAAATAGCTGTGGACTTCCATCTGCAGGTGACTGGCAGCACTAGTGCAGCTGCCCTGCTCTCTCCTGATATTCAGGTCATTCGGTTTGATGTTGCATCTATCTTTTGAATGAGCTGTGGATATCTGTGCTGCCAGGGGGGAGCAGGGGAGCTGAGGAGAGCAGTTGAGAACAACACAACCTGCACCAGCAGCCAGTGCGCAGCTCGGTCCGGCTGATGTGGTGCTGTTGCCATTGTTAGGTTTCAGGGCAAACACCCAGCTTGTCAAGGAGGCAGCTGCTCCCCTCTGAGAAACCGTCGTGGGCTCTGGGCAGGCTCCGGCAGGCACCGTGGCAGCGGTCAGGCTCCATTTTCACCGAGAAGGATTCCCGTGTGATTCAAGAAATCTCTGTTTTGTCTGGCTCACATATCCGTGGGCTCCGCGAGCTGGGCTTTGTGCAAGAGCAGGAGGGTTTTTTTCAGTCCTATCTTCCTGAGTCACCAGACCAGCAGCTCCTGACCACGCAGCTGCCTAACACCCCTGGGCTTGGGGGTGAAGTGACCCCAAGTGGACAAGGGGAAAGGCCAGGCCAGGCCAGACCGAGTCCCCTCAGGCCCCGGTGCCCAGGCTGGGATGGGGCACGGGACATTTCCAACGCCGGGGAAGCCCCTGGGTGACACGGGCTGCCGGCGCGGCTTGTGCCGAGGCAGGGGGCGGGGGGCAACCGGGCTCGGGCGCTCCCAGCCCCTCTGCGCCGTGGGCCGTCGCGCGGCTCCGCCGTCCCGGCTCCGGCAGGCCCCGCACCAGGCCGGGCGGGCGGGATCGGCCCGGGGCCGGGCAGGGCTCGGGCGCGGGTGCAGCAGGCGCCGCGGCTCCGGCTCCGGCAGGTGGCACTGGCCGCCTCCCCTTGGCCGCCTCCCCCTCTCCTCCCGCCCCCCGGCCGGCGCCGGGCTCCGGGCTCTGCCGCCGCCGCGGCTCAGTCCGCCCGTCCCGATGCTGCTGAGCGGAGCGGCGGCGGCGGAGGGGGGCTCGGAGCGGGGCCCGGCCGGGGCCGGGGCCGGGGGGGCGCCGCAGTGCGTGGGCAGCATGGCCCGCTGGCTCCGCGAGCACCTGGGCTTCCGCAGCAACAAGCCCGCGCCGCCCGCGCCGCCCAAGCCCGACTACCGCGCGGGGCCCCCGCAGCCCCTGCCCCCGCCGCCGGGCGGCGCCGCGCCCCCCGCCCCGCCCGCCGCCGCCGCCGCCGCCGCCGCGCCCCCCGACATCCTGGCCGCCTACAAGCTGCAGAAGGAGCGCGACTTCGAGGACCCCTACAGCGGCCCCGCCGCCCCCGCCGCCGGCCCGGACGCGCGCTACGGCTCGCCCAAGCACCGGCTCATCAAGGTGGAGGCGGCCGAGAAGGCGCCCGCCGGCCCCGCCTCGCCGCCCGCCTCCCCCCCGCCGCCCGACCACCCCGACAAGGTGAGAGCTGCAGCGCCGAGCACGCCCGCCGCCCGCGCGGACACGTGTTGCTGCCGCCCCGGCCTGGCTCCTCTCCGCCCTGCGCTGCCCTGTGGTGGGATGGCGGGAGAAGTGAGGAGGCAGGGCCCGTGGGCTGGTAGCACCGGGCTGCTGCTGGGGTCAGCCCCGCATCGCCCGATGGGACCCCTGCCCCTGCTCGCGCCCGGAGTTGCAGCCCGCCGGCCCTGCTGCCCTCCCCGCCACGCAGCGCCCTGGGTCGGGGTCTCGGCGTCCCCTCGCGCCGCGCGTCTGCAGCCCGAGCGCGGCTCCTTCGCCCGGAGCGCTGCCATGGGACGCTGCCTCCCATTGTTCCACGGCTTCTTAGGAGCTGCGCTAATGCCGAAATAGCTCGCTGCCTTCTCGGGCTCTCCGAAGTGTCACGCTTCCCATCCATTGTCCTGACAGCCATAACATGCCAGTCAAATGTCAACAGCCGCTCGGGCAGCTCGGGCTGTCTCCTCTGACTCCTGGCAGCAGACAGGTATATTCCCCAGAAGGGCGCTGTGCTCGCTGGATCGTGAGTGCTGGGGGCCCCGCCGCCCCCCCCCCCCTTCTATTTCTCTCTCTCTCTCTCTCTCTCTCTCGCACCGGCAAGCAGAGCCCAGAGCTCACATCACCTGCTCCCCCTTTCTTTCTCCCTGCTTGGTTTGTAATTTATTTCCAGCTGTGTGCTCAGTGCAGTGCGGGATTGGAGGCAGCCGGCCTGAGCTGCTTGTTTACAGCTCCAGTAGACTCAATACGGCCCAGATCCCCCTCTGACTTGAGCACAGCTAGGGCCTGAATGCATAGAGCAGAGGGTTTCCTTCCAATCTGTGAAGCAAACATATGAGCCATCCTCTTTGTTGTTGTCCCAGTGAGCCCTTACCAGGGAAGCTGGGCACCATCATGTTAGTGCCAGGGCTGGTGGGTTGCAGGAGCCCTGAAACCTCATTCACTGTGTACTCGTCTTTCCTGCACTGGAGCTGGGTCCTCAGGGCTTGAAGGGAGGCATGACACTACCAGGATCTTCATTCTGCCCCCACCTGCGCACTCCTCCTGCAGGACAATGGCATGGGCAGTGCTGACACCCTCCCCCCCCTTAGGCTGAGATCCCAGTAGGGGAGCAGAGCTGGGCCGGGGATAGGAAACCAGTGCATCCCTGTGAGGGAGAAAGGTTCCTGGAGGGCAGCTGGGGGACTCCCATTTTCAGTGTGGAAAAGCCAGAGTCCTGCTGCATCTAAGAGAGCTGAAGGGCACCCAGAGCTAAGCCAGCCTCTTGTCAATCTCAAGCCCAGTCTGGAGCTGCTGATACAGGGACTCTGGCAATGAAGGCTGTACATACGATTAGTGCCAATCAACAGGTTTAGTCCAAGGCAGATGAACCTGATATCCCCCTTCCTTGCAGGTCTGGTTGATGGAAGGAGTTGTTGGTACAATAAATGTACTTGGATTTCCCGCTGCTTGACATCGGAATAAACAATCTCTCTGCAGGCTCAATAGGGAGAGTTTTAAATGGGTTGAAAACTGGCTGGCTGTTAGATCTCTGCTGTTGCTTGCTAGTGAAGGAACATCATTTGGCTGGGGGGAGTTTTGGGGGCCCTGCAGGGATCTGTTTCTTGTCCAGTGCTACTCTATCTTTGTGAAAAGCCTGGAAAGAAATGAAATATAACATTGCTGCTGATAAAGTGACAGCAGGGCGGGGAGGGGGGGGTGGCAGTCCCAAAGAGGATGATCCGCTGCCAGTGGTGTGGAGCACGGTGGGAAGCTGTGTGCAGTCAAATCACAGGCATAGCATGCAGTCTAGTACCAGGTCATGCTCCTAGGAACAAAGACCATCAAGCAGGATTGTTCGGAGGAGGGCTGCACCCTTGAAAGCAGTGACTGAAAAGGGCCCAGGGGTCACAGGAGATTAGCAGCTCACTGAGCAGATAAGTGTGGGGTGAGAGGAGTGGAAGCATGAATGGTTCAGTGCCCAGTTCAAGACTTCAAAAAGGGATGGTAAAAAGTCAGGACAGGTTCAGCAAAGAGCTGCTGAGCTGATGGGCTGGCAGCCTGGGAAACCACAAGCAGGAGAGAGAGCAGGAGAGAGGAGGAGGTGCATTTATCTTATCAAAGGGAAGGTTAAGAGATGATTTAATCACAGCCTCTAAGTACCTACATGGGGAGGAGATTTCTGATAGCAAAGGGCTCTCCAATGTGGCAGACAAAGGCAGCGCAAGATCCAGCCACTGGAAGGTGAAAGAAAACAATTGTGAGCTGAAGATAAGGTGCAAGTGCTTAACAACAGAGTCTAATTATCCATCAGAATCTCGACGTGTGCAGGAGGATCTGCTCATGGAGCCTTTCCTATGAGTTTGGATGTCTTTCTAAAGGCTGTTCTTTCATAACCTAGAATCTCCTGAGCTTTTGGGGCTGTCCAGCAAGGGTGCTCCAAGAAGGGTGGTAATGTGTGAGTGTGTGTGTGACTGAAGGATCAAGATGGGCTGAAAAACCTCCCTATCCTGTAGGGCTGTGTAATACCTCCTACTTGCATGGCTGCAGAGTTGCTGCTCCAGAATTCAAGCTTTCCTTTTCATTAGTGCAGATCATCTTGCTAACATGGCCTGGGTGATGCAGACTCTGCCACAGCTGCCTGAGTCTGCAGAGAGCCTGACACACCAGCAATGTGAAGGAGTAGCTACCCCATGTATTGACAGATTAATCTTGTATTCTGAAGGGGACAGGCTATTCCTAGTGTTATTTGTTTCACAGCTGCCCATTTTAACAGAAATCTTCAGTTCAGCTGCTTCCCTGGCTGTCATATCCCTAGCTGTGCTGCACTGATGGTATTGTTCAATTTTGTGTTAAATTAGGCCCTGATATTTTGGACCTGTTCTAGACTGTCAGCTTTGCATGCGAGAGTCTACTTTTGCTGCAAAACATAGTGCCCTCCTGCTTCTGGGCATGGGGCTCAGGAGACATGGGAGTCCCTGGCACTACTGTGGGGTGAGCTCTGTTTGTCTGCAGTCACCTTAAGTAAAGGAGTAGAAATAATCTGTCCTTACCTACAAGGTTCATTCACAAGAGCGGTAGCCAAGCATGCTTAAAGTGGCAGGCAGTAAAGTGTCTAAAGGGGACATGCAGAGTCAGATTGGCTGAACAAACATGCATGGCAGCTTCAGGCCTGGGGCAGAGTGTGGGATGTACACTGGGGTCATTGGTTTAAGGCATCCTGAAAGATCTGGCTTCAGAGTTGCATCTGCCTTGCAGTGCTTTCTTGTGTACAGACAGCGACTAGGTTGGGGCAGAGGAAGGCAGTTCTTTGGGAAAGACAGAGCCTGGGCTGCCACCAGTGAGATCCAGTGACTGACTACAGGCACCAGCTCCGCTACATACTTGGTAAAAAGGTAAATGAGCCATGTGCCTGGCAGTTTGGTGTCCAGCTGAGAGCTGTCACAGCCTTGTGGGAAAGAGCAAGCACAGCTTTTGTCCCACCTGTGACAGGAAGTCAGGTCACTCCCTTCCCATCCACCACCCCACCTGCTATTAATACAACTGCAGAGTCACAGATTTGGGTCCCTGCTGGTGCAGGACACCAGGAATCAGAAGTCCTGGAAGGCAGAGCAGCTGCAATCAGCTGGTCTTCTGAGCAAAAGGGCCTGATTTTTGTGTCCTTGTCCATGACTCACTGGCCAGCTCTGTGCCAAGTTCCAGGGTCACAGTGAGGGCAGCCTGTTGGCAGTATGTTGTCCAGAAGTTGCGCTGTTCAGCTGAAGCATCCCAGGCAGCCTTAATGCTGCCCCATGGGTGGGAGGGGGATTTGGCAGGGCAGTCAGAGAGCCCAGCTCCTCCCATCAGCCATCGTGCTCCTCACAGCGGTGCCCTGTCTGTTAGTTCCCTTACCCAGAGCCATGGAGAAGTGGGAGCTGCCTCAGTGCCAGTGCAAGGACCAGCACAAGGACCTACCCAATCCCCACTCTCTGGAGCTTGGCATTACCAGCTGTGACAGCTCCCTCTTGCTGGCCCTTTGAAGACCCCTGTGCTGAGTGTTGTATGAGGTGCCCCCTGTGCACCAGTTCAGCTTCCCAGGGGCACCAGAACCTTGACTGGACAGCATAGGTCTATTGCGTAGCCCCCTTGCAAGGACAGTTTGAGCCCGAGGTCATGGCACTCCAGCTTTGGGCTCTCCAGAGTCCAGGCATGTTTGCCAAGTCAGATTGGAAACCAGGCAGCTGGAAGGAGAAAGGACCTTGGCTTGGCAGTGGGGCCTGCCTGCCTTGTCTCTGAGTTGTCCTCTTGTGTGGGTCTATCCTGATGGCAAGCTGGCCCAGCCTGTTCCCCCTGCCTCTGGTACTTTATCCCAGCTGAATCAGGGAGTGGTGGCCTTGTGCAGGTCTGTGCTGAGACCGTGAGGGGAACAGGCCTCAGCCCAGCCAGAGAAGAATTGCTAAGGAGAGGGCAGGCAGAGGCCTGGGCACTCCCCTCCATTGCTCGATAGTATGGGCAACTTTCCAGCCTGGGTTGTGGTATCTGAACATAGTCCTGGCTGTGTGACCAGCTTCAAGCCTGCCCTGATCAGACACTGGCTAGGATTTATACCTAGGGCATCAGCGTGGCACTCCTAGGGTCTCCCTGCCTTGGCAGCCTGCCTCCTCAATCCCTCACCCTCTGCCCTTCAGAAGAGGCAGCTGTGCTCAGTTGAGTCTGCGCCCTGAATGCTAGCCCCCCCACCCCTCATCTTCTTGACCAGGGTGCTGCCTGACTTGGCTTTGGGACCTTTCTGGGGTGCCCAGGCCACAACTTGTACCTGAGTGTTTGGTGTGGGCCTGTCTAGGCTGCCTAGCCAGTCCTGTGACCTGGCTTTGCTGGACCATACAGGGGCACAGCTGGTGCGGGGTGCAGGGCCTCAAGCTGCTCCTAGCTCTGTGTAGCATGACCTGTGTGAGTTACAGATCTCTCCTGCTCTGCCTGCTCTGTGCTGAGGTGAGGGGGCTGCTTGCCTCTATGAACTCTTCAGTGGTGTCGGAGGCACTGAGGACAGCCCTTTAGCTGAGGGGGAGTTGGAGGTTTCCCAGCTTGCAGCTGCTTGTGCTTCTAATGCCAAGGTCTGCTCCTTTGAACCTGTCCTACTCTGGTTCAGGCCTAGTCAGTTCTTTGCCAAGCCCCATAAAACATGGCAGGGACTGGGGGATTGAGGAGAGCTGCATCATAAGGCTGATGTTGCTGGGCTTTTTTCACTGCTCCTCTATGTTCTTTGCTGAGGGAAGACACCCCAAGCACATGGACCTTGTGTTTCCATAGTGTTTGCACCTCATACTCTACATGAAAGAGAGGGTTTCAGTGGGGTCAGGTAGGGGAGCTGTGTCAGAGCAGACATGGGGCTTTCTGCTTTCAGAAGGCTCAGAGGCACTAAATGACTTGCCTAAGGTCATCCCAGGAGTCAGTGGCAAAGCAGGAAATCAAGCCCAAGTCTCTCGAGTGCCCAAGCCTCTGTGCAGTCAGAGCAGTGTCAGAGGCAGCATGTGGCACTCGGTCGGAGAGGGGCTATGGGGCTTGCTCAGCGTCTTTGTCTTCGTGTGCATGTAAGCGCTGAACAGGTTGCTGAGAGCTCTCTACATACCCCAGCTGTGCTTTGAGAGCGTGGGGCACCCTGTGTAATGCCATTGGCCACCGCCCCAGTGCCAGGCAGGAGCAGGTGTGCCTGGGGCACGAGGGACTTCCTAACAGTGTATGTATCCCTGGCTGAGCTCAACCGAGTAGCACTGAAGGGGAGGCTGAGGGGATAATGGACAGCTGTGCAATAGGAGAGGTCTGTGGGGGTCTGGAGGCTCCTGAAGAACAGCGAGATGAAAGGAAGCTGGTGAGTATTGCAGGGAGGGAGATACATGGGACTGCGGGTTTCTTCCCGATTTTCCTAGGCTGGGAAGCAGTGATTGGGCAATGCATCCCCCGGTCCCTATCAGAGGCCATGGACACCTGCTTGAGATACTGGGTCCGTCCCTTGCACAGTTCCTGAGCTGAGCAGACTCAATGGGGAGGACAGACACTCCTTTTGTATAGCTAGGTGCACAGGGCAAGGCACAGCTGCCTGTCCTGGGGCAAACTGCCTGGCAGCTGTGTATAACCCAGAATGCACAGTGCAGTCTGGCTGCCCTGGATCACCAAGTGGGCATGACAGGTCCCAGTCAATGTTCTGAGCTGCTGGCCTCAGACAGCTGCACATTCTCCTGGAGGTGATATAGAGCAACAGGGGGGTCATCCTGCTCTGTGTGGCCTGGGGGGATGTCTTCCCTGCAGCAGGAGATGGAAGCAATTTTGTCCCCCTGTATTTGGGAGAGGCAGGTTTTACGCAACACCCCTGCCCACAGGTCTGAGACCAGGGCCCCCTTTGAAGAGATGGGGAGATCGAGGCATAGAGGTGTGAGGTGTCATGCTTAGGTCACATAGCAGGTTGCTGGTGGGTATGAGAATAGAACCCAGGAGTCCTCACTGCCCTGTTCCCTTCTCCTAGGTGACTTGGAACCCGGCGATCAGTCCCTTTTGAGGGGTGGGCATAGCTCCTGCTGAATGCCACGTCTCCAGCATGCTTGGACCCCACCTCGGGAGCAAGGGGCCCTCACTTGCCTCTCTTGTGCTAGACCCAATGTCTGTGGCATTTCCCGTGGTTGTGGATGCTGGAGGGGATGGTGGAGGCACCCCTCACGTAGGCATGGGGTTGACATATCTTGTGTATGTATGTGCTCATGTGGAGTGGGGTTGGATAATGGCCTACCAGGTGCTGGAGTCCCATATGACCTAGGGCCCTGCTCCTGCTGCCACCATGTGATGGGGTGACAGCCCCAAGACCTAGGCCCAGGCACAGTCCTGCTCCCATTGTGCCCCTCTCCCCACAAGCAGCATCTCTAGCACAGGGCCTGGGACCTCTTTTGGAGCTGTTAGGAAGGCACACAGACACCTGTGGCAGCCTGGATGCTCAGCCTGTCTCCTTGGTACTTCCCAGGCTCCTTGCACATATAGGCTGTGCTGGCTGCCAGTGAACAGCCACGTGGTTGGGGAGAGGGGCAAGGCTGCCTGGGATCCCACAGGACAAGGGACTTGGCTGAGGGTGCCTAGAGACAGAGCTGTGCTGTGTGGAAATCAGCCAGCCAGGAAGCTCTTGGGTGTGGGCCTTTCCTGCCCTGAGCTTCCCCCAGTGACTCATCCTGTCCAAGCCCTACAGCCTGCCCAGGCCCAGCCCCAGCCATGTAGACCTGCTGGCAAGAGCTCCTGTTCCACCTGCCCCCTGCTTCAGGGAACCGCCATGAATCACCTGTTGTGGGGAGCTTCATTTGAGCCAGCCAGGGTCATGTGACTCATTTAGCCGGTAGCAAAATCCCAGCCCCATGTGTGCAGCTTCTGGGCTTATGATATAGAATGGCATTCTTGGCTGACCATGGACTCTTGCACCCTTTCAACAGTGCCACCCTGGCATGCTGCCTCTGGTCTGTATATAGCACCTAGCATCCATCGTGCTTCAGAGCTGAGCTGTGCTGTGTGCGCCCTAACAACCAACAGGTGCAGAGATGTGGTCCCAGTTGTCATCCTTAATTCTGCCCCTGAGTGTGTCACTCTTGCACTGTGTGGTCACACACTTCATGTGCAATGGCACAAACTCCCTGGTGATGCCACACGTATGGAGTCTCTCTTTGAAGTGGACACTGTCCTGCTCCCAGGCTGTCTAGTAACTATCACCTCTCATTTTCAAGGCTTTTAATACATAGCGTTGGGGCTGCTATTACAAGCCTTGAAAACAGGGGAGATGGCCATCCCTCAGACTCACTTGCTCCCATCAATATGAAGGCTTCTGACAGATGCTTCTGTCACCGTCTCTATGCAGTTAGACATAGTTAGCCATGTTAGTTTGAAGTCAAGTAGAAGGCAGGGTAGATTTGCACCTTGGGGACTAACCAAAGTAGATATATAGCACAGGCTTTCATGAGCTGTAGCTCAGTTCATCTATGCAGCTCACCAAAGTAAAATTATGTTACAGGATAGACAGCGGGGCTGAAAGGTACTAAGCACTTAAGACAATTAACCAGTGTGCAGAGAGCTGATGTTTGTTATAATGTAAGCAGTGGGCATAAAAATTGGGACAGGCATCATGTTATATGGTTAAGAGAATGATGCCCTTATCTTGCATTCATGCAAAGGGAGTACGCTGTACCTTGCACTACAGACATAAAAGTCTGATCTCATTCCTACCAAGCTTTCATTTAAAAAAAAAAAAAAAAAAAAAAGAAAGAAAGAAATACTACCTTGCACTCCAGGCTGGGTTGCATTCCAGGTGCTTCCCGGACCCATTGTGAAGCACCTGATTACACACATCAGCCTCGCATTTTAGGCAGCAGTAATTCTGCAAAGAGCTGCATATAAATCAGAGAGCCTGTGGAGAAAGGTGGGGTTTTTTTGCACTGGGGAGCCCGGAGAGGAGAATTTGAACTTGGAGCTCTCCAGAGTGATTAGAATATGAAACAGAAGCACGCTCTTGCCATCTACCAGCGAAACACAGAGGATGGTTCACCTGCAGGATGAAGCATTTTGTACGTTTTTAAATTAAAGAATCTCCCCAAATGTCCTTCAGACAGAGTGAGGTAGGACTGAGCATGCAGCTTAAACAAACAGCAGCTCATTCGAACAAAAGCTTGCTGGCAGAAAGGGAGCCTGTGGTGAGAGTCCCATAGATGGTCTTAACTCTGATCTCAGAGACCCCTGCATTCTTCTTGCCTGTCCATCTGGGCCCCAGACTCACACAGCCACCAGCTTTTCAGTGCATTAACAAGGCTCTTCCTGTTGAAGGGCATGTAGGTGTTGCGTTGGGTGTGAGAGTGTAACTTTCTGGTCAGTGGGTGGCACAGGTCACCTGTGTGCCAAGCCCCAGAGGAGGGGTGCTGTTACAGCACAGCAGCTGCTGCTGTTAGCTCTAAAGGGCCCTGGTTCAGTGTCCAGGGGAGAAATTAAAATAGTTATCATCACATGTGTGCTAGCCTGGAGGGGTGGTATGTGGTGAGGGTACCTGTGTGTGTGCATTGTTACATTTGCCTCTGATGCAGACATTGGCCGTGAGCAGTAGGGGGTCAGGTCCTGCATGGGAGTAGGAGCATGTACGCTTGTGTCAAGGCACACATGATTCTAGGTGGTATGTATTTGATTTTCAGCCATGTCTTTCTCACTCCCTCCCCGACTTCTGTTTCATTTTGTTCTTGCACAAAGTGAACATAAATAATACAGCAGGACAAGCTTAACTGCTGTGTTGAAGGCCCAAGTGTGTGTTCTCCCCCTTTTCCCCCCACATGCTGACATACCACGATGCAGACAAAAGGTGACATTTCTGAAGGCCAGAGTGATGCAGGGGCCCAGTCACGTGGGTGCTATTGAAAGGATCAGCCCAAGAGCACACGGAGCTGTTGCAGAATAGGCATTTAATCCGAATTACCTTTCAAGCATAGACAAGCCCTAAACTGGAGGTGCATTTGCTGGGGCTAGAGTGTGTGTGTTTGTGGGGGGGGGGATTAGGGGTGAGTGTGAAAAGGGTGGGGGGAGGGGGCTGAGGGTTTTTAGAGGAGAAGTGGGGAAATTTGAAGGGATTGGGGGAACACACAGACACATACTCTATCTCTGCTGCAGGGTGGGCAGGCACAGGCGGGATGGGGATCCTGTCCCTGTCAGCTGGAGCAGTCAGGTGTTGCCTGGGTACCTAGGGCACGCTGATATGATGACTCCCCACACCTGTGGCTTGCCCAGCTGTTAGCCACCCAGGTGCTGGTGTGGGTTATGCCTCACTACTGTTGGGGGCACTACCAGTGCCATGCCAGTGCCTGTTTGCTTGCAGCAGCCTGCCTTGCTGTTCCTCACACAGGAGGCCTCTGAGGAGCTGCCCTGTCTGGGGCACAGCCCATGCGCTGAAGGTTGCTGCCGTGACAGCCATGCTCCGTAGCCCTGCTCCTACTCTTTGTCTGGGCCAACAGCTCCCTGCAAACAATGCTGGAAGAAAGGACGCCACACGTCTCTCAAAGTCCAGCCTTCAAATTAGGGAACACGAGATCTACAGTTGCCAGGGCAACCTTAATTTGGCCCTGCATGCCTCTCCATTAGGATACAATCTGTAATTGCCCGTTCCTGGCGATATGTCCTGCAGGAGCTGGGCTCGCTTGGTGCCCAGGGAAGCAGACAGCTGCTCCAGATTTCTTTTGTAGCCTCAGCATGTCACGCACAGCCTCCACTGTATCTAACTGCAAACCTGGCACTGAATGTAGGATTGTTAACTACCTCCCAGCCTCTTCCATGATGCTTATGGTCTTGGCAGTATGTGATCTCCTCTGGTAGTAACAGGTTTATCTTTTCAGCCTCGCTGGAAGGGATGGCAGCTAAGGCATGGGGGAAGGGAAGAAAGTTGATGCTTGCTAAAGTTAGTATTTTATGTCAAGGCCTCTGTGATCAGGTGTCCGGCATGGGCCATTTGGGGCTCAATTCCCCAGAGCTCTTAGCGGCTTATTTGGCCAGGGCCTGGCAGCCCCTGAGTGATGGCATGGTGCAGAGGGTGGAGGGGGAAAGGAGCTTGTCTGTGTTACAGATGAAGGAATGGAGATGGCAAGGCAGAGTCCCTTGTCTGAGGTCCTGTCACAAGCCAGTGGGTGAGTCGGGTCGAGACCACAGGCTCTCTGCTTGGCCATCCAGATCCTGCCACCCATGGCACTGGGCACCTGTCCCTTCCCAGCAAGTTCATGAGTGGTTGGGCACTCTTGGCACTTCAGGAAATCAAAGTCAGGTCTGGACACCCTGGGAATGAGGTGTGCCTATGCTCTGACCCATTAGGGAAGTCTGTTTTAAGGGACTCGCCTAGCAACACCTCAGAACATGGTTTTGGAGTTGCGGGGAGGATCTGGCTTCAGAGGCGGCTGTTTTATGCTGGCCGTTGCTTGCTGAGAAGCAGTGGGCCTAGAGCTGGGCTTGTCCTGTACAGACCAGATCTTCCTTCCTGGTATAATTGTTGAGCAAGGGAAGGGGGGTGTGCAGGACTTGGAGGCTCAGGGCTCAATAGAAGCATTGAGGCATGAACTCCATGTCTCCTGGTCATAAGGAGGCATCTTCACTTAGATGAGGGGAGGGAGGGTGGGTGCTTGCTGACAGGGCCAGGAGGGCACTGTGTATGCTTTAGGATCAGAGAACGGGCAGGGCCTGTGGCACCAAGCCCTGAACAGGAAGTTCGCAAGTGAGCCTCCATTGGACATGGTGGAAGTTCATAACCAGTTTCCTAAGCCAAGCACATTTGGCTCCATTTGCACGGGACCAGCAGCGGCAGGCAACTCCCTGGCCCTGGGAGCCTCTGCTGCTAAGTTTGAGAGCCTAAGACCAAGCCACAGAGGCATTGTGGCTCTTCAGAAATAGCATCCGAAGAGTTTCCACCCTGGGCCCCACCTGCCTTGGAGCACAGCACCTCTCTATGACCATCCGCCCAGCCGGTGGGCCTTGCAGTCACCAGTACCCTTCTAGGGGACCTAGGGGTGCTGCTACAGATTGGGTGTGTGACACTGTGAGGGTGGTAAGGGGGTGCCAATGCCTTGCACTTTCAGCCTGGCTGGTGCTGCTGCTAAGGCTCAGAGGGGCTAGGCTGTGTCCTGCCACCACCTTCCCAATTGTGTGTGTGAGGGGTTGGGGCAAGACCCTGACCCTGGCTGTCTGGGATCAGTGGGATGCCTGCCTGGCCTGTAAATAGTAACTGCCTAGCATGACCCTAAGGGAGAAGAGGGCAGGGCAGGAGGGGGTGGGCCTGGGTCTGGGCTCTGCCCAAACAGATGTTGCAGCCTTCCCCATTCCCACAGAAGCCCCACATCACCCTTCTCCACTGACCTCAGCCAGGGGCCTACTGGTGATTTATTGCTAGCATGAGAAGGGGAAGGCTTTGAACTTCCAGGAGGGAGGGGGGAGAGCACTTCTTCCTGAGAGGAAGCTATCTTGTGGGGCCATGACTTCACTGCTGCCATCAAGGCTTTCCCCCCTCCCCAGAGAAAGGCAAAGCAGTCCAGGTCCTTTCACAGCTACCAGGCCCTGGGACCCCACCTCTGCCCCTCCAACACCCAAAGACCCCCTGGACTAATTGTAGAGGCTGCCTTGGGAAGAGTGTGGATCTCTACTTTGCCTCTCTGTACTGAACCCACACAGGATGAGGGCTGCATGCTAACAACTGGAGCATTTCTCTGGCTTGCTTTATGGCTGACTGCACTGCATGTGGGGCTGAGCCCAGACAGGTCTGTACATTCACACACCGGCCTGCCTGTTAGCATGTCAGGGCTTGGGCCTGACTGAACTGGGGGCCATAAGTGAACAGGATTGTTTGTTTACACAGCAAACAGATCCCTTGCCATTGCCAGTTCCTAGGAACATAGAGGCTCCGGCCCAGGGGCTGGTCAGGCACCAGGGCAGAGGCAGAATGGTGCTGCAGGGAGCAGGCTTGGGACACTAGCCCCATGTCTTCTCCTCCAGGGACAGATTGGTTCAGCTAATCTCTAAGGCAAGAGATCAGGTGTCCTTGAGGGACGTTTGCACGCTTGGGTGTTGTTGGCACCACCCTGCCTTGGGTGTTGCAGGGCTTTTGCACCCACTCACCTGCATCCTTCCTCAGGCTGTCCAGCTGAGGTCACCAGTGCCTCATTCAGTCTTTGTTCTGGGTAATTTACAGCTGAGCATTGCACTTTCTCAGGTGTGTGTAAAGGAACTGGATCCATTTCTGGCTTCCCCTCTCTGTGCCGAAGCCCCTATAGGGGGAAGGGCTGCAGATGGGCCTTGCAGAGGGCAGGCATTGCTTTTAGCTTAAAGGGCTTCTCCCAGTTTTCTTAGTGGCCCACTGGCCAGCAGGCTTCCTCCATATTGCTTTGAGCTGCACATTGCAGCCCTCTGGGCTCTGCTTTGCATTGCTTTTGGGGTTGGATTCCCTGCTAGGAGTCCAATGCTTAGGAAAGGTCTGTAAACAGAGGCGAGAAGGTGTCTGAGAAGGCACTGGAGGGCAAATGCCTCATTCTAGGATGTTTCTGAGCAGCCAGAGAACAATCCCAGCAGATTTCCTGTCTCCTGATGCAAGCCAGAGGCTGCCTGTTCCTGGGGAGATGCAGCCGAGGTGCAGGAAGTCCCTCCACAGGTCTGTCTTAGGCTGCCCTATACCTGAGAGTCCTCTCCCTTGCCTTCCCCTCAGGGTTTAGGGGCATTGCAGAAAGTAGATGAGATCCTTTCCTCAGACAGGATCCCTTCTGTATTGGCGTGTGTGCGTGCATGCGTGTGTGTGTGTGCATGAGGGGGGTTGCATTTCAACAAGGCTAGCTGTGAGTGCCTTCTGTAGAGTGCTTCAGAACCATTCTACAGGGAAAACCTTGGAAAAATGTCAGCTTTCTAACAATGATGTAGTGAATTGCTGGTCTCCTCTTTGTTATGTTCTCTCATGTTGCTGACATTAAACAGGCACCCAGAAATATGCATGTGGGCATGCACTGGTACAAGTAGCTGGCGCACACAGGCATCCTTAGGAACACATTGCACAGGCATGTGTGTACACATGGGTGTAGACTGATGCACATACCCATCCCTGAGAGGCAGCACGTTCCCATCTCGCCCTTGGAGTGGGTGGTTTTGCTGGCATCATGCCTCCTGTGTTCAGGTTAGACACTTTCAAGCTGCCCAAGCTTTCAGGGGCTGTCCAGGCCCTGAGGGAGCAGGGGCCTGAGGAACCGGCTCCTTTGTGAGCCCCTAAGCGAGGCATGTGCTCAGGAAAGCCAGCGTGGGAGGTGTTTACAGCTTCCACTTCCTGTTCACTTTCCTGCTGTGTTTCAAGGCTCTGGAGCTATTGTCATGCCATTCGTAGCACAGGAAGGAAGAAAAGGGTTGGGTTTAAGTGGCTGACACCAGGCACGTGGATTTGTTTGTGAATGGCCCAGGCCTGCTGCATTCCAGGGGTTCTGGCAAACATCCTCTAAATGCACCCGGTGCCTGGGGGGGGGAACAAAAACACTGGAACAAAAATGATGTGCAGTGCAGATCAGTGTGCATTGGGGTGGCTGTGCAGGGTAGGCGCAGCTGGAGGTGCAGTGTGGACTGCAAGGCCAAGCTGATTGTACTGTGTGTGCACAGCTGGAGATGCAGTGAGCACTGGGGTGGCTGGGTAGGGAGTTTGCAGCCTGATATGTAGTTCATATTGCAAGACTAGGCTGGTTGCAATGTACAGCAGGAAGTATCTTGTACACTGCAGGTCTAGAGTGGTTGCATGGGGCAACACAATGGTAACACCGTGGTGAAGGGGAGGATGTTACCTGTGACTGTTAGGTCTGGCACACATCTGTGCATTGAAGGGAGTCGCTGTCCTGGGATCTTCCTAAAAGGAGGGATGTAGTCAGTGGGAGGGACATACTGGGAAAGGTGTATAGGAGGTAGAAGGGGTGGTGGTGGGATCCTTATTCCCTGATGTTCATAACAGCATGGGGAAGAGGTAGGCCCTGCAGAGGAAGTAGCTGGGGACTGGTGTGGGGAGGACGGTACACGCAGGGAGCAAATGGGAGGTGTTTATAAACGACCATGGCTTGCTGCGCCTGGGCACTGCTAGGCCAGGTGGCACCTCACAGGTGCTGACATGATGCTGAATGCTTTGGAAGACAACAGAGGCAGGCGCTGTGACCTCATTGAACTCGGGCACCCATATCTCCCTGTGCAGGGCTTGGCAGCCAGGTCTCTGCCCAGGGGGAGCTGTGACCCCAGCAAGGCCTGGAGGGAGACGGGGGTTTGTGCCATGGACTTAGCTTCCCATCTCCAACCCTTGTTCAGGCAGGAGATACCCCAGACCCTGGCTGGGCTGTACATCCAAGCAGAGCCATGTCTGTGCTGTCTGTTCAGGAGCATGGCAGTTTTTGAGAAGAGCTGCAACAAGCTTCACCCCAAAAATGCTTGGCTGCCTCAGTGTCTGTGTTCAGTGCCTGAGCTGGCTGGAAAGGGGAGTTGTCTTGCTTGTAGCCCCCCCAGAGCCATGTACCCCTGGGCCTGTCACAAAGGACCTGTGTGCTCCAGGTGGCTAGCGCTGCTGTCCTCACCCCTCGGCCTCCCTCCTGCCCCTGCACCTCAGTGGCAGCTTGCAGTCATGAGACAGCCCAGCCTGACCCCGGCTGCATGCTGTATAAACCCAAGACAGACCACCCCTGCCCCAGAGAGCTTACAACCTAGGTATAAGACTGGAGGTAAGGATGGCTATGTGGAAGGAAACCATGAAACAGGATCAGTCAGCAGAATGGGCAGTAAATAGGCTCACTGCCCCCAGCATCAAACTATTGTTTTGCCAAGTAAGGTGTTTTGGGGGATTCAACTAAAGTGGCAGTGTGGGACTGTGAGGGGGGAGCTCCCCCTTGTAAAACCACAGGAGAAAGCAGGGGGGTGCTTGTTTGAAACCACACTGAGGGGTAGCAGAGGCTGGCACAGGTGCCGATTGGAGGCAGGAGACTGTCTTGGGAGCACAGGGCAGGGCCAAGCCATGAGAGACCCTCAGAACAAAGACATGCAGCTTGGGTGTGATGCCAGGGGAAGAGGGGGTGCAAAGCAACAGGCTAAAGAAAGAATATCCACAGGAGGCAGGCTGGCTCCACAGCTCCTGCGCCTTGGTGGGAGGTGAGCAGGGTAAGGTGGTGTCGGTCAGGGCCAGAGAGAAGAGTGTTGCAGGAGTTGTCTGCAAGGATGGGAGCCTGGCCAGAGCCCAGCCGTGCAGAGGGACAGGAACAGTGGGTCTTCAAGCTGTGATGCAGCAATGGTTGGTGAGGCTTAGGCACAGCCTGCATGTGAGGCCTGAGGGAGAGGACTGTAAAAGGGGGCACCCTGTATCTGGGCAGGGGGGCATTGCTGGCCATGCTGAGGGAGAAGGGAAGTAGCAGGATGAGTCTGGGTAGAAGGAGTCTTGCTGACGGCTAGACACCCATAAGGACCACGCAGGGAGGCAGGCCAGCAGTTCGTTTTGCACAGGAGGCAAGCCTGGAGCAGGGGGTAGGGCTGGGAGGTGCCCATGCACAGATGGTGCTTATGTTTGTGTGGGCGGCTGAGATTTCTGGGTGGCCAGCAGAGCCTTCCAGCAAAGCAGTTGCTGGGTGGGGAGGTGTCGGTGGGAGCCCTATGCTTCTCCTCCCAGGCCCCTTGCACGGCCTGGGGAGCAGGTCGACAGCTGATAATACCACTTAATTCCTGGGATGGGAGTTCATTCTCTGCAGATAGTTGGCAAAATATAGAGTGGGGCAGGCAGACGCAGCATGAGCAATCTAGCTAATCCATGGGAGCCTGCCACACTAGCCCCTGGGAGCCCCAGCCCTGGCATGGTAGGGGATGGCACCTGTATGGATACAGCTAGCCCTTCACAAGTGGGTGAGGGTGCCAGCATTGTGCGGGGCTGAGGGTGTTTCACTCTGTGCCTGGCGTGCAGCTGCTGGGGGCTGACACTTCTGTCAGCAACGAGCTGAAACTAATGAGAGTCTGCAGCGCCTTCTGCTGTCCCCATCCACTTGGCCCGTAGCCCAATTTCTGGGCATGGCGACTGGACCCTTCCTACTAACACCGGCCCCTTGCTGGGTGCCTGGGAATGCAGCCCAGGCTGCAAGGTGACCCTGGTGCAGGGGCTATGAAACCAGCCTGCCTCCTTCCTGGTCCAGCATCACTCACACCAGCCTCTGGTGGCTGTTTTGCCCATTTCCATGGTAACAGGCTTGTGGTGCCCACAAATGAACTGGTGCTCTGAGGTCATTCCCTATCTGTGGGTCCTTACTCCCTGGCAGCCACGCCAGCTGTTCCCCAAACCTCACCGGCAGGGGAAACAAAGCAATCCATCAGCTCCCTTGGGGCTGTCCCTGCTTTGCCCCTAAGGCAGCTTTCAGAGCTGTTCTCTTATTGCTTGTGCCCACCCAGCTCTACAGCCATGACAGGACTGGGTCCTGGTGCAGCAGGGCTTTTGGGGATAGCTCCACACTGATTAAATCTGCTTGGCCCTTTGCCCTTGGCTTCACTGGGGGGCATATTTCACCCCCAGGTGTGAGCTGCAGCCCCCTCTGCCAGGGCTCCATGTTTTCCTACAGTGTGGTGACTCATGAGGCTGCCTTGCTGCCAGGAAGTGGCTCTCGGGCATTTTAGCAGCCTCCTCAGCAAAGCCCATGATAGTGTTTGTCGATGTCAAGTGCTTGGCTCAGCCCCATCCATAGGCAGCTCACCACAACCTCCCTTCACAGAGCCTCATCCTATGCAGACCAAGAGGACTCTGGGGTGCTCTAACCATTCCTGGCTTCTCCCTCTTTGCAGGTGATTGTGCTAGAAGACTATGCAGACCCCTTTGATGCTACACAAGTGGCTGGTGGCCAGGCAGCACAGGAGAAGGTGGCAGAGAATGATGGCTACATGGAGCCCTATGAGGCGCAGAAGATGATGGCTGGTAAGGGCAGAGTCTTGAGCTGAGGTCACTGTGTTGCTTAGCTCTCCTGGCTCCCAGCTTTCCTGTGAGTGGAGAATCTGGCCCACCCTGTTTCACATAGGCTTCTGACAAATGCCAGGGATAGGTGGCAGGGGGAAGGAGGGCTTCTGGCTGTAGAGCTGCTGGGATTTTGCCAGAACTTGGCATTCCCATCAGTGGCACATGGTTGGCTAGCGTGGGGGAGCTGCCAGGCTCTAGGTCACCACTTGACGACCATGAGCATGACTTGCAGGCTTGCGTTGCTTGTCAAACTGGGTCAAATGACATCATTTTTGGACCATTGGGTCCACACAATGCAGCATTAATTCAATAGGAACATGCAGTCTCTTGGGCGGTACCCAGGGGATGAATAGCAGGGTCTGCCAATAGTTTCTCCAATAGCATGGAGAAGAGCACAACCATTGCTGTCTGGAAGCTGGCCCCAACCTTGCTTGCTCCCGGTCAGTAGCTATTGGATTTGGTGCTCTCAGGCCTGTCAGCGGAGTGGTGGGCTGCTCTGTAGTGTGTGCTTCTGCTTTGGGTGACAGTGCACAGGAAGTACCATGTAGCTTTGTGTATTTGGTATCTCCAAAGTGTGTGAGAGGCCCCTGAAGGGACCCACATGCCACATTTCTGCTCATTCCAGTCCCCCAGGCCTTGGCACTCTTCCATAGAAAGGGCTGTGGCTCTCTGGTCATGCCAGGCCAGGGTGTCTGCCATGGCAGGGTCAGTGGCACTCCCGTGTGCTGGTCCCAGGTAAGCCGGGTCTTTCAGAACTTGCCCCATTTGCTGTTGGCACTGGCATTTGAACCATAACCAGAGCTGTGAGCAGTGTTGGGGTTTCAGGGTTACTGTGTGCAATCTGTCTCTCTGCTCCCCTGCCTGGAAAAAGGAGAAAGGAACATTTTAACTCACCCAGAGTAGCCATGGGATGGCAGAGGGAACCTACGGGGCTTGTGGGTTGTGAGGAATCAGCCTTTTAGTTACTGGAGCTTGTTGCATCTTGCCCAGTGTCTGTGAGAGCAAAGGTAGGGGCCCAGCTGGTTTGAAGGGAGGGACAGATGGAGGGCCTTCCAGCCTGTTATGAACAGCCAGTGGATGGGCCTCAAGCTGCTGAGAAAATGATGGTCTGGGAGGCTGCCTTGCTGTTTGTATTTCACAAGCAGGGCACAGGGGGAGGCTAACATGAATGTGTCTCCAAACGGGCTGTGCTTTCAGTGGCGCACTGCATGCACACGACTTTGGGTCAGCTGGGGTCCTCGTTTCTACTCTGCAGCCATGTGGTTTTCCTGGAAGCAAATGGCTTGGGAAGGTTTGAGCAGCTTTTGCGGGAGGACAGCTGTTTCCTTGCTGAGGCTGGGGAGCTTCAGAGAGTTTGTCAGTACTGAATCTGGACTGGGGAGTCTGTGCTTGGCGAAGTCTCTGGCATCTATTTGACTCCAGAGAAGTTTTTGAGTCAAGATTTCCTGTTTCCAAAACCACCAGGGCTGGGTTTTCAGTGAGTAAGAAGACTCTTCAGCCACAGCAGCTGGCTCGTCACATCGTAGGGACTGTGGTTCTTCAAAGCGTTTTGTCCCCACCCCCAGAGGGGCCCAGAAACATGTGGGGACCCAGTTCATCTCCTGAGTGGGAGCCACGCAGGTCAGGATGCGAGAAAGTCCAGCACATTCAGCAGTTGAGCTGTGCGGCATCCATCCAAGGCTGAGGGTCACACAGAAAGCTCAGCTCCTGTGTTGCTTCCCTTCCTGTTTGTATGGTGGGTCTTATGAGGATGCTGCAGGAAAATTAAGTGGGAATAGAGCTGTCCTGCCTTCCCAGCCAGCTGATGCCAAGCAGGCCTTGCTCTGCTCAGAACAGCTTGGAGCCCCACCAAAGACCTGTTCCCTACAGGTCCCAGCTTTCTGGGCTGCAGCTGTGGCTGTGGGAGGAGTTTGTAGGCAAACCTGTACCAGCCTTATTCCAGCTAGCTTGGGAGCTAAGTGCTGCAAAGACAAGGACAGTGGGGTTCAGTGCCAGACCAGCTACCGAACTGTAGCCTGGCAGGGCCCATGTTGTATGGTGTGTGCTGAGGCCTGTTCCTGTGCCTTGCCCTTTCCTGCACATTGCTGTCTTTGGGCGTTTGCCCTGTTCTCTCCTTCATCCTCTGCCTGCAGCTGCTCAGGCCAGTCCCTCTTCTCTGCTCACTCCCTTACCTTGTTGGGGTTGTTTTTGCTCCTCTGAGGTCTGCGGTATTGGTATTGCCCTCTCTGCAGGGTGCCCCACCACCATGACAAGCATTTCAGAGGTGGCCGCCATGGCAATGCAGATGAAACGTCTCCATTCAGCCTCTTTCTCTGTTTAGAGATTTCTTTCCTTTAACTTTTGCTCCAATCAGACTTGACAAGCAGCGCCGATTTCTTCCATTCTCCCCTGCTCCCAGATTGGCAGGTGGGCCATTGCGAGGAGGGGAGGTGGCGGTGCAGGGTGTGCGGTACAGGGAGTCCAGCAAGGAGAGGGGTAGCACAGAAGCAGCATGCCATTTTGGGGTAGGTATTATGTTTCCAATGGAAGCACCCTTTGGGTTTTTGTGTTCAGGAAGGGGGTTGTGTGGTGGAAGCTAAAACCAGGCAGGGCAAGGGAAGGTCCATGGGTCAGTCCCACTCAGCAGTCTCCCTAGCTGTGGAGGTGTCCTCTGAAGCATGTCCCTGAGAGCTGAAGAGACAATCCTGCTCTGGGGGTGATGGGGGCTCAGTGGGCATATCTACTACACTGCTGCTGACTGAAAGGGATGGAGCCATATATTGGGGGCTCCCAAGTAGAAAGGGAGCATGGGGCTGCCCCTGGTGATCAGATGACAGGCTTTGGTGTAGGGGGCTTTGGAGTCAGTCTGCTGAGGGTGGGGGAAGCTTGAGGAGGGAGGAGGTGGTGTCTGAAGCAGTGGCCTCCAAACTGTGGACTTGGTGCTGAGGGGACAGGGAGCTGCAGCCTGGCAGTGGAACCTGCCAGTTGAGGACCCCTCAGGAGCAGGGGTGGTCAGGGGCTCTAATCAGGTCTGCAGCTGGGTGCAGATCAGGGCTGTTCGCGTCCCCACCTCTGCCCAGCCTAGAGCCAGGCTACCCAGCATAACCCCAGCTCAGCTGTGGCCCCTCAAGCAGTCACCTTGCCCAGCTCCTAACAAGAAATGCGTGCAGCACAAGACCCTGTTGCCATCGCCTGTGTTTCATATCTCTGCTGCGGCTGCATTCCCAGAACCAAACCTGGTGCAGGGGCCCTGACAGGCACAACCAGTGGATCTAGCCTGCACTAAGCTCTAGGCTCAAGCTTTCTCCTGGGGACCTTAGAGGCAAGGCCAGAGGACATCAGCTGCCTCCATGAGCAGTGAGCTGGCTAGGCCCTGACAGAGCTGTGGGCCCCAGAAAGCATGAGATGGGGAAGTGGGAGGCTCTTTGTCTCGTGCAGCACGGACAGGAGTCAGTGCCACTGTTTGGATGTGCAGCTCCCAGCATGGTGCGCAAACTGGGCTTTGCTTGCCTCCAGCTCTGTCTGTGCCCTCTTTGGGCTCCCTAGAGGAGTTTTCCCCTTGGGACAGTGTGAGGAGTTCTCTCCAGCTTCTGTTCTCTTCTGGCAGCACCGCTGCCCAGGCCTGAGGCCCCACAGTCACCCATAAGACTGGCTGGATCCAACTTGGCCTTATGCCATGCCTGAGAGGATGAACCAGGTGGCCCCTGTGGAATCTGCTGTCACATGGGGCTTTGGAGGAGTGGAGTATGTGCTTGTCTATATAAACATGTCAGTACAGATGTGAAGGGTGTGTGTGCATGCGCATGCAGCTGTGTCATTGATGCACGTGGGGGTGCACCTGCTGGATATCACCTGTACTTCCAGGGGGAGATGCTGTTGCTATTCACAGCTGTGCCCTGCCCCAGTGGCACCTGCATTCCCATCACAGCCACACTGCTCTCTTACCTGCCTACCACTCCTCTTGGGATCCTGGCATTCATGTTGAATGGTGGTGGTGAATCCCTCCAGGGCCATTCAGCCCTCCTTGGTGGAGCTTTTGAGGTGTGGGGCTGGGCGGAGGAGTCTGAGCCAGGTAGCCAGTTTGGCACTGGAGCACCTGGCTGTGCCTTTGGGCGGTCACTTAGAGGGCTCAGCCTGGCACTAAGTCAGATGTGCCTACAGTGTGTCTAGGCTCTTCTCCTGGGGAAATGCTCAGCAGTGTGCCACCCTACTGACCACGGCAGCAGCAGTGTTCAGGAGCAGCCACTGGGGAGTGCTCTAGCTGACATGGTTCAGCCAAGTCACTCCCTACCCACACCCACATACCACCCTTGCCCTCCCCGACTTCTGCAGTGCAGCTCAGTGCTGTCTGGCCCTTTAGCCAGCCCCCAGCAGCTCTGTTCCCCGAGTGCAGGACATCCAAGTCACCCCTGCTGCTCTGTGGGCACGTCTGAGGGGCTGGATGGTTCCTGGGGTCTGGTAGCCTCCTGCCCACTCTAGTGCTTCCTCTGGCCAGCCCAGCCAGCTCTGCTCCCTGTGGTCAGGAAGGCTGGGGGTCAGGGCTCTGGGGGGTAGGCAGGTAGGCTGGGCAGGATTTATAGCTCCCACAGCCTCAGAGGCCCGCATCCGCAATTGATGCTGGCTCACTAACGCTGCTATCATGAGGCGTGTGCAGGGGGGCAGCCACTGCTCCCTGCCAGCAGCAAGCTGGTGATCGGGAAGGGCTGGCAGCCTGGAGCAGCACTGAGAACAAAGCCGTGCTTGTGCTGTGCTTCAGTCTGGCTGAGCGCCCAGCTGGGCCTGGCCGCTGACTCACTGGCACTTGCTAGCAAGGCTGGGCGTTCCTGAGAGGATAGGCAACTCATTCCTAAGACTCTGGGCCTTTTCTGGGACATGCCCTGAGATCCTTGTCATCTGTGGCAGGGTCTGAGGGGAGCCATGGTTCCTCCCGATCTGAAACAGAGAAGCCTCCAGAGATGCTGGGTATGAGGATGCCATGACCTGTTGGGGGCCAGATGTGGGGATCCCCAGCCCCTGGAATCAGGAGAGACAATGTCTGGGAGACTTCGGTGAGTCCTAGGAAGTTTGGGCCTACCCCCAAGTCCAGAGCTGATAACATGCTGTTGTCCTAGAAGGCTCCAGGGCTCCATCTTGTTTAGCATATGTCTCTGATCCCCCTGAGCAAGGGCCATCCCACACGCTGCCTGGGCTTCCTACCCTGCTGCAGTGGGGTCCTGGGCCCGCTATTTTGGGGAGGGGGAGCTCAGGAACAGGCTTATGGCATTATTCTTTTCCCCCTCTTGGCAGAGATCCGCCAGAAGGGCTCCAAGGAGGCCCCCGCCCGGCCGCTGCATCTGTATGACACACCCTATGAGCCAGTGCCCAATGGGCCAGAGGTGGACAGTGAGCGTTCGGCCTGCCCACGGCCCAGGGAGTCCCGCCTGCCCCAGGATGATGAGCGCCCACCCGAGGAGTATGACCAGCCCTGGGAGTGGAAGAAGGAGCGCATCTCCAAGGCCTTTGCAGGTGAGCGTGGTGGGCCAGGTCCCCTGATGCAGGGAGGGCACCACTGCTTTGGCTGGGCCAGGCCCAACAGCCTCAGATGGCATCAGCCTGCAGTGTTTTGTGCTCCTAAAATGCTCTCCCCTGGGCTTCTCCAGTAATCCCTCCTGTGCAGGACTGCTGTGAGTGAGGACAGCCAGCCTCCTGCACACCAACTTTGGAGCTGCTCCTCATAGGCACCCAGGCACACATCACTATTGGCTGCCTAGACACATTCCTTGGCATCTCGGGGGCCCGGTTGGTGCCGGTGGCACCCAGCAGTTTGGCTGGCTAGGGTTAGGGGTACTACAATGGCTATGTTATGGGGGCAGTGCGGGTACCCTGAGGGTGCAGGGGAGTGCTAGAACAGGCGGGGTAGTGTGTAACAGGAGTGGTGCTAGGGCATCAGCTGTTTGTGGCACTTGTACAGCAGCCCAGGACCCCAGCCCTAGCAAGGAAACCTGCCAGCTGCTATAGAAGTTGCCCTTCAGCCCTTAGATCTGTGGTTGGAGTGGTGAGGGGACAGACTCCTACCTGCTTTGACTGAAGACCCTGGGAGCGAGCTGCAGGCTCTGAACTAAGCAGGCCACACAGGTCCCCTGCTCGGGTTGCCATGTTTTCTGCTTTGCTGCTCTGGGTTACTGCACCGGGACAAAAGTCCTGCAGTTCCCCTGCGGGAACCCCCAGCCCAGTGTGGCCTGCGGGGAGGCCCCTGCTGCCCTCAGCTGGGTGGTGGGAGTCCCCAACCAATTTATCTCCCTGCAGTGGGATCGATGGCTCTGGCATACATTAATGGGGAAATCCATGTTGTGCATTAGCGCCCATTCCCCCTGCAGAGTTTGCTAATTGCCACACTCTTATCTGCAGTGCAGCTTAATGGCTGGAGCTTGGCCAAGCCAGGCTATGTGTATGTGGGGGGAGGAGGGGGATGGCCTCAGGACTCCGGTCCCCATCCCACCCTCCCAACGGTATTGTAGGGTTCAGATGCTTGGCCATGCTGGGCTGTGTGTGTGATGTGTGTGCTGAGCCCCAGCAGAGTGAGAGTGGAGAGCTGTGCCCTAGGATGATGAGTGGGGCAGTGTCCCAGTGGGAAGGTAGCACTGAGCTGGACAGAGGCCAGGGCCCCAGGCAGAGGAGCCTGGAAGCAGCATGAACAAGCACCAGCCATCTGGGATCAGGGTTGTTGAGACTCAGAGCCCTGGAAAAGTCCAAGGGGTTTGACTTTGAGGAGCTGGAGAACCCTGGACAGGCAGGGGACAGGATACCTTGGTCCTGGACTGGGAGATAGCAGGGCACGGAGCACCCTCTCACAACTGGTGCTTACAGCTGAGCTGGCTCTTGGGTGGGGTAGCCAGAGGTGAGAGCCAGGTGAGCCAGGAACATACCATGAGGGACCAGCCCAGCCTGGTGGTCCCTCTTACTCCCCTCAGGATCCCATTGTGCCTGGCATTATGCAGGACAAGTGGATCCTGCTAGGCATGCACTGTGGCTGCCTCACAGGTCCAGGGCTGCTCAGCTAGTGGGTTCCAGCATGTGGATGGGTGTGCAACCCTGCCCAGCTCAGCCCTAGGACTGCCAGCCTGCATAGGTGGAACTGGAGGCAGCATGTGGGTGCCCGGGTCACCATACTGTGTGTAGCTGGGCATGTGGGGGCTCAGCCCTCTCTCTCCCTACGTGGCTTTGCTGCCAATCTCTGCAGGACCAGCAGTGCTGTGGCCTCTCTGAACCCATCCATCTCTCTCTCTCTGCTGCCTCCATCCAGTTGAGATCAAAGTGATCAAAGACCTGCCATGGCCACCCCCTGTGGGACAGTTGGATGGCGGTGCCAGCCCCCCTGAAGGTGAGGCCGGCCCCCTAACTCCTGCACAGCATGGCCCATCCCAGCAGAGTCATGAGGACACCAACGGTGAGTGTTATGCTACTGGGCAGAGGCCCTGCTTCACCATAGGCCGTATCAGCCTCATGCTTGATGGGGCATCAGGCAGCCTCTGCCTGGAACAGGAGCTTTTAGGGCTGCAGTGACAGGCCCACAAATGGGTCTTAGCAGCTGCTTTTCCAGCTCCCAGCATGGAACTGGGACATGGCCCTAATGCATGGTGAGGTGGGGTGGTAGTGCCTGCCAGCTCCTGGGCACAGGTGGCAAGAGACAACAGGAGGGGAGGATGCAGTATTGGGTAGGGTGTAGGAAAAGACTTGGTGTGCAGAAGGCTCAGCACCTGGCATTGGAGGGTCAGTCACACGGGTGCCAGCACAAGTGAGGACACTACCTTCTCAGCTGGGTTATGCATGCCCCTGCCTGGCCCCCCACCTTTGACAGCAGGGCAAGGAGTGCCAGGGGACATGATCTTTGGCCTGGGCATGGGGTGGTGACACTGGATGAGGCACTGGTGGCCTGGGGAGAGGCAGCCCCAGTGGGTGGGTGGTGTGCACATATGAGCTGCAGGGGCTTGCCAGGAGAGGCTGGACATGCCTGAGTGGCAGCCTGGTACACATGGGAACCTGAGCAGTTCCCAGCTTGAGTGCCTACTGCTGTGCCAGGCATACCTGCTAAGGCAGGAGAGGGCCAGGGGCACTAGGACTCTAGGACCCAGAAATGGCCTTGCCACTGTTCAGATGACCACTGCTACACTGCTCTGACATCTGGTGTGCCCCAGTGCCCCCATTTGTGCCGTGTGCGCCCAAGCCTATTCTTAGCAGCACCAGTCCATGCTGCGTCATGAGCTGGTGGGCTGGCAATGCCCAAGAGCCCAGCAGCATGACCCTCCTACCACTCAAACCCAGCCAGCTCTCTTGGCCTGTTGTAATCTCCCAGAATCCTCTGCTCTGGGAGCTTTGCTGGGCACTGGGTGGGAGGTCCCCAAAGAACTTTGCAGGAGATGTGGGTTAGGACAGCACAGATGTGACCATGGGGCTGTGCTGGTGCCGAGTTATCCTGGCTCGGCCCTGTCTGGCTGGGCAGTGCGGATAGGCAGCACATCTCCAGTACCCCCTGAGAGGATAATTCCTGTGGGTCAACTTCTGTGGCCAGCAGTAGGGGAGGGGTTGGGGGTCTTCTGGTGCTGCCATCTAAGCTGTGTTGGGCAAGGGGGCTGTGGAGGGGATGGGCTTCATTGGCCTGGGCACTGCTGTGCTCCCCAGTGCTGTGAAGGACTGTGGGGATTGGCATGTCAGGGCGGCACAAAGGAGAGTCTCATCAGGGCTGTGTGATCGATAAGTAATTTGTGCAGGGGCCTGTGCTGCAGGGGAACGATAATGAACTCTCCGGAGGAGCGCAAAACAATATTATTAATGCTGAAATCATCCTGAGAGGAAATAACAGTGAATAAGAGCCAGGTCCCTGGGGCACCTCTCTGCTCACTCCCTGCCTCTCTCACATGCCTGCAGGGTTGTTCACAGCACAGGCAGGAAGCTGTCCCTGGGGCCACCCTGGCTCTGCAAGGCTCTCCAAGCACTTGGGGGTAGAGGAGGCAGAGGGGAAGCTGATGGGTAGTGGGAACAAGGGTCCCAGTCTGTGATCATGTTTAAGGTTAGGCTTGAAAGGCAGGGCTGGGATGTGTGGGCCTTGATCACAGAGGTCCCATGAGCATGGTGTCCTGGCTGTGGGGCAGGAGGTGCTGTGTTCTCCAGGACATTACATGAAGCCTTATAAGCCATGTCCTCTAGCAGGGGTGCCTTGTTTTGGTACAAACTGGCACTTGGCCCCACCTACCTCTCTCCAAATGTGCCAGCCTGGGGTTGATGGCATGGATTTCATAGACATTAGGACTGGAAGGGACCTCGTAAGATCATCGGGTCCAGCCCCCTGCCCAAGCTAAGATCAAAGGATCCCAGCAAGATAAACATCCAGGCCAGTCAGTCTCACCTCCATCCTTGGCAAAGTCTTTGAAAAAATTATCAAGGCTCACATTTGTGTGAGCCCGGCAGGACAAATTATGCTGAGGGGAAATCAGCACGGGTTCGTGGCAGGCAGATCGTGCCTGACCAATCTAGTTTCTTTTTATGACCAGGTTACGAAACGCCTGGACACAGGAGGAGGGGTGGATGTCGTATACTTAGACTTCAGGAAGGCCTTCGATACGGTATCCCACCCCATACTGGTGAACAAGTTAAGAGGCTGTGACTTGGATGACTACACAGTCCGGTGGGTGGCGAATTGGCTGGAGGGTCGCACCCAGAGAGTCGTGGTGGATGGGTCGGTTTCGACCTGGAAGGGTGTGGGCGGTGGGCTCCCGCAGGGTTCGGTCCTTGGACCGATACTCTTTAATGTCTTCATCAGTGACTTGGACGAGGGAGTGAAATGTACTCTGTCCGAGGTTGCAGATGACACAAAGCTATGGGGAGATGTGGACACGCCAGAGGGCAGGGAACAGCTGCAAGCAGATCTGGAAAGGTTGGACAAGTGGGCAGAAAACAACAGAATGCAGTTCAACAAGGAGAAATGCAAAGTGCTGCACCTAGGGAGGAAAAATGTCCAGCACACCTACAGCCTGCTGGGCTGGCACGGCACACCTATGACCTGCTGGGTGGCACAGAAGTGGAAAGGGATCTTGGAATCCTAGTGGACTCCAAGATGAACATGAGTCGGCTGTGTGACGAAGCCATCAAAAAAGCCAATGGCACTTTATCGTGCATCAGCAGATGCATGACGAATAGGTCCAAGGAGGTGATACTTCCCCTCTATCGGGTGCTGGTCAGACCGCAGTTGGAGTACTGCGTGCAATTCTGGGCGCCGCAATTCAAGAGGGATGCGGATAACCTGGAGAGGGTCCAGAGAAGGACCACTCGTGTGGTTAAGGGCCTACAGACCAAGCCCTACGAGGAGAGACTAGAGAAACTGGATCTTTTCAGCCTCCGCAAGAGAAGGTTGAGAGGCGACCTTGTGGCTGCCTATAAGTTCATCACGGGGGCACAGAAGGGAATTGGTGAGTATTTATTCACCAAGGCGCCCCCGGGGGTTACAAGAAATAATGGCCACAAGCTAGCAGAGAGCAGATTTAGACTGGACATTAGGAAGAACTTCTTCACAGTTCGAGTGGCCAGGGTCTGGAACGGGCTCCCAAGGGAGGTGGTGCTCTCCCCTACCCTGGAGGTCTTCAAGAGGAGGTTAGATAACCATCTAGCTGGGGTCATCTAGACCCAGCACTCTTTCCTGCTTATGCAGGGGGTCGGACTCGATGATCTATTGAGGTCACTTCCGACCCTAACATCTATGAATCTATGTGCTTGCACCACCTCTGGAGGGGAGTCTGTTCCAGGCCTTGTGGGCTTGGACAATAAAGAAGTTTTTCCTCATGTCCAGCCTAAAATGGTCTTGCAGGAGTTTGTGACTGTTGGACCTTGTCATCCTCTGGGGTGCTCTGGTGAACAGGAGTTCCCCCAGATCCTGATGCACACCCCTTATGTACTTAAAGGCTGCCACCAAGTCACCCCTGAGCCTGCACTTCTGCAGGCTGAGGAGTCTCATAGCTCGCAGCCTCTCTTCATAAGGCCTGTTCTTTTGCCCTCTGATCATGTGTGTGGCTCTCCTCTGACTCTTTCAAGCTTTTCCACATACTTCCTAAATTGTGGAGCCCAGAACTGGATGCCAGACTTACTTGTCTGTCTGCATTGCCACAGTACCTAGGACCTGGTCGTGCTTGGTGTTGTATAGACAGAAGAGGAGAGGGGCTTCCCTCCCCAAACAGTTGCAGTCTTGAGTGTACAGCAGGTGTTGGCATCTTCTCCAGCTCACAGAGTACAAGACAAGCAGAGAGCATTAGAGCATTGAGTCCAATCATAGCATAACACGGGCCATTATGTTCCACCCACTTACCTGGGGTTGAGCCCACAAAGTAGTGCTGGGTTTGGCTAAGGTATCTTCCAGGAATGCATCAGTCTGCGTGTGCAGGCTTCAGGAGATGAGCATTCAACCCAGCCCTCGGGAACTTGTTTCAACAGTTAATCACCCTCTTGATAACAACTGAGGCTCTTCTCTTTTGGATCTGTCTAGCTTTAGCTCCCAGCCATTGATTCCTCGCTCCCCTTTCCTGGCCAGGTTAAAGAGCCCTTTGGCACCTGCCGTTTCCTCCCCTGAGAGACTTTCATACCCTACAATTAGGTCACCTCCCTACTTTGTTAGTGACAAGCTTGACAGGCTGGGTTTTGCTGGTCTCTTGCTGTGAGGCATCTCCTCAGCCCTTGAATCATTTCTGTGGCTCTTCTCTGTACCTCCTCCAATTTTTCCAAATCCTCTTCTAAAATGCAGAGCCCAGAGCTGGACTCAGAGGCACTGCATTGGGCTCCCTAGCACTGTATCTGGAGTTAAAATTACTTCCCTGCCCCCATTCATCACTGCTCTGTGAATTCCTCCATAGGTAGTGTTCATCTTTTCTGCCACTAGAGCAGGATGCACTGCTGTCCTTTGTGACCCTAAATCCTCAGTGTACTGTGTCCCAGGAAGCAGTCCCATTTAGTTGGTGTGGCCTGTGGTCCTAATTCCAAGGTGTAAAGTTTTGGTAGTATTTAAAGTATTGAGTTAGAATGGGCCCTAGTCACTATACTCTCCCAGTCAGTGCACCAAACTGTTTGTCCTTGTTATTTACTGCTCTGCTGAGCAATCTGTCATCTTTAGATTTTATTGGTCAACAGTATTCCAAGACTTATTAAAAGTTAGCATTGACAAATGAAAGTTCTCCTTCGCCAGCTCTTTTAGGACTCACCAGAGTGCCCCAAGGAATGACAAGATCTAACGGTCACAAACTCCACCACAACCGATTCAGGCTGGACATAAGGAAGAACTTCTTTACTGTCCTAAGGTTTGGAATAGACTGCCGCCAGAGATGATTCAAGCACCCACTTCGAACACCTTCAAGACGCGCTTGGATGTTTATCTTGCTGGGATCCTATGATTCCTGCTGACTTCCTGCCCCTGGAGCAGGGGGCTGGACTCGATGGTCCTCCAGGGTCCCTTCTAGCCCAAATGTCTATGAAATCTTGGGTGCCAAGTTATCCATCCTTGGGGATTTCAAAAAGAGGTTTATCCCAGTAGAATTTTTTTTAACATCCTCCTTGGATACTAACAGACTGGAAAGTAGTTTGCCATCCTTATGTGGTATGAGCACATTGTCCTGCTTCTTTCCTATTACAACCCAAGAATGTTTACTGCCATTTTTTCTGTGTCTTTATTACCAACTTCATCACCTCCATGTAGAATTGGACATTTGCCGTTGTTAGGATTTAAGATACCCTAAAGATTCCTTGGTATTGTCCTTAGCCCTGGCAGACATGGATTTTTTTCTTCCCCCAATGTCTTCAGCTCTCCTGACCAATTATTGCACTTCATAACTTCTAATTTCTATTGATTTCCCCCTCTCTCATCTGTGATATATTGCTTTGGGTGCAGACAGGTAGATGAGGGAGCTGTAGGAAGGGATGAGAAGGTATTGCTGGAGCGAAAGGCAGTGGTCTCAGTGCACCAGCTCTCAGGCTATTTATAAACTTCACAGCAAGGGAGAGTTTTAAGGAGGAAATCAAAGGAGAGCAAGGAAGTGGCTTTGCAAGTGTTTTGGGGGTGCTTCCCTTGAGAGTGAGCAGCAGCACAGCAGAGGCACAAAGAAAAGCATGGGCAATAGGGGCCAATCGTAGGGGGGAGCCAGTGTCTTGGGAATGCAGGGGAGAGGATAAGGCGGTGGAGGACCTGGAGAGAGAAGATGAGCTTGGCTGTGATGTAGCAGAGAAGAGGCTCAGGGCAGTGCAGTGGGCAAGGGAAATGATTTTTGCAGCAATGCTCTGGGCAGATGAATAGAAGTTATCTGTCAATGCCAGAGAAAAGAATGATCCAACTGCAGGCAGGAGATGGAGATGGAGACAGAGAGCAGTAAAGACCTTTCACTTAGAGTTCCAGAGCTGTGAGTTCAAGCCCTGCTCCAGACTTATGTTGAAGGCTGCCCTCAGCTAACCCAGCTGCACATGAGCATCTGGGGAATTAAAGGCAGCCAGATGTAATGCCAAGCATGTTGCTGCCATCTATGCCACAGACTATGGAAACTGGTGGGCTTGAGCTACAATAGCCTGAGAAGGTGTCACACTTGGCTGAGCAGTAGCACAACTAGGGGTGGGTGAGTGGGGCACCAGCATTGAGTACCAGAAGGGCAGCCCCCAGGGAGCACATGCCAAGGCAGCAGCTGCCTGTGTGTGGGGAGGGTTAGACTTTCCAATGGTCAGCACTCCCTACCCTCTTCCCCCATCTCGCCCTCCAGGGTCTCTGCCCAGAACACCAAAATTCCTAGATCAGCCTTTGTGGCTGGGCCTGTGACTTTTTCTGACTCCTGGAGGGACTGTGGATGGCAGCCGACCGCATTAAGGCATGGATGTCATGGCCAAGGGAAACACAAAGATGGAGCTGGGGCATATCACTTTCTCATCACAGGTTAATAACCAGTTCGCATCATGTGGACTTGGGTACAGCAGGCAGGAGTGGGACAATGACCAGAGGGAGAGGTGGAGGTGTGTGCAGGTGGAAGGGAGTGTGCTGTGACGTGTGTAGTCTACAGCAGTGGTTCCCAACCTTTTCTATACTGTGGACTGGTGGGAGTGGGACAGGGCACAAGGAGCCAGCTGCCTCCCTCCCAGGGCTGCCCCACCACCCAGCTTTAACCCCACACAAGACTGCTGATGGCAGAAGCCACTCACCCAGGCAGATAGACGGGGGTCCGAGTTGCCACGACCCAGCAGCCAACCCTTCATGGCTTGGTACTGGGCCACAGCCTGTTGGTTGGGAACCTCTACTCTACAGCCCAGAAGGACCTGTGAGGGTTGTGAAGTAGAGTTTCAGCCTGGAAGTGACTAGGAATATGATATGAAGGGTGTGAAATGTGGATGGGGCGGCGGGGGTGTGATGGGGGGGGAGGTATGTGGCATGGGGGCACAGCCTAGATGGAGTGGTGGGGGTGTGACACGAGGGGCTGCAGCAGCAAGGGACTGTGAAGGGGGAGAGTATCCATGGGGGAGCTGACAGGTGAGTACTGGCAGGAGGGAGCTGTTCATGAGGGAATGAGCTGTGGGAATGAGTGAAACCTCAAAGGAACTCTGCTGAGGGCTGCGTGTGGTGGGGATGGAGGGAACGGTGGGGTATGTGCCGGGGCCAAGTGTGGGGGTGGCAAGATCTGGGGGTGGGGGGAGCTGTCAGGAGAGCGCATCCCAAGCAGGAAGCCAGTGCCCGTTCCAGGATGGGACAGGGCTACAGTGCCTGTGGCAGCCGCTCTCACAGCACTGTGACGGCTGCTGATCTCTGCGGTGCCTTGCAGACGCCATGCCTGGTTTGTGGTGTGGAGCAGCGCCAGCCCACAGTCAGCGCTGGGTCCTCCTGCACTCTGGCTTGGCTGTGTAGAGCTCAGCAAAGTCTTGTCTGCATGGGGATGCTCACAGACTGCAAGCCAAACCAGCTGAGGCTGTGAGGCTTGAGCCCAGTACCCTACAGTTGGTTGCCTGCTGGGGCCTCTGGCTGGGATGAGCCCTTGCCCTGGGGCCAAGTAGGAGCTGCCTCGCTGCCAGCCCCACCCAGAGGCTCCAGTTGCCTTCATATGAGGTTGTGGCTGTTTCCCAGCTCCTCAGATGTAGGCACAACCCTATACAGGTGGCTCATGCCAAGGCTGGGGCAGGGGTAGAGGATCTGGGATGAACCAGTTGGGTTGAAGCATCACCACTGGTCCTAGGGTAAGATAAGCATAACCCCAGATCTACAGGATCAGCCACATGGCTCTCTCGTGGGCACCTGGGCTAGGGTGTCAGAGCCCAGCCTGGCTGGTATCCAGGGCCCTGATGGTGCTTTCTCTAGGAGAGAATTGTCCTGAACACTCCAGGAAGCTGGTTTTGTAGAAAGCCTGATGCTGTGTGGGCCTCACCAGAGGGCATTGAGGGCTCAGTTCAGTGGGTGGATTCCCCCAGGGGCTGCCTGTGACCCAGTATCCTGTGGGACTGAGTGACCCCTTCCCTGCCAGGAAGATGTTGCATGTTGGTGATACCCTGCATGTGACTGCCATGCAGGGCATGGGCCTGGTCCAAAACAGGCAGCCATGCACCAACCCAAAGACCCCCCTTCTCCTGCAGTGCACCCCCCATCCCACCCCCTGGAGCTTCCTGTCTTCATGTGACCACCCTTACCCCTTCTCTCACATCTGAGGAGAAGGGGCTGGTTGGCCAAGGTTGGGGACAAAGTGAGTTTCAGGCTCATGGACCCTCTCAGAGCCCCCTGCCAGGCCAGCTCACCTTTGATCTCTGCCTCTGCTGGAGGTAATGGCTCTCTGGTCTCTTGGTTAGAGTGGCTCTAGGATTATGACCTCCATATGGGCCTCAGTAACCACCACTGGCTGTTGTGTGGCATCCTGGGCCTCTACAAGCCTGGCACAGGGCATCTGCCTGTAGGGCATCAGCAGGTGTTCCTGGGAGCTGAAGCCACCTGGACCAAAGGTGTGTGGCTCCTATGTGTTTGTAGATGAAACCATGGTAACTTAGCCTGTGGTAGGTAGTTGGGGGGGACCCCAGGGCAAAATCCTGGAGGAGAGTACCCAGATACCCCAAGTCAGTCCCCTCACCCCTTCCCCACAGATGCCTGGGCTTGCAGGCACTGGGAGGCTCATTCATTCATTCAGTGGACAGTGAGTGTGGCTCAGGGTCTCACGAGGTGGCAGGCTCAGCTCACTGGTCCTCCCTGCCCCCTTGCAGGGATGCGGGCAGTGGTGCACCATTGGGATATTGGGCACCATCCACCATTGGGGCATCGGGCACTCTGCCACCTTTTGACACTGTGTCTGTCTTGTAGGACAGTGTGAGGGGCCAGGCCGCAGCCGCACATCACCCTGCAGGGAGGAGAAGGCCAGGGCCTCCCACCGGCACGGGAGCAGCCATCTCAAGGCTGCCAAGGTGCCAAATGCTGAGCCTGGCCTGGTCATTGGGGAGAGAATTGACCCAGCCCTGCCGCTTGAGAGCCAGTGGTGAGTACCCCACCCTGCCCCTGGCAGCCCTCAGCTTCCTAGGCATGCAAGGTCCCACAGCCCTGTCTGAAGCAGCCCAGGGATCACTTGCACTGTTCCCTGTGCTCTGCTGCCTGATGGATCAGGAGCAAGTACAGGAAACACCTAATAGGGCCTGTTCCTGCCCCATGTGCCACTGCCCGTCTGTTCTGCTCCCCCATGTTGCACTGTCCATCCTTTGTCCCCATCCCAGCCCTTTCTGCTTCATGCTTCCCAGGGCTCCCATTGCTCCTCCCTTCCCCAGTAGTGCCCCAGCCCCTGACATGTCCTTCACTTGTTCCCCCTGAGACCAGAAAGCAGGGCTCCCAGCTGCTCTTCCCTCTCCTGCTTTGTGCCACCTTTTCTGGAGCTTTGGCTCCCTCCCCACAGCCCTCCACAGCCTTTCCCAGAGCCCTGCCCCACCAAATCTCCTAACCTGTGAGCTGTTAGAAGATCTGGCACCTGGCACAGATAGAGCCAGGTGCTGGTATACTTGAGGGACCACCGGGAGTTGCCTCACTGATCTTGCTGCCACAAGGTCCAGGAAGCAAACCATGGTAGTCTGCAGCAAATTGCCCACATTGCCTGTAGCTGTCTCCCTTTGGTCCACTGGTATGGGGCAGCCCCCTCCTCATCCTCCCCAGCTTCTTCCTTAAGCAGCATTCACAGGACAGTGCTGTGTGTCCTTGCTGTGCCCCTGAGCTGGTGACTCTCTCGCACCACAGCTGGTACCATGGGGCGATCAGCCGGACGGACGCCGAGACCCTGCTGAGGTTGTGCAAGGAGGCCAGCTACCTGGTGCGCAACAGTGAGACCAGCAAGGACGACTTCTCCCTCTCCCTGAAGTGAGTGCGCCTGCCAGGCACTGAACAGGGTAGTGTCGGCTGAACTGGGCAACCATGCAGAGAGGAAGCCCAGTCCAGCCTTCCCCTTACTTTTGACCCATTGACAGTGCCAGGCACAGAGGCTGGGGGTCAGTCAGAGGTCTGACTGCCTTTTGCCCAGCTGGACTTGGATGACAGTGAGCCTGCCTGCTGTTTCCCAGATTCTGTGCATCCTCCTGTGCTGGCTGGCAGTAGGCCTGGGACTCAAGGCTCCAGACTGGGTGGGGTGGGGAGGGGAGGCTATGCTGCCCTCCTTGTGCTGGCCACCATCCTCTAGCCCTGCCCCTAGCCCAGTTCTAGGGCAGTTCTAGCTGACACCTGGAGCTGAGCTTGAGCAGTCATGTCACGCTGTGCCTCCTGCAGATACAGCTGGCAGCACCTCAGGGTCAGCCAGCCCCTAGCACTGCCCACAGTTACACAGCTCATGCCTTGGGCATATCCTGACACAGTTTGATGCAACAGTCAGATGCCCAGGAAAACACACACACACACACACACACACACACACACACATGCGTGGACCAACACCATGGACACCCAGTCAGACACTCATTGACAAATGTGCACGTGTGTGTGTGCGCGCGCGCACACACACACACACACACAGAGTGATGCAATAACAGCCCAGCAATCTAACCTTCAGAGAAACACCATGACACAAACAGCACCACAGTCAAGCCTGCCTGTACGCATGGTGACACTGGATATTTGTACATTCAGCCCATACACCCAGAGATGTGCCTATGTGTGGGGACAAGTTCTGGCACATACACACACTCGCATGATTCAAAGCTGTGCCCCTAGGGGCTGGTATGTACATGTGTGCATGCTGCATGTACCCGGGCATTGTAGCACCTGCCATCCTTCCCAGCCATGTAGTGGTGATGATGAATGGACGAGATGTGTTTCAAAGGGAGTGTGGCATCACAGGCATCTGCCTTGGGGCCCCCTGGAAGAGGGAAAGGCTTCTGGCCTGGCCAGGAGGAGAAGGAGGGAAGTTGAGTGCTTCAGGCGATGGCAAGAAGCTGAGAAAAGAACGAACTTTAAAGCCAGCAGGGACCATTACATTGTCCTGTCTGACCTCCTATCTTGTCATAGGTTGTTCTTTTTTCACTGAGTTGACCCTGCCTTGAACCCAATACCTTGGGATTATGTTTGGCAACAGCAGCTTATAGAGGCTTCTAGTTAGGATTTGAAGGCGCAAAGAGATGGAGTTTCTCCTTATTCTCACTGTATACCTAACTTCTTAGTCTGTCTGGCTTCAGCTCTTGGCTATTGGTTCCTATCTTCCCTTCTCAGTCAGGCTTAAGAGCCCTCTGGAACCTGCCATTTCCTCCCCAGGGAAGCCTTCATACCCCACAGTCAAGTCTTCTCCCTGCCCTTAGTGATGAGCCGGGCAGGCTGGGCTCCATCGGTATCTTGCTGTCAGGAGTCTCCTCAGCCCTTGAATAATTTCTGTGGCTCTTCTCAGCACCTCCTCCAATTTTTCCACATCCTCTTCTAAAATGCAGACCACAGGGCTGGACTCAGAGGCCCTGCATCAGGCTCCCCAGTGCTGTATCTGGAGGTAAAATTACTCCCTGCCCCCATTCATCACTGCCATGTGAATACCTCTACAGGTGGTGTTTGCCCTTTAGCCACAGCACATTATTGTGTGGGCAGGATGCTCTGGCTGTCCTCTGGGACCCTAACTCCTTCTCAACTGTTGCTGTGTCCCAGGAAGTAATCCCATTGAACAGGTGTGGCCTGTGGTACTTGTTTCAAGGTGTAGAATTTGGGTGGTATTAAAAAGCATTGCGTGAGAGCAGGCCCCAGTCAATGTGCTCCTGATTGCCATGTAGAACTGTCCTGTCCTGCTGGGTATTTACGACTCTCCTGAGCCATGTGTTACCTACTGATTTTACATTTGTTTCCAGATAGTTGATGGAAATACCAAAAAGAGCATTGATTTTTGTAGAACCTCATTACAAACACCCCTGTTTGATTGCTCTTTGGCTACTTTTTGAGGTCTGTCAACCAGTTGAATGAGATCTCTGTTGTTGTTGCTGTACAGGGTTCATTCTGTAATTGGATTGCCTTGCGATGCTTAGTCCAATGCCTGGCAGAAGTCTAGAGGCCAAGTACAGCTGCCCCCACAGGTGGTGAATTAATCTGTGAGGAGACTTTTATGTGCCATGTCTTCTTGCAGCTCAGCTTATCCTTCTGACCATGTTCAGAATGGGATCTTCTGTGGCAGTAGTAGCCAACCTTTTTGGCAGGCATGCCACAAGTTAAGGCCCACCCGCACCCTGGAGTGCTGCTCTGATCCCCTCCTCCTGGTGGGGTACTCAGTAGTGTGTGCCGTGGGGCTCCAGAATGGAGGTGAGGGCTCAAGGCTTTGGCCAAGGCAGCACAAAGTTGAGCAGTGGCAAGACACTGCTGTGAGAGGAGATGTCACTGAGAAGAGCTAGGTTAACCTTTCCCTGGCCCCACAGCTGCTGCAGTCTTATATGGCTGGCAAGTGAGGGTCCAAAACTCAGAATTCAGCCAGAGCTTCAGGGCCAGGGTAGGGTTCACCTGGCTCTTGACAGTACTGGCTTGCACCTCCTCCTGCAGTGTCCTCCCCACTCTGCTCCACCTAGCACTGTCTCCTTTCTGGCACCTCCCTTTACAGAGCATCAGGGACTTGCATGCTTCACAGCTGCTGTGTTACTTGTGGCACGTGTATTGTGAGTTAGCCCCCCTGGTCTACAGCCACACATGGTCTGTGACTCCTGTCTGGCCTGGGAGAGCCCATAATTCTCTAAGTCCCAGGATGGGGAGGCAGTGCTCCTGCCCGCCGTTTATCTCAGTAGCTCAGTTGTTATGGCACTTGCCCAGGGAGTTGGGAGAGCTTCTGTCTAGGCCCTACATTACTCTGAGGGGGCTTGGACCCACTGCCCAGTAAAGTGCCTTAACCACCAGGCCATGGGCTGGGCAGGACCAAGAGTGCCCTTCACCCCTCTTGTTGAATGTGGCACCCTGGACAGCCATACATAGGGTCAGAAGGAGAGCAAGCTGGAGGAGGCATTGCAGCTCAGTGAAATGGGCAATGCCCTGGAAAAAAAGTGCCCAGGGTTTTGGCCTCTGCTTCTGCCCCCAGTGCACACAATGGCATAACTGGCATAGAGGATCCCTTCTGTGCATGCTCAGAAGTCAAGTCAAGAGGTGTAGGTAGGAGTAATGTCTAACAATCCCTTTGTAAAACACTTGTCTACCAAAAGGGGTGGGAGCTGGATTCAGGCCCACATGTTATGCTGTTACCTTTTATCAACCAAACTTGTCATCAGTTCAGAGACCAGAACTAGGGTTAGCATGACAAGACCCCTTCTCCCTAGCCAGGGTTAGCATGAGAAGACCTCTTTTTGCCAAAACCAGGTTAACTGGCTCAAATTACATTCTCCTCCTTTCAGTCTGGAACCACTGGATCCTGTATCAACTTTTCCATTATTTTACCCAGGCCTGATGCCAGGCTAAGTATGTTCTATAGTTGCCTGGTCCCTTCCTCTTACCCTTTCTGAATATGGGACAACATCAGTACTCCTCCAGTCCCTTTTCAGGCAGCTCTGTTAGTAAGGCAAATTATTCAGGCCTGTAGATTTAAAAATATTTATCCTAGTAGCTGATGTTTAACAGTCTCCTTGGTTAGTAAGAGCCTGAGTAGTACTTTGTGGTATGAGCACATCATCCTGCTGCATTTCTAAGCCCAGACCAGAAATGTTTATTCAACTCTTTTGCTGTTCTTTCACTGTTAGTAACCATGTTGTCATCTCCATCTTATAATGGGGCTCTACCATTGCTAGCATTTCTTCTGTTTATAGCATTCCTTAAAAACACCATGGTATTGTCTTTAGGGATATCACCTGGTGTCTTTATTTCCCTAACAATTTATTTTTATTTATATGAGGTCTAATTTATATTAATAGTTCTGTATTTCCACCTTTTCCCATTAGCTGTATGTTCCTTTTTTGTTTCTAATTGCTGCATTTGAACTAGTAGAATAGGTTTCTACCCAATGCTGTCCCTTTTTTTTTCTTGATTGTGAATTGTGGCTTTTTGGCCAGCTAACAAGCTCTTCTAAAGAACATGCCATTTTCTTTAACATTTTCCATCTAAGCTTTTCCTCACAGTCAAGTTTGCTTGTAATTTTCCCTAGGTTTGGGAAATTAGCCCTTCTGGAGTCCCAGGTAGAGGTATCACTGGCTAGTACCCTTCTCTCTTGGCCCAAAGTGTGTGTAACTAGGCCATGGTTCCTAGACAACCACCAGCTTCTGCTCATGCCATCGGTTTGCTTTTGGCTGGCATACAGACCTTCTAATGTAAGGGAATATTCACCTCTGATTTTTAGAAATTCAAATGATATTTTACTGCCAGCATGTCCCCTTTAGTATTGGCTCCCAGGTTGAAAAATGCATCCAGTAACACCATGTTGGAGGGGGTATCTCATTCTGTTCTTTGGGTGTAGCCTGGATGTTGCTAGCTTTCACATCAGTACATCTGCATTCATGACCCTGGTGTCCTGACTTAGTGATAACACTGTCACAGGGGAGTGGTGCCTTTAATATAGTGCCATCTCTGGTCTCTTCCACCCACTCTGTCCTTCTTAACAGTGGGCAGCCCTCAGCCTTTGAGAACAGTGCAGTTAACATCCTGCCAGATCTAGTAATGCTAGTTGCACCAAATTCCTTCTCCTCAGTAAGAGTTTCCAGTTCCTTTTGCTTATTACCTAGACTCCTGGCATGGGTATAGAAGCAACTGAATCATCTCTTCTCTTCACAGTCTGATTTGTTCCTGACACACCAAGTTTGTGTGTATCGTATTGGCCTCCCTGCTTCTGCCATTTTCCCTCCAAGAAAATTACGCCCCTCTCTGCCTCCCTGTGCAGTGCAGACCATCCTGTTTGGACGACTAACTCTCTGCTGGAATGCAGCCCCAACCCTCAAGTGACACAGCCAGTGGCTCATCTCTGGTGTCTGCTGCCTTCTCTCACTCATAGGACAGAAAAGATCTCTGAAAAGATCACTGGTGTTTTTCCTCTTCAGCTCCCTGATTAGATTTCTGAAGGCTTCTGTGAGCTGCCATAGCTCCATGTGGTGCTATATGGTTGGTTCCATGGTGCATCCTCTCCAGGGGAGATGCCCTGGACAATGCCATAATCCCACCCAGTCTTGCAGTAACATCTTGTATTTTTGCTCCAGGGAGACAGCACGTCATCCTATTGTGTCCCTTGCTGAATTCTCTGCCCATCTTAACATGGAGTCATCATAGACGAATGTTTCATTCTTAGGACGGCTGAAGAACCCTCCCTTGATAACTGCATCCTTCATACTTCAAGGACCCCCATCAGGTATGTCTGCTGGAGCTCTCTTACCTCTTCCTCCAAAGGCAGGTTCCTCCATAGTTGGCTTGCTGAGTATCTGACAGCCATTCAGTACGCCTAGCTGGCTTGAACATCACCCTAGCACATTTTATCAGATCACTAGTCCACTTCATTTTCTACTCTCTCCAGCTTCCATACTGCTGACTCTTCCCCTTGTGGCATCTATGGAAATGGTCTCTGAATCTGGTTCTTCAAAAAGTCTTTGTGCTCTCAGATCCTGAGCTGCATTGAAATGGTACTTCCGGGTCATGCATTCACACCCAGCAGAGCCACCAGGCTGGTGGCCTGCCCTTCAAGCACCAGAAATCTTTTCTGTCCTTCAGCAGAAGAGAAAGCTTAGCAAATCCCAGACAGGTGTCAGCAGTCATTCTCTTGTGTTCTGTATCTACCACCTGGTTTAGAACCAGACCCAAATGGAAAGAAACACTCTCCTTATAGAATCATAGAACTCATAGAGAAATAGGGCTGGAAGGGACCTCCAAAGGTCATCAAGTCCAGGCCCCTGCCTGAGGCAGGATTATCCCTATCCAAACCATCCCATACAAACCATAGTCTAAACTCCTCATAAGACTACTGTCAACCCTATCACAGCACAAGACATAACACCCTAAACTGCCACAGGCAAAGTCAGGGAACTACAGCAGCCAATGTCCTGCTTCTAGAAAAGTTGTTAATATACACTTAAGAGATCCCTGGCAAAGGGCCACACCCCTGCTGCAGTGAAAGGCAAAAAACCCCACAGTATGTGCCAGTCTGATCATGGGGTAAAATTCCTTCCTGACCCCAAATATGACAACCAGTCTGACCCTGAATGGAGGGGCAAGACTCTCTAGCCAGGAACCTCTGGGTTGAAGTCCTAGAAGGGGCATTGGTACACCCCAGTCATAATCCCCAGCCTTGGCTGTGGCCAATACCCAATGCCTCTGAGGAAGGTTTAAAAACACCCTGACACATGTAGCAGAAAGTGGGGAAGGGGGTAACCAGCAAAGCCCAGAAGCATGGGAAAGGCCCACAGTAGAACATAGGCATAGCTATAGGCGTATGCCTGAATCATCCCTGACCAGTGGCTGTCCGACCTCTTCTTGAACACCCCTAGTGATGGAGAGTCCACAACTTCCCAAGGCAGTCTATTCCACTGCATCACTGTTCTAACAATGAAGACATTTCTCCTGATATCCCATCTAAACCTACTTTGCAACTTCAAGCCATTGGTTTGTGTCCTACAGCAGTCTCCAGTCTCTGTCCAAATTGCCTTTGTTTGCTGCTCCAGTTTACCCACTTAGATTTTGCCTGGCAGCAAAGTCTTACTATTGAGCTTCATCTGCTTGCTAAAGACTTTCCCCAAGCTATATTTCATGCAGGGTTGGTATGGCTCTCCACACATTGCCATCTCAGTGGATTTCATTGTACTTCTCTCCGTGGCCTCAACAACTAATACAGGTCTTATCTGCACCACTGCCATGGTGAGTATTGGTGAGGAGGCCAAGCACACCCCATGGCCCTGTCCACCTTTGTCCACTGGCATATTCTAAACCTAGAAATATGTCAGCGAGGCCACTCTGGGCTTTGTCTCTCTGCACCTGCTCTCATCCCTCAGTCTCCAGCCAGCCTCAGAGTGACTACTAGGAATAAGGCAGTAGACTTACAGGAAAATACAAGTTTGGAGTTCATCAGTGGATGCAGGTGGGCAGGCCATGCTCAGCTCTGTCCTCACCAAGATCCTGCGATTGCTACAATGTAGGTAGGTCCAGTGGGGCCCAGGTCAGTGGCAGTAGAGAGCTAGCATACAGTGGGATAGGCTCAGAGCGTGCTGTTGTTGATAGAGGGATGATGGCTGGCCAGATAAACTGGCAGTAAGTTGATGGTGTTTCTGTTGTCTGAGATGGAGCTGTGCATCGGTTGTTGGCAGGACCTAGACCCAAATGAGGAGGCTGAAGGAGGTGTGTGTCTTTTGCATTAATTTTGATGTAACATTTGGGCCTGGAGAGTAAATGCCGTTAATGTGACCCTGTTACTGAACAGCAGGTTCAGAGCATGGGGTACAGAAACTTGGGCTAGCTCAGTCACAAGGCAGCAACTTGCTATTAACAATCCTTTAGCCTCTTTCTATGCCACCTGTCGATGGAGTGTGATAGGTTTGTGATAGGGTTACAGTGTGGTCTCAGAGTGGGTTGGGCTGGGCTAGGCTTGACCCAGGAAACCCCTTCCAGTCCTTTTTCCCTGAAACCAGGGAAAATATAGATTATTATGTAATGTTTTTGTTTTAACAGTATCCCTCATGCCCTTGCCCTTCAGCTGTGCAGTGTCTTTATAAGGGAAACCCCATCCAACAGTCTTTTCCATGGTATTTTAAAGCTGATAATAACAGTCCTTTTCTAGAAGAGAAGTATTCAGATGGGAATGGGCTGGGGCTGTTGCTGTGGTTGTTGTTGGAGCCTGATCCTGCTTCCTTGAAGGCAAAGCCTGACACATGCACGCAAAAGGAGGGAGGAGAATGGCAGGGAGAGGAAGGGCTGTTTCTGTCTCGTGGTGACACTTCCATGTAGTGTCATTGCTGGAGAAACACAGGCTGTGCCCACGATCATGTCAGCCTCTCTCAGACCTGGCAAACATGTGTCCACTTCAGGCTTCTCATAGCTCTGCTTTTAGCTTCCTTTTCAGTCATAGGTACACAGCAATATGGGGGAGAAAATGGTCTCGGCCACTACTCCTCGGTCTTTTTTTTTTTAATGGAAGGGAAAAAAGAGAGAGGAAAGAGAAGAAAAGAGGTGAAGGAAGAAAAAGGGACCCTTGAGGAAGGGGTGGCAGCAGAAGCCTGTGTCTTGCATCCTGGCAGCTGTTCAGGATTTTACCAAAGTCTAGCAGTGCCCTCTGGGTCCCTGGCTGGTTGGCACTAATCTGATCCTCTCTCAGGAGGAGAAGGTGGCACTGCGGTTCCTAGGGGTCTAGGAGCGAGGTGTATGTGGGGGTGGCAGCCGTGACGGGAAGGTTTGTGTTGTCCAGTCCTCCTGGCATGAGAGTCATATTGTTGTCCCTGGAAAGGGGTGATGGACGAGCTGTTCCACCCACTCATTATTCAGTTCACCAATTAGACCCAATTGCCAGCACACCAGGTTTAGCCCATTGATTCCCACACTCTTGTTTACCACATGTGATTGTAACAAAGCCCTTGGGGGCTATCAGTTGACCTTTCTGTTTGGCGTAGTGTGGTCTTTCTGTCTTTAATCCTTGCTGGATTGTATAAGTAGTTGAATGCTACTAGTTGAAGGCAGAGCAGGACAGCTGTTACCTTGGGCACAGCTTACAGGCCTCTACCTAACATATCCCTGCGCACATGGCTGGATCTAGGGCTGTTCCTGCCCAGCCTGGACCTCCCTTCCTCCCACACTTACCCTCCCTCTGCTCGTCTTCCTCTCTGGCAGTCCCAGCCCATGAATTCCTGGGGGCTGGGCCAGGGCAGTAGCACCAGTGTCTCTCCTGACAAGCCCCTGTGCCACTGCCTTTCACAGCACTGGCACATCAGTGTCCCTAGCTTCTTAGCCAGGTTTGCTGCCAGGGGCTTGACTAAGGCTGGTTCATACCTTTGCAGCAACCAGAGCAACAGGCAAGTTCTTTGTCCCAGCCCTCCTAATGCAAGGGCCATATGTTCTCAAGCCCTCTGGGCCTTTATCAGGTGTTGCAGGCCAAAACAAAGCCATTTCCTATCCCTAATTGCTGTGAACGATTTCCCTTTATAGTCACCCTCCATGATCGTGCACGTAGCCTGGAGTCCCATTGTGCCCTTTATGCTGGGGCTGGTACACAGCACAAAGTTTACCCATCATGGCATGCCTGGGGTTTGCTGGGTGAGCAGGTGTGGCATGCATGGAGTTTGCTGGGTGCTCTAGGTTCTTGCTGCACCCACCTGCCCTGGGGTATGGAGCCTGCTCATGGGGCTGGCATACAGTTATGGAGCATGGGCTGGAGCGCATGGGAACAGGGCACGTAGGCAGGGCAGCCTAGCCCCTCAGGAACTGCAGCATCCAAGGCTTGGGCTCCGTGATGGAAAAAGCAGGCAGAGATTAGGACGGCAGCATACATACGGTTTGCCAAGCAAGTTGGGTTCTAGGAGTCACTGCTGGTGTGAAGGTCATAGTGCCTTACAGGGACCTTGCTTCATACAGCATGGAGCCTGTGCATGGGGCTGCTGCATGAAGGAGACATACACGCACACTTGTGCCTGTGGTTTGCTGGACAGCCCAGGTTCTTGCTCTGCCACAGGCTGGTCTGCTCTGGGAACTAAGGCTTGCATCCAGGGTTGGTGCCAGCTGTCATTCCATGGTTTGCCTCTGAGCTTGTGGTTGGATTCACTGGGCTGTGATGGTCATCTGCCTCAGGGTGGAGCTGCCTAGTGGAATGAGGCTTGGGAAGGCCCAGCAGCCCCCAGCTCTGTTAATAAGTACAGCAGAAATGCAGAAGGCTGCATTCACTAGCTGTGCTTGCTGCCTGCTGTCCTGGTGCTAACACCACCCACCTAGGGAGGCTCCACTAATGAACTGGTCCCATCACCCTGCTGCTCCCAGGTCCCAGCCTGAAAAACCTTCTTTGTATCTTCCATCCAGATGTGTTATGGTCAGCCCCTTCCTGCTGATTTGTCTTGAGGGTTAGGAGATTTATGCAGGGTTCAAAGTTTTGGCCGTGGCTTCAGCAGCTCTTCCCTATCAACCAGAGAGCGAGCAGGAAGCAGGGGGTGCAAACAGCAACAGGGTGTTGACACTGACATGCAACACGTAGGGACATCCATATGTGCCTGCATGTACAGGTTCATGCACCAGAGATGGAGACATGGGCATGTGTGCATGTATGTACAGATAGGTACTCACACATGGAGACAGGAGTTCACATGAGTAAGCCACTGTACACACACGTTCTCACAAGCCATTCCATTGTGAACCGTCTATGAAGTTCCCCCACCCAGCAGTTAAATTTTAACACCCTGCTTTATTTCCCCCACCCAGCCAGTTGCAGGAGGTGGAGGGTTGCCCACCCTTGGACCACAGGGAGCAGTCCCAGCCCTGGTCTTGGCGAGTGGGGTCACACCTGGTAGGCAATGCTGATGTGATGTCCATGGTGTTTCACAGGGGCTGTGCTTTGTATGCTACTACCTATGTTTCCATCACCAGTCTGCAGGGGCTAAATCCCCCAACTGCTCCCCCTGCCACAGGGGACAGGGAGAGTGGCTGGTCCTGGAGCCAGGGTTCCTCTGTGTGCTGCTATTGAGTTGTAAATGTAGCAGTCTCTGAGCATGCAGAGGCTGGAAAATGGAGCCCAGGCTAGCAGGAGTCAGCACTGTGAAAGCATGGCATGGCCACCAAGGAGCAATGCCAGCCTAAAGGGAAGGGCATGAGGGAGGTGACAGCAGCTGGCTGCTTGAGCCCACCCAGGAGCTGCCCTTCTTGAGACAAGTAGACACTAAGAGGCACAGGCTCACCACTCTGTACTGACCCTGTAATGCAAGGGCAGGGCCGGAGAGGCTGCTGAGGCTAGATATTATGAGAATGCAGGCAGCTGTCACCAAGCATCACCTAACACAAGCACCAGGCTTCAAGTGGTGCCTGGCACCAGCAGCGCTAGCTGGGCCTCTCAGATATTGGAGGCCTGAGGCAGGAATTGCCTTGGGATCATGGGGTCAGCACCACTCTGTCATGGAGCGTGGGCTGGAGTGCATGGGAACAGAGCACATGGGGCAAGGCAGCTTAGCCCCACAGGGGCTCCTGCCTCCAAGACTTGGGTTCTGTGATGGCCAGAGCTGGCAGAGGTTAGGACAGCCCCGTGACTGGGTAGGGAACCTGCCTCTGGCAGCTACTGTGACATGGAGACCATGGGCTTTATGGCCCTTTATAAATCCCTGGTGCATCCATACCTTGAATGCTGTGCCCAGTTCTGGTCCCCAAACCTCACAAAGGATAGAGAAGGTACAGAGAAGGGCAACAAGGATGATTAGTGGCATGGAGGAGCTTTCATATGAGGAGAAACTAAAGAGGCTAGGCCTATTCAGTTTAGAAAAGAGACACTTGAGGGAGGACATAAGAGTTTACAAAATACTAAATGGCAAAGAGAAACTAACTAGGGATGTATTATTTACTGTCTTACAAGACAAGAACTAGGGGTCACAAAATTAAACCAGTAGGCAGCAAGTTTAAAACTAACAAAAGGAATTTCTTTTTCACATAGTGTGCAATTAAAGTGTGGAGCTCCTTGCCATCAGATGTTGTGGAAGCAGACCGCTTAGCCAGATTCAAAAAAGGGATTGGACACATTCTTGGAGGAAAGGTGCATCAGTAGCTGTTGAGCCACAGGAGTTAGGGGCACAACCTCTGAATCAGACCTTCCTAGATCTTAAATGCTGGAGGCAGCAAGTGAGAGAGGAACGGTGGGAAAAACACTGGTCATATCCTTTTCACTCTCCCTTTCAGCATCCGCTCTCTGCCCCTGTGTGACACAGGAGACTGGGCAAGATGGACCTATGGGCTGACCCAGTAAATGGCAATTCTTATGTTCTTACGGATTGCAGACCAGCTGCCTGTGGGGTTCTGTGCATAAGGGACAGAGTAGAGGCTGGGCATTGGTGCTCCCTGCAGCACCTCTGATCCTATCAGGTGGGTGGAGTGAACTGGATCACACCCCATGCCTATCTGCAGCCCTCCCAGTGGCACCCTGGGAGCTCTGTGGGGAGCTGCCTGCATGAGCTGAGTTGCTACCACTGTTGCAGCTACCTCCCCCAATCGGCAGACAGCCGGCTCTATGCTGGATGGCAAGCCATTCTGCTAATGCAGGCGATCAATCCATTATGGGCATAGCCTCTGCCTGAGTTCCAGCTGCTGCTTTCAGGGTTGGTGAGGGGGCATTGTGGGTAGGTTGGGAGGGGGCAAGGGGGATGAGACTGGACTCTACGCAGCTCTGGAAGTGGCTCAGCATAGCTGATGAGGCCCCGTCTGCTTTTAAGACATCAATATTTTGCAGTAATGTGCATTCCAGACGCTACAGACAGGCTGTGGCTCTCCTTGGAGACACAAATTAATAGCAACAGGGCCATTAGCCCGTCACTTGGAATCAGTGCCTGTGGCATTATCTTCCTGCGCAGCCTCAGATGGCGCTGAGCCCTTGTGGCTTGAGGAAATGGGCCTTAGTGCGGCTAATGGGATTTTCACAGAGTTCATAGAAGGAGCAGGGTGGTGGTGGGGGGAGCTGCTTTTTGGGTCAGATTGAGGCCCACGGAGAGAGAGAGAGCTCCCTGGCCTGCCTGCAAGTCTGGCTGAGTGAGTCACGAGGTGCATAGCCCCTTGCTCTGGCAGTCTGGAAATGAGCCATAGAGATAAGAGCTCCCTGGAAAGCCCAGAGAGAGAGAGAGGACTGCCTACCTCTCAAGTCATCCCTAAGTGCATGCCTTCACACTGCTCCAGGAATGCCCAATGCCACGCACCACCTCTGTGATGGACATCCTCCCTGGCACCTTCCCGGCTCCAATAAGTACCCTGCCTTCCACTGACAGGTGCCCTGCAAGGTCTGTCACTTAGGCTGTGGGCATGAGTGGTAGGAGTCCCCTCCCCTGCCCTCCAGACTGCTGCCAGGGAACTGACCAGGCAGTCATGGGTTAACCAGCCCTTTTTCAGTTCCAGGAACCTAATGTGTCTGTCCCTTCCATTTCAGAGTGCATTAGGACTGTGTCAGAGCAGCATCTGTCTGAGGGCTTTGGAGTGGCTGTTCACTAGGAAGGAAACATGTGATCAGGTGTCCAGGGCTGGTGCAGTAGGGTATATGCAGCTCCTGACAAGCTTGGGTGATGCATGCTCCAGCACCTTTGCCTGTAGCTTTCAGTGGCCACATGGCACTGATGCCATACTGTCCAGCCGTGAACATCAGAGATGCTTGTGTTATTTCCGTCTGCTGTAGCCTCAGCTCCTGGGCCTCTCCTTTGGCACCTGCAGCTCCATGCTGCCTGGTGTTGCATAGTTCACTGATAGCTGGGTTTTAAGATTGTGTGGTCTGTCCTGAAAGCAGTGGGTGTGGCACTGGGAAGAGTTACCAAGGCTTTGGTTTCAGTTGCAATATGGCATGTGGCCTGTAGGCTGCCTGGCACCACATCACTGACATACTAACCTCATGGGAATAGGCAACAGTAGTGGGAAGACATCTTATCTACCACTGTCTTCACTCTAGGCCCTGAACATGAGACCCTTGCATGTCTGCTTATTTCTCTAAAGTGCTTGATGAGAATAATTCCCACACTTTTCTTGCTGGGTGTTGCTTGGTAACATGCCAGAAACTCGAGGGATGAAGTTGCTTTGCTGGAACAGCTGTAGCTGCCCTCAGCTCTGTCAGGGAGTACAGTGCAGTGAAACATCGGGTCCTAGCATGCTCACTTCTCAGACCCATGCCCCATGCCATCCTGGCAGAGTACAGGCACTTGAGCACTGTCCCAGGTGATTGGTACATGTCCCACACAGTTGGTTCTCTGTCTCTGTGAGTGCCCTGGTTGACTGCCTGGGCAGAGGCTAGGTTCAAGTGGTCATGCTGCCCCATGTTGGCCTTGGCAAAGACCAGCCAGAGCGGTGCACATGAGGTCTGAAAGGCATGGCTTGGTCTTCAGTTTCTGGGGGGAGCTGGGTTCATGGTCCGGGGTCTCCTGTGCACATGAGGTCCTGTCACAGCGGAGCTCTGAGGTGCCTGAGGAACAGTGCCAGCCCTTCCCTCTCACAGTGTTAAGTGACCTCTGAGGCCTCTTCCCCTGCAGCTGCCCAGGCTCTCATTGAATGATGCAATTCTTTGGAGGTGCTAGATGAGAGAACCAGTTTAATTGTTCATTCCTAATGCAATATGCCCAGATACCTACAGCCCCATCCTTCCTGGTCATCCCTGCCTATGCCGGCTCTGGCCTTTCCAGCGGGCCAGGAGTCCCTGAAAGGTGCTTGAGGGTGGGTGCTCTCCTTGCCCACTCTTTCTGGTCTCTCAGCAGTGCTCAGGGAAGGCCTACAGTCCCTGCCCCCTTCCTGGGACTTGCAAGGGGATCCCAGGAGAGGGATCCAGGAATAGGGTAAGCTGTTGTTACTACCAGCCCCGGATCTCAGGCCCTGCCTGTCCTTGAGCACCTGCTGGAGTCAGCAGAGCCAGAGTGCTGCTCCTGGAGTGGAAACTAGGCCAAGTTCTGGGGTGGCCAGATTCAAGCAGGCTTTGGGATCAGGGGAAGGGGGCTCTGTACCTTGTGGTGTGGAGAACACCAGGCTTGGGGCTGCGCCTGCTCCTGTACAGGTGCCACCTGTACAACCCTGCCCATTCATTCTCAGTGGACAAGAGAGCATGTGTTGTATTCAGGTGTCAAAGTGCATGTATGCAATTTGCATGGAGTATGATCAGGTGTGTGGGTGGTAAGTCCTCTATGCATGGGGTGCTGGCTGTGTTCTGGGTGACCCCCTGCTCAGATCTAGGTGGTACTTCACAGATGCCACATGCAAACAGTCCAGCCTGTGGATGCAGATGGCAACTGCCCTGAGGCTTGGTAGCACAAAAACAGTCAGGTCCAGGAGGCACTTTCTTTCAGACAGATGGAGGCATCTCCCTCCTGTCCATGGGTCAGGCTCTGCCCTCCTGACAGCAGGTGGTATTGAGGCAGAGGCTGAGGTGGACCCCATCCTTCACTTGGATACAGCCATCTCCTGGTGCACTTGGGGTAGAGCCCTGTGCTGGGCCCAGCCTGTCCTTCCATGCTGCTGTGGGAGTGCCTCATAGCCCACAGTGGGGAACTCCTTGGCCCATTCCTTCCTCTAGTCCTGCAGCCCTCTGGGGTTGCTTGTTGCAGGGAGCATGGCTCTTCTGAGGGTTCAGCTCAACCATGGTTCTGGCCTCCTGCTGTTCATCCATGTTATATGTGAGACCTCAGGATATTCAGTGCCCTGATGTGCCAGGATTTGCACAAATGGCACATCAGGGCATTGAGTCAAGGAGCAAAGTAGCCTGGCATGGCCTGCCCTGCGCACATATACTCCTCATGGCATGCTCAAGGAAGATGTGCTGCTTTGGCTGCAAGGCAGGGGAGATGCTGACTGCAGTTATGGGGGAGGGCACAGGGTGGTACTGGCACACTAACTCTGGCTTTGTCTCTCCCAACAGGAGCAGCCAGGGTTTCATGCACATGAAACTCTCCAGAACCCAGGAGAACAAGTACATCCTGGGCCAGCACAGCCCCCCATTCGACAGCGTCCCTGAGATCATCCACCACTATGCCAGCCGCAAGCTGCCCATCAAGGGCGCTGAGCACATGTCCCTGCTCTACCCAGTGGCCATCCGCACCCTATAGTTCTTCAACTGCAGGGAGACACCCAGGCAGCCTGGCCTGCCAGCAGCTCTTCCCAGGGCACCCAGGAGAGCTGGTATCCTGGCTGGGGAAGGGCTCCGGACCACAGGCCCAAAAACAGGTTCATTGACTAGCTGGGCCAGGCACTGGCATGACTGGACTCCTCTCTCTGAGCATGTGAGTGGGCTCTGTCCCATTCCTGGACTCCACATGCATTAGCAGGGTGCCTGGGGGGCACATCTCATCTGGATGTAGCCAGGAGGATGCGGAGAGCCTGGCCCGTGAGCCTCTGCACTTGCTGCCTGCCTTGCTGTGAAGCTGGTTGGGCTGCTGGGAGGGCTGCCTACAGTAGGAGCTTGGAGGAGTCCCAGGGGACACCCAGGGCCAGGAGGAGAATAGAGCGATAATTTAGTGGTAAGGCAGGTCAGAGACGTTTGTGAGGCACTGATGCCCCTGGCAGTGCTGGCCCTGCCCACCCACAGTGTGAAGGAGCTGTTGTGTATGTAGCCGTCATGTATACCCGGACCCCCACTGACACCCCCTGCCCCTCACTCCCTCCAATGCCCCCATGAACTCCTGACAGTCTTCTCTACAGGAGGAACAAGAGAGCCCTGCTGGGGTGGCAGGGGGCCAGGGAACAGGGCCCTCACTTGCCTGCAGCCCCCAGCATGAGGATGGACACTGGGAGCAGAGCACAGGTCTCTCACCAAGGGGAGATGGCTGGGAGGGGAAGGGGGAGGGGGCACTACAGCGTCGTGTCCATGTGTGCACTGGTCACTCGCTGTCCTCCATTGCCAAATGTACATACTGAATGTCTGTGCTGTGTGCGATGTACCAGCACCCAATAAAACAGTGCAAAGCCTCTATGCTGCCCACCCAATGTGACACGCAGCTGGCACTGGGCCCAGCCCTGCCACACACCCTCTGCCTTCCTACCAGGCCTTTGCTCGTGGGGCTTCACAGAAAGGATCCTGAGGTGCAAGCCGGGCTTGGCTTGGCCAGAGGCTACTTCCCAGCCCCCAGCTGCTACTAACAGGGAGCCCCCCTCAGCAAGGGGAAGGCACACTCCCCTCCCCCCACAGTCCCGTGTGCTGCCTCCACAAGCTGGTTGCTGTGTGGTGGCTGCAGGTCCTGTAATAGCATGAGCCTGTGGCTCCCTCCCTACACTGCCTGCCACCCTTCTCAGAGCCTCCCTCAGTCCCTGCAGTCTCCAGCCCTGGGGTAAAGGTGCTGGGATGGGGCCTGTGCTATGGGGTCAACTTGTGGCTGTGGGTGTCTGATCTGCCGCACCACCCCTGCAGTATCGCTGCTGTCCCAGAAGCCTTGCTACCCCAGAGCTGTGCCTAGGCCTGCCCCCCAGCCCTACCACCTGGGGAAAAGAGGGAGGCTGTGGCTTCTGCCAAGGGCCCGTGTGCCCCGTGCACAGGGCAGCTCCTGGCTGGTGCATCCCAGTGCTCCTCAGCAAGCATGCTGTCCACCCCACTGCAGCTCTGCTACATCAAGCCCGCTTGGGCAGGTCACCTTGGAGAGTGCTCACCCCACGCTGCTCCCCGGATGCTCTCTCCTCTCCCACACACTCTCCGAGTCCCACAAGCTGGAGGCGCCCGTGCAGGAAGGCTGAATTGCAGTGATAAAGCTGTCAGGCAGACGGGCCGCAGTCTGACAGATCCGCTGTCAAAGCAGCAAGACGTGCTCCTCGCTCATCGTGAGCCCAGGCGGCAAAGCAGATGATTGCTTGTGAACACATGCATCCATCCAGCTGCAGGGCAGAGGCAGGGGCCAGGTGAGAGCGCAATCATCACAGGGTGCTTCCACCACCTCCCTGTGAGTCTCCACATAGGACCTGGGCCTAGCAGGGCCTGCACCTTGCCTCCCACACCCCTCCATGCCTGTGATTTCCGCCAGGGGAAACCAAGTGTTTGACTCAGCACCATGCAATGCTCAGGTTAAAGCCCAAGTACTCTCCTGAACCGATGCCTCGCAGTGGCAGGATTACAGTATGGCCAAGTACATCGCAAAGTGCAGTTGTCTGTAGAGACCCACCAATGAATGGGTGTTTTGAGTAGTCCCCTGGGGGATCTGGTCTCAACCCAGTGCTAGTCAATACCTGTGAGCAATGAAATGTGAAAGCCAGTACTGGTTAAATCTGCCAGTCTTGTGTGGACACGGGGGGGCGGGTGGCAGTAACAGAGCCAAGTCCAGTCAGAAGTGTTGACACAGCCAAACATAAGGTCAAGCCCCTGAGAGCAAGCCAAACCCACAGGAGACAGGAAAAGCATTACTTCAGAGGAGGATTTGGGAAATTGCTGAAGGTGAAGAGGGGGATGTGAGGTGTCAGCACATGGCAGTGCCCAAGGAGTGTGCAGGCAGCTGTTGGCTGCCGTGACAAGGGAACTGGTGAGAGGAGGGGACGTTCACCCTGCACGCAGGATGGGGAGAGGAGGGTGACAGGAGTGACAAGGCTTTTCATCCTGCCTCAAAACTAAGACTTTCCACAGCACTGCCCAGCAAGGGTGGTATAGTGCAGAGCTCGGGGCAGCAGCCTGGCATGTGGAAGACGTCCGCTTCAAAGCCTTGCTCTGCCCATCTTGACCTGGGACTTGAACTTGGGGGTTCCTGGGCGGGTCCTGACCCCCTCACTCGAGGGACTGTGAGGTGGGGGTCTCCTCTTGGGTTAGCTCTACCTTGCAGAACTCATTCAACGTGAATGGGAACAGAAATAGGGCGAACGGGAATGACTGTATGGCTGCAGCTGGAGCTCTCAGAGGGGCTGTGGAAGACCCAATTCAATATCCTGCTGCCATGAATATTGAATTATTTGTACTGGGGGACCAGCCCCCAGAACGCCCAGTCATGGAGGGCTAGGGCACTCACCTAAGTTCCTCCATAACACGCACCCCAGGCGAGTGCCTTGGACTAGCCGCTGTCTGACCAGAAATTTCGCCCAGAACCTGGGGATGTTTTGCCGGCTCAGGAGCCTGGGTGCTGAGGAACTCACATTTCACACAAATGTTCTGTCAAAGGTTTCCTGCCTCTCTCTGCCTGGCTGTGTTGTCCAAGAGCTCACTGGCAAACTCAATAGGGTGCCATGGGGGTGCCTCCAGGCTGGGAAAACAGCTGTCAGTAAGAGGCTACCAGGGCTCGGGCTTTACAGCTTGGCCAAGAGAAGGTCAAGAGGTGACTCAAACCCTCATGGCACAACTGGACAGACCACTGTAAAGGGCCCCCCCACAGCACTCTCAGGCTTGTTGGTCATGGAGCCACCCATACAATTCCCAGCTTCAGTCACAGAAGTCCCCTCCAACACATCTGGGGTACTCACTGAAGAGCCCCCTCCCCTGTTACATCTGGGCCAGCCAACTGCAGAGCCCTCAGTTCATCTGGCCCATCAGTCACCAACCCCACTGCCACAGGACACCCATGTCAGTCAATCCCAGAGCCCCCACAGCACAGCTGGGCCAGGCAATCTCAGGCATGTAGGTCACAGCAGTGACCCTACAGCCACAAACCTGTGGGTGCACCCAGTGCCCACCACCGACCCAATTGTAACAAACCCGCATGTGCCGCCCATGGTGTTAGCCCTATTTCTTGCAGTGTTTGTGCCACAGAATTACCACCTTGCTCACAATTTCTGTTCTGGTGTCCAGTGTTGAAGCATTCAGGCCAGGATGGATGGGCACTGGCAGAGTTGGGGGATGGGAGCAGGGCTGAGGTTTCAGGGGGCTGATGGCTGCAGTTTGGGATTGAGGGGCACCAGTCAAGCTATGCGTGGCCCAGGACTGATGGAGCAGGGGGCTGCAGGTCAGGAGCCAGGCCCCAGCACAGCTGTGAGGGGTGGGGGTAGGGGGGGAGTTGGCTAAGTGGCAGTGTCAAAGCTGGGATAACTAGGAGCTGCAGGTTGGGGCTGAAGTGAATTCCTACACATTCAAGTGTATAATATCGATTTACAGCAGCTGTCCAAGAGGCCCATTTGCTTGGCTTATTCCATGTCACCCAAGGGCCACGCTGATGCCGTGTGTTAAATGAATGTTACCCCCTGCCCTGGGGGTGGTATGCGGTACTGCTGCTGAGTGACATCTCAGACCATTGCTCAGTGATATTCAGTGGCTGAGCCAGTCCCTAGCAGGAGCAGGCATGCTGCAGCACTGCTCACGTGGGTCTGCTGCAAATCCTGCTGGCACTGACCCATTGTGCCAGGCAGCACCCCCCAAGGAGGTGGCTCTAAAGGGCAGAGCACACAGGCCTGGCACAAGAACAAAGGGGATCCCAGCCTCAGTGCAAGACATGAGGTTTGCCATTTCTGCAACCCCACTAGTGAGCTTTAGCTGGCTTATCTCCCAAAGAGACTACACCCCTTTAAGCAACCCACCAGATATGAATAGGAGTCCTGCTGGCATCTCTTTCCTGTGTTGACTAGACCTATTCTCTCCCTGCCCTTCTCCCCCATTCTAAATGACGTGTCTGCCCCTGCCAGGGGGATTAATGGTTTGCCCCCAGCTGTTAAGCATCTATATCCAATTCCAGGGGATGTCCATTGTCCTTGACAAGGTGTTCTTCCTCTTGAGTTCCCCATACCCCATTTCACACCAAGCCAGACAATACCCACACCTTGCCCAGGTTAGGGCTAAAGTTAAACCATTTAACCCCAGTGCATAACCATGCCAAGGAAAGCGAGGCACACTCTGTGGTTGTACAACTCTTACAGGAAGTTCCCATGTTCTCTACACTTTGGCATTAGTCACTTTGGCATAGATGGGGGTGCTGGAGCTGCCAGCTGATACATGCTGGGGTGAAGATCTAACGAAAGATAAGAAATCAGTACAGCTTGTGCTGAGAAGCATCCATCAGACTCATCAGGCCTACCAGCCTAAGCAGCACATACCTGCTGGGTGGCATCACTTCACCTGACATCAGAAGAGCGGGGTAGAATGATTGAGACAAACTGAAGATGTGAGACACCCGCTGTGCGACCATCCTGCAGCACACTAACATCTGAAGTCATGCAGGAGCTTCCTAACCATCACCCCACCTTGATGCCACACCTAAGGAGACACGTCGACTACAGATGTGGAACAAGAGGCTGAAGAAAATACCTGACAGCAAAAAATGAAATTTCCAGCAGCCAAGGCCTTACCACCAGGAGCCGATGAACCATGCCAAAATTGGCAACGTCTCAACCACCTACATACTGGAGTCGGACTCTCCAAGGAGCTAACGAAGACATGGGGCAATACCATTGGCTCAACTACCTGTGCCTATGGCACAGAACCTAAGACTATGCAACACCTACTGCAATGCCCACTTCTTGAAGGCACATGTACAATGAAAGATCTTGCAAAGTACAATAAATGAGTACAAGCATGTGTACTAAAATGGTCATATCTGGTGTAGAGACATGAGAAAAAGATCAGGCTCAGCAGATCCTCCTGCCCTCACCACCCAGCAGAAACACCCCCTGCCTTCATTAGAGCCTCACCCTGGCATGTACTATATCCAGCTCTACCCCTAAACTCTGCCTGCATGTCTGAGCATGCAGCTGCTTCTACATCCAAAATCACTACAGCTACAGGCAAATGTGGCTGGCAGATGGGGAGTCTGTCATAGCCATCAGCTCCCACATCAGCCCTACCACAGCAAGCAAAGCCAGGCAGGATCAAAAAATACTAGGCAACAGACCTCAGTTCTCACTCAGCATCCCCTTATATTTATTTTACTGATACAGTGAATGTATTAAAGATGCAGGTGTCAGGGGGATGGGTCTGGGGAGGTGTTTCTGGAGTACTGATCTGGGCCCACTAGGAGAAACATGGCCATGCATGTTAGGGGATTATCAGATTGGTGACTGTTTCTATACCTCTCCCCTCAAATTCCCTAGGAGCAGTACTACCATTGCCCATGTTCATGGGAGCACAGGCCAGGACACTACACACTCCTCAGCGGTGCTCATGACCACACAGCACCAAGGAACTCTCGGTGCTAAAATCAAATAGTCACCAGAATGGCCCATTCAGCACCATCTTGGAGCCGCTCATAGGCCAGATTTGAGTGCTGTTAAAAAGACAAGTGGATGGGCCAGGTCCTTTGGTCCCTCTGGGGGCTGCTCCCCTGTTCTCCAAAGGGTCCACGCCCAGAGTGCAGCGAGTCCGTGGCAGAGAGCAAGCCCTGCCATCTCAGCAGTAACTCAGTGCCTAACAAAGCCTCACAGTGAGGCTATGTTGTTCATCCTGACACCCCCACAGAGTTACCACTTCTCCTCACACTCAGATCCATGCCCTCCGCTGGGACAAGTGTGGTTCTTGGGTTCTGCCAGGACCTGCTTGGGTCTCTGCTCAGCTCCCACAGCCAGCTCCACTGCACTGAGCCCGTGGCCTCCTAGCGTGTGGCCTTGGCTGGCTGTGAGGTGTCATGGGAGGCTTTAGTGGGTGCTGCTTCCCCCTGGATCCCACCATGCTGCCTCACCCCCAAGCTCTGGATCTCTGCTCAGGGCATCCACTCTGAGGACAAGGCTGGGGCTGGAGGATGACAGTGAACAGATTAGTCTTCCAGAAAGTGGTAACATAGAAGAGGACACAGGCTACAGGCCGCATGGCTGGGGTCATGCCCCCTGTCCCTAGAGCCAGGAGTTGAGGGGGGTCACTAGGGCACGGCTGGTGTGGCCACCCATGCAGGGGTGGGAGAACATAACAAGAGGTGTGATGGGGGTGATGAAGGAGGGAGAGAGGCACAGAGCCTTGGTGAGGCACCAGATCTCTGGCCATGGGGCACATCTAGGTTAACAAGTGGAGTCAGAGGATCCTGGGAATGCCCATGGCAGGGGAGCAGCCTCCTCCAGTCCCTGTGTCTGCCTTCCTTCCTCCTGCCCGGTCCAAGGACCCCTGACAATAACACATCACAGATGGCAAGGCCCATAATGCACCCTAGGGCAGAGGAAAGCCAGGCTGGCTCTGAGCGTGCACAGGTCCCCAAGCATCACCCCATGCAGTGATGCCCCCAAGATCTGCAGTGCTCCAAGCAGTAGCCAGCCTCAGCACAGAGCACATCAGATCAGGCACACTGAGCAAGCCATGGCATTGCTGCAGACCTGTCTCAACCGCTACCCAGGCCCCCCACCACATGGCTCAGGATTACAGCACCTCCTGGTAGGGCTGAGTCTTCCTGCCTGATCTGGGAAAAGTCCCTACTGGGTGCCCTGGGGAAATAACCAGCAACCAGCTAACAACAGAGGCATTCTACGAAGGCAAAGGCAGTGGTGATGGCCAGGCCAGCAGTGGCTCCAGTCATGTGCCCCCTTGAAACTAGCACCTGGGGCTTGTGCTCTTTACCATTTGGCACCTTCTAGTGTTAACCTCAGGCACCTTCCCGGACTTGCCCTGGGTAACAGAGGTGGTAGTGGGGACAGGCCATTGTGGTGGCCAGCAAGAGATCTTCCAGCAGAGAGAGGTCTGGTCCAGAGGCAGGAGAGAGGAGGCAATGCTGAGCCTGCCAGATCAGCCAGGGAGCGAACAGAAGGTGTGGAGCAGCAGCCAGGAGATAGGGAAGCCTCACAATTAACCCATAAACCATGCTCCCTCACACTATCCTCATTGTCTGTCTCCACAAGTGCCAGGGGAAGTGTGTAAATGGGAAGAAGCATCCCTGTTGCCATTTCAGTGCCCTAAAGCAGGGTCAGGAAAGAGGACTCAGGTTTCTGCTCTGTAGGGAGGGAGTTGTAGGGGGATCTAACATGCAAGATGCAGAGCCACAGCCTCAGACTGGCAGAGTGCTCACAGCCATTCATGTGGGTGGGTGGGAGCAGCAATGCGCACCACTGGTCTGGGATAATCCTGATGGCCGAAGGCCTGTAGCTACCACAGCAACACAGCTCACCCACAGTCCAGGCCGCAGCCCCAGGTACCGGTGGAGGACACATTAGGTTATCTACTAATGCAATTCACAATTTTCCCAATAAGTCCTGCCTGTTCTGCATATACCAGAGACACAGACTAGTCCAATCTCCAGTTACCCAGGGAAGGATGTGTGCATGTGTGTGGTGGCAGCAATATGGGTGGTAGGTGTAAGCCCAAATTTAAGCCAGTGCTGGGCCCCACATCTCAGAGGGCAGCATCGACTGTGACACATCAGCAATGTAAACTAATGGAGAGGGGGTCCCCCACCTCCCGTAACCCCAGGGACAATGGGTGATTTCCAAAGGCAGGAGGGCTGTGATTTGGCTTTTCCCAGGCAGCAAATAAGAACTCTGTCGGGGGTAGGGGCAGTACTATGGGACCACTGTGTGAGGCAGAGTCTAAGAGCTGAGGTGAGTGACAAGAGGATCATTGTCCTGCTCAGCAGAGGGGCAGGCCAGAGAAAGTGTCTGGTTGATACAGGCTGGTAGGCAATGGCCCACAGGCAGCCTGGCACCCTTGCACTCTAGGCTGGGCTCTCAATATCCCTGCAGCTCTGGTCCCTGCTCAGAATTGGGAGGGAGGGGAGGCTCCACAGTGCATCCTCCTGAACAATAAGCTGCGAAGAGAGACTCACTAAAGCAGTGGCTTTCAACTTGTGGTCCATGAACCTCTGGGAGTCTGCAGACTATGTCTAAGGGGTCCACGAAAGATGACTATGATCAGTCAAAAATATGTGATTACCCACACTTACAATTCAAAGGAACTCACATCTCCATTCAAAATTTTTTACAGGTCTGCAAATTAAAAAATGTTGAAAACCACTGCACTAGAGGTAATCCCTGCAGCCAGGTGTCTTTGTGTGCAACTTTTTGCTCTCCCCATGATTTAAGAGCAGTTTTATTGAACAGAAGCATCTTGGGACAATGCTGTCAGACAGAGCCTGGCCAGCAGGCTCTGAGTCTCCGTGTCAGAGTAGATTAGGGCTATTAATTATTATTAATGCCCAAGACTCATTAGAATGCATTAGTCATTAGCCCTGTGCTTATGCCTGGAACCATAGCAGCAGGTCGCCCCCTAGTGATGACAAATGCAAAGTAAAGCTTTGCAATAGATCTCACATTGTTTGCTGTCACCTTCATTCTTTGTTCTGCTCTCCTGTCACTTGGCACTGTGTTTCTATTAGTTTCTAATCAGAGACAGCAGGCTGCCCACAACAGCTTATTATACAACTCTGCTTTCAGTTGCTGGTAACTTTAACCTTTTAGACCAGGATTATCTAAGCAAAGTGTCTACCTCGGATTGGACTTCATTTTGGGAAGTTCCACGCAATGAAATTTATGTTTTTCTCAGTGTTTTTTTTTAATGCTTGACACTGCAGGAAGCAAATCATGTTGGAAAGTCACACCAGCTGCAAGCCAAGTGCTCCAGAGAGAGGAGGGTGGAGAGCTCCTGCTCAGCCCCTGCTACCGTGACTCTGAGAGCACAAATCCTTCCTGTTCAGAGCTTGCAGATGGTCAGGTCTCCATTTCACAGATAAGGGACCAGACTTGGACAGGCTGCAACCCCCAGCAAGGAGGCCTGTGGCTGCAGGGGCAGGAGCCATCTCTTCCCTCAGTTGGGCAGCATTTCCTGAGGGATGTTCCCAGCTCCCTCCATCCCAGCAACCAGAATCCCCACATTGCTCCTTCATTAAAGAGTCAATAATTTAGCCCTGCCAGTTGCAATACTCAGACTCCCCTGTTGACGGTGAAATCTTTGCAGAGCCAGTTTGTATTATTAGCCCAAGAAAAGCAGGGAGCCTGCCTGGGGTATCAGTTAATTGTTAGAAGATGAGGAAGCTATTCAGGGGGCTTGGAAGGTATCCTATGTTATGGTCTCATAACCAGTTTCCAACGTCGGCATCACTATACAGTCAGAGTGACTCCTCAGGTGCACTCCTCAGAATAACTCCTTCAGTGAAAGCATCTCATCAAAGCTGCTCTGCAGGGAGACACACTTTCCTATCTCAGTGGAACCAGAACAGTCTCCTCTCCTCACAGACACCGGCTGGTTAAGACAATCCCAGAAAAGACAAGTGACACGTCTAAACAAAGGAATTCATCTCCACATGGGGTTTGGACTGAAATTATTGGTAAATAGCCCACAGAGGCTTGACCCTTCTGTACCTATGAGAGCACATCAGGGAGGTGGGCATCTATGGGGTCATTCACTCCAGGGTCACTTATGCCAATGAAATCTGTACAAGCCAGATCGTACAAATTTAATCCTAAATTCCAGCCATATTGTCAAGGGTCTTTATCAGTCTTGGTTGGTGCACAGCAGCTGATCCCATACTTCCAACTTACCTTGCAACATACAGGGTTTAATTTTTTTTTTCCAAAAAGATTTTACATAAAGAACAGATTACTCCTAGGCAGTTCAAAGCTCAAAGGCAAAATGGACCTTTTTTAGGAAGATGAACCCACAATATCTAACCAGGAACACACCTTGACTGTCATGGCTTTTCCTAAGGCCTCCAGCCCTGCTGGAACCTGGGAAACTTACTGCTTCAAGCCTTTAAGTCCATGCATGCAGATTCTCTCACACGCTTGTGCTTGCCAGTGCACGTGCACACGTGCACATCCATGCCTCAGAACAACTCATTCACCCCTGGAAAAGGGAAAGGCCTAGACAGATATTCTGCATCAAACCAAACATCAAGGCAGAAGAAAAAAGAAAGAAGGGCAAGTACTGATAGCAGCAGTGTGAAGAGGAAGTAGGAGAGGTGTCATGGCCTCGGGCTCTGGCAGGGCAGAGTCAGACAGGACCTTTTGCTGGCTCAGCACTTCCAGCTAAAAAGCTCAGTAAGGGCAGGGCAGGAGGCTGGGCAGTGGCGAAGGCATGCCTGATCTTTCCCTGTCAGGGCATTCAGGCTCAGAGACCCTGGAGCATCAGCCACTCCTTAGAAGCCCTGTTGACTTGGAGGCAGAGCTCTTGTCATTTGCTTGTAGGTTTTACTGGGGCTGGTTCTTCAGCAGCTAACTGGAGAAATCCAGTTCAGGGCCCCAGTGGAGTGGTCCAACTCAGCACCACACAGCGCTTGAGAGGGGACATGAGACATGACAGAGGCTTATAGAATATTAAACGGTGCAGAGAAAGAAAGTATATAGGAATGTATTATTTACTGTTTCTTACAATAGTAGAAAGAACTAGGGGACACAAAATGAGACTATTAGATAGCCAAGAGTTTTAAACTAGCAAGAGGAAGCTCTTGTCCACCCAGCAAGTATTGATCTTGTGGAACTCACTGCCACAAGAAGTTGCAGAGGTTGGTATCTTAATCCAGTTCAAAAGGGGACTGGACCATGATCCTATTGCTATGAAGGAAAGGTTCATCAGTAGGTATTGAATATGGTAGACGGAGATGCAGAGAGAAGTAGTTCATCTTTGTTAGGCGGAAGGTAGTGTAGCAGACTGGCCTTTTGGAGCTTGGGTTGAGTCCCAGGCTTGAAATCTTGCTGTTTTGATTGTTGGAGCTCCTCCCCCAATCAGGAGGCAGCAAGAGGCATTCAGCCACGCCCCTTTCCTGAGGGGAGGGGGAGAGGAGTCGTGGTCAGTCGTCCCCCCCACCCCTGTGGCCGGACCTGATTGGAGACTGCAACACTCAGGTTCAAAAGACTTCAGGGGCGGAGCCCTGGAGCATATAAAAGGAGCTGCGTGCCCAGCATGAGGGGACACATCTGCAACAGAGGAGAGAGAGGAGCAGGGCTTGGAAGAGATGAGGAGAGCTGCTCACCAGGGTGAAGCAGTAGCCCAGAAGCACCCCTGAAGACTTCCATCAGCTGGGAACGGCGGACAGCTCCAGCAGCTAGGCTCTCAGTGTGCAGCACGGCACAAGGCATCCAGACCCTGGGAGCTGTGTGAGGTGGCTCGGGTCTGCAGCCTCTGGCATGCAGCCAGAGACACGGTGCACAGGCCGGAGCACGGAGTAGGACCTTTGGAGCGCTTGGCCAGCTCAGGTCCTCAACCCCCAGAATGAGGCTGGGAGCTTGGTGCAGGAGGCACTGTACGGAGCCCGGGAGCAGACCAAGCCTGGTGCTGCACAAGGCAGCCCAGGACTCTGACCCATAGCAAAAGGGTGATCGGGCTACTGAGCCAGCTGACAGGGCCGAGCCAGAGGTCCCAGAAGCCCTGCATAGCGGAGCCCTGTTCCAGGGGACAGCGACCCCCCTGAAGCCCACTGCAGGTGAGAGCAGCTTGGCGCAGAGGACAAGGACCACCCTCCAGGTGGGAGCCCTGAGTTGCAGGGAAAAGAGGATTCCCAGAGGGGAGGGGAGTCCCCCGCTCCTCCCCTTCCCCCCCCTGGTTAGTTAAGGGCTCCTGAAAGGGGAGGTCACACTGAGAGGGCCCCCCTAAAGTTACCAGCTTCTTTGTAGGGCTTGGGAAAAGCCCAACGGCATTGGGGTTTCCCCTCAGGATTGAGTTTCTTTGGGGTTTATCTGTTTCAGATCAGATACTTACCTGTAAGGTACCTGTATCTGGAGCACTGGTATAAGGTTTTATGTCATTTACCCAGAGGGTATTGTTTATGTTACTGGTTTAGATATCTTATAAATATGTATATATATTGTACATATGTTTATATCCATGTTCCTTTCCCTTGTGATAAATTAATGTAAATAAATGTGTATATAGTTAAGTCCCCTGACTGTCCTGGCCTGGTTCTACAGCGATGGAGGGAAACTGAGCGGTCTGCAGTTCCCACCCTATAGCACACCTGCCAGCTAATAATCCCCTTCAATTGGAGAAGGGGAGTATATACCCAAGTTACCTGGGCTACAGTAGGATAGATTTATACCTTATAAACTGACTAAATAATAGATGCATAAGCTTTCATTAAGCAGCTGCTACTTTCATCATCAGATGCTATGAAGGGACTGGAGGAAGCAGAGCTTCTAAACAGAGAACAGTGATTAGGATACAAAGGGTAGGGAAGGGGAAGGAAAAAGGAGAGGACACTGCTGGAGGAGGTAAGGTGGGCAGAAGAAAGAAAAGCAAAGCAGCTAATTCACTGAGGGACATAGGGGTTATAAAAGTTAATCCAGGTCAAGCAGTAAGAACCCATTGTCTTAGTTTAGACTATATTTAATGCAATCCAGCCTGTGGATGATTTCTTGTTAGGGAATTTCTCATCTGAGGTTGTTTTTAAAGTTTTATTGTCAAAGAACAGCTACCCTGAGGTCATCAACGGTATGTCCAGGGAGGCTTAAGTGTTGTACCACAGGCTTGTGCATCTTTCTGGAATTGATGTCAGATTCTAGGCAAGACAATGTAGACAGACAAAGGTGTAGCCTCTGAATTCGAACTTCCTAAACCTTTGAATGCTGGAAGTTGCAGTGGGAGAGGAGCAGGGAATAGAAATTCTGGACCTTCTCTGTTCACCCTTTCCCTCAGCACCCACACTCTGCTACTGTATGAGACCAGGTTCTGGGCCTGATGAACCTAGGTCTGACCCGTTAAATGGCAGTTCTTATGTTCTTATGTACAATCTCTATAGGGGGTGGTGCTCCTACCTCTCCCAGCCGTTCTAATGCCACCTCAGGTCAAGGCAGCAGAGGTGTGGTCACAGTCACACATCCTCCAGCCTGTCTGTCCTCCTACCCCACAAGAAGTCACTGTTCAAACCACCCCTGAGCAGCAGCCATGAGCTTCTCCCACTTCCAAGTGCAAAGGAGATAGTGGGTGCAGGAACTTGTTCATTAATGTGCTGTAGTTACTGCACATTAAGTTTAGTACTTGTATAACCAAGTACTAAATTAATGTGCAGTAACTGGCATTACTGTGCAGTAGCGCCGACACATGGCTTTTTATAACACTACCTGTACAGTAGCCTAATATTACTGTGCAGTAGCATATTAGCACAGTTTTTGCCCTGAACTCTACTGCGCAGTAGAATTAGGGTACTGCACAGTTAGCGTCTCATGTAGATGCGCCTCTCTCCCTGTTCGCTTCCTGGAACATCCAATACAAAAACAAGCTGCTGCCCAAGTTACTCCAGCCAGTAGCACACTGACCCCATCAGCAAAGCAAGAATACATCCAGGGTGATGAGCACCTCCGCCCAGCTACATTGAGCGTAGTGGCACGTTCAGCTAATACAGCTCTCTGCAGCCTTGACGAAATGTACAGAACTAGCAGAGAAATCAGCCACGGGTCATAGGAGCTGGAGAAAGGCTTTCGCTCAAAGCAAGAACAGTGCTGAGAGCTGGGATGGGATATTCACCATTCCCTGGGGCCCACCCATCCTACTCCTGCATCACAGAGGGACAGACACAGGGGACCCTGGGCTGCAACTGCACCCAGAGACTTGGTGGCTAAGACAGGAACAGAAGCCAAATCTGCATACTTCACCCACCCCCACCCCTAAGCCAAAAGGACTGGGTCTTGCTGCTGTCCTGCCAGACAGGCACCCTGGCACAGCTCTTAAGTGTGGCCAAGCTTCAGTCCCTTGTAACTGGGCCTTCACAGCACATCACATCACAGAAGCTATACCCAAGCTGAATCACTGTCAGCAGCTGACCCCTGATAGCCAGTGTAGGCAGCATTGCTGTGCTCAATCTAAAGTCTCCCTGAGTCAGTGGCTCTCAAGCCACATGGCACAGTGCCATCCATCATACTGACTTCTCCAAAGGGTCAGGAGTTGATCCCAAAACAGCCTTAGCTTAGCAGAGTGACAGCTCTCAGACAGCTTCCTTCCACCAGCCTGCAAAGACAACTACCTTTTACTGTTATCAGCACAGAGGAGACAAATGAGGCCAAGATTTCAAATAACCCCATCCAGGGTAACACAGAATGCAAATAACAGCTGGCCTGAAATAAATCTTGCCGACAAGGCCAGTTAAAGAAAAGGCTTTTTTTTCTGTCTTGTTTGAGAGGAAACTGTCATAGAGAACTAAATTCATGGCAAGAAATATTGGTTCTAGCAGCAGGGCGGCAGATTGATGACGAGAGCCTGTGCAGTCATCTTAGCTCCATTAACAGGGAGATTACTGTAGGAATACTGAAGAGGCTCAGTTCTGGGCACTTAACTCCTGTTCTGTGGAAGACAGTGACAGGCCAGTGTTCAGGCTCTTGACTAAGCAGAGCATTTAAGCATGCACTTAATATTATACACATGTTCAAAACTATCCATGGGCAGCAAAGCATTGATGTATAGGCTTAAACACTGAGCTTCAGTTTTCTGCAGAGGTCAAGCCTAGGAGGGACAGACTCCCTGCACAGAGCACTCACCCTGGGCACCAATCCTATCTCTTATAGCAAAGGCAGTCACTGCATCTAACTCTGAGCTCACGTGGTTGATATCATGGTATCAGCCATTCACACGGCTCCAACAATTTCAAATCGACCAGTTTCCACCCAATAAAAGTCAATACTATTCAGTGTGAGGCTTTATAATGCATGACTGAATGGCTACTGAGGACAGGGCTCTTTATGCAGATCAGTTCTCCAAAGCTTAAGTCTCCTATCCGTCAGCATCTGTCCTATGCATCTGTCAGCATTTTCCACCTGAGCAATTGCATGTAGGTCATGTACTTCTGGGACCTATGGTGGGGTCTGCAGCTATAAGAGAGCCATAGGAGCACAAGACTGGCCTGGGTCATTGAGCCCATGCCCCAGCTGTCGCAGGCACCGCTTCTTAGAATCTTCTTCGTGGACGGATCAAGCTTAATTTTGAAAGCAATGAGGATTTGGGCCCTCACAGTGCCCCACTCTTGGGGGATCCTGTCATAATTTCACAGACCCAAGAGTTAGGAGCCTCTTCCTACCTATAAGTGTTTATGGCCAGCTTAGGCCCATTTGTTCTTGGCCCTGCATTGTCCTTGAACTTCAGCAATGCTTGTCCTACCCTGGCATCTCTCTCTCTGTCTCTTTCTGCTTAAAGTACCTATAACACGTGCTACTAATGAGGAACTTCACACCCCTGACCCCCAGTGACCCCGTTCCTTGGAATATAACATCAGAGCCCACAGAGCATTTCCCCTGCTGGATCTGCCTTGTTTATGCTGTTTCGTTTGCTTGGAGCTGTTTCATCTCCCGCACACCACATAACGAGGCACTGAGGATAAAGGACTCTGCTGCATCACCAGCCAAATGGAAAGTAGAAATTAATTTGCGTGTCCCTCTGGAGCACACATCACTTCATCTCCGGCATTCCACGGAGATTTCTCGCAACAGTGGCTGTTCTAGTTCAGACTGCAGCTCTTCATTAAAATTGGTTATTGTTGTTTAACGTAGGGCTGGGCAGGTTTTTTTTTTCCTGTAAGTGCATTGGAATGAGGTGCCAGCCAAGCTGGGCTGATTTACATCCACCAAGAATCTGACTCATAGGTTTAGAGAAAGTAAAACAAGCATCATTTCTGGGAAAGCCCTTAAACAATGGACGGAGCAGGACAGTGCTTGGAACATGGTGCTTTCACCCAGAACATGCCAGGGAGTGCCCCAGGGCTTCCCATTGTCCTGCCCTGGCCTGGTGAGACCAGGCTCTATTTGCTCTGATCTCCAGGATTCTGCTAGCAAGGCTCATCTCTGCCCTGTGGAAAAGCTATTGTCAGAGCTGTTGACAGACAGAAAGATGGTCACAGCCCTGCAGGCTACCACAGAGGGCTCTCCCAGGGACCCAATCATCTGTTCACTAGCTCCGTCCCCCACTAGTTGTCTTGCAAATCTCGGACACAGAAGCTCCCTCCAGAAGGGCTGGAGCTGGGGAAGGTTTGTTCTCTGTAAATGACTTTCCCTTGGGGATAATATGAATTAATAGGTATCATTATCTTTATTTGATAAAATGTCATTTAGCGAGGAGCCTCATTAGCGCTGCATGAGCAGCGGGTACAGACAGTGACTGGAACAGCACCTGAGAGCTGGTGCAGGCAGGCTGCGCACATCAGTTCTTACAGACCAGAGGCAGCCCCCATCCCCAGTCACCATTGCTGGCTCTCCTCCAGGGTGATCGAGTTTAGATTGCTGTTCGTGGTGCAGGGAATCAACCTCAGAGGGTGGCAGGGGAGTGGGGATGAGTCCCACTCTTGAGCTGTCTGTAGGAGGTTGGGGTTGGGATTGTCCAACCTGGGCATCCAAAAGACGAACACAGCTCAGTTCTGCATCTTAGAAACATCAGCAGAGCCAAGCCTGTGGCTACAAGCTCTATGTATGGATACAAATGACTCCTAAAGCATAACTCACCTGCAAGCTCCGCAGAGGCTGACTCTTACCTCATGCTCCCCCAACTCTCAGTTCATTCTCAGTCCCTTTCCACGCAGAATTCAGGATGCTGCTCTGAGCCCAGATTCATTGATGCAGGCTCTGGCTTGGGAACACCAGTAAGTTTAGTTGGGGGGTGCCCAGTTCCCCACATCAGATCCACATTGCGAGGCTCCTTATAATGAGGCCACAGCTTCGCCAGCCCCAGCCACAGACTCTGTCAGCTCCCTCAAGCTCTTATGTGCACCCCAGCTCCCTGGGGACTGGAGCAACATGCCCACAAAGCTTGGAGTGCAATACACACTGGATTATATACCCTGAGGTGGAGAAGAATGGCAGCAAGCAAATTCCCCCTCTGTCAGTCATACCAGCAGGCAGCAAGTAGACTACCCATATCTGCATCCTTCCCCCTTGGGTCAGAGAGTGGTTGGTATTGTGAGATGTGCCTCTTGTCTCCTCCAGTTGCATGCAAAAGCACTGACTTCTCCAGGCTCTTGTGCATGCCGGCAGCCAGGCCAGGAACTAGAAGCCGAGTTCATGAAGGTTTTGGACAGGGTCTATTGAACTGAGAAGCCAGTCTTTCAAGGTCCCCTTGAAACCATTCCTCTAGTGCACAATTCCACACTGACAACCACCCCTGGAGATCTGCCAGCCAGAACAGGTTTCAGCCTGGTTCCCAAAGGCCATTTCAAGGCAGTAGGAAGTGACACTGATATGGATCTATAGCAAAGTCTTCATTGGAGAAACAGGGCTGCAATATCCTGGGCATAGGAATGGAGAATAGACTGTAGGGAACCATCTTGCCTCAGCAGTGAGGACTTATTCTTGAAAATCCAACAGCCAATGTATACAGAAGGATGGAAGTGCACCTGCCTTTTGTACATGAAGCCAGCGCGTCCCTAGGCTGGAGCATGCACAGAGTCAGGTCTGTGTCCATGCTGCTGAACACTGCTCTGCAGAATCCAGGTAGCAGGCTTCTTCGCTGGTGCCCTTCCCAGCTCCATGTGTGCATCTACTTCAAGACAACCAGTGCAGGCAGATGAGCCTCGCTCAGCATCATTTATTTCTCTTCTCTTTCTGGAACATATGGTACTGCACTGGGCCTGTTCTCTTGACTGAAGACAGAGGGATTGTGGGATTAATTAGAGACAGCTGCTGCCTGGATGTATTCACAGTCAGACTCTGCTGGAAACACAAACATAGGGAAAGGGTTTCTCTTTTTATCACCATTTGGGTTGTATTAGTCTAGGCTCTAATGAGCTTGGACATTTCTCCTCCCTGCTGCAAATTTTCCATTTCCAGCAACACTTGCTGCAGGGAGGGAAGTTTGGAGCTTGGGGCTGCCTCCAGCTTCAGCGCCTTTTCAGAGGCTTCAGGAGTCATCCCCACACCTCATTTGACTCCCTCCCTCCTTCCCAAGCCAACCAGACTCTTTCCCCTTAATTAGACACTCCTTATCCCTGCCTGATTCCCCAACATCTCTCTCCAGCCCACCCCCATCCTGGATGTGGAAGGGACATCTCAGGGCAGGCACGCTCAGTTGGTGCTAATCCATACAAATCCCATATGCACCAGTGCTCTCAACAGGGCAGAAACCTGATCTGCACAATGACTTGATTAGCTCTGAAACTGAGAGCTGGTGTGTGGGCACCAGGCTCACTTGAGAGCAGCAGGACCACTGGGGACCCAAGATGAATTTCAGGGAAGGAGGGGCCATGCTCAGAGACAAGGTGAATAATAATCAGGTGTCTTGTTTGAAGTGATCAACATGACTCTGATGAGGCGTGGGTAATTGTATCTTCCTTTATTTTTAAGTCGTTCTCCATCTGTCTGCCTGCCTGTCTTCAACACACCCTTCTCTCTCTCTCAGCCTATCTGACTCTCCTCACCGCTGCTACTTCAGCACCCACAGCAATGCAAGGTGGCTCTATCAGTCATCATGTACTTTCTAGTCCCCCTCTAAGCTCTTCATAATGGATGGGCTCTTGGCAGGGAAATTGGTGTGCTGCAGGCCTGGATAATGGAGGAAGGACGTTTGTTCCTTAATTGGATTAGTTCTGCTGGGAGCATTTTTCGTCTTGTACCATCATCAGTGCTGCGCCGACGTCTGGCCCCCAGAGCCTTGTGCTGATGGATTTGGCTGCCGTCCAAATGGAAGGGTTGGGAGGATGGGCTAAGTGCAAGCCCTTGGCAGGTTTAACTAATTGAGGAGTCACTTGCCTGTTGAAAAGAATTCTCTTCCATTCATGAGCATCACCATGCAATGGAAGGATGAGGCAGGGCACAGTTTTCTCCTTCCTACCTCAGAAACCAGGCCACATTCACTCACATTTCCATATGCTTTCTGCCCCGCCCATTAGAGAGGGTGCAGGAGGCAGGTGAGCCCCAACCTGGGAGCTTAATTCAGGCTGAGTGTAAAACGTGAGTCCTTGACCTGAGCCATTGGACCTGTTGACCTCAAAGCTCTGGCTGTGGTTTTCCAAGGGATCTGGGGGAGGGTCCAGTGGAGGCCCTGGGAGGTGATTCAGCCTCAAGTTAACACCCAAAAAGCTGCTGGTTAGGTAGCTGAAGAGCTTCTTCCCAAGGCCCTGACTCCCTTGCTAACACCTCTACACGGCAGTGAATGCACTCTGCTTTCCCACAGCAGAGCCTGCTTCCAGCGCCCTGTCAAACGAAGGTTTCATGGCACAGCTGGTTTCCTTCAGAAATATCACATGTATGAGTCTGCATCCAACAGGACAATAGCACTACAGGTCAAGATGCTAAGAAGCAGCTTCGAATTCAGGCACCAAACTACAGACTTTTCACAGGAACCTGGGTCCCAGTGGGCAAGTGCCCAGATCTGTCTGAACAAAAGGGCCTGTTTAGATGCTCCATGCTGAGTGCCCCAGCCACTAGGGACATGAGACCATAGGGATGTAGGACTGGGAAGAGCCTCCTGGGTTCATGGCCCTGCATGTGTGGGCAACTGTTTTGCTGGGGACTCCCCAGAATTGCCACTTCAAACCCTTACACACAATCACAGGGCAAAAAACCAGAACACCGAAAACACCTTACAACATGCCACAGGTAGGTGGAGCAGAGGACATGAGAGCACCGTTGGTACCTTGCCACTACAGTGACAAAAGAACTTGGTTATATCTGATTGGAGGATCCTTGGAAGAGGACCATGCCCCATGCTGCAGAGAAAGGCAAAACCTGCCACCAGTGTAAGTTAGAGGAAAAATTCCCTCCTGACCCCATGCCCAGCCCCCCATGGAGGTGTACCCCTGGCCTCACTAGCATCCTGTAAGCCTCTCCCTCCTGTGCCCCCCAAGCTGAATGTGGGGGAAGGGAGCAAGGGAGAATGCAATGAGCCTTACACCTTCCTCCCTTGGCATCAAGAGACTGTTTTTCAAAGGGACTCAGCTGCCCATTGTGCCAAGGTGCTTTGATAAATCACACTGGCCACTTCCCTGCCTCTTAAGGGGTGCATCTACACATGCCCCTATGGCATCATTGTTACTGCACCATCATTTAGTACTTCCTTTTCGAAGCACTAAATGACGGCACAGTAACAGCCCGTACTGTGCCATCCATGTAGCGCACGGTTATTTTTAACCACTATGTCGCCATAGGGACACACTATACCCAGGGAGCATGTCACTATGGCAACATAGTTGCGGCATCACAGTTTTTTCCTGCCGATGTTATGTCACCATAGTGTGTTGCTACGGTGACATAGTGTCATTTGTAGACACGTCTAAGGTGCCTCAGTAATATCCTGCCTGGAACGACCTGCCCTGCAGCAGAGCAGACACAAAATCACCTCTCCCTCCCCATCAGCTACAGCCCTAACCACTGACCCACCTTCCTGTTTCTGAACAACCCTCCAACCCCTGCGCTGGACTTTCCAAAGGCATCTATGGGCAGATCCCATCTTGCTGTCGCCGCTGCTTCCCTCCTTGCAGTCTGGCTTATTCTGACAGCAGACATGCCATGGCTCTGCTCCTCTGATTAGAGCCCCATCTGCTCCTCTTCCACTGCTCTGCTGTGTTCCCTGGCAATTAAATGGCCCATTTACTGGAAGGGAGTTAGCTTGTGAGTACTAAGTGTGGAGGAGCCCTGGGCTCCAATCGACATCCCACCACAGCATCCCTCCTGGGCCCAGCATTCAGAGGATGCTGCCAGAGGAAAGGCAGGAAAGTCACTTCTCTGAATGACTCAAAGCAGAGAGAGGAGTGGGGCTGGGAGTTCATTCTCTGGGAATAGCAGGAAGCAGAAAACCACTCTTTCTGCAATGACTGAGAAATGACAAGCCCAGCCACTGCAGAGTGATGGATCTCTGAAAGAAGGCAGCAAAGGGCATTTATGGACAGCCTCAAACAGCAGGGAGGGATGAGTCTCCTCTTCCCCAGGGACATAAATGCCAGGCAGCAGGAGGCTGATGGCAGCGGCTGTTCAGATAGCTGGTAACTCTGCCTTCAGCCTGCTAGTGGAGAGCTGATTCCCTCCTTCTCCCAGCCCAGTCTGTACAGCTGACCTGCTCTCTAATGGCTAAGGGGACCATTGGACAGAGGGAAAGGCTGGAGCTACCACATGCAGGGTAGAGTGGGTGGCCACAACTCCCTCCCTCAGACACAGAGGAGGGAGCTGTGTGGGTGAGGGGAGCCTGCTCTCCAGACTCCTCACAGAGCCTGTGTTTCTTCCCCTCCAGGCTCTTGCCCATTACTGGAAGAAGGTGTTCAGCCTGCCAGCATGGGGGTCCAACCAGCTCAGGGCCATGGGCGCATCCTCTGGGTCCCTGCACAGGGAATGTGTGCTTCTGGGGTTAATCATTGATCCCATTCAGGTAAGCATTTCTCTAACGAAGAGGAAAATCATCCAGAGCCCAATGAGACTAGCCTGCTGTGTGGATGCTGCGAGCACACCCTGGAATCATGGGAAGGGGTGGGTGATGAGAAGGAAGGTGCTGCAGGAAGCCAGACATGGAAAGATCTCCTAGGCTCTGGAGGAAGAGACCCAAGGAGCCAGTGGGATAGGCAGAGAAGATAGAGTCCCATCCTGCTTGGTGGGTGCTGTGTGAGTTGGGTTGGTGTCTGGGGGCATTTTGAACTTGTGGCCCACACCATGACCATGACCAGCCCTGATGAGAGGCATCAGGCAACTACCCTGTGCCAAAGTATTGCTTAGTTTAACAGCAGGAACAAAGCAGAAGGGAGAAAAGAGGGACATGTGTGTAACCCCTACTTCACAGCTTTCCAGCCCCTGCAGGGAGCTAAGTAGGCCAAACTTCTACAGACCCTGAATGTCAGGCTGGTCCCCTGTACAGCTGCCTTTCTTGAGAGTGTCCTAATCCTTACAATCTCTGATATACCTGGGCCTTTCCTCCACCTACCATTGTCTTTTAATAGCCTTCAAATGTTTGCAGGGATGGGGCTCACCTTGAGCTACTTTGCTTGCTTGCCTGCTTCTCTTTACAGCCGCTTTAGACAAAACCAGTAAATTCACCAGTAACATTCCCATCACCCAGCCAGCAGGCAGTCTTCATCCATTATTTCAGAACAGCTCAACTTCACTCCCAATGCTTTCCTCTCATTAGAGGCTACACAGGGGGCTGCCTCCTGGCTTAGATATTTATGGGTATAAAAATAACAGATGTCTTTAATAAGTGGCGAGCTTCCAGCTGGGCATGAGATTGTTCTAGCTAATCAGGGGCCAACTTTTTTGGCAGGCATGCCACAAATTAGCCCCTCATCCTCCCCGAGTGTCACTATGATCTTCTTCTGTCCAATCTGCTGCCCTGCTTTCTGTTCCCTACTCTGTGCTCCCTAACACGTCTTCTGCTCTGCTTTCTGCTTCCCTCCCTGTCTGTTGACATGCCTGTGGCCTCCCTGATCTATTGCATGCCACACACACAAGCTGCCCATGACACTTGTGGTACTTGTGCAGCAAGTTGGCCACCCCCATTCTGGATCAAACAGCTGATTTGGGAAAGTGCATCAGAGAGGACCTGTCTGTAGTGACTGCTGCTAGCAGGGTGGAACCAGAAGGCTCAAGCCAGTGGGGTCGCTAGGCCAAAGGGTACCTGCTGATGACCATGTGGGGCTGCAGTAAGAGAGTTCATACTTGAGGTACCCATAGATGTTGGATGGGGCCCTGAGCAGCCTGTCTTCAGCACAGAGTGGGGGATGTACTTTAGTGCTCCCCTCTGTGACCTTGTCTGTTTTTTCCTCATCATGACACTCCTATCTTGACCTGGAGGAATCAGAGAGGAGCAACATAAGGGGGTTTCTTCATTCCTTCCTGGCCTGAGGTTGTGGTATGGGAGACTGGTGCATTTCAAAGCACTTCCCACTGCAGGGAAGGAATTTTCTTATGGAGACCCTTAGGGGATCAAAAAGGTATTTCCAAAGGATCCTAGCCCTCTCTGTGCATTTCCACCCCTGGTAAGGTCTTCAACAAGACAGAGAATCACAGTGACAAGGGCTGGGCTCCAGCCACTAGCACCAAACCTGAGAAAGGTGCATGTGGAATGGAAATGTACCCTCTAACCTCCCAACCTGCACATTCTCAGGGTGGCATGGGGTCCTCATCTCATCCATCACCCCAGGCTGCTCATCCCCACAGTGGAGAATGGCTTCTACCAAGAAGGCAAGATAGGACCATTCTGACTGCAGGGGAAAGATCTGTGTTCTGGTCCCACCGCAAAGCATCCCCTTCCCAGGTTTCTATGCACTGGAAGTTTGTCTCCTGAGTTTATGGGCTGGTGTTGAGATGCAGCCAAGTATTCTACCTTGGTCCGCAGATCATGGGTCCCTCATGCACTGGCCAGTTATCAATGCCACCATACAAAAGTCACTTGGACAAAAAAGCAGCAGAAACTGGAACACAGCCCCAGCCTCCAGCTCTCAGCCTGGCTATGTGCTCCAGTGGGAACTAAGCCACAAAGGGGGCCAGAGAGGCAATGAGAATTATGGAAACTATTTAAACCTCATTCTCTGTCCCAGACATTTACAGCAGTTGATCATTAAGCTCCTTAATGAGCTGATTCACATCCAGCTCATTTGTCTGGAGCCTCATAAGCTTCTGGTGTGGATTGGTGTAAATAAAGTGAATGGTAATGAGCTGCATGCACCTGTCTAACTCCTACTTAATGGAGATGATATGGAAATGAAATGGCTGTTAATGAACTGAGTGTGCAAAGAGTTAGCTGGTTCCTCATGTAGTGTGATGGAAAGAGTGGGAAAGTTGTGAGCTGCTCCAGGTATCCTAAGCAACAATTAGCCCATGAGCCTCTAGCTTTTGTTCCCTTAGCTTTGTGCTCCCCTGGCACTAACCTCTGAGAAGTACCCTTGACCTGAGCATGTCCCAGGTATTACCTCATTCATGAGAAGGGGTCAGGGCTATCCAAAGTTTTTCAGGTGGCCGCAGCACAGGCCAGAAGGCATGGGTGAAGGTCAGGACACTGCTGAGTTGCTGGACAGAGGTGTTCCTAGCAAGGCCAGGTGAGACTCACCAGAAAGATGGCCTGAATACCCACAGTGTTTGGGTACTTGGAGGAAGCCTGATGTCCCCTTTGCCTTTCTCTGGATGGTCGTTCCGGCTGGTCCTATCATCAATTGACAGTTACCTGCTCAGGGCCTTAGCAAGGTGCCCTTCTGTTTAAAGTTTATTTGCAGCTAGCATTTCATCATTTGCCTCAGCTCCTGCTTGGAGAAAGGCTGTCCAGACTTCTGGGAAGGCCTAGGGCTGTTCCATGCCCATATCCTGAATCACTGGCTTGGGAACAGACCTAGGAAAACCAGTGTGGCCCACTAAGCTAACTACACAGCTATCACAATTTGGAGCAAATCATGTTATTTCAGCTTCAGTTTCAGACCAGGCGCCTTCAGCTTACCACAGACTGCATGCAAACGCATCAGTTCTCATTCACGGGTCATAGCATGCACCAGGATATCACTTAGGAACAGCAGCCAGGCTGCAGGAGACATGCTGTGCAATACCCACTAGCCTCTTAAACAGAGCTAGTCAATTGACCAAAAGCCATGTTCTTACATTGCCACAGGCCTTGTCCTGCATAAAAACAGACATCCCCTGTCCCTTTGATCCACTTCCACTTGTGATACCAGCTTCTAAGATGCATTCTGGCAAACTAGACTGAGCCTGCTACCACATCCAGACTGTCTCCTGTGTGGGGCAGTAGGCAAGAACCTTTACAGTTTAGGTCTTTTAATTGGGTACTGAGCCTGCCTTCTTTGTTCTCAACCAGAATAGTGGTGGTGGTCCAAGGACTGGTTAAAGGCTCAGTTATGCCTTCCCATTATATTTCCTCAATAGGCTTCTTCCCTCTTTGTTACTGGAAAATGGGGATATAGCTGTTTAAAGGGTCAGTCTCTTTCTATTCAGGACCTCTCTCTCAGCTGTATTGGGGAAGCAACCCCAAGCCCACAACCCTCTCAGACCATTTGGCTGTTCCTCATTGAAGTGGAGAGCTACAGGCTGGAACTAGTCCAAACAAAACTCTCAGCGCTCACCTTCCCACTCTTTCCTCTTTGTAGTTTTCCTCTATAACACCATTTATGAGATCCATGGTTCACATTTTACACCTTCTCTTTTTTAATCACTTGCTGCTTGTCAAAAACATTCAGGAAATGAACAGGAATCCAGGACTTTACTTTCCAGCCTACATTCCCCTGAGACCCTGGGTCTCTTGGCAGGTTTCAACTATTCTCCGTCATTCCCTTGTCGGAAACTGCTACAGCGTGTAGCTGTAATCGTGGTTTCTGCCCCTGGAGGCAGGACAACTGGTTCACTGCAAACCAATTACCTTCAAATCATCTGTTTCACTTGGGTCACATTTTTAAAGGGAATTTCCTCTGACTGAGTTTGCAGGATGCTTTCCTGGCATTTCCTGCATGGTTGTTAGCTCTAATGAAATGCACACTGAGCACTCACTATCTCAGCTGTCCAGGTTCTTGCTCAAATTTCAGAGGTTTGGTAATAAAGCCCAGTGTTCCTAAGTTTTTGCACACAGGTTTCCTAGTCATGGCCCCTGTTGAGACCCTGTTCCCCCACCCTTCTAGCAAGTCCTATCCCATAAGTGTTAAATTCAAGCCACCATTCCCTCTTCTATGACTGTCTCTGCTCCTATAACACATTTAGGAGCCATGTTTCTTTACTGCTGTTTAACTGCCTGGACCAAAAGGAAAACTTGGGCTGAACCTTGTACCTCTATGTGCCGTTCCTTCAGCTTGGAGTCCCCAAATCCCAAATCTGGGGAAGGACTTTTCCTGGACAATTATGATGCTTTGTCCTGGTCAGCCTTATATTTATAACAATACAGCTCTTTTTTTATAGCCAAGCTTTTACCAGGACCAGCAGCTCATTGTTCCCCTTCATATTGCCATCATAGCCAGTTTCCTTTTTTTTTGCTACTTTTTCTGAGCATCATAAACCTCCCTCTTCTTGTCACACGTAAGAACAGAAGTGCCATATGGGTTGAAAACAGAGATCCATCCGGTCCTGTATTCTGTCTCCAACTAAGACAAGTAGCAGTTGCTTTCCAGGAAAAGTTAAACAAGAGCACTTACAGGCTCGTGATGGTCAACCGTCATCTTTACCAACAGCAGTTGCTTCCTGTTCTAGTTTAAAGGAAGATTCAAATTCTGTGATAAACTCCAAAGGCTCTTAGAGCATCTCTGGTCTCCTTTCACTGCTCCTGACCTGCAAGTCCAAGTCCAACTGTGTCTATGAAGCAGCCAGTTGTCAGTTTATCCTTTGCCGGGATCCCTTTCCTCTTTCTAGCCCGTTATTGTGCCCAGGCCAACTCAAACTGGGCTCCAATCTGTGCCTCAAGTCTTGAACCAGGTCTGGATAACTTGGTCCCTTTCCCAGAAGTTGTTTTTAAGGCACCATCAAAGCTGGGCAATTCAAGTTGGCTTCTAAAGCCCCCACCTCTCCATCTCCCGTCCCCCTTCTTTGTCAACCCTCTGAGCTATTCATTTTTGCTGTAGTGCTGAACTAAGCTAAACAAGTCTCTCAAGGAGTTTTCCTCTCAAAAAAAGTAAGTTTCTTTAGTATTTGAACTGGGACAACCTGAATTCTCCCATCAGGCCTGTGCACTTCAAATGGGGTGGGACACTGCTTTAAACACCTGGCCTTCCACAGATTTTCAGGCTCTGTGGTCTGTGACAATTTGATTTCCTTTTAATCTGGTCTTAATGATGGCTCTGGCTCCTAATGTCCAAGCTGTAGCTCCTCTCCATCAGTGGGCACATCTACACATGTGGTTTCATGTGCAGTAGATTATTTTACTGTGCATTAAAGTGTCACATAAAAAAACATGACATTACACTAATGCACAGTAAAATGGTCTACTGTGCATTTAACATCACTAAAAAAGCATGCAAATGTACTGCTGCTCATTAGCGCAGCCTAATGCACATTAATTTAGTACCTCACACTGGAGGTACTACATTTAATATGAATTAGAAAAGCCGCATTAATGCACATGTAGACGTGTTCAGCAAGTACTATGGTGATGCACACTGTCTTGGTTTCCCTCATTTCCTGACAGACCTTTTGATCCATGGCAGCCAGGTTTGCTTGGTGCTTCATCAACCCTTGACAGTACAGACCAGGCCCTGTGTGGCTAGACTTCCAAACTTGCACAACTACTTTGTAGTTGTTGCCCTTAGAATCATGTTACCTTTGATTCCCTCAGTCCTTTCTGGGAATTAAGTCCTGTGGGAGGGATTCCAGATCTTGTTTCTAATCCCTTTTGGTCATCTTTGGCTTGTACCAGTGTGAAGACCACCCTCATGGCCCATTCACAAGGAACTGAGCAAGGACCTTCCAAGACTCTGTACCAGCTCTGATTACCTGCAGATCAGTTGGCAGCATGAACAGACAGAGGGGGGCATATCACACCTTGGTGAAAGGGCACATCTTCATGAATGCCCATGGACTGACCCCTGCCTGTAGCATGCCTAGATATGTCCTCCAATGTCTGAACTGCCTGTGCTGTGCAGAGACTAGTGCTTTGTCTTCATTCATATAGCAGACTTTTTCTAGGGACCCTTCAGTCCTTGCGCTCTCTGCCAGATTGGTCAACAAGGGTCCTGGAGATGCCAGTGAATTGCTTGACATGGATCTTTTCCCACTAGGGGCTGGGCTCAGAGTGTTGTTTCATTTCGTGGGACATGAGGTGGGACATGGAAGCAGTTTTCAAATATCTGAATGGATGCCAGAAAACCTATTGCTTTTGCCATGAGGTCCAGGAAACAGGGCAATGGGCTTCAAGTTCAGCAAAACAGATTCAGCCTCAGGAAGATTTTCCCAACATTAAGAGCCTTAGGACAATGCAACAAGTTGCCCAGGGGAGTTGTGGAATCTGCTTCACTGGATGTTTTCAAGAAAAGGCTAGATGGGAATTGACAGGGATGGTTTAGGAATTAGTGCATACTGCACTTGAGCCGGGGATGGGACACTTGAGGACCCTTCCAAGCCTACAGTTCTGTGAGTCTATGACATTGCTGCTGAGTTTAGACTCATCTTGTGTGGCTTGGAGGGACAGAGGGGTGACTACCAGGTCACCTGTTAAAGTGTGGTGTGGGGAGAGCTCCCCTGGCCCCTAGGTACATGGCAGTGCCAAGGAATGGCATACACAGAGGTTGAAAAAATGACATCCCACCACAGACTTTATTCCCTTTGGACCTGCAAAGTCTGTGGCTTTGCTGTGGGGGCCACAGTTCCCAACCTGAGTACCCCTGAGAGTGCACAGTCTAGTGCTGGGAGAGGACATGACTTTCCACAGATCGAAGCCTTAATGAAATACACAGTGCTACAGAATTATTCCTCCCCATCGTTAATGACTAGTTATTAATTAACTGTCCCTCAGAGGCAAAGCAGAGACTGGTCTAAATACAAACAGCCTCATCAGCAAATGACGGGCTAATTGCTCTGTGATTCCTTTGATCTTCCACCATAAAACCTAGCTTGTTACAGCTAGGGATCATCCACTGAAAAGGCAAGGTGCCCCAAGCTGTGGTGAGCAACAGAGCAAGTCCAGCTGGCCTGAAATTCACCCCTTGCAGCTGTTACAAGCTGGCATCTGGGACAGGCACTAAACATGAGTCAAAGGTGTCCCAGGAATTATAAATCTCAGGGTATTGGTCCCACATCAGGCCAAGACAGTGGTTGCCTCTGAACAATGTGTCTGGGCAGTGCTAGGCCTGAGGCACTGAGTCCGGACAGATGAACAAATTACAGCGAGTCCAAAGGGGTGAGGAGCTTATGGGACACCAGCTGCTCTAGGAGTGTGCTTACTCTGATTGCCTCCCCCCGGGCACCTGTGTGAAAGGGCCAGAGTGCAGGGCAACATGTGTGGGGGCATCTCAATCTGCACAGCCTCACCACTATGAAACCCTGCCCTGCCCTGCCCTGCCCTGCCCTGTTAGAGGGAGTGTCTTTGCAGAGGTCTGGGAAGTAGGAGTGAGCTTGGGTGAGGGGCCCAGTTTCCTGCCAACAGCTCTGAGCTTTGGGGAATGAAGGGTATTTTCAGCTGAATCTTTGGTTCAGTCTTCTCCCCTTCTCAGCATGTGCACTGACCCTGGGGTTTAGTGAGCGGCTGGTTGCTTTGGCCTGAAGTGGCTTGGAAGGGAAGGCCCTTTCTGTGGTTATGGCTGGGTAGCAGGCAGGGATGCTGTGCTAAGTCTGTGGAAAATGCTCAATAGCATCCTTCCCTCAGGCTGTAAGTGCTTGGCAGATGTCCTGGGGGAGCTGGCAAAGCTCCCCTATGTTTGGTGATCCAGGAGCAGTGCAAGATGCTAAGGTCATCAGGAAGTCCAGCTGACTGACCCTGGCCTGCTTGGGACACTGCAGGTGCACTGAGCAGAGGGCACAGGTGCTCAGCCATGCAGCAGCTTGTGGAGTTGTTTGTCCCCGAGCTGAGGGAGGCTGAGGCAGTGTAAGCGTGGCTGTTCTGATCCAGGAGCCCTTTGCCCTAAGGCAGGGGTAGGCAACCCCCGACATAGATACCAGAGTGTGGCACTCGAAGGCATTTTGCTTGGCATATGTGCCTTGGGGCGGATGGTGGAGAAGGGGCCAGGGCTGCACTGCCACAACAAGGATCGGGCACCTCGTGACTCCACCACCATGGCACGCCATGGCACGCCAACATCTTACAAGTGGAGGTTGCAGGTGTTTTTGGCACTCTGCCCAAAAACATTGCTGACACCTGCCCTAAGGTAAAAGGCTCCATGGGGAGCTAGCCTTGAGAGGTCTGGCTTGCTGCATCCTTGCCTCTGGGTGCTGCTGGACTGCCCAGCCCCAGCCCACCAGCCGCCCATCCCACAAGGGGTCCAAGGGGGGCAATGAGCATGGGATGCTTCAGGGTCTTGCATGTACCACATACCTAACCTGGCCCTGCAAGCCCCTCCTTGCTTCTAGGCACACTGCCCTGGGTCTTTCTGACAGTGCCTTCACCCACTCCACTGTGAGGGCCACAGCCACCCTCAAAGGTGACTGAGTGGTAAATCAAAGTGGGGGTCACAAAAAGATGCCCGTCTGATTGGGTGTATTCAGCTGCAGCCTGTGTGGGCCCCAGTGACTCTCGGTCTTCTCTGGCTTGTCTGGGAATCACTGGGAGGACGTGATCTGCTGTCTGTCTCTCTTGCTGTCAGACATCACTTTGAGTTCATAAGAGAGCATGTGATCATCCCAGGAGTGAGTGAAGGGAGGGTGACAGAGCCCAAGTGCCAGGAGGCAGGGTGGGGGTATCATGCCCCTCCCCCACTGGGATGGGACCCTCCCTTTAACCCCCTGGGACATGAACATAGCGATGGCACCTAAGTGATGAGTTCATCCTCAGACTCCATTTGTACCACGCAGCAGGCCAGGGTAACACATGGCCCTGCTGTTTGTCTGTCATCCATAACCCCGGCAGCCACAGCATTAATTCAAACTCGTGTCTGGTTGCCGCTGACACCCCCATCAGCGCAGCCGGTAATTGTATCCTCCAAGCCAGCCTGCTCTGGGCCACTGAGCGGCGATAAGCCTCTTTTATCATAAAGCATCCTGTTCCCGTCCTGACAGCTACAGTAAATGTATTTCTACTGCTAGGGCTGCGTATATGTAAGAACCCAAGGTCGTGTCACCCCAGGGGCAGAGAGGTAATTTAGATGCGTTCGCTGGATGCTTGGGAGGAGAGATGCTGAGCTGGGGAGGGAGCCTTGGCTCTGCCAGGGTTTGTTCCAGGCCCATGTGTCCATGTGTCAGGGGCCAGGCAGCAGGGCCCTGGCACTGGTAAGGAGCTACCTTTCATCTCAGCCTTGCAGGCTGTTGCTAGCCTGGCAAATAAAGCTCCAGGCTGTCCTTCACAGCTCCATTCCCCATGCTCTGAGCAGAAGGTACAGAACTGGGGGTGGGGAAGTCACCATAGCCAAATAAGGCCCCAGAGTTGTTGGAGAGAGCAGAGGGGAGGGGGATGTTATAAGACTGGGTGGTCCCCTCTCAGGGATGGGGATGTCCTCATGCACCTCACAACAGTTGGGTACAGTGAGAGCCAAGCCACTACCAGGACCTGGCAAGACACCCCAGTCCTGGCTGGAGGCTGGAATGGTAGATGCCCACCCTGCTCCTTACTGTGCTGTGGCCCAACCGAGCTCCCAGCCAGCACAGCCAGGGCAGCAGCCAGGGCTGGACATGCTCTGCTAGTGTAGACTCAAGGGAGGAGTTTGCCTCTTGCTGTTCATAAGGACTGCTGAAGGAAGGGGACAGCTAAGGCTGCCCTGATCTCAGTAATCCCCTTGGAGCCAGTAGCAAGCCATGTTGTCATGTCATGTCACCCCACATCATATCACATCACTCCCTTGTCCCTCACCCCCGGTCCTGAATGGGATGGATCCTGCCAGCAGAGCAGGAGATGAGCCCTCTGTCCTAGCAGGCAGGATAGGATCGGATGCAGCCAAGTCCAGGAGGATGATGCCACCCTCACACTGGGCACCCCTATGCACACAGCGGTGATGGAGCATACCAGCTTGTGGGTATGGCAGTCCTGCTGGGGTCAGGAGGGATTCGCTGCCCCCAGGGCTGTACCAGTCCTTCTCCACTGTACTCTAGTGATACTATGCCTATGTCCTGTGGCTGCCCTGAACCCCAGCATCCCACTAGGCCTAGGCACCTTGTGGGAGCCACCTGCAGCAACAGGGGACAGCTCTGAGGGATCAGGGTTAGTGCAGGCCAGCAGTACAACAGACACTGTCCTTCTGGCCACAGGGAAGGTGATGGATGAGGCTGCAATGGAGTGATTCACATGGTGCCCACAGTGACAACTGGGATCGAGAAGGTGATTAGCAGCTTCTCCCCAGGGCCATGTACCCAGCTAATGAGGCAGATCCATTGTTAATGAGTGCCACATGGACAGGCAGTGCCAGGACTCACACAAATGAGGATAAATGGGTCAGGGCAAGCATGGCCATAGGAGCAGGACAGGGAGGCAGGAGCATTGCTGAGGTCCTTGCTGGGAGAAGCTGTGGGTCATGTCTGTTCCATCCCACTGCATGGGCAGAGGCTAAGCTCTAGGCAGGCAGGGAGCTCTGATCTCAGTGATCCCTGCTGTGGTGCTTGCTGAGCCAAGGAGCAAGCTGGGTAGGGGTGATAACATTATGTGGCACAGGTGTGACACATGTGAGGCTGAGCAGCCCCACCCAGAGGAGTGGGAGGTGACAACAGTGTCAAACCTACTCAGGGCAGGCAAAAGCCAGGACTGAAAAATGCCTCCGGCACAGACGGCACTAATTAAATTTACAGAGACACTATCAGAGACACAGAGAGACAGCCTTGGAGCAGCCTTGAAGCAGCCCAGCACTGCTATCAACCTAGCACTGCTGGGGGGGGGCGGTTCAGGTTAGCATGCCACCGGGAGAATAGCTTGGTACTGCCATGGGAATTGGTCTGCAATTGCTGTCAGGGCATGAGCACAGTATTGATGGACCATCCGATAAAAGATGTGTGCGGAAATAGGGAAGGGGTTGGGGGGAGTGTCTCACTTCCACTTTGGCTTTCTTATGTGAGAAATCAGACCTGCTCAGAGCACATCTACTGGACAGGGCCTCACTGGTAAAATAGATGGGAAATCTGCTTCATGTACCCTGCTGGGGTTGAGGCCTCAGCTTGGCATTTAGATGCATGGTGATGTCAGGACTTAGGCAGCTCAGTGCATGCCCTGGAAATTTTGGCTCCCCCAGGATTCGGCAGGGGGTTGAGGATAGACTTTGGCACCTAAAATGGTAATTAAGCAGTAAGCCTCTCTTGTGACCCAAACCTTGCCTGCAGCTTGCTGGCTGGCAAAAGCCTGAGATTTCACAGAAATGTCCTTTATTAGCCTGAGCCTTTCATCCAAGCAACCAGGAATGTAACCCTCCTATTGTCCAACTATCATCAGCATGAAAAAACTGTACAGATCGCCTAGAACGCAGTGATAGCACAGGCTGATTTAAAATACTATAATGGGATCTATGATAATAGTATTAATATCCTCAAGATTGAGGTCTACCCCACCTGACACCTTTTTTCTGACACATCAAACCTCAGGCTGAGGTCAGGCACGGTGAACAGGAGCCACCTTGTCTCAGTGTGAATCCCACCTGAGTTGTCACTCCTTTCTCCTCACACTCAGGAGACCACTGCCAGGTCTGCTGCCTGACTGATGACTACCTCCTAAATGGAAAGATCCCCATGACACAACTCACAGAGCTCAGCACTTGAATGAGGCATGCTGTGTCCCTCAAAGTGCATGCACTGCTCCCTGCCTGACAGTCACAGCTAGGCCCACTACTTGGAGTACCCCCATACCCCAGAGTACATGTTGCAGGAGAACAGCTAGAGAATGGCCAGGTTTGTAATATGGGGCTCATGGCACAGATGGTGGCAGGTTCTTGTCATCCTTCCTCATATCTGCTAATGGCAGTTCTATGCATTTTAAGGCCAGAAGGGACCATCTGATAGTGGAGCCCAAGTTTGTCTATAGCACAAGCCAAGGAATTTCATCCATTTGTGCCTGGACTGATCCCAGTCACTCAATTTTGGCTAGATCATATGCCAGAGAGGCCTCTGGTCTTGATTTGAAGACATCAAGCAATGGAAACACCACTGCTAAGAAATATGTTAGCCCTTACGCTATCCCTACTTAGTCATTACAAGTACTTCTTGCCAAACTGGCAGGGGGGTGCAAAATTGAGAGAGTATCAGTAGGGATGTGTATGATTTATCTCTGTATCTCTTGTTTCAGAGGCTGAAATTAATCTACTCACTATGTTCTGGAAGGATACCACACAACACTGGACAATGGTAACTTTGCACTAGCGAAGTTTATGGGTGTATTACCATTTGTACAGTAGAGGGGCCCAAAAATACAGAACCTGAAGCTTGTTGGGTCAGCCTTTAGCTGGACTGAACATGGAAACTAATATAAGGGTAAATCTAGGCCAGTAAAGAGTGTGAGGGATACCACACCTGCTGCCTGTGCTATACACTAACACATGTAGGGTTACTACTCTACTGAGGTGCCAGACATGTGTCAATAAGTATGCATGAGACAGAGGACCAACTGACACACACCTGGTATTGCACTAAGGCAAGTACACAACATCCCTTCTGGGGTGCCTGGTGCAGAGTGGCGGTACAGTGCTCTTAGCATGGTACTTGGACAGTGTGGGCAGACCTAACTCAGCTATTTTCATGAAACCCCTTCACCAATCCAAGCCTTCCTCTAAGAGCCCATGCTGAACCTGTGGGGCAGATGCACAAAGGCTTCGACTTCCAGTGCAAAGCAGAACGCAGCCCAGAGGATGGCAGTGAGAACACTCCCTGACTCCAGAAGCCCAGGAGAGCGACTGAGCCAGGTACTCTCCAGGATGCCTTCCTACATCCTGCCCGCAAAATGGCTACTTGACAGATTTAAAGGGCATAGTGCCCCCCACCTCATCCCACCAGGCACAAAACCAGCTTGGCAAAGCAGAGATGTTGCCAGCAAACATGCTCATCACCTTTGTTGGCTTTGGCAGTTAGAAATGACTCCTGTTTGTGTTACATTAATGACAGACCTATATGTAATTCCAATTAGATCCTTCTTTGGTTGTCTCTGTGGGGACTTTCATTGCCTTTCAAAGGCAGGACAGAATCACACTCGGCAATTCCTTGCTCAGCAGGTGCTGGATCAGCTCCAGCCTTCAGCTGCTCCCTAGCTGAAAATGATGTTGGTTTGGGTTCAGTGGCCCAGAGCACAGGGTCTCTGCTGTGTCAGCTAATGCCTTGCGAGCCTGCTGGCAAAAGCATCCTGCTGAGGGCTTTGTGACCGTTACCTGCAGTCGGGGACAGTGCTGATTTCCATTTAGATAGAGGCATTGCAATCCAAGCCCCAGATCTCGTCTGCATTCAGGAGCTCACTCCTCTGTTTGGTCCCGAGTTTCCAATCCTCTTTCCCAAGCAAATCAAGCCCTCCTCTAGCTTCTCTTGATGTGAATGAGCAGCATCAGAAATGCTACAGCATGAAACTGGGGGGTAGGGAGCCACAGGAAAGCGGTAAGATGCTCACATACACGTCCATGGTGGGGGACTGATGGATCACGAGCTGAGTAACAGAACTTTAAGAAGGAAGGAGCTGTCTGGCCCCAGCAAGGGCTGTGGGGATGCTGGTGGGATGGACCCTTTTGTTCTGTGCCATGAGTGCTCATGGGTGAGGGGAGCTGAAAAAATCTAGGGATGGAGCAAGGGGCTCCTCAGCTGCCTCTTGTTCAGTCCTGAGTCGCTAAGGGCTGCCACTGCCAGGGGGCCACCTGTGGTTGCCAGGACAAAGCCAGAGCCACCCCTCAGCAGCGCTGGGCTAAGGGGTCCTATGAGGTCAGCCTGACAATTGATGTCTGGGCTAGTTCGGGTCTGCTGAGTGGCCCAGCCAGCTGAAGGGACAGGGATTGTGCCCTGGAGCCCATAGCTTCCCTGGTCTCCCCTGCATGCCACCCCATGGGAGGGGGCTGCTGGGCCCTGCAGCTGCCTGGGAAAGCCTCCATCTTCCCCACACTTGGGTTTTGGGAGGGTGCTCCTTGGTGGCAGAAAATGAGGGGCCCCAGAGGGAGTGTTTGCACCATTAGTGGCATAGCCATGCCCCCAGCTCAGGGCTGGCCCTGCCTATAAACACTGAGCAGGGAATGGGCTGGGCCCAAACCCTCTCTCACACATCTGGCTATCAAGTGTGCAAGTGCATGGCCAGTTCACATATGTGACCTAGCTCCTGGAGCCCCTCATGGGGGGGTGTCGGCTTGAAGTTCACAGGCCCCAACCAGGGCTGGCAGCTGAACTCTGCCTTGTGCTCACCTCACTGTGTAGCCCCATCAATACCTGGCCAACATCAACATGCACTTTGGCCTTGCCTTTAGCAGCCAGTGAACCACCACAAAACCCAGCAGGCAGGACAAGCAGGGAGGCTACCATGTTCCATTAGAAACTAGGCCAAGCCCTTGGGGCTGCTGCTGGCTTTCCTCAGCCCCTCAGCCATCACTGCCGGAAAGGTAGAAACCTCTTTAGTTTCACCATCCTTCTCCCTTCCAAGCCTACCCTCTGCTCCAGACTCTGAGCAGTGGTGGTTACCATTCCTGTCAATTGTCATATGGAGCAGAGTGGAGCTGTGCAGTGGGAAGCCAGGGGTGCATGCAGATGGGGTTTTTAGTCAACTGAGGATCATTTAAAGGAAGACAGAGTGAGAGCTATTTTGTCTGCAGCAACATCTGTTCCTTGCAAAGCGTTCCTGGAAATAGCCCAGGTCATTTGGCTGCCATTCAGGGAGACGGGCTGAGTTTGGCATGATGGGAGGATGCTCCGTTTCTGAGCTGTGTGTTTGTGACTGCGCCCAGATATGTACCAGGTGCACTCTGCTGGCATATCTGTCCGAGCAAAGCTCTCCTGGCATAAACTCAGCTTATGCTGGCAAGAACACACTTTTGCCAGCAGAGCCCACTCCTGCCTAGGTGACAGCAGCTACTCTGGTGACTTTTGCCGGGAACCATGCCCCTTCACATCCCCACCCTCTGCACTATGCTGGCAGCAGTCTGTAGAGCAGACCTAGCCAGCATCTTTGTGTAGCATCAGGGCATGTGGTTCCAGCCAGCACTGGGTGGAAGAATCATAGCCTAGACAGGAAGTCCTGCCTCTACAGCCAGAAAACCCAGCATAGCTCCTTCATGCCCCATATACTCTGCATTGTTGGAGGTCCCTCCCCAGCTTAGCAAAGCTGTAAGAGGGCTGAATAACTGGTCATTCTACTACAGTTTGGGCTGAGGACCAAGAACAGCTCGGCCAGGCCTGGTCCCCTGCCTGGCACAGCAGCTGCTGGGCTGGACTCTCCAGATGGAAGGGGCTTGGCTTTTCTGGAACGTGTGCACATGTTCTCAAGAGATGCACATGGTTGGGCTGCATGCTCCCAGAGCAGGACCTGATCCAAAATCAGCATGAGCAGGTGAGATGCATAGATATCCAATATGCCCTCAACATATTCTTGGTGGCTGCTAATTCCTTCCAACTATTAGAGCCAGGAGGGTCAGTGGTCTCCTCCCGTGTCACCAACTGCCAAAGTCGGAGCTACCTACCCTCCTGTAACTAAATAGAGCTACCTAATTCTAATCTGCACCTGGAAAATGAAGAGAAGAGGGAAACTGTGATTCTCATGTTGTGAGACACCTTGTCAACACAATCCCATATTAGCTAAATTTGGAATTTCTCTTCCCCACCTGGCAATAGAAAGAGAGATATCTAAATAGAAGCTTTAAATTTTTGTCAGTCACTTAGGCAACACTCTCATGCCTTATGTATGACCAAACTTTCTCTCTCTCTCTCTCTCTCCCTTCCTTCCCCCTATGCCTATCTAAAAAGATTCCCTAAAAAGTTAATGGATGAGGGCTTTCTTATACAGAGTAGCCTGCTGCTTTCTCTCACATAATCCCACTTGGAAAATGGGTGGGGAAACTGGTAGGAAATAGCACCTGGAAAGACCCATAAAACTGAAAGCTGTAGGGGTTAAATCTTCCTAAGAAGTCCTATTCACATGTTTCAGCCCAAATTTGAAGCTGTATATTTGTCTGATATGTGTATTTCTTGGGGGGGGGGGGCAGGTAATCTGTCTTGTTCCTCCGATATAATGGTGAAATGGAAAGTAGATACTATGTATCATGGAAGAATGTACAGACAATTCACGATCTCTTTAGAGGCACTGTAAAAGATTGTGTTTGCTTTAAAAGATGCTTACGTTGGAAATGATGGAAGCTCTATGACACCAGAAGGAAAAAGAATCAAAGTATAAACATCCAAACAGGATATGAGATTGAAATATTAAATGAAATGGTTTAAATGAAATAACTAGGGACAACCCCAGTGAAGAGCCTAGATTAATACAGAAAATACAAGCCTTTGAAATGAATGAAATATAAAAAGCCTCCGATAAGAAACATATCAAAGGCAAATATTATACGCTGATGCCATCTGCAGGATATTGGTGCCAGAGAAACAAGGCAGAAATGGAATAGCTAGTTACTATGTCTACTGCACCATGTCCCTGTTCTGGGAGAGGCGCTACAGAGCATGCCCTGCCCAGTCTCTCGTGCTCACACATGCCAAACCCTGAAGTGTAACAGTGTAGACCCTGTGGGATCACCCCTGGAGCCTGCTGTTAAGCACACCTGAGACCAAAGTCCACGAAGCATCTGTAAAGCAACACTTCCAGAGACACTTCACCACAAGATTTCCAGGGTTGCCAAATGTGAGCCAGGTACACATGAAGCCCCCCTACTGGGACGTGCTTGGGGGTGCTGTGTTGACGTGCCTCTTGAGTGTCCAAGGACTGTGTCTACACCACAAACATCTACCACCCAGCCTCTGCACCCTTGAGCATTGCATGCTGCTCCATGCTGGCTGTTTCCTAAATCAGATGTCATGTAGCCACTGATGAAGAGCTTCTGAGTGTGGGGGCAGGCTAACTGGCTCTGCCCTGTCCTTTAGCAGTGCTGTCTAGCCCACACTAAGTGCCTCCCTGAGGTGACTACACTGCATTTGGTTTCAGAGTCAGCCTACGCAGAGCAGCACAGCAGTCTTGAGGGCAGTGCTTTTGAGCTCAGTAAAGCTGCCACATAGCCATGGTCACTGTGATGCCTGGAGCCTGATGGGTGATACGGCTTGCCGGTAATGTAGCCCCTCCCCGCGACTCTCCTGCCATGACTTTGCTGTTAACTACCAAGAGAGGGGTTCAGTGAAGATCTTCCCAAAGAGGCTTCCCGACAATGGCTATACTCAAAGTTGTTTTGGCGCGATGTTCCACAGGGCTCCACCTCCCCTACACCCCGTCCACTCACCAACCGGTTACGTGATGGTCCAACGTTGGCCTCGGTCTGGCGGGACTTGCCCACAGTCTGCTTTGGGGCAAGGGAAGAGCACTCGGTTGAATGGCTCAACCGGCTCGTGTCCCTCAGGTCTTGATGCCCAGACCCTTTCTCCCTATCCCTGGGACTTTCCTCCTTTCCTCGTTTAGCTTTCCTTCCATAGTCTTCAAAAAAAATATTCTTCTAGAGAGGAGCAGGGTGTGGAGCCGCCTCCTCCTCCCCAACTGTCTACAGGGGGCTCAAAACCCCTCCTCTGCTCTGCCTCTTCCAGAGGGGGTGCCCGCCTCTCCAGGTCAGGCACCTGCAGGGAGCTGCAGTGCTTCCCCTGCTCTGTCTCCGGCAGGGGCTCAAAGTCTTCCCCTGTGCCGCTTGCCTATGCTGCACCGGTTGCACTGTGCCCTTCCCCAGTGGGAGCCTCAGCACGCTGGGCATGCTGCCCCCCAACTCTCTTCCTCTCTGGCTCCACCTCCTCCCCACGGGTTCTGTTGGGGCTTTAAACTTCCCCATGGCAGCCATGCCGGCTGTTGGGATTGGTCCAGATGTTCCCCATGCGAGGAACAGCTGCTTAAACAGCTGACATAATGCCGGCTTGTGCGGCCGCAGCTGTGGCTGTGGCTGCTGCCGCGGTCCCGGCTCCTGAGCTGCCAGACCAGCCGGAGGTAAGTTCCCCCCTTGGGGGGTCTGTTCCTGGGTTTTGGGCCCCCCCGTGTTTACCCTCGCCTCCACAGTCACAAAGAAATCATAGGGCTGCTTGCCCTTCAAAAACCCCTGACAACAGGGCACAGAACTGATGTCACCACGTTGACCAAACCTAGTGAAGACATTGCAGACTCCAGAAAGTGTACCATCCGCCAGCCCCATGGATGACCTCTCTTAGAGGCTCCAAGGACTCAGCAAAAGAAAAGAGAGTCTATATGGAAGACTGCTTTTCTCTCTCTGTCCTCCAGCTGAAATGACTGAGAGCTCCCCTGCTGAGTCTGCTATCTTTCCAGTAAGACCTCTGGGGAGTGCATTTGGGGATTTGAGCTCAGCTTTGGCCCAAGGAGCCTCAAACCATAACTTTAAATAATGGCTTTCAGTGTTTGAAACTAATCCCTTTTACACCAAATGGAAGAAGTAGCAGGGATTGGTTGTTCCCAGGGGCGCCTGGAGATGAAGTGCATTGCTATTCCTAGAAGAATGACTTGGAGTGTGATTAAATGTATCAAGGGAACTGAAGAACTGATGGCTGAGGATTATAAGTCAGTGCAATAAGAAATCCTGGCTGTTTGCTTTGTCCGGGTAGATCAGTTTGGCCTTCATGTGGTTCTGTGGCCAGTGCTGGCAAGACAGCATACTATATTCAGGGCATGCCTAGAACATCTGATATCCAGACTTAATCTTGCAAAGCTGTTGATTAAACACCCGTGCAATTCCTGGTAAATTAATACACTTGCTGATTGGGAAAGAATAACTAGGGATCCTGATCTGAGACGTACTTCTCCAGGTAACAATAGACCTGAAAAGAACCTAGAATTAAAATGAATAAGCAAATGCTGCCTGGATTCAATAAACAGGGATTAGCCTAATGAAATCCCATTCATCTATTGACTGCAACATCCACTCAATGGGCAAATCTCAGTTGTTAGATTTCAGCTTTCAGTTCTATTCAGCCCCTCTGCAAATTTGTATACGTGACTGCTAATGGTGCTGGGAAGGAAAGCACCTCTGTGCTGAGACCACTATAAAAACATCTTGAAAAGCAGCCCAGAGATGCCCCTGAAAAAGAACAGCACTGTGAACCTGCACAACTGTGTTGTCAGCAGGATGACATGGAGCATTCTGGACCATGAGTCTCTGCTGAGGGTGAGTGGGGGACCATGGGGCAGCCTCGAGAGACAGGGGTAAAGAAGAGGACAAGTGTAAAAGACAGAGTGAAATGAAGGCAGGGGAATCTGGTTTAAAAGCAGCAAGTTTCTAGCCTTTTGCTTGAAAAGGTGACATCTTGAGACCTAAAGGGTCAGATGCCAGTAGGGAAAGAGGAAGCATTGGACACTTAGCATCCTCACAGAGCTCCTCATTTTTCACGAGTGTCATGATGTTTGAAAGTGCAAAGTTGTCCTAGATTCACTAAGCCACAGATGTCAAGGCTATAGGGACCACCATGCCCCTTCAGTCTGACCTCAGCATCACACTGCCCAGAAAATTGATCCTCCAGGACTTCTGCTTCCAGCTCTCCCCACCCCCCACCCCCCACCCTGCTCTGTCTCCTGAAGCAGCTGGAGTGGAGCGTTCAGACAGAGGTGGTCCACCTCAAGTCAAGCATTTCATGGCAGGGAGACTCTCCCACGCTCCTGGATGAGCCTGTTTCCATGGTTAATTCCTTCAATTCCTCTCACTATCAAAGACCAGACCTTATTTTCAGATTGGATTCATTTTGCTTTAGCTTCGGACTCCTGGATCTCTCTCTGCCTTTGGCTAGAGCCCTGTACTGTCAGAAACCTCCCAACACAGGTAATTCAAAGTCACTTCTTACTCTTTGTAAAGACAAACACATAGCTCTTTCCCAGTCTGTCACTGTCAGGCAGGTTTTCCAGGCTTTGACTCAGTTTTGTTTCTCTTTTATGAATTCTCACTACGCTGGGAATATGCTGGGGTTACTTGTGAGCCCACTTTACCAAGCATTTCAGACTGGTCTCTATAACTGACCTGTCCCCAACATGCTTTTTTTCCATGACACCAATTTTTTTTGTCCACCTGAAAACTAAAACAGCAGGACTTTTTTTTTTCTTCCAGATCAATATTGCTTAGCCTTGGGTTGAAAGCTGATTCTTACAGGATTCCCCATGTACAATTACTTTTGGTGAGCTATTAGTTAACCAGCTTTTAATCCCCTTAAGAAGGGCTGCATTGATTTTTATACGGTGTTCATTTTTCTTTTCAAGTCTTCTGTGACACCAGCTCAAAATCCTTCCAGGGGTCCAAGAATTTTTGGTTCTCTTCATCACCAACTTTTTAGTTTCACCCAAAATGGATCAAATGTGTTGGACAAGTTTTATTTACCATAAAACCATGCTGATTGGCATTAATTAGATTTCAAAACTTGATTTGTTATTGACTGGGTTTCCTATCAGCCTTTATATACTTTTGGGAGGATTCATGTAAGGCTAAGGAGGTAATTCAGTTTTCTCTTTTAAATATTGGCACACCATTGGCTTTTTTTCCAACCCTCTAAATTTTTTCACTGTTCCAAGACTTATTAAGTAGCAACACTAATAGTTCAGAGAGGTCCTCTGCCAATTCTTTTAATACTCTTGGGTACCAGTTATGTGGTCCTGTGGATTTCTAAACATAGAATTGTAATAGCTGCTGGCAGAGTAGAAAGTATTTCATTATCACACTAGAAAAGGAATGCATTTTAATGGACCTAGGATTTATTTGGTTCCTGATTTTAAGTGTTGCTGCACATTTATCTTTGTTCCATTTCTTATAACATGATTTTTGTTTTTATTGCTTTAGTTTGCTTTAGAACAAATCATTTCCAGACCAGGGGTCAATCAGGAAGTGCTCATCTTCCCAATCTGGTAGCCTGAGTCCCAGGCCATGATTTCTGTGTTCCGAGGGACAACAAATACTTCTAAGCCAGAGAATGACAAATAACAAAAAGCAGTGAAAGGGAAAGCCTCTGTCAGTCTGGATTTTCAGAGGTTTTGCTCATGCCACAAACTGCAAACTTTTTCAGATTCATGGACCAGGTAAAAATCAAAGGCTCAAATGTGGAACCCCTGTTTGCAGAAATAGCTCTGTGTATGTTTTTTAATGTTTTGCCTGTTCTAGTCTCTGTTTAAGACTTTGTAGCAGCCTTGTGCTGCTGCCATTGGCAAGGTTAGACATCATCTGAGCAGCCCTCGGTCAGAGGGAGAGGTTCTGATGAGCACGGTCAGTTCTCTTCTCCTCACATGCTTAATCACTGTGCCTGGTGGGCTGCTGGTGATAGATGTCAGTGCTCAGCCCGCAGCCCTTCCAAATGAGCTTTTCTACCAGGTGATGGATGGAATGTGAGTGGAGCAAAATGTCACCAGCCAAGGTTGCAAGACCTTGGGCTCTTCAGCAGTGAGTGTTTCCACTACTGGCACCTGCCAGGTTACAATGAACACCCCAGGAAGTGATGAGCAAGAAAGCCAGGGACAGAGCAGGCCCAGGGGAGGGATCCTGGCAGAGGAGACACAAAGGCAGTAGGCTCCGACTTCACCCTGCTCTTCTGGACACAGATTGTGGGCTCTCCTTGGCATTGGTCTTGCAGACTGACTAGCCAACTGCCATCCACCCATCATCATCCAGAACAGAACAGAACACCGACCTTGTGTTGAGCCATTGCTCCCCATTACAGTGACTTCATTGTCTGAATCTTTTCAGGACCCACTGAATGCTTCAAGCACAACATCAGATCAGCTGGGATTTGTTTCAAAAGACAAACTGGTGAAGTGTTAGCCCTAGCCCCTGTTTCCAGATGGAACTGCATAGGCATGTTGCTTGTATGCCAGAGTGCTGAGGCTCTGACAGCGCCCCATTGGATCTCTCCTGCTCTGCAACTCTGTACTCCCAAGAAGAGATAACCCAACGTGTCTGAGGACTCGACCTGATGGCGCTAGCATTGCCATGGGGAGGAACCAAGGGCTGGGATAGCAAAGGGGTAAGGGTTAGGTTTAAGGGATGCTAGAGCTGAGGGATGGTAGGGGGCTTGGGCTGGGGTAGCAGGGGGGACTTGCAGGGCTAGGGCAGTGGAAGAGGAGGTGGGACTGGCATACCACCTGCCTGCTTCATGCCCCAGGGCTTACTGTAGTCCTGAAAATGGCTGAAACCAGTTTGAGATAAATCTGGTTGAATGTAGTATTAGACTTAACTGATTTGGCTCAAACCAGTTTATGCAGTCTGTCCCAGACCCCTTGGTGGTTTAAGGTAAACCAGACACCCCCAGCATCCCGGCATGCTCTCTGGGCTGGGCAGGGCTCTCTGCTCCACAGCAGAGCTGGCCCCTCCTCTCTGCTCCCTGGCTGCAGCTTCAGCAGAGACTTACAGCCACAGCAGCATCTGCCTGGCTTCCCCCTGCTTTCCCCCTCCCCACCCCACTCCTTGCTAAGCAGGGATCCACATCCCCTCTGCCTTACACAGACACCTCAACATTTAGCTAGCAGACCACATGCTGGCTATGGTCCATGCTGTGGCAGACAGCAGTATCAGCATAGGGCTTTTTGGAGCTGTCAAAGCTCAGCTGGTAGTATCCCGCTGTCTTCTTTGTTTAAGAAGAGTTTGAAGTAATGAGAGAGGCTGTTTGTTTTCTGATGGTGTGATAAATGCTGATAACAGAGCTGATAAATGCTCTGTTATCGAGTGGGGGGGAACCCCTCCCTAATCCTGCTGGGGCCTGGCCACGCCTCCCGCACCTCGGCCTTATGGAAGGGAAGGGAGGGCTGCTCTAGCGCCCCCCCTCCCCAGCTTCTAGCCTGAGCCACTGCAGGCATGTGCCCTGGGGGTATGCTCAGGGCTCTGGAACTCTGTATCAGTGCTGCTTGGAGAATGAAGGTGACACAGAGCACACAACACAGTGTCCCTGGGGCCATTATTACTGTGGTGTGAGGAAGCTGACAAGTGCTGTGATTAGACACTGGGCTTTTTGCTGTATTAGTCATAGCAGAATTGAACAAACTGGCAAATTTGGGGGACATGAGAAAGGAATTGGGGGTAGGATGGCCCCCAAAAGATGGAGCTGAAGCACTAAAATGCTCTAATCCAGGCTGAGAGCCAGCTCCTACTCCCTGTGCTACAGGGATCCAGATAGTTCAGTGACAAGCACACTGTTCTCATTATGCATTCCCACTTTGCTGGGGCCCAGGTATCCAGAGTTACCCTTTCCTTGGAGCACATGGCATTACTGGCCATTGGTGTCTCATAGCCAGGACACTCAGTGCCCTGCTCTGCAGACCTGGCTGCCCCCAGGTGCCAGGTAAGCCCTGTGCTCACAGGAACCCACACAAAAAGGCTTACAGCAGTTTTTTCCTTCCAGCATCCTTGACAGGCTCAGCAGCATGTGCCCAGGTGCAGCATGCTTGGAGCTGGATGCTCAGAGGCTGGAATCTCCTAACGTAATCAGTCTGTGGCTCTTCTGTACCTAGGATCCAATTTTTCCTGTTTCCTTGACTTGACCTGTGTTTTTGTATATGTGACAAGCATTAGTATCTTCCTCAATGTCAGTGTTTATTTGTGGGGGCCAATGTAAATCATCTCTGAATCTTCTCTTGGATTTCTTAATTCTAAAAAAGACCTTCCTGATTCCTTTTTAACATATATTTCTATACCACCTTAGGAATCATCATCATCCTGGCACCCTTAAACCAAATCCCTTCTACTGTTGACAGCTCTCCTCTGAATTGGCGATAAGCAATGCCCTGTGTCTCACATCTTCTGCTCATATCCTGACTTTTTATGAGACTAGACAAAGTTTCTGTAATCAAATTGACACACACAGCTCTGGATTTGTTCCACTGCACTTTTACCAAATGCTCGTAGACAGTGTCTGTTACCATCCAATACCTCCCAGGTTCATCTTGGATTTGGAAACCATATCATTGTAACTGAAAATAACCTGTCTTCTTGGCAAGTGGTGTTTGCCACTATTTCGGCTATGGCAGTACACAGTTTATGGCTAGTTTCAGCCATAACTCACTGGAGTTAGTTTCATAAGCAAACACATGAAACTTTTTACTCCCCTATTCTTTATAAGAGTGTGTGGGCAGTTCTGCTTTTGGCACCATTGCCCTCTACTGGATGCCAGCAGAACTTCTTACCTGTGTGTCCTTGGTCCTAAGAGCTAATGCATATTCTCTGTTGGCTCAAACAGGAGCTGTTCTACCCTTCCTGAACATCCGTGATCAGTTTGCAGTACAGACATCTGTGTTGGGTCAGGGGCCTGTAGATTTCTCACCCTGTTCACCTCTAAGGGCTGATGATGAGACATGGGTTTGTGACTTGAGCAGGGAATGAGGAAAACTCAGAATCCATTAAAAGAAAGCAAGGATGTGGGGAGCTGAGTTGCTCTGGGAAGAGATTTATCACCAGGATCTCATCTTCTTCACATGTGAGTCACTGCCATCCCTGTTTCCTCACCCCTTGTGCTAATGATGCTCAAAAGGTGATACCGCAGCTGGGAAGTCAAGGTGAATCCCTCCAGATGCCTTCCCTCCACACTGGAGAGCTCCTTCCCCTTGTTTTTCTGTAAGGCCAAGGGGATACATCACCCAGCACGATGATAGCTCTCTCCCAAGCCCCTTCAGCTCTGAACCAGAGACCCAACCAGCTGCCACAGCAATGCTGACTTGCAGAGAGAGCCCCTGCCCTGATCTGAGACAAACAGGGTGATAAGGATCCGCTTTCCTGCAGTAAATCTGCCTCACTTCCCTAACACCAGTGAAGCTGGGCTTGGTTGGGATCAGTGTCACTCAGAATAGAAGCTACCCCCACTCTTTCCTATCAGATCACACTTCTAATGCAGTTCTGCAGACTTAATGGCATTCATCATTGGAGACAGCTGCATTATTCCTCATGAGTTTATCCAGCAGTGTAACCCTTTGACCTGGCGGCAAATAACCTGTGACTGTCACAGATTCAACTGTCCTTGCTAATGGCTGAATGGACAGTTTAGGCATTTCATCCTCCTGATTATTTGCACACTGATTGCTTTAAGATACACACACGTACATTGTACTGCAGCACATGGATAGCAGGCAGGGTTGTGTAACAACACTGTGTAGACACACAAACACAGAGCGCTATAGAAGGTAGTGGCATGTAACATACCACTTATACACACTGTGGTTGTTAGGCAGTGCCTTATAAAACACACACATGCACATATTGTGTTATAACAGGCAATGCCATTATAATATATATACCATTATAGGAAGCAGTGCCATATCTCTATCATATAGACATGTAGAAACACACACATGTACACAGCACTATGGCTGGCAGTGTCACCTTACACAGCATCATACATCTGCATGCACATATACACTAAGAAAGCATCATATAACACCCACAGATGCATACAGGCACACAGCCACACTATGCTTTAGCAGAAAGGAATACAGTACCCCCCTCCCACATGCACATATCACAGCTTTGCAAAGTGAAGCAAGTTCTTTCTTCTGCAGTGCTTATAATTTTCTTCTGTCTTGTTTCCTTCCCTTTATATAATATGACAGGTCACTGTGGGAGGCTCAGATGACAAGCAATGTCAGGGCCAAAGCAGAGGGAGGGCTCCACCAGTACATGGAAATAAGGAAGCTCCATACATTAGGATAGCTTGGCCTGGGTTAAGGTATAGGCACTTCCACCCTATGCCAGAGACCGCAGATCCCCAAATCACAATTATGGCAGAAATATGCCCCCCTGCTCAAAAAAAGCAAGTGCTTAATCTCTGGTATTGCAATGACTGGAGTGTAACAGAAAGGTCTGAGTCTGCGGAGGGCCTCAACTGATCTCTGGGTGTGACACTGCCTGAATCTGCTGAGAGCCTGAGCCACTTGCTCTGAAGGAACCAATGCCTTTCTCTCTGAGGATGTTAACTCCTAGCTCTCCTGCTCCCAGGGGCTCAGTCTAGGCCTGGAGTGACAGAGCACAGTAGTGTGACTCATGCACACACACATCCTTGCTGCTAAGTGCTAGTTGTTGCTACACCTGCCTCTCTGGCAGACCTCCTGGCTCTGCCCCACATCTCTGGGATGGAAGGGACTCTGGACTCCTGCACCGCAAATGTGGTAGGGGCTGCAGCACAAAGGTGAGGTCACACCATGCTCCAACGCAGTTTGGGGACAGCCTATTCAGTGGGACAGCAATTGTGAGCCACACATGCACCTGCCCATACACAACACCAGTTCTCCATTTAACCTTCTGCTAACTGAATCACATTTTTCATAATTGCTTCCTCTAAGGCCAGTTTAGAGGCACAGCCCCTGCTCCCTCATAAACCCTTGCTTCTCTTTGATTTCCTGCAGACAGCCCCCAAAAGAAGCACCTGGAGGCATGGTACATGCCAATTCTGCTATGCAGGTGCCACTGCCCCAGCTCTGTACTGATAAACTGATTGTGACAAAGAGGTTAGCTGCACTGAGCTGAGCATGCCAGTCACCAGTATTACTCCCTCACCCTGCCCTGTGAAGACACATATCTTAAAGGAAAATTCCTGCCTCCCATGTGACTCTGATGAATGTAGCAGGCCAGTACACATGTGCATGGGACTAGCTTAAACCTTACCTCCTGCACTGCTAAATAGCAGAACCATCCTGCTGGAAAGGATCAATGAACTGGTGGCCCATCTTAAGCCTGTGGTCCAGGCTAACGGCAAAATTAATTGAGTATCATGGTGCACAACACTTCCAGCACTTTATTCCCCCCACTTAAGTGTATTATTAGTTATCTGTATTAGAATATCAAGAGGCTCCAACCCACATCCAAACCCCATTGTGCTGCAATCAAGCAGATGTCAGGGATGATCCCTGCCAGGGAGAGCTTATAAATTACAGCCTGTCAGTGTGTTGCAGCTGCTGCTTTTCTAGCTCATACTTATTTTTAAGTTAAAATTGTGCTCCCTGCTGTCTTGATACCATCATGTGGCCATGAGTTCCCCCTGCAATTGCCCTTTTCAACTGTGTGTCTATTTTTTCCCTCCCACTTGCTGCTCCTATCAGATCAAGATTGCTCAAACCCTTTCTAACCCTACCCCAGATTTTCCAGCCAGCTGCAGCATGGGCTCCTAAGGAAAAACATGCTCCAGCTGCACCTGGGTTTGGTCCTTAATTAGCAATGAGCCTTTGTACATTTCTGACTCAATAATGCCACTGTTCCTTGCATGGTCACAAATCAGAAATGACTGAGGTGGGGAGAAGAGGAAATCAAAGTCAAAGCCAGGCTAAAGTGAGATGCATCTTGGGTGCTGGAAAACTGGTAGCCTGAGCTAAGAGCAAGGCACTACAGTGTAATAAGCAAATAGCTTGTGACAGTCAGAAAATCCAATGGCTCTTTCAATGGAATTGAGCTGACAAGCTGGGCCTACAAGCAGCCTGGACCTTTGTAGACTACAAAGCAATCGGGCTAATTCCTGCCTTCTCATCGTATCATCAGAGGCTCAACGGAGGTTTAACCCTCCAACTGGCTGCAAAGCCATGGGTCAGAGTGCTGTTCTTTTGGCGGCTAGAGTGGGGCTGCAACTGCTTGGAGACCTATACCTGCAGACACCTGTCCAGGTCATGCCCAGCAAGTAATGGCATCGGCCCCTTTAGAAGGCTGAAGAATGGGTGCAGCCCCCTTCCATCAGCCAAGGCTGGTTCTGTGAAGGGCAGTAAACCACTGATCAGTTCCCAGCCACACAGGTGTGTCCAGCAGCTCATGGGGGGGGCAATGATGCTCCTTGACTCTGAGACTGAATGTACCAGGTTTGGGCAGACTGTCAGGGGGGCTGCAAATGGCCTGAGTGCAACCCCTGCAGCACCCAGCCTGCACAGTGACTAGGGCAGCATGTGGCCCCCACTATGAAGTTAGACAGCCATGGTTTAAATGGCAATTCTCCCTCCCTGGTGCTGGCCCTCCAACACATTTATAGGGCAGTCATAGCCTCTCCAAGTTGTCATCTGGCCAGGCTAAAGAAGCCAAATGCTTCATCTCCTCCTGAGCCAGGTACACCCCCACAATCATCCGACAGGCCACTGGCTGCAGTGTCCCTCCCAAGCAACCAGTGGTCTTGTGGTTAGGGCACTCACTGGGGCAAAGGAAACTGTTGCTTTGAACCACCTTGGGCAGAGGAAGATGATGGACTTGGGGCTCTGAGAAGCGGTGGTAGAAGGGGGATTAAAAGAAAGCTGTGGACCCCCTGTCCTTTATAAAAAGCCCTATCAGGGCAGGCAAGTCTTCTCCATACATGGATCTTGTAGACAGAAGCCAGAACTGAGGCTGCAGTGAGAGAACTTAGTTCAAAACCACCTCTGAGGGCAATCTGGGGAACAGGACAAGTTCTGAGGAAGTTTCCAATCACTGTAACAGAGGAAGTTGGTGGCCATTTTAAAGCAGTCGAACAGACAGAGTCCGATGGCTGAAGTGAGCCAGCCAGGCAGGGAGCCTTCCTGCCCTGCATGAGTCCAGCCCCACGGATCCAAGCTTGGCTCTGAGGCCTTCAGGCACCTGCTAGCGCAGGTCAGTGCCAAGTGGGACTTCCAGAAGCACCCAGCTCCTGCTGGCTCTCATCAGTCCTAGCAGGTGCCCACATAGCGGGACCCAAGGTCCAAATATCTTAACTCTGGGCTCATTCCTGTTTCAATGGGACACAACCTGCAGCTCCATCCCCGACAGCCCCTGCTCCTGTCCTTCCGCGAGCTCACACCGCCGCCTCGGGGGAGGAGGGCATGGAAAGCGGCGCCCCTGCGCCAGGCCTGCTCCATGCTGCGCGGGGCATTTGCTGGCTGGATCCCAGCGCCGGCACGAAGCCCTGTGGCAGCTCGGCCCTCTGCGCTGCCCGCACCCGCGCACGCCTCTGCCAAGCGCGGCCCAGCCAGCGCCTGCCCCCTGCGGGCTGGTCACGAGGCGGACTGGGTGCCCGTGGACACAGAGCAGGCAGATGCCGTGGTCTGGATGGGGCCAGAGGGAGCCGGACACCGACCCGCCCGCAACGCCACAACCCCTCCCGCGCGATGCTCCCTCCCTGCGCATGCTCAGTAGCAGCCGGGCAGCCCCAGCGGAATCCTCCCGCGCATGCTCAGTAGCAGCGGGGAAGCCGGAGCGGGTGGTGTCGTCCCGCCCCCTCGGGAGGAGGAGGTTGGGTTGTGACGTTTCTTTCCCTTCCGGGTGGTTGCCTAGCAGCGCTCAGCATGTCCGCTCCGGGCCCGGCCGGCCCTGGCGCGGGGCCGGCGGGCGGCGCGGGGCTGGACGCGGCCCTGGGGAAGGCGGCGGCGTCGGTGTCGGTGCGGTCGCGGCGGAAGCTGCTGACGGCGGAGGAGGCGGAGCTGTTCGAGCTGGCGCAGGCGGCGGGCAGCGGCCTCGACCCGGAAGTGTTCAAGTGAGCGTGGGGGTCCCGGGACTGGGGGTGCTGGGCCGGGCGGGGGTCCCGGGCCGCGCTGACCCGCCCCGTCCCCCCTCCCCCACAGGATCCTGCTGGACCTGCTGCGCATGAACGTGGCGCCGCTGGCCGTGTTCCAGATGCTCAAGTCCATGTGCGCGGGGCAGAGGCTGGCGGCCCCCAGCGCCGCCGCCCCGGACAGCGGCCCCGGCCCCGCCGCCCCCCCCGCCACCGAGGCCAGAGGTCAGGAGCGCGTCCTGGGGAGGGGGGGAGGTCTGGGGTGGTGCACTTGGCTTGACGCGGTCACGGGCAGGTCTGGGATGTGGAGGAGAGGGCGAGGGGCGTCGCTGCAGGTGACAGCACCTGGTTTTCTCCCATTAAAAAGAAACTCGCAGCGTTACCACAGGCCGGGCCCAGTGCAGCGTTGCACAGTTTAAGGCGGAAGCAAAAGCAAATAGACCGTCACTGGGACCAGTTAGAAGCAGGCGTCGGGGCTGCGAAGTAGGAGCTCCCTTGCCAGGAGCAGCAAGCCGACAGCAGCCCGCAGGCCAGCCTGGTGAAGCGGCAAGACCATTAAAAAGGAGAGACGGTCATTAGCACCGTGTGCAAGGGAGAGCTCAGAAGGGATCCGGTAGATGATAATGTGCCAGGAAGTCAGCAGACGCCCTCAGCGCTGCCTGACTAGAAATATTGCTGCTGCTGCCAGGCAGGTGGTTTTAACCATTGGGTGGAGCAGGAATGAAACGGGTGCGAGCGCACTGGTGCACTCGCCTGGGTCTGAGCCTGGGCTTGGTCACATGGGTAAAACTGCATCTCCCTGGGATCAGAGACAGGCTGGGCTAGGGGGGACTGCCGGGGGTCCCCCAGCATCATTTCATGGGCAAACAATCAGATTTCTGCCAGGCCTTCCCCCAGCTACATGCATCTCAGTGCTCCCAGGCCCTGTTTTTTCCCCATTAGAGAAGTAGCATTTTTCTTTTTCTGTCTAAAAGTATATCTGCAACATTGCTTTTTAGGGGCTTTTTACCCCTTTCTGGGAGGGTTTTTATTGTATCCTGACTTTCTCTTTGCTCTAAATGATGAGGGCGCTCTGTTATGTCGAGGGAAGCTGCTGTACCTGCTTCCCAGCACGTCGGAGTTCTTACCCGCTGCTAAAGGCGCAGTGGAGCTCGTTCTGCTGTGATGACCACCAAAGTGTAAATACCCTTTGTACCCAAATCCAGGATGAGGGCCCCCTGCCCCCCATTCAATGTGGGGGGAGGGGGAGAAGCCCCTCATCTGGGATTTGAGTATATGGCGAGTTAGGGGGCAGGCAGCTGTTGCAGCTCCAGCCCCAACCCAGGCCTGGGGTTGGAGTTAGTCACAGCAGCCACCTGTCCCCTAACACCACTGATTCCCTTGTCTCCGCCTGCTTCCCACAGCCTCTGCCCCCTCCACTCCCTGACATTTACTGTCAGGCACGGGTAATCTTATCATCTTGGATTTTGGTAAATATGGTAGCTCAACAGCTAGAAGAAGCATTCTAAAGAACTGCTCCCCTTGAACCCAACACTGAAAGGGTAGCCCTTTAGCTAGGGAGGAATCCATAACAAATCAATAGGTACCTTCAGTGACCTAACTTTTCTGGAGCTCCAGTCTCCATCTGTTCCCTTGTATTCTTTCCAGGGTTCTGCCTGGACTAGAGGTTTTGCCTGTGTTGTAACTTGATTCACTTGGTGACTCATGTTAATCAGTTGCTTGGTTGAATAAAGAATCAGGTTTGTCGTGCTTCACCAGACATTTGTTTCTGGTCATGGTTCACCTACAGTCTCATCAATTCAAACTTTGACTATGTGTTTTCATTAATTTAATAGATTTCATAGACATTAGGGCTGGAAGGGACCTCGGAAGATCATCAAGTCCAGCCCCCTGCCCAAAAGGCAGGAAGTCAGCCGGGTTCGTAGGATCCCAGCAAGATGAGCATCCAGTTTGCTCTTGAAGGTGTTCAATGTGGGCACTTGAACCACCTCCGGTGGCAGGCTATTCCAGACCTTGGGGGCTCGGACAGTAAAGAAATTCTTCCTTATGTCCAGCCTGAAGCGGTCTTGTAGTAGTTTATGACCATTCGACCTAGTCCTCATCCCTTGGGGCGCTCTGGTGAACAAACGTTCCCCCAGATACTGGTGGTCACCCCTGATAAACTTGTAGGTGGCCATCAGATCACCCCTGAGCCTGCGCTTTTCCAGGCTAAAGAGCCCCACGGCTCTCAGCCCGTCATCGTAGGGTCTGCTTCCCTGACCTCTGATCATGCGCGTGGCTCTTCTCTGGACTCTCTCAAGCTTCTCCACATCCTTTTTGAATTGTGGAGCCCAAAACTGGACTCAGTACTCCAGCTGCGGCCTCACTGAGGCCGAGTACAAGGGGAGAATGACGTCCCGGGATTTGCTTGAGAAGCATCTATGGATGCAAGCCAGCATTTTGGTCACTTTACTAGCCACAACATCGCACTGCAGGCTCATGTTCATCTTGTGGTTAATGATCACCCCCAAGTCTCTTTCTTGCATAGTGTTGGCCAACATAGCGCTGCCGAGCCTATAAGGATGCTGCGGGGTTTTCTTCCCAAGGTGGAGAACCTTGCATTTATCGGCGTTGAACACCATCAGATTCTTGTCCGCCCACTTGCTGATCCTGTCCAGGTCAGCCTGGATCACCCGCCTGTCTTCTGGTGTGGATGCTTTTCCCCAAAGTTTGGTGTCATCAGCAAACTTGGCCAGTCCACTTCTGACTCCAGTGTCCACATCATTAATGAAGATGTTGAACAGTGGGTCCAAGGACAGAGCCTTGGGGGACCCCACTGGTCACAGGACACCACGATGAGTGACTTCCATCAATTACTACCCTCTGGGTCCAACCCTGGAGCCAGTTTTCCAGCCAGTGGATCGTGGAGGACCCAAGGCGACAATTGGCCAGTTTCTCTAAGAAGTGATTATGGGAAACCAGGTCAAAGGCTTTTTTTGAAGTCAAGATATATGACATCAATCTCTTCTCCCCTGTCCAGGTGATAGGTCACCTGGTCGTAGAAGGAAATGAGATTGGTCAAGCAAGACCTACCCGCAACAAACCCGTGCTGGCTATCCCTTAAGATGTTGGCGTCGGCCAGTCCATTAAGGATGGCCTCTTTGATAAACTTTTCTAAGATCTTCCCCGGGATAGAAGTCAGGCTAATGGGCCTATAGTTAGCCGGATCCACTTTCCTCCCTTTCTTGAAGATAGGCACCACATTGGCCTTCTTCCAGTCTTCGGGCACTGCACCAGAGCACCAAGAGTTTTCAAAGATCCGTGCTAGAGGCTGGGCTATGATGCTCGTCAGCTCCTTGAGTACCCTGGGGTGAAGATTGTCAGGGCCGGCTGACTTGAAGGTATCCAGCTTCTCAAGATGTTTCTTCACGAAGTCAGCATCAATGGAGGGCAGGGGATCACCCTCATCTGGACTTCCCTGTCCCATAGCAGGCATGGGCGTCCCATGGGACTGACGAAAGACCGACGCAAAGTACCTATTTAATAGGTTGGCTTTTTCCTGGGCGTCAGTTGTCAGTTGCCCCATCTGGTTCAGCAGGGGTCCAACGTTGCCCCTGCTTTTCCTCCGGCTCCCCACATATCTGAAAAAGGACTTTTTATTGTCCTTGATGCTCAAAGCTAGTTGGAGTTCAGTTGCAGCCTTGGCTTTCCTGGTCTGCTCCCTACAGGACCGGACCAGTGCAGAATAATCCTCCTTGGAGGTGACTCCCATCCTCCATCCTTTGTAGGCCTTTCTTTTTAGCCTCAGGAGTCTGCTAGGTCCCTGGAGAGCCAGGGGGGCTGCTGTCCCCTCTTGCTGCCTTTCCTCCGATATGGAATAGACTTAGTTTGTGCATTGAGGATCACTCCCTTGAGGAGCAACCACTCTTCTTGAACTCCCCTCTCCCCATGGTCATGGTCCCTTAGGGCCTCACTGATAAGCCTCCTGAGCTTGTCAAAGTCGGCTTTCCTGAAGTCAAGGACTTCCATGTTGCTGACTGACTTGCCAGCTTTTCGGCAGATGGTGAAGGTGATCAGCTCGTGGTCGCTGTCACCCAGCTTCCCATCGATCACTAGGTCACCAGCTAGGTCATCCCCAGTAGCCAGCACCAGGTCAAGCAGCGCTTTGCCTCTCGTTGGCCCATAGACTTCTTGAGTCAGGTAGAGGTCATCCACGCACGAGAGAAAGCTTTGCGACCGCTCAGATTTTGCTGAGCGATCCTCCCACGAGATGTCCGGGTAATTGAAGTCATCCATGACAACCATGGTCCTGGAGCAAGCTGCCTCAGCCAGTTCCCAGGCAAACTCCTGGTCAAGCTCAGGACTTTGGGTGGGGGGTCTGTAGTAGACTCTCACCATTGTGTCCCCTGTGCCATGTTCCCCACAGATTTTAACCCAGAGGGTCTCCAGCCATCCACCCTGGTCACCAATATCGGCTTGCAGGGACGTGTAGCTTTCCTTAACATAGAGAGCTACACCCCCGCCCCTTTTCTCTACATGATCCCTCCTGTACAGGGTATAGCCATCTATCCCCGTGGTCCAGTCATGGGTAGAGTCCCACCAGGTCTCCGTTATCCCTATGACATCATAATTATTTGCATTGAGCAGGAGGATGAGTTCCTCCTGCTTATTCCCCAAGCTCCTGGCATTTGTGTACAGGCAAGCAAGTGCCCCCTGGGGGGCTCCTTCCTTGCCCACAGATTTTGCCAGGGCTGGGGCAGGGGTGGGCTCCCTTAAGTGCCTTGACCTGCTGGCTTTGCAAGGATTGCTCAGCGGGCCAGCAGAGCATCCAAACATTAATGTTTGGATATAATTCTAAATATCTGTAAGCAGTGTCAGAAGACTGCAGGGGGTGTTAAAGACTTGATTTACTGTGTTAATGGCAAGCAAGCAACATGGTAAATACAGCTATGAAATGTTGAATACCTAACAAATATTAATAGATATTTAGTAGTGTAAACTATTTTATAGATTGTTAGATAGACATAGTTGCACTTACCATAAAACTATTCAAGGCTAAGGTGTTCATCTGGGGATTTTTTTAAATTAGGAGGGAACCGTAACCATAAATTGTTTAGTCACTTTACCAATGATATTCATGTATCTAACAAAGCCACGTTGCTTCAAGAAATAACTTTACTTCTTTTTCCATAAGGCTATTTGAGCATTCTTATGTTTATGATTTTGCTTATTTTTTCAATAGACATATGTTGTTTTTAATGTGTTTCTATGTCTCTCTTTGAATCAGAGGTCCCATTTGTCTCTGCCAAGAACAGTAAAATCCCTGCACCACTCTCCTTTTCCTCTGCCCTTCGACCTCCGAGACTAACAGCCACTAAGATTGTGGTCTTCAGTCCTGCTGATGCTTGCTCGCCTCTCTCTCAAGGTCCCCCTGGTTCCTTCCAGTTTTCTTGCTGCCTGTTCTCTCCTTTTGCAGGTTGTGTTTATTAGTTTATCTACTGGGGTTTGTGCAGTCTGTTATGACTTTAGGAATCGCACTTACACAGTGATTCCTTTAGCCTAAGAGAAACCCGTGTGCCCTCTAAACAGTAGAGTCTCATGTTAAATTGTCAGGAGTAGATTATTTCAGAAACAAAGATTTACTTTTAAGAATAAAATGTAAATTAAAAAAAAGAAAAAATTGATTCAGAAATTGAAGAAAATCCAGTTCTGAAAAATTCTCTCTCTCCCTTGGTGTAGAGAGTGCTATATGTATACACATCCAAGAGAGTAAGTGGATGTATCTGGTTTAGGAATTGCAGACTCTTGGCACTTACCTTGCAGTTCGTTGTGTGTGGGCAGCCTGCTTTGCCTACTGAGAGCTTTGTTAAAGGTTTCATGCCCTGCTCAACAAATTGCAGGATTGGGGGCTTAGCATTTATTATGCGTTGAGGATATTTTTGTCAAGGTGTTTTATAAATGTAGCTTTATAAACACAAACTGGTACAGGCACTTTACAGGAGAGCACATGTGGAGATGACTCAGTATAAACTCAAATAATGCTTGACTTGTTATACCAGGCATATGCATGGCCATATAGGTTAAGGTTGCAAAGCAGTTTTCATTCAAAGCCTGTGTTTTCAGGTGCTCTTACATTTCATACATGTCTCTTGGGTTGAAACTTTCCATGCTTAGTTTCTGTCCCAGTAATTTGTCTTTGGGTTTTAAGAGAAATCCCATGATTCACTTCTGATTTCGGAAGATGAGGGATTTCTGTCACTCTGTTCAAAAACTAAACTTTAAATATTGTGATTAGTGTCATGAAGCCAAAAAACATGACTGTTGTTTGGTGTCAGCACAGGCCCCTTGGGCAATGTGTGATTTGGTAGTTCTAAAATCTATGAGCGAGCAAGCAGAATGTTATTAAGCCATTTCAAAATGCACTGCCATTCCTATGCAAGAGGAACAACTGCTTGTGTTTGAGCTGGGATACCTTGGAGAATATACCAACCCTGAACCTTTGCAATTGAATGCTTCTTAACCTGTATATCTTTAGTATTGCTAGAGAACAGCATAGGTTTGAGATTTCTGTACTAATGCAAGTAGAAAGTTTCTATTTTAAGCATGTATTACAAAGCCATAAGAATATCCAATTCTGTTTTTAAAAAAGTACTTTACATGAATATTAAGATACTAAAACGTAGCATTCAACAGTCAGGAATGCCAGAACTAAGGTAGCTGATGTAACTTAATTCTGCTCCTTCTATGTGTAAACTTCAGTTACAAGCTCACACTTTTTTTCCATCAGGACCCATGCCTCACTCGTGCACAAGATGAATAGTAACTAGCGAAAGGAGCAGCAGCTGTTCAGTATTTTGGTCCTCACTGTTCTGTGTTTGCCCTGAAAGCAGGTGGTGGTATGGTTGCTGAGGAAAGTCTAGCTGAGATGCATTTGGGCTTCAACCCAGTCACAGTGCAGTAATGCATGACAGGAGTGGCCAATCTGTGGCACAGGAGCCACAAATGGTATGGGCAGCTTCTGTGTATGGCACGCAGTAGCTCAAGGAGGGGACAAGGAGCACAGCAGCAGATAGAGCAGGAAGTGAAATTAGAGCAACAGTCATTCAGGGAGCAGAAACAAGCAGCACATCAGGTAGCATGTAGGTAAAGGGGAATAAGAATGGCACTGGCGGAGGATGTGGAGCTAATTTGTGGCTAGTCTGCCAAAAAGTTTGGCCCTCCCTGCTGTTGCTGAGGTCTAGAGTAAGCAACTAAAAAGTGCTGTGATGATGAGGCAGCCTTGATGTAACAGTGATTTCCACTTGTAATATACCTTGTAACTTGCCTTCAGCCTCAGCTATATGCATGGACTGCTACTGTAAGAAAGTGCAAGATGTAGTGTCCTTTTTGTTTTTAAAAAGTATTTTCTGAAGCTTAAACAATGTGGCATCTAAACAGTGTGTAGAAAAAATTGCATAATAGTTTAAAGCAGCTGTTGGTTATATACGTTTACAAATGAAGAAAGCAAAACTGTACAATTAACACATGTATCTCTAGTATATCTAACTGTTAGCACTATACCCTTAGTAGGGTAGTTGTTGGTAGCAAACTCTACTTTTGACTCTTTGGAATTTGCATTAAACTGCTCCAAGACTAGATTAAGAGACACTCATTAAGAAATCCTCTGTTTGCTGAGACCTTTATTTGAGATGAGAACCTTTCATTTGAAGTAAGTGTGATAGGGAAGTGTCTCTTCAGATGATATACTGGAAAAAGTGAAGGACACCAGATCAGTTGTTTGCGCCTGTATTTTTTTTTTTTTTTTTTTACTTCAGAGCAGAGGTACAGCTTCCATCTTTCACCTAAAAGAGGCAGCATATTCTTCAGTCTTGTACCCTGCTCAGTGGATCCCTTATCAACAACAGCACCAGTATTGGCAGCAGAAGAAATTCATGGAAAGGTTAAGCAAATGTCCACCTCTCACTGCAAACCTGCCACATCTTCAGTGTCTCGGGTGTGATGGGGATGTCTGAGAATCACAAATGAGTTGTAGGCCTGGTTTCTGCTTCCCTGTAGTATCCAGCATCCTTTTCTACCACTGAAATTGATTATTTTTCTTCCTTTGGTTCACACCTTGGAAAAGGTATTTTCACATAAGCACTTCCAGTCAACAGTATTTTAGATTCTGACCCTTGCCAAAATGCAACGCCTTCATTTCTGCTATACTGACTACTGTCTGAAACTAGAAGACTATATTATGGTCCAGCTAGTCCACTCTGCAGCATCCAGTGCTTTGGGAGTGGGGAAAGGAGAAATGATGCAAAAAACCTTGCCTCAGCAATAACCCTTCCCAAAGAATTTGCCTCCTATCATCCAAGAAGCAGAGATTGGCTTTCCCCTTGTGTTTTAAAGCTTTCCTTTGAAGTGTCATCTGCATAGTCCTACCTATGAAGTCAAGGCACCTGCATTGTGAGTTTCCTGGGGGCTTAGTTAAATTGTTTCCTGAGTCCATCCAGGATTCTGACTCTTTGCTCCTGAAGCAGTTGTGGGATAGTCTCCAAGTCATGTCCAGTCCTGATGTGAATCTCTCCCAAGCAGATAAACCTGCTGGACAGATGAGACACTATCTGAGCCTCTATCTTAAAAACCTCTGGGCATCACCACCTGCTCTCCTGCTGTAGCTTTTCCTTGGGCAAAATTTGTCCATCAAGGTTCAAGGCAAATCTTTGAAGAGCCTGGTATGATATTCATACATGTTAAACCCATAACATTATTAGCTAAAAAGACTGAGAAGGAGCTGGACTGTTGATGGGGAAAGTGGATTAAGGTCTTTTGAGTGCTGAGACATGATTGTCATCAGAACACTTGATAACTTTTTCTTGGATCCAGGTAATGGCAGCCTTCCTGCCCAGTGTGTGAGAGTGGTTTTAAGGCTATCATTTTTTTGAAGTCATGCAATATTGCCGAGCACTAAGGAGGGCCATTAATACCAAAGCAAGCCAAGGCCTCAAAAGCCAGTGCTGACACAAAGGTGAACTGTTGAGAAGTGTGGGATAGCTCTCTTTGTAAATTCTCTGCCATTGCTGGATCTCCAAATCTGCAGGTTTCCATTCACATATACTTCCATCCATGTCCTTAAAGAACGAGGAGAAAACAGAGTAGGTCATGAATCACTCCCACAAAGCAGCATAGAAAGCAAAAGTGACTACACTGCCTGGCTAGCACTCCCTTCCATTCTGGCTGGGTCTCTTGAATCTTTGCCACTGCTGGAGATTCAACTTCTTGTTGTCCCGTGCTTGTGCCATATTTTGCTAGGCAGTGTCTGAGGTATCCAGCCATCTCCACACAATGTACACCTCAGCCATAATGTCCAGTCACCCATGTGATTTGGGAATCTATATCTCATTAACTTTAATGATTTCTTCTCAGCACCTAAATAACTTGGAAAGTTTACCGTCCATTGTGGTAAACTATTTGAGCAGAGTTTATGGTGAATAACATACATGGTCTATTGATGTATTCTTTCTGGATTCTCTCTAGGTCTGCTTGATAACTGACCAGGACTGAATGTCAGTAACAGACTACCTTTCCCTTTGTTTTAGCTTGGCTATCTTTTACAGACTTCTTCCAGTTCCTTTGATTTGGGAGATGTTTCTGAAAGTATCCATCTGGCTCTCGGGATTTAAAGTCAGTAGTCTGACCTTTGAATGACTAGAATGTTAGCTGTTTTCTGAGATCCAAAATGTCCCATTGAAAGATAAAATCCTTTTAATAACAGAAACCTACTCTAGGCTTGAAAATTTCACAACTGAAAGAAGCTGACCTGAAATAGTTCTCCATTTTTTTAACTTGGTATATATCACAGTTGCAGCAGTTAAAACTGTTTTCATTAGATCATGTTTGGCCTCCATCTCTGCTTCTCACCCTCTGACATGCGGGTGAATGTCTTTACTATTTATTTAGTAACCAAACTTGAGGAAGGAATCCTCTGTCTTTTAGCAGGGTTGCTTCAAGCAGCTGCAGCAAAGGAGACCAAATTCTTTGTTTTCATCCTTTGTTTGTAGTGGGTTACTACAGTGAGAGAGATTTTAAGTCACCCTAGGTGCTTGAGCCTCTTCCATGGGTTTGGCATCTCATCCGTAAAAAGCCCACACCATCTGCTTAAACATTTGTCAGACTACTGTCTCTGGCTTTTTTCTGTGAAGATGGCATTCCTCAGTGACTGGTTCAGGCCAGAGGATTACTGAGATATATCTTCAAACCCTGTAGACATGTGGAGCTTAGCCAATCTGTATTTGGAGAAGAGTGATTAGTTTTAGTACCGACTAGCTATGTATATGGTTCATTGTTCCTCCTTGGCTGAATACATCGGTAATTAATATCACCTAATAATGGTTAGGCAGCAGTTAGATTTTTCTGTCCCCATTGAGGGCAGCTACTTTGAGCTTCTAGCATTTCTCTCACAAAGCACAACATTTCTCCCCTTGTATTGTGTACACTAATGTTCTTCTTTGTATCTCAGTAAATTAGATAATGAATGCCCCTTGCACATCACTTTTCCCTACAGCCTCTGTCTCTTCTGTTCTCCAGTGATATCCTTACTCAGCCCATATAACAGGCATGACCACTGATGAGTGGCTTCCTGGAGCTCCTTTTTTTTGTAGAATCTTTGTTACCCATTGTGACGTGTTGCGCCCTTCGTTCTGCGTGGCCTATCGGGATGTAGCCCCATCCCTTGACTCGCCTGCCACTACTTTGATTATCAAACAACTATGAGAGGGGTTTTTTCCAGTGGAGATCTTCCCAGGGGCTCTCCCGACGTACGGCAGTACTTACGGTTGTTTGACGCGATGTTCCACAGGGCTCCGCCTCCCCTACACCCCGTCCACTCGCCAGCTGGGTGGATGTCCGTCAGTAATGGTCGCCAGCCCTGTAGAATGGTGCAGGGCCTGCCTTCCTTGTTGTCGTAGCCTTTTCCCCTTCTCGGGTTTGTCTCAATTAAAAAAAAAATATTCCCCTGGGAGGAGAGGGCTGCAGAGCTGCCTCCTCTACCCCTACCTCCTCCAGGGGGTGCAAATGCCTCCTCCCTCTTGCTATATTCTAGGAACTCCCCTTCCTCCTCGGTCTCCACTTCCGCCAGGAGCTGGAGGGGTGCCCCTGCTTTGCCTCCAGCAGGGGACTTAAAGGTCTCCTGGGTGCTGCCTGCAGGAGCCGCGCAGGCTGTATCACTCCCTTCTTGCGCCGACCCGCACTCTCCTTCTCCAGCGCTGCCCCCGCCCTTGTTCTGGCAGGGCTTTTAAACTTTCCCGCGGTGGCCGGTATGGCCACTGGGATTGGTCCAGCTGTTTCCCGTGCCAGAAACAGCTGATTAAACAACTGGCGTAACGCCGGTTCATGCAGCTGCGGCCACAGGTCCTGCTCCAGCTGCCTTGCAGTAGGTGAATTACCCTTGCCGGGGGTCTGCTCCTGGGGTATGGGGCCCGTGGGGTCTACTCTCTCCCATTTGGGAGCCTGTGGTGGCACCTCGTCGCCACACCCATGTACATTTCCTAACTTCATCACACTCTTCACAATTCTAACAGTGAACATTTGTAACTGGTAGGTTTTCAGGCCACTGATAATCACTTTGCCCCTCCAGTCAGTTACTCAGCATTGCGCATGCAAGAGTTCATCCAGGTATTAGTGCTTCCTGCCCAATGGTTTATGGTTGAGCAAGAGGAGATCTTTCAGAAATAAACTCCACTCCTGCATTTGGAGATAGAGTGGTGGAGATATCCCATCTCACCTCTAGGGTTAAATGTCCCCGTTTTTAACGTAATACAAGAGTGATTTTGTAGCCATAATGGTCCCGAAATAATGTAAGAGGTAAGGATTTCTTAAGGTGATATCTTTCATTGGACCAACTCTGTAGTTGGGAATAAAGTTAGACAAGTTTTCAAATGAAAGATATTGTCATTAATAATGGGAGAAGCAAGGATTTCTTATATCTTGTATTCAAAAGCTTAATAAATATATCCCAACTATGTAGTTGGTCCAATAAAAGATATCAGCCTAAGAAATCCTTTCCTCTTCCATTATTAATGACATAACTATAAGAATGTGTATTTACATTCTGATTTGAACTTTGGTGACTGGCTTCAGCCATTGAATCCTCTTCTGCCCTGTTCAACTAAGAAGTTTTTGAGAGTCTTAAACTTCATCACTGTCACTCCAAGTCCTTCAGCTCAGTTTGGATGTCTTTTTAAGAGATGTTCTAATTCAGCCATAAGTTGTGGGCTCATTAAGTGTCCTTGTTGGGGAGGGGAGGGTGTTCTTTGGCCTGTGAATGATGGTCAGACTAGATCAGTGGTTCTCAACCTTGTTAGACTCGAGGCATCCCTCAGAAAATACCAACTCTTAGCTTTTACTCGTTTCTTGACTATGGAAAAATAATAGGGCAGTTCTGCTGCACAGACCTCTGAAAGACCACAAGACAGAATGTTTTTGACATTGCTGACTCGTATTTGAAATCTCTGGGTGTATCTAATATTGCACATCACCCTTAAAAGGATCTCATGGCACCTCTGATCATCTTAACATCTACAGAACCCTCTCCCTATGCAGGTCCTTATAGACTGAAAAAAAATGGTTTCTTTGGAGGCTGTTGGTTGATCTTTTTCAGTCTCTACTATCCCCTCTGCCTCCCATACTCCCTGCTAGCAGCCTCAACCTACCAGTCATGCTAAGCTTTCAACACACGCTTCTTCTGCTCCATCTTTGTCTACTTTTTTCCTGCTATTTCTCCTTTAGTTCTTCTCCATGACATTGGCTGAAAAGTAGAAGGGGATAAAAGCAAAAGCAAATGGTTAAATTGCTCCAAGATGTGATTTTTTTTTTTTTTTTTTTTAACTGTAACTCTTGTCCCTGTCATTTATCTTTTTCTGCCTGTTATCTCCTTACTTCATACGCTTTTCATATCAGCGCACTGTCTCATTTTGTAAAATGCCTAGTATAATTCATATGCCAGGCACTCTTTTTTTTTTTTCCCAGCGCATATTTCACAGTCATGGAATTGTCACAGAATCCATCGTTTACTGTCGAACCATGCTTCAGAATTTCACCTTTCTTTTACAAAAGATAAAAAGGTCATACCTTTGTTGTTCACACACATGCGCGCACGCACACACACACTGAACTGAACTGAACTGAACTGCCTGTAGGCTTGAGCTCTAGCCCTGCAAGATGCAAACTGCCTCATTTCTCTAAATGGGACAGGAGCTTTGAAACACGAAGGAGACTGGTTTTGTTCTCTTTGATTGTTCCATGGATGACCACTTTTAGCAGTAATGATATCATTACTGCTGATATCATTATGTGGCCAGCCCAAATCCCAGAAGCCCTGACCATCTTTTTTTTCTGCAAAAACCCCTAACTTCCATTGTGCAGATCTGACTGACTTTCCCCATTCAAAAATATATACACCTGCCGTCCATCTCCTTATGGCTAAAGCCAGCACTTAGATTTTCTACTGAATCACTCCAGTGGAATTTGGTGCGTTTTTATTTCTTTATGTTCGAACTTCTTTGGAGTTGGATGACAGACTCTGCGTGTCCAGAGTGATTGGTTAACGTGACTTGTATATCATATAGCATGTGAAATACAGGCCATGGTTTGTGGATAGGATGCATGTGTGACCCTCTCTCCTACTCTGTTGTCTCTGCCTTAGACTGTAAAAAATTGGGAGCCTGGGGCAATCTGTGTGTGTGTGTGTGTGTGTGTGGACAGTGGCTATCGCATTATAGTGGCACCAGAATACAAATGATAAATGTCAGAAAAATATGTTCTGCCATTATTTGAAAAAAAATGTGAATTTTAGTTCTTGCATTTTAGGAAAAAAAAAACCTTGGGTTAATAAGATGAAATTTAACAGGAAGGACAGTGAGCATCTTTCAGCACCCCACTGAAAATATGTGTGAGAGTTATTAAGTTTGAAAATCACCCTTCACCTGTGCTTGTTAGTTTAACGATCTCCAACATTCTGAAAAAATGAACTGCACCGCTGTGCATATAAGTGGCATTCTGGTGTGTAATGCTTTAGGGGAAGTGGAATTAATCATGCCTATCTAGACTGTCAGAGTAGTGAAAGGAAGGAATAAATATTAACTAAAACAATCTTTATAAGGAACAAGTATGTCATAATTTGGGTAACACAAATCTGTTACTGCCTTCCTGTCTCACATTTTTAGCAATGCTGCATATATCCTTAGCTAACAAACTTGATATCTAACAAGCTTATGGCAGAAGGTAGGACGGGGTGGCAACTTAGATGCTGACTAGCTCCAAGAGGCATAAGCTTACATAGGCAACAGTTTCCTTCCTCCGATGCAACAAAACAGGTTGCTGTCCACAAAATCTTGTGGCTCCTTTGAGCTAGTTAATGTCTAAAGTGCCATCCTACCCTACCTTCTGCCTGACTTCAGACTACCACTGCTACCTACCTCTCTCCTTCCAACAAGCTTATGTGGTGCCCATAGAGAAGAATGCTAGAAGGCTTTAAAAGGGCAACATACCAACAGGGAAACCTGCCTGAAACTGGCTCTGCAGTCTGAGATCTTCAGATGAGCTGGGTTGCACAGAATTGTGAGCACATCTTTTTTTGTAAATAGCTGAGAGAGGCACTTAAATACTATGCAGGGTGGCCAATATAAGAACCTGGATAGATGCATGGATAGTTAGAGAAAATGGGGATTGTTATCTTTTTCCCCACCCCCCTTCAAATGCTGTTACTCTTTCTTTTTTTTTTCTGTCTATTTAAGGTTTGATTCCCAAAAATGTAATCTTCTGCTGTTCCTAGGAGTGACCTGGGCAAAGATCACTGAGTTTCTCTGCAGGAAGGGTGACCTTAGTGCATACTTAGACCCTTTAAAATGCTGGGAGAGGAGGTCTGAGTGTGAACTCTCACTGAGTAGAGGATCTCTCCAAAGGTACATGGCTTCTGGAATTGTGGCAGCTCTTGTGATGGTGAATAGCTTCAGATGTAGCTTTGAGAAGTGCAGTGCAGGAAAGGAGTGAAGCTGTCTTGGAACTGATAGATGAATGGGCATGAATAGCAGATGAGGAACAGCCTGAGAATTGTTTTGTACTGAGTCAGCTCCAAATGCATTAACAAATTATGGAAATTCTGTGCACCATTTGGTGAAGTCAGTAGCTTTTTTTTCATAACTCTTCATGTTTTTGTGACAGTTTGTGGAAGTATCACAGGCTTTCCAAAGCAATATCCCTGTGTGGAGAAAACAAGCTCTTCCCACTCACTAACTTCAAGAAGGAAAATGCTCCCTTTGTGTAGGAAGAAACTTTTCTTGGCCTTTGAAACTTAAATTGAAACTATGTTTACAGGTTTTCTTGTCAGACAGAAGGTTGGATTCTAAGTCCTGTTATTGTTTCTGATGCCTATGAGTCTATTATCACTGAAAGATTAAAAGGAAAAATATTTTCTGCCTTTCCAGTACATATATTTTGTACAGCTAATAAGCAGTGTGTGTGGAATCAGGGCCATGGTCTTCCCTCTCGATCAACTAATTTCCCTTTTTATTTATGTGGGGTTCAGTTAGCAACAAGGGAGATTTTTTTTTTTTTAAACAATAGGACAATGCAACTGTAAAACTACAACTTGGCAAAGAGACTCAAGGACCTGAAATTAACTTAATTCATTTCTTTTAAAAATGTATGTCTCTTTGTTTTGGGCATTCATGTAACTCATTTATTGCTTATTATGTTTTCTCCAGGTCTGTATTGAGACTTGCTGTCTGTGTGGAAGTGTGTATAAAAAGCACCTTGACAGAAATCAGCAACTAAAACAGACAGCGATTGTCTCCCCACCCAGGGCAGTTAGTAGATAATTTTTGATAAAAATAGTCTTTTATTTTATTGAACAGTGTTACTGTGCTGTGCGTCTTAATTTGTACCCTGTTGCTGTATAATAGTTCTACACAGTGGAATCTTTCTAGCATGTGTAATAAATTACTTGGATGAAGAATGCCAACATGTTATCTTCTAAATAGGGACTGTGTAACACTTCTGTGAAAAATCAGAGATAAACTAATAAACCATTTACTGGTGGCATATATGTAACTGTTTGGTTTTATCAGCAGTTTATTTAATAAGTGAATCTGTCATAGAAATTCTATATATTCAGCACTATTGATTTTCTTCTCAAGCAAGTCCAATGGCATAACTTCCATAGCTTAAGAATATGGCCATTACCAACTTCAGGGCCCAAATTTCCTGAACTGAATTTGCAAGTGGCTAAACTCTTAACTAGACATTTGTATTTACTAAAATTAAATGCACAAATGTGAAAAAAATGATGCTTAGTGTTAATAGCTTTTAACTTTGAGCAGTTTTCTGAAATTGAGTTCCTTTGTAACAGAAATCATAATGTTGTTTATGGGCAGTACAGATCCACTCTGAAATTGGAATGAGTCATGAGCTGCCTAGGAACTCTGAACAATCATTGGAGACAGATGAGAGTAGTAGCTTTCAGCTGTAAGTGAAATTAAGTGGGCCAGGAGAGTTTATAGAAATAGCAATTTATGGGTATAGAGAACCAGTCGTCTGTCTTGTTCTCAGCCTCTCAGCAGTTGCTTCATGTTCTTGATCAGGCAGATGCCAGCATACAGTTTACCTGGTTAGTTTGAACTTTTTTCTTTATAGTGTGTGTGTTAGCCAAAAAAAGTAAATCTCAAAGTTCTTTACAAACTTAAAGTCACTCACTTTCTTAGCGTACCAGTACATAGGGTTATCAGCTTTACAGGTGTTTCAGTTCAGGCAAAAAAAAAAAGTAGGTAACCTGGTACGTGTCTCCATTCTGTGCTGGGACAAAGTATTGTCTTATAGACATCCATGATTCTTTTTCTGGGGTAAATGCTAAAAAAAAATTCCCTGGGCAAGAGGTAGTTACAGTTTATTCCAGAATATTGCAAACTATATCACTACAGTTGTCCTAGGATTGCATCACTGAATCGGGGCTAGAAAAGTGGCACTGTATTCAGCTGCTCACTAAACTTGTATTAGAAAGGTGATGTGTGTATGTGCCAATCTGGGATTTTTTGTTTCTGGACAAACACAGGGACAACTTATCCAGGGACAAGCATAGCATCTGTTCCTAACCTTTGTACATATACTAGCCCCAGGAGTCCTGACCCTCTCTCTTCTCCTAACTGCTAGACTCCTCACTTTCTGGAGCAAATTGGAGAACTTGCTCTCATGTCAGGTTGGAGGTTTTAATTGTTCTTTGGGGTCAGAACTGGTTGGGCCATCCCCAGGCAGTAGCATCCATTGCTGTTGGATTGCAAGGTCTTCAGCTGAGTTTAATGAGAAGGGAAGAGATACTGCAAGTAGGGAGCAAAGGGTCCCAGGCAGTGTCTGAAAAGTTTTGGGCTCTGCCTTGGTAGGTTATCCTAAGGCTCTTGGACCCAGTTCAATACCAGGAGACTTGGGAACTAAAAGTCTTCCATATAACAAGAGAGGAGCTGATGATCAAACCAGGCCCTTCACTGGCTGTCCTTAGCCTTCCTAATGCTGTTGTCAGCCTGGAGCTGCCAGGTGTAGAGGCAGTGAGTTCAGAAGTGTCCATATGCACAACACAAATGGACCATGGGAAAGCAAAAAAGAAATATATAGCAGAGGTTGGGTATCACTTGCCCAAGATGACCAAAGTGGTGCAAACTCCTACACCTTCTTGCTTATGTCTGCTTACATAGCTTCTTCCTTTGTATAATGTTTCTATTCAGACTCTTTACTGGGGCTTTCCTCCATAGTGGAGCTACTATGAAATAAGGTAATGCGGTGTACCGCACACTAGCTGTTCTGAACATGGACATGCTGACTGCTCCTGGGGCATCTTTGCTGTTTAGCTTAGTCCATCCAAACCCATTAAGCTAAACTGTATGAAGGTACTCTAGTGGGGTGTAGGCCCATCCACCCAGGGAACTAGAATGGAATAGTCATTCTGGACTTCTCCATGTAGACAAGCTCTGAAGCAGTTTCTTCCTTTGAATTTGCAAACAGTGGTTAGTGTGTACGCTTTGCTATGTGGTTGCTGAAGGTTAATGACATTTCTCCCACACCAAGCAGAGACATGGTAGGGCAAGAACAGCTCTTTGCCCACAGTGCCCACAGTGGTGTCTCTGAGCTTGGTGATGAAACAGTGAGCCTTTTGAGGGACATGTCTAGGTGCTTAGTGCCATCTTTGCTATCAGTGAAGTTTGCTTTTGATGCAGTCCTGGAATAAGGAAAGTGTAGGGAGTGAAGTGTAAGGTTGCTGCAAAACTTCGTCTCCTGAGGTGGGGCCCGAGCCCCCAGGATGCAGAGGCATTGTGACCATTCTGTCCTACAGTCCAAAGTGTGAGTTATGAAGTCTAGGCTTTGACATGATTCTAAAGTTCCTGTGGCTGCCCTTGGCTTCCAGAGAGCCTGTTCTCTTCCACAAGAGGTACAGCTTTTCTTCCTCCAGCTTGCTTGGCTCATAGATGTACGACAGCTAGGGGCTTTGTGGCCTCAGGAGGAATGTGCCTGAGTTATTTTGGAGTCTGCTGGACTGCTCTTCCCCTCATCTACCTTTCCATTTCCTTTCCTGGATATGATGACAAATATTGGGCACTCTGGCCATTCTGTGGTTAGAGTAGCAAGGAGTGAGTTTACAGGGTCTGCAAAACCAGTTGAATCATTAAATGCTAAATTTGACCTGCCTGGCTTATGTAACATGCAGCAGGAGCTCTGATGGGTTCCAAAAATATTTGGTTATAAAATCACTGTAGCGGTCGCATCAAAATCCATAAGGGCACATAATGTTAAGTTAAAACCACACTGTGAATTTCTGGATGTTCTTGCTTTGCATTTATACAGAATAATGTTAATGTAGTCAAAGGCTTGTTCCCCTGAACTCCTCTACTTTGGCCATGATAATATTGAAATCTTTCCAAAGCCTGAGGAGAACTAATAAATTGCACCCTAAATATACCCAGGCCTTTGAAAAATCTTCCCCCAAGCTATTCCAGAACCAAAAATTAAACCACTGTCTATACCCACATCACTCTAAGAAATTGGTCCAAACTGTGTTTTGAGAATAGGTCTTATTTAATAACCACTGTGAAGTAGCAATACCATTAACTTGTAATTTTCAAAATTGGTTGTATGAATGCATGCGCCAGGGAAGTCCAAAGCCATCTCATTAGACCTCTATTACCAATGAGGGAAACTATGCAGAAAAGTGAGGTGGCTTGGCTGGTGAGCCCTCTGCTGTAACATATTAGATCTGGGTCTTTGAGACTAGTGTTTAGTCCTGGTCTGACAAGTATTTGCTCTGACTTGGGGCAGATACCTTAGCATCCCATTCTTCATTAAAATGTGCTTAACAAGATTTCTTGTGCAACAGGAGCCTAAATAATTTTGTATGGTTACATAAAATAAATCTCTGCATAAACATTATTTATTATGGAGAGAGAGAGTAGTCTCTGTAATTGGGGTTACAGCTAGAGTTTAGTTGAAAGGCTTACTTTCAGTGCCTCTCTTCTAACCCAGTACTCTTTCCTGCCAGGGCAGGGGGTCAGACTTGATGATCTGCTCAAGTCCCTTCTGACCCGACCAACTACGAAACTATGAAACCCTTGCCCACTCATACAGATTACCCATGCTCAAAAAATGGAAGGTAACCTCTGGGAAGAACTTCATTTTCTGAAAAGGTTAAGATTACTTATTTGGCTCAAAATAAGAAATTTTCCAAGTTGAGAATGACCTTTGTCCCCCTTCTGTTTGAGAATATTTATGTCATCTGGAAGGTGGAGAAAACAAAACTCCTCTGATGAAGTCTTTGGTATGCAAAATGTATTAGGATGAGCCATTTACATGATATGCAAAGATATGTATAAAATCAGTGACTGAAAATTACTAATCTTAGAGCCATTCATATGGTGCCACAGTGCCTTTTTTTAACCTCCTGATGCACAATTGTGTTAAAGAATTTGGGCTGTTTCTTCAAAATATTTCCAGCCCATGTGGTCATGAAGACCAGGAAAACAAACCAAGTAGGAAGTGATTCTTTGTTGCCTTTCTGAATTTGTACAAAAAACAGAAATGAAAGCTGAGAAGCGTAAACTGTCCCCTTCATCCTGCTGTCTTCATTGGAATGGAGTGTTAGCACTGGAAGGTGTCAAAAATGATAATGTGGGCATAAAATAAATTGCCTCTAATGTAAAGTAAGTAACTGAAGTCAGCTTCACTGCTTATATTATTCCTTTACTTGCTTAATTCAGTTAAACCCAACACTTAAACACTTCAGATGCTGCTGCAGTACTTCCATTATTTCTGTCAGAGGCTGTGTGAACCCAGGATTTTGCCAGGAACAAGTGGCGCTCTTTTTTACTCAAGGCGCACCCCTTGATAGGCTTGAGGGACCCCTGGAAAATGCCTGCTCCTGGTTTTCACTCATTTTCTAGACTATAGAAAAATAATTGAACAATTCTTCTGTTGTAAAGAATCCAGAAAGGCCACAACAGATCTGAACACTTTTGGCACTATGGATTCCTGTTTGAACTCTCTGGGTTTATCTTGTGAATCGTGTTGGCATACCTAGTAGTGCTAACATTGCCTAGCACCCCACAACACCCTTGAAAGGATCTCAAGGTACCCCAGGGTGCTGTGACACTGTGCTTGAGAATCATTTCCCTAGACTTTAGGTGCAGATCCTATGGAGGGCCTTGGCTTGCTTCTAATTTTTGTGTGTATAAGACCAATAATTTGCAGCACAGAATGAATTGCCAAGCTCTTAACTGCGAAAGTTCCCCCCCTTCCTCTGTTAGATACATATTGGATAGTTTTTTCTTCTTCTTTTCCCCCTCCAAAAATTAGGACTATATTTAGGCTCCTAGACTTCAAGTCACATAATCACCACCACCCGCCCACCCCCAAATGCTCAGAACCTACAAATTCCACTTCAAATCCATAGATTCTCATTGCCTTTAAAAATTTACCTGCTTGTATTTAGACCCTGGCTTTAGGCACCCAGGTATGAAAACTTTGGTCCAGGTTTAGAAGATGACCAAAAGGTTAGGCAACGACATATTTCACCTTACAGTACAAATTCTAACAAGTCTTAACAGAGTATTATTTATGTAACTGTGCCTTGCTTATAGACAGAGTTAAGGCTGCACATATAGCTTTGACTTTGGTATAACCTGACCTTGAGTGCAAAACGAATGTTCTTGTTACAACTTTTTTTTTTTTGGTTCTCTTTCATCATCTGTTCTCTCTGAATCCCTAGGAGAGCACAGATCTTCTGGAGAAGGTACCTTCAGTATGGGGGAGTCCTCAATGGGCATAAAGCCAGCTTCTATGCGAAAGGGGAATGATGACTCTGTGTGGTACATGCTGACGATGCCCCATAGGGATATGGTTCTTTGGAGGTCTTAATTGGAAGCAGTTAGAACAACCCTGAGGCTGTTCTAACCTGGGTCAAGGCTGGATCTGAAATAGAAGCTGAATACAACAGAGACCCCGTCTCCTGGCATGTTACATGTTCAAAGTGCACGTGGCATTGAGGAGCAGATTTTTCAGAAGAGCTCTTTGAAAATCAAATATTTCGAAAGATGATGAGCTCTTTGAAAATGTGGCCCCATCTGCCATTTGTGTAATATATCATTCCATGTTGCATTAAATCAAAGCAGCTTATTAGTAGCTTGGGCATGTAAATTGCCATATATGCGCCTATTATAATTTGTAATGCTGATTGATATGGTAGCAGAAAAGGGCAATGTAATGTTAGGTTTCATATGAAAAGGCTTTGTCTCAGAGCAGGGAGGCAATAGATCCTCTTTATTCAGCTGTGTGTAAAAATAACAATACATTGGGGAGATTTTCTGTTACTTTAAGCAGTTAAGGGGCTGAACCGACTGACTTACTAGAAAAGATAAAAGGACATAATAGGTCTAAATCAGGTAAATCTCAGTTTAGGAGAGGGACAGATGTTTTATAAACGACAAGTTAAAGCTATGGACAAGCAGCTAGGAATAAAAGGGATAAAACCAGTATGCTAACCATAGGAAAGCAGCTTTCAGGTTCTGGAATTTAGGGGAATTTTAAATTTAGACCTAAGTGAAGCACCTGAAACTGTGTTGTATTATGGGAAGCAGGTCTTGCAGCCTGTTTTGGAAGTGACTAGATGACCTTTTGTGATTTAGGTATGACCTAATCTCTGCAATCCTATGGCTATTTATTTATTTGGCCCCTCCGCTTCAGTCTCTGTTGTTTAACATTTCCATTTTGGTTTGCAGCCGACTGCTGTTGATGGACACACTTGCCACTGGTATACTCCCCTCCCTGCTGTTTAGGGGTGATACAGAAGGGACAAAATCTTTCACTGTCTCAGCCAGCGTGGATTTGATTTAAATCAAATCAATTTAAATCATCATTTAAATCAAGGCTTCCTGGCGAGTGATTTAAATTTTGTTTTCTACAAGAAGTTCATTCTTGTTGTTTGATATAACCTTCATTAAAATATCCCAAACAGGGTCTCTCTTATAGCCTGGCAAGCCTGCTGCCATGATGGGTTTTCCCTCCTATCATACTATCCCCTCACTAGATCTTAAATCAGTGGAGCAGCTATACTTAGAAGCGTATCCCTCAAGACTTCTGGAATATCCTGCTCAAAATATTTCACTTTCGTTTCGACTACCACTCTTTCCTTGCATTAATCTCCAGACTCCTCCTCCTGGCCTGGATCTACTCCACCCCCAGTTTAACTTCTTGAAACTTTGCACTTTTAGAGAGAGGTAAGGGCTTGACTACATGTACACAAACTTGCAGAGAGATGATAGGGTTGATGGGTAGGTAATCAGATCTGTTATCTCTCATTTCCATATACTGCTGTTAACAAGGATGTTATCTCTGGAGAGACATCCACAGTTTGAGAACTGAAACTAAGCATCACAGTGATGCTTACTGGGATCTCCTAGACTGAGCACCAAGTTCCATTGGGTAGAGTGGTTTTCTTTACTAATCTATGGAGGACCCTCTGGGGACCCCATCAAATTGAGCCCCTAATATAGTCCATGACCTGTTGTGACCTATTTATAAAACTTTTCTAAAAAAAAGTTACATGAATATATTGTCTCAAACAGTGTATAATTAGAAGTTATAATCCCTATTACATGATGATTTCTGTGAGCTCTAACATATCTTAAATTAAAACCATCTTTATGTAGGGTTTTTTTTAAAGCATCTTAACAAAAAACATTTAAAAAGATTAAATAAAAAAATCTGATTTAAATTGAAAAAATCATTGATTTTTATCAACCCTGATCTCAGCCTAGCTTCTTTTGGGGAATGTTCATCAGTTCTGTTGGCTGCAGCCCAAAAGGAGTGGGCCCTCTTCCTGCCTTAGGTCATGTGGAGATACCTCCTCATCAAAATATGAACGGAAAAGACTTTCCCAAAGTTTAAAAAAAACACAACCAGCCACTCTTCCATGAATTCCTTCCGCAACCCCCGCTTTGGGAGTCTGGGACAATGTCTTTTCAGCCACAGAACAACAGAAATGCTCATGTCATTAGCATTCAATCTTCCTAGAACCTAAGACCATGGGATTCCTTGTTTTGTAACTCAACTTCATGTTCTTCTCTTCCTTTCTAGGTCTATTTAGTTTTAAAAAATGGTCCATGAGGCAAGCGTCTCAACCCATAGTTCAGCAGCATTACAAGTAGAATAATTAGCAGCACAGTTAGAGGGAACAACCCATTTCTATTCCAAGTTCTGCATCTTAATGTTGTGCACATATGCCGATCCCTACACCAAGCTTTTGGATGAGGCCTTTCCAAGCCTAGCTGAACTCATTTTCTGCTTCGGTAGAAAACACTTGCATCTGTGTGAGGTTGGGGTCTTCCTCCAGGCATGGTTCCGGTAAAAAATTGTGGCGAAAGGCCTTTGTTCAGTATCTTCCATCATTAAGTATTAGCGTAGATGTGGGCTGGCTGGTAGCCCAGCTAAGCCAGAATTTATAGATTTTATAGACACAAGGGCTGGAAGGGACCTCGGAAGATCATCGAGTCCAGAAGATCATGTAAACTTAATTTCTTTAGACACATTGAGATTAATCCTCACTACCTGCCTGGTTTCTGCCCTAGAAAATGCCGAAAAAGTTTTCACCATCTGCCTGTCTGTATACTGCTCTATGGATATTAACGACGGGAAAGTCCGTCTTCACTCCTGGGAGGAAGGCTGAGGTGAGCACACCAAACAAGATTTGATCTTCAGCAATAAACTTGGCTGGAGAAGAGCATTGCATCTCATTGCTGCAGTGGGTGTGATCATTATCATTTATAAACTGCTGCTTAGTCCATCTTTCAGGCTTAGGGCAAACCCTACCTTTTTAACCAGCCACGGTATGATAAGCATGAAGTTATGTTCCAAACTGGATAATGACCTGAAGCGAAAAGCAGATGCCTTTGGCAAGGACAGTATTGTATCCATTTTCTCCTCCTTCTCATCCAGCAGTTCTTGAGAGAACATGAATAATGACTATGTTGAGCAACACAGACATACTGTTAGGTTATTAGCACTGTCTGAGGTTGCTGCCAAATAAGAGACATGGATTCTCTCTCTCTAGCAGCAGAGCTTCCTGGTTGGTAGGAAGGGAAGCTCACAATTTCCTGAAAAAGGTCTTGAAAGTATTGGTAGTGACAAAGAAGCTTCTTGTATAAAATATGCATGTTAGAGTGAAATTGAATTTCTATGTAACTTAAAAACAGAGTGGTACATAAAACTAATCTGAGCTCTGGAATCGTAGAATACATTATATTGCTAAAGTCTTGAAGCAAGGTCTTTGAAAGCTTGTCTGAGTCTGTCCAAACCATGCAGGTAGTCCAATAAAAGATATCGCCTACAAAAATTCTTGCCTCTCCAATTTATTTTCTGGACCATCACAATGACAACATCGCTTCAATAGAACTATAATTCTTGATTTTTATTTTTTTTTCCTCCTCCGTTAATCATTAATTAAGGGGCATGCAGTGGATAATTGACCACATGTCTGTGAAAAGACCCAGTCTCCATTTACTTCTCAGTTAAGAAAATGAGAGGTCTTAAACTTTTTCCAACTTTTAAAAGAACCTATAAGGCCTTGTTTAAGATTCCAGATTAATACACCTATTCCCTTTGAGTCCTTAGGAGACTGCCTATTTCTCTGTCGTCTTTAGTGGCATCATTTTAGCTAAGAGAGTGAACAAGATGAGTGTTTATAGTTGACCTCAGTATATTAATGGGGCCCCAAGAAGAAAAGATGAGTTTAAAACCACATCCACAGTTCTTGCTTGAAGTGATAATCAGCCTTCCCTTAAAACTAGCAGGGTTGTATGTTTTCCCAGCAGAATGATGAGGGGCACACTTAGACGTTTAAAGATCCCTTTATTATTATTATTATTATTAGAATATAATTTAAAGCTATCCTTAAGTCCCCACATCTGTCTATATTTCACAGAGATAAAACCTTCTGTGCATATGGCCATATTAAAGTACTGAAGGATGGGGGAGGTACTTGTTGAAATCATTGGAAGTTATTTTCCTAGGTGCTTTGGAAAATCCCATTAAAACCTGCGCCAAAAGCCTTCCAAAAGGATAAAGATCTTGTGTCTGCACCTTCTGGGAACCTGATCTAGTTCAACCAGAAAATCACATTTTGTTTCTGTTGCCTTTCAGAAGCATGTAGCCATGTGACTTCTTACCAGCAATATGGGGTCATTCCTGCCCCCAGCCCCTCGCTCCTTAGGCCTATAGACTGGCAGGCTGCTAGCTTCACCTTCTCCCAGAGACTGCAGAGGCAGGTTGGCCATACAGTTCACTCTGCTGCTTCCTACCTTCTCTCCCTTTCCTCTGGTATATGTTCTGCTTTTAGTCACAAGCTGCTGTTAGGCAGGAGGGCAATGCTGTCTGGCAGTGACAACAGCAGCTGTATTTTAAATGTCTTTTTGCCAAGTTTTTACTTTCTGGGCTGATTGGAATGGATGCCCACAGATAAAGAGACCTCTGCAGTAACAGCTTAGTGCAGAGTGTGAGCAAGGTACTTTCCTTCTGGTTGCACTTGGGAGGTTCCCTAATTTTAGTGCTGTGGACTTTGCTCAGGCAGGTAACTTGCCAGATATTACAGAGGACCATAAATCATCATGTAGGTCTTCGGCTAGAGGACTAGAGGGCTCCAGTGTTCCTGAGCCTAGTTTGAGAGTTCTCTAAATAGTACACTAATCTTACTGCCATTTTGGTTTAGACCCATAAACTGTGCTGACAGTCCCAGGGAAGGGTGAACCCCCTGCCCAAGAGTTCCCAGAAGATTGCTGAAAGAAGGGGAGGAGAGACCAGGAGAGCAGAAGAGTGTGGCCTGCTCATAAGGCCTGCAAATGGAGAGGAATTCAACCACTTCCTTTTAAGCTAAGCCCCAGGATTTAAGCTAATGGGAAAGGATACCTTTTCCTTTCCAAGCCAACCAGTGTTTCAAATCAGGCTCGCATCAGTTTCCTCTTCTGCGTATTTGTCCAATAAAAGCCACAAAGATCAGATCTAAGTGTTATCTGTGTTACAAAAGCAAGAGCTGTCTGATAAGAATTTAGATACAGGACTTGTAGGAGTTTGGCAGCTCAGTCGCATGCATTTCATGTGTGCACTTAAAGAATATCTAACAGTTGCTTCTGTCTTTGGGTTAGTCTCACAGTTGTGCCATTGCCTTCAAACTGTATTTGTAGAAAACGTTAGCAAGGGGCATTATTCCCTGGGTTATCCTCACAGGGCTGCAGCACTGAGAACAGTGAATTTCTCATCTCACTGCGTACATGTTCACAGTCAGCATGGCAAGAGTGCGTGGCCATGTTCACAGACAATCTGGGAACCAAAGTGCTGCTTGCAGCTCATCATGTGTTATGGCTGACACTGAGCAGGCAGGCTTCAGACTGCTCTGCAGTCACTGCTGTTCCTTGTGGTCACCTGTACTTGGGGAGAGACCAGAGCTTCACTGCTCAGTTAAAGTGAATCCTGCCATGGTACCAGTCTCTGAACTGGTGCCAGCAGTTTTCTGTGGCAGGGGTGTCAAACTCACTTTGCCCGCAGGTTAGATCTAGACCCCAGGTCTCCCTCATGAGCCAGATCTGGATGTGGCAGTAGCAGCCACAGGGGTTAGTGCAGCCACTGCTGCTCCCCCTCCAACTGCCAACACCTGTCACCAACAGGGTTCTTTGCCCTGATTTTGGTGGCAAGTCGTGTCCCCAAATTCCTGGCCCCTCCGAGTCCCTTGGGTCACACAATGTGGCTCCAAGGGCCAGAACCTGCTCACAGGCCATAAGTTTGACATCTTTGTTCTATGGTACACTTGATAAGGAGCAGCCCCCTTTTCCCCACTCTCCTCTCCAATCTGTAGCACACTTTTATACAGCCTGAAATACAGATCTGTCAAGGGTGCAGTATCCATTTGAATCAGCTCCTGCCTCTCAGTGCTGGCAGGAGTGACTAATATAATAACTGAAAGGAGAGGAAAAATGCCTGCGAGGCTGTGCCCTTTCATCTGTGTCTGTGTCCTTTCAAGGCCTGCTATTATAATCAAGGTGACTGCTATGATGCTGACTAGGGACAGTGCCTGCCTGATGTTGTTTGTGTGGGTCTCATGCAAGAGCAAGGCATGGAATACTCTTTAAGATACAGAAGCATGTAACTGAGCCCCCACGTGCTGGCAGAGGGACTCGGGGTAAGGAGCTGCACCAAGGAGCCTGTTAACTTGGGGGCCTGAAATTGGCTGGATTGTTCCAGGCAGTCTCTGCTTCCTCAGCTTGTTACAGGCAGGCATAAGAGCAGCAGCAGGTGAGAACTGAAAGGTAGATTTGGAAGCTGGGGGTTTTCCCTGGGGAAAAGGGCAGATCCCTTTAGAGAATCATAAAGAAATAGGGTCCCTGGGAGGTCATTTGATCCAGCAGCTTGCTCTACAGCAGAAATATCCCTGCCTGAACCATCCCAACAAAGAGCCGTCAAACTCGTACTTAAGAATGCCCAGAAAGGGAGATTCCACACACTCCCTGTTGCCGTGTGTATTCACCCCCATATTTAGAGCATTCTTCCTAATATCCAACCAAAATCTACAGCAATTTCAACTCATTTCTTCTTATCCTGTTCCCTGTGAACACAGAAAACAATTGATCACCAACCATCCTTGATAAACAGCCCTTCTTTTATTTGAAGACCTACTATCAAATCTCCCTCACTTGTCTCCATACTAAGTGGTCTCGGTTCTTGCAACGTTTCCTCGTCTACCATCATTTCCAGACCTCTGATCATTTTTTGCTGCTTCCCTCTGGATTCTTTCCAGTTTGTCCACTTCCTTCTTGAAGGGCAGTGCCCACCACTGAGCATAGTGCTCCAGTCCAGATGAGACTGCACCAGTGTTGAATAGAATGGAAGACTCACTTCCCATGATTTGCACATGACACTTTGCACTTGTCCTTATTAAATTTAACCCAATAGATTGGAAAAATCATCTTCTTAATAAATCAGAGTTGTATTGATCTTAATCCTATCTTCTGTAGCATCAACTAACTCCACCCAGTCTGGGGCTATCTGTAAATTTAAAAAGTGTATGTTCAATTTACCCCTGAGTGATTAAAATATTGGAACAGTACCACAGCCAGGATAGACTCCCAGGGAACGTCATATGGTACCTCCTCCCTGTTTGACTTTGAGCCATTGATCCCTTTTTGAACACAGTGATCCAATTATTCACCTGCCTTATAAGTTTCAGCTAGCCTGTGTTTTCCTTAGTTTACTGTCAAGAATTAAACTGTCTCCCATTGCAAAAACCTTGCTAAATCTGCAGTGTTTCACATCCACTGCTCTCCCTGCATCCATAAACCCTTTCACTTTATCATAGAAGGCAGCAAGCTTGGTTAAACATGACTTCCTCCTGACAATTCCATGTTTGGCCATTCCTTAACGCTTGTCTTTCTTTAGGTGCTTAGAAACAGATCTTGGTATCTTTCTAGGTATTAAACATGAACTGTCCTTGCTGCCACTAAAGAGTGGAAAGGACATAATCCCCAACCACCAATAGGCTGGGCAGAGGAGAGACGAAGAGAACAGTGCTGTAGACAGCTACCTCTAAAAGCACCTGGAGATGATGGTGCAGCAGCCTCCCATGGGTCCTCATTCACCTTTGTAAGCCTTTCTCTTCCTACTCTACATACCCAGCAGATTCCCTTCTAGCACCTCATAGCCTCACCAGCCTCCTGTCTGCACTAATAGAGAAGAACTGAAGAAACCAGCAGCTGCTCCCTTCATAAATATTCCTAACTTCTTGGTGCCCAGCTGTTGCTAGAGGTGGTCTTAGAGCTACATCTCCATCTGTCAAGTGAAACAAAAGCTGAGGTTCAAAGCCATTGCAATACTCTTTGAGGGGAAAAACTAACAGCCTGAGGTAGTGCACCTTTGCACCTGTGTTTTTAAAATGGATATTTAGTCTGAGCTGATTTGGAGGGGACATGCAAACCACTAAGGGACAAACCACCAACCATACACTGAACGTTTTGTGCCCAAATGACAGTCTGGGAAGGGCCTTTTGGCCCTTATTATTTTCATTGCTGTGTGAGGAAACCATTTGACATCACTTCCTTTTGTGGTTTACACTAATATGCACTGATTTCCTTAATTATGAAATACTATTTTAATGCAGATGGTAAAGGAAAAGTGCACATCTTACCCCTCATCTTGGGTGTATGGCCTGGTCCTACCTGTTGTAATCAATGTGGGTTTTACTACTGGCTTCGGGAGAGGAGGCTTGAAGGCACACCACTTGTATCTTCAAAGCGATCCTTCCTTTCTCCACAATATTTTTATGTAAAATCAGAAGATGAAAGGCCCAATTCCCAATAGCAGCTAGTTATACCAGCCTTGTGTGCTCAGATCCCCATTTTGTAGTGCACATGGCTTGATACACATGTTGCCATGTGCCTAAGGAAAGGAGTGACTTAGTCCTGCTGACTGGATGCATTTGAAGGAAGATGGTGTTTAAACATAAAAGCATCTACTGGATTGCCAAAAGTCAAATAGTAAACCCTGGTGCTTAATTGTTGCTGTCAATTTGTTTTTGGCTCAGATGGGATAAGGTTACATTTCTCCTCTGTACAGTCTGTGTGTTTCCATTGACAGCACTTGCATTAGTAAAGTTGCTTAAGTGCTTTTGAGCTTGGGCTAAGAAGAAAAATTGCAAGGCTGTTTGGCTGGCTTTGGGCTGATAACTGCTGGTAGATAATAAGTCTACAATAATAGATTTTTCTTAAAGAGCAACTGACATGTCTGAGACCAGTGAATGCATTTGCTGGGTTTGTTCTCCCTGTTTGTCAGAGTGTTTACCAATGCAAATGGGCCATTTACATTTTGTTCCTTGGAAGCCATCAGAGTGTTTTTTCTAGTGCAGCAAGCTGTTGGCAATAGTGGCTTTCAGGGAACAGCAGTGGTCCCACGTAGGATAAACTTTTTTGATAAGTAATGCAACAGTGGAATAAAGTTTCTACAGTTCCCTGTCCGATTGGCAACACAAACGGGATTCATTCCAAATGACATCAAAGGAGGCTACTGTATATTGTGTAGCCATTGATCTTGCAACACCTCTCAATACCCTAACAAGACAGGGAGACAACAGCCCAAATGCAACACTGTATTTATAATGAACAGTCAGTGGTGCTTCACTGCAGCCATGCAATGAATGTAAGCCCGCAAGCTGCCAGAAAGCACCATAGAACAATCAGAAAACTCCCAGGAGTTGAGAGGTCTTTAACAAAGTGCCTTGAACAGGAGGGGTTTCAGCATGACCCTGTGACTGGACTGCAGAGGCATGGACTTGAGGACATTGGCTTATATCCCAATCATGACATGTTAGATGCTCTTTAAATTCTTCCTGAGTTGCCATTTCCAATGCTGGTGTTCCTGTGCAATCACACAAAACCAATCTCACTTAAAGAACAAAGCCATTTGTGCGATTTTCTCGGTGAAACCAATTCTGCTGAATATGATTCAGTGCCACTGCTGCAGTTGGATTTGGTTTTATGCTACCTGACATCAATTCAGTTACAGCTCATACGTTGCCTACCTACATTGGATGCTGGATTAATTTGCAACATCTAATGGAATCTTACCTACTGCACGAAGTCCCAAGGAACACTAGCAGCATGGGCGCAACATGATCATGATGTGAGATTGGAACACTAAAGTTAACATGTTTATTTGTCCATCCAGGGAGAAATAAAACCAGTTCTGCAGTGAGTGGAGTCCAGACGTTGGCAGAACGGAGCAGCCGGGAAGGATCTGCTCAAAGGATGCCTCGACAACCAAGCACTAGCCGGCTACAGAAGACTGGGACTTCTGGAAAGAGCAGTGGTGGCAGCAGCACGTAGACAAACATTGGGGCACTGTAATGGCCTTTGCAATGTTGTTCCACAAAAGCAAGCCAGCAGCTTGTCACGACATGTAAATAATGACCCATGCCCACAAACCTGCACCAATATTTTGTATTTATGAATTTTAGAACATATTAGTGTTACAGATCTTACAGATGACCTCTGGAAAGAGTTGGTTCCCTTTTCCCCTTCTTTCCTTTGGATATGTTCATTAATAAAATCCATGAAATTTTGGAGACCTGATTTGATTGAGATTCTGTTGAAAGTGTTTTCTGTCCTGCTCTGAACTAAAGAAGATACCATGGGAAATGTTATATCATGTCTCATACTTATACACATGGTTTGAACAGCACAGATGGGCATTTCTTACTTACAGTTGCCATGTCTCCTGCCCCACAACACCCTTTGATTCCATGGCTCACCTCATCTCATTCCCATAGATAACCTCCTCTCAACCCCATACACAATCCCACAAACCTACCTGCCCCATGTACTGCTTGCCAGATAGCCTGCAGACACCTAGCTCTGCCCATTTTAATGATGGACTAGAAGCAGCTTATCTCTCTGCAGGACAAGTTTGTCCATTCTCAGGGCCTTGTTAAGCTTTCCATTCAGAGGGTGCAGAGTAGTACAGCATCTTAGCACAATGTTGTCTGGGGCTATGGGTCCAATCACAGGGGTGGTGGTAGTCAACTGAAGCTGTGCTGCTGTCCCTTGTACTTAAATAACCAGTGGAAGGGAAGCAGTGGAGAAGTTCCTGCCCTGTTGGGAGCTACAGTCCAGGCTAGAACCCCACACCCACACATTTTCAGAGCAGTACAATTCTGCTGAGCCACACAGCTTCTAGTTTGGTCTCTTCCTGCTAGCCCCACATATCTCCTTCATTTGACCAATCAGGGGTTCAACTTCAGGATGGTTAGAGAAGTGCGAAATGTTTTCTGCGTGTTGAAGTGTTTTCTATGATTTTAAGTGCATGCATAATGCCTGACCTTTGGCCTGGTGGTGTGAGCACTACTAGGGAAGTTGGAGGTGTAGATTCATATCTTCTCTGGGTGAAGTGGGACCTAGCACTTGGGTCTCCTGCTTCTTGGCCCAGCAGACATGCTATCTGCTAGAAGAGGCTGATTTTTACCCTAAATTGAATGCTGGGCCAAGGTGAGAGAGGGGGTGAGTTCCAGTACCTTACAGCACATCATCAAGATCAAGTCACGATAGACTAGTCCAGTCCCCTGTATTCCACTCCCATAGAGTTTGTTGCATGTATATCATGAGTGGACCCCTCCTTCAAAGTCTTCCAGCCACGTTCTGAGCCTTGGATGATGGGTTGGGATGTTCTTTTTTTGTGTGCGTTTCATGATAAAGCAGCTGGGCTGGTTGCCCAGTGGGAGTGTGCAAGTCATTATCAACCCTATCATTGTGCATAAACACAAAGAGCTGCATTGTAGATGCTAACTCACCAACGCTAGAGGGAGCGGAAAATGAATCGTGTACTTGCCAACAACTTCTCATATGAAACCTCAGAGAGCGAGAGAGAGCCCTAATGCTATTGCTCGGAAAAAAAGATTGGGTTCAATTAGGTAGCTCTTCCTTGCAAAGACTTTCAAACAACATTGGCTCATGCTCTGTCTAGAAACCTGGGAAAATAAATCACACTGTCTGGTTGCTCAGGAGGAGCAGTATTTCCCCACTGACTATCTTGGAGTCCAGGGATTCTGAAGAAAACTTCATTTCAGGGCAGAGAACAAGGGAAGACAGCATAAATTTGAGACGGCCAACTTAATAAATCAACCCTGCAAGGCCAAACCACTGATCCCAGCATGACTTGGCAATAGTCTTAACCCCAGTCCCCCTCTCATGGCTGTGAGTTGCTTAAAAAACAGTCAACTAGCCAAAACCGTCCTCTCTTATACCCATGCACAGTATGTTGTCCAGGGTTTGAGGAGTCCAAATTTTGGGCCAGTTGATTTCTTACCTGGGTGATATGTTGTGTCAGAGATTATACCATTGCCTGAACTGAAGCAATCTCGGCACTGCTGCTGGGCAGGGAGGTCCTCAGTGAGCAATGGTGCTGTTTTGAGACATGAACACAAGCAGTATGAACACTACCTACTTAACTGCTGTGGTTCCTTTACCCCACTACTCCAGCCTATGTTACATCTTTTAACAGGGATAATAGCATTTGGTGAAGCCCAATTTCAAAAATACCTGTATTTTAATTAAAATTCTCCAAACCATCTCATAATGCCACATCTCCCAAGCTTTTCTAGCTGAGGTGTGTAAGAGCCTCACAAAAGGACTGAAATTGATGTATAGTAGAAGAGAAACCTTAAATGAAAGAAGTGCATCACATATGACACAGGTCTCCCCTCCCCACAGGCTTCCAAAAGAAAGGCATTAAAAATGCCAGCTCAGTCACAAACAGAAAACTGAGAGGAAGCCAAAAGAAAACAGGCAGCGTTCTCTTTTGAGCAAAACAAGGATCCGTTTTAATCAATGCAGATTTTGTTCCCTGCAGGTCTGCAGAAGGCACCACATTTGAATCAGCTCTGCTCCATGCAGCATTGAGAAAAGCATATATATGAAAAAGTGACATGCGTATGAAAATCAAATTTACACATCAAAAAGCTCAAAACACATCAAAATGCCAACCAGGCATTTTCAACTACAAGTTAGTTCCATGTCACTGAGCGCTTAAAGGCAGGGTATTGCCCAGCATCTGTCTGGGGCACGCAGAAACCCAGTTCAGAGCCAAAGCAAACCTCCTCCCATAGGTGGTGGGAGGAGATGAGTGTTCAACCTCCCCACAGCCAGCTGAGTCAGTATCTAGGAGAACGTGTTCCCCAGGCAGTTACCTCAACTGGCTGTCATTTGGTTTATGGACAATGATGGTTGTAGTTGAAGCTGCATTAAAACCTGGTTTAACCATTGTGATACCAATTTTGTATCAGCTTGTGACCAGGTCTTGAAGAAACTGTTGTAACCAGAATGCAAGTCTGAGAATGGTGTGAGGGAGCACATGAATACCACAGACAGCTGGTAAACCTATGAAAGATGCTGCTCTGGTACTCTGGTAATCCATCAGCAAAGGAGTGCCCCACCCTGCTCCTGGATCCAGCTCTGTCCTGGGAGAAAGGCTGAGTTTGATTCCCTTAGTATAGAGATAAAGCAAAGGAGAAACATCCTGTTTGACTGCCTGTGCAAATGGATACCACAACATTATCTTGTACTTTATCAGTGGGCCCTTGCACAAGAGGCATTCTTAGGATTAGATGTGCCCTTCAGTGAGGGGTGGGCAACAGGCTGTCTTTGCAGCCTTGGAATTTAGTGGCCAACAGGCATCTGGGAGAGCACTGGCTTCCCGTGCACCTGGCAGAGAATGGCTGTGTAGAGGTTTTTGACTCCCACAAACAGCATCTTCTTTCCTAGATTACAAAATGTTAAAACAAAAATGCTCCTAAAACTGCTTTTCAGAATAGCTGATGAGAAGGCCCTTGGGTCTGAAAATATCACTGGTTTTCTCACATCACCATATCATAGGCCTATCTTCTAAAGAGGTTTTAAGCCTGCCTTCTGTGAGTTTAGTGCAGTGATTCTCAACCAGTATGCTGTGGCAAACATGTTAGTACTGCACAAACATGATTCACAAGATAAATCCAGAGATTTCAAATAGGAAGTCAAAGGGTTAGAAACATTTCTGCCCTGGTGTGGTCTTTCTGAGTTCTTTGCAACAGACAAATTGCTCTATTATTTTTCTGTAGTCAAAAATCAGTGAAAGCTACAAGCTTGCATTTTCCAAGGGGGGTCTTGATTTTTAAAAGGTTAAGACCCACTGGTTTAGTACAAATTGATGAGGTGGGGTAGCTTGTGAAACAAGTGCAACATCTCAAACATACCTAGACCTGCTCAAAGGATGTTTCAACAAGCCCAAATGTATTAGCTGGTCACTGAACAGCCAAGATAGAGAGGTATGTGAGGCCAGGGCAGAGAGAACAAGCCAAAAGGAGGGTGCTTAGTGGGTTGGATACTACCCTAAGAGAGAGAGCTGCCTGGGTTATGGCTAGAGCCCTTGTCCTCAGTGGGACAGTAACTTTTCCAGTGCTGTTTGTTAGGGCTGTGCGAGGCTTCAGACAGAGCTTCGGATCCAGAGAAGCTTCAGATGCTCCGGGGTGGGACGCAGCACGTCCGGGTCGGAGCGCCGCCGCGTTCTGCTTCCCGAAGCGCTTCGGAGCCACCTCAGAGATCCGGCCGTAGGGTATAATGTAGAAAAAATAAAATATCCACAACTTTGTTGGTTTTTGTCTGATTTGGATGAAATTTTCAGGGGTGGTAGAATCTGTGGAGAGGATGAAGCCTGCTAAGTTTCAAGAAGATTGATGCAGGGGGCTAGGGGGAACAGCACCCCAAATTCTTGAAAGCAAAACTCCTGTCACATCTATGTGTTACACCACAGGGGGGTCAAAACTGCAGGGCTGGTAGCTCTTGCTGAGGCCACAAAGCCTGCCAAGTTTCAAGAAGATCAGTGCAGGGATTTGGGGGGGACTCCCCTCAAGCTGCTGACAGACAAAACTCGTGGCATGGGTGACACTGTGTGTGTTAAGACGTAGCGGGGGTGGTGACCCCTGCTGAGGCCACGACGCCTGCCAGCTGTGGAGGAGATCGGTGCAGGGGGCTCTGGGGCCTTGCACCCCGAGCTGCTGACAGGCAAAACCCGTGCCAGGGGTGCTTGTGGGACTCGCTGTCTCTGTTTTGTGGCAGGGGAGACATTACTGCAGGCCTGGCTGCTAAGCTACTGTTACCAGTTACCAATCACTCAGTCATGATTCACTCGGACCAGCTCAATACACAGTACTTAGCTATGTCGCCAGTTAATTGCCAGCAATTAGCACCTACAAAACCAGACTAAGGAGTGGGAAGAATCAATACAGACAATCAACTGCCCCAAGACAGACACAAGCGCCCCTAACACGAGTTTAGCCTGTCAACAGCTGGGGGTGCAGGACCCCAAAACTCCCTGCACCGATCTCCTCCACAGCTGGCAGGCGTCACAGCAGGGGCCACCACCCCTGCAGCTGTCACCGCGCTGCGACTTAGCGCGCACAGTGTCACCCATGGCACAAGTTTTGCTTGTCCACAGCTTGGGGTGCAGTTCCCCCCAAGCCCCTGCACCGATCTCCTTGAAACTTGGCAGACGTTGTGGCCTCAGTAAGAGCTACCAGCCCTGCCGTTTTCACCCCCCTGTGGTGTAACACACAGCCGTGACATGCGGTTGGCTTTCAATAATTTGGGGTACAGTGTCCCCCAAGCCCCTGAACCGATTTTCTTGAAACTTGTCAGGTTTCATGCTCTCAGCAGGGGCTACCATCTCTGCAAGTTTCATCCAAACTGGACAAAAAATAACAAAGTTATAGATACTTCATTGATTCCCCACTATACTCTATGGCCGGATCTCCGAGGCAGCTCCGAAGCTTCGGCCGGAGCGAGGCTGAAACCCAGTCCAGAGCTCTGGATCGGATCGCGGCCATCCAAAGCAGCCAGATCTGAAGCAGGATCGGATCGCTGCCGACTCACACAGGCCTACTGTTTGTCCATTTTAACCAATGAATACAAGGTACAATGAACCAACTTTGAGAGGAGGGTTGGAGAGGGAGCAGATATTATTTGAGGTACTCAGTGGGTGCATGTACACGTGTTTTACTGTACATTAATGCACAATAAAGCATCACCGTCTACACATGCACCACAATTAGTGCACAATAGATTAATTTACTCCATCGTTGGGTAGTCCCATCAGACACAAGTACTATCCTATGCCTCGGTAAATTACTGCACCTAAAAGACATATGTAGATGATGACATAGGGATTAGTTTACTAAATTAATCCCAGCATCGCCATCTACACGTGCGATTAAATACAGTAATTTACTGTGCTGATGAACATCACTTGTATCTGACAGGACTATCCAGCAGTGTAGTAAATTAATCTTCTGCACCTTAATTGCCACACGTGTGTAGATGGTGATGCTTTACTGTGCAGCAAATTAGTCTGCTGCACAGTAAAGCATCTCTTGTAGACGCACCCAGTGAGAAAGTAAACGTTGGGAAGGCTGAAGGTTAGTTCCTCTAGGCAAAACATTGGAGCTTTTACCAGGAAGGAGCAAATGGAAATAGCCGCATGATGGAGCCAGAACTCAAGGAATAGGTTGACCCTGGCAAATGACTTCACTGCTTGATGCTTTTTTAAGGCATTTATGTCCTCAAAAGGAAAATGAGACTCGCCTAACTTCTGTGACTGAAGAGAGGAAGCTTAGGGCTGATTTTATCTGTTTAAAAAAAAAAAAGCAGAGTGGGTTTGCATAGCTAACACTATAGAGTGAGCTAAGGACAAACTAACACCATAGAGTGAGCTAAGGACAACGAGAGCCGGGAGCTGTCTGTGAGCAAAGGCTGATCTCCCTGCTGTGATTCATCCATGACATTTGCAGCACGTTCCCTGCCTTGGAGGGGGTCTGGTGAACTGGAGAAATGATTGGAGCCAAAGAGCTGATGCCAAAATTGAGTGTGTGGTTTTCTTGCTTGCTCTGGTGACTGTCAGAAACCTTCAGCTCTCGTATTCTTCCCATCCATCTGGCCTTCCTCCTGCTCTGTCTGTCTTTCCACCTGTGTGTTTACACTCCCCCTTTCAGGCAGCCTGTTCAGTGGAGCAGGGAAGGCAGTGGGGGGGAGGAGGCAGAAGGGACACTCAGCAAAGCCTCTTCTCTCCTGTCCGCTCCAAGTTCCCTGCAGCAGGCATTGGGTTATTTTTGTTTCATTTTAACCCCTTTGGGTGAACAGTTCCCCAACTTGCCTTCCTGCTACTGCCCCAGCCCAAAGCCAGTGACACACTGCTCTCCCCATAACCCACAGCCTCCCCAGTGCCAAAGCCCTCTGAGTCCTCTGACAACTCCCCCCTTCAGTAACTAAGAGGGTCCCTCCCTAGTGGCAGCACCCTCCAAACCTCTTGCACCTCTTCTTCCTAACACAAAGGGCAGTCTGTCTGGATGCATCTCAGAGCCCAGCAGAGAAAGCACCAAGTCTCCCCAGAAGAGCAGTGAATTAAGAAGAGGGTCATTTAGACAGGCACAGACCAGTGGGAAAACAGCAGCTTGGGATCCCTGCAACCTAGCAGGAGGGGTGCAAAGACACAACCCTCCCAAGGGCAGAGAGCAGTGCAGTCAATACAGCACTGGGGGGAATGGCAGGATGTCCACATGTTAAAGTGGGTCTGAGAGATGCAAATACATTTTGACTGAGGATGGTGTGATTGAGCCACCTCCCTTCCGGCTTAATCAAAGGAAGCATCATCTTGGTGTTGGCCATGCCATGCATACACCAGGGAGCAGTGGTCTGTGATCTGAGGACACCCGTTTCTACTTCACCCTGCTCCCTGCCAACACAGCCTTCCAGAGTGGAGCTAAGTCCTTGCTCAGGATCACGCTTCAGGAGGTTGCAAACTACTGAGGAAAACAGACACCCAAGAGAGTCTGGTCCACACACTCTGCCCTCCAAAGCTTACCCAGCCCAGCTAGGAGAATGCCAATTCCAGCGCAGTATGGGGACATCAGCACTGACAAGGTGGGGAGCAAGCTCCTCTAGGCACACCCACCAGGCAGACTGTAGGTCTAACAGGGCACACCTACATGAGATGTTTATTGTGCAGTAGCCTAATAACACTGCACAATAGTGTAGCATGCAAAATCTGTGCTAGTACGCTACTGCACAGTGTATTAGGCTACTGCGCAGTAAACATCACTAAAAAACCTTATGCTAGCGCTACTGCACAGTAGCATAAGTTACTGCACATTGAATTAGTACTTGGTTAACCAAGTACCAAAAACTTAATGCACTATGTAACTATGGTGCATTAATGAACACGTAGGCATGCCCACAAAGAACAAGGTCACACCTCAGAGGAGGACCCTGTGAGGTGGCTGATGTATACCCGATCCCCCTACTACAGCTACCAGGTGGGATGCTACAGATCCCCTGCAGGAAGACCAGGGAGCGCTCTCCAGATAGCAAAGAGCTCCTGGAGCAAGCAAAGACTCTTCCTACAGCCCATCACGGTGAGGGATACTTTATGGTATTATTTCATTGTGGGGTCATAATGACTTCACAGTCCATGAAAGCAGCAGCATCCACACCCAGACAACCATCTATAAGGGCACACCAAAAGCAGTAGAGGCTGAGAGCCCAATTCTGTGCAGTATCATGTTGTCCCATAGCAATCCCCAAACCAGTCCACAGGGTCCCCTCCAGCAGTGATGGTAAGGCAAGGAGTAACAGTACCTAGCAGACATCAGAGACTCCAGGAACTCACAGAGCAGAAACAACACGCCTTGCCTATACAAGTGGATAACAGCATCAACCTCATTCAGCCAGAGCTCATTAAATGCTTGCCACATTCAATAAGGCTGACCCAAGGCCTGTGAGCCAGCCAGCTTACAACAGTACAACCCAGGTAAGCCTCATTAGGGAACAAGCCCAGTACAGCGGACAGACCAATCAGAGAGCAACCCCTAGGAGACTGTGAGAGCATAATGGAGGTGGGGCTGACCTAAGAGCCATGAGCCAATCAGAAAAGAGCAAACTGGAATCAGTAAGAGCGAAAAACTTAGGATGTAGGAAGCCTCCAGCCAGTTCAGGTGTTTCCTGGGTGCAGGGCTGCTCATCAGCATCTGCAGAAGTGAGCAATCTGTGTTCACTGAAGGTAAATGAGTTCTTGTATCTGGTGTTGGCTGTACTGCCTGGCTCTGATCCAGCCAGGTGTAGGTTGGGTGAAGAGGCAACCGAACATACACATGTGAGTGTGAGAACCTGAGGGAGGCTTCCTTGTGGAAGAGCTGTACACCTTTGATTTAGGTTGCTTGAGCTGGAAAAGGAAAGGGAAGAGAGAAGCTGAGCTAAACAAAGAAAGAAGCATAAGGCAGCCTGTCCAAGGAGGAAGAAAGGATGCAGTTAAGGGCAGACAGTCTCTGCTTGGCTGTGCTCTGGGCTCGCAGGGCAAGTGTTTGGAAGGTAAAAAGGGAAGTGATGGGATGGTGGATGAACTAAGGACATGTGAAATGGCTGTTCCATTTCGTTCCATCGAAACGTTTTGCTGTTTCAATGCTGTTTCGACGTTTTGCCTATAGAATATAATGGGGAAGGTCAAAACAAGCTATAACTTTGTCATTTCTGATCCAATTTGGACAAAGCTTGCAGAAATGGTAGACCCTTTGGAGGGCATGATACGTGCCAAATTTCAAGAAGATAGGTACAGGAGGTTCAGAGAAACTGCACTCCAAAATCTTGAGAGCAAAACTCATGTTATGTTTATGTGTGAAGCCGCAGCAGGGTCAAAACCGCAGGCATGCTATCCCCTGCTGAGGCCACAAAGCCTGCCAAGTTTCAAGGAGATAGGTGTAGGGGGTTTGGGGGAAACTGCACCTCAAGCTGCAGACAAGCAAAACTCATGACATGGGTGCTTGTGCAACTGTGTCTGTCTTGAGGCACTGGGGGGGGCGACTACTGCAGGCCTGGCTGCTAAGCTACTGTGTTACCAGTTAATCATGATTCACTCAGGGACCAGCTCAACACACAGGACCTAGCTACTACATAACGACTTAATGAGCATGGATTAGCACCTACAAAACCGGAGCCTAAGGAGAGGAAATAATCAATACAGACAATCAACCGCCCCAAGACAATCAGTTGACAAGTCAGTCCCACAAGCACCCATGGCACGAGTTTTGCCTGTCAGCAGCTCGGGGTGCAGGGCCCCAAAACCCTGTACTGATCTCCTCCACAGCTGGCAGGGATCGTGGCCACAGCAGGGGCCACCAGCCCTGCATCTGTCACGCCGCTGTGCCTTAACGCACACAGTGTCACCCATGGCATGAGTTTTGCTTGTCCGCAGTTTGAGGTGCAGTTTCCCCCAAACCCCTGCAGTGATCTCCTTGAAACTTGGCAGTCTTCATTGCCTTAGCAGGGGCTAGCATGCCTGCAGTTTTGACCCTGCTGTGGCTTAACACATACATGTGACGTGAGGTTTGCTTTCAGGATTTTGGGGTGCAGTTTCTCCAAACTCCCTGCACCTATCTTCTTGAAACTTGGCACACTTTATGCCCTCAGAAGGGGCTACTATTTCTGCAAGTTCAATCCAAATTTGGCCAGAAATGACAAGGTTATATGCTGTTTTGACCTTCCCCATTATAGCCTAAGCACAAAACATTGAAACAGCGTCAAAACAGTGAAACATTTCAACTTGCCTCATTTTGTTTCGAGGCTGTTTCGACCACATCTGTTTCATTTTGATTTTGTTGTTTCAGCCTCGAAACAGGTCAAAACAGCTTCAAAACAAAACTGGTGGCAAAATTTCACACTTACCTACTGAACGGCACTGGCCATTCCCGGTCCTCTGCCAACCGGCTGCCCTCAGCTGCACCAGTTTCTCTGCTAATCAGCCAGCATGACCTCTGGTCACTAGAAAGGACAGTGGGATGCCTTCAACTGAGAGTAAGAGGCTTAGATGTGATAGGTACTCCCTCTTGGGTCATGTTCAAACTTTGGCACCTGAAGTTACGCCTTTAAATCTAGAAGTGCTGTGCTGCTGTTGCTCACCTGGATTCTGTTTTCAAAAGCCTGGCCGCCTCTTTCTTTGATTTCTGTACCTGCTGAGACAGAGGCTCTTTGAGCAGTGGTCAGCAAGGCTTTGGTGCCAGGGGCCAAATCAACTTGGCTCGGGTCCTGGGTGAGCTGGTGCTCCTAACCTGACCCCACCGTCACTTCTTGCTCCTGGGCCACACCATCCATAGGGCCCCCCCTTCACCATTCAGGTGCAGTGTAGCATACACACAATGCCGCAGGCCATCTGTTGCCAACCTCTGCCCAGAAGGAAGATTATGCTGAGCTATCCATTTGAGACAGGGTGTCAGTCTCTTGATTGAACAGGCTTCCTGGAAGCTCTTCTCAAACACGCACCATTTCAAGGGGGTATGCCTTCATTGTTTAGACACTTTGCACTCTCCAGTCTTCAGCAGGGAAATCCCAACTCTGTTCATATTTGTGTAACTTTTTTTTCTCCTTTAGTGTTTCAGGCATTGGGCCTTGTGTATGTGAAGGTCTGAAGTAGTGGCTTTTTGGGGATCCACAGGGTATATGGTTGCCTGTGAATACAGGAGACTGGATTCTGCAGCCCCAGAGGCCCCTTCCAGCCCTAAGTAGAATGTGACATACTGTATTTGCTCAAGTTCCCTACACACGCACCCTTTCCCCAAAAATTGACCCTCCAAATTTGGGGTGTGTCTTAAGCCAGAAAGTGACTTTTTTTTTCCTCCTCCCGCCATGATGGAATGTGGGGATGAATGGCAGGATGGAGATGCCGTAAAATGGCTGTCCTGCTTCCCCCTCTACCAGCCTCAGGGAGGGAGGGGATGGAGTTCACCTTTCAGGGTCAGAGCTACAGTGTTAACCCTCTCACAGCTGCTGTGGAGCTGAGCAGCTAACCACTGCTGCCAAGTCGTCACTGGTTGTGAAAGAGTTAATACTTCTGCTCTTGCCTAAGCAGTGCCGGGCAAAATTCAGCCATGCAGTCAGGAAAAATCTTTTTTTTTTCCTTCATTCTGCTTTCCAAAGCAAGGTGTGCATCTTGAGTACCATATTCCTGTATATAAAATACAGGTATCTTTTGTAGTATAAGAGCTCTGATGCTTTTGGGGATTTTGGTTGGGGGGGTGCTTTGAGATGTGAGAGAGACCCTTGATACAAGTCTTGGAAAATTCCATGCATCTAAAGCAAAAGCATTATGTGCGTCTGCGCTCCTGGCGCAATAGAACAGATTCCCTGGGTCATGAGCACTTGTGCTAGTTACCAGCAATGCAGGTGTAAAATGTCTGTGGAAGTCTCGTGCCTGAGAAAAACAGCCCAAACTGGCCTGTGCTGGTTTAACAGGCCAGATAATGGAGGTGAGATCTGTATAAAGTAACAGCCCTGATATATGAGGAGAGTCCCTCCACACTGGATCTAAGAACTACCTGGTTCGGTGCTGTCTTTGCTATTGACCTACTTGGTAGATAAGGATTGACTGACAAATGGGTTGATTTTTCCCTGATATGTTGTCTCCAGAGGGCTTTTGCTCTAAATGAAAAGAATGATTTGTGAAAGACAGCAGGTGCGCTGGTGCTGATCTGAGCGCAAGCACAGACCTGCTGGGATAATAGCAATGTGTTGCAAAGGGAAAGCAGCCTTAAACCCAAGCTGGGGTAGGGGTGAAGAACACTGCTCCTCCTTAAAGAGAGGCAGCAGCTTGTGGCCTATGGCCCCAGCGGGGCCCTTGAGGACATGACACGGGGTCTAAGGTGCAGTGAACCCCTGTGACTGAGACAAGATCCCTCTAACATCACTATAATTCAGCACACTTCCTCTCTGAGCTAAAGCACAGACCAAAACAGAGTAAACTAAAGGGTGGGTTTGTCCAACCTATTTAATCTTTTGCCACAAAAGACAAAGCTCTTCTACAGCTGTGTAAGCTGTGCTGGTGGCTGGAGTGGACAGGTATCTGGATCTCCCAAAGTAGCTGTCTTAGTGGGCATCTGCAGCACCTTGCCCCTCCTTTCTGAGGAAGCTGGCAGTAGTCTGTTTGCATTGAGCAGATGGCCACTTTGGGAATAATATTTGAGTAGTACAACAGTGTAACATATTTCTCGCTTTCCAAGGGGTAATTTTACCCTGGAGTAGACTCCGCCCCCCCCCCCCCCCCAACACACACTTCCAGATATAAGCCTGATTCCAACAATGGAGGTGCTAAAAATACACAAAAAATCATGAGCCTTCTAATAAAATAACAAGTGCTGAGATCATGAAACAGCATTGCTAATTTCCAGTTTGTAACAACCCACCCGAAACAAACTTTTAACATTATTTTCTGCTAAAATGTTTAGCTGTACTAAGGAATGAAAGCCTTTGCCGTTGTCAGATTTGTTTAATATCAGTTTTGGTTGAAAAAGCAAACTCATTGGATCGGGTGGGGGGAATATGCACAGACACATACCTACCTACCTGAACATGGGCTTTGTAAAGACAGAAGAGTAACACTCTTAGTGTGGCAATGATAAGACTATATAACATAGTGATGATGACTGAACCTGGGATTGCTGGGGTGAAAAACCAAGTCCAAATTGTCTGGAAGTCTAGTTTTACTAGACTTCCTCTAACATAAGAAGGCTGGGTAGGGGGATAGGGCTGAGGGCAGGTGTTCAAATTGCCACTTCTGGGAATGACAACACACTATTGGCAGAAGCTGTAGCTTTTCAGCTGATTACCGTACTTATTGGCATATCACGTGCTCCCAAGTGAGACGCACGCTTTGTTCTAGGAAGACAGAATGAAGAAAAATCTGTCCCTTTCACTGCTCAGAATGAGCTTCCTCGTTTAAGATGTGAACCCCAATTTCAATAACTAATTTTCAGATAAAAAGTGAGTGTGCTATGTGAACAAATAAGGTAATAATAGTATAAGCTGGTGTCTGTTTGCCAAAAATGTAACAGAACAGATGGATCCCTTATATTAGCCAAGAAAATGAGAATTAAAGGGTCATTCCTAAAAACAAAAAGCTCTCTCTGTGGGCTCTTTGATTCCAACAATAAGAGAAGCAGTTTTTTTCCAGTCCCTCCATCATTCTTCACATGGATGAATAAATAATGTGGTGTTTTTATGCCATGAACAGCTATGTATGATGGTAGGGGTGTATCACACAACATAAAAGCTTCATGAAGACTAACTAAGCATGACTGGTATGGTCCATGTGAGAGGTAAGAGTCCAGAGACCCAAGGCTAAACATCCCTAGGGTGACTCATTTGACTTGTACAATATACCAGAGAGTTGAATTAAGCAAGGATCTTAGAGCAGGGGTCCGTATAAAACCTGCGGGGCACCAAGGGCAAGATGGTTGCTGATAGTCCATTATATCTTTTGGCATTCCCCTCCCCTGCAGTTCTTCAGGCACCTGTTCCTGGGACCACTGAGCCACTGGTGTACAAACGCCTTCTTCCCTTCCCTTCTCAGCTTGGGGCACATGCAGCCAAGGCCAGGTGGTGGCATGTGCAGTGAGGCAACACCACAGAGGAGATGGGAGATGGCTCCCTCTTGTATGCAAGCAGCCACAATATGGTTCTTGGTGAATCCCTGAAATAAGGAGTAACTTTGGCTGGTACCATCTGTGTGTGTGTGTCAGCAGTTTCCAGCACCCTCTGAATTATGGTTGCATCATCCTTACAGCCTCCTTTCCTACCATAAAGGTCCAAATCCATTTTTGTCCTCCCCCAACTGCATCTTCCCTGTGCAAGCTGCAGAAACATTTGTGGGAGTGGGTTTCTCCTGTGCCCCCATAGTCCTCCCCATGGCTCACTGGGAGTTTGTTGCAGCTACAGCTGGATGCTTTTGCCCCCATGAAGGTGCATGCAGAATATCAAGGGTCAGAAATAATTCACACCTGCCTGCTGCTATCAAGCAGCAAAGTCCTTTGTGTGAGGCTTTGCCCTGGCTTTTTCTGAAACAGGGTTTTGCCCATTTAAGGTGAACTCCAGCTCTGTACTCAAGGCTGGTGTAGTCTTTGTGTCCCACTAAAGGCCTGTGTGACAGACAGGCCCTCAGCTGGGCCCCTGTTTAGAGGTAACTTTCACCAGAAAGAGCAGAAGTGATGCTCCCCACTGAGTCTTATTTTGAATGGGACAACTGCCCGATTGGAGAGAATTTCTTTTAAGAGGCTTGTGTCCTGCAGCCTCGTGCTCCTTGCATGCAACATGGAAAAGTGGTGGTTCTCTGCACCTCATGCACAAACGGGTGACCCTGCCAGGCTCCCACTAATTAAAGCAGTTTGGATGTCAGCTGTTGATACCTCTCCGCTATGCTCATATTGCATCCCCGCTTGGTATTGCTGAAGAAGTGCAAGTTGCTAATGGATCAAGATTGGGAACAAACCCATACCTGAGCACGTTTTTACTTCAAGATGGGCAAGGGCCTGTGGAAGGAGTTTATTATCAACTGTTTCAATGTCCCATACCCCACAGCCTCAGGCACATAAATATATATATGAGGATATATATAGCTATGCTCTGAGTATCACCTCACAAAGAAAACCTTAACCCATTACAAAAACCGCACCAGCGCATCTGTATGAAGGCCCGCTGGCCTCCCAGACCTGTTACAATATCTGCTTTGCACGCTACACACACACACAAACAAACTCTGGTCTCTCAGACTAGGCAACCCCTTCCTTTCATCCCCACCCTGCTTGCGGGGTCACGTACTCGGTTCACCTGTCATCCATGTCATCAGTTCCCCATCCATCCATCCATCCATCCCTCCCACTGGAGGGCCTGCTGCTGTCGCTGCCCTTGGTTCCATTTGTCTCTTCCTTTTCCTCACCGTCACTGCCCCCTTCTCCACCAGGGGGAAGGTGGAAGATCCTGTGCTATGTGTTTTTGTGCCAGGTGGCTTTGTCTGTGTCCCCTCCCTCCCCCACTACCGATTTCTGGTAGTAAGTCTGGAGTTCGTTCAGCGCCATTTTCACACAACCTACTACCTCTGCATCCAGGTGCCTGTACAACAGGAGGTTTCTGGCCTCCCACAGGTGCAGGATGCAAACTGGTTGAGATGGGCCAACAGGTTCCCTTGGTGTTTGGCAAGGTGCCTGTATAGCATCGCTTCTCTGGTTAGCCAGTTGACACCAGTCACCACTTCGCAGAGCTGCTTCACCCTTTTCCATACCTCCTTGGCGCAGGTACAGAGCCAAAGGAGGTGATCGATCGGTTCTGTGGCAGTTGGGCCATGGGCAGCTGGGTCTCCCCAGCTGACTCTCTCTATGCAGGGCCCTCACTGGCAGGGTTTGGTGGGCTATGAGCCATTTTAGGTCCTTGTGATCTTTGCGCAGGTCCTTGTGGTCAATGCGCTCCCACACAGACTGTCACGCATTGCCCAGGAGCAGGTCCAGCAGACGTGATGGTTGCGGGGCCTGCGCTCTGCAGGCTGTACAAGCTGCAGCACTGGTTTAGGAACTCGTAGAACCATGGTGAGCCCATGATCCACAGTCTGTGGTTGGTCCGGGTGAACACCCCCCAGTGTCTCAGGATGTGCCCTGCAAAATATCTTGCCAGGCAAACGGTTTTGGATTGCATGCCCATCGCCAGCTTGCAGATCTGGCTCATACACTTGGCCCACAGGAACAGGATGGTGTCTGGCATGCCCCTACTCCCACCCCTCTTCTCCTTGTACAAGGTCTTCCTGGCAACCTTTTCTCATCTGGAGCCCCAGAGGAAAATGCATATGGCCCTCTGGATCCTGTGGATGGCACATTTGGACAGGGGGAAGACCAGTGTGGTGTACAGAAGCACTGGTAACATCACCGCCTTCACAAGCGCAACATGCCCCATCATGGAAAGGGAGCGCATGTGCCACAGCCTCAGTCTCTGCTTTACCTTTGCCTCTGTCTTCTCCCACGCTGTCCTGCTGCTCAGCTCAGAGTCAAAATCCATCCTGAGGATTCTGACCCCCTCGTGGGGGGCAGAAACCCCCAGGGACTCCAGACCCCCGAGCTTGCCCACAGCAAGGCAGGTGCTCACGTTGAGCTTGGCCCCGGCTGCTGCCTCGCATACCTGCGTGTGCCCCCGGGCTCTCTCTACTGACCACTTGTTCCAGCACAGGATGTTTAAGTCATCCATGTAGGCCAGGACCTTGGCCTCTTGTTTGCTGCTACCCGGGATGTGGACTCCGTGGATCCCTGGGTCCTGCCTTAGGTGCTGGGCCAGGGGCTTGATGGTGCAGATGAACAGGATCGGGGAGAGTGGGCAGCCCTGCCGGCCCCCCAACTCCACCGCGATCAGGGCGCTCAGGAAGTTGTTGATCTGCACTTCGCTGCTCACTTCCATGTAAAGGGTCCTGATCCAGTCAACGAAGGTTGGGGGAACTCCCATCTGCTCCAGCATGGGAACTGGTGGGACACTCTTTCATAACCCTTCTCCAGGTCCACGTTTAGGATGGCGACACTCTGCCCTCTCTCCCTTTCCAGCTGGAGCACGTCTCTCAGTTACACCAGGGATCTGTGGATCTGGCAGAGGGCTCAGGGGGACCTCCAAACCTGCACATGCATCACGAAGGCTGTCCTGGACTTTTTCCTCTGTGTCTACTGCCAAGCCCTTAGTGTCTAGTGGGTCCTCACTGCAAAGCTGGAAGACTCAGGTGAGCAAGGCATGGGTAGGACATTCTTGGGCCCTTGTATGTTCCGGGGACAGCAGGGCAGACCCCACAATGACAGGCTACGGGACCTGAACCTGTTCAGCCTTCACAAGAGAAGGCTGAGGGGGGACCTTGTGACCGTCTATAAACTCAGTAGGAGGGACCAGAAGGGTTTGGGGGAGACCTTGTTTCCCTTAGCGCCCCCTGGGATAACAAGTAATAACGGCCACAAGTTGTTGGAGAGTAGGTTTAGATTAGACATCCATAGGAACTACTTCACAGTCAGGGCGGCTAGGATCTGGAACCGACTTCCAAGGGAAGTGGTGCTGGCTCCTACCCTGGGGGTCTTTAAGAAGCGGCTCAATGCCTACCTGGCTGGGGTCATTTGAGCCCAGTTTTCCTCCTGCCCAGGCAGGGGGTTGGATTTGAAGATCTGCAAGGTCCCTTCCGACCCGACTTCTATGATTCTATGCTAAGACATAACACTACAACAGTGCACACAAGCCCAAGGAGTCTTGGGTCCCGTCGTGCTCGCATTCACAGGGTGAAGAGGAACAAAAACCCCTAAAGACTGAAACAGAAGAGATAGATGCAAGAACTGTAGGACCTTGCTAACTTGTGCTAACAAAGTGACTGATTTATACAACTAAGGTAAAATCCCCCACCTTATGCATGAAATGAGAATTACACCTATTCCAAGAAGGCTTAAATGGGATGGACACTCCAGGGCTCTGTGATTTTTAAATTTTTCCCACAGAGTTTATTTTGGAAGGCCAGTTTTAAACCCAGGCCTGCTCTTGCAGACTCTTCATCACACTCATTCTTTCAGCCAAAGCCGCAGCATTGACTAACTTAGATGAAACTATCGACTTAGTCACTCACATTTATAGGATGATGCATTAAATGTGTGAATGTATGAGGAAATGGTGACATTCTTCAGGTAAAACCCTCACCTGAGTTTTACCATCCTATTGCTGACTTCAGTAGTTCCAGCATTATCCCAGGAGAAAGCCCCAGCCTTTACCAGCACAAGTTTGATCTACCACATTGCTCCATTATGGTGACGTTTTTCTTAGGCTGTGATGCAAAGATTAGGTGCTTACTGCCAGAGTCTTTTTAAAGCACAGACCTTTACAGCACTGGAATGCTTGTGTGTGTAGAAGGAACACACTGCAGATTTGGCATGTATGGGAAGCCTTTAGATCCAATGCCTATTCAGTGAGCAGCATCTTTCTGCAGGAGAAGATTTGCTAACTTATTTGAAAAGAAGAGGTCAGATGTTCAATCATATCTAAACACCCATATTATGCAGATAAGCAAGCATTTAGGAGACCTCACCAAAGTGCCCAAGGTCAGCCTCTGGAGGCAGTTTTCAAAATTGCATGTAATTCTTTGAAAATCTGAGGCTCATCAAGTGGGGTGGCAGAACCTGACCATTAGATGGTACTTCTAAATATTGTGAGCCTGTTTCTGGAGACATTTATTCATGCTCCTTGTTCCACTAATCTAAAAAAAAATGACATTTAAGTTTTCAAATGTATCAGCTGCCCTGGGGCATCTACTAAATAGCAGGCATAGGCTTAGTGGAGTGGTTGTAAACTATGATACCAAGACACCCTGTGGGTGCCTTGATCCTTTCAAGTGCCACAGGATGCCACATAATATTAGCACTGTTAGCTGTGCAAGTGTGATTCACAGGATTAACCCAGAGATTGTGAATAGAAATTCAGTGTTAAAAACATTTTGCCGTTTGTATTTCTGAGTTCTTTGCAACGGTCAGAAAACAAGTGAAAACTAAGAGCTGGCATTTTCTAAGGGGGAATCTAACAAGGGATGTCTAGAGCCTAAAAAGGTTGAGAACCACTGGCTTAGTGAATGCTTACTGCTGGTTATATGCTGTGAAAATACCATATGCATAACTGGCATTACCATTTCTGTGTATGCATTATTATAAACCTATGAATCAGAGGTTCAGAAGATCCCTAAAACATTTTTGTATACTACAAAAGTTTTACAATAATGAAGGTCTATTTTAAAAGATGAAATATTATTCACATAAAGTGTGTATGTGCCGGTGTGTACATGTACACATTATGACCCAATAGTTCTGACAGCAAAGGTCACAATGAGAATTGCTAGACCTTGAGAGCTGGAAAATCTTGAGATATTGAAATATTGAAAGCCTGGCCCTTCCAGAGGGGGCTGAGGCTAATAATCTGATGATCTGAAATCTAATGATTTCTCAAGACCTCCCTTGGGGCAGGCAAACCCCAATACCACCACACAGCTCCGGGAAACCAAGGCACAGACACTTGCTGACACCCCAGAACCACAAAGACAGACAAGGTTCTTCGGGTAAATCCAATATATTTTATTAGACCAACTCAAATAGTTGGAAAAAATTCTTAACAAGCTTTTGGGCACAAACACCCTTTGTCAGGCTGAGGAAGTGTCTGTAGATGGTCTGTGTCCTTAGGCCAACAGTGCTACAACCTACACCTCAGGACCACAAAGGAACTCTTGAGGGAGATCTTAACCAAGAAGTTCATGGAGACACATGGTCTGAGTGTAAAAACAGATGTTGGGTTTATCCGGGCCTGATTGTCCCTGGCTTTCACTCCATCAAAACAGGCCTGGGGACAGACACTTACATACACAGCTTGAATGACAATTAACTTAGCCAACGTTCCCAGGCAGAATATTATCTTGGATACTTCACAGGTACTTAAAGTGGGACAATGGGTTTGTACATCTGTACAATCCCAGAATGGGAGGGAGAAGGGGGGGAAGAAATCCAGCTGCTGTTTTTAGCTTGTGAGATTGAGGAAGGGAACCTGGGAACTTGTCTGGACTGGGCCTTATGTTGAGGAACACTGATGGATAGAGGCTCAAGCAAGCAGCGAGGGCAAACAGCCTTCCCGACAAGCCTCTTCCAGCTGAGAGGGATTTTTTAAAGGTTACATCTATTTCTTTGCCCTATCTGCACATTAATCACGTCTTTAGTTGTGACCCAGCCACACAGTCAATCAGGTAATGGCATGATACAACAAGGAATAAGCCACAAAGTTATTCCAGGGCTTCCAGCCGCAGGGGTGCACACACTGCTACTGCTGCGAGTCCTACAGCTGATGGGGCTCACCCCGCAGGAGCTTGCTACTTGGCAGTGCAGAGGGAATCCAGAATCTTAATCTCAGGCTCCCCCTGCACTGGCAATAAGGTGTGATAAGATTTGATGGCACATCCCACAATTGCGCCTCCTGCCATTCACGTGTGACAAGGCAGGAGGTGTGATTGTGTGGCTCATAAATCAGATCCTATCATCCCTTAACCTGAATGTCTGGCAGCCCCTTACTGTTTGATGCAACTCTAAATTTGGACAGACTGTGCCCCCTAGTGTTCTTTCAGGATATCACAGAATAGCTGGCATTTGGTTTCTCTGCCAGTACGTGCGTGTGACCACTGAGTGTATACCGCCACCTGTCTCCACCAGACACACTCCTACTCTTGCAGAAGAGTTCTTTCCTTGTCTCTCTCAAGACAGATACAACGGTGTCAAAACAACCCAGCAAGTTATTGGTTTGTGATGGGCTGTCTTTTGGGTATAGGTGTAATGATGAAACAGAAACTCTTGCTTTACTGTTTTCTAGTTGAGAGAATGTACTTGAGACTCTGAAAGGCAGCTTGGGTGAGAGTGATTGTGAGATGACAGAGTTCACGATACTAAGGAAAGGGAACTGAATAAAATCACTGGATTTCTCTGAACCAGTTAGTATTAGTCTCTAAAGTGCTGCCCTGCCCTGCTGTCTTTCTGGCTTCAGACAAACACAGCTAACCATCCTTCTCTACTGAAATTCAGCAAAGCAGATGTTCACAGACTTAAAGAACTAGTAGGCAAGATCCCAAGGTAGGCAAGTCTCATGGGAAAAGGCATCCAGGAGAGTTGGCTGTATTTTTGAAGAAACAATAGTAAGGGCAAAAAAAAGCAAGCTATCTTGATGCAAAGGAAGGAGAGGGAATTGCAGCAAGAGACTAGTCTGGCTGAACAGCGAGCAAGTGCAAGTTAAACTGAACCGAATCAGCTAATGATTGCTAGAGCCAAGATTATTGGACAAGGACGATTATTAGAATGAAACGTTTAGACAGGGATTATCTTTCCTTGAGCAGAGGGTTGGACAAGATGACCTCCTGAGGCCCCTTCCAGTCCTATTTTTCTGTGATTCTATTTTTCACAATCGGTTCTTCTATAATGTTCTTGCTACTTGCCAAAACCAGATCTAAGATAGCATTGTTTACTGGTACAGTGAGTATGTGATAAAGGAATCTATCAGCTAATTCAGCCAAAAATGCCTGCACTCTCCCATTTCTGGTAGTATTTGGTATTCAGTCACTATCAGGGAAATTAAAGTCTCCCATAATTACACAATTTCCACTAAATAAAGACAATATGAAGTCCTTCTTTAGGTATGTAGGGAACAGGAGGAAAACAAATGAGAGTGTGGGGCCATTGCTTAACAACTCAGGACAGCTGGTTACAGACACCCAGGAGAAAGCTGAACTCCTGAATAACTACTTTGCTTCAGTATTTCACCAGACTAAGGGGAAAATCATACTAGATAAGGTTCAGAATGGGCATGGTGGGAATGACCACCTTCCTATTGTTGATGTTGAGCTGGTGCATGATCAGTTAGAAAAGTTAGACAGTTATAAGTCAGCAGGACTGGATTAACTTAATCCAAGAGTGCTGAAGGAGCTGCCTGAAGTCATCACAGGACCTCTGGCAAAAATCTTCCAAAACTTGTGGCACTCAGGGGAGGTCCCTGAAGACTGGAAGGGGGCCAATGTTGTGCCCATCTTCAAGAAGGGGAGGAGAGAGGACCTGGGCAACTATAGGCTAATTAGCCTAACTTCCATCCCAGGGAAAATCCTGGAAAAATTCATCAAAGAGTCTATGTGCGATACACTTGCAGAAGGTAGGCTTCTGAACGACAGCCAGCATGCCTTCATTGTGGACAGTTTTGTCTTACCAAGCCCATCTCCTACAACCAGGTAACTCGCCACCTGGATAAGAGAGAGGAGGTCAACATTGTATACCTAGACTTCCAAAGGCCTTTGAGCTGGTATCCCATGATGTTCTCATGGGAAATTCAGAGGATTGCGAGCTTAACTGCTCAACAGTTAGGTGGGTAGGAAGCTAACTGCAGGGTAGGACCCAGAGAGTCCTAATAAACAGATCTATGTCATCCTGGTGAGAAGTGGCCAGTGGTGTACCTCAGGGGTCTGTGCTTGGTCCAGTACTTTTCAACATCTTTAGCAATGATTTGGGTGTAGGGGTAAAGAGCTCACTGGCCAAGATTGTGGACGACACCAAGTTATGGGGAACCGTGGTTACACTTGAAAATAGGCTGCAGACACAGGCAGACCTAGACTCAGTGGTGCCAAACTGACTAGCACCATGACTGAAAGTGACCTAGGGGTAATAACAGGCCATAGTATGAACTTGAGCTGTCAGCGTGTTGATGTAGCCATCAGGGAGAACCATGGGCGACTGGTGCCACCTTAGTCAGGGGGGGCACATGCCCCCTGGTCCCCCAGTGACCAGTCAGCGACCGGGGGGAGTCCCCCTGTGATCAGTCTCGCCAGTGGGGGAGGGTGGTCCCCGTGGGCAGTCAATCAACTGCTGCGGCCACTTCTAAGAGTGCTGCTCCCCAGCTGGTGCTCAGAGGGGGCGCACCAGTGCTCCCTAAGCAGTGAGCATGGCCAGTCAGGGGGTGCACTGGTGCTCTCAGGGGGTGCACATGCACCCCCGTGAACCCCTTATGCATTGCCACTGGGGAAAACAATACTCTGGCATGCATTGACCATTGCATCTCAAGCAAACCCCAGGAAGTGATTCTTCTGCATTACTCAGCATTGGTGAGACCGCAGCTGGAGTACTGCATCCAGTTCTGGGTGCCACACTTCAACAAGGACATGGAAAAGGTTGAGAGAGTCCAGAGAAGAGAGACCCATATGATCAGAGACTTGTAAGGCAAGCCATGTGAGGAAAGAGTGAGGGACTTGGGTCTCTTCAGCCTAAAAAAGAGAAGGCTGAGGGGGGACTTGATACCAGCTTAGTGCTATATCAGGGGAAGACATCAAGGGCTCAGTGAACATCTGTTCACCAGGGCACCCTTGGGGAAAACAAGGAGTAATGGCCACAAACTCCTGGAAGACTGTTTCAGGCTTAACACTAGGAAGAACTTCTTCACAGTCAGGGTGTTCAGGAAGAAAGTGGGGCTGCTCACTATTGGAATTGCTCTCATAAAAAAGCCAGGCAAATTTAAGTTTTGGGGGGTTTTTTTGGTCCTCCAGCAGCTCCAAAATTTGCAGTTTTATTTATTCCCAGTTGTACCGAATCACAAAGGTGTTTCATGGTTTTGGCTGACTGAAAATGTGAAAGAAAAATGAATTTCAGAGCTAACGCTTGTTCAGCCTCCAATAGTCTTCTATTTAGATGTCAAAACATTTTTAATGATTTTATTATTTGCAGAGATATGATGCCCACAAGTCTTTTTGAGTCAGAATACTAACACATTTCATTTTTGCCAATGGCAGAACAAAATATTCTGAAACTGTAGGTATTCATTTGCTTTTCTTTTAAGGCAAACACTGAGACCAGCTCTAAATCAAGTCATGGGAAGTTTTGGCGCTGGTGAACATACCAGTATTCACCATAACGGGGGAGCAGCAATAAGATTTTGCCCAGCTCTGTTCACAAGAAAATGGGGTTCGGATAACATTCTGACAGTGATCTGGTCTGGTGACAAGGTCGTCCTTTGGGCTGGGTGATGAGATGATTTGGTTTCCCAGGCCATAGGGTCTCAGTGTTGATTGCTAGTGAGATCTGGCTGTCTGAGCAAAGGGAGGCCTCGCCCCCACTTTGATGGATTTGCTCTGTCCTGCTGTGTGTCTGTAACACAAACTTGTCAAGACTGTTCCTGATTAAGTCCAGAGATTCAGGGGCTGCTCTGGGCTCCAGAAGGAAATAAGAGCCCCACTGATTTTGTTCAGACTGGAAAAGCTTTTTATCTGACATCACAGGTAATGCATCCAGTCACTGCTACAGTTGCTGCTTTCTTTGCATACTTCAATACCATGGGTTTGCCCAGTGAATACTGATTTAGTTCATCTAAGCTGTGCCTACCTGATGCCAAAAAGAGCGATTCCTGCTCCACCATGTGGACACTGCTAAGGGGAATGGGGTTGTGATGGAGGTAGGCAGCAGCATGAGGGTTTAGAAGACACTGGTGGAAGGGTGTGAGGACTGGTTAAGTTTCTTCTGATGTCCTTACACTGCTGTCATGACACATTCTGCTTCAATTTCCCCATCTCTAAAATGGAAATAAGGGTATCAGCTGTCTTTACAACATTTTTGGAGACCAGTTGGAAACCGCTAGGCATTTTGATTGTTATTATCCGGACAGTTTACAAATGCTGGGGGAAGTACCCTGCATCAAGCAGCTGAGGCTGCGAGGCTCACAAGGAGCCTCTCGTACTGGCTAGCAGAGTGGACTCCGGTTTGTGCTTCCCTATAGCATACCACTAGATGGCAGCTTGGCTCTGCTCAGTGGGGAAGGCACTGGGTGCATCCCAGCACTTTACATAAGGTGGACACAGTGATGATGTCCCATGGATGGGACATGGTGGGCCTCTGCTTTCTAGTCCAGAGGGTTGCACTGAACTCCAGTTTCCTCTCCCAGCATCCATCCCACACTTCCAACAGGGCTAGGCAGGAGATGGGGTTCCCTATCCCCTGGTTCTGTCCTGGGTTGAGACAGAAATATTTAGAAACTTTTTGAAAAGTATTAGAGGGGGGGAAGGCCACCTCAGCGTAGCCAACCACCAGGTGTTCAGGGCACTCAGGTGGGACATGGGAGACCCTGGTTTAAATCCTGATCAGGGATTTGAACCAAGGGATCCCAGATGCCAGGGGATCACTGGGCTGGTGGTTGTTCTGGGGAGGGGTGTCCTTCCTGTCTGAGGCTGGGTAGCAAGCCCAACCTTCCCCCCACAAAAGAGTTTGATGCTGATAGGTTTCCTCCAAAAAAGTTTAGGCTTTGGATATAACAAAAAAAATTTACAGGTAATCAAAAGCTTCCAACCCAGCTCTACTCCCAAACACTATCACTAGCCAGCTCAGCTTAATTGTTCTGCAACCATTTTCCCAGCAGTAATGCAGGGAAACCCCCGTTACCTTCATTTTGGACCTGGCTATGCCAAGATACTACCCTGTGGAGATGCTCTTATGCACTGGCATTCTTCTGGTGAGTTTTAACCCAGTTTGGATTAGGTGTGTCCACCAGTAGAGTTATTCTGGAATAGCTGCTGTACTTTCTGTTCAGGACTTACCTCATGCTGGAGTAACTTCCCCAGCTGTTAGTGTTGCACTCAGGGCTGTCCTCAGAGCTCAGGGCATCACCTCAGAGACAGTGGGCATGTCTACACAACACATTTACTGTGGAGTAGATTAATTAGCTGCACAGTGAACATCTTGTATCTACACATGTGGCCCTAGTAGGCTGCAGGAAACTAATTCACTCCACAGCACAGCAGAGTGGTATTGTAAATACAAGTAAAACCTTGCTGCAGAGTTTTTTTCCATGCACAGCAGCACACATGTAGACACCAGGGCTGACCAAGGCACAAGGGTGCTTTAGTGTGGGGGCTGCCTGCCAGCTAGCCCTGCACTGGAGCTCCCTTGTGCCCAAGCCACCCCCCCCCCCCCCCCCCTGCAGTATGTTGAGCTGGGTTGGAGCAGCCCTAGGCTGACACCACCCCCCAGACCCTCTGTCAGCTGGGGCTGCTCTGACCTGGACCAAGGTGCTGCGGTCCTGGGCGCAGGTTCCAACAGTGCACCTGGGACCAATAAACTCCAGTGCAATATGTGTTGGAGTTTATTGCTCCTTGCTAATAGTACGTGTAGATGTACGTAGTGTCTACTCTCTCTCCCTCAGGGGCTTCTTAGCAGGATGTTCAACTCATTGCCCTTTGATCCAGAGAGATCAGATAGCAATACAATGGCACCACTGGCCTGCCAGCCTGGACTCCAAGCTCTACCACTTGTTGCCTGACTTGTGGATGGTCATGGCATCAGTCTGCGCTTCAGCTTCCTGACATGCAAAATGGTGCTAATAAGGCCATCCCTTTGCAAGACATTAGTGGTGGACTGTGTATTTAAGAACTGTCCCTATGGGGTTCCAGACAAAGGCTAGGCTATCTGAGAGCGGGGTGGTGAGCAAGTATCCAGGCACAGTACCTCTCCCCTGAAGGCACCTTTGCTAAGTCAGCTCAGCCTTGTGTGCATCATTCACTTGGTAATTTGTTGCATCGCTATTTACATTTCCATGGGTTTCTGCACCCCATTTTGGAGCCATGACCCAGAAACAGACCTGAGGACAGAGGACAACACTTAGGAGGAGGCAGGCCCTGGTGTGCCAGCTACGCTGGAAGTGAAAGGCCTCGGGGGTGTGGCTGGGATTTTAACTCTGGAGCTGGCATTGCTCCCCTTGGAGGTTCCCCTGGTCTGGCCTAGCCAGCTCTTCCATGCAGACAGCACAGCTCCCAGGAGGCAGTGGTAGCCCCTGCTGCTTTTCACAGAAGATTACTGGCCACAGAGGCCCACAGAGAAGGAACCACATTCCTCAGTTGCAGCTGAGGCCAGTCTGTGCCCAACCAGCACAAAAGGCGCTTGTCCCATTGCACTCAGCCTGGCCATGCTGCTGTGGGGCCCTACTGGAAGGGCCTGGTGGCTACCTGGGGCCTTGGACTCTATTCTGTACCTGGGAAGGACAAATCAAGCACTCTGGGTCCCTGCATCTCCCAAAGGCTCTCTATAGAGCCAGTCACCAGAGCACATGAGGCAGAGGCAAGTCCCTGCACTCAAGTAGCCAACAAGTCAGATCTAGGAAAGCAGAATGGGGCCAGCGTGGGAATCTGGACTATGGCCCAAATGCGAGCCAGAGACTTAGAAACCCAAAGGCAAAGGCCAAGCCCCCCAGCTTAGTGTATTTTTAAAACTCCATGTGTTTAAAGGCAGGCTTGGCAGGGGAGCAGGTTGCATACTGAGCTGCCTGCTTGGGTAGGAGAGTCCTCTGCAGCCAGTGAGTTGCTGGGCTACAGGGGCCTTGGGCTTCCCCACTGTCCCCCAGCTAGCCCACATAGATATAGCCCCCTGTCAGCTGCGCCCAGGATAGGAGATGGGGGTAGGAGGGTGAGGGAGGGAGTGAAGGCCATCAGAGGAGGACAAAGAATACCTGCTTGAGGTGTCCGTGCTGCTGCAGTGCAGCTATCCCACAGGTGGCCTGAGCTCAACCAGTTGAGGAAGCACCTGGTGTAGGGAGATGATGGGCCTTCAAATCGGACACCTAGCACAAACAGCCCAGTTTCAGGGACCATCACAGCCCTCAGCCAACTCCCCTACCCAGTTGGAGGGGAAGGGGGGAGGTCAGAAGTTCTAGGAGCCCCCAGACTCCTGTGGGAGCTGGCATGTCCTAGAGGGTGTAGTCTGCTCCTCTGCCAAGTACCAAAATGGAAGGGTGGAGACACCAGCAGGGCTGAGCACCCTTCCCAGGCCAGGAGTGGGAGAGGTAGCACTGCCATTGCTGTGCCCATCCAGAGGGAGGCACAGGGACCAGGGTCATGCATGTACACACTGCAGCTACCATGAGGGAAGGCTTTTGGAGCTGCTGTGACCTACTTTTGCTCCAGCATAGGTTCGGGGGGGGGGGGGGCGTCCGTCCATCCCAGTGTAAAAGCTTAATAGAGCCAGGCATAAATTATTCATTGCCCAGTCCATGTTAATGCATGTGATAAAGGTTTTTTAAAAAATCTCCTCTATAATTTAAAACCCCACGTTGTCCCAGTGCTGGGCCCCAGCCTCTCCCCAGGGGGAGCTTATGCTTCAGTGAGTAAAGCTGAGAGCTGTGGCTGGAGCTGGCAGGCAGGAGGAAAGGGAGAGGAGGTGAAGGAGAAACGCATGGCCTAGATCAAAGCAGGGCTTAGGGGAGCAGGTATTTGTAGCAGGAGGGGCCCCGAGTGCACATGGGGAAGTAGCAGGAATAGGAACTGAGGAGTGGAGCCAAGGTAGGGAAGGAGTTTTAATGTGGAATTGGCTAAATAGCACCTCCCTGGCACCCAGGTTAGGGACACCACAGTGAATTAAAGCCCTGGAAAGCCAAAGAGATGCCCAAACCCCAGCAGGGCACAGCCTGCTGCTGGGGTTTGGGCAACCAGAAGAGAGGCAGGATAGGGAAGGGGATCTCCCCACCTCTGTCCCGTAAGCCAAGGGCCCTGGCACAGATCCCTGTTCTTTGCATCCCTCCCTCCTCCTTCCAACACACTATGGAGGATGCAGCTAGACAGAAGGGCTCAGGCTTTCAGCATGATCCTAGTTGCTGTGAGCCAGGGAGTGCTGTTTTCTCTCCTTAGCTGTTCTTCTCAGCTGCACTCAAACAGAGTGGGGCTGGTGGGGAAGCTGCTCTCAGCCATCTCTGCCTCCTCGAGAGGGAAGCAAGGGTCCCTGCGCATGGGCGTAGTGGTTCCGGCTGCCCGCAGCCCTGCTTGGAGGAGCGACGTCAGTGCAAGTCAATTCCCAGGGACAAGGGCCAGAAGGCCTATTTTTAGCACTGACTTTTTAAACACCCCCCCCCCTTTTTTTTTTTTTTTTTTTTAAATTAAGAAGCCCTGCTCTGCCCTCACCCCTGGCTCCTGCTCTGGGGAGAAGGAACAAACAAGCCTAAGGAGCGGGAATCTCTGCAGCCAGGAACAAAGACATTGCCAGGCAGATCTGATCCTGGCAGGGATCTCACAACCCTGTGGGTAACAAGGGGGAGGGAGGACCACCGCAGCTAGGGCAGCAGAGCCGAACCAAGCCCCTGCCAGGCCGCTCAAGAGGCAGTACCATGGAGTTAACCAAGCCTCAGATTGGAAGACTCCCCCTCCAAGCTTCCCATCCCACCATCAGGCACCCCTCTTACTTCATGAAAACAGTCACAAGAGCTTCCAGCTCCTGGGTGTTTAGGCTCTATTAGGGTTAGTCACAACTAGGTGCAGAACAGCAAGTAAAGCCAACCACCTCTAGGTGCAGTGTAACCAAGCAGCAAGAGTGAATAGTGGCTTTTGTATGTGTTCACAGATGCTGGTAGGACACATGCCATTGTGAAGGGAAATACAGCAGCACTTACAATCAAGCTGGCACTGACATAGCCTACCTCTGCTCCCAGCTACCCCATTGCCACTCCAGGTTACATTCCCTAGAAACACCACCTTTCAGTGCAACCCTGACTGAGGGCACAGCCTCGTTGCACTGCAGCAAGTACACACTAGGCAGTTGTCTAGCAGTAGGGTCTGCTCCTTTTGCAAGAACAGTATCCAGCCGAGTGGTTGTTTCAACATGCCTGCTTATGTTGGCATCACTTATTCATAGCAACAGACCTCATTCTGGAGATTTGAGCAAAGCTCTGCTAGATAATGGACAGAGTCTGTTACAGCAGCCCCTACTCCCACACAGGCAGGAGAGGGAGGCAGTACTGAAGCTAGCCTAGACATCAAGGGATGCCATAGACCAGAAGTCTACTTTTTCCCGTCTTGCAAGGCCAAAAAGCACATAGGACAAGGGGAAAACAAACACAGGCCATAGCAAATGAATAGCAACCTCCATAGTGTCCCTACCCCCCCCTTCCATCAGAGAGGATGTTAGGGAGTAAGGGGGTTGGGAAGGAGACAACAGACCCCTTTAGGAAGGCAAGCTATTGTGTCAGCTACATAGCTAGTGGGGAAGGTGAGTAACTGTGGCCTATTTCCTTACCTGGTCAGGGAGCCAAGTCAGGCTAGTCTCCCAGGCAGAGGAAGGGTGCCCAGCTCTTTGAGCAGTGGGACATGAAGTCTCTTCTGCAGCAGGGCTGCTATAGCATTTAAGCTCTTAGCCAGATCCTGGCTTAGTCTTAACAAGAGCATGGCCCATGCTGCTGTTAGTACAAGCAGCCCTGGAAAAGGGTAACAGGGACAAGTCAGATGGGGGGGGAAAGGTTACTAGGGGCTGAGCCTATGGGACTGAACATGGAAGACTGGCTCAGCTGTCAGGCTAAAGCAGCCCAGTATTGTTCATGCCAGGGCAGCAGTCCTGGCTGCTCTCCCACTGCCTTTGCTTCTGGAGCACTCTGTACTTGTAGGGTAGAGGACACAGTGTTGCCCACTAAGCCAGTCTGCTCCCAGCTGCAGGCTGGGAAGAGCTCTGCTGCAATCTTGAGAGAGAGTTCAGCAGTGGAAGATATTTTCCTTCTATGGAGATCTCTCCTGTCCCCACTAAGCCTTCCAAAGCAGCAGGCATTCCTGGTGCTGAGGTGCAGGCCTTGTCGTCATCTGCTGAGAGGCACACTGGCATGAAAGTTAGCTGAAAAAGATTGGGCAGATAAGGACCAACTGAGCTGCTGTTAGTCCTCATGCTTTGCCTCCACATCTCCCCCACCCCTGGCAAAAGCACACACCTAGGCAGCATGCTCAGGCACTGCCTCCTTCAACTTGCAAACAAAGATGGCTTTGCACAGAGTACATCTTGGCCAAGGAAAAAAACAGCCATTTACTGCTAGCCCCAAGAGCTGCAAGTCGGTCACCACTGCTTTGCAGTCATTCCAGCACACATACGAGTCCAAGCAGTTTGCACAGCTCTACCACCATGCCTAGCTTCTGCTTCATCCCGAAGGAGATGCACAGATAGAAGAGAATGCTTTCACTTTAAAAAGAGGCAGCACCATTGCTACAAGCTTTGGTAACAGGCACAGAGATCCCCAACAACAGAACAAAAAGACACCAAACTACAAAAAAGTCACAGAAGCCTCTGGGTTTTTGGGGGGATTTTTTTGCATTTTATATATTATCCAGTTTCACATTCTCATAGGATCAGCAATTATAGCAACTTATTCTCAAGTCTTTTAATACAAGCAAGAGCCATGGTTGTATATAATAATAATTATTATTATAATAATACTTAAAGCACTTCAATACCAAGCAATAAGATGCTAAAACAAAACAAAAAAAAACCAAGAATTGCACAATTTGTTTACTATGCCTGACAGAATCATTATTACAGAAAACAATCCTTTCCTTTCAAGCTTTTAACTAAACATTAACTTCTCTTACAGGATTACAATTTCTCTTTAATAATAATAATAATAATAATAATAATAATTAATTGCACACAAAACACACAAGAAACTCTTTGATGCATAAATATTTCCTTATTACACATGGTACAAAAATACTCGTACTTTTTTTTTTTTTTTTTGTTCGGTATTCCCATAAGGATGGCTGATTTGGCAAGACTGGATTCTCTCCAATCAGAAGGGGGGGGGGGGGGGAAAGAGTTAGGAAGAGGTTAGATATATATATATTTTTACAGCCATTCTATGTATGTCTGAGGAAAAAAAAGCCCTGACTTTAAAAAACTGGAGAGAATGGACAAGAAAAAACCCAGTGCATCATACTTTAAAAAGAAACACTTTTCAAATTCTTCTGGTTGTACTGGAAGAAGGGAAGGGGAAGTGAATGGAGAATGGGTGAGACAAGGAGAGTTAGCAAATTTTTTCGAAAGCCAAGTCTTCACAGAAGCAAGATGAAAAACCTTGATGGATCAATAGTTAGGCCAAGACCTGTTGCTATGGTTACACAAATGCTAGAACAAACAAACTTACACACTCACACATACACAAGTTAAGTGTTTTAATTCATGCCAGAAAAACATGCAAAACCGATTGTCTTTCATTTCCTTCGGCAGAGCTGCATAAACAAACGTTTAGGACAAGGCAGGCCTGGGTATTGCTCTGGAAACAGCAAGGCCTCCAATGGCACTAGTGTCTCATTGGGTACAAACCTGTCCACCACCAGGATTGAGCTTCTCCAACTAGGCTTCAGTGTAGGAGAAAGGAGAAACTCAGTCATGGAGCCTCAGGAAGGGAGGCAGGTGAGGGGAGGGGGTCAAGCAGACACAGAATGCAGTCCACTGAGTTGGGTTCAGATATATATATATATTTTCACAGTCTTTGAGGGGAAGGGGAGGGAAATCCCACAGCTCCGTAAAAGGAGAAGTGTGAGGTTACTGCAGACTTGGCACCTTGTCAGATACCTACAAAATAAACCAAAGGGATTTTGATTGATCCACTGCTTCATCCCTGGCACATCACTCCATGGAGAGACAAAAAGGGAAGAATGCAAGCCAAGAAGAGACTCTTAAAAAAGAAAAAAAAAAGGAAGAGAGGAGAGTGTTACTAGGCATGCCTTGTAATTAACTCCACATGCCATTGTTCAAGCCAGAGAATGTAGCAGGTCACCTCCCCAAGCAGCACGTGGAAGATACTGGCAGCAAACCGCCACCTCCTTCCTAAAGGACAACCTGGAGCAATGGAGTTCATAGAACTGTTCTGACAGCTGGTGGGGGTGACAGCAGACTGCACTGGAGCAAAGGGGTGATCTGGGACCCAGAAAGACTTCACCTTTTCTCCCAGCCGTCCTTGGACTCAGCTGTGCACAGGAAGCTTCTACTGTGGCAACATTGGGAAGTCCTCCTGTCCCCAGTTGCATGGCTGCTTCAGGCCTAGTCTCTCTCCAAGGCCAAGTCAGGACCTTTGCCCTCAGAATTCCCCAACAGCCCTTGCCTCATCTCAGGCCGGTCTTGCCCACTTACCCACTGCCCTGCCCCTTGTTTTCCTACTTTGAGGATTCCTTCAACTCCTGTCTCCCAGGTCATGGTACTAACATGCCATTTGGCTGCCCTTACCCAGTTCATGCTGCCCCTTCCCTGCCCTGTGGGACTGAGGCAGATTTATCCAGCCTACAACCAGATTTACTCTGTGCCCAACACAATGGAGCCCTATTTTGGGGTGGCCCTTAGGTCCAACCGGTAAGGGACTCCAAGGCATCCTGACAATATGCAATACAAGCACCTTGATGAAAGTGATGTCAGTCTCTGCCAACCCCAGTGCAAAAGCTGGGCAGTAATGTGGCTCAGACGCACCCCTCCTGGCAAAGGACAAATTTGCCAGCAGGACATTCAGCCTCTATGCATTTACTGGTTATCCTCACAAAGCTTCAAGCCACCTTCAGTTGAACTGAAAAGGCAACACTTACTGTAACGTAACCCAAAACAGTCATTTACTGACCCAAGGTGGCCATTAGTAGCTTCTTTGCATTTAGGCAATGGAGGGTCCCAAAACTCACTCAAGCAGCAAAGCCAGACTGCCAGCAGCAACTCTACAACTCCAGGCCTCGCATCTTCTAGCAAGATGCAGAAGGAGCTTTTCTGAGGATAGCCAGGTTGGGTAGGTGAGGCCAACCTTAGATCCAAATCTTGCCCTATCAGCTCTACGGTGATATGTGAAAGCCCCACTCAAAGCTGAGCTCTGGGCATAGAACACCCTTTGCATGCAGTCAAGAATAGGAGGATCCAGAACCTATCCATCCCACTCAAGCAAGGTACTTACCGAAGAGCTAACAAAACTGACGAGACTTCCATCCTTGCTGGGTAGCTTCAGAGGGAGGATACCAGCGCATCTGTAAGAGAAAGCCATTCCACAGCTGTGATCCAATGTCAGATGAACCAGAGGGTCCGGGAATCAGGACATCTTCCACCACATACACGTTACGTGGAGGGTTGTGCATCAGTGCTGGGGGCCAGCAGGGACTCTAGGATGATGCTATCATCCTGCTGGGAGTTTCTGCTGTTCAAGGCAGATGTAGTGCATCAGTGCTATTCAGCATGCCAGATTTCCCAGTTCCAGCAAGGCTTTTTGCACAGCTGAGCTCATGCTTGAAAAAGGGTAGTTAGACTCTGATCTCTCTCTCAAAAGTCCTTTAAGCTAATGGAGCTTTCCTCATTTAGTACTTAGGATCAGTATTTAGCTTTAGGGAGGAAGTCAAGTCTTTGTTCATCCAAGGATCCAGAAGTGCTGACATGGCATATTGCTGGCAAGTAACTACTGCTGTCTGACATCTCCAAAAGCCCCCACCTTTGCCCCTGGGCAGGATAAATATTGGTAATACCAGCCTGACCATGTGAGAGCATGACTTGGAATTCATGCCTTAGAGAACACGACAACCAATCTTGGAGACCTACCACATCTTAGTCTTGTTCTTAACATACCCATTCAGACATCCAGAATGTGTCCTTCGGTTCCAAATCCATGAGTAACCAATTGACTAGTTTGCCTTTAGATCCGCATACAGTGAGCTACTTCAGTGTTTCCAGAGGCTTAGGAAGGAGACAAAGCTTCTCTCCACTACCTTTGGGTGCTTTTTTGCACTGCTGAATACAGCTGCTCATCTCGCTGGTAGGGGCAAGGGGAGTTCTAAAGGACTCAAGTCCTAATCTGAAAAGGATGGTCCTTGGCTAGCCATAACCACCAAGTCACACCTATAAAAAGACACCAGCATACCAGTTGCCATGTACCTACTGAGGCCACGTAATAACACAGCCTACAAGATTGAGAGAGAGAGAGAGAGAGGGGGAGAGAGATTCTTTGTTCCAATAAGTTTAAGGAGGCCAGGAGTATGTGACTACACCAACTCCCAGGACTGAGGCAGTGGAAGTCTTCCTACCTTGAAGAAGTGACAAAACAAATCTTGGACTAGTCATTCTTACTTGGGTCCTGGGAATAAGGACACACAAGGCTTACTTTATGTACCAACAGGAGCCTTCTTCCTGGCAAGACAGCACTAACAGGCATCTGTACTACTTTTCATAGAATATGGTATTAGTTCCACTACCAAGATCAAACAGATGGCTAGTAAATACATCCCAACTTTTCTATGGAGTCAACCCCAGCCAAAGGAACAAGATTAAGCCCTTCCTTTTATTCCTATTACTAGTCTCCAAGAGGACATGGCAAGAGCAATACAGATCATTCAGGAAGCCCCTGAGGCCATCAGCAAATGTGTTAAGAGGACATGCCAGCCAATCATGTTTGAGAAGGCTCCAGCAAGGCACAGTTACTGATATCCCAGACCTTGGGTTCTACAGCTCACCAACTGATGCAACAAGGTATCCTCAATGCTCCCCCAACAGCAAGGTCTCACTGTCCATGAACTGGGGTGCTCATCTCTAGCACCCACCAGTGTACCACCAGAAGAAAAAAAAAAAAAACAAAAAACCCCCACCCAGATGATAGTCATCTGCCCTGGTAGAACAGGTCTTGGGACAAGAGGGGACATCTCCATGGTTGCTCTGGCCCACCAGAGTCTATCCACTCCTTTCCCTTCCATAGGAGGAATACAGCCTATTCCCAGCAAGGGTTTGGGCACCACTGCAGCAGAGAAGCCCAGCATCTCTCATGCCAGAGCCCCTTTTTCAAGTGGCCAACAAGGTTTAAAGGACTTTGCAGCAGATCTCTGCTAAGAGAACCCTCTGGCTTCTCAGGACAGTGGGAGGCCCAGAGATGGTTCCTCATAGCACAAAGCATCTCTAAACCAGACAATGGTGCATGTCAGGGGGGAGGGTCTGACAGGCTAGATCACTCGTGTATATATGACCCTCCCCCCTGACATGCACCATTGTCTGGTTTAGAGATGCTTTGTGCTATGAGGAACCATCTCTGGGCCTCCCACTGTCCTGAGAAGCCAGAGGGCTCTTATATCTATATCTAGTGACACCCCTCCCCCCCCTCCCCCCAACCTGTTCATATGCTCTCCCACTGTTAAGGATAGAATAGTGGGTTAGGCCAAACACTGGTCTAACCCAGCACTGGCACTTGTTATGTTCTTAGGAGAAGGGCAGCAGAATGGACTTGCTACACCATCTCATTGTTTGCACTTCAGCAACTGCTCCTCCCTTTCAAGCCCCAAGTTAGTCAGCAAAGGAGTGCAGCCAGACAGAGGTCAGGAATCTCCCCCCCATCCCCTCAGCACTGTGGCCCCAATAGTCACAGACAGTGCAAATGGCTCTCCATTGGCCAATTGAACCAGAGACTTCCTAGGGTCAGAAGAACACATTATGTTGACACCTGCACTGCTCATCTACATTAACATTTTTCCAGCTCAGAGTTCCTTTGGGGGAAGGGAAAGGTGTTTAATTCCATGCCCTTCCTCCCACTAGAACAGCTTGTGTGCGCACACTGATGCAGTTGTTGCAAAAAAAAAAAAAAAAAAAAAAAAAAAATAGCTGCTATTCAACTGGACAGGAAAAAGTTTTTCCTTGCTGCATTCCTTCCCTAGCATCCACCCCTAAAACCTTGGGCATGCTCCTATCTGGGAAGGGGAGTTCTGGAAACTAGCCCCTGCCAGCCAACCGCTGCCACCCCAAGGCCAGTAGACCACCAGCCAGAGTGCAGCCTCAGCCCAGAAGGGCCATGCTTTGGGCTCTTTTGTCACATGCCCAGTGTCTTGGGCCAATGCAGAAAAGCAGGACTTCAAAAGCTTTCTGACCAAGATGTAAGAAGATTCCTTGCACTTCAGTAAACTCTTCCTCTACCCACCCTAGTCCTAATGGATGCATCAAACTGAAGGTGCCACATGCCTGAAGGCAGGCCAAGTCTGCACAGCCTCTAAAACTGGAGTGGCCTGGTTCTGATACAAGGAAGATCCCAAAAGTGATCACCAATTAAACCTGAACTCCACAGAGGGGCAAGACCAGAACCCTTGGCTTCTACCAACAGGCTGCACAGGCCTCCAATACTGAAGCTAGAAAGCCTCCTCCTCCCTGCCCCCAAACACACATTACTGCTTGGGCTAGCAGCTCCCTTACTCTTGGATCCAGCCAAATTGAGTACTCCACAGTACAGGCAAAGCACCCCATGTTCCCACTTGTTTTTAACTAGGAGCTCTGTATTGGACATTTACCTCCTTGGCTGGAGAAGACTGCCACCATCTTGCTGAAGGGCTCACCACAAAGGAAGAACAGAACTTCTGTAGCAGATGATAGTGCAGGTAGTACCTCACCTCTTAGGCCAAGCCTCTTCACCCAAGCTTACAGAGCATGTACACATGCCTGCTCTAACTGGATCACCTGCAAACATTGTGCAGGTAGAAGACTGGCATCCAACATATGGCCACATGGGGGTCTTCCCTATGAGAGTCTTACAGGCTTCAGAATGCCAGGAACACTAAGGCTTCATGGAAGTTGCTTAGCAGCAGACGTTACTACATCCTACAGACTTGTCTGTGTAGGATCTACGTAGCATGCATGAGTTCCCATGCTTTCCAGCCTGCAAGTGTCAGTGGGCATGTCTACATGTGCATTAATGCACTTTTCTTAACGTGCATTAAGATTCAATACCTCCAATGTGAGGTATTAGACCGCTTTAATGTGCGGTATCAAGAGCACAAAATAGGTTACAGCACATTAAAGCACCCATGTAGACACACCCAGTATGTACCACAGCTACTCCTTTTACTGCCAACCACTTTAACATGACTGTTGCAAGCAACACATTGTGCATTAGTTACCAGGCCAGCTCCCCACGCAGCAGAGATTTTCCCCATTGAAAAAAGGCCTACTGGAGATCAGATGAAAGCTCAGCTGGTTAAAGCTATCCTGAGCATTGGTGGAGAGGCTTAATCCCTTGTCAAGAGGGAACATTATGGTTAGGTACAGATTCAAGAAGCCAGAGGCAAAAAAGAAAAAAGATCCAAGTTACAGGTTTCTATAGGCAGTGTAGCAAACAGAGCACACATTCCCCCTCCCCCCCACCCCAGTTTTTTGTTGTTGTGGGGTTTTTTGGGGGGAGGGAGGGGGGGGGGTACAAGTCTTGGACCAGGTTCCACCACTTTTAAATAAGTCTGTGTGCCAAAATTTTCTGTTCTGTTACAGGCCTAGAGTGGTTTCTGATCACTTACAGGTAAAATTGTAATGTCTGGACCTGGTCTATGTGGTAGCTTGCAAGCCACTTGGAAGCCCAGCACACTGCACTCACTCAGTGCTCAGCCCAAGGCCCCAGGATCCATGTGCTGCAGAAGTCTGTTTGCTGCAAGTACTACAAGACTGATGGCATCAACCAGCTATTTTCCACCCCAACACTGGAGAACCAGAATCTCTTCCCTTCATCCTGCTGAAGCTTTGCTGTGCAAACTTGACACTTTAAAAGACTAGCTGTCAGACTGCAGAGCTGAGACTTAACCAACAAGTTCTGCACCCTGGTCAGAGCCCCTGCCAGAAAGCATTTGGGGGGGGGGGGGGGGGGGGGTTTCAAGTGCCAGAGAGAAGGGCAGAATGCCCAGTATTACTTTCCCCACTACTCAAAGACTGCCTGCCACAGCAGCAACATCAGCAGTGTCCCTGCACCCAGCTACTGCTACCATGGTACAGGAATGCTGCTAAAAGCACAAACTCCCCCACGGTGGGGGCTACCATTAAATTGGCTGTCTAGGCTCCTGCCCCATCTTGCCCACCCCTAGCTCATGCTGCAGCAGTGGTAACTAAACCTGTGCTACAGCATCTCCAATGAAGCAGCAAGCTGCAGGTCATGCAGCAAGACCTGCAGTTTGTTTACAGGCAGTCCTTGGGACCCTCAGCTGTACATGCTGGTCAGAGATCACTTGATTCATACTTAGGAGCACTGGAATTTTGCCATTAACAGCAGAAGTTTATAAATGAAATGCAATAGAGCTTCAAGTGATGTCTCTAGTGGTGGCAGCCATTAGTGAATTAAGATGCAGCCCTGCCAATACCTGTCTGTCCAGCTGTAAGAAGCAGTTTTCTTCTGTGGCTTCCTCACGACATGGAATCCAGATATTCTTGACACGGTCCTACAGTCTATCCAGAAATTATTACATGCTAAACCCTGCTTTTGCAAGCTTTGGAAGCTGGAAGTTCCTCCTCCCTAACAGAGGAAGCCCAGGGGCTGGGCTTTCACTTGAAGTTTCCTTCCTCCAACACTGGTTGGATGCCTGTTTTGCTCCAAGCCCTACTTGGCAGCACTGCGAGGGAGGAAAGGGAGGAAGCTGGTTCAGTCACAAGGCGAAACCTTCAAGTTTTAGAGGCCAGAATGAGGAGCCCCACAAAGTAACAACCAGACCGATTGCAAAGTGTTTGGGTCGAGAGGTTGCTGAGCTAGGAGTGCACTCAGCTATTCTTTTGGAGAAAGAGAAACTAGGGAATTCACACTCCTGCAAGTCACTCAGAGTCATTAAACACCTGCAGAAAGGGGGTGGGAGACTCACTCCCAGGGGACTCAATGGAAATTGAATTGTGCTACTGCAGGCTGTTGCCTATGCCAGGCCTGGAATTAGGTCTAATGGGAACTAGAATAACCTTTATGTAAGCTTTGCATCATCCAGATAATCCCAGAACGCTGAAGGGCTCCTGTTCCAAGATAGGGTCTGGCAGAACCTCAGAACAGGAAGAGCAAGTAGTAAGGATGGGAAAAGCTTGCCAGTGATGGAGGCCACTACCTCACCTAGAGGGAGGACAAGAATTGACCGGTCCACTCAGCCTTTGGCTCTCTGAAACTGGGGAAGATGGACACAACAAATACCACATGCATGGCACAGCAGGCAATTAGGAAGGCCCTCTCTGTTGGAATAAAGCCTCAAGTCCAAGCAAGCAATCTACACTGTGCCTATCCATTCACTTGAAGAGCCTCATGTACAGGCCAGTTGGCAGCCATTCAAATGGGGGGATGCATTTGAATCATCAACAGGTGAAGAGGAACTGGGTGCAGGGATGAGTTACAAAGCCAGAACCATCCTCACCCTTCCCAGATGCCAACCCAGCACACACACAGAAGAAACTCTGTGCTCTGACAGGCTAATACAGAGCTACTCCAGCTGGTGGCATGAAGAAGTTTAATGTCTGCTGACTAGTGAGCTGGCTCTGCTGGTAAGGGAACCAAGGATGAACCACAAAAATTTGGGGCTATGGAAGAACATAGAGGATGGTCCCCTGTCCTTACAAACCACAAGGAATGTCACGACCTAGCCAGACATCACAGAGCAAGACATTGGTGGAGCTAGGATCACAGCTGAGTATGGAGCCAGCATCCCTCTTTCAGCAGGAGCTCCACTTCAAGAGGCTCTTCTGCCCTGGCAGGCTACTGCTTTTTACTGACTAGAGCCCTAGGCCACTCCTTCCACCCCTGGCTACTTATCCTGGTCCCACTGCACTAGTGGAACAGCAGCCTGGTAGCTTTTTTGGATTAGTCAAAATCAGAGACCCAGACAAACAGAGTCCCTACTTCTTGCCAGGTACTAGGGCTGTCATGTTTCAAGACTCCTCTATCAGGCTACACTCCACACACATACATAGGAACTGTTAGTTTATAAGAAGTTTCCCAGAGTCACCCCCCCACTCTCCCAACATCTGGAATTAGTTTCTTCCATCCTGCCCAGCAGCTGAGCAGGAACAGGAAACTCCCCATTTGTCAGGCTGCATAATGCTCTTTTAACCCTGGACAGCATTCTCTGCTGAAGGGAACTCCAGCCTCAGAGAGCTTGGTCTCCTCTGAAGGAGGGGGGAGGAGACCAGGTTATATAAACTTGGCTGCAAGAGACGTGTGCACATACACGACTGCAGGGGCTCCCATATCTGGTCCTTTGGCTTCTTTCTGAGCCGTCAATGGATCTTACCCCTAGGCTACAGTAGTAGGGTGTCCTCTCAACTTAACTCAGACTTGGGTCAGTGCAACACCCCCACTAGCCCTCCTAGTATCCAAAGCTTTGTTCTAGAGTTTTACAGGGCTTCTGGCTCAAGGTAGCCAATCCAGCTGGGCTAGATGGTAGCGCCAACTCCAACCTATGTTTACTCTGCCTTGCTGATACCAGCTTCTTAATCCAGGTGATTGTGACTCTTGAATTCATCCTGGCTGTGATCTTTTCCCCCCCCCACCACAATGAACTTTTGTTCTGTACCAGAAGTAGGTGAACAAGTTATAGGCATCCTTTAAATTGATGTTTGAAACTCACATTCCATGGAAATCTGCTCCACTCCTATGCTTAGAAAGCAAGATTACACCTGGGAAAGACCTCATCCCAGAATGGTGCCAACTGGCCAAAAGCTCACACCTGGGATCTCAGGGAGATCTAGTGAAGAGCATGCCGAGCTGTCCATGCACATATAGCCCAAATTAATGCATATCCCAGAGCCTGGGCAATAGTCTATTCACTGAACAGGACTTCAGTGCAGGGAAGAATCCAAGCCTTAAGAGTACATAGAACTATTAGGTTGGGAAGAAGCTCAAGGTCCATTTCATCCAACCCCCTGCACAAGTGCTGTTCCTTAAACCATCTTAGACTAGCATCTATTCAGCTTCCTCTTGAAACTTTTAAAGGAGTCCAGACGCATGCTTGGTACTGCCAGAGGCTCAGCCCCATCTTGTGCCAGTGTCCAAAGCCCATCCAGCCGTTGCCAGACCAAGGCAGAAGAACTGAAGCAGCCAGAACGGATGCTAGCCCTATAAATCACAGACAGCAGGAACAGCAGGCCAAGTTCAGTCACTTTCTCCCAGCTTAAATAGTGGTCCTGCAGAAGCTGGAGAATTCCCCTCCATGTGGGAGGTTCATACAGGTTCCATGTCTTGCTTCTATCTACATTAGAGTACACACAGTACATGTCTATCAGCAGGAATGGAAGCAGCTCAAGCCATCCTTAATTGGAAAGGACAGGATGGCAGGATCTACTCCAGGATCTTCCAGACAAACTTAGCAGTTGAGTCATCAGGGCTCCAAACCAACCAACTTGGAGACTAACTCCTTCCCTGGCCTAGTAGCAAGCTTCCCTAGGAGACTGACTGAAGGCCCCCTGAAGACAGAATCTCAGTCATATCTCAAGGTCTTTACAGCTTCTGCCACTTTCTTTACAAGAGCATGTCACTCATGAACCTCTCCTATCCAGTCAGCTTGGCCTCAGATGTTTTCTGCATCACCAGAGTTCTGCATGGACAAGAGCCATTTTCTATGACAAGGTAGATGCCATCATGAGACCAGGACAGCAAGGTTGCCCTGCATGGCTGAACAGGTTTTTTTATATGCAAAGCATTGTTTAAGAAGAAATCCAAAGACAGTGGATCTTTGCTTGATTTTATTCTGGACAGTGCACTGCAGGTGAACCCACCCAGCAGATGAGACCAGTCTTTGGGACAAAGTCCACATTGGGACAGTACAGGAGCTAGCACACATTCCTGGAGCTGTAGAGGATCTCAGGCTTCTGGATGGCTTTTAACCAACTAAGCCTTTGCTAGGAGTGATGCCATGAGGGATTGGATAGGACTAACAGCCATGGCACCACTGGAAAGTTTGAAAGCTCTCTAGACTACAGGAAGCAAGATCATAAAATGCTAAAGGAAGTTCAGCTGCAAGACAACTTCATCCTCTTTCTATTTTCTGTGCAAGTTCCCCTTTTCCCCCACAGGGGCAGAGTTCCCTTTGGACATATTAGAAGGCAGCAACCCTGACACTAATCATGGCTGAAGCAGGGGCACTATGGTTAGACTCTGCATCACCTGGCAGAGAACATGAACTTGACTGTTACCTTAGCTAAGGGTGAGGTTGTTTAGATGCCCCCCCTAACGGTCTGAGTACCAACACTAATAATGACAGCGGAAGTGACTGCAGCTGCTTCAAGAAGTCCTGCACATGCCAGGCCATCATTCAAGTTCAACCAGCTTGAGTTTCCAGCAAGGCCTGGTTGCCAGCTGCTTAGCAGAGAGGAGACAGCTTCCAAACAATCCTTTGAAAAAGCCACTGTGCAACTACAAGCCGCAAGTGCTCTGCACAGTGCAAAGCTAGAGCATGCTGTTCACCTGCCAAGTGAGCCAGCCATATACTATTAGCAGCTACACTTCCACTAGGCCACAGGCCAGCCTGCCAGCCACCACCAGGCCTGATGGGGCCTCCATGAGTCATGCAAGAGGAGATGCCAGCAGTCCTGCTGCACAGCCAAGTAGAGCTTGGACACTTGGAGGACAGAATGCCCACTGCAAGCATTTTCCCCACTTGACTGATGCCCCCCAGCTACGAGCCAGAAGGCTCCAGAGACATCTCACCATGTAGCTTCAAACATGAAAGTAAATCAACACCAGACACTAGTGCTCTCCAGCCAGGTACTCTCAAGCCAGCAGCAGGCACTTGAATCAAACCATCTGTTCCCAGGACATTCCCAAAGGGAATGGAGAGGATGAGGGAAAAGGCATTTCTGTCCAGCAGCATCTGGCATTTGAGTGACAGGCAGCATGGAGCATGCTCAGCAAGGGCCTCCTAGGGTCAGCTCAACCACAGCACCTGCTGGGCAAGTGTCCAAGCTTTTAGCCAACTTCATCCTGGGGATGAAGGAGGATGCAGGGGCTATCAGGCAGCTTCAGCCCTTCTAAGCCTGCCCTTGCAAAGGAAGCAGGCCTACATGCACAAGTGTTTCCTGAGCCACAAGGCACACTTTAGCAGCTATTCAATGCCTAGCTTCACTGTGGCCACAAATGTCCTTTTACTGCCAAGGCGGTTTCCACACTGTAGTGCCTGCAGCCAATGCAGAGCTAAAAAAAACATAAAGCTTAGCACAAGGCAGGAATGCCCAGCTGAGCCTTTCCCAGCATCTCAGATACATTTTGCCAGAGTTGTGCCCCCAAGCTGCTACTGAAAGTCCCCTACTAGCAACCCCCAAGCTAGCTCAGGTCTGGCTACACAAGCTGCAGGCACAGCAATGCAGGTTCAGCTTTGTGCGCTATTGGTGCAAGGTCTCCTCCAGCTGCATGGAGTCTGAGCAAAGGTCACCCAAGCCTGGTAGAGCATCCGTCCCCACTCCACCCCCCTCCAGTCTGGTGCATCTATAAATACTGCAGCACTTAATTTGGGTTCATCCAGCTATGACTAGAATCGCATCAAAGCTTCTTCTAGAATTATCCATCTCTTTTTCTGACTTCCCCAAGCCAGAGTCTCCTGCAGCATGAGAAGGAAATGAGTAACGAGCTTGCTGAAGCAGACTTATCTAGTCCAATAGAGCGTTGTTCCTCCTCCCACCCCATATTGAAGTGTTCATTTCACCTAATTAAAGCCCTGAAAAAAGGTATCAGAGTCACTGTTAGTAAAGGAGAATCAGAGCTGTGCTTATGGCACTGGATTCCACCAGCATCCTCCAAGGCAACCAACCAGCAACCTTGCTAAGGGGAGGGACAAGCCCACATTTGAGTACCGGAAGCCTCTTCTGCTACTGCCATGCCTGGCCTCCTGGTCCTAGGGAAGAAGTTTTCCAGATGCACTTCAGACCACATCATAGCAACATCCCTACTGGCACCATAAGGGGATCTTCACAGCTATTGTTGACAGCCACTCAGCAGCTCTCGACTGCCAGCCTCAGGGGGCCACTGGTGTGCACTACTGTATCAGTGCATAGGCATCTCCAGCTAAATCCACGTGGAGCAACACTGACCTCCCCTTCCATCGATGGGTTCAGCCTCCATCCAGCGTGATGAAGCTTCAGGGTCCTGCTGAGCAACTCACCTAGCCAGGCAGCCGAAGTGATGAAGGCCTTCTTCCACCTAGAGCTTGCTGTAGTGATGTCACCATTTTGTTGGAAGCCTGACCCTAGTCATTCACCATGGCTATTCACCTAGTCATTCATTCATGGCCTCCAGATGGGACTGCACTAGGGCAGAAGGGGCAGCAATGCAGGGAGACTCTGGTGAGTGCCTGTGCAACCAGCCCTCAGTATGATGGATGTGCTACTCCCCACATACTCCAAGTCCACTGTCAGTTTGAGGCCTTGGTGCTTGTAGCTGAACTTTGATATATCAGCTGTCATATATGGGACCTGCCTAGACAGCTGAGAAAAAGCTGGAGACCTGCTTCAGAAGAGTGGTGCTGGCCACTGAAGCAGATGTCTGGACTGGGGCTTACCCTATTGCCTGCTTCACCAGCACAGTGCAAGGCTCCTCCCTCTCAGAGGATCAAGTCACAGGATCCCGTGATCCCAACCAGCAGAGCTCTGCCTCATTCTAGAAGTCTGTACGCAAAGTAGCAGCACTAGGAAGCCTTGACTCCATGCTATAGTGGGTGCTAGAGACCATTCTTAGCTCCATCCACAAGATCCAATTGAGTACAGAGCCCTGTACCCAAATCATACTACCCCTTCCCTTCCTGGAGGGTACCTTGGCATAGGCACAATGTTTCTATTCCTACCACAGCCCTGTTGCTTCCTTAACCCCAGGAAGCAGGTCTGGATTGCCCACACATTCTACCACATGTTCCTTCCTTGAAGATCATTCAAGCAACAGTAGAAAAACACTCCTGCATAGGAGAAAAGTTATCTGTACTTTCTTCCTGCCTTTGACTTCCAATTCCAAAACATAGCCAGCACCAACAACACTCTTCCCCAACCTCTTTGGCCTGGAAACAAACCTCCACCTTTGAGATGTGATCTCCATTTAGCTTCCAGAGTGCCCCACCCACCCCTTCCAATCTACAGATACCAGCCTCCAAGCATTGTTCCTGCCAGCTCCAGGAAGCTCAAACTCATGGTCTTGTTCTGTGCAACTCTTATTCCCTGTGCCCCATTAGTGATGGCTCATTTTAGCTGCTTTCTGGCACTGGTGTCAAACTAGAAGAAGCCCAGCTCCAGGCAGGAACTAGCTTCACTTCCAGGAACCGAGAAGAAAAGAGGTGAAGAACAGACCCAGTAGGGTGGTGCTGGGTCCATCCCACCCCACTGCCCCCACCACTCCCTCCCCCAGGTCCTTATGAGATGCTGAAACAGAAGGTGACGGAAATGTGCTGTTCTAACGTGCGCAGTAGAATTTAGTTATGTGCTTCCATTATCACGTCACTCACCTCCCCACCATGTGACACGAGTGAGATAGGGTGTCTTTGATTGCCTCTGAAAGATGGTGGTTTGGGAGACCAAGATATCCTTTTGTGCCAAGTCACAAGGTATTGTTCCTCCCCCCCTCCCTCCTGCCATTGTTTGGCCAGGTTCTTCCCCTCCCACAGAAAGAAGGATTTTTAAAAAAAGTCAATCCTAGCTTGCTTGGGAGAAGTTGGTTGTCAGATGGTGCCATGCTGTGGTGCCAGGTTGTGTGCTGCCAAGTTGAGATGTGGGTTAGAAAGAATGTCTGGCTCTGGTGTGTGGCTAGCGTGAGGCCCATGCACTGGCTTGCCAAGGAGATATGGGCTACAGAGATGGGCAGAAGCTTGCAAATCCCGCTGTGCACCCTGGAGTAGAGATGGTGACCTTACCAGTCTTTCCAGACGTGGGTGCCATCATGCTTAACACTTCTAGGAATGGAGCTGTAGTACAGCCACTCCACTAGCTGCAAATAGGCATCACTAGGGTGTCCCATCGCCAGGGACAGCTCTGAGCTTCAAGGCTAGCCTGCCATGGCATCGCGGCTGGAGTTCACTGGGGACATCAAAGGAGGGATTTGAGAGAAGGTGGGGAGGAAGATGGGACATTGAGAGAATCAGTGCTTAGCCTCTGTAGGAGTGCCCTGGAAGAGGGGTTTAGTGGGCAGCCCCCACAGCAACACCATCCTGCTGTGCTAGGCCGTCATCTCCAGCAGAACTGCCATCAAGGATGCAGGAGCAGCTATGTTCAGCCTAGTCATCAGGCAGGTTACTGAACACTTTGGATTTGAAAAGGCAAGCTCACACTGCCCTTCATCCCCTGGCATCTGAGCAAGAGTCATTACACCAAGTCCAGGGCAAGCTTATGACTAGCTGAGTTATGTTACCAAGTCACTCCTAGGGTTCAGGAGTAAAGTAGGAGAACCCACTCATTACCAGGGGAAGAAGGGGTCCTTACCAGTGGGCATACTGGGCTCTTCTCTCCAGACAAGTTCTACATCCCAGCTCATTTGGGGTCACATGAACTCATAGCATGGAAAGATTAAGAGTTTAAGTTGCTAGAGCAGAGGGTGCCTAGCACCAGGTACCTTGTTCCTGGCAGTGCTGGGACATCCTCTAGTCATCAAGGTGGACAGCATTTCCAGTTACCGCAATGCCTTGGGGAGAAGCAGCTGCAAGGAGGAACCCTGAATGGCATGAGTTCCTAGATACAGTGTCACTGCAGGAAGGGCAGTTACCTCCACCACTCACCCCAGCAGCCAGCATGGGAGGGAAGACTCAGCATGCCATTTCCAAACAAGACTGGCTTTGGAGGACAGCACCTTGGCAAGGCTTTTATCCACAGCTTCAGCACAGGAGTCCTTGGAGGCTGATCTTATCCCACCCTGGTACTGGCCTCTGCACTGGAAGAGGACCCCAGCCTACACATTATGCAGCTCAGAGCTGCCAGCACCTAAGTAATATTTAACTCCGTAAAACTTTATTGGTAATGCACGCTGTGTGGGAATGCCCAAGAAGGTTGCCAGCTAGAGCACAGAGCAGGCAGGCAGCCTGTGACCAGCTCAGGACCCCCAAGGTGCCTGACCTGCCCTTCCCAGACACTCCTCCCAGCTACCTGCCAGAGGGAGCAGGTGTACCTAGCATAAACAGAGGTTGCACCAATGGTTTTAGGTGAAATGTTAACCCATTGCTGACTGTTCCAGGAAGTTGGTTCAATCATATCTGCCCAAAGCACAGTATAACAAACAGGACCTGCCTATGCTACAGAGCTGGCATGTGCCAGCTGAGCAGCTCCCAGCTACTCCCTACACATCTGCAGCTGCAGGCATGCACTAAAACCAGAAAGGCACCAGGCAAAAAAAAGTGCTGCAAGTCCTCCTGTGGCCACTTAAGACACCAGTCTCTGGCATGTTTGTGGCAACCCTGGGACAGCCTCAGCAGTCTATTTCTGGGCCTCTAGGAACAGGTAAGCAGGACATACTTGGGGCTCCGATTGGCATACAATGCCCAGGCAGTGTGGACATGTCTACTAGTAGCATTAGCTGGTAGTATTTGCTCTGCAGGGGTGAGATTCATAGCTCTAACAGCCCCACATGGAGTGTCCTCTAGAGAAGCTAGTTCTTTGAGAGGATGCAGAGGTGGCTTAATACAACAGGGTGCCATAATACTCCCTTAAGTTCAAAGCCCTCAAGGGACACAGGGTAGGTTAGCCATCCTGCCAAGGACAAGTCTGAAGCAGGGCTTGTAAGCAGTTTCCCATTCCCCAAGCCATCTCTGGTCACAGTCTAGAGACCAAGAGGGTGTCTTGCATGTTGGGTAGAATGTGTTAAAGGGGCATCATTCTATATTAACCATAACCAATCAGTCCTTCTGGCAAGTGCAATATCCTGTTCAAGCTGGATGTCTCATTTGAGACACTGGAAGTAGGTCTCTTAACTACCTCTTAAGGAAAGCAGAAGGAGATATGGCATGCAATGGGGGGGGGGGGGAGGGGGGGGTGTCCACAAGTGTGCCCCAGGGAATTCCTTAGGGGGCACCAGCTGTTAGAAGCTACAGCCTAGCCCTGGAATAGTGTCCATGGCAGCAGCACAGGGACCCAAAATATCTCTGAATGTGTGTTGTGGCAGGCTCCTAGTCAAGGAGAGAAGGGCTACATCCCATTCCTGCCCTGTGCAGCTTATAAGCCTGCTGCACTTTTCTGTAGCCTGTGCACAGCCACTGCCAGAAGAAGCCAACAAGCTCTTAGCCTTCAGTAGCAGAGGTGGGCAGGATATAGCCTACATGTGGCAGTGTCTCTCAAGCAGATTTAAAAAAAAAAACAAAAAAAACACAAACTTTGCCATGCTGGTTTTTTTTGTTTTTTTTTTTTGTTTTTGTTTTTGTTTTTTTATCCAAAAGGCAATTCAATGCTGCCCAGTTTCCATATTAAAACCCAAACATGGCAGAGTTTCACACCTTGGCAAGTTTTAGAAAAAAACAAACACAAGAAAAACCCCTCAAAACAAAAAACCTCTGGAACCCTTCTGCCCACCCACCCCAATCACCCACATCCTAATTCGAAGAGTTATCCCAAGTGACCCTCTGTCAGGATTGTTTGACAGTAAGTTGATCCCAGTCTCCCATAGCCCTGGCTGGTGCATTACCAATTGGTCTGTTCCCTTTCTGCTGTGCATCAAGGCCATTTGCTTGCCATCTATACTAGGCCACTGGATTTGTGGTCCCAGGTTAGATAAACACTTTTTTTTTTTTGGAAAAAAAGTTAAAAATTAAAATCAAAAGGCAACTTTCCTACCCACCCCCCCCCCCCCCAATAATATGGGAACAGAGCAAAATGAGTGTGCGCCTCAGTAGTGTTCCAAATTCCTGGAATTCAAAAGTTTTGTAACCATCTAAATTAAGCACTACAGTCTGCCCTTAAATGAAGGACGTACTTTCAACTTTAAGATTCCATTTTAGTGTAGCTTTGTCTTGGCATTTAGAAACCAAGTTCTGTTCAAGTTACAAGCAAGAGCCCATAGAGAATGCTGCTGCTTCCAAGCTTGGGCAACAAGTTGGTGTTTCCCCTCCTTTTACAGGAAGATTTACTATTAGGCCAGAGCAACAGGAGGGCAGTGGAGATTTGCAGACTTCTTAGGGCAAAGCCAGAAGCAGGCTTGCAAGTCTTGCTTCAACACAATCCATTAAAGCTAGCAAGCCTGGCATGCAAAGGGCAGCTGACCTTCTTCACCACACCAGCAGCTCTAGACTGTCAGGGCTCCTTCCATGCTCCTAAGACAGTTCCCTTGCAGTGCTTCCTTTGGGCACAGCAGAAGGAAAGGGAGCAGAGCTACAAGGAGCCCCTCAAGTATCAACACCCAAGCTATTATGGGGCCATGGGATGCTCAAGAACAACTGACCCATCATCTACCAGTGACTAGCTACCTCAATCCAAGTCACTTCTCCCACCAAGCCATTGGCTTCTAAGGAAAAAAAAAAACAAAACAAAAAAGCCACTACTGCATGCAGTGTTACCCTTCCACAGGGAATCTATACTAATCAACTCAAGTGGGGCCCATGTGACATGCATCTAGTCCCAGTTTTAGCCTACATGTAGCTGAAATGCTGTAGATAAAAGGTTAGTGAGAAGTTACAGGGACAGTCTGAAGAGCATCATTCAAGATGAACCTAAAACTCCTGAAGTACCAAGTTCAACTGAAAATGGATTTAAACACAAAAAAAAAAATCCCTCTGAAAACAAAAGTAAGTGGATTCTGGTTTGGGCAGAACACTTCAGTCAACAAAGGAAGTCCTCCTTTCAATGTGGAGAAAGGAGCAGCCTTCACTATGGAGCTGGAAGATAAGCCTCTTATGCAGATGTTCCAGATCAGACATACGCCTATGGAAGTTGGGCTCTGCTGGACTAAGCCCTGAGCCCAAGTCAGCCAAGTTCCAAGCAGGCTTTCCCCAGCCGTCTGCAATGCAGGCCAGACCTACAGTGCCAGAAGTTAGTATACATTTACTGCACCCTGAGCAGGGGACCTCAGGCCATCTATTTACTAAGCAGCTGGCACTTTGAAGTTTCTTCCATGGTTCCTGGAGGAAGCCTCCACCCCAGACTGCTGTTTATTTACAGCAGGGAATATACTTTGCTCTGGAGACAGGTCAAGGTGCAAGAGAGAGCACAGGTTTCACCATGGGTCAAACCAGTCATGCAGAGATCCGAGTGAACAAGCTGCACTCGGAGTTAGTGTCTCCAAAAGGGAGCAGAGAGGCTCAGCATGACTCACCTGAGCGTGAAGGGCAGCAGCAGCGGCGGCAGCAGCTGGGTATGTGAAGGCAGCATGGGGGATGGCAGGGGTTAGTTCTGTGGTGTACAGTGGATAGGGAGCCCATGCCTCTGGAGATGCTGGGATCAGAGCTGCTCCAGTCAGGTCATCTAACAAAAAATATATAAGAAGAGAAATATTTCAGCTGTGCTGCCTAATGGCCAAAGCCAAGATGGCAAGGAGACTGACTCTGAACTTTAGACTCCACGTTGTTTGGGATTTCCAGTTCTCAAAAGGGGAAAAAAAAAAAAAAAAAAAAGGCACAGCCTCAGATATCGGGACCTATAGTGCAGTTGCTTTGCTGGCCTCCCTTTTCCACCCACTCTGAATAACCAACTCCTGCCTAGGGTCAGCGCAGGCCTCCATCCCAAGGCACTGCAAGCAAAGGAACTCGGGAAGGCATCCACCTCTGCCTCCATTTCAGTGTTCCCCTAGCAGCCAGGCAACACAAACATGCCCAAGGGCAGGCTTGTCCTTGGCTGGACTCTAAGGTCAGGACTTTGTCTATTCCCCATCTCCAATGCAGTGGCAATGAGTCTAGTGGCTTTGGGGCCTCTCTGGAGCACTTTCTGGGAGGAGGAAGGTTGAGGGAGGTGAAGCAAGCCTGAGCAAGGACTCCTCAACAGCTACTCACAAGGGTCCCGTGCGATGAAGTGCGCGCCCAGGGCAGGGTGGATGTTGGTGGGGTTTGGTGTGGCCATCAGCTTGCTCTTTGCCATCTTAGTGTTGGCTTTAGCAAACTCTAACCGCAAGGTCTGGGGGTTCTCTGGGTCAAAGCGGATGCCCTGCAGAAGAAAAAGGAGTCTCACAATGAAAACAAACATTGCTACCCATTTTCTGAATTCTGGTATACATCTGTGCCTATTCATACCACCCCCACAATAATATCAGGGCCCATTCTGCTGTGGTCTGTACAGACACACCAAGTGCACTGGCTGTTTCACCTCTGAGGGGACACAAGAGCAAATGCAGATCTCAGGCCTCCAGCATGTCTGCAGGACCCCCAGCCTCAGTACTGGAAAGTCTGCACCTTCCCTCAGACATCAGCAGCTCAAATGTTAACAACACAGTTAGAAGCAAGCCAAGCTCAGTTTTATCTCTGGAGCTAAAGGCCCTTGCTTATGCCCACTGCTTGGCATAAGGCTATGCTGAAGAGGGGACAGTCTACTTGTGTCACTTCCCACTGACAAGGGCCAAACCTGCACCCACACCCACTGACAAAGGTTGTCCTGATCAGACAGCTGTAGGTTACTTGCATGTCAGTCTACAGGCTGGACAGCTGTACAAGCAGGGAAGACTCACCTAGCAGAGGGATGCTAGGTGACAAAGTAGCTTTTTTGCAGCTAGAACGAGTAGGGCTGTGCCTCCCAGCATGGATTACCTTGGTTAGTCATCTTAGCCACAATATCTTTGAGATGGCACCAAGCCCCAGACTACACAGGGTAGGGACATGGCCAGAGAGATTTATGGAGTAGCAGCTTTCTCCTGCATCACATGTTATGTCCCTAAAGGTGGAAGGGCCTCAGGCCATGAAGTCAGGTCCCCTGCATTTGCAAGCAGTTGCTTGTCATTTTGGAAAGGTCCCTACTCTGCACAAGCTAAGGCTAGTCCTTTGCTGCCTGGCTGAGCACTCCCAGGTTCCCTGGAGAGGTTGTGCAATCTTGGCCATTTGGGAGTTAGGTCAGGCAGATGTTTTTTGTCTAAGCCACCCCACACAGGGCTGGTGATCCTGCCTTGAGCAAAGGATTGGACCAGATATTTTCTTCTAGGATTCTGACATACCTTAATGCCAGTATAAGAGGGAACTAGTCGAGTTGAAGTTTAGTGTCCAAAAAAAAGCCACACAACTTTTCTATGCCTTTGAGGCAGGCACTAAAACAGCAAGCCTCTGGCACACTCACTGGGTGAATAGCTTATTATGTCCAGAAATGGATTGCTGTATGGATAGTTCTGTATGACCCATTTGACATTGGGTTAGTGAGAGGCCCAACGCCTACTAATTTCCTTGGGCTTGGTATTGACAGTGCGACTGCAAGTCAATGAGATTTGGCCCTCTGCTCAATTATCCCTGTACGAAAGAACAGCCACCATCACCCCCCTCAAACCCTTGCCCCACCACCCACTCATACCCCAAATTAGTCTATTAGTACTTGAAACGGAAGCACATCTTATGAGCAAAGCCCGAGTAATCTGATCAGGCTGCAAGGGCCAAAGGCCCAGGTGATGGGAGGTATTTACCCTTCAACAGGCAGGGACAGCAAGCTGGCATTTGCTGCGCCAATCTTCTCTGGTGTATTAATGCAGGTGATCCATCTTGGTGTGGACCAAGGTTCACTACTGAACTACAGAAAAGTTCCCAGCCACATGGGACCACATTAATGCCAAGTCCAAATCTGGTTTGGGAGTGGCCCCAAGATACCCCTTCCTGCTTTGAGTCCAAGACCTTGTTAGTAAGAGGTAATGACAGCAGAAGTCAGTCATCTTAACACAAGTTGGTTTGGGGAGTTTTGGTTTCCTATTGGAAGATCCAGACTCTCATGTCTTCCTAGCCTGATACATGCAACCACAGAGTTAGACCAGGAACATAGTTCTATCATCCTCAAACCAATATTGCCTTGTAGTTTAAAGAGCTCTTTTCCCTCCATAGGGTATTTGTGGAGGGCAGTTGTTTTCCTTGAGCCTTCCCCTCTTGTCCTCCTCAACAGCTCAGGGATGTCATCATCAACCCTTTGCTTGGCCTGTCCACAGCACATTCATCTAACTTGCAGCAAGTGCTGGAAGTGACAAGTGGTTATCCAACATGCATGAATGTACTAGGGACACACGACTGGCCAGGTACTTACGTTCAAGGCATTCTTTGCTGCTTCTGCACCAGCCCGGCTATCAAAGGTAACAAAACCAACTGGCTGGAGGAAAGAACAAAAAAGGTGCAATTTGAGAGCTGCCTCAGATTTACTCAGCTTGCTGTTCCCTAACTGGGGCCAGGACTTGGCCTGCTGACATGTCCTTCGAGCACTCACCTCCTGACACCTGCAAAGTGGGTGGTGGGGAAGGGCATTCATAGGCCACATTTGGAGATGTCCAAGGACAGAAAAAGCTTTTTACAGGGGCCCCTTACCCTCCTGGCTCCAGAGGGGGAAAAAAAATTTCTACTACTCAGCATGCCAGCTCCCATTTCCATTTTCCCCTAAAAATAACAGCTCTAACAGAAGGAGAGTAGGAACACCCCAGCCAACATGAGCAGCAGTTGCTCATTTCAGAGGTAGAGGAAGTACAAGCTCAGCAGATGCTGTTCAAGGTCCCATCCCACCACTACCAGGATTGTTACCTTTGCCACAGCCCAATAAGGCAGCTACTATGGGTAATGCATCTCCAACATTAGGCTGGAAACTGGTTTGAGGATAGAAAAGCATGGCTTTTGATGGGCAGAATAAAAGCCCAATGGCTCAACAACTTGGCATTCCACTCGGGACACCACCACATTCATGTTTGGTGCATACTGGACAACTACCACCCCCCACCGGAGCCAGAGTCTGGAAGAGAAGATGGGAAGTGAACAGAAGACAGGAGCACACAAACAGCTAGTTTGTGGTATAAAGCCCTGTGGTGTTAAGGTTACAGCAGAATAGCCACTAGCCCTGCAGTACCTAGCAGAGACAGTTTGTTCCTCCCTCCCTCTCCATCCAAGTCTAGTCCTGTCCTAGGAGAAGCTGGGGAAAAAAAACAAAAAAAAAAAACAAAAAAAAACCACACACTGGAGTGGGGTAAAGAGAAGGAAATACCTGTTTTGATGTTAGCTTGATCAGTGACCCTTCATAACCCTGGAAGGAGACACAAAAGAGACCAAGTTAGTTGCTGGGCTTCTTGAGAAAAGGCCACAAGAGGTCCTGGCAAACCTCCAGAATTTTATCCACAGCAAACCCTGCAGGCCTGGGAGATTTTGCTGTGTGCAGTTTGAACATAAGCCACCCATCCCCTCCTAGACCTCCCAGGAGGACACCATTTGACAGTGCTCCATTCCCTACCAGCTCCTCTCTCTAGGTGTGTGGCACATCTGGAATGATGAAGTAGCAGGGGAGGAGGTAACTCCCCCTCCTCCTGACTCCATTTGGTTTTATTCCAGTAGCTGCTCTCACAGCAGCTCGCGTTTCTCACCAGGAAAAATAAAAGGTATGAATCCCATTTTTGTCCTGTTCAGGAAGATACGTCCATCTCCATCTCACCAGCATGCTAGGGCATCAGAGGCATGGAGAACTAGCTTAGAAACAGGAGCTAGTGCTCAGGGAAAGATGCTCCACCTCAGTAGCAAGTGGATAGTGTCACTAATGCACCTAATTTCCCTAGCCACCATGCAGCAGTACAGTGAAGGCTCAGGCAGTGAACCTGGAGGAAAGGGCATCCTGCTTCAGATATGGGGCCACCTCATCCCAAGTAGCCATTTCTGGTCCCTCAACATTCAAAGCAGCATCTGCCTGGCTAGCACTTTCAGGCTAAGTAGCACCACCTGGACTGTACAGGCTGCCAACCAAGGCACCAACACGTCCATTTGGACCATGACTCCCAGGCCCCCAAAGGAGTGCCAATTTTTGGTGCCAGAAGCCATAGGCACTTTTTTGCCTAGAGCAGATGACCCGAGCCATGAGATACTGCACTGACGTGCTCCAGATACCTGGACAGCACCATGGTGCTGTCCAATTCCTCCCTCCAGCTCCCTCTTGTACAGCAAACTGCTTGTAGCCTTGGCTCAGGCTGGCAAGGGCCAACAACTAACCTACATGGCTACTATCACTTCTGCTCCTTCCCATCCCAAGCACTTACCTTGTGGCTGAGGATCCTGTGCTCTAGGGTCATTGTGTTGGGCAAAGACTGGCCTTTTCACCAGCTGCCCTTATGCAAGGAGAAAGGTGCTGTGGTCATTTGGCTGTTCACTTCAAGCCAAGGTATTCCCAAGCCTGTCATCTACCCAGCAACAACCCAGTTTTCACAATGGTGGCAGGATCTAGCTCATGTTGGCCTAGAGGACTCCTATTCCTCTAAATATTGTTAGGGACCCTGGTGCTCTTCACTTCCCTTTTATGAAAGAAGCATTGGGCATTTCTAGACATGCTCTGGGAAGCAAGGGGGGGGAGGGGGGGGGGAAGGAGCACTTTAAATTAGTGCAGCTCTGACAGCCACACTTTTTTTTTCCAAAAAATTTAGAGAACCCAAAACATCACATGCATCCCCATGCTGAAAATGGTGGCAGGGCACTTTGAACTAAAGCTCATTTGAAAGTGCCCTGCCACCATTTTTCCAGTATGGGAACGCCAATACATGTGATGCTGGAGTGTGGTAAATCTCCACTCAGAAACATCTTCCTGGAAAAAAAGAGTCAGTACTACTCAATGCAGGTCATTCCAGCATTTTGCTTCTACTGTGCACTTAATTTTAGCTTTATTTTGCCTCTGCTTACCTTGAACGGTCGGAAGAGCAGGTAGAGCTCTCTGGGTTTGATGTCGACAGGAAGACCACTGACAAACAGTGTCCGTACCTAGGAGATATGGTCAATACTGAGTACCAAAACACACACCAAAAGAAAACCACACAACAGGTTTTTTTTTGTTTGTTTGTTTTTGTTTTTTTAACAGTATCCAACTCTGCAGGCTGGATCCAGCCTGTGGGCTGTAAATTGCCAGCCACCTAAAGCAAGAGAAGTTATTCACTTCTGAAGTCAGCATCATCTTCAAAAGGCAGTGCTAGAGATCCTTCACAGTGGAAGGAACCAAAAAGGAGGTGCTTAAGCCTGTATATGCTAGAGCCAATCTCCAGGGGGATTTTAGACCTATGCAGGATTTTGGTTTGCACAGCTCTCCAGTTTGGGTGTGAACAAAGGCCCAGACTCTGCCCCTCAGTATGAAATAAGCTGTGCTCTAGTGTCAAAAGACACATGTTTTTAATCCAAGCACAATGATTTCTGAGAAACCCCCTTCTGACTGGAAGTTACTTTAGTCCTGAAATATGGCCTGGCTAGCAGTACTGCCAGCCTTACAAGTGGTCTGTTAACCAACTCCTCTCCGTTGCCACGAGGGTTCTCATTTGTGATCCAGCCTTCACGCCCACGAAAGCATTCCTCCATTGGGGCAAATCAAAGTGGAGAGTCCACATTCCCTTAGCCTCTAGGGCAAGTTTGTTATTTCCATTCCCCTCTCCGCCCCCCCAAATTGGTACAAGAACTAAAAAGGGACCTGGGAAGCAGCTACATAAGAAACTAGGTATAAGTCTCCACCAGATACGAGGTGCTGAGCAAGAAGAGGCCAGGAAGAGGAGAAGGGAAAGAGCTGTTGTAAGAGTACCAGGTAGAGAAGATGCCCATGGATGGCAGAAGGTTATTGTTTGGTTGGGAATCAGAGCTCAGGCTGCATAGCCCTCAAAAGGAAAAAAGGTCATGTAAGCAAGAGGAGCTTTCATCATTGCAAGAAGCCTTCCTGCAGGCAGCATTATCGCACATAGAAGAGTTCACAGGAGGTTGCCTGAACTGCTCTTCCATCTCCCAGGCCATCCACCATCTGCAGCTCCCCCTCAACCATCATTCTACCCCACATGCATCTTTCACTGGGTCTTATCTGGTGACTAGCCCCAGTGTCATACCCTAGAGCATATAGGAACAGCCAGTTCTCAGTGAAGCTGAAGACCTACCCATAGATAAGGAGGCAGTTACCATCTCCAAGAACAGTCTTCCCTCCAAAAAGCAGATAAGCTGCAGGGGAAGAGTGATTGACATCTTGCCATCTTCAGCCCCATTGGCAAAAAGGAAGAGGGAACCCATTTTGAACAAGGAAGTTACTTATGGCATTAGTCAAATTTGAGGGGTAAAAACCCCAACTGGGAACTTCTGTTAAACAGTAGTTTTTGGTAGCTGTCAACAAGATCTCAAAAAGGGCATGACCTACTGAAGCTTTCCATCAGCTAAGAAACCATTTTCACCATTAGATCAGAGGGGCCATCATACACCTCAAATTATACAGGTAGCATTTCCTTCACCAATGCCAGGAAGTTCAGAAACAAGGCAGGCCATTCTAGCACCACATCCAAGTGGAAAGACTGTCACCAGGTGGGAAGAGACTCCAGCTGAAGACCCACATTGAAGAGGCTTGCTGTACCCTGGCTTACTTCAAAGGAGCTCATTCACTTCCCAAGGAGGTTCTTCCTCCCATTTGTAACATCATGCAGCTGGCACTTCTAAACTTAAGTGCTCAGCCTGTACAAGCACATTTTGCAGCTGCCCATTCCCCCTTTTAGCTGGATAGGTAAAAACAGAAGATCCAAGATCCCTGGTGGACACGTGAGTGGAGCATTTTTTTCCATCTTGTCTTAAGCCATGGCCATTGCTTTTAGTTCCTTGATTACTTGCTGGAAATAGGTTGTAGAGATTTTAAAGAGCATGATTGAGGGGTCCAGACTAAACCAAATCATGAGAAAGTGTACTCCCTCCTCCCTGCATCACTCTTTGCTGCCCTCACGCATTGGAGGGTATGTTGAGTACATCTTCAGCATGGCTCTTTTATGGCCATGAGAACCACCTGAATTCCAGTTTTTCCCCCACTTTCCATCCACCATCATGGAGCTACAAGCTTTATTATGCATACCATCCCCTGGACTTTCAGGGTGCATCTCTCCAGCTTAGGTCAAGGATTCACTGAATAGTTGGCTACAGGAGTAGGGAGTTCTCTTCAGGATTACTCACTAAGAGGCTATGAATCAGTCAGATACATATGCATGAGTTGCCCCTTTTTATGGGCAGTTTCTCCCAGAAGAGATGAGACCTGTCAAAGCACCATAAAGAGAGGCAACACAAATGAGGAGCCAAAAAACTTAGATTTGTTATATTAAAAACCTAGGATCAAGCCCTACACCGAGCTAGGAAAGACAGTTTTGTACACAAGAAGCTTGCGGGTAGAGGGGAAGTCCTAGATTTACCCCTAGTTACTGCCAGAATTTGGGCTCTGCAGTTTCCTGATCTGGCTCACCACACCTCCCCTTGGGGAGTCCCCTGGTTTGTGAGCAAGCCAAAGTGATTTTGCCTTGACCTCTTGCTGCATGGAGCTATGCTGTGTGCAGGCAGCTGAAGCTTTAAGTCAGCTGCTAGTGAGCACATAGAAGTCCAATAGGAAGTGGCAATTTGGACAGTTGCCAGTCCACCCAGATTCACCCAAGCTCTCACGGTACCTTTCGAGTGCTGCGGACCACCCACCATCATGGAACTGATGCTATCAGTTTGACATCTCTTGTACTGCCTTCAAATGCTCAAATCATGGAGCCTCTGGAGCTCAACCTTTCTGGCCCAAGACAGGCAAGAAGATACTTCTCAGCTGTAGTGAGCTTAAACCTACTGCCTGGGTGAGCTATTAGTTTCATTTCTCCTTATCCTATTCCAGCTGTCCCTGCAGTTGGAAGGCTGCTTCACTTATGAGTTCAGGACACACAACTCTACCCCCTCTCCTCCCCCAGCTCTCACAATTCTCCCTAATACCCTGGACAAGGAAATGCATGCCTTTGCAATTGCAGCATTCTACCGGTTAATGTTGAACTAGGCAGTGCTCTTCTGCCAGTTAGTCTCTCCCTCACGCTCAGCTGGAGTTGAGGACAGGGGGCTAGTCATAAAACTATTCCCCTTGCAAACTGCTTTGATCTCCTAAGAAGCTTATTGCTTTGGGTAGCCCAGTTAAAAATTTTCCAGGAACAGTTCTAGGGCTTGTTCAGCCATTTCCCTTTCTCTTACCCTGGAGGGGTGAGGAGGTTACTGCCTAATGTCACAGCTCAGTGTTAAGCCTTCCCTACTCCCTTTTTCCCAAAAAAAAAGGGAACACTAGTGCATGCCCCTGGTCCACCAGCTTGGATGAGTTTATACATGTAGTGTGGACAGGACAGTGCCTAGTCCCTAGTTTTAGTAGCCAACTGTGCAAGCTTCCTCCGTGCTCAAGAGCCAGGCAAGGCCCCCCTCTGCTCCCCTTCCCCCCCCCCAAAACAAACAAACAAACTTACAGGAGACCTACTTTTCCCCTGAAGTCTCTCCCACTTACAAGAACATATGTTTGCATCTCTTTCCTAGGATTATTAATTATGCCAGCAAGCCCAACAGATAGTACAAGGTAAGTGTCATCTCAGACCCACCCCCATCCTCCCCAGAACAATAAAAGATTCGTTTCTAGACAAAAGAAGCTACCCAAGAACTTCCCAGAACTACAGCTTTCAAGTGGTCTTCGAGTACTACCCTCCTTAGAAAAGTGGGCTTTGCCTTTCCACAGTGTTTGCCACCAGTCTATCCTGGCAGAACAATGCTGTGCTGTATTCTGCCTTGGTGTGCTACCATCCTCTCTCCCACTTGAGCCCCCTCCTCCCCCAGCCAAAGAACATCAATAAAAGCTACCTACATGGCAAGGCGGGGGTGGGGAAGATTTTTCCTGGTACAGTGTGTCAGAGATCACACCTCATCACATCCTCCACCCACATAGCTGGGCCTGCAAGAGCTCCCCAGTATAGATATTGCTTGGAATTCATAGAGCCTGGTCTCCTAACAAGCCATGGACTAAATATAGACATTGGACTTACAACTCATTAGAAACTGCCCGATATCCGACTCCCCAGGTACCTCTCCACTATTTACCTGCTACATTCATCCCCCCTCTCTCCCCACCCAGCTTGTCCATCACCCACTGACTCCTCAATTTACATTTTCACTAACTGCCTACTTCACATGCAGACCAGCCCAGCCTTTGGCTTCTTTACTATTTATTCCATCCAGGAAGAGCACACAAACTGCAGAGGCTTCCTCAGCCCAACAAAGGCTTTTTAGACCTGAAAACTTGCCAAGAATCCCCCCCACCCCCCAACTATTTCAGTTGGTCTAATAAAATATATCAGATTCACCCAAAGAACCTAGTCAGCAAAAAAAGTAGACATTCAAGTTGCAACAGTCCCAAGCTCTTGGCCTCACTTGGGATAGAGCTGTTCACCTCATCTGACTGGCAGCACCAGAGATCAAAGCCAAGTTACAGAGCATCAGACCAGACAAGCATCCTTGAACTATGTTCAAGTTTCTCCTTCCAGCTAAAATTCTTCAGACTATTCTAGTCAAGCAACTAGCAGAGAAACCACCCTTTCCCTTCCCTCCCTAAATGGGTATCTAGTGTAACCTATCCCATCCTCACCCCTAGCCACTAGACTGACTCCTACTTTGCTACAGGCAAGGTCCCAACCTAATCCCATCCCTGCTTTAAGGCCATTTTAGCCTGTTCTGCATTTGGACAAGCCAGACCCTTGGCAGCAGGAGTACTATGTGGCATTTCATCTAGGACACATCTAGAGCATTAGAAAGGATCTATTGTGGGCAGCCATATTATTCAGCAGGCTCTGCTTGCTTAGTTGTTGCTGCAGAAAAGATGGCTCTTCATATGCTCCAGTTGCTGGTCAGGGCTGCTTGAACTACTGAATACACAACACCTGCACAGATGCTGCCTGTGCATAGCTGGTGGCTGAATAGCATCAGTTCAGAGTACAACAAGCATCTGCCATGTGTTCCCAGAGGACACTGGCCCATTTCTCTGCATGGAAAGCAGCCACACTACAAGCTCTGTGCTTACACATGCATTAGCCTTGTGAAGGTGCCTTCCCTCTTCAATATTTCAGGATTCCTAGTACACTTCGCCTGCAGGAGGGGGATGCTTTTTCTGTTCAGATAGAAAGAAACATCCCTAATGGTATTTAACATGGTCCTATGAGGTGTTGATCAGTAAGTCCTTGTGACAGGGCTGCTAGAAGGAAAGAGCTGCATTAGTTTCAGGTGGATCAGGGAGATCTTTAAGGAGTCCTGGGAAATAGCTTGAGTAGTTTAGATCTCCTTCCTGGTCTCCTGTGCTTCTAAAGTGATGTGTTGAGCTCAGGACAAGCATGGTTCACATTAACAATTCACTCTGAATTACACAGTCCCCATCAACATTAATTTAATCCATTTACAACAAAGGTAGGAAGAGAAGGGCTCTGGCACAGTCTCCCCCGCTAGTATTTGAAAATTGTTCAAGCCATGTTAAGTAGAATAAGCCACTGGAAAAAAAATCAGCTCTCAAATTCCAGCATTGCTTGTCCAAGCTCAACAGGAGACTTGGGGAAGAGTGGGAGATTGTCCTGGGCAACTTCCAACTGCTGCCAGCAACCAGTTTGGCCCTTCTCACAGGAAGTAGTCTAGAGAAACCAATCACTCTTGAAAACTTGCACTGGGTAAGAGCCACGCATTTGGCTTGGGACCTGGTTGGATGTCCCATTTCCCACAACCTTGTATGCCATAGCTTCGCTTCTCAGCTCCCCTTAGCAATGACCCTCGCTTCCCCTCCTCCCACCCCTCTCAACCCTTCCATCCAGGGAAGGGAAAGTAAATCCACATACAGAGATTATAGCACAAGGGAATGTTACAGATGTCTGGAAAATAGACAGACACCAGGTATATATGCACATGCCTTAGGATGAAGATCACAGAAGTGCAAACTCTGGAGGAAGGAAGAGCAAGAAAGGGGCTCCAGGGACTGAAATCCACATGTGCTCTCAAGCCCCATCACTTATACAATAAGGAGGTATTGATTTATTGGTAATGATGCTCCATGTCAGTTGGCTGGTGCAGTCAACTGGGATAGTGGGACAACTCCCAGATGGTCTGGTCTGAGAGAGATCCAGTTTCCGATAGACCAGGACTCCAGGTGCTTCTAGAACAGCTGCCCCTTTACCCTCCCCAAAACATCTCTAGTGTCCTGTGCTCTTGTTGTAGCACCAGACTCAGGCAGGCTCTTTGGTGCTTAGGGGCAAAGTGTTGAGCCCATACAAGTATTCCTGGAACTGCCTTTAAAACCCAGCGTTTTGAGAAGAGTAGGGCATTCTGTGGGGGTGGCCCTTTGGGACCATGAGAAAAGTCTCTCCTTGGAGAAGAGTAAGGAATTCTCTCCCCATTCCCCACTGCAGAGCAGCAGGCACAGCCTCCAATCTTGGATTCAAGAAGTCTCACCAATAGCACCACACTGGGAGGCAAATCCTGTTATCCTCTGCCCCTCACTCCCCTCCTCCAAAGTTTCACCTCAGTAGCATTAACTCCACAGGTGTAGGAAATGGGTACAACCAAAGAGGCAGATTTGAGAGAGAATCATTAAGTATGGGACCGGGGTGCTCTCCTTAGCCAGTTTCTATCTAGCATCACACTGCATCTCTTCCTTACAACCATCTACCATAGCACTTGCAACCCTAGGTCAGGCTGGGAGGCTTAGATAATGTTGATCTAGAGCAGCAACCTCTCTATCCAACTCCATTCTCCTTCTCCACCTCCCCCCACACCAAATTATGTGGAAAAAAAAAGCATTACTCCTTTTCTGAGCATTAGAGAAGCAACAGACACTTTTTTTTTTTCTTTAAAGAAAGTGATGCTCAACTCCAGGACAAGATTCACAGCGCAAAAAGCTAAGTGGATGCAGACATCTCACCATCCCAATTTGAAGAGGTCAACCTTAACACTGTTCCAGTTCCCACAAGAAGTCAGATGGGGGTGGAATGTCCTCACCCTGCTTGGCATATAGCCAGGCTGGCAACCCTCTGCCCCACGGCCTTGGAGATGGAAAAACAATTTTGTATTAGCATAGGCAGAGGAAGGAGGAAAACAAGTTAAATGCACCAACTCCACTAGTGCTTCTCACTGCAAAAGTAAGAAAGAATGAATACACACTATAGCCAGTCTTTTGTGCAGTGCCCAATTCCATAGGCACACTCAAAGTGCACCAACTGAAGCCCTTCAGGAAATAGTAGTTGTCTAGAACAGGCTGCACACGTACAAGAGAATGCTGAGCCACTTGGCGCATAGATCAGTGGTTCCCAACCTTTTTTTTGCTGTGATACGCTGCTGGGAACAGAGCGCGGCCATATCAGCCTTGGGGAAGGAGTTCCCGGCACGTGGCATGGCTCATCCTTTGTGTGGCACCACTGGCATTGCCCCGTGACCCTCATTTGGGTCACAACTCAAGGTCAGGAACCACTGGCATAGATGCTTGAGGGCAGTAGGAATATCAGAACTTCAGGCACCTGAAAACTTTTACTGACAAGAGTTAGACCAAGAGACAAGGGAGGACAACTTTTTTTAAGGGGGCAGGTGGGGGGAGGGGTGGACTTTCACACCTAAATCCCTTTAGGAACAGTTTAAACAAACACAAACACACCACCTCTTGTTGAGTGTTGCCTTCAGTCATGAGCACACATTCCTTCTGCTTAGGTAAGGCTCTATCCCTTTCTAGATAAAAGCAAGGCCTCCAGGCAAGAAAAAAGTTTGGTGTCTTACCAATCAGAAGTCAGACCAGAAGCTAAGACAGTGCTGGTTCAGACCCTGACAAGCCCTGTGCTATTTTGTTCAACAGGGCAAGACTTGCAGCCCTTCCAGTTACATAGAAGCACCAATATCTTGCTCCAGCCTACACTGCGCTGATTCCAATGTTAAGCCTGTTCTACTAGTACCACCCACCAGTCCCAGCGTTTTGGAGTTACCTGCACATGACAAAGTTCTGTCATTTGCCCGTGGCAATAGCCCAGGGGCCCTCAACAATGGGAGCAGATTCAACCTTTTGCTGGTGCATGGTTTGTTTTCCAAGTCACTTACCACTCAGATTTATGGATGCTTAAAGTTCAGTCCAGACCAGAACACAGTCTGACCTAGCAGCCAAAGGACTGGACAAGATCATAGAAAATGAGGGTTGGAAGGGATCTCAGCAGGTCTAGTCCAACCCCCTGCTTAAAGCAGGATCATACCCAACTAGATCATCCCAGCCAATGCTTTGCCTAGCCAGGTTTTGAGAGCTTTCAAGGATGGAGTTTCCACCACCTTTGAGTAACCTGCTCCAATGTTTTACTACCCTCCTAGGGAAGAACATTCTTCCCAATATCCAACCTAAACTTCCCTTGCTGAAGGGAAGTTGCTCCTTGTTCTGTCATCTGCCACCACTAAAGACAGTCCAGCTCCATCCTCTTTCAAATCCCGCTTCAGGTAACTGAAGGATGCTATTAAATCCCCTCCGTCTTTTTTTCTCTAGACCAAATAAGGCCAGTTCCCACAGTCATGTCCCCCAGACCCTTCACCATTTTTGTTGCCCTCCACTGGACTCTCCAATTTGTCCACATCCTCTCTATAGTGGGGGGCCCAAAACTGAACACAGTATTCCAGATGTGGCCTCACCAGTGCTTAAGGGGAATAATCACTTCCCTTGACCTACTGGCAACACATCTACCAATGCAGCCCAGTATGTCATTAGCTTTCTTGGCAACAAGGGCACACCGCAGGCTCATATTCAGCTTATTGCTCACTGTAAACCTCGGGTCCTTTTCTACAGAGCTGCTGCCCAGCTAGTCAGCCCCCAGCCTGTACCAGTGCATGGGGTTGTGCAAAGTCCTGCACTTGGGACAGAACATGTCCTTGTTGAATCTCATGAGACTGCTTTTGGCCCAGTCTTCCAATTTGTCTAAAGATGATACTAACCAGGTGTTCATACTCCCCTCTGCCCAGAGATTCCTCTCGAATTAGTCACTTTGATTCTTGCCCAGGTCTGCCTCTACTATCACCTCAACCAGCTAGTGAGCAATAGATATCAGAAGCTGGCCCTGCCCAACATAACCAAGAGCAGTGAACTGACCTGGGAAGGAAAGCCTTGCATCATGGCTATATCCACCAAGCAGTGCCAATAGAACAGCCTGTCAGGTAGTCTCAAGCATAAGTTTTAAAAGGAAGAGCTAGATCTAAAAAAGGCTTTGAGCGAGCCTCAATTTTAGGGGCCCCTCAAGGGGAAAGGTACTCTTCAAAACCTTAGCTAACATGCCAGCCACCTGTGCTATCCACAGAAAATGCTGATCCAGCTCTTAAACCTAGAGCTCAGATGTGTCCCATGGTACATGGACCAATTTTAGCCAAGTGAAGCTCTCCTCTACAAGCAGGTGATCTTAGCTCAGACGGCCTGAACCCACAGACATTAAAGTTCCCCCCGGGCCCCCTGGCTCTTCCCGTCATGAGTTACGTGGCTTCAACATCCGCAGTGTGTGCACTATCACTACAGACACCAAGGCTCTTGCTTTGCCAGAGATGTGTAGCAGCATTAGAGAGGTTTTCTTGGAAAACTGCCTCAAAAAAAAAAAAAGTGATAATCTGCTATAAACATAGCTGTGCAGCCACTTTTAAAGAAGGCACACCGTGTATTCCACCTGCAGGACAGGGCAGCCCCCTCGTGCATTAGAAGCCAGGCAGCGCTCCCATGCAGCTGGGACACACGATTCACAGGGGATTACGGCCGTGGCCCCCATGGCCGGTTCACAGTGCTGCGCATCAGCTCCGCCGAGCCTGGAGCTCTGGACGAGATGCAGCTGGGGCCACTTGACGACAGGCTGATGGAATGCTGTGATGCAGTCAGCTGTAGGAGCCGGGACTTATAAGGCACTCCTGAGTAATGCAAGGAACATGGAGCTTGCAAAACAGGACTGCAGGAAGAGAAACATTTAGAACTTCAACCACGAAGATTAGAAAAATTACGTTAGCTGGCAGACTCATCTGTCAGCTCAAGATGTATTCTCCGAGGCTTAAGTTCCTGCCACTAGGCACCATGTTAGAAAGGCCAGATTCTGCATGGAAAGTGAAATTGTATTTAATAAAAGAGGTTGTCACTGACAATAAGCCCTGGTCTGATGTATTCCCCCTTTAAATACTTTGAAGGGGAGTTAACATTTCTAAAATGATCCCAATTCAAAGAAGGGCCTGTAAGCTGTCCTCCTGCTAATGGAGAGCACAAAAAAAAGGTACAGGAAGGTTTCAGGGCAGGTCGCTTGAGTTGCAGCAATTCTGGTGAACTGCAGTGATCTTCCCAAGCATAATAGCCCAGTCCCTGCCCAGCCAGAAAGACAGACGCCCAAAGTCCCTATTCAGAAGACCAAGTGTTGGGACCCTCCAGGCACTTGGCCCCCAGCTTGCGGTAGTAGCAACAGAAGCCATGTTCTTGTCAGTAGACCGGGGTGGGGAAGGCACACCAATTCCTGGGGGAGACTATCACAAAACCACTGCACTGGCTACTCTGAAAGTCCAAGACCAAGAACTAAATGCAGCATAAGACCCAACCTGCTTTTTTCGTCCTGAAACTGGGCCTTCAAGGCAAGACTGAAGGATCTTTGAATACAGAACAGCAAGCATAGCAGCATCCATGCCTATCCAGCTTGGGATCACAGAAAGAGCCCTTCATAGTGTTCAAGAACAGGAAATGGCCTCCTCTGCAGGAGAAAGGATGTAGTCAGTACAGACAGGATCCCATCTTGGCAGCCATGGGCTGACTGCTGGTCATTTAAAGCTTCCCAAGCACCCAAGAGCATCCTGCCACTCAGCCATATTCCAGCCTGGACACATGCTACCGAGATGGCTTCCCCAAAGGTTTCACTCAATGTGACAGTCATATTTCAAAAGCCACTTAAGACAGAATGCGATAGCCAGCCAGACGGACGCATTTCTGGGGGGCGGGGGCAGACATTCCTAGCGTCTAGCCCAGCAGTGCAGTCGAGGAGTGCTCTAATGAAGTCACTGTTCTCCCCGGCCTGCCTCCCCCCACCCTGGAGTACTCTCCAGAGCCCCAGACAAGGGTCTGAATTTGCTTTTTGAGTCAAAGCTCGTTCAGAGCAGTCTGTCCACATCAGGGGTGGGCAAAATGTGACCCATGGGCTAGAATGGCCTGGTTGGCTGCTTCTATCTGGCCCGCAGGGCCCCTAAAAAAACAAACAAACAAAAACAAAAAAACCCACACAAATTAATTTTAGTCTTTCCCTGGCTACCTGCCATGCGGCCCCCGATGGCCTGCCAAAAAACTCAGTAAGTGGCCCTCCACCTGAAGTAATTGCCTGCCCCTGGTTCACGTCAGTCAGTTGCCTGCAGAAGACTAAGCCATCTGATAACTAGAGATCTTACTATACCAGTCAGGGAGGGAAGAAAGGATCTTCATGCACTGGCAAAGATACATCTGCTACTACTTTTTAGGGCAGACCAGCCACTGTTTTTGCATACCCATCAGTGACAGTCTATATGGCTGGACTTCAAGCAACATGGCTACCTCTATCAAATCAGAGGCATGCATAGAAGAACTTCTAACAAGCAGCACATGGAGGATGGAGGGAGTGGGACACCTGTATCCAAGAATGAAGTGAGAGCTTTTTCCACCTACCCCCTGCCCCCTATGACTGCACACCTGAGCTGTGGTGCAGCCACCTGCCCTCCCCAATGGTGCATGAGGAGTCGGATGCTATCAGCCTCATGTTCTCATGCCTTTATGGACTTGCAACAGTCAATCCTTTTTGCCCAGCCAGGCATGAAAGTGATTTTAAACAAGTCATGGGTAAGAATGACTGATGGAGACAAAGAGAGCCTATGCCAAGCTCCCCTATGCAGCACACCAGTGCTTAGGCCCCAATCCAAAGCAAGAGCAGTCCTGTTCATGCAAGGGGAACAAGGGACAGGGATGGAGGCATGCAGTGTCAGTTTAATGGCAGCCATCAGTAAAGCTGTGCTGGCTAAAGCAAAGCAATGCAAGTGCATGGGAGGAAGCAATGAGGACTCCCTCTTTTTTCAATTAAAAAAAAAAAAAAAAGAGTTAAAGCTCAGAAATGGCTGAAGGGGATGCAGGGGAGTTTTATCCTGCACATCTGGCTACAGGGAGCTGTATTAAAACTGGGTTCTAGCCCAGCTGCTGTGGTCAGGGCAGGAAGACTGTACTCGGAGCTCACCAGGAAAGGGAGACAGATGCTAGTTTCTGCGAGACAGGGCAGGAAGCACATGGATGGAGATAAGCCTGGTACAGCAGGCTAAGTCCCACAAAATGGTGCACAAGATTAGTACCATTGGCCCAACCCAAGGAAGCCCTGCTGGGCTGGAGCACAGTGCTCAGCTCTGTACCAGGGAGCTTCTACTGCTCTGTTATTAGCCCAACTCCGTTCGCAGCTACAGCAAGAAACAGGTTACTGCCTGGAGCATTTGCTACAGCCTCAGATGTCAGAGTTCAAGGAAAGTCTGACTGAGGCTTATAGCAAGAGCCCACTACGGTAGTCCATGACTGAAGTGGACAGAGAACAGATCAACAGGGAGTGTCATGATGCATAGTTCAAGTAACAGGACTACTGGACTTCTAATCAACTGTGGATCATTATGAGCAAGTAACACCCCTCCCCCCAGTCAGTGACCACTCACAGCCAGGAGTGTTACTGAGGGGTGCAAGGACTCCCAGACCAAACGGGTACATGGAGCAGCAAGAGTCTGGAAGCCAACACCCTGAAAGCCGCTCACACCCAACCTCAGCCTAGAGCACAACCCATTGGGAAAAAAAAGCGTTCAGAAACCTCCTGACAGGAAGACTCAAGTATAGCATGCATCCCATGCACTAGGGGCCCAGGCAGGGGAAGGGGTCCTTCACTCCTGTAGCGTTCTCTGCACCACATTAGAGGAGCTCAGCCCTTCAAACTGCTTAAGGCTATGGGCCCAGGATCACTGAGACAAGGAGGTTGGTGGCTCCAGATGGCTGCACCCGGGTCTTCATCTCCCCAGTGTATGGCTGGTTGTTCTAGGTAAAAGAAGAGGCCAGGACCAGAAGGACCAAGGAGATGTGCCCAGGGCACTGGAGGAAGTTCCTGCCCAACATGCTCCATAGACAAAGGCTGTCACCATCCAGGGTTAGTGTCACCCTTTCACTAGCAGCAAGACACTGTAGTCAGCCATGGATTTCAGATACAAGGTGCAGCCCTAGACTTCTGATACTTTACGTCATTGATGTAGTACAGCAGTATCCCTGCTGAGCACACCTCCAGGTCCTGAGTGGGGTCCCTTCCCTCAGCCGAAGGAGTCCCAGCCTTTAAATAGGTCATTAGTTCTGGTCCAGAACTGATGCGAGGAAGGAGTCCACTGCCAGAAGCAGTAGCAGTACAAGGGGACTATCAACCTAGTTGAGCATTCAGGCCCTACATCTTCCCCAAACACCAAGGCAGACACAGGACTGTGCCCAACCCATGTCTTGCTATAGGAGACCATGCGAACATGGAAGAGGGATAAAACAAAGCATATGTAGGGCAGAAGCTCAGGAAGAAGACGGTCCAGGAGCAGGGAGGGCCTGCACTAAGCCCAGATAGAGGCAAGCAGAACTGTGCAGGGGTTGGAAGGAGCTAGTAGGGACACATCAAGTGGGGAAAACCCACTGCTCCCATCACCCTCTTTACTGTAGAAAAGTTCCAGGCCTGTCTGAAGAAAGTGGCAGAAGGGGTTCCTTGTACCTCCTGAATCTACACCCACACTGGGGAGCCTTGAGGGCCCTTCTGCAATTGTCTTCTTTCTCTAAAGCAATCTAGAGGTCTTGGAGTCTGGCAAGGACAAGGCATGCCCCAGACATTAGGTATTGGGGAGAATGTGGTAGCATGACCTAGATACAGCCACCAGGGACTCAAAACAGCATCCACACAAGATTACATCCAGAAACTTGTGCGCCATGTGCCTTCCACCTCATAGGCAATCTGCAGGGAGAGCTACAATTGTGTGTCCAAGAGTTACACAGAGCATTTGGGCCATTTGGGGACCGTACAGCTGAACAAGAGATTGGCATTCCAGCAGCACTGGCCTTTGTGGTCACTCCAAGCAGCAAGTCAGGGTCTAGACTTACTGGCCAGTTGCACACAGTTCCCAGCTTTCATTGCACTCAGGCAGTGTCCAAGCATAGACCTTCTACTTAGCTTAAGGGAGTCCACCCTCTTATCTCAGAGTATTGTCCCCATTGAGGGATAAAAATCCAGCTCTCAGAAGCCTGGTAGCTAGGGTTGCAGGGCAGTTCAGGCCATTCCCACCAGCTAGCAAAATATCTTCCTATATTCCATCCTTTGGTCAGAAACAAGCGCCTCAGCTCCCAGATCAGTCCATGTAACTGCCTTCAAGGGCAGCCTGGAAGATGTGAAGGAACATATATATTGCTATGGAATCCATAACAATATCCAAGGGGGAAGGAAGGAGGGAACCAGTAACTGTCATGGAGTTTGAGGCCAGACTCTGGACAGACATTAGTAATCCGAACACAGACCTTGGACTTGACTCCCTGTGGAAAGGGCCATCAGGCAGTTAATAACCAAGTTAAAAAACTAAGCCTGCTCCAATGTGGGTGGTTTTCCATCCTTCAGGACTTAGAGAAGTTGTTCCAAGACAGGAAGATTCAGAACAGCCCAATGTTAAATTAAAGGAAAACTTCAACTCCATCCCTCCCTGACCTTTGATTTGTAAAGCCAGGAACAACTTTGGGCCTAGGGAGCAGCTCTCCACTCTAATAGACAGATTATGATAGCATCTAGCAGGCCCAGGGGCCAATTCCTGGGGAGACTACACACCCAGTCTTCCAGCTTTGCTGCATATATGTACCTGATTACCGCTGCCTAGTCTTTGCATTCTATTCACCTCCTAGCCTTTCTATTTCTGCAGCATGTCACTCAGTCTCCTCCAAAAGAGAGCTCCGACAGCTCAAAACACCCGCCCCGCAGAAGGGTATTAAGGCATGGGCATTTCCTTCCTGGTATGGAAGCCAGAACTGCCTCACACTAGCCCTTATGAAACACCTTTGAGGGCAGTGGCTCTATCTGGCATTACTATCATCTTCACAGAGACAGGCATTTATGACCATTGGCATACAACCCTTTGCAGAATTCCAAGCCATTCAGATGCTTTACATCAGCCACTGACATGCCCCATCCCATAGACAGGGATGACTGCACCAACCCCACAATCCAAGTTTGGATCCAAAAGTCAAGATCACCGCGTCTAGAAGGTTTGCCATGCTACAAGATTAACACCTCCAGTCTAGTTAGTTTATTAACCAAGACTATGCCTCATAAGTAGGTAGCCCTTCTTACCAAAAACATGCAGCAACTACTTGGCAAGGTAGGACCTCGTAATCAGTTGGCATTTTTACCTGCAGGCACTGCCTATCTATCCCTTCCTGCAGCAGCTTGGGTTCTCACTGAAGTCTCCCATCCAGGCATAGAACAAACCAACTTTCTCTGGTTATCATACCACCTTTCTGGATGAAGCTACGTTGACTTAAAATCGATCAGAGTCTGAGAGAGGATCCAAGATGCTTTCCAGATAGCCTTTTAAAAACTCTCAAATTACTACATCTCATCTCAAGTCTCTTCCCAGTAAAGGAACTTAATTCCCCAGTTGAGTGGAATGAGAAGTAGTTAGTACTTAAAGATCCCCCACCTACCCTTCCCCTCAAGCCAGTATCAAAGCTATTTCCCCACAAACAGCACCCCCGCACCTTTTCAGTGTGCTAAAGTTGCATTCCAGCCTGTTTTGGTTGGGTTTTTTTTGTTGGGGGGGGGGGGGGGGGGGGAAAAAGAGAAGAAAAAAAAGAGGCAGCACACAATGCTATGCTTCACCAATCTTTGGCCAACTAAAAACTCCATCCTTAATAAAGCCAAAATCCAATTCTTCCATGAACAGCAATTTGCTAGAGATCCCTTATAGTGCAGCATACTATTATTTTACTTTTATTATGAAGACCAATCTCCTTGCTATCTGCAAGGCAAGAGTGACCATTGGCATGTAGTTTCTGATTACAGACAGCCTTAGGCTAAACCAGACATTAACATCTTTGAGGGAGAGCACTTTAGATTTTAGCTCTTGCATGAGCATTCGATGTAGATTAATCCAATGCAACTATAAGAAAACTCCAAACTGTTAACCATATACTGTTAACCCACAAAGAAATTTAAAGATTAAAAACTAGCTGGTTAGAACAGGGCAAAAATAGGCCAGAAGCTCCTAGTGGCTTATGGCAGTGGGAAGCTGTTTTACAGTTGGTCACAAAGATGCACAAAGAAACTCCTTGTCAAGAAGTGACTAAGAACAGGCATGAGGTAGGACACCAGTATCTTTGATGATCTAAGCATTCCCATTTTAGTGTAACCCACCCCCTGGCTGATGTAAGTTAGGGAAAAAGATATCCCTATAATGGAATAACTCCTTTGCAGGCTTATCTACATCTTCCTCAGAGGCATCTAGTATTTTCCAGTGCCAAACAGACCTAGCTTGTCAGTCTCCAAATTGACAACAAAATGCTAGACATGGGATTAAGAACAAATACATAAGCATCTTAGAATCCAAGTGTATCCCCCATTGCGTTCACAATAAGGGGCCTTGCACCTCCAACCTGTAGAGCTGTTGATGAAGAATGATGTACTAGACGAAAGGAAAAAAAAGGTACTTTACTGCTTAGGACACCTTCCTGCAGTAGGACTGATACGAGCATTTTGCTTCAGCAGAGATGATGCTAGCAAGATCAGGACTAGGACAGGTGTGATGAGACAGTGGGAACATAAAACTATTCTCGATTGGTTTAAAATGCATGCAAGCAAGCATACAAAAAGAGTAAGTTTCCTTTATTTGGAAGAACCCAAGCATGAGACTTCTGCTTTTTCTAGCAAGTGGGATGTAGCTTTTGCTAGAAAAGACAGTTCCCAAGGCTAGGCTTTACTAGAAGACCCATCTTGGGGGTCACATGAAGTTAGAGCTCCCCTGCATCTAATGACTTGCAAAAAGGAGCTTAGAGATCAGGCAGAAACTGAATTGTGACATACCTGAGAATATCTACAGAAAGTAGAAGTATGGAAGAAAAATCAGGAAAGAGTACTGTCAGAGTCATAGGGATGTGTAAAACTAGTAACTAGTTTAGCACAATTGAGAGTTCACTTAAGATTTGGGTGCTGGAACACTACTGTGTGAGCAGGCAGTGGTATTCAACAGACTGTTGGGGAAAGGAAGGAAAAGCCTGGAAACAGAAGGGGCATGTTCATGGACAAACCATGAACGAAATTTGTAGATTGCTTTTCTGTGCTCAGTACCACTGCATTTAATTGGAGATTGTAATGACATCTATTGGATGAACCAGCACAGCCAAACACAGATACTCCAAGTCACGCCTTTATAACCCAGAGGAGGTAGACAAGAGCCAGAAATACAATGGGACCACCATTCTATACTGCTCGGAAGGAAGTAATTAAGACAAGCTTGTTATCCATGACCGCTAGCTACTCAAGCACCGCATTGTAAGGAGCAGGGTCACTGTCAGGATGTAGCAGTACAGGGCCATTAGATTTGAATCTACTCTTAGGAGGAGGCTTCTTAGGAAGAGCAACAAAAAAGGCAGCTGACTCCAAGAGGGCACAGATTACCAGGGACAAGAGATGGCCAGCATGGTTGCATAAAGGTACTCCTCAGATGTGATGTAAACAGAGTAAAGCCTATTGAAAGCCATCTACACCTCCCACAGCTGGGGAGAAGTTAGAACTCAGGGCCATTCTTCCAATGAGGACCCATTCTCCATCATGGCTGGGAAGTAGCTGAGATGAGGCAGAACATCCCAGCTAAGCCCAGCCATTTTTCCAGTAAACGCAGAGCCAGTTTGGGAGGTGTGCTCTACTTCTAGTTAGAGATTCTTTTGAAATAGGTGCCTCAGACAGGGGCAGGGCAGAGCAGAGCAGGCAGACTCATCACTTCTCCCCTAGCCTGGATCTCACATGCCCCTGTGGCCCTTATCTTTTGGATTTGCCTCTGTTTAAAGTACCTTCACAGGTGCCTCTGAACCTGCTAGCAGGTACTGCTGTGGGAACTGGACTGACATTTAAGGAGTCACTGAATCCTGAGCAGTGTTGGGGGAGGAGGAAAGACAGTGACAAGGCAGGGACCATCTTGGTTCCATATGTCCAACATTTACCGCAGTGGGGATGTTCATTAGGACAGAGGTCCTTGTAATATAAATAAGAAGCATGAGCCCACGCACATAGTTAAGCAAACCTCTGGCTAGAGCAGTTCATACACCAAGACTGAAGTGAAGGTTTCCAGGGAAGGCTATAGATACAATGTTTGCACATGGGCAAAGCATTTGGTGCAGTCTCCCCCTCGCACTCTATGTTAACTCAGAATACCCTGCATACATAGGCTGTCATGTGGATTGACGACTGGTTTAAGAATTGTAAACAAAAGATAATGATAAGTGGTCATGTATCAGTTTTGGGTTGTTGGGGGGCGGGGGGGGAAGGAAGAAGGTGTCTAGAGAAATAGAACAGGGCTGGTGTTGCATCCTGAGTATTTAACATTTGGGGGGGGGGGGGGCAGCAAGAGGCACATTCCTATCACTTGCAGATTTCATTAATCAGGAAGTGCTGTGAGAGCTAGGGACCTAGAGATTAGACAGACAGAGAAGCCAAGTTTGGGAACCACAAAAAGCACTGCATCTGGGAAAAGATCAAGGAGTGTGCGTGTGCGTACGTGGGAGAGCGGGGGGTAGGAATCATTTTGTAAAGTGAAGATAATTAGAGGCAGCAGTGCCAGAACCTAGTGGGTGACTATGGACCAGTTTTGCTAAAACAGTTTTCAGAACAACAGGAGCAGGTCAAGCTGGCCAGTGCAGAGGCAGGTCTAGAAAGACTAAATTAGGGGCACACCAAGAACAGCAAAGCTGTTGCAGGACAGGGCAGCATAGAAGGCAGAAGCATTAGCTGTGGTACAGTGGAAGAGGACCCGTACTTGCTGCCAAACTTGCAGCTTTGAGTGAATTCCAGTCAGCCAAGACCCTGAATTGAAAGAGTTTATGTCCCCCCCAACAAACCATCACCAGTTTCAAGTTGCTTATCCCTGGTAGAAGGGCTGCAATCTAAGACACACACCTGGCTTGAGAGGCTACTCTGCATCCGCTGCAGTTTTGACCCTTTTCCATAGGGCAGGGCTCCATCCTGGAATGAGCCTTTACAGCCAAGATGCCTCTTCTCCCCATGCCCCTTTTGTGTAGAATTACAGGAAATGCTTAGCAGGCATGACCCACCCATCAATACTTCTTGCTGACACTGCTCCAAACAAGGACAACAGAAGAGACCCTCTATAAACACTGTGGCCATTGATCAAAGCCATTTTGGTTTACTTTGAGTCCTTGATGGTACAGCTATACCCTAACTGCAGACTGGCCACACCTGTACCCAATCAGAAGGAGATTTTCTGTTAAATGGAGGGGGCAACACTTATTCTCCTTTGCCAGCTCTATCCCTCCCCAGAGACATGCTTGAGCCCACTGTAGATGCTAGTCTTCTCCAAGGCAGCCAACCCTGTTCTAGCCTCAGTTGTCATTTTTGGAACAACCAAACTTCCGATTTCTCACGCTGCAAAAGAACGTTGTCACAGTGCAAAGTGTTATTTGAAGGACACTGGGCTTTCCAGTGCCCACTCCACTAATTGAGAACTACGCAACCCTCAGCAGAGGCAGCACTGAGAAGTGACATTAAAAAGATGCTAACAAGCATTGTAGAAAGTAATTTTTGCAAAAACTGGGCAAGCTACAGGATACACCCAGAAGCAGCCAAGATAGAATTAGGTTTTGCCAGTTCTGTAACCTGGCACACTGGGCTGGAGCATCATGGATTTCCCTGTGGGGCTTCACAGGCCAATGAATAGTCAAATTGGGTGCTGGGTACCATTCCTGCTGGACTGGTATTTTCCATTAGCACTTCTTCCTGCATCATGAGAATGTTAGCCAGATGTGCCTATTCTCTGTAGACCTACAGGGGTGTACATAAAAGAAAGTGCCCCCCAGAAAGACAGAAACCCGTGGTTCAGTCAGCTCACTAGACACTGCATGTGTGCTGTGCAGTGTCACTGCTCTCCCACCATCAGATCTCTTGCATGCCATGCGCTATAGAGGGTTTAGCCAGAAAAGAAGATTCTCTACCTAGAAACAGAAAATTCAAAAGAAAGAGCAGGTGTCATCCATCATGGACTGCTGGACTCCATTTCACTCCGCTCACCGCTAACACCTCCAAGCCGCTATGCAAGTGGCATTGTACATTCTCATAGCCCCCACCAAGCAATTCTACATTGAACAGAGCACCTCGGAGGATTATATTGATCCAGACAGTAGCACACACTACCTATACGCAGGGATCATTTGCTCAACGCTCTAGGATGGAAAAAAGAACATGGCCACCATTCTGCGCCAGCCCTGCTACACGACTCTCCAGGAGGGGGAGGGAAGAAAAGCATCTGTTACGTGAAAGATGGAGAACAGTGCCTCGCTGCATTCCCACGGCGATGCGCAAAGAATGGTTCAGACTGCGCATGGAAGGCCACCATCTTTGGGCTTTCTTCAGAGATGCCTTGGAACCAGACAGAATTCAGGAGGGCGCAGGCAGCCATTACCAGCAATTCCCAGAGGGAGAGACCGACATTCAGGTAGTGGTGGACATTACAGCAGCCAACGGGAGCTCTCCCACCACCCGCAGCACATAGCTACGAGGAAGCAGGAATAATGCAGCCATCCAGCTGTGCTGTACAGGTTACACCCAGGGGAACAATGCCTCAGTTCAACCCCTCTGCCCCCACACAGGTCTGTAAGAGTCACCGTCACCAACTGCTTGGTGTAGCACAGAACCAGGTGGAGTCCACCCAAGAGAGTCGGGGGAGGAGAATAGCAAGTTTGACATCCCTCCTGCGCTTTCTCCATCCCATACACAGCTCTGTCTCATCCAAACAGCTGCTGTAAAGCTCACGGGTCTCCAATATATAGACAGCCAAATGCATGCCTACATCTCAGCAAGCAGAGGCAGCCTGGACATCCACACAAGTTCCAGGTCTTGAAAGGCTGCAGGGCACAGGGGTCCTTTGAGTCATGGGAGGTTTGGCACCCAGTCTGGAGTAGGAGTAGGCACCCTAAACCTGCTCCCCACCACCCATCAGAGCACTAGCACCATCGTACACCTGGCCAGCAGATTCCTCCCCACCAAGATCAAGGCAGGGGGGTGGGGTGGGAGGGAGAAAAGCCACATTACAGGTCAAATGATGTTTCCAGACCTCTCAGCCTGGTCTACAAGAAGTCACCAGGGCTGGGGAAGTCTCAGCATATTCCCAGGTGTACAGGATGCCACATTCAAAGCACCATATTGTCCCCCATCATGTGTTAGGAATCCTTGCACAACAAAGGCAGCTCAACCAGGCACCCGTTAAGAGTGGCACTTCAGAGCCCACCCCTATGGTGACAGAACTGGGGTAATTTGGTGGCATTCAACATTCCCCCCACATTTCCCAAAGTTTCCCTCACCGTAGGCCACAGGTGACTGGGTAGAGAGAAGGGGTGTTTACCCTTCTCCTCAAGAGGGGCTGTGCAGTAGACCCTTGGCCAGCCACCCCAGGGAGAGTCCCCTACACTACAGACATGAGTAGCATCTTTTCACTACTGCAGGTACTCAGCCCCTCCCATAGGAAGGCAATGGAGGGGCTGCCAGGCCTGAGAGTTGAGCAAGGAGCTTGCTTGCCTGCCAAGACAGCCTGCTTTCCCCTAGTTTCTCTGTGAGCCAGAGAGCAGCTAGCATTAAACGGGGGAGAGGGGGGAGGAACCCACAACAAGCCCACCCGTGGTGCCAAGCCTGAAGACAAACATTTCATCCCCCCACTCAGAGCTGGGCATGCAGCACAAGTCCCACAAAACTTGGAGCAGCTTCACTCTGTGCCGTGAGTCGCCTGCACAAGAGATGCTTAGAAAAAGTTTAAGTTTCTTTTCTTTTTTCCTCCTTTGCCTGTTGTTGCCTCAGTTAGGCCCTTCCTGGTCCAGCTCCCCAGCCCAGACAAGCCACGTGCAGGGCTTCTGCATCCCGGGGCACCTCTGCACAGCAGGCAGATGTGAAGGCTGGAGGAGCCCCCACAGCTCCCACCCCAGCACCCACAACAGGGGCAGGAAGAGTCCAGCGCAGCTGGAGACGGGCCAGGCCAGCCAAGGAGCCACAGGGCAGCCCACGCCCCAACACCAGGGCAGCCAAGCCCTGGGCTCTGCCCCCTCCTCCAGGACCCCCAAGCCCCCAGGACCCAGCCCCATCTGCTCGGGAAGAGGCCAGCTGGCCAGGGCGAGGGTGAGGGCCAGCCCCTACCTCTTCCTCGATGTTGGTGGTGCTGTTGCTGTGCTCGCCCTCCTTGTTGAGGCTGCTCATGGTGGGGGCGGCGGGGCAGAGCGGGCTCGCCCGGCTCCTCGGGACCGTCTTTGTGCAGAGACCGCACGGGACGAGGGGGTTGCTTTTTCCGCCCCCCTCTTCCGTCCTCTGTCTCTCGCTCGCTCAGTCCTTGCCTCCCCTCCTGGTGCGCGGGGGCCGTGCGGGTGCGGGGCGCGGTGCGGGGCGGGGAGCTCGGTGCGCGGTGCAGGTAGGAGCGGCGGCCGCGTGGCTATTTGTAAGCGCGCCGGGGTCACCTGGAGGTGGCCGGGGGGGCGGGGAAGGTGCCAACCAGCCGCAGCTGCCGGGCCCGAGCGCAGCCCAGCGCCGTCCCGACCCGCTCATCAACGGCACTTGCGGGGAGAAGAAAAAAGCAGCAGCTCTCCCAGCCCCCGGGCGGGGAGCAGGGGGGTCGGCCCAGCCCGGCCCCTCGCCCTGCATCACAGCCTCCCGGAGCAGCCCGCAGCCAATCCCGGCCGCCAGCTGCCCCCCCGCTCCCGCCCCCGCGCTTTTTTTTTCCGCAAAAAAACTTTGGAAACTTCGATGAACTTTCTTAAAGGGCCAGGCAGCTTCGCCGCGATCCGAGCACCGGGCCGGTGGGATGCGCGCCCCGCCCCGGCTGCAGCCGAGCTGGCCCTGCAAGCGGGCAGCGACCCCGCGCCCCTGGGTCCGGCCCAGCCCAGCCGGAGAAGAGCGGGCCGGCCCCCGGGCTGGCACCGGCGGGACGAGGGGGGCGCCCGGGGCGGGCTCGGGACGCGGAGGTTGCGGCCCCCGGGCAGAGCCTCACCCGCTCGCACCTACACACACACACACACACACCCATCTACACACCCACCTCCACACGCACTCACATACCTACACACACACACACCTGCACCCTCCCCCCAGCCCCCTCGTCAAATGCAGGATACAGTCTGCTGCTCCTGATGCACTCGCTTGGCTCAACCGCCTAAATGTAAAGTTGTAGCTGCTGCTCTGCATTTACATCAGACATACGAAAGAAGGAGCATTAAATGCTCTTACTCCAACCACACACAAGATCCCTGGGTTCTGAGCATCTGGCAGAGCATTGCCCCCCCAACCCAGATCCAATGCCTGGATTTTAGCAGTTGGATTTGCTCAGGGTTGGGGTCATCACTGGACCCCTGTTTCTGTGGCTCTGCTCTACCAAGAGGCACCTGAATCTGTTCACCTCTTTCCGTGGCACATCCGAGAGAGCTGGACTTGTTCTCCAGCCAGCCAGCGGGGGACAGTGGGGAGGGGCAGGGCCAAGTGGTGGCTGATCCAGCTTTTGACACAGCCCTCCCCTAAGCCATTTTCACCTTCCTTGCGTTCCCAGTTCTGGCTCTGGGGATGGGGGGGGGCAAGGGGAGAGAGCAAGAGTGACAAGGAGGAGAAATCGATATTTAAAAGAGGCAAGGATGACTAGCTGCCTGGACACCCTGTAAGTGCAGGAGAATTTAAGTGACTTGTCTCACATCCATGTGCTGGTACTGTCTGCCTTCCCAGCGCATGGTCTGTACACCAGTGGGGTTTCCTTTGTGCAGCATGTGAATGTTGATAGTGATTATTTGTGTCATAATGAAACGTGCAATAAAGATGGAATTCAAACCCCCAAGGAGGGAAGGGGCTTTTACAGGGAAAAAGCACTTGTTTATTTCTGTGTGACTGTGAATAATTAATAGTGTGTGTGTTGGGGACAGGGGATTGCAAAAAGTCCAAAAGGAAGCATCCAACAACATGTCCTGGTGCCTCCATACGCCCCTTGGGTCACTGGGCAGTCTTTGTTCGTAGAGCTGGCTTGTAGCACTAGCATCCAGTGTTGCCCTAACCCTCCACCCTAGCGTGAACATGTAGTCTTACTAAGGAACAAACATAACCATTCCCTTTGCGTCAGTGAAATCCAGGCCTCAGTCCAGTAACACAAATACTTGAGTCTGGTGTCTGGATCCAACCCATCTCGACCTCCCCCTACAGACTAATGTCTAAATACAGAAGAGGCTGACTTCTGTTGTTTACCGCTCGAGGAGGGGGAAGGTCAAAGCCAGTTAATAATCATGTCCTGGCATCTTCTAACCTGCCTGTCATGTAGTTTTCTATTCCATTTAGTTTGCCAAAGTGGCCTCAGGTGGCCAAAAGCCCCAAGCCACCCCCTCAAGTTACCTGGGATGCCTGTGAATGTATTGAGCCTGCCATGAGTGCATTTGAACCTCCACAGCCCTCCTTTGCCTAAAAAGAGTGAAACACCAGAGTCCTGTTCTCTTGCAGGTTCTTTTGCCAGCAGACCTGGTTGACTTCTGGTCCTCAGTTTTGCCAGCAAGCAGCCACCCCTGCAGAGCTCCATGCCTAATATCAGCACAGTCCCCCCTTCACAGTTTGCTTCCTTTCCTCTGGCTTCTTAGCTGGCATTTGTTGTCTATAATGGCCTAGGCCTTTGCCAAGACCATGGAGGGGTCCAGCAGGCTGAGTTTGCAAGTGGCAGTGAGAAAGCCCTATAAGGAGATGCTCCAGTTGGTCACTGCAGACTGTATTCTCTGGTTAGAGACCATTTATCAGCTGGTGACTTGTCCACAAGCACATTGTGTTTTGAAGGAATTAATCTGTTGTTCAATCATTATTTTTTATGAACAAATCTTAGCCTGTACTCCGAAACTCATCAACAGCTGATTTGTCATTGCCTAATAGAGACCTGTTCCCCTAAGCCAGAGACTCTCAAGCTGTGCTGCACAGGGGGTGTCTTTTCCTTCTTTCTTCCAGCTCATGGCAACACAAAGAGCAATGATCCACTCAGCACTTTCCTGATATCCCTCTTCCGCATAAGCAATTGGCACAGGGATGTTCTGCTATTGTCAGTGTGAAGGGAGGTGGTTGTGAAAGTCATGAGCAGGAATGGAAGTGAGGGCCATGGCGTTGAGAGTGAAGGTCAACTCTGAGCACAGATGGGAGAGGCAGGGGACTGCCAAGCTGTGGCATTGAGGGAGGTGAGATGTGAAATAATGAATGCGAGGGTTGGTGACCAGAGGGCAATCTTTATATAAAAACTGTGATCCAGAGAGTCTGAGATCCCTTGACCTGTGCTCTAAGGGAAGGGTTCTGCTCTTACACTGGGAGACCTAAGTCTTATCATCTGCTTCCTCTGCTGCCCTAAATAGAGTGAGCCTCATGACAGAATTGATTTTTTCTGTGATTAAGCGACTATCTGCAACATGCCTGAAATTCCCCTTTTAGTGATAGGTCTCAAATACAAAATGGCCAAGAAAGAACTTTGGAATCTATGCCCAGTAACGAGGTGGATGTGGCCAAATGGAATTCCCTTCCAAAGTCACTGCTCTGTTTTCCCATTAGCCAGCTGGCTTTAGCCCCATGTTGTAACCCCAGCTCTGCCCCTGACCTTGGGCACATTACTGAGAGGTACATGTTCATCAGTGGATGTGAATCTGGGTTGCCTACATTTTTGGGGGTGTAACTTGAAACACCAGAAGGATGATTAATTCTTAGGGCAGTGGAGCAACCCCGTGTTTCAATGTCACAAGAACTTGTGGATAATCAAGATTTATGTAAATCAGACCTGTCTCAAACTGGCTATCCAAAAACTGGAGCGCTCAGATTGTACTCTCCATGTCAGGCATCTCCATTACATCCCAGAAACCTCCAACACACCTGTACCCTTTCTGGCACTATGTAGAAGGAGATGCTGGAAGACTTGTATCACACCTGGGCAGAGTTAAGGATAGCATGCACTCTTTGGAGTAGGTCGAGGTTGCATTAAGAGTGATGGGCATCTGTGGGTGTAGGAACATAGGTTATGTACTGTTTCAAGCCTTCATTTTGAATTTCCTGGCATTTTAGGTTTTAGGCTTTGGAGAGTAATCTGATCTCTCACACAACACTAGGCTTTTGCCTTCCCTAGCCTAGAGAGTGCATTCCCTCTGTTCTGCATGAAAAGTGCCACTGCTAAGTCAAAGGTCCTCATCTCCATTAAGCTGTTCAGCTGACTCTCATAGCCTGAATCAGCCAGACATTATAACCAGGTGAGCACAATCTTTGACATAGCATTGGCTTTTTCAAGAGACGGGAAGATCTTTGTTAAACAAATGGACTATCCCAGATCTTGTTCATCATTAAAATCTTCAACTACATCAGGAGCCCCTGAACAGTTTCAAATAGGGTCTGATCTTCAAGAACAGCCACTTTGTCAAAGGTCCTGACTGTCATGAAACCATTTTAGGAAGATATCCTGGTTCTTTAACAAAAAGAACATCTCTCCTGTTATGCTGGAGAGATTTTGGGCCAGCATGTATCTTGTCCCCTGTCAGGCCACCATGACACTTAGTGATTCAGTTGTGATTAAGAACATTCAACATTTTTTTACTGTTTTAACTAATAAAATAATGATATAACTCCAAGCAGCATACCAAGCACTTACTTTCTGACTTTCCACAGTTTGCGGTTTTTAAATTAGCGAAATTAAAAAACCAGGAGACTTAGAATAAGACATTTTGGGGCTAATTTTGAATGGATGAGAACAGTGGTTTTCAGCCTGTGGTCTGTGGACCCTTGAGATCCACAGACTATGTCTAAGGGGTCTGCAAAATATGACTATTATCAATCAAAAGTATGTGCCTTCCCAATTCAAAGGGATTTAAAATTTTTTAGGGGTCCACAAATGAAAAAAGGTTGGAAACCACTGAATTAGAATTTAGAAAATAAAGAGCTGATTTTTTGTTTCTCAAACACCTCAGCTAATTTCTCTGAAAGTATGCAATGACTGTTTGAGGCAAATGCATTTATTTTTCACATGAGCATAAACAGAACACAACCTTAACTGTGACATCACAGCAATGAAAGTGTAGCCATGGGTACCACATCACACATGCACGCTTCTCCCTTTCCATTGGTTAGTTGGAATCCACTCAGTCCACCTCGGTCCCACGAGGTCTTTGTGCTATGGGAACTCATATATATGTTCTGGTATTCTCTGTGTGATATATGTCTTCACAGCTGCCAACTGCTCTGCCCCATCCAGTGCAACAAGGACTGCCACAAGCCCACAGGGGAGGCACCCAATGTCTGTGTGATGTTCCAGTGGACGCTTGAAGTGACAGAGATGCAACTGGGGGCTCCAGCAATTTCTGTCAGAGCCATGTGCAGAGTGCTAGTCTGAGATGGAGGTAGAGGCTTTTCCCTGGTACGGCAAGAACCAGCTCCATGTAACAACAGGAAACACTCAGACATCTGTTTCACTGCAGATTTCACCATGCACACCAGACCTGGTTTCTTCTGTAAGACAAGTGCCCCCTTAGAGTGCATTGTTAGTGGCATGAATGGGTAGATTCAAAAGCATGCATGTGTTTTGAGCACAGTGCAGTAATACAGACTGCTATGCATATAGAGACTGTGTTTAGTTGGAGGAGTAGATTGGATACAGTGTTGGGAGAAGAGGTAGAACAAGAGTCCTGCTCTCATACAAGACATAACATAGTTGTTATGATCAGTAGCCCTGAAGTGGCCACAGCCGAGATCCCAGCCGAGGCTCTGAGAATGACATTGAGGCAGTTCCCATTCCAGAGTTTGTAAGGTGAATAGACAAGATGACTGACAAAGGGCAGAAGAAAAAAAGTACAGATTGCAACTGGTTTTAATGGCTTGCGGCTGGTTTTGTGGGGGACCCAGGGAAGGGCTTGAATTACACTTGGACTCTTGGGGGGTGTCTGCAAAAAAATTAAACTGTCTCATTGATTAACAAGTCTACCTAAGTGAAGGAACAATCCGATCGGAGACTCCCAGATTATGGTTTTCAAATCTTACAGGGGGGCTCTCATCTCTTATGGAGGGGCTCAGCCCACCTGAGATCCCCCTTAAATCATACCCCGACCCAGAGGCTATTGGGCCATATAAAGAGTCTTCCCAGTGGTAATTGTTATGGTCGATGTTCTCTGCATGTTGGGTTTCCTTGCTGAGAAACAGCCCCAGGTAACATGACTGAATTGATATAGAAAACCCTCCTGATTTAACAGGGATGATTTCAAACTAATTTGAGTTCAACTGTGTGAGCCTTCTGCTTCTGAGGTAGGCCAGCACTGACCATCTGACACCCCCTCTTAATTCTTGACAAGCTATCGGTGAAGACCTAACCTGTGTGGTTTAGGAACAATTAAATCAGGTAACTCTTATTTGTTTCAAATAACATGTTGGCTAACAGCAGCGTGACTATCTTGTTAGACAAGCTCATAGTCTGTTAAGATCAGTGGTTTTCAATCTCTTTAGATTCAAGGTTCTCCTAGTTTGGCCCAAGGCACCCTCCATAACTCTGTGAATTGAGCAGCACCTCATTTCAAATGCTACTTTATTTATTACAGTGATTACCTCCTTCAGAGGGGATGGGCAGTGGGGAGAAGGCAGTGGGCCAAGCAGGGAAGAGCCTGAGCCTGCTTTTATCTCCTCACATCTGCTTATCTCCTCACATTTCACAGCTCCCTTCAAAAGATCTCACAGCACCCAGGGTGCCTCAGCACCCTAGTTGAGAATCACTGCTATAGATACTGCCTAGGAGAGACCATGCTTCCCCCTGGTAAGAGCAAAAGACTGGCACTGGAGACACTTGGTTCTATCTTCAGCTTCAACCTGATGCATTTTTTGGCCTTTGGCAAGTCAGTTTATCTCCGGTTGCTTCAGTTTCCATAAAACTGAGCTTGCACTGAGGCCTGCTCCATTTTTTCAATATTTTTAAAAAAATATTAACAAACTCAATGTTAATAAAAATAAAGTTTATCCAGTCACTAAGATGAGTTGATTTAATCAGAATACAAAACTTCCACATGCCAGGAAACCCTCCAAGGGGAAGCTTTATAGACAGGGCAAGATGAAGGAAGTATTATAAGAAAGGGAAAGAAAACTATAACTGAAAGAGGTATGTACTTTAATTTCAGATCCATGTAAAATCATCAGGAGTGCCTGGATTTATAGGAAGAGGCTGACTTGAGAGGGTGCGATACAGAAGAGTTATTGCACTAGGAGAAGAAACATCATGAAAACCCAAGTCATTGCCTAGCTTTCAGACTTGGCAAGGGCAACCACATGAGCCATAGGGCATCTTTAGAAACCTACTGGAAATCATGGGTTGGTCTGAACAACACACGGCACAGACAGGATTACACTTACTCCTTAGCCTAATCCAAGGACTCAGCCTGTCCTAGGCCAAGCAGTGCCAAGATGGGGTCTTGCATTTGCCTTGACTTTCCAGCTTGCTCAAAAAACAAGCTTCCTGGCTGGATAACGTTATGGCAAGACCAGAGCTTGTCTACGAGTGCCCAAGCACAAAGATGTAAATGTGAGATGTAGAGATCACAGGATTCAAGAAACACAGGCATACGTGAATGAGAAAAACTATGCAATGAACTTGATTGTAGAGCAGTAGACAACCTCTGCCATCTCTTGGTCTTTCTAACTAACCTAACTGAGGGACCATCTCCAATTCCCAACTTCTGTAGTCTTCTAAGTAAGGGAGCATCTCTATTATGTCTGTCATGACATGTGATACCAGGAACTGAAGAAGAGCCAGCTGAGCAGCATCTCACCATGACAGCCTGCCAACATTTAGGAGTGTTTCAAACACCCAGTAGAGCTGGGATTAAACCCAGATCTTCTGAGGCCTGGTTCCATACTCCATCCACTAGTCCAAGAAGACAATCTTGCCCAGGCAGGCAGCAAAATGGTTGCCTGGCTTTCTGGAGAACAGCGCTCTCAGGAATTTCAGGCTTCTGTGTTCAGAAGCAGGCATGTAACTGAAGCACATGGCACTTCCTATCTGGAGCAATTTCCCTGTGGAATTAAATCACGTTCCCTCCCCAGCCCTGCTCCCACCTCCCTCCTCAGCTTTGCAAAGAATATACAAGTAAGCAAAAACACCAGTGGTCAGGAGACTGCTGGTTTTCTTAGGCCAGTTTGCTCATTCCTGTTGCTGCAGGAGGAGGCTGGCAGTAAGGCCAGTCCTCTCCAAACAGTCTCTAGTACTGGATGCCTGATGGCAGACACTGGAGAATCCCTAGCCTGCCCTGGGGCTACTGAGCCCTCCTGGCAATCAACCCCTGCATCTCACCCTCTGTCTTGCATCAGTGTCCCCCTCCCCAGTAAAGTCACAGCATTTTGGAGAAGAGGGAGTGAGTGTATGGTCCATTCCCCTGAGGAGCTATTTTTACTGAATCCTAAAGCAGGCAGAGCCTTCCCATCCCCTTTGATAACACAGAGTGATTGATACCCAGCTCCCAGCTTTCATACAAACAGCGATACGTTGTTTTGAAATAGCTCCACACCAAATATGGCATCACCATTGACAGAGAGTGAACAGACAAATGTATCGAAGGCAACACACAGCAATGCAACCCAAATAGCTCTCTTGAATGAATGCTAGGCTCGCAGCAGAGTTAGTCCCGTGTCTTCACATTGTGGTGAATTGAGCAAAACTGAACTGAATTGCATTCAGCTTAACTAGCGGGCCTATCACCCAGAAGAAGAGTATTCCAGAAGATCAATGTTTTCAGTATTCTGCAGGCCAGCAGGAGGATTAGGCATCTCTCAAACCTTAAAATTGAGCTCTCTCTGAACTCACCTGATCCTAAGGCCCTGTTCTGGCTCTTTGCATGAAAACAAATGTCACCCATAACTCCAGCTGGGTGCCCCAATTGTACCCACTCACTGTGCTCTTCTATGCTATGAATTGGCTAAGCCAGTGGTTCTCAATCTTTGTAGACTCAAGACACCTCTTGTTAGACTCAAGGCACCCCTCAGAAAATGCCAGCTTGTTGTTCGCACTCATTTTGTGACTACGGAAAATAACCAGAGTAATTCTGTTGCAAAAATTCAGAAATACCACAGCAGGGCAGAATATTTTTTGATATTCTGGATTCCTATTTGAAATATCTAGGTTCATCTTGTGAATCATATGTATGTGTTTGCACACCTAACGGTGCTAACATTAAGGGGCACCCCGCAGCACTTTTAAAAGGACCTCATGGCATGCTGGTTGAGAATTACTGGACTAAGTGGTTCACAACTCCTCTCCAGCAAATGGGAAAGCCTGAGTGCTAAGGAGAGAAGTAAAGCTCAGAGTTCACCTTGGAAATGCACTGGGGGTTGATACCATATGCCAAGCAGTCACCCAGGGCAACTGAATCCCGTCCCACACGTGGTCATTATTAAATAGCTTCTTCCACAGAAGACAGGGGTGAAAGTCAGGTCAGGAAGCTTTAGGACTCATGTTATTTAAGAACTCCGTGTTTCAGGTACAAGAGAGATCTGGGCTTGAACTCCCACCCTGTTTGGCTCGGAGAAACAATATAAACCTAGGTCTCCCACCTCAACCACCAGACTCTAGACTCTCTGGGAGTGGGTTTTCCCCTTTCACTGCTGTTGGAGCTGTTCCATTTTGCATTACTCATTAAACAGATTCTGCAGCAGGGTCTTGAACCTAACTCTCTCACATACCAGGTGGGCTAAAGGGTCAGTCTCTATCATCCTCTCCCTCTCTATGCCTGACTTAACACCTATTTAATTGTCTATCTGAAGTGAAGCAACTCCAACATAGGAGAGTGACAAAGACTTGCCCCAGGAAGCTGCACAGCCTGGACATTTGGAAGAGCTTGTGGAAGATCTGGGTTCACCTATCTGCCATGGTCAAGTTTGATATAAAAGTCTCTACCATCCAGCTGAATGCTCTAGCCCCTGGCTTGTTGACAGAGGGGACCACTCCCTGAAGCTTTCTGGGTGAGACCTAATCTGATTCATGTTCTCAGAGCATTACATAAGAACACAAGAGCTGTCATACTGGCTCAGACCAAAATGATCTATCTAGCCTAGGATCCTGTATCTCGCAGTGGCACAGCGCAGATGCTAAAGGGAAGAGTATTTATGAAAGGTTGCTCCAGACTGATCTGTCCACTGTCCCTCTCCTTCCACAGCTTCCACCGTGCAAGGGCATAGGAAGTCCTACTTTGGAGAATGCATGCCTGACTGTCATGTTAACTACCCAATGACAGACCTGTCCTACGTGAATTTGCCCAACCCTGCTTTGACCCTGGTTACAATAATCAGCCTCTACATCATCTTGTGGCAATGAGTTCCACAAGTTAATGACACAGTGGGAAGAATAACTTCCTTTTCTTTCTCTGAAGACTGACACCCAATAATTCCATTGTCTGCCCCTAATTCTCATATTGTGAGACTAGTTCTGGTCTCACTGGTGGGGGAGAGTACCTCATTTGAGAACCACAGCAGGGCATATGCATGTACCTCACATCTCAGTGCTTCAAACTGAGGCCCTTTTGGCAGGCTGGGAGGCAGGTGTTCAGGTGTAGTGGAGACTTCACCAACAGAAACATAAGCACCTGACACCTCTGCGTGCCTCTAGAAGTGGGTGACTCTTGCAGAGGGGTTTTGAGGTTGGATATTTTAGCCCCTTAACTTGGCAGCGAGGCGGCATTGAGGCACCTGAGTCCTTTTGCAGATCTAGCCCCAGCTTCAGTGGTTCTCCAACCTTTTAAGACTCAAGCTACCCCTTGTTAAACTCAGGGGCCCCCTCAGAAAATGCTATATTTTACCTTTCACTTATTTCTTGACTAAGGAAAAGTAATAGTCTTTATTCTGTTGCAAAGAGCTGAGAAGGAGCATGACCGGGCAGAATGTATTTGGCAGTATGGATTCTTTTTTGAAATCTCTGTTTAGCTTGTGAACCGTCTGCAGATGTCTGCACGCTTAATACTCCACAGCTCACTGCGGCACCTTCAAAAGGGTCTTGTGACACCCCTGGGTGCTGCAGCACCCAGATTGAGAATCACTGCCCAAATCCCTCATGGATTTTATCCCTGTCCCTTTAAACCCTGGCCACTGATTCAAAGGCAGCTGCTAAACTTTTACCAGCAAGTTTTATGAATCCTGCCACTGCCGACTGAAGGTCATAGAGCTCCCTTGCCCTCCCCCACCCCTCTGCCAGTTCCGCCCCATTCCAGAGACACGTTTGTGAAGCTTCACAGCTATTAACTCTTCTCCGCTCCTCTCCTTGGACTGACTCGCTCCGGAGAGCCAAGGGCCAGGGCCCTCTGCACCCCCGCCCAGCCAAGAGCTGGGATCACCCACCACCCTGAGCCCAACAAATTGCAGACACTGTAAGAAAGAATGAGGCACTGAGCGGTGGGGGGCAGGGAGAATTTGGGTGACAGGTCCCGGGGCAGGGGCGTTCTTGGTTACAGTGCTGAGAGAAGAGATAGTAGGTTGCAGAGAAAAGAGACAGTAATAGAAAACTGGTTGATGGCTAGGGGAGCTTGTGGTGACAGACAATTTAGTGCAGGACAGGGGTCCCAGGGGTCCTGGGTAACAGACAATGTGGGGCTAGAGCTGCATAGGACATAGCCTGGGGGCTCTGTGTAACAGATGATGTGACTGATGCTGGGCCAGGTCCCAAAGGCCTCTGGGTAACACAAAATGCTGTGCTGGGCCAGGGCAGGGACTCTGGGAACATCAGGACTTATCTATTTAACTGAAGTGGATATCTCAAGGATTCCAGTATGTGTTTTCAAACTTTAATTGCTAGTCCTCACGTCACTGCCTGTTTTCTTTGGCTTTGCCCTCATCTCCAGAGAGGATGAGCTGAAGCTAACAGAAAAAGACAAGAGCTTTGGAGGTGTATGGAGATGTTTGTTCCAGATGCATTACATTCCTGTAGAGTTTCTTTTATGGGCATTTCAGAGCCACTTCTGCCCTCACCACTGGAACCAAGGCTCTAAAGACACTCCTAGCTTGTGGTTTATGATAACATCCCCATACTGAGACTAAATTTGCTTTAAACCAAAAAGTGACAGTCATATCCCCCTCCCAGCCCATAGGATGAGGGGAACATATTTGCCAGATTTAAAATCAAAATGCTCCAAACTCCATTTTGGTCAAATGCTTTTGTCTGGCTGTTGTGGACCTCTGAACAAAGAGCCCAAGTGCCTCTGATGGGTTGCAGATGCAGTTTGTCTTTGCATTCTCCACCCTGAAGGACACTCATTGGGAGCAATAGTTTTGCAGTTTATTTACCTATACAGTGAAGCAGTTGTTTTTCAGCTCCCTAGCAGCCCTTTGCCTAGTTTCATAGTTTCATAGTTGGTAGGGTCAAAAGGGACCTGAGCAGATCATCAAGTCCGACCCCCTGCCCTGGGCAGGAAAGATTACTGGGTTCAAATGACCCCAGCAAGGTGTTCATCTAGCCTCCTCTTAAAGACCCCCAGGGTAGGAGCCAGCACCACTTCTCTTGGAAGTTGGTTCCAGATCCTAACCACACTGACAGTGAAGTAGCGCCTCCTGATGTCTAGCCTGAATCTACCCTCTACCAGCTTGTGACCATTATTTCTTGTCACTCCTGGTAGTGCTCGAGGGAACAGGGACTCCCCCAGTGCCTGCTGGTCCCCTCTGACTGGTTTGTAAATGGCCACTAGTTCACCCCTCAGCCTTCTCTTGTGGAGGCTGAGCAGGTTCAGGTCCTGTAGCCTCTCCTCGTAGGGCCTGCCCTGCTGCCCCCTGACCATGCAAGTGGCCCTCCTCTGGACCCTCTCCATGCTGTCCACATCCCTCCTGAAGCGCGGCACCCAGAACTGGACGCAGTACTCCAACTGCAGCCTGACCAGTGTCGCATAGAGGGGGAGGATCACCTCCTTGGACCTGCTTGAGATGCATCTGTAGATGCATGACAAGGTGCGGTTGGCCTTCCTGACCGCATCCCCACACTGTCGGCCCATGTTCATTTTGGCATCAATAATGACGCCAAGATCCTTTTCTGCTTCTGCACTGACGAGAAGGGAGTTCCCCAGCCTGTAGGTGTGCTGCTGGTTCTTCCTCCCCAGGTGCAGCACCTTGCACTTGTCAGTGTTGAAACCTATCCTGTTCTCATCCACCCACCCCTGTAACCAGTCTAGGTCTGATTGCACCTATTCCTCCCTTCTAGCATGCCCGCTTTCCCCCACATCTTAGTGTCATCTGCGAATTTGAGCGCCCTGTACAAAATTAATTAGGTCTTCTCTTAGGAAAAAAATAGATACCCTTCATTTCTTATCCCATGCGACAGTTCTCAAACCACGGGCATGTAACATGGGGAATAAGCTTTTAGCCCTATGGGTAAAGACAGGCCGTCAGCATGGGGAACATAGGGTGGTTTACAGATTGAGATAGGAATAGGAATCCATTCTAATAGCTCTGATTGAGCTGATAAAGTTGGGATATCAAATGCTTAGCCTTTTTAGCTGTGTTACCCTAGGTCAGTGGTTCTCAACCTTTTTAGTCTCAAAACACCCATAGGCACATAGGGGAACAGGTACTGGAAGGGAGAACCTGCAGACTTCCACCACTGTTCCCAACTGAACCTGGCACCCTGCACAGCCTAGGCTGAGGCTGGAGCAGGGCAGGAGTTGCTTTGGGACTCCCCCTGCACCTAGATCAGCTGGAGACAGCAGTGACAGGCAAAAGGCAGGTGTATCTATACCTCAGCACACCCCCTGAATCCACCCCTGAAGAGCACCCCTCATTAGACCCAAGGCACCCCTCAGAAAATGCCAGCTCTTAGCTTTCACTCATTTTTAGACTATGGGGGGAAAACAGAGCAATTATTCTGTTGCAAAGAATTCAGAAAAACCACAACAGGTCAGAATGAGTTTGACACTGGATTCCTATTCAAAATCTCTAGGTTTATCTTGTGGATCATGTGCAGGTGTCTGTACACCTCAGTACTAATATTATGCAGCATGCCCAGCACCATTAAAGGGATCTCATGGCACTCCAGGTGTCAGTGGCATCTGGTTGAGAATCACTACCCTAGGTGATGACTTCAGAGAAGACCTCACCTGCAGAATCCTGATGCATTTACCCAGAAGCTCCCACGCTGCCTAGACTAAACAGGGAGGAGGGAAGTCTGCCTCATGGCTTTCAGGAAACATGTTGCTCACAAGACCCTCCCACATTGCTTGCAGGCCAGGAAATTTTCCTTTTCCATAGATACATATCTGGCTGACTGAGAAAGCAAAGAACAGCGCTGTTCATATTACTCACTCTCTACTGTTGCTTATAGACCAGCAAAGATTAGAGACCCCTGCTGTGGGGTTGGGACTGCAAAGTTAAAATGCTAAAGCACTTCAGTGTACTTCATAATACAGGTGCATTAACATCATGGGGTTACATAGTAGTTAGAGTGTAGCTACAGTCCAGCTGAATTCTTGTTACATGTAATTACCACTAATTCATACAACTGGAATCTGTGCTTAATTGTCTGAATAACATGCTGTTACTTGTTTGCCTTTATAATTAATGCATGTGACTTCCGATATCCTGGCAAACTAGTCACTAACCTCACTAACATGGGACTACAATGAAGTAGTTCCTTTTTATGCATTTGCTTGCTGTGAAACCTGACAACCAGAAGCAGCACTAAGTGAATCCACCCTAGTTTACAGGGTAGGGGTTGATAGCTGGGCGAAGTTGCCTAGGCAAGGGGTCCAGTTGTTACACTGCAGCAGTGACACTTGGTTGGGTGACTCTGGGAAGCTAGCTGACTAGCTGGGTGAATTTGGCAGAACTGAAGACCTTCCTTTATGAGGCTCCTGAAATGCAGTCCTAGCCTGATCTGCATCCATTGTATTGTACATTCTTCCCTGCTATTTGCACATCCTATGGAAACCTGGGCCCAGGGCGGTACTCATTCCTGGCACTGCAAATGGTGCTGCTAAATATGAACATTTAAAACCAGAGGCTGGAGCCACGTATGGACCATATGAAACTTTTTAATCAAGGCAGAAAGAGATGGAAGTACACAAGGGTGAGTTAGCCTGGATTCTTCACATTCGAGATGATGGCAATTTCAACGCTATCCCTTATGCTTTGGAGTTCTTCCAAATTCCCCTGCAATACAATTTTTCAAGGCAAGGTCCAATCTTCTCTCTTTGGCCATGTTAAATACACAGTTGTGCCCACTGAACAACGGAGAAGTGATCAGTAAGCAAACTGCTCTGAATGAGAGGTCCTGTATGTAGGTGTAAAGAAACACATGACCGCTGTTACACATACACCCCCAACCCCAATCACTGTTCAGAGGGTGGTAATAAGGAATGACTGCCACTTTGACAATAAGAAAAAAGATGAGAATGCCTTTTGAAACATGTTATTAATTAAAGTGATCAACAGGAGTGACCTGCAATGCATTTGCTGCCCCAGTGTTATCCAAAGGCAACTAGCAAGGGCCCTTAAGAAATAGAGGGAGTGCCATCCATCCACAGGTGTTTTCACTGCATATCCCTCTCCTAACTCAGTGGCAGGCAAGTTTTGCATCCTAGCACTTAATTGCCATCCTAGCCCTAGGTCCCTCCACAGAGCAAGAATGCAAAGCTGTGGGCAAGCTTTAGCACTGACTTCAGAAACCCACACTCTGAAATCATCTTCCCTTCTGCTCTCAGAGCTGTGCAACCCACAACCTGCAGCAATAACCTTGGAGACTCATTAAATGTCATTGCCATGTGCGTCACTCAAGATCTCCACCAAGCTTCAGTCTCCCAAAGGCTCCTCCCACTGCCTCCACTCAACTCCTACTGCAATGACTGCTGAAGCCACCATGGCCTCAGTGATAGCGCAGTTCCCAGGGGCAGGTCTTGTCTCTCATAGTTGTCCTGGAATATTAACTTGTTACATTCACAGCTGTAGGTATGATGAGCAGTGACCTCCTAGCGCCTGCACCTTCAAAGGGGAACAGGTTTCTCAGCATGAGCTGTATCCCTGGGTGTCAATAAAACTTCACAACTGTGCAGCCCCCTCCTTTGTCCCAGGGGCTCAGTTCCTGGCTGTCATGCGTGGCAAAGAGCTGAACATGCTTTCAGCACAACGACTGGTCTTACTATTTTTCACACTAAACAAATGTGGAGGGAGTGCTGGCCAGCAGCTTGGACAAGCAATGCCTGGTCCCTTGCTTGCAGGATTGCAATTTGGCTGATCACTCCCACATGATTCTAGCTGCCCATCGCAACCTGTCTAAGCAGTGGGGAGAGTGCAGGGTGGACATTCACCTTTCTACAGCACACCTTGGAGAGGAACAGCTGCAATAGAGCCTGCCTCCAGCTACTCACCTAGCCCAGTGATTCTCAACCAGGATGTCTTGAGATCCTTTCAAGAATTATGCAAGGTGCCACACAATGTTAGCACCAGAGGTGCCAAGTACCTGGAGGCCCGAGGGCTCTGGCCCCATTCAGAAAGAGGGATATCACCTGAAATGTGTAAAAATGTCCACATGTCCATAATCTTAGGGCTCCCCCCCAACAGCAAAAATAAAAGTCTGGCCTATTGTTAGCGAGATTAATTCACAAGATAAACCCAGAGTTTTCAAATGGGAATCCATAGTGTTAAAAACATTCTGCCCTGTTGTGGTCTTTCTGAGTTCTCTGCAAGAGAAACGATTTTCTTATAGTGATATCTTTTATTGGACCAACTATGTAGTTGGGATAAAGTTAGACAAGCTTTCGAATGCAAGACATTCTTCATCAGGTCAGCTTTCATTGAAAGCTTGTCTAACTTTATCCCAACTACATAGTTGGTCCAATAAAAGATACTACCCTACAAAAGCCTTGCCTCTCACATAATTTCTGGCCGGTCATGACTACAACATCACTCTTACACTGAGTTCTTTGCAACAGAAGAATTGCTCTATTTTTCTGTAGTCAAAAAATTAGTGAAAACTAAGAGCTGGCATTTCCCAAGTGGGGTTTGAGTCTATAAGTGTGCCTCAAATCAATTGAGGGGTGCTTCAAGCCAAAAAAAAGTTGAGAACCATTGACCTAACTGAGGGGCACCTCTCAGCCCCAAAATGATGGAGAAACACAGCAACACCATTAATTGCTGGAAATGCTCTAAGTCATTATCAGATCCACTCTGGCACTGGCATTGCTGGAGGAGGCAGATCTAGGGATACACCCACATTTCCCTGCAGCTGGTAGCAGTTGCTTAGGCCCTGTGAGATGGCTGCCCAAAATTAGCAGGTGTCATACGCACCTGTTCAGGTGCTTGTGTTTTCAAGCTAGGCCGGCTGGCACTGTGTGCCAGGAACATTACTGGCAGGTACACTCCAGTGGAACTGAGCTAGCGGTGCCAGTGGACCCCTGCTCTCTTCCCCCACAAAATGGTTTCCAAGGACCAAGATAACACAGTGAAAGCTGCTGTGTAGATGGGACTGAACATGCTCATAGAGGAGGGTCTCCTGACTATTCAGGGAGAAGCTGTAGAAAACCTGGCCTCGGCAGGGAATTCAGCAGCAGGAAAAGGAAATACTTCATTTTGAGCATTATCTTCTCCTTCTTCAAAGGTCGTGGCAGGCTCCTAGTGCTGTTGGAGCTGTGGGTCATGTACATGAGGCAGGAAGTGCTTTGCAAAGCTCCCACTCAGCACAGCTCCTGCTAATCCTTTCAGTGCCAGCCTGCACCACAGTCCCCTTGCTGCTCCAGCCCTGGGCTCCCGCACACACTCAGCTCTGCTGATGCCTCTCAGGCAGATTACAGATCTGCCCCCCCCACCCCACCCCACCCCACCCAAGCCCTGGGCCCCCCTACTCACAGCCCTTCTGAGGCCCCTCCTTCCAACCAACACCCACAGCTCTGCTGTGCCTCTCCATCCCTCTCTGTAGCTCCTTCACCCCCACCATCATTTTTGCTCAGCCCTGCACTTCTGCAAGGAGCTGGTCAGTTGTTGTATCTGTAGGTTTGGAATCACCAAACACGGTTGCTCCCTTGTCCCCGTCCCTTTGGCAGTCAGGCCCCAAGAGGTGAAAGTCCAGCACAGGGACTTGTGGCTGTTCCTTTCCGTACTGCTTTGAAGCCAAACTACAAAGCACTATCCCAGAGCTGCCACAGACCACCCAGCCATCCCTCTGCCGAATGACTGCTCCGACAGCTCTGCTATTAGCAGCTTTCATCTGATAACGCAAACTCCACTTCATCTTCTGGCACTTTGCAGTGACAGAGTGGCGCTGATGGTCTCCAGATTCTCCCCTCCCAGGCTACTCAGGATTGGCATTGGCTGCAGGAAAAAAGCCTGTGGCTATGACAGCCTGTCTTAAAGGGCTAGTTCCAGCTCCCTCCCTCCCTCCCTCCCTCTGGGAGCTTTTAAATTTTACTTAACAGGCTGGTAAAAGTGTGGAAAACTGCTCCTTTCTTAGCCCCTTAGACCCTATCCTGCTGCCTCCACAAAAGGCAGTACTGGGAGAGCAAACCCTGGCTCTGCAGACATGATTTATACCCATGAGGCCTAATCCAGCCCTGACATACGTACATGAGTAACTCTCATAGCAGGAGCAGTGGCTCTGGCACACTCACAAGCAGAGAGCCACTGCCCTTACTCCCCTGAGCTGAGTGCCATTATCCCCATGGGGAGCTGAAGCAGTGTGGAGGGGAAAGGGCTTGACCTCGGATGCAGACAACCAGTGACATTGCTGGGGGCTGAACCCGTGAGTCTTGACCCTTCATCTCCTGTGTTCACCCACAGACCTTGCTCCTGCTCCCAGAGGTAAGAAGCAGAACCCAGTGTGTCTCCTGCTCTACAGGGTGTCATAAAGGGAACATTTTGTTAGGGAGTCTCACCAGGGAGGTGAAGAAGGAGTTTGGGAGTAAGGAGGTCTGGGTTGATATGGAGAGACTGCTTTGCCCATGCGTCAGCATCCCCCTTTCAACTACACTGGTTTGGTCCCAAGGAAGGGCAGGAGTCGATACATTTGGAACCAGATATGCCACAGGAGTTGCCAGTGCCGAGAAGGTCTTCCATCTGCCTGCCTTTTGGCGCTCTGCTCCTAAACTGGTTGCTAGCCATGGCTGAAGAGCCCAGTCTGCCCTGTGTGGATGCTGTTGGCAAAATCAACTGAGTGAATATGCTCATCCGTATTTTGATGGCATTTGCTCCATCAAGGGTTCCAGTACCCTCCTCAAATGCTCATCTGCCCAAAGCCGTTGGCAATTACTGAGGTTGCCAGGTTAATTAACTGCTGCCCAGCACTCAACGTTGACCAGTAAAGGTTGTACTGCTTATGGTCATAGAGGTAGCAGGTTTTCGCTCCTGACCTGACCGCCAAAAATAATCTGGGCTTGGAGCCCTCACACTGCAAAGACCCCTCCTGAGGCTACAAGTGTGTGCAGGTGCACTGAACCTCCAGGTCCCCGACCACCTCCTGCCTTGTTGGCTGAGCCCAGGCATTCCCCTCTGAACACCATGAGCAAGCAGCTCCCTGTAGTGAGTACAGAGGTGCTCCCCCAGTACTATGATGGTTAAGGAACGGTCTCTGCTTCCAACAACAAAGCATCCTGGGCATGGGACCATTTTGGTTAGTGCTGTCTTGGGAACACGATGCACACACTATCCCTATCAGAAGAAATGTGCATGGGCCTGTGGCACAGGGCTTGTATTTTGGATGGGCGTGCTCTGTACAGCCCCGGAGCCGGCCAGCTCAGGAGGAACCCAAGGGAGAATTGCAGAGCGTTTAAGAGACTGTTATCCAGGCAGGGGCCATCATCCCAACTCCCTCCCCTCCCCTACCATCTGGGTCATTGCCTGATCACGCTGTGTATGTATCAAGCATGCCCTGAGTGGCTTGATACTTTATCAGGGACATGGGTAGCCATTTTGTTCTCGTGGCATTGTTTCTTGCTGGAGGCTAAAGGGAGAGCTCTGAGGACTGGTGCCCTTTGCGTGCCCGCAAACAGGGTATACCCAGGGCAGCAGAACCAAACTTCACAGCTAGGCCCAGCTGAGCTCAGATGCCTCTTCTCCTTTCTTCAGCCTTGCACAGCTGAGGCGGCCATGCAACAGCTCGGGATTCTGAAGTGTTCTGTATTTCACGTGTCCTCCAGAGTCAAGAAGCAGATAATCGTTTGTCAATGAAAACATGGGGGAGAGAGAGAGAGGGAAGGGCCTTGTCACAAGCTAACTTGAGCCAAAGAAAAGTAGCATGGAAGTGAGACCTGTTCTCCTTTCTTCCACTCATAGCTATCTGCATGTCAGGAGGCTTCACAGCCGTTCCTCTTGAGCACCTCAACGGAACAGAAGCAGATGTTTAAAATGAAGTGCATGCTTTGCTGAATGGGGGCCAAACCAGGATTTCCCCTCCTAAAATTCACCTTGGAGTCAAGGCACTGTCTGCAAAATTTCCACCTCAAAAAGAACGTTTCAGAAAGTAACATGGGCCTGAAAGCAGGTGGCTGAAGCAGGAATTTCCCCCCATCCTCTGAAGGGTTACGTACCAGTTATAATACCCATGTGAAGTTGGAACTGTTCTCAAAGAATAACATTGCTTAATTCTCTGGGAAAAGATCTTTGTTTTATTTTCGCTGGTGCTTCGCTCTTCTCAATTTCATGTCCCCTTAGGAGAATTTTAATATCTCATTAATGAACATTATAGGAAATTCAAACAATGATTGTAATGTAACATTAAGACTGAATAGTTTAAATTCTCCAAAGTCAGGCAGTGCCAATTTGTTTAAGCTATCAGGGCATTTTCCTCTCTTTTAAATAAAAATGATTATATTATGTTGGGACATATAACCTTAACTCTGACCCATGATTGTGACACAGTCTTTTCAAAACTCGATCTAGTATCGATTAGAGACATTGTCAGAACTGTACCAGAACAAAATGGAGGTATGTCTCATGGAGAGTGCTGACCTTCTGCAGGAGGCATGTGGGTTTGTGAACTTTTCCTGTTTTTCCTTTCTAACATCCATTTCTACTTCTAATCACAGAGAAAAGCCTGGAAATGTGACCTCAGCATATGCATGACCAAACAGCTCAGAAACCAGAGTGGGGGGAAGGGAGAGGGAGTAGCACATGTAAACCCCATGACGTTTCAGCCAATCCCATGATTTTGAGAGACAGGATCTGGCTCCTGGCTTATGAATGCTTGCTGTTGGCAAGCTTGGAGTACACCGATGATTGTCCGCCTTTTTAGGCACCCCTCGTTAGACTGAAGACCCCCCTCAGAAAATGTCAGCACTTGGCTCCCTTTCATATTTTGACCAAGCAGAAAATGTTTTGACAATATGGATTCCTATTTGAAATCTCTGAGTTTGTCTCATGAATCATGTAGGCATTTGCACACCTTTTGGTGCTAATATTGCATGGCACCCCATGGCATCCTTAAAAGGATCTCATGGCACCCCAGGGTGCCACAAAACCCTGACTGAGAATCCCTGTATTAAATAACGCATGGAACAGAAGTGAGGCTTTTCCATGAGCAATGGCAAATGAACAAGTCAAACCAGCTCCTGGCATGAGATTGAGGCATGCAGCATCACTGCTCTGCGTCCAGAGCCCAACTGAGTTTGGCTCAGGAACCGTCTCTTCTGCAGCTCCCACCTCCTGGAAGAGCCCCTCAAGACACCTTTCACTCCATAGCTCCCCTCCATGTAAGTGTAAACTGCTAACTCTCCTCCCGTTAGTGATAGTTTGTAAAGAAATAATCTTGTTCCTCACAGCACTGTCCTCTCCACCACTTCAGAGCAGGGCTAAACTGCCAAATGGAGGGAGGGCAGGTAGCTTTGCATATATTTTGCATAGGGGCCAATGTCAACACAAGGCAGTGGAGAATCAGCCCTCCCCCTCCAAGGTGCAAAATCTTCCCAGGGGACACTTAGCTGTGGCAAGGGTAGCAAAGGACCCATCTGTGACACTTTGCTCTAAGAATCCCCCACCTTGGGCTAAGTCATAGCTGAGAGAAGTCTTTAAACAGCCTGATGCTTATTGGCACCTTGGGGACCTCTGTCCTGGTCACGTGGCCTAGTCTACCACACAGCCTCTCTTCTGAAGGTGATGAGGCTGCAGGGTGTGAGTGGGCTGTGAGCACATCCTCTCCCTCCTCCAACACCAGTGGAGTTAATGCCTCCCTTTCAAGGATGCAATCCAATCTGTAACAGACACCGCACCAGATCCTTTTGAACTTTGAAGACTGCACCTCAGTCATGTGGATAATAAGAGAGATTAGCAAATCAGGGGAGGATGAGAGCTAAATGAAGCATCATTCTGGAAGAGGCTGCTCTATTGATCCTGTGTTTGCCTTAGAAAGGAAACAGGAGCAAGGAAAATCAGAAAGGAAGAACACTAGAAGAGAAGAAGGAAGGGAGCCAATGGTGGACACCAGCTAACCGGCTCTGGCCAAAGTGCTATGGTGCTGTTGCGGACCACCCTCCCCCCCATCACATTGTATAGCTCAGCTGGTCTGGCTTTAAGCAAAGATGGACAACATGGGGGAGTGGGAGTGTGATGCAGAGGGGCAAGGAAAGTCAGGGAGAAGGGAGCCAACAGGCAAAGAAAGAGCCACAGCTACATAGCTGGCTGCCATTGTACAGCAGATAGATGGGAGGGAGGCTGTGTGCCCTAGGGACACCACCACCAGCTTTTTCATGAGCCTTACCAAGCAAGACATGAATATGAGATGGGCCACAAGCCTGGCTGGTCCCCACCCACCCACAGGCCAGTCTTTCTCTACCCCTACCCCACAGCCTTCCTTCAGCAACCCGAGGGCAGGCAGCCTGATCCCACCCTGACTGCTCTAGCCATTCCCTGAAGCCAACCCTGGAATTTCCTTCCTCAGAATTACTGTGAAAAAGGAAACACACCTCTTTTCTGCAAAATCCCAGCCTCAAGCTTCTGCTCCAATTCCAAGATGCCCTGGCCAAAGCAAGGGATGTGTGCCCATACCCTGCCTCCAACAGAAGTAACACACTTGGATTTTTAAAGAGCTCCCACAACGCATTGAAGCAGAATCCCCCCCCCCCCCCAAACTGCTTTCCCCAGACTGCCCCAGGAAACATAATGATCCCTAATCACAGAAGGGGGCACTGGTCTGGGGGAGGGTTTTCCCCAAAACCACCCAGTAACTCAGAGACTAATCTCAGTGGCACCCTGCTCTAGGTTCTGTTCCAGATCCTGGTGCATCGGTTCTCTATAACTCCTGCTCCCAAAACCTGGGCTTGGCTCCAAGAAGCATCCTGCCTTGTTCTGCTTGAAGACTTCTGCTTCTGATCTCCTAATGGACCCCATTTCTAAATGCCTGTATTTGCTGTGTCCTTCATTTCTAGCAAAAGTGACCAGGCAGACAGAGATGGACACATTCTGCAGGTAAAAGAAGTGCCACAGCCACACATAAGCACAGGCAGCTGAAGAAGCAATTGGCTATGTAACCTTAACTCTGCCCCTCAGGGGTCTGCATTGCAAGAGTTTTTAATGACCTGATCATGGGCTGTTTGTCATCCCATAAAATTGCACTTCCCAAAAGCTGTAGTGAAAAAGAAGATTAAGGTTGCAAAGAGAAGCAAAAATTAAGCCTTGCCAGAATTTATTGTGCCCGTGCATCCTTAAGTCATCCCCCTTGCGTGTGCACATTATGATACAGTGTTTAATTACATCGTCCTCTATTAATTTTCCTCATGGGAGACTGCCTTTCCCTCCCCTAGCTCCCAGGCCCAAGCCCCTTGACCAGCCATACCAATCCCTTTGTTATCTACACAGCCCCAGCCCCCTGGCTCTGTGAGTCTTCTCTACACTGTACTAGGCACCCATGTTCTTCCCCACTGCCGGCCCAGCAGCAGTGGGAGGATCAAGAAGTATCCCAGAGGAGTGTTTTTAGGAAAAGTCCTGCTCTGCGCCCACAGCTGCCCTGGAGCATGCTCAGTACAGATGGAAGCTAGCCGATTTAGCTGGCAAGCTCTAAAAAGTGCCTACTGAGCGTGTACAGAATGAGACATTTTTTTTTCAAAGGCTTTGCCAGCTGCGGAAAGCTTTTTTCACTAGAAGACCTACTCTCTTGGCTGTGTATTCTGAAATTTTTTATGTTCTGAAGAATCCTTTAGTGTTCTTATCTACAATGTCCAAATTGTCTCCATACCCAAAGATATTTGTGCAATCCCCCAAGGAGGACCCCTTTTCTAAGTTCAGTCACCAATCTGATAGTTCATTCCAGCACCAAGTTGAACCACAGTGGGAAAAGTACCTCACCTTGTCTCAGACTAGTTGCAGTGTTGAAGGCATCAGAGAGGTTTCCATCCACTTTAACACTCCCTTTTGCATCTGTTAAGACATGCCCTAACCATTTTTATGACATTTTGGGGGAATCCTCTTTGGTGATGTGTCTCTAGTCTCATAGAATTTGGAACATAACATAACATTTCTAAGTCACTTCTCATCACTGCTACAGATACCAGGAGACTCTACTTTTCCAAACTCCAGGTCATCTAGAATTCAGAGTTGTGCCTCAAATCCAGGATCCTTGTGTAAACATGTTGCAAGCAGCTGAGTGTCCAATTTCCCAAACATTTTAAACATTCTAAGGGATCGGGTTTTACCTGTCAAAGTCTGCCAACAAACAGCCTTCTAAGGTGACTGATAGTTGTGGAGGGTCCATGTCAAGCCCTGATGGTCCACCAGACTAATACAATGAAGACATGCCAAGGACTGTAGCCAATGGTACAGATGATACAATGTGGCTAACATTATATACAGAAGCCTGTGACTCCCTAGCCCAAACCATCTGATTCTTGCTCACAGCTGGAGGCAGCATGCGCAGCCTTCAGCATGAATCCAGACTCCAGTTTACACCTCTGGATCCACGCCACCTTGCCCTAACCACACCCCCCCACCTGACTACATACAGCAGACAGGAAAGTGGAATGAACAGTTTGACCTCACAACACCTCCTCAGTTTGGTGGACAAGAGATACAGCAGTGATGCTGCAACAATGTTGTTTTGGACCTTTCATTTCCAAGAATGTCTTACTCCAAGGAAGTGAAGGGGTGAAAGCTGGCCCAGTCTTCAGGGTGGGGAAGTCAGGACAGCAGATCCCACTGCTGCTCCCAAACCACCACTCTCCCTGCTTCGCAAGCAGAGGCATGAATAAGTGGGGGGAACCCTAGCTGCCCTTGGAAAGAGGATGTGACAGGCAATCCCTTAGACTGTGGTAAATCCACCTTAACCTGGGAAATTTTGCCCCAATTCCAATTGCAGCTAATCTCTTCTCAGGACAGATCTTGCTTGCTGTTACCCAAGGTCATTGCCTCCAGGCTTTTGCCTCAGGGTTCCCTGTCTGGCGGCAACTGCATGGCCACAGCCTGTGTGTTTGTAGCCTTCCCAGCTGGCAGGCTTTCCTCTTTGCTATAGGAAAATCAGCTCTTCATTGTAAGAACCCCAGTACTTTTTTCAGTGCTTTCAGAGCCAGGGCTCCTCCCCAAAGGTCTCCTTCAAGCCACTGGTTCCAATCGATAAGGCAGCCATGTTGGAATTACCCCTACTGGGGGAAAAATGGATCCTAATTGTTTTTAAAGCAGGAAATGTTGACTCCCTCCAAGCCCCAAATGAGACAACAACTTTGTGATCAAAATCCCCAGGAAGAATTTGCCTTTTGATGGGGACTGTGGCCTGGAAAATTCCAGCTGCAGCAGGAAGCATCCAGTGAAAGCATGGAGTATAGTGGAAATTGCTTGGCAAATTAATGCTAGTGACTACGCTTACCCCATAGCTACAACACACCCAGTACTTCCCTCCCCATAAAACCAGTAGCTCCTCTGAGTTCCCTGGGAACTCCTTCCCTCCCCAGGGGTCCCCATTAAGCCCTGTTATCACTTCCCATGCAGCCGATCCCAAAGGCTTGATTGCTCGCCGCTGAGCTTCTGGAGCCCTGGAGGGTCCAGCCAACCCCCCTCTCATGTGCCCTGCTGGGCAAGTCCTGGGAATGCCTGATTTATAGGCCTGTGCCTTGTAATGTTTACTCTCGATGAGTTATTTAAAACAAGGAAAGCGAGAGGAGCCGGGTTTTGTTTAAAGTCCAGCAAAGAGGTTTGCCTTAAATAGTCAACAGCAGGGATCTGAGGGGAGGCCACAGCACAGCCCCAGCCTGCTGGGCGGGAGCCAGAGTCTGGCACACACAAGGGGTGTGAGGCTTGTGCAAAGCAGGTGGCACCAGTCCTCAGCATTAACCCCCCAGGCATCTCCAACCCTGTAGGTTGCAACTGCCAAGGGCAACCCCCACATGGCACTACCTGCCTCTCTTTAGTCTTCTTCCCAGGGCAGAAATCTCTGACCTTTGTCAGGAAAATCAGAGCAACAGAGGAGTCTACAGAGATCCCCTCCAGCTGGGTGGAAGGGGGAGCAGCCTTCAAGCACACCATATGCTGAAACCAGCAGTTCATCTCTACTCCCTACAATTAGTGACTCCTGGTACCATCACACGGTGAGCAGAGCCCATGGGGCTTGGGAGGAAAACTATGAAATCCCCCCTTCCCTCTGCCCACACACTGAAGGCTGGCCACTTCCATTCAGTGATGGTGGGTGGGTCCAGTTGGGTAACTATGGACTATGTCATAAGAGTCACCACCTGCACTCCTGTAGCTTCAAAGCGGTTTCAGCCTTGCTCTGGCCCCTCTGCTCAGAGGGTGAATTTCACGCACTGGGAATTAAAGAGGAGAAATGTCAAAAACAGCAAATCTGGGTGGATCAGAAAAAGGCCCTTGTTAACAGAGCACTGACGAAACCACCCAATGTAATGCCTTTGGTCTACAGCAGCCAACTCTAGGAGCTCCCCTCCTTTCCATCTGGCTCCAGCCCACCCCTTGCCCATCTCTGTCTACACCTGTGCTCAGGGCCACAAGAATTCTGCAATTCCACAGCATTTCCCCCCTTTAATCACAGGAGGACATTTACTCTGAAACCTACTGATGGTAGAACCCCCAAACATGGTTGATGGTTGTTGGTGATTTTGGCATAGTCACTGTGTTCTCCCACAGATCCCAAGCTGCTTCCCACCTTTCCTCAGGACCCCCAGATGCCCTATCAGAAGCAGCTTCTGGCATTCAAATATTTCCTGTCATGTTTGCAGTACAAAATTAATTGTGGTATTGAAGTCTGAATATTTAGAGGCAAAGTCACATCAATTGAATTTCATATCAAGCTAAGTACCACTGGGGGCTGTCACAGTGACTATGTTATTCAGCGATATATTTAAAGCCATCAGAGCTGTCAGTTCTAAGTACAGGTCCTTCTGCTGCAGAACTTATGAAGCATGGCCCTTAATACGTCTGGTTTATGCCACTCGGCTGGGTGGGTTACTCTACATGCAATGAAGGAGCTGATGTTCTTTTACCACTTGCAAACCTCTCCCCAATACTACTGCTACTACCAATTAAAATCACAGATGACCTATCAGGCCTATCTACAGAACAAGAGAAACAAATGGATTTCCTTCTCTGTTAGTTCTATGAAATTTATAGGATTTCTCCATATGGAAAGCCATTAGTAATGAAATCTGACAGGCTGCACATGTCACTGATGTAACTGCATCACTAAAAGGAGACAAAAAGGAGTTGCCTTGTTTAGCCTAAGAAACCAAGGCTGAGCAGGGATATAACTGGTCTCTATAAATATCTCCAGGGGTAAACACCCAACAGAGAGCGGAGTTATTCAAACCAGAGAACAACATTGGCACAAGAACAAATGTCTATATATATAAACTGTCCAGAAGTAAATTTAAGCTGGAAGTCAGAGGTTGGTTTCTTCCCAGCAGAAGAGAGTGGGGCAACACAAGTAGTGGGGCAAAAGCCTGACCAGGTTCCAGATGGATCTTGGCACCTTTCTGAAAGGGATTGTATGGATGTCCTAAGCTGTGGAGAGGTGGATTCGGGAAACCAGAAGGTCCCTTTCAGCCACAGTTAAGTTCCCCACACAGTGATCATTGGAAATGAAGCTGATGGAGAAGCGATATTCTCCATTTCCTTTTACGACCAGGTGACCTATCACCTGGATAAGGGGGAAGAGATTTATGTCATACATCTCGACTTTAAAAAAGCCTTCAATCTGGTATCCCATGATCACCTTTTGGCAAAACTGGCCAACTGTGGCCTCGGGTCCACCATGATCCACTGGCTGGGGAATTGGCTCCGTGGTCGGACCTAGAGGGTGGTGGTTGATGGAAGTCAATAGTCATGGTGCTCTGTGACCAGTGGGGTCCACCAAGGCTCTGTCCTTGGACCTATTTTGTCCTCTTCATTAATGATGTGGACATTGGAGTCAGAAGCGGACTGGCCAAGTTTGCCGATGATACTAAACTTTGTAGTAAAGCAGCCACGCCTGAGGACAGGGGGATAATCCAAGCTGCCCTTGACAGGCTCAGTAAATGGGCGGACAAGAACCTGATGGTGTTTAACACCAAAAAATGCAAGCTTCTCCACCTTGGGAGGAAAAACCTGCAGCATGTCTATAGGCTCGGCAGTGCTACGTTGACTAGCACTACGGACAAGAGCGACTTGGGGGTCAGGATTGACCACAAGATGAACATGAGCCTTCAATGTGATGCTGCAGCCAGTAAAGCGAACAAAATACTGGCTTGCATCCATAGATGCTTCTCAAGCAAATCCTGGGATGTCATTCTCCCCTTGTACCCGGCCTTGGTGAGGCCGCAGCTGGAGTACTGCGTCCAGTTTTGGGCTCCACAATTCAAAAAGGATGTGGAGAAGCTTGAGAGAGTCCAGAGGAGAGCCACACGCATGATCAGAGATCAGGAAAACACACCTTATGACAAGAGGCTGAGAGCCATGGGACTCTTCAGCCTGGAAAAGTGCAGGCTCAGGGGCAACCTGATGGCCACCTATAAGTTTATAAGGGGTGTTCACCAGGACCTGGGGGAATGCCTATTCACCAAAGTGCCCCAAGGGATGACAAGTTCGAACGGTTATAAACTCCTGCAAGACCGTTTCAGGCTGGACATAAGGAAGAACTTGTTTACTGTCCAAGCCCCCAAGGTCTGGAATGGCCTGCTGCCGGAGGTGGTTCAAGCACCTACTTCGAACACCTTCAAGAGAAACCTGGATGTTTTTCTTGCTGGGATCCTATGACCCCAGCTGACTTCCTGGGGCAGGGGGCTGGACTTGATGATCTTCTGAGGTCCCTTCCAGCCCTAATGTCTGTGAAATCTATGAAATCCCTTGAATTTTCTCACTCCACCAAAATCTTTCTAGGGATTGCCCTCAGATGCCTGTCCCGAGGACATACAAAATCACAAGGAAAAGCCCAAAATAAAAATGGGCCCAGCTCTGCCTCCAGACAGTCCTGGCCCTATCTTTCTTCTAATTCACATATCAAGCCACTCTACCCACTCCAGCTAAGACATGAATAAAAATTATTTTTATATTCAGGGGCTGAAAAAAAAAACCTGGGAAGAAAAAACAAGTCAACACAAAGTGATGGGGTTAGGGTTTTTTTGTCTTTCTTTCATACATAGAAAAAAATAAAAATAAAGGACACCTGGGGGCTAAGCAGCAAAAGGATCAGATTCACAAGGGGATTTAGACCTTGTCTTAAAATCCAAGAAGGCACTTCGATCTCTTTTTATGGTTGTGGTGAAGACACCGCAGCTGTGATGCAGGAGACCCAGGTCCAAACCCTCTTGCAGATTAGAGGGTAATTGGTTTTCCCCATGCTTCTGGGCTTTTCAGGTTGCCGTATGGCGCCAGGAAGAAATCCTACCTCCTCTCCACCCTGTTTCTGCAGACATCAGCATTTCCTTTCACTTTCCTCAGAAGCATTGGGGCTTTCATTTTAACTAGGATATGCTCACGTTCCTGCTGGAACTTAAAAAAAGACAGAGGTTCCTGGCTAGATGGCCTTGCTTCTCCACTTAGGGTCAGACTGCTCACCACATATGGAATCAAGAAGCATTCTTCTCCTATGGTCTGACTGGCACAGACTGTGGTGTGGGTTGCCTTCTTCTGTAGGGACTAGCAGCACAGTCCTCTCCCTTGGATCTCTTAAGCATATTTTGACAAACTACTTGTTGTCCTTTCAATGACAGGATATTGGCAGTGCCCTGCCGGTTTCACCTGTGGCAAAATAGAGGGTTTTGATGTTCTCGGACACTAGTAGCTGTGCAAGAGGGTTGTTCACCCAGCTCTTGGTTACACAAACACTTGTCTAGGATGGTTTGGATACAGGTGATCCTGCCTTGAGTAATGGCTTCCTAAGGCCCCTTCCAGTCCTATTTTTCTAGGATTCTACGATGTGGGACAGGTCCCTGAACTGACCTTTCCCACCTCGCAGGACAAGTCGTGAGGCTATAGGGCATTCCAAAATGCATGCTTCTCAGTCTGCACTCCTACTCCAAGCTACATAAATAACTCATTAAATGAGAGAGAGGGAAATCCTGTGCAAAGGTCTCTACAAAGTATGATCAGGGCATACACCTATGAAGGGTAAAGGTTGGTGGTGATTGAATGGGTCCCTCCAAGCTCCTCCCTCCAATGACCTCTTAAGTATTTTATACAAAGCCTCAACCAGAGAGTCTGAGTGACTCCCCTCTCCCACCCGTCCCCAGAAGACCCTGTAAATCAGAGGGCTAGTCATTCTCCTGACAATTTCAAGCCCCTGCTCCATAGCACGATTTGAACCTACACCTCTAATCCCTGACATGGGTGCTCTAAACTTGGACACTGTGGGCACGTCTACACGTTCATTAATGTACAGTAGTTACTGCGCATTTAGTTTAGTACTTGCTTAATGAAGTACTAACTAAATGCACAGTGACTATGGTTGCTGTGCAATAGCACTGGAGCAGAGTTTTTTAGTGACGCTTAATGCGCTGTAGTTTAAGAGTACCGTGCAGTATCATATTAGCATGGTTTTTCCCCAGCACACTACTGCACAGTGTTATTAGACTACTGTGCATAAAGCATCTTGTGTAGATGCGCCCTGTTATAGTCTAACAGGGGAGCAGCAACTATGAACAGAGCCTAAAATCCCCTGGTAATCACAAGCAAGAAAACTCAGCTGGTCAAATCCATTGTTTCAATGTTTCCAATTTTTTCCTCTCATTTATAGGGGCAAAGCAACGGGCTGAATCTGGCCTAAATTCACAAATAATTCCAGCTGCTCCAAAACTGCAAATACAGATGGAATAAAGATTCGCTGAAAATAATTGACCAACTCTGTGTCCAACCCCTGAGTCCAGCCCCACCACACACTGCTAATCCTTGCACACCTCCCTTCCATTCACTGCAAATCCCTGTGCATGGTTAATTTACTTGCTGCTAATCTCTATATCCAGAGGGCCCCCCCCCCACGTCCACTACTAATCCCTGCTCTTGGCCCCTTCACTCACTGCTAATCCCTGTGTGTGTCTCCTCCATTCATTCCTAATATTCCTCACACCCTTGTGATCACTCCTAATCCCTGCACAGTTTGTCGCCTCACTGCTAATTCTGGTGAATAGCCCCGCTCTGATCACTGCTAATCCTTGTGATCAGCCTGGTTGCTCACTGCTAGCCCCCTCATTTAGCCATCTGCTCACTGCAGACACCTGCAGTCACTCAGATCCTCTACTCATGTTTAATCCCTGAACAGGGCCTCTCCTGTCACTGCTAATCCCTATGCCTATCCTATGCCTAGTGGCTAATCCCTGTGCTAACTCAGAAAGCAGCAACTCCTCCCTTCAGAGCCACAGACTTGACTGCTTTCCCAGGCAAGAGCCCCTCCCTGTTGCCCCATCCTTGCCCATGCAGTGCTCTTGGCACTCTGAGCCCCAAATTCCTCCGCAGTGCCCTGCATCCTTGTGCTTTAAATGTCACACGCTGGCACCCTGCTGCACAGCCAAGCCTCTTCATGGTGGAGGGAACCTGTGCTGAGTGGATCTCTCTTGTTGGAGCATATGATGCCCACCGGGTTGCAATTATAGATGGGGGATGGCCCCTCTACTAAATCTCTGGTTACCTCTGCTCATTGCAGGCTGCCTCTGCTTACTGCACACAATCCCAGCCTTCTCTAACAGCCTCCATCTCCCTCCCTGTTCCCCCTGAAACATGACAGAGTCATGGTGCGAGCTATCCCACAATCCAGTTCCCACAGAGCTCCACAGCACACAACCTCCTCCTGTCTCCAGTGGGGCAGGAGCTGGTCCAACATTGCCAGCAGCCTGAAGGCCTGAATATTCGTCTCCTCCTCCAGACCCTGCACTTTTAATGAAGATAATTGCTCACAAAGAAAACATGGACAAGAAATGTTCCTTTCACAAAGCATTAGAGAGATGGGAAGTCTGATCAGAGAGAGTGAGTAGAGGGAGCAGGACACTAGTTAGTATTAAGGACAGGGAAAGTGTCAGAGGCAGGAAAAGAAAGAGGAGGCATTTGGGGACAGGGGAAGGAGGGAACAGGGCAGAGAAGGACATGTGGGGAAAACCCAGCCAGGGCTGCCCAAGGAGGTCTCTAGCTCCCCTACCTCTGGTCTCGTGTAGCCCCCATGCATGGCTGGGGACTGGGGACCAGCCGGGCATCACAGTCACCCCTAACCCCTGCCACAGTGCAGAGGGCAGTGCCACTCCTTGTTCTCTGATCTGAAGGGGATGCCCAGAGGTGCTTACACCCCTGCCGTGTCCGGGCTTGGGGCAACCCAACAGGGAGCCATACCGCTGCTTCCCACCTCGGTTTGTGAGGCCCACGCAGCAGGATGGCTCCACAGCCTCCAGGATGAAATATTCAGAGGCATTTAGAGTGATTTCATGTCTCAAGTGCAGCAAGGTGATGAATATTTCATGGTGCCACACAATTGCGGAAGCACTGGCTGCCCCAAAGGATGCTGGGAGGAGGCTGAGTGCTTGGAAGGGGAATTCTGCAAAGCCACCTCTCCTCGTTCCTTGGCCCCCACCCCCAGGGTTGCTGCTTTTCAGACTCTTCCTCTCTGGGTCTCTTCCCACATCCATACCCAAACCCTGAAAATGGTCTCTGTGGAGCTACTGAGGCCAAACATGCCTGTGACCTAACAGAGACAGTCTGGCATTTCCAACTCCAAAGCCTCCTATACTCATAAAGGTCTAAAACAGCAGAAGTCTATCTGTCTAGTTGTACAAATATCTGTTTGTCAATATACCTATCCATGAAACTCCATACATTTCCACATCCATCCTTTTTCTGTCTGTCCTTATACATACTACTCTCTATATGTGTCTCTGTTGATCTGTCTGACCTTTAGTTCCCATACATATCCATATCTACTTCTCTATGCCACATATACCAAAACCTGCATGTCTGTCTGTCTCCCTATCTTCATACATGTCCATAACTTTCTCTCTGTCTCAAAGTTTTACATTACCACCCATCACTGCAGCTTCTGCTGTCTTTCCACCTAAAATCAATTATCGATAGAAAACTTCCTAGTGAACTCTGTGGACACTGTGTGACACTTGTCCCCATTTGGGTAAATGGTTTTTGACAGCAGGAAAGGAGGGTTGTGATGAGAATTTGGGGTCTAAAGGCTTCCTCAAAGACTGAGTCTTATGTTTCCTCAGGATGTTTCAGCCCATTCTGTAGCCAGTGGATTGCCTTATCTTCAGCTTCTGCCTGGGCTCTGTGTTCAGCATTGTCCCAGAAAAGCACAGCTGTCAGGGTGGCTTATAGATAGAAGCTCAGTCTTTGATGTAGCACAGCCTTAATCTGTTAACTATTCTGAATATTAAGGACCAAAGCCTTACACTGCCATTGGAAGTGACTAGGAACCAGAGCAGGGACTTGGCCACCACACCCTGTGCCTGTGTGCATCTTCCTCACCTTCGGCATCAGGTACAGTGTGCTGCAGTAATCTGGCCTGGGGGTGAAAACTCATGAATCACTATGGCCAGGCTGTCATTTGGAACAAAGAAACAACCTTTCCTTGACAGCTAAAGGTGAAAGGAGGCCTTTTTGGAAGCTGGTGCTACCAGGTTGTCTGGGCTTAGAGAACAATCAAACAGTACCCCTCCAGGCTTCACCCCACTGTGATGAACTAGGATTGCACCCCTCCACTGAAAAGTGGAGACCATCTCTTGGCCATTTCTTCAAAGCTTCTCCCCGTTATAACCAGCATAGTTTTGCATTTGCCTGGGTGCATCCTGAAGCTCATTTCCTCTGGCTCTCTGACACCCTGGTCCTGGCAATGAGGTTGTGAATGAGGCATACAGATGGGGGCCATTGACATACTGCCAGTAGACAAGACCATGGAGTGTCCCAGTGGCATATCTACACTGCACAATGCCATACCATGCAAAAATACCCAGGCTAACCTGACTGGGTTAAGAAGTGTCACAGCTGTGTTAGCACAACTTTCAACCTGGACTAACATATCCTGGATGGCACAGGGAATTAGGCAGTTCCTGTGGGACCCTGCAAATGAGGACAGAGGAGGAACTTTTATTCATCACCACTCGAGGAGCTTTCCTGGAGAGGGGCAGTTAACTGGAGCCAATGTTGTGTTGGTCTGTCTACTCCTGCCATAGCATGTAGGTGGGTTGGCTCTGCCTTGAGGCCAAGCAAGTCAAGGCTGTGGAGGGGTTCTGAAGGATGAACACAGAGGTCTAATACCCACCATGGAGACATCATCTTTCAGTGCTGCTAGAGCCACTCCAGGTCTGTGTTCCCACACAGTAATGGCTGATTATAAGCAGGGTTGAGCCTTACAATCTAAATGCCCTTTGTGGGTGCTCAGCACCACTAAAGCACCTTGACATGGCTCCATGAGTCCATCTTCAGGTGCCCAGCCAGTGGGATATGGCAAGAGACATGCCTGGTACCCTCTCTCAGCACTCATGTCCATGGGCCTCGCAGAAACACCACGTGGCAGTGCTCCATTTGCACGACATGGCACACGCCTCCTGTGTACCTTGTCTGTGGGCACAGCAGGGCACACCAACATCTGTGTGTTTGTCCACAGCTCAGAGCAGCTCATCATCATGCTACACCCACTGCTCTGAGCTGTGCCTTCCCCTCCAGAAGCAAGGAGCCCAGAGAACTTGCAGAGCAGCCATTCACATCAGCAGGTCCAGGTCAAGGCAAAGTCACGTCAGCGCAGAGCCTGTCTGCGCCCTCCTCCCAGGCTTTGAGTTTCACTCAGTCCCAGCTTCACCAATCACTGGGGCAGTGCCAGACTGCCAGGGGGTGGGAGCACACAGTGCAGCATGTCTCGCTGGCATTGCCCTGGCAGTGCCCAAGAGTCCTCCTGGAGCATCTTCTAGTCATTGTCTTCAGGAGGGAAGGGGAGGCAAGAGGAGTGGGGGGACAGACTCCAGTCAGCATCACCCAGGCAGAACAGGAGGCTGCCTCACCCAGGGGGGAGGGAGGCAGCAGTGAGGCAGGCCGCCAGGGCAGGCGGGTGTGGGCTGGATGCCTAGTGACTGTGCAGCCCAGGCAGACAGTGCCATGTAAGGGAGACGAGCGGGGGAAGCATGGATATGTCAAAACATTGCGAAATCCATGGCTCCGCTAGCATTCCTCAGGGCTGAGCCCCGAGCACAGACCCCCCCCCCACATGCCGCACCAAGGGGGAGGGGGCTGGGTGGCCCTCCTGGAGAGCGGCATGTGGGAGAGGGAGACACAGGGGAAGAAGGGGGAGGAACAGAGCCCGAGCTTTGCTCAGTGGGCTGGTAGGAAAAATGAGACTTCTGAGGAGCTGAAAAACACATATGTGCACACTCTGCCATGGGGTCTGAGCCTATGTACACCCCCTACCAGCCACCTGAGAGTGACCCCTGCCATCTGTGCCCCCTGCTTTGCCTGTGCCCACCAACCCTGCACTCGACCACAGGCCCCCCACTCTCCACCCTGCCAAGAGCCCCAGGCCTAGTCTCCTTACCTTGTACCACATCCTTTAACCTGTGCCCTCGCCCTCCACCCAACCAAGCCCTGCGGCTATGCCTTTCTCTTCCAACCTAAACCTCAGGCCCCATCCATCAGATGCCACCCTGTGCCAGCGACCCTATGCCCTAGGCCAGAGCAAGGATGTTTTGCCCAAATCACATCAATATTCATTTGCTTTTTGAGTGGACATTCTTGCAGAAGGGGGGGAAAAGCATTTTTTGGTCAAACAATTTCAAAATGGGTTAGTTTCCCTTGAAATGTTCTGGAGGGAAAAATTTGTTTTTTCTACTCACTCTATCATTGAAGCTGGCTGCAACAAGCCCCATCAAGAGGTTTCCTGTTACAGCTGCACTAGCTTTATTCAGCAGCAGCACTGTGTTTCCTGTTTGTTCCAGGCTCACATCCATCCAAAAAGTGTAGGTTGAAAATAATGGCACATGGGGACAACTGTCAGGCACAGTTGAATGGTGTATCCCTTCCCCACATGTTGCTTATTTCAACTGGACTCATTGTCCTGTATTAGCAACTGGCACACTGAGACAAGTGTAGTGCAAATTTGAACACAGTTAACTGTGCTGGGGACGAGGTGTATGCCCTTTACTATAGTGGCCATAGCAAGGTTAAAGAGGCTGTTTTTTAGGCATCATCACATTGGTCAAACCCCAGTGAGCCTTGTATAGGTCTTGTTGATCTAGCATTGATGTTCACCTTATGCACAGATAATTCCAAAGGGTGGTTGAAGAAAGCTAATTTGATCAAGTCCTTGTGTTCATTGCACTAGAGAAATGCAGACCAGTGAATTTGAGTGTAATTTCTGCAAAGGTTTAGGGTAAGGTGAACCTCTGATCCCAAAGCTGAGATCCTGAGGGCTTAAACAGGTTCTGAGTGTGAGTAGTGATTTCATCAAGTCTATGGGTTCTGTGACCCTGTGACAGCCCACGTGTTTTCCACATGTCTGAAGCAAAGGCACCTGCCTGGATGGATGGACAGATGGACTTGGATGCTAGGAAGCACAGTCCCCTGAGATCAGACCAGCTCCTTAGAAAATGGGGAAGCAGTGAAGTGTGATCATAGGAAAGTAGGGCTGGAAGGTCATCTAGTCCAGCCCCTTGTTCAAGGCAGGATCATCCCTGACTAAACCATCCCAGCCAAGTGTCTGTCCAACCTGCTCTTGAAAATGTCCACAATTTCTTTAGGTTGCTTGTTCCAATACTTGACCATCCTCATAGTCATAAACTTCCTCCTAATCTCCAGCCTAAATTTTCTCTGCTCCAGCCTAAGGCTGTTGCTCCTATGTTCAGTCCTCTATGACTTCAGAGAAAAGCCCTTCTCCATATTCTCTATAATCTCCCTTCAAGTATTAGAAGACTGATTAAGAATTTCAGTTCCTGCAAGGCAGTGTCCCAGTGCTGGGATCTTTGGCCCCTGAGGAAAGGTTCAGGAGCTGGGCCCTGTGTGAAAACAGAACACTCAGTGCTCTAAAGTGTAATCAGCATTGTCCTGTAGGTTTAATAGCAATAGGTGACAAGTAAATCTCACCACAGTAGGGTTTCAGTTCGGATATGTAGGCAGGTATGAGCCTGTGTGATCTGTCTGGAAACTACTTGTGTATGTTTTAACACTGTGCCCTGCATTATAGTGCCTGGGACTAAGTATGGCACAGCTGAGGCATACTAAGATTTGCACTGTCCCTACACAACTGCTCCTGCTCTGAGAATAACCTAGGCATTGGTTTCCAACAAGCCACCATCTTTCACCACTAAGAAATTTCTTTTAGAAGTTTTCCCAGTTGCCTCAAACTCAGCAGTGATGCTGTTCCCTCTGCATCAGCAACTTCCAGCTGTTCTTTTGGAAAGCCCAGGCGATCTTAGCTGCATACGGATCTGGGCCACAGGCCCAGAGGGATGTGACTGGGTGAGGAGGCCCTTCCCTGCAGTGGTGGCAGCACTCTCTTTGGAGGAGAGGACGCATTCCCATGTGTGACAGATAAAAGCTCCTGCCGGGGTCCTCACTTCCTTAAAAGGGGCCGCTTGTCAATCCCGTGGCCTGGCTTGTCTCAGCACTTGGAGCTGCTAGTGGAAGGAACTCAGAATCACTCAGCAGTGCTGATGGCTCCCAGTCTCCGTGGGATGGGCATGCTATTCTCTCCTCCCCCACCTCTGCTCACTAGAGGGTGCTTTAGAAATCAGAGACCACCTTATCTGCCCAGCGTCTTTCAATATCTGAGCAGCAAGTGCCTGGCAGAGAAATGTCAGGAGCATCAGCTTGGCACCTAGGCAGCAAAACAGACATTTGCTTTTGGCGTGGGTGGCTGTGGAGTGGCAGAGATGGAAGCCTGCTGGGTCACTGAGCACAGCAGAGCCTCTAGAGAGGTGACCAAGAACTCCCATACGTGGCTGGGCAGCTCCGATCAGCACAGGGAGATGCCCTGCTGCAGTGGAGCACTTCCTGCTTGCTGGGCAGCCACACAGTGAATGGGCTGGCCCCAGCCATCTTAGGGAGCAGACTTGGTTCCCCTGGAGCCACTCAAACTGGATTGCACACCCCTCTGCAGGTTCTCCCTGTGCTGTGAACTGAGTCGCTGGGCAAGGCCTTCACCACGAGACAGTTTCTCTATCCTTCCATCCCCTGCCTCCTTCCCCAGCACCTCCTAGTCCCTAAGCAGACACCCTCCATACAACTGCTTCCTCTGCTGCCCTCACCCAACCCTGCTTAACCCACATATCAGACAGGGTCCCAGCTGCTGTTGTGGCTGCAGCCCCTACAGAGGCATCCAGGCATCCCATTCCAGTTGGTTTTCTGCCATAAACTGTGAATTGCCTGAATGCAGCAAGAGCTGCACATGGCTCTCAACCTTGTAACGGGACTGTCCTGTCCATAAATTCTCCTAGTTCCACATGGGCTCATTCATCACCACAGGAATGATGACTTTAACTTGTAAAGGGCAGCCAATGGCATAGATAAAGCCTGTACCTCTTCTCACAAGGGTGGTCAGAGGCAGGAATCTGGGTATCTACAGTGATGGCACCATAGCTAATTGGAGAGCCTGGGATCCCCTCATCACAAGGATGAGACAGAGGGCTTCCCAGGCTTCCCTTTGTGGTGGCTTTTTCTGAGAGCTGAGTCCCACCCTGCCTTCCTCCTATTAGCTCTGTTAGGTGTGGTGTGCAGAGTGGAGACTATGAGTTTCCTTCACCCATCTTCCATTATTTGCATGGCAGCTGTCAGTAGGACAGAGCTTCCCCCACAGTCATGGGCATGGCCTAGTGGTGATGCATAGGGGGTGCACAGGGGTGCACGTGCACCCCCTGAGAGTGCTGGTGCACCCCCTGACAGGCAGCGCTCCCCACTTAGGTGATGAGCAGGGGGGACAGGCGAGAGTGCCAGTGCCCACCACTGTGAGAGCCAGCCGGGGAGTGGAGGTGACAGGTGAAGTGCCGCTGGCACTTCCATGAGCACCATTCGCGCTTCCCAGTTGGCGCGATCGGCCACAGCAGGTGACTGGCCGCTGGGGGGGGGCACACATCCTCCCCGACTCAGGTGGTACCAGTCACCCATGGCATGGTCCCAGGTCCCAGATTTTATCTTTCTGCTCAGCTTTGCCTGTGGAGCTAGCAGGAGCACAGCCACTAAGTGGATGCTGCTGAATGGAAGGGAGCTGAAACACTTGAAAGGGGCACAGGGGGTGTGTGTGTGTGTGTGTGTGTGTGTGTGTGTGTGTGTGTGTGTAAATGAGCTTGCTCTTGTATTTCTGCAGAGACTTGCCTTGCCCCAGCTCTCCTCCCCCAGCCCAAAGACAGCATCCGAGCGCAATCATCGGCTTGCACGCCTGGCTGCAGCCGTCACATCCCATAAGTGTTAGGCAGCTGCGAAGCACTTAGCCTCTGCTCCCGGTACCCTCGCTTCACCAAGTGAGAGCTGCATTTCCAGCTCGCAGGAAACTTTCTGGGGCTGGTGAGATTAAAAGGATGTGCACCTCCCCTCAGGACATGGCTCCCCTCCCCCAGGCCTCCTTTGGAAACCCATGCAGCACTGGCACCAGAACCAGACCCTGCCAGCTCAGTTCATCCTCCTGGCAGGGCAGGTGTCAAGTGATGGCTGTGGGGAAGAGCTTTAGCCCAGCCCTTTACTTTGCTCTGAGCATGGTCATTTGTGCACCCCCAGGTTTCTTGACTCAGATCAAGTATAGCAGGGCATCCAAATCCCAAGACCTCTGGGCTTGGGCTGGCACATAGGATGCCCGCCAGTGGATTCAGGAGTATCTGAAGTCCTGGGGTGAAAGTCTGGGATGGAGGATGCTCACCAATTGTAGCACCATACATGGTATTTAGAACTATTTGAGTTCTGCCTGCTTAATCGATATGGGTTTTGGAATGATTGAGTTCTGCTCAATAGGTATGATTTGGAACTGATTTGGCTAATTTGACCTGGAATACCAAATATATTATTAAAAAAAAAAAAAAAAAGAAAACCCCAACAACCCAGGTCTCTTGACATCCCCAGCAGTCCCTCCAGCTCCCAGCTTCTGCGTTCACAGTGAGTATTACAATGAGCTTATTGGGCATCAGTAACACTGCTGGTCCCAGGGCACTCCTCAAAGCAATGGCACTCCCTGGCATTGCTCAAGAGGAGACATGAAACATGCATGGGCCTTGGAGATCCCAAAGAAAGGGGTAGCTGTCCCCCTTAACCTCCTCTGCCTGGGATTTTTGGGGAGCACTGGCTCCCTTCTCCTCCCTGTGGCGCTAGCTTCCATCACAGCATGGATCCCCCAAGGTCATAGGGGTGCCAAGACATATCAAGTCATGATTGGGATCACTTTCAAACCACTGCACAGCACGTTGCACCCATAGAAGCTGAGTGTCTATTAGCCCTGCAGTCCTGGTCACATCCCAGTTTAGGGAAGAATTTTTTACTGATTCTGCTGCAATTTCAGGCAAACAAGCTGCTGTGCACTGTTGCCATGAGCTGCTCAACAGCCACTGCATTCTGCCTCCAAAGTGGCTGCATTTTGACAATGGTTGAAGTGACTCTAGTCTGTAAAATGCTTCAGATTAGGCAGCTGGAAAATGCTCTTGACAGGGCCTGTAAAACATCATCGTTATCCAGCTAAAGAAAAATGCCTTTCACTTTACAGCCTCGGCATTTCTACTGGAGGTTTCCCTTTACCTTTACCCTCCACCAGCTGGAGTGCTGCCTCCCAGCTGCCAATTAGCTGGCCAAGGTCACAGGGCCAAGGGGCTTTTGAAGTTCAAGGCACCAGTGGCTGAGAGAGCTACAGAGAGCAGGCCTGGCCTCAGGGGTCCCAGACTAAGCAATGCACAGGGAATCTGAAGGGGCAAACACGCCTGTTGGTGATGACCAGCTGCCCCTGCTGGGACAGTGGAGGAAGGGCCCTCTACTCAGTGTTGGCCTGTCAGAAAGGAAGGGGAGCTCAGTGCAAACAGTGTGAAGGAAGGAAGGAGGGAGGAAGCATGGGTGAGTGCCTAGAGTCAAGGTTTTCAAAAGTGATTGGTACTTGCAGGTGTCTCAGTTTCTGGGAGATCCAAGGTGAAACGCAGGGGTAGCTGATGCCTCTTCAGGCTGTGCCAAGCTCAGATCACTCCTCACTTCTGAAAATTTCCTCCAAACCCCTGACAAGCTGCCTGAAAGGAAACAAGATCTGGGAAGACAGCACCCACTCCAGACAGCAGGGACCCTTCTTCAGCAAATGTCTCTGTGGAATTGGCTTTGTCTCTATCTCATCCCACAGTGCCTGAGCTTGCCCAAGCCCCTACATGCTGCTATGTGCTCCCTCACTGTCAGCCCATCCCTTCCACTGGACAGGCTGTGTGCCCTGGGCAGCAGGGATGCCCTGGGCAGCAGTGCAGATGGGCTGCATACCCGTGGTACCCTGCAAAGTGGCATGGAGGTGCTTGTCTTCTGTGCGCGGCAATGCAGTGTCAGGCTACCCCGTGAAGCCTTGTGTGGTACTACGGGGTGGCTGCGTGGTGCCTCATGATGAGATGGTTCAGGATGGTTGTGTGACACCCTCTGTAGTGGTGCAGCTTAGTTGTGAAATACAACTCACGCTCAGTGCTCCACAGTGAGGTGACAACCCCCAGACAAGGACCAAGAGACCCACGGTCCAGCTTAGCCCTGAGGCTGGCTGCTGCAGGCAGATGCTTCCACTCTGACCTTGAGATACCTACTCCCTGAGCCTGTCCATCACTTCTTGGGAAGCCCAGGAAGGTTGCTTGGCTTGCCCCTACATTGCCAGCACTGCCAGGACACCTCCCCTCCCTGAAGCAGAATCCTACAATGCCCTTGCTCCTTTCTTGCCCAGCTTGCCCTGGCTCCTTGTCTGAGACTCCTCCTCCGAGCTCTGTCCCTTTGCCTCTTACTGACAGCATCCAGCTGTTGGGCCAGGGCCATAGTATGGGGCTGTCTGTGGCCATCTCCTCTAGTGCCTGACCGTGGCAGCAGGATGCTCACAGGCTTCATGGCAGGAGCTCCCAGCTCAGCCAGCCCTTCCCTAATGGAGCCACGGGGATCCTGTCAGCGCCATCTCCAGCACCCGCACAGCTGGCCTGCCAACCAATGGCAGCAGAGGACCCCATCCCCTCCCCCCTTCGCTCCAAGCAGTGCTGTGTTGGGCCAGGGGTCTGGTATCAAATATTCATGGCCTGCGCAGTAAATAACCATTACAAATTCATGACTCGCTGAGCTAAACAGGCCAACTCCCCCACCTCCATCCTGGGCTGGCTCACTCCCGCCTGGTGTTTCCTGAGGCGGAAGGAACTCTGCAGCAGGAAGAGGGAGGCATCAGGAGTGCTCACCAACTCCTGCTCTGGCCAGCAGGATTGTGCCCACGAGGTCCTGGGCAAGAGGGAGGGTTGTGCAATGGCTCTGCTGCAGCAGCAAGAGTGGGCAGGAGCTGAGGTAGGAAAGGGAATCTATTGTGAGAGGGAGAGGATGGGAGAGGGAAGGTAAAAAGGGTGGCTGAGCAGGCGGTGGTGGATCTATCTGGTGCTCTGCTCGAGGACATTGTCATGGGGTAGGTTCTTGCACCCAGCCTGTTGCCATGCTCTCCTGCTCATGACCTCCTGCTGCTGGGTGGGTGGAGCGAGGAACAGCTGGCTACCAGAGCAAAGCCCACACAATGTGGAGGGGAAAGCCCTGTGGGTCCCTCTTCCTGCCACAGCCCCAAAGGAGCAGGCAGAGGAGGGGGACCCGCTTCTGGGGTTCAATGCACAGACTTGCCAACAGCTGCAGCCCCATAGTGTCCTTTCAGGAGCACTTGGGCTAAGAAGGAGCCTGGCCTGGAGGAGACTAAAGGCCTTGAGGGAGGAGGGGGTGAAACTCCACCAGCCCAGAACAGCAGGGCCAAGGTGAAATGAAGGCCTGGCTGGATACAGGACTTGTTCCTGGGAATAAAGTCCTTGGATAATGGCCCCTTTAGTAGAGCTCACTCCCCAGGATATCCCTGGGAAGCCAGAGCATCTCCAGCTCTAGCACATAGAGCAATGTGGGGTGAGAACCACTTCAGAAAAACCCACACTGGCTCCCATGAGAGCCTCTCCTATTCTGCACACAACAGGATGGACACACAAGCACTAATCTCTGCAGATTTGCTTCCATAGACCTGGGAAAGCAGCAACTCCTCCCCTATGGAAAGCTTAGCTCCCCTAATTGAGCCAGGGACAGTAGCCCATGTGATGCATCTGACCAATTGTGTGGCCCAGCTGTTGTGGATACCCAGCTCCTAAACAGCCCCTTGAGTAAAATGGGTTTGCACAAAGGACCAGGGGAAGGGTTGTGACCAAGGAGCAAGCGGGCAGAAACCACGTCCTGTTGGCAGCTAATCTGACAAGCAGAGCAATGGGCAGCTGATCGCATTAAATTACAAGCCAAGCTAAGCCAAACCCCTGGGAACTAATCTGAGGCCTCCAGCCTTTGAGACCCCTGAGCCAGGGGCTTGTTTTTTCTTGGCTGCCAACCCTCTGCTAATCCCAGCAATTAGAGCGCTCTCTCTTTTGCAGCCAGAATGATGCGAATGCATCCATCATTCACACTGCAGCTAGGGGCATAACCTCAGTGCAGCGAGGAGGGAAAAAATCACAGCTCAACTGCGCATGGCCCAATAATATTTAGTCCAATGCTATGGTTACATGACTAACTAGGTTAATGAATAATGTGGCAGGCATTCACTTGGCAGTGGGAAGGAGTAACATTGACTTCACACAGCCCAGGGAGGTCATGATGGAGAGCAGTGCCCACTCTACCAATGTGAAGACCTACTGGCAAGCGACCCATCCCTCCTTGGAGCTCCACTTCCTGGTTCTTGCCATGATGGATGGGAATCATCCTTGATGGGCCTAGTGCGTGGCATGCTGGGAAAGGGTCAGAGCTACAAGTGCTAAATAAGTGGCGTTGAGGTTGGTTCATGGAGTAGGGAGGCTGTAGGAGATCACTGACAGGAAGGAGGTTTGGGGAAACACAATGGAGAGGGTGGGAGGGTAGGAAGGGATGGCCTAAGCACTGGATAAGCGCTGGGTTATGGCACTGGCTAAGCACTGGGATATCAGGCTAAGCACTGGGTTATGTATGTGCTGGCTGACACAGGACACACCAGCAGCCTATGGATTGTAATAATGGCCAGGGAAGTGAGAAATGAGAGCAGAGCAGGAGATGGGCTCTGTAGGAACAGCCTAGTGCTGAGAACTGTTCCTCACTGCCAGTGAGCTGTCCTAGTCCATGGCGAGGTCTCCTGAGGGGTGGACATTCTGGGAACTCCATAGCTTGAGTCATTTGAAGCTGAGCTTGCCAAAGTCCTAGAGAGCATGCTATAGACAACAGCCCTGCACCAGCCCCCTGGGGACTATGAGCTAATGCAACCAGCTTTGCTAGTTCCCACCCTGGTTTCTCTGAAGCCTACAAGGCTAAGGCAGAAATACCATCTCATGTCATTCCAGGACAGCACATAGCAGGCAACGTAGCTATGGGCAAGGTCAATATTCACCTCCTCCCTCTGTCTCCGCTCAAGTAGCCCAGGCTCAGTGGCTCTCTCTCTCAGGGACACTGTGAATGTCATTTATGATGGGAAGAACCCCAAAAAGGCAGCTCCATCAGGGCACCCTAAAGGCACAAATGGTAATCCCTGGAGCTCAAGGAGGATCCACAGTGTACATTACTCAGAGAAACCACAAGCACTTTGCCAATTGCTGCTTAGTCAGAGAGCACCCCAGCCTGCCCCGCAGGCCTGGGGGGAATCTTGGCCTGCCTGTCACATACTGCTGCTTTGTGCCCAACAGGAGAGGGGTTGGCTGGGGAGCAGGAATTCTGCACCCCCTACATTACCCCAAACCATGCAGCAATAGGGTCCAGACCAGTCAAACCCCAAGCAGCCATGCTGCATGAGCCTTGCCCTTTACTGTCTGTGGCTATGTCTTATTGCCCAGGACATATGGACCATTGCAAACTCAGAGCCACCTGCTCCCATTACAGATCAGAGCTGCTTCCTGGTATCCTCCTTCCTGGTCCTGTGACATCACCACGCTCCTAGCAATAGATCAGTGCGGTGACAAATGCATCCCCAGAAACTTGCCCAGTCCCCAGCATAGCTGACAGAGGAAAGGGGGCTCTGTTCGGATTACAGCTGCAACAATGACCCCTGAGCAGGGCATTTCCTGGCAGGCAACAGCTGGTTGGGGCAAAGTTTTGCAAATCAGCTTTACAAATTCTGATGTGCACAGACAAATTCAAACTACTTTGTACTTTAACACTTTCCCTGCAGGGCTGGAAACCCCTGCCTTACAGCAGCACCAGAATGAGCTGAGCTGTAGGAAGCAGGAGAGACATTACCAAACCCCCAGGTTTCAAACCTCATGAAACTGAATACCAGGAACCATGAGATCAGGGTATAATCCATGAGATTTTTAAAATAATACAATGTCAGGCTTTTTACTGGCTGTCATTGTTGGCTTTCCTCCTCTACCAGGAAGGCAAGCTGAGATCTGCAAATAATAACAGGAATCTAAGGGTGTTTATAGATGTGCTCCAAGAGCCTCTCTAATTAAAGAATTCAGAGTGTCATGCGTATCAGAGTCCCCAAGCTGAAATATGGCAGCAGGGGTGCTTTAACTCCAATGAGCTTTAGTTAAAGTGTCCCCACCACCATTTTTCAACTCAGGGACTGATATGTAATGCTGGAATCTGTGGGAGTGTGGTAATTACCATGCTCCAGCAAACTCAATTAATTGAATCTGCTCCAATGCGTTGTAATTACAGTGCGTTGGAGCAGCCTCTTTGCACATGTATAGGTACTCTAAGAGCTGGGGCTTAAAGGAAAAGGCAACTCCCCTCACAAATCAAACCCCTCTCTGGCAAGCAGTCATTGCCCCTGTTTGTTTTCTGAATTACCAATGCAGAAGTTGAACAGAATTGGGACAGGAGCTGATCTTACCCCACTCTGTAACAACTGGATGAGGGAGGCATCGCTGCCCAGAGCCTATCCATTAGTTTGCCCCAGCCTATTCTGGGGCAGATAATGAGCAGGGGGTACACACACATTCATGGTTGGCTGGAGATCCAAGGTTATATGGTGGGGAACTTTTGGGGCCATCAATAATGGGAAGCAGAATGCTCCCAACGGAAAGGGTTGTCTTGAGAACAAACGGTCCCCACTTTGTCCCTTGGGGTGAGAGGGGGATGGGCCTGTTTGGGATCAACCCAAAATTTTGGACAGCATCATGAAGCTTGGGACTTCTAAGGCCAAGAAGCATTTGACCCTTCAAATAAGCCACCCCTGCACAGTCAAGTGGCAGCTGGGTGTTACCAGCCAGTGGAGCAATGCAATCCACTGCTGGACTCCAGCCTTCCATGCCAAGGCACATTCAGAATTAAACCTGCTGGCTGAATGAACTCCCTGGGTCATGGAAAATAAATGCATGGGCCATGGGATCTGCTCAGTCCCACTGGATCCTTTTGCAGATCCCACTGTAGCTGCAGGTCAGCAGCATGATCTAATCTGCCTATCACCAGCCACTCTGGCCCTGTCTTCAAGCCATGCCCAGTAAAACCCAGGGAAGCAACAGAAAACAGACTCCACAGCTGGACCATATTGTGCACCAAAGATGGTATAAGCATGGCAGAGGGAGGGTGAAATCCTGGGATCATGCAGGGTTTCTTGTTCAATAGCCTCATGGAATGGCAGGGTCACAGATGGACTGGACCTTTCCAGGGTCCCAGGCTGTGCAACAGTATGCAGGATCCTGCACCATGACAGGATGCCCCGGGGCTGGGGGCTTCAGCAAGGGTTTGAAGGCAGTTGCTGTCCCTCTGGTCCCTGTGCAACTCTTTGCTATCCCAGCCTTGGGCCCTCCCATAGCTCTGCTGGTGCCCCTCAGTCCCAGCACACAGCCCCCTGCTATCCTCACCCTGGTCCTCTCCTGAGCTAAACCTGCCACTCATGCTTGATAGCACCAGGCAGTGTGGAGCCTTACCCCAGTGTGGATTCACCCCTAAAGCAGGCAAAGAGTAGCCCAAAGCACTGGTAACTGTGCTTGCAGCCTGCATCTGCTGCCAGCCCCACACGGAAGCAACAGGAGAGGGAGGTGACTTGGTCCTTTTGCTCTTGAGCCCTGACCCCAGCTACACAAAAAGCCCCACATCAGCACAGCAAGAGGCCCTGTGCTCTTAGGCACACTGCTCCACAGCCCCCTGCAAGGCTCAGTTTATTTAGCTGCCGGCCTCTGCTCTCCACAGAGAAGGCAGCCAGGCACTTCAGCTGTCCCTAAATTTAGACACTCCTCAGAGTCTTTTAACGGGCTGTGTTATTGCTTCCCATCACTTTGGGGAAGCGTGGTGCCACCCCCTCCTTTCTCTCATTCCCTTTCACCCCTCCCCCAATCTCCTTTAGGGACAGGAAGTTCCCAGCTTGTCTTCTTTGGCCTTGCTCCGGCTGGGAGTGAACCATTTCACATGTGACGTCAGTGGGTCCAGACCCCCATGGAACCAGAGCTGCTGGAGTCTAAACCTTTGGCCTCGTGAGCCCCTTCCGTGAAACATAATCCTCACCCCTCCCTCACGGCATGAGAACTGGCTGAATTTGCAGTGCATGTGTGTGTTTGTGCGCATGCATGTGTGTGTGCATGCCCATGTGTGCATTGCACAAATGTGAATCATAGGGGTATGCATATGTGTGGTACACGTGGCCTCTTGCATTCAGGCCCTACCTAGATCTACTATACTCTCCTCCACAGCACCTCTCATTCCCCAGAGATACAGTCCTTGTTCTTGCCTGGAAGACCCTCCCTAAACCAGGCTTGCCTGTTTGCCCCACCTGGTATCCTCTGCCAGCCTTTGCTGACAGCGTCTCCCATAAGCCGTCCACCCTGGCTAGCTGCAGTTGGTAGCCCAGATGCTGAAGAGACATGAACCAGGGGGAGGATGGAGGGCACATGTCAATTCCTCACAGTGCCTCTTCTTGCAGCTTGCTGCCACCAGCAAACATGAGAGCCAGTCCTTATGCCTGTGACCACATTCCCCTACCACATATACACTCCCTTCTCTGAGCTGTTTCTTGTAGCCATGGCCTCTAGGCAGTGAGACTATAACTTCCTCAGGGCAGGGGTGCTCTTCAAGCTACAGGTCCTTGCAGTGGGACCTAATCCTGCCTGGGGTCTTGCAGAGCAGAGTGAATCCTCCCATTTGAGACAGTCCCTGTAATCCAGCAGACACCTGCAGCCTAGGAGCAAACCAATGCTGAGTGGAAGGACCCCAAACGTGTACCCGAGGCTGCCTCTCTATGCTGGGAAAGGCAGGCATCTGGCATGGCGGATGTACTGGGGCATTCCAGTGCCAGATGAGACAGAAACAGGGAAAGGAAGGAACGAAGGGTACAGAGCGTCACATCCAGCCAAGCTGCCTCTGTTCCTGGTAGGGGAGCGGGTAGGAGAGAACAAGCAGGGAGCACGCAAAGGTGAGAGCTCCCCACAGTACCTTACTTCCACAGCACGCTATGCCGGCGGGACACACGCTGCCTCACGCTAGATAGGGCCAATGGGTAGGGAGGGGAAGGAGCCCTCTACCTGCCCCTGCCTCAGGACTCCCTTTAATAGGACCAGATGACTCAGCTTCCTTCTGCTTTGTTTGGTGCGCTGCCACCCATACGCACATCCCCACAGGCCCCTATGCCCAGTGCTTCTGAGAGATGCTTCATGTAACTTCAGCACCTCCCACACCTCCAACTCTTACCATATCCTAAGTACACAGGCTGACATTTGCCACATCCCCCACACTCGGGGCCTCCTCACCCCCACCCCCATACATCCCAAACCCCCACACATCCTTTGTCCCTCACACACCCAGTGTATGCAGATCCCCTCCCTCCTATAGACCCCTACCCCCAACAGGCATGACAGCCTCTCCGTGCCTCCTTGGCATCCTCAACACACCTCACACAAAGTGCCCTGTACCCTTCACGCACCCCGCATGCACACTGCTCACCCCCATGCTAATATGCTCCCAGCCTTACACATGTACCTCATCCCTTGTACTCACAAGTACCTGCCTCCTCATGCATATACCCATCTCCTCACATCTACCCCCATCCCCTAAGCTCACATGGCCCCATTCCCGCATGCATGTACCCAACCTACCACACATAGGCAGGCCGCCTACCCTTGTGTCTCACATGCCCCTTCCCCCAGCACATTTAACCCATCTCCCACATGCAAAGGTCCCCTACTGCCCAGACATACACCCCCACTGCCACGCACACACACAGGCCTCCCCATTCTCTGAACAACACCTCCCCTCCAGTACAGCAGGTTCAGGTGTAACACCTGGTGTCACAAGCAGTTGGGAACAGAGCGACCTCAGCAGGGCAGCTGATGCTGAAGTAAGGGCAAGGAACAGGGCAGAGTGAGCTGAGAAGGGTCCAGGGAGCTTTCCTAGGCCATATAAGGCAGATCTACAGCTCACAGTCTCCTTGGAAACTCAGTTCCTCCAGCGGTTTTCTACTTGGAGCTGGGATCTGGGATGCTGCAAGCTGGGTTTGGTACTGCTTCAACGCAGCATGGGGACCTAAGCTGTGCCAGGGGTTGGGCAGGATGAGGAACTTCTTTTGCACTCATTTGAGGCTGAAGCTGGAGAGGGAAGAGGAGAGAGACCAGCTGGCTGGCTGAGGGCATCTGCTAGCCGGCAGAGGAGCAGTCGTGTGGGCTCACAGTGTTGGCCCAGCTGAGTGCCCCCCAGTGCCAACCCACAGCCTCCTGTTATCCCAGTACCGGCTGCCCTACATGCATCTGCCAGTGCCCCTCAATCCTGACCTACCATCCCCTCCAAACCCACCAGTACCATCAGCTCTGGATTCCACCACTATCATCAGCTCTGACCCTTGGGTCCTGCCCCCTGACACTCCTCCAGCACCCAGGTAGCTACCATACCCTAACAGTCATTCCCAGTCTGAGGTGCCAGGGCCCCCAGTGCCAACAGACTAACTCACAACAGCCTTGTTGCCCAAGTCTTACATGCACGCACACAATGGCAGTCACAGCACACAGGCCCCCCTCTCTGTAATGCAGGGCTTGGTGGCAACGATGGAGATGCTGTGATAGGTAGGATGCTGAAACATGGACCCTACTAATTTGCCCTTGTGGTTTAAAGGCCTTCGCTGTCCTGTTTCCCCTGCTTCCTGCCTACAGAGACTGCCCCCCAGCCCTGCCCCACACAAGGCAGCTCTGGGAAGCTGACATGCGGCTCTTCTAGCGTCAGGAACTGCAAGGGGAGAGCACACTTAAAGGGCCTTGAGCTCTGTGCTCATGCTTGCTGCCCCTCCACCTCACAAGCCCTCCCCCTCCGCCTGATTGCTGCTGGCCCCACGGAGAGCTGAAGGGCTGTGGTGCAATCGGCCTGCAGCTCTCCCCAGAGGGCAGCCACTATTCACTCCCCCAAGCTTAAGAAAACACCCAGCTCCCTCCATCATTGTTTATCTATCTGCAGATTTTTAATGAAAGAACAACATGGGCACTAGGGCAGTCCCTCCCACCAGCCCCGGGTCCTGGATTCCCAGCCGGCCAGCTAGAGACAGGCGGGTGTGGATGAGCTGAGCTGGTGGACCTCTCTAGGCCAGCTGGACTGACCAGGGCAGCTAGGAGGTGCCAAGATGACTGAAGAGCAGGGACACCTCCCACAAGGAGCACTGACGGGAGAGGGAAGGTGCTTGGTTCGCATGCGCTATTTTGCTTGGGAGAGAGTGGAGAGTGGGCCCATCTCTGTGCGGGGAGACCTTAGAGGGGACAGTGTTCCTCAGTCTTGAACCAGGACCACTGAAGTCTGCTTCAGTGGTACCAGGGGCTGAATTGGGGTTCATTTGCTCTGCCCTTCCCTCTCCAACAAACCCCCTGCTTAGCACGGTGCAGAGGGGATGAGGGTTAGTGCGTCGCCTTCCCGCTCTCTGCTTATCTTTCCTCCCCGCCCCCTCTCCAGGCGCCGTAGCATTCCAGGCAGAGCAGAGCCATGACCTTCTTCTTGCCACTTTCTAATTATATTTCCCACCAGCCCTTTAGAGAGAAATTATGAGTCTGGAAACAAAAATGCTCTGAGGAAAACAAGGCCTGGGTGCCAGGGTCTGCAGGCTCTGTGCTGTGTTCGCAGCAAGGCTGGCCACCTCCTGAAGGGAATGTGGCACCGTGGCAGGCCACTGCCCTGTTGGAATGTGCCAGCTCTGGAAGGCCGGGGAAAGGGCTGCAGTGACAGTGGCCAGCAATGTAGTACAGGACAGGTTGCCCAGCCCATGGACCTCATAGGGTAGGGCGCAGATAGCACTTCCCTGTTTCACAGCTGATAATGGCCAGAAAATCAACAGAGGCCAAGTAGGCATGGGCCCAGCCCTAACCTCTTTCCAGCCACACCCCACCTTGCCCCTGCCTTGCTTACCAACTCCTTCCCCACAAACTGTTCCAAGGGGAAGACAGCGGTCAAACACCACAGGGGAGGCAACTGGGCCATCTTGGAGATGGGAATGATGTCATACCTAGGTAGGCCATGCTGTCCTGCATTCCTAGCCTGCCATGACCAAAGTTTCCATCTAGCAAGGAGCCATCCTGGCATTCAGGTGAAAGAGGATGCTGTCCAGATCAAGATGGAGTCTTGCTTGCAGAATCTGGATTACGCGAAGGCCACTCTTCCCTAGTGCCCTCCACTTTGTGGTATCACTCACATTAATGCAAAATGGTCATCAGGTGCTTCCCAGAGCAAAGGGTAGCACTTCACAAGGAACAAATGACTATGCAAGATGTCTGACAAATCACCTTCCAGAATATCCAGGTATGCATTAGTGGTATCCACCAAGCAGTAGCAGATGTCAGAGCCTTGCAGCTTAGCTTGCCTTTGGAGACATCAATGACCTGGAGTTTGGGGATTTTCTTACTGTAATTTTATACTGAGTGCATCAGTCCTGGAACAGAGATGGTCACAAACAGCACACATACAACCACTTCACTCAGGAACCTCAGCTCAAAATTCAAATACCCAGTTCCAGTATTTGAGGGAGAAACTCTCCCTCTGAGAGATCAAGGCAAAGAATAAGCTCTCTTGTTCCCACCACAATTCCCCCCAAAAATAAACCATATCAAAAAGCTTACCCCCAGTACAGGTAAACACCGCTTGTAAAACCATGTGTGACAGCGCCACCTGTTACATAGCTTATTATGGACCAACTGGCGGTTTGCAGGTTGCATCCAACCCACAAGAGGTTAACGTATAGCTCAGGTTCCTGCCCAGCTGCTACTCCACTTCCAGAGAGACTCTGGAGCATGCAGCCCCTACAGAATGCGACCTGAGTGGTACGCAGCCCGGGGGCTGAGTGCAGTGCAGTGTGCAGCCACCAATCACTCCACAGTTGGACAGCCCTGAAGTAGGCTTGGACCCCTGGATCCCTGGACTTCAATGGAAGCAAGATTTGTATCCCAGGTGCAGGACTTGAGCTTCAAGTACACTGTCATCAAAGAAAGCCCTTAACAGCAAAAAGTTGCCTCTTGCAGCTTCAAGTGATTGATCACCCTTGCTCTTCCTAGGATAAGCACTAACTAATCCCAGTACCATGTCTGTGGGAAGAGCAGGGAGGGGGAAAAGGGATTCGGCAGGATAAGAAAGCTATGTGTGCAAAGGAATTCTTGAACATAAAAGCACCCTTGAGCCTCTATCTACCCTGGATGACTACTAAAGGTACTCAAGAGATTTTCTCCTGCTTGCTTACTATGTTTGAAAGAAATGGTCCTGTTTAACCTGCCTTTGCTTTGGGTGATTGGAGAAGTAATAGTCTCCTAAGAAACCAAAAGTTCAGCCACTGAGAGAGGAAGGAAATGGCAGTGACCCTGTGTATAACACATTTAACTCAAAGTCCTGACTCACACCGGGGAAAAAAATCTCTCTTTGTGAAAGAGAGTAAACACCTCTCCCAGATTCACTGTGAAATACTGAGCAGTTCCCATTAAAAAGCATTTAGATGGCTCCCGATCCTCATAAGTGGTGTGGGGAAGTCTGCTGGGTCCCTGCCCTGGGAAGGGGATATGTTCTCCTTAAATAGGAGACAGTTGAAGGGGTTTTTTTGCAAGCTCTGAGTCTTCTTCCAAAATGTGAGCTAGGCTACATCCCTGCCTCCACCCTGGCCAGAAAAGGTAGCATCCACCAGACCTATCTGCCACCTGTTTTGATCCAGATCCTTTCAATGTGGGTGCTCTGCTCCATCCTGTCACACATCTCTAGAGGGAGAGTCGGATGGGAGAGGTTTGTGGAATGAGCATGTGTTTGATCCTGAATGAAACACTCTTCCAGTGTCGCATCCCAGCTGCAATCAGGATCGGATGTGGAGCTGACAGGACTCAGCACTACTGAGTGCCTGGCCTGTTGCCACATTGCTACAGGCTGTGCTTTCATCAGGGCTTGTAAGCTAAGCAGGACCAGGTCAACTCAAGGCCAGACTGGAGCCCTTGAAAGAAAACCTTGGTGGCAGCTGGGGTGGGTGATCACATTTGCTGCGCTTTCCTCTTGGGGTAAGGATTGAGCCTAGGCTCTAGGCTGGGGTCAGGAGAAGGACTGAGCTACTAGGAGGACTAGTTCAGCAGAGACATGATATTGTATCCATTTAATCGGGTACTGTGGTGCTGCTAGGGGTTGTTCAAGAGCTGCCATGTCCAACTGCCCAGATGGCTGCTTGAGGAGGTGAATTGAGCTCAGAGACAGACTGAAGCTGAGACCCTGGTTATGTCTCCTGCTGGCCCTGCCTTAACCTCCCACTCAGGCAAATGGTGATAATAAAATCCAATTGCCTGTCGCAGACAATGAATCAGACAATGTCTGCGCAGGGCTTTGAGTTGGCTGGTGGGTGTGTGCCTTTAGTTCAGAGTGAATGCAAACTCTTAGCTGCCATCGCCCATAACACTCTACTATCCCTATATAAAACCCTCTCCCCTGAGTTTAGTGGTGCTTTAAACCCAGGCTCTACTGGTACATTTAGATGAAGGCCCACATGTTGCTCTTTCTCTCAGGCTGGCACCTGCAGACACAGGCTAAATTACTTGAGTACTGAGTCCTCCAAGGCCTTTCCACAGATCCCTTATATGCCCAAAAAGACAGATGGGCTCCCCAATTCTCTCCATACAGAAGCTCTGCTTAGGAGAACTACTGACGGGCTGGTGAGTACACTGCCAGTGAATACAAGAACCTGGTAAAGGCTGTGCACTGCTGCTGCTCACACAGTCCAGGCAGAGATCCATGCTGTTCACTCAAGTAAACTCTGCATTTAAAACCTACCTGTGTGCACAGCCCCCTCCAGAAAACAGTGTGTGTCAAACTCTAATATAGTGCCCTGACTCCCCTAAGGTGACAGTCAGTAACCTTCCAGGAAGGACTTCTCTACTCAGGTGTGGAGGGTTGAAACACACCTTTTCAATTGAAGGTCAGGGTGAATCTCCACATTTTAGGAAAGAGGTAAAAGGTAGAAAAGTAAGGATCGTTTGGGGATCCAAAAGGGAGGGAAATTGGACTGGGTAAATATTGAGAGAAGGAAGTTGGCACTTTAGTAAATAAAATTAATTTTAGTGCAAGAATGTATAAAAGAGCATAGAGGGATAGTATTGCAGGTATATTAAACAGATGAAACATCATCTAGATATGCTTTATTTCTTTTTTTTATATTACAAAGTGAAGGCAGTTCCAGCTAATATATATACACATACACGTGTGTGTATGTATGTGGCCATGCACATACACAGATGAACATGCATGTGTTTGCACAGGGGCAGATCCAGAGGGGTGCACTGGTACAGTTGCATCCCTTCCCCCTTTGATTCATTTTCCACTCAATGTTTAAAACCAACTGCCTGGCAGTGGCAGCAGCATTTCTTGCCTGGCAGTGATGAGTGAGTCCACTGACTTCCTGGCTCTTTGTCATCTCCGGGATTCTTTCTAAACTCTTCATCCCACAGGTGTTAATGACCCTCTCTCCTTTTTAATGGTCTTGATGTTCCATCAATGAATCCAGCCTTAGTTCTGCCATTCTCCTGTCTGTTCTCTGCTCCTGGTAATGAAGCTCCTATTTCACAGCCCTGCAGACTGTTTTTAACTCATTCCAACAAAGTTATATTTGTTTTTGCTTTGATCTTAAACTGAATAATACAGCCCAAGGCCCTTAGCATATTAATAAAGCTTCTAGTTTATTTTTAACTGGAGAAAAATATATGTTGTTTTATATGTGATGATGTACATCACCACCTGCACCCCCATTTTCAAAATCCTGGATCCAGCCATGTATATGTGTGTGTGTGTGTGTATATTCAACAGTCTATAAGCCAGTGTTTGTAGTCAGTTTCTTTGGATATTAACATATACAGCATTAAATGGATAATACAGGTGATACATTATAAGAATGGTTGTATATTATTTTGTAAATATGTAATGACTCCAAACTCATGCAATCCCCATATATTACTCCAGTATTGGAGGTTTTTTTCTATATCTGCCTGAATTTAAAAAAAAAAGTTTTTGTTTTAAAAAAGCTACCCTGTGTATCTGTGCGCATGCCCCACTTCCCTCTCTTTTGTGTGGTGGAGGGGGGTCTGTGCCTGTGCCCCACTGCCCTCTCTTGGATGGAGTGGCTTGTGAAACTTGCTGCCACTAGGAAGTTCTGGGAGTGGCAGCAGGAGGGAGCAGTACACTGACTCTGGTGAAGTTCCTCCAGGCTGATGCTTTTCAAGACCCTCCATCAGGGCTGAGCACTGTTACCTGGGCATAGGCAGATGGGAGCGTGGGAAACCTTGTGAATGGCACCCCAGAAGTCAATGGGCCCATCCTAACTGGGGTAAGAGCAGGTCATGGGGACGTGTCTCTGTTCACCATGCCCTGCTGCCTGCTTGGCAATCAGCTGCTGGCTGGCTGCACCTCAGCAGAGATAGGGGACCTGACATGTGTGTCTGGGATGCAGTTGAGCCGCTGAACATGTTTTCAGCCCCTGGTGCCCCTTTCTGAGCCAGAACCACATGTCTATGAGTCACTCCTAACGAATCAGAGGCAAACCAGTTCCATTGTATAACCTCATGTAATCTGGAGGTAACTCTAGGCAATGGCCCATGTGCCTGAGTCTGGGGAGGCAGTGGGGAGGAAAGACACCTGCACAGGGGATGGCTCTGGCTGTCATGAAAGTCTCCTGGTGTAGTGGGACCCATATAGCAAAGTGATCACACACTTCCTGGGGAACCCAGGGTAAATCCCCAGAGGTCACTCATGAGGGAGGCCGCATCTCGTATCAGCCCCATTTGTGCCATGCAATCCAGCATCAGCATCATGGCACTGGATATTCAGAGCTGCTCTGGTTCTGCCACAGACTCCCCATCCTCCTCCTGAAAGTCAAAAATTTCCTTGTCACTTGTCAGTGCTCCACAGGGGCCGTCTCCAGAACTGTAGGGCGGGCAATGGCCCCCCTCACCTGGGAGCTAGACAGTGGACTTGGAGTTTGGCTCCTGGTAAACACTCACCCAGGGGCAGGGTTTGTGTCTGGGGGTGCCAGGCCCCACTTGCCCAGAAAAAAAGGCCTCTGCTCAGGGTGGGTGTGCATATGGCAGGGCGCAGCAGTGCCCAGGGCATCTGGAGAGAGTGTGCATGGCACGTTACAGTGGAGATCTCTGCATTACACACCACCCACCTCACACGAGAGGTCATCCTGCCTTTGCCTGCTGCAACCCACTCCAGCTACATTGGCACCCCCTAGCTCCAGCTGCCAGGGCATGAGCATTTGGATTAGCTTGTCCTCTGCCCTGCAGCCCCCTCCTGGGGCTCACATGACTAAGGCGAGGCATCCCCTTCTCCATGAGAATCCTGCCCTCCTGCCCCAGCTCAGCCCCAGCTGTCAGGCTGGGAGGAACTGGAGCAGGGTGGGGAGGGCTGTTACAGCTGGGTGCAGGGCTGAGAGGCAGAGCAGGCAACCGAGTGAGACAAACGCAAGCCGGGCAGGAGATGTTCAATGAAATATTAAGCAGGCTGTGAGGCCTCATAGCAAGCAGGGATGATTGGATGTGACCGGTGATTGCAGTGCACAGTCTCAGGAAAGGAGGGGGCAGCTCGCTTCACTTCACCCTGTCAAGACAGAAACCTCTTCCTCCCTCAGCCCTCACACACCAAGCACATATGGCTCCCCCACACTCTGGGCTGGGCAAACACCATGCCACGCAGGAGGCAGGAGGGTGGCAGTGCCAGCACCATCCCTGTGGTCTAAGATGCCTTCTCCACAACACCCATGGACATGTGTGGGCTTGAGAGCTAGTGTATGGGGCCAGGAATGGCCTGTCAGGGCCTGGAGAGATTCAGGACCCACCTTCCCAGAGCAGATTTAGCTTACTGGTCACCACCACAAGGCAGGAGGAAGGGACCACAGTCCTGTATATCAGTCAGATGGTGAGACAGCCTGCCAGTCCCACCTAACTCAGGCCCTGGGCCAGGATTTCCCTTCCCAGAGCTGACATGTACCAGTGGAAGGAGGCTATGAAGGGTCTCGAGGGCTCGGTCAGACAGCGCACCCTGGGCTACCTTCCTTAGCTGTCTGGGAGAGACTGAGGTGGCACAATACTGTCCCAAGAAGTCATCCTGGGCAGGCTGCCTGCAGAACAGGCAGATGAGAGCAACCATCCCCTCATTAGCAGCTGTCCTGGAAGGCAGGGAGCCCTGAACTGTGATGCCAGCTCAGTTTCCACATGAGTAGGTGGCACTCTGCCACTGTGATGCACTGCCACAATCTTAACAATGCTGTGTGCAGATTTGGTTTGTGGTTGGCAAGATTCAGAGCAGGCCCGTCTCCTCCATGCTTGTACAGCATCTAGTGCAGTGGGGGGGCCTTGGCTTTCACCTGGGACTCTCAGCTACTACCCCAGCACATAGAACCAGCAACTGTAACCAAGGACCGCACCTAATAATGGAGCTACTCAGACCTCCCCTCATGCTCAGCTCTCCCCCCTGACTCTTCCTGCTCTAGTCCCACAGGCCTCTGATCCGCATGGAGTGGGGTGGCAGGGGTAAGGGTGATATCAGCCCTCCCTAAGGAGTATAGAGAGGTCTGTCCCAGGGACTTCAACAGTACACAAAACAGGCACAACCCTGTTCCCTGGTGTGTTTTGGGTGGAAGGGAGATGAGGGGAGGATAACTGTAATTAGGGGCATCAGGGAATGAGCATCCTAACTCTAGGCCTTCCATTCTCTCTCTGCCACTATTTCACCCACAATCAGGTAGCAGGTTTCCCTGACCCCAGGCTGTAGGGACTGAAGGCTTCTGTAACACATCATCTTGGCCTCGCATGCATCAGGGGACGCCGTGGGTACAGGGATATGGATGGGAAGCAGGACTGTGTTGGGCAGTGCCTGGCACAACAGGGCTCTGCTAGTACTAGAAAGGATTGCCAGCCTGGCAAGGGGAGGGGGAGCACAGCTGGAAGGAGGCAGCAGTGTGATACACTTGAAAGGAAACACTGCTCCCTCAGGGCCCTGGATTTTCAGGCCTGGAGCTTCCCATTGGCATATCTGCACCCAGCTGTCCCCAAAACTAGGCTGCAGCCTCCCCCAGCAGGACCTTCCCTTCAGTTAGCTCTGCTTCCCAGCCAGCAAGGAGCCTCCTATGTTGTCTCAGCTCCTCAGCTACTCATGGATGAGGATCTCAGAACTGGAAGCAAAGCTGCCACCCACAGCACCCTAAGGAGGGGATGGAGCTGGCAAGCAGATTAACCCACAATGCCATAAACACAGGACACCCCCCTTCCACTCGGGCATCAGGCGCAGCACAGCTGGCAGGGAGGATGCAGGCAGGGCTTCAGACTGGATCTCTTCAAGTAAAAAGAGAGCATGGAGATGGGGGTGGGGGCAGTGGCCATGCCTGTGGAAACAGCCACAGTGAGAGGTCAGATGAAGGCCTTCTCCGGCGTGGTTTATGTCTCCCATTTCAGTCCCTTCCTAGTCATGAGCAGAGGGGATGAGCAGCTTGGAGCAGCCCTTAGAGCCCCAGGGTGACAAGCCCACAGGTACAGATCTTCTATGGCCAATGAATGCAGGAGGTACTTGGGTTTGCAGCCTGGTCCCTGCCTGCAAGATGCAGTTAGTGGGAGCCATAAATCCAAGGGTTTTTTGGGGTGGTTTCATTTGCCTTTCAGGAGTAAGGGCTGGCAGGGAGGGGCACTTCATCATCACTGGTGCTCCCTGTGCCCGATTTGGCAGAAAGAAAAGCCAAGACGTATCTCCTTCTCCCACACTTTGGGGAGTGAGCGTAACCTGCACTGCTGGTGATAGACACCAGATTAGTTCTGTGCTGTTCAGAGGCATTGGCTCACTCCCAGGCAGCAACAGCAGCAGCCCTCAGGACCCACTGGGTCAACTGCCCTGTTATTAGGTCAAGGCCCTGTGGTGAAATGGCTCATTGTTGTGTGCTGTTGGTTTCCATGGCAGGATGCCCATTTGTAAGGACAGGGCAGTTTTCTTCATAGGTCCTGAATCTGGATCATGAAATAGAATCAGAGCATTCTCCATCCCCACAACCCTACCACAGAGTTTGCCCCCTTCCCAGCTGTGCACTTGGATAGGTACTCTTGGCATCCCATGTCAGAGGCTGGACCCTGAGATTATATCCTGTGGCCAAAGAAGCCTCATTCAAGAAATTCTCTTTCCAGGTTTTTTCCATCTGTCTGTACCCCACTGAGAGGCCAACCCAACCCACTGCTAAGCAGACCATCATGCCCAACCCTGAGAGACTAACCCTAGCCCTCCCCATCAAACCCACCCCTTGAGCAACCCATTCATCCCACCACTGTAGGCACACTCCAGTGGATTCCTTCCCAAACCCCTTCATGGGCAGGACAGGGTCATCCACTTAGGAGAGAGATGAGGCAGGTCATCAGGGGTGGAACAGGTGGGCCTCTTGAGGACGACTTGTGTGTCTCCATGCAAAGGACTGAAGGGGTCTCTTGGGACACCGAGGCAGGACCAGTGTGCCTCTTTCTCCAGTCAAATATTGAGAACCCCTTAGATAGTGATATTAGAAGGAGCTCTTATTTCAAGGTAACAAAAGCCTATTAAGAAGAGCAAGGCCCTCCCTCCACTCCTCCTGTCTTGGGCCAGCACAGCCCAGCCCAGCCCAACCCAGATTCACGTATCAGTTGCCTCAAAGCTTGAGGCAAAACCCCAGGTGACCTACAAGCTGAAGTGTAGTTGGGGAGGGAAGCCTACAGTATCCCACTGGTGCACAGAAGGGTAAAACCAGGTGTGGGCTATGGGTCTGAAGCGCAGTGGAGTCAGATTCACGTTGGGGTGGGTTTCTCACCATGTTCTCCAAGGGCAGAGATGCACAGCTTAGGCTTACAACTGCCTTTCCTCACACTGGCCAGGCAATGGAGATCTCTTACCCAGTTTCAGTTCTCACGTCTTACCTCCCTGGGATGTGACTGCTGGGTTGTTGCCCAGGCCATCCTGCTGCTCTGCTTGCAGTCCTGGCACCTCTGCCCTCTGACTGACAGCTGGGCTCCAGCTCTACTTCCATGACCTCCTGGAACAGTGTAAGGAGCATGCCCTGGAATCAGGTTAGCTCTGCCACGTAGGGACGCGTGCAGAGAAAAAAGGCAGCAGCAGGAAGGTCCCAACAGGACAGGGAGACAGAAATGAGAATGACACAATGAGTTCCACAGCCTGGGCTGAGATGATGGGGCCATGCTGCAGCTCTCAGAGCCCTTTGTCCAGGCTGCCTGCAGACTCAGGCAGACACTGCTGCACAGGTTCCACTCAGACCCCCGTCGCTGCCCTCCCATGAGGGGTTGACCATGTTGTCTAACCCTGGATCTCTCACACCCAGCCCTGCCCTGGGATGGCCACAGGTTGATTCCAAAAGCATTCACACTGTTATCTGAGCATCCCTGGTTGTGGGTTACCCTGCCTTTACCCCCTTCTCCTTTGCAACCCCTTGCTCCCTGCCAATGCCGTAGCAGGAGGGAGCGAAAGGGGTGACCGCCCTGGGTGCTGAAGTGAAGTGGAGCCAACAGGCACTGCCCAGCCAGGGCAGGGTGCAGGATGGATCCACGAGTGGTTCATTTCGGGGAGGGGGGTGCAGGGACAGGGGAAGGGCGGCTCCCATTGCTACGTGCACCCCCGGGCAAGCATGTGCGGGACATGTGCCCCTGGATCTGTGTGCAGAGTGAGGGTGGGCTGCTGCACGGGCTTTGCCCCAGGTGACAAACTTCGTTGCTATGGCACTGCTCCCTACTGTTGGGTACAGCCCTTCCACTCTCTGCCCTTGGAGACATCAACACTGCAATACGGACAGGAAAAAGACCACGGCAAAGCAAAGATTTTGCCACTTACTTGTTGTGGAGTGTAGGGCCCAACCAACCTGCCGGTGGGCATGAGGAACATATGCCAGGAAGCCTCAAGGGGAGTCCTTTGCGACTGGGTTGAGCAGGAGCAAAAGGCTGCATTGCATGTGTGGGACCACAGTGCTCTCTGGTGGCACAGAGCTGCTAACAGCAGCCAGACCCTGCCAGGCCCCTCCACCCCTGTGAGTAAAATTTTACTGAAGTTTTTGCTGGGCAGAGAAGGAAATTAAAAAAGAAAGAAAACATGGCTTCAAGCCAACCAAAAGTATTCACAAATTGGTGCCAAAGTTGATGTTTTGTTTCAGCTCAGGGATGAATCCGAGGAGGAGCAGGGAAGTGTGGCAGTGCAGTCCCACCCACTTCAATTTCTCCTCCACGCCTGACACCTATGGGAGCCAAGATCCACTGTTGTTTCAGGTCAATCAAAAACATTTTCCCCTTCTTTGGAAAAAAGACAAAAGGTTTCATGTTCACAATTTTTAAAATGAAAGGTCAAAAGCTTTTCATTTGAAAAGGACATTTTGCTTCAAAATGTCCCTATGTTTGATTAAAAGAAACTTTAAAAAAAAATTCAACAGCAACATCAAACGTTTTGGTCAACACAAAACAATGTTTTATACATAAGTGTGTATGTATGTGTGTGTGTATATATATGTTACATGCACACACATATGTATCTACACATATAATGTGTGTGTATATACACACATATACATATATAATACACACTTGTATACACACACACACACAACCCACATATGTACATGTGTATGTGGGTGTGTGTTAACTTGGGCCAGTACACCAGAAAAATCAGTAACCACCCAGCTTCATCTCACTGTAACCCGCTGGCCCCTCTGTGTCATCACTTGAGCTTCCTGGTCATGTTTCTGCTCCCTAGGTAACTCCCTAGGCAGCTGCTCCCTGTGCCCATGATGGTTAGGTCTCCCCAACACCTCACTGTGCCATTCAGGCTTACCCACAGTGCTTTGGAGCACCTGGGCATACAGTGGCCACGGGCAGATGTATGCACACAAAGGCTCTCCACAAGTGCTAAGTGCATGTACAAATGAGGAGGGAACAGGGAGAGAATCCCCCCACATTTGCCCATCTGTGTTCACTCCTTAGACCAGAGGTGGCTGTCATGCACTGAGCCAGCTACATGCTGTTCAGGCCATTTCTCCTGCCGCCTTTGCCTGCAAAGGTGGCAGCAATCAGCATACCTGTTCAATAAGGGGCTGTCCTGCTCCCATGGACTGTCCTGTAGGCGAAGGAGCTCCACAAGCCCAGCCCAGTGCATGGCTTCATCTCTATCTAGTGCTTGGTCCTACAGGTGGCACCAGCCCCAAATCTGGACTACCTAGGCAGCTTCTGAGTATGGATATCCTGGCAAAGGAACACCTTCTAGTGTGCACAGGCACCTACAGCACTGCAGGGCGCCCTAGGACCAGTGATTTTTCCTTTCCTGAACATTAACTGAGCAGTGAGGCTGCATTGCAACTCCTGGGTATCGGCACGGCCAGTACTGTTGCAGGGGTGTCTGCCAGGTGACACATCTGAGATGAAGGGGACATAGTCATTGCCCACCCCAATTGCATTAGGGGATCCCAAGAACTCATGCCTCTCACTCCCTGTGTAAGACTACCTGTGCCTGCCACACTTTGGGCAGAGCCATGGCACAATGCCAGCATCCAAAGCATAGAGGTGTGAGGCATTCTGGAGCTCCCAGCACCAGGAAGATCTCAGAGAGCTTCACAAATCATTGGCATTGCATTTTATTGGTTAGGGACTCTACTGCTTGGCCCTCATCTACCAAATCTCCCAAATCCACACACAACTAGACTGTCCAGGGAGCATTGCCCACCACTGAAATGCAGCCACCTCTGGGATGTAGCACTACACACACACACACACACACACACACACAGAGGAAGTCACAAAAAACCCTTCTTCCGAAGCTGGGGGGAAGGGAGATGTAATGGAATCAGCCCAGCTGGAGTTGTTAGCCACCAGGGGTGACCAGAAACTGGCAGGTACACTTCATCTGTTGGACAAGAGCACTGATACTTCTGCACTGGCTGCCACACTGGGGTGCTGGCTTTGTGTTGGCTGGGGAGAAACATGGCCTACTGCTATCCAGACCCTTCTTGCTAAGCACCATGCATTGTCATTGGAGAAGGGGTGCAACCAAAACTGGGAGGCTTGTTAGCAACAGCAAGGGAGATTCTGCCCCTCCCGCTACAGTGAGGACAGTGTCCCGGGAGGTCCCTGCCATGAACCTCCCTCAGCTCAGTGCAGCCCCACAAACCATGATTTAGGAGAGGCAATCCCCAGTTCCATGACATGACAGGGGAGGCAAAGAGAGGGGAGCTGCCAACTAAATTCCAGAGAGCTTCAACCATCAGAAGCATCTGCAAGAAACTGCCCTGCCAGCAGCCCCCAGCTGATGGAAACCTATTCATCCCCAAGAGAGGCAGGGGGGATAGTGCATGCAGCTGGCTGTGGGGCAGGGGTGATATTGACTCCATTTGCAACCCATGCCCAGTCTGATACCACCAGGCCTCCAAGGGCTCCCAGGCAGGGGGGTCCTGGCGAGACAGGTCAGCCCCTCTCCCCACTCTGCTATGCCAGGCAGCTGGGATCTCACCTCCGCCCTGCAGCAGGGATGTTCCCAAATCATGGGGATGCCTTTCTGAGAACCTGTGCCCACTCCACCTCCTCCAGGGGCTGTTTAGACACCCATTTGCCTCTGTGCTTTGTGCATTCCCAGGTCACAGCAAAGCTGACTCACTCTCAGGCTTTGTCCTTGGTATGCTCTTCCAATTTTCTCCTCAGTCACAAGAGGGCAGGAGTGAATTGCTAACCAGCAAGGGTTGCAGCCAGGGGCATTGGCACTTGCTGCCCCAGAAGCAGAGGGGGGCATTGATTGCCAGGATTAAGGGAAAGGGCATGGCCCAGACCAGCTGCCAGAGCTGCCCTGCAACTGAGAAGTTCTGACCTGGCAGCTGACTGCAGCCACCTGAGCACTGAGTTTCATAGCTCCTATTCCAGGGTTTGTCCCTATGGCAGGGCACTTGCATTGTGGCATAAGCACGGCTGAACCCGCCAAGAGCCTCAGGCTGAAAAAGGGAAACTACAGGGTCTCTATTTCTTGAGGTTTTAAGAGCAGGCTGGGCAAATGTGCGTTAGGATGGTTTGGGGCTGGTGATCCTGCCTCAGGAGAGGGGCAGAGCAGAGGTCCGCTCAGCATCCCTTCCAGCCCTGTTTCCTGTAGTTCTGTGAGTGACAGGGAGGGCTGTGTGTTAGGACTGAGGAGCACCAGCAGAGCTACCTGGGCTGAGCAAAAACCCAGGACTGGAATTGCAGGGGGGGCTGGAGGCAGAGGTGTGTTGGGTGGACAGAGTTGGCACTGCAGGGGGGCAGGTCAGAATGGAGAGGCCTCAGCAGAGTTTCTGGGCCATGAGCCACAGGTCCTGTGCTGGACTGTGGATGGATGTGCCATCCCCTGAATCACTGCTGGTTACAAACTCGAATCTGTGGGTCTTTCTCCTCCAGTGGCAGGAGCAACCCAATGAGGACAAATGCACTGCGCAGCCTGGCTTCCAGCACGCTGAAACACGGCATGCTTGGGGCTCTGTCTCTGCCTTTCATTGGCACCCCCTCTGGTATACACAGCCACAGGAACTCCAACCAGGTGAATCTGCACCCGCAGCCCATGAATTCCCAGGTGCACCCAGCCTGAGAGAAGAAATTCAGATGACAACACTGCCACCTGCTGCAGAAAGAGGGGAGCTGCTGTCTGCAGCCTGGATACCCATCTTTCGCCAGGCTTCAGCTGCCTGGCAAGGCGAACTGCTGAGCTGATCCCCAGAGGGTGCCCATCAAAGGGAGTGGTCAGCATGTGCCAACGAGTAGGCAAAGGCTCTGGGAGGGACTCAGTGCCCACACAGACACGTCCAGGCAGAACAGAACCTGCCTTGGCCAGGAGCCAGCCTGGGAGGGAGATTCCTCCGCAGGGTGTGTGCTGAGCTCTCACCCTTCACCCCTTCCACCTCAGCGCCCTCCGATGCTGATCTGCACAGCACAGCTCACAGCACTCAGAGCTCACAACTGGGGCCAGAGCAGGAGAGGGGCTGCAGGTCAGGATTGAGGGGCACTGGCAGCGCTGTATGCTGAACCCAGGGCTCGGATATTAAGGGGCTGTGAGTCAGGATTGAGGGCCCTCACCAAGGGAGTCCCTGGTTTCCAAGAGGACCTCATCCAGAGCAGGTGTTGACAATGCCCATAGCTAAAGGAGGGGCCTCTTTGGTCACATGCACACCAGCTCCATGTGGTGGCCTAGCCTAGTTTTCAGTTAGAGGATGTCACCCCTGCACCCAAGTGCCCACACAGTGCCCGGTGCTGGCTGCTGCCTCTATGGCAACATCCCACCAGCATCAAGGGAGGCCTGTCTGAGCAGAACAGCACCTGGGCTGGCTCTGGCCTCTGGAAAATGAAGGGGGACAGCTGCCCTCCTCCTCAGGTTTATGTGTGATGGAGTGTGGCTGCCCCCTTGGGATGGGGGGATGGGGCAACAAGTGATGCCCTGGGGTCAGTTATTGCTTTTCTGAAGGAACTAAGTGAGGGGATCTGGGCTTTTTCCCTTACCCAACACTCCCCTGAGGAGCTGGGCCTGGCTCCCAGAGCCGCTTGACGATCACGTTAGAACATGTGTGCCCCCAAGTCTGTGCTGAGTTGCCCAGTCCCCTCTGGGCTCTGCCCCAGGGACCCCAGTGGACAGTTTAAGTTGTGTTTTGCCTCCAGTTGGCCAGGCAGGACAAGGTCCCTCTAGCTGTAGATAAACAGAGGATTTCACACTTGCTGGCCATTCACCACTGAAGCTGCTCTGCCTTGGAGTCCATCCAGGCAAGTGCTCTTGAGGGACCAAGCACTGGACAGACTTCAGAGAGAAGGCTGCTGAGTGAGAACAGGGTTAATACCAGGGGAGACAACCACACAGACAGAATTAGGCTGGAGAGAAAATGTTCCTTTTGTTCCCAAGATGAAGGACGGCATGTGCCTGGGTGCAGACATATCCCTCAGGGGAATGGCATGTGGTATTGAGGCATACAGGAGTTTCCCTATGTTTCAATGTCCATGTGCAAGGGGGACGTGACATGAATATGTGGAGTGTGCATGGTGCATGCTTGCAGTATATATATGAAGGAGGTGCACATAAAGTGTGTGTGTGTGTGTGTGTGTGTGTGTGTGTGATGTGAGACAGGTGTTTTTAAGGTGAGGTGTGTCCAGTGCACTTATCCAGACGAAGAGGGTGTCTGAGGCATGCACCTACCTATAGTGTGTCTGTGGTACATATGCCTGTGTGAGGTAGGTGTTTTAAGTGCATGGGGACCTGTGGTGCATACTTGTGCAAATACACATGCGAGGTGGATGTCTTTGAGGAATGCACACCTATGGTGCATGTCTATGGTGCATATACACGAGATAGATGTGTTTGAGACATGTGCCTGTCTGTGGTACATATATGCAAATGAGGGAGGCATGTTTGAAGTGTGTGTCTATGGTGAGCATACATATGTGATGCAAGTGTCTTTGAAGCATCTGTGGCATGTAGGACAAGTGTCTGAGGTGCTTGCTTGTCTGTGGTGAGCACAAGTGGGTAAGTAAGGTGTATTTGAGGTGTGTGCATGCCTATGTTGAGCACATACATGTGAGATAAGTATATCTCATGTGTGTCCATGCCCCTGGAGAATGCACAAAAGTGAGGCAGGTGTACTTGAAGCATGTGCATGCATGTAATGAGTACATACATGTCTCAGGTTTTGTGCCCCTGGCATTGCTCCTTGCCATCCTAGCACTGGCTGGGGAGGGCAGGCGAGGGGCCTGGGGGCACAGCTGGGAGCTGCCTGTACTCTGGCTGTCAGGGAGACTCCTCTCCAAGAGTCTGTTCCCACGACCTGCTGCACTTCCTGTTGCTCACAGCCTCCCAGGCCTTGCCAAGCCTTTGGAAAGGCTTTCGGAAGTTGGGGGGAGGGACGGGGGAGCTTCAATACATTTGGAACAAGCTACAACGACGTCAAAGAGCTCTCTCTGTCCTGGGAACGGCCCCAGCACAGACTTCTCCCCGGGGAGCTGCTGTGTGGCAGCTGCGGGGCCAGGGGCCAAGACACCTGGAGATAAATTCCAGTCATGGCCTCATCCCCCCCACCCACCCAAGCCCTGATTGTTCAGTGTAAATCCTGCTGCTTGTACAAAGCCAGGACACTGGCTGGCACCCAGGGTCCTTCAGGCCCTAACAGAGTGTTCCAGCTTAGCCTGTGTTTGCTGGAGCCCAGAGGGACTGATATAGCAGAGGTGTGGGTCCTGGAAGTCTTTGTGACGATCTCACTGTCACAGAGCAGGCCCTAGTGCCAATGGAGATTTCCCCCCTGCCCCATGCCCACCCACCAACTGCTGAGGAGAGGCTTCATTTCTGTGGGCACCTGAGTGGCACCTACAGCCTGATGCCCTAGAATTAGCAGCAAATGATGCCTCTATAGACAGAATTTGGAGGCATCACAGCTGGCACCAGCAGATTTCTGCACCCCCACCCCAGCTGTTTGCTGCACCCAGCCCCTCCTGCATCAGCTCCTGATTCTATCGGGCCATGAGGTAGCCTAGGCCCTTGCTCTTCTGCAGGGTGATATGGCCAAGCCCAACAGCCCCTCCCCTCACAGGGGCAGAAGGAGCTTCAGGGAGATAAAATTCCCTGATGAACTGCCCCTCCTCCTGCCCCCCAATGCTAAACCCAGCCCATGGGTCTGCTTGGGAGGTCAGCCCCAGACAGCAGGTCACCTCTGAGCTCACCAAAGCTATTCCCAGGCCATGGAACGGCGATGTCCCCACATCTCCATACGGTCCTGCAGATGTACGAGCTGCAGCAGTGACCAACTCCAGCAGGGGTGCCCTTGGTGCTCCCCGTACCACACACACACACACACTAAAGCATGGAGCTCCCCTCTCTCCAGCCACCTCTGCTCTGCCACTTCCAGGAGCCCTCCAAACACTCCACTCGTCCCAAAATGGATACCCCTCCCTGCCTCCCTGTCTGCAGCTCAGGCACCTAGTGCAGGCAACATCATGCCTCCCTCAGACAGACCAAGGTTGAGGAAGTGTTGTGGGAGAGCTCTGAACAGGATGGCCTGACCACTGTCATAACCACAGGCCGGGCATGGGCTGAGCTCAGTGCCTCTCATCCATCTCCCTCTTGCCAGACAGCTCCCTGGGAGTACTGCCCCAGTAGATGAGGTGGTTTCTGAAATGGCCTGGCTCCATCCAGCGCATGGTGGAGGGTGGACCTCCAGGTCTCGGTATTCCACCAGGTTGTGGGGCGGGCGGGGTAAAGAAAATCACAAAAAATGCTGCTTTCTGGGTGCTGTTCAGCACCTGCATTGGGTGAGTAAGCTCAGCTCCTGGGCAGGGGAGGCTGTCAACATCCTGTTAAGAGGGCAAGCTGCCACCCAGCTCTCTGGATCTCAGTAGGAGAAGAAAAGACATATTTGAGACATGCTGGGTTGGAGACAGGACGTCCAGCACTGCCAGGTACCTGCCAGCTACCACAGAAGCCAAGGGACACTGTAAGTGAAAACCTCAGTCAGAGGCCACCTGATGGACAGGAAGTGCCCCTGAGAGCAGGTTATCCCACAGTTGCCCATCCTGGGCTTTTCTCACATCTTCCTGGCCCCAACCCCTCTAAGGGACAAAAAACTGGGCCTGGGCGCTTTGCCTTGACCCTGCCTGACAATGGTGGTTTCCCTAAAGGAAAACTGAGGCAGTGAGGAAGTGCCTTGTGGCCAGGTCCCAACTGAGAGGTCAAGCGCTGAACAGGCCATTCCCCTCTGCAGAGCACCATCCTGCAGCTCCTGCAGGTACCTGGCAGGCAGGGCACCTGGGCTGGGGAGGGAAGCCTGACCTACCCCTGCACTGGATCTGCTGTGGGGCCACAGAGGAATGGCAAATTGCAGAGATGCCCAGTCAGCCTCTTCAACGACAGCAAAACCCACTGCCTGATGGAGAGTGACCTTCAGGCTGGGGCCAGACACAGCCCCAGTCAGGGGTCCAGCCAGTGTCCCTGACACAAAGACTCCTTCCCTGTCCTTTGCCAAGCTGGGCAATGCCCCTTGCGATTCTCCTGGCCCTGCTGGTTCCCCTCTCTTGCACACACATGCACAAAGCGGCATGGACAGCTATGTGCTGACAAAGTCTTGTCGGGGACATTGCTTCCCTGACAAGCATCGCCTGCCGCAGCAAGCACGCTGACGGACAGCCTCAAGTGCGATTGGCTGTCAGGGTGCCAGTTGCTAAGAGACAGGCCTGGCTGTATCCCTCCAGAGCTGGCAGGCAGCGACATGCGAATCCCCAACACAATGGGTGGGCAGGCCAGCGAGAGTGGGTCTCAGGCTAGTTGTCCACAGAGCTCCTCTGCCCACAGCCGGGCTGAGCACTCGCCAGCTCCATCAAGAACTGCCATACCACACACTCATGAGCCAGGATCTCCAAAGCACTTCACAGACACTAACACTGCCTCAAAATGCCCTGGGATGCATGTTGTGTCACCTTGAGTGCCTGGCTACCAGGTACTTCATAGCTGGCAAGTGTTGCCACCAGGGCTTCTTGGAGAACCACAGTTACATCAGGGGCAGTACATTTATCTTCCTTTTCCCAAAGATAACCTCAATTAGCATGTAGCTGTGAGGAGTTTATGACAGACAGGGCAGTTCTGGGTCTGTCTGGGGAGGGCAGTGGGGCCTCTATACCAATGGTTCCCAACCTTTTGGACTCAAGGCATCCCTCGCTGGATTCAAAGCACCCTTGGCGGACTCAAAGTACCCCTCAGAAAATGCCAGCTGTTCGTTTTCACTTGTTTTTTGACTATATAAAAATACTAGAGCAATTCTTCTGTTGCAAAGAACTTAGAGCACAACAGGTCAGAATTTTTTGAACACTATGAATTCCTATTATAAATCTCTGGGTATATCTTGTTAATCTTGTCTAGCTGTTTGCACAGTTATCATTGTTAATATTGTGCAGCACACTGTGGCACCCTTAAAAGGATTTCACTGCACCCCAGGGTGCCATAGCATCCTGGCTGAGAATCACTAGTATGGCCAGTTCATTCCCAATACACACAGGGCATGTCTACCTGGCAAACTTACCAGCGCCAAAAATATATAGATTTGCTAACAAACTGCACAAATCCCTACTGAAATTACAGGAACAGGTTTTCAACTGTAGCCATAAAGTAATGAATGAAACAGGAGAATGCAAATAGCTGTTGCTTGAGCTACCTGAAGTTCTTGAGTAAAAATTCCTGGTGGAAACATTGGTTTCTCACTAAAATCTTCAGACATCTGTGTCATGCATTGGGATCTAGCATGCGTCAGATAAGAGAGGTGTTGAGTCTATCAAAGGACTGGTAACAAGGTTGCATGGCTCTGCCTATCCCATCCTCTTCCCCCAGTCCTTTCCCAACTACTTTATACAAAGGTCTGATGAAAATAATACCTTTCTGCAAAGAAGGAAATTGCTAGGTTGTCTTTGTGAGAAAGCCATGGCATACATCCTAAGGAAGCAGAAAGGGTTACCCAGTTTTCAGTCCCTAAAATAACAATGGATCAATGTTTGGGGAAACAATGCATATATATATTTATTCGGGGACTATATATGATTATGGGCCATTAGCCCAAGCACACACAAGCAAAAGCACAGGATATTCAACAAGCAGAGATATTTCCAGATGCCCATGGCCACTGCTTGCACACATTCATATGTGGTGTTATAACAGAGAGATCAAACCAAATATCATTTGACTACACTTCACACACTGCAAAGCCTATGCACGCATGCAGTGCATGAACACATCCAAACCAAAGGATACAGATTGGCATAGTTGCCTTTTTAACAGTATTTTATGGGAAAAGTGCACATACTACCTAGCTTAAAAGAAATCTGCATTGAGGAATAGATAAGACTGATTTATTTTCTGCACTGGTAGCTCTGATAGCCAAATCTAACTTTTGAGTTAAGCCGAGCCTTTGAATAAATAATGAGACAAAAAGCAGACGTTGCCAAAGCTATTTTTAGTAAAAGAGGGACCCCAAACAAGCCCTGATTTTTAAGTTAAATGTTTAACTCTTTCAGGATTTCTGGGATGTATCCTGCTTCATGCATCAAAAGAGATGTTTTCTTGTGCTTTCAAATTATGGAAGGCCATTTTATAAACAAATGGCTAAATGTGTATTGAATGACTACAGCAACAATCCTAAAACGTGAGGGAAAGCTATATTTTAGTTGTTTTGAAGCAGTAAATACAAACAAAGGGCATGTCCCCACAAGCGAGAATGTGTATTTCCCCAGGGACAAAGAGCAATGGAACAATATGTGCCGTGGCTGCTTGTCCCTGGAAAAGGCCTGTGCATACCCGCTCTGGAGCACGGCATGTTACCTTGGATGGGGTAGGGCAGGCCAAGGCCAGCACCTGGGCTGGCCCCAGCAGCCTTACATGTGATCCTGAGGCCCTCCAGGGGCTGCAGCCACGACAATCCAGCAGCACAGAGCCTGGCCAGCAGCTGAAGTGTGGCTCCAGCCAGCCAGGCTCCGGTTTCCAGCAGCGCATGTTGCCACCATGTGTACCACCCTGCTTTTTTAAGGTGTTTTTGACACCAGGGGGACAAGCTGGACCTGGAATTCTCAGGTCAGCTCATGGAGGCTGTAAAGTCAAGGGATGTGGCTGTCATAGGTGACCTGAAGTACCCAGACGTCTGCTGGGAGGAGCAGTCAGCCAGGTCCGACCGCTCACATAGGTTCCTAGCCGGGATACAGGACCTCCACCTAACCCAGGAGGTGCATAGTCCCACCAGGGGAAATGCCTTGCTGGACTTGGTCCTTGCCACAGGCGACAACCTGGTGAGGGGTCTGCGGGTACTCGACCACCTGGGCGACAGTGATCATCGCCTGCTGGAATCTACTATCCAGCGCTGGGTGGTGAAAACAAGCAGCAAGGCAGAGGTCCTTGACTTCAGGAGGGCAAACTTCTGTAAGCTAAGAAGGTTAGTAGGAGAGGTACTGGGGTCTTGGAGCTTCAGTGAGATGGGAGTCCAAGCTGGGTGGTTGTTCCTCAGAGACTATCCTTTGAGCTCAAACGGAGCCAGTCCCAATGTGCACCAAGGGGGGCAGGAGTGCTAAGAAGCCCCCATGGCTTGGCAAAGGTATCCAGGGATGCCTGAGGGCAAAAAAGGAGGCATACAAACCGTGGAAGCAATGGGCTATCACCAAGGAGGATTACACCTCCGTTGCTCGGGACTGCAGGGAGGCTGGTAGGAAGGCCAAGGCAAAGATGGAGCTAGGGCTAGCGACCAGGATTAAGGACAATAAAAAGTCCTTTTTCGAATACATAGGAAATAAGAAGGCTCCAGGTAACATGGGGCCCCTACAGGATAGGTTTGGCAATCTGGTGATCGCAGCAAATGAAAAAGCTGACCCCTTTAACGAATTCTTTGCCTCTATATCCCTGAACAGGGACTGGGACATCTCCCCCACTAGAACTGCGGACAGACCCAGGGGAGGCACCGCCATGCCTAGGGCCATGGATGACCTAGTTAGGGAACTTTTGGAGGGGCTGGACATGTTTAAACCAGTAGTTCCAGATGCTCTTCACCCAAGGGTGCTGAGGGAACTGGCGGGGGTCATAGCGGGGCCCCTGGCATGGCTCTATAAGCGCTTGTGGGGCAATGACCAGGTACCAGAGGATTGGAAAATGGCCAATTCAGTCCCCATTTACAAGAAGGGGAGAAAGGACGACCCCGGCAATTATAGGCCAGTCAGTCTTACCTCGGTCCTTGGAAAGACCTTTGAGAAAATTATCAAGGAGCACATCTGCAAGGGCCCAGCAGGGGAGGTAATGCTCAGGGGCAACCAACATGGGTTCACTGAGGGCAGGACCTGCCTGACAAACCTGGTTTCTTTTTATGATCAGGTCACAAAGTCCCTGGACAAGGGTGTCGAAGTGGATGTCATCTTCCTGGACTTTAAGAAGGCCTTTGACACCGTTTCCCACCACATTCTATTAAAAAAACTTGGTGACTGTGACATTGATGCCTACACAGGCAGATGGGTGGCAAATTGGCTAGATGGTCGCACCCAGAGAGTGGTGGTGGACGGGTCATTTTCAACCTGGAGGGATGTGGGCAGTGGAGTCCCCCAAGGCTCGGTCCTGGGGCCTGTACTGTTCAACATCTTTATCAGTGATCTGGATGTGGTTGTGGAATGCACGCTGTCCTAATTCACTGACAACACCAAGTTGTGGGGCAAGGTGGGCACACTGGAGGGGAGGGACAGAATACAGCTAGATCTAGACAGGTTACAGAGGTGGGCGGATGAGAATAGGATGGAATTCAGCGCAGACCAGTGCAAGGTGCTGCATCTAGGGAGAAGGAACCTGTAGCATACCTATAGGCTGGGGAATACCCTTCTTGTCAACACGGTGGCAGAAAAGGATCTTGGAGTCATTGTTAACTCCAGGATGAACATGAGCTGCCAATGCGAGGAAGCAGTCAGTAAGGCTAACCACACCTTGTCGTGCATCTACAGATGCATCACAAGCAGGTCAAGGGAGGTGATCCTTCTCCTCTATGTGGCATTGGTCAGGCCACAGTTGGAGTACTGTTTCCAGTTCTGGTGGCCATTTACAAACTCACCAGGGGGAACCAGTGGGAACTGGGGGAGGCTCTGTTCCCTCAGGCACCACCTGGAGTTACTAGAAATAACAGCCACAAATTGTTAGAGAAAAGGTTCAGGCTGGACATCAGGAGACAATACTTTACAGTTAGGGCTGCCAGGCTCTGGAATGGGCTCCCAAGTGAGGTGGTGCTCTCCTACCTTGGGGGTCTTCAAGAGGAGGCTGGACAGATATTTGGCTGGGGTGATATGACCCTGGCACCTGTTCTTGCCTGGGGCAGGGGGTCGAACCTGATAATCTGTTTAGGTCCCTTCCAGCCATAAGTACTATGATACTATGATACCAGAATCTTGCAGTGTCAAAAAAAAACAACCCAAAAAACCCATGTTGCAAATTAGCAGCACAGGGAACACACTACATATCTGTATTCCTCTAGACATGCACAAAGTGGTTACAATTCAAATAAATTAAGTTGCATATGTTTTGTATCATGAACTTCTTTGGGCCCATTTAGTAGTAAAGTACAAATCAAAACAAAAAAGCAAGAATCTTTTAGATAGAAACATTTACCCTATGCATGTGAGTGTGCACACGCGCACACACACACACACACACACAAGTTGATAGTTAGCAAAGTTTAAAATATACCTCAACTGCCAAAGATCCTGCCTTCTGAAAACTTTTCTGGCTTCTATGGGGCTGTCAAAAGAGCAGTTGTAGAGCTAATATGGTCTGCCTACAGGGAACAAGTCAAAGGTACAGCTTTTAGCCCATTGTCTATAAGCAAGGTACACAGATTTACAGAGCACTTTCACCCTAATTTCTGCCTCGTCTGCCCTTCTGTCTCTCTACGGGCTGGCTGTGTTAATATCTTGTAATGCCGTGGGGAAGACTTGCAAGAGAAGCTGCAGGCAAAACCTGAGATAGATATATATAGATATCTATCTATATATATCTATATATATCTATCTATATTCAGATTTTACTCAGCAGAAATGTTTTACCAGTCTTGTAAGTACATGCCAGGCTCAGACGAAAGCCAACAATAACGAGAACAAGTCATGGGAAAAGAAGCACAGGAGGTCATGCATATGCAGAGCATCACTAAAAAGCCAATTCGACGTGTGCAAGCAATTATAAATGATTTCATACAAAAAAAGAGGTAACAATCACAAAACGCACAAGTATATTTCAAGCCTATAGACACACACATTGCAGCCATTCCACACAGACACCCCCACAAAGACATGACACCCCCACACAGACATGTCTACACCAAGTTGGTTAACATGATTTTATAGCGTGCACAGACACAGCAATTACAGAGGCATTCAGATCAAGTCACACAACCCAGTGCTAAAGAGAACAGCTGCTTCCAGGCATAGAGTGTTAATTATTTGTGACCAAACCAATCTTTTCTCCTCCTGCAAAGCTAAGAGTGTGTTGAACACTTCATTGCGGGTGCTGAAATAGTTGCGGTTGTGAGAATAAGGTGTCTTATGCAGGTTTAATACTAGAAGGGCTTTAAGAAGCTGCAGGCAGTAATAACTAGTTTTTAGGCAGCGTGCTTTGAAGCCACAAAAGAGCGACCGCCTTTAACAATGGCCATGACACCCCCAGGAGACCAGTGAATCATGTTTCCCCACATCCCAGCTATAGAAACTGAAGCACAAAATAACCAGCTCAAGGGCACTCAGTTACATAGGCAAGATTAGGCTTCAATAGTTCCTGAATACCAGACCTGAATTCAGGCTTTGGAACAATCCAGATGATTAAAACATACCAAGACACGTTATTATAAAGTTTAGGAAAAGTAAACTAGTTAGAGTTAATTGGGAGGTGTTCTGACCTGGCATGTCCTCTGGTTACTTTGTGCTTTGTTCCAACAGTTTAACACACAATATAAGGGGTATCAGATGACAAGGGAAGCCCTGTCAGCCAGGTGTGCATATAATGATAGCACAGGTGCTTCTAGTCCCATTACCACAGAAAGCAAGAAGCCAATCCTACAAAAACACTAAAATCATGGTACTGGGGTTCTACAGATGGAGTCTATTAAAGCAACAGACCCTAAGCTATGCTTAGTCAAGTCTTTTACTAATGAATCACAAGTGGGGTCTCTTGAAAGAATAAACCAACAGTATCCCATACCACAATGTCTCAAATGCATACCCCCACTCCTCACATCTACTTTACCTACATGTACAACCTCATGTACAAGAACACAGGGCTCCTGCCCGGGGTATCAAGTCTATGCCTTTGTTTTGGATAAAACTGACATGTCATATTACAGAAAACATGATACAAGTAAGGCCTGATCCTATTCCACCTGATAGGTACCCAAATAGATTTAGATGACCAAGCATAATCCTATTCCACACTGCTCAAATCCCTGAAAATCTATCTATGTTTGTAGCACATGCTCATCTGAGTCTTAAAACCATATCACGAAAAAACAGCAAGGAGGAGGAGGATCCACCCCCTTCTGTATTGATAGCTCTTCAGAGATTTGTATTCGGTGGGAAAAGATCACACTTGGGCATCTAATAGGCAGAGAAGGAGCTGGCTCTGAATGTGATAATGTCTTAGTCACATTTCTTTCCTTTCAGCACCCTTTTGCATGCCACTAAGACCCAACCAGAAGGCCCTTCTTGCCAGGGAAAAGGAACTTCTGCAGCACTCACCCTAAACCAAGTCTACTCAACTCCTGAGAGGCTGGGGCCACATGGTCCTGGTCACACACTGCCAGGGACACACACCATGAGGGATCCCCCATCACCCCTGACACTATGTGGAGCATGCTGCTTCCTTGCCAGTGTCACAGAAAGCACCCCCACAAACACCACCAGCTATGGGCTCTCTGGGCCACCCAAGCTGCACTTTCCTGACCTTAGGACTGAGGGCAGGAAGTGGAAGGTGAAGGAGGAAGAGGGAGAGGGCACTGAGGGAGGAAGGAGATCACGACAGCAGCAGCAGCAGCGTGGGGAACAGCATGGGGAATGGCACCTGGACCTGGACCCTGGGGTCTGCAGGTTAACCTTTTGGGGGCCACGTGAGCCGGGGGCCACCAGTTGGACAGCCCTGCCTTAAACCACTGACCCACTGACTAACAAACTTTTATGTGAGCTTTGCTGAGAAGAGGATTTGCCATCTAAAAAGACCAATTGAACAAAGTTGAAGATGCTTAAAAGGCTCTTGAATCTGTCCTTTCAATATCCAGAGTCAAATGGCTCAAGAAGAAGAGACCTCATTCAGGTAAGGTAGTGGAAACTGAAGAAACAAACTCCCCAAGCATTGCAAAGGGTTTGAAACCACAGAAATGCATCAGAAGAGCTACACAGTGGTGATAACTGAGGATGTGTGAGAGCATCATGCCTTTCGACTCAGTTATTATTTGAGGCACCTGAACCAAAGCAGCATCAAAAAAGAAGCCCACTTTTTAAAACAAAGCTTCCTTTCATGGGATTTCATCCTAGCTGATAATGTTTAGTGAGAAGGTGCATGTTGATAGGTGTGACACTGCACCCCAGATGCTACAGATGCAGGGGCTACCGTCTGGTAAGATTTGCATGAGGAGAGGTAAAACAGCACTGTGTTGACTTGCTCCTATGACATGGGTGCCATAAAGTGGTGTCCCATGAAGCACCCACTTCACACAAGTATTTTCTATTGGCAACTAGCTACTTTTATTTCATTTTGCCTCATCACCTCTGTCTCCTCAGTGCTCTCTAAAATGAGGGAGGAGTTCCCCCTTTGGCTCATATTTGGATAGCATGGTGCATGTAAAAGAAAGTCAACAAACAGCACCGAACATTCACCCACTGGGCTGGTTATTATATCCAACATGGTGTATGCCTCTGCTGCCTTTGCTCAGTGGAAAAGAGAGCATTGCCGTGTCTACTCCAATATGAGAATTCTGACAACAAGCTCGATGCACCAATTAATACATCTGTGACATGACCTTCACCATCCCCAAACACCGCTCTCAGACACTGCTTAATGCTTCCGTGTGCAGAAGCTAGTTCAGTCACACATATCATAGTTATATGTTACCCAACTTTCTCTAAAACCTTGCTAGCTGTGAGATGGAGTTCACTCAGTTTAGGAAAGGGACTATATGACATGTTGCCTACAGTGGCAGGACCTGGACTTGGTCACTTAGGAGGCCCCTTCCAGGTCTATGCTCCTTCACTTATGGAGTGTCATAGGTTTACTTAGGTTGACACCAAATTGTTTCCATCCAGTTGGGTAGCTTACATCTGTAGAATTAGCACTCCCTTTCTTTCTGTGGCCTGTTGAATGTCTGCTTGAGGTCTGGTTCAATATCCCTGAAGATCCCTTTATGTTTTCAGAACTACCTTTGTCCTGAATTTCCAAAGCCTTGGCAGAACCAACATTCAGCCAACGAGAAACTGAAGATAAGAATATAATTGAACATAAGGATACTGGGCTTTGCTTTAGTTTCTGTTCCATGCTTTTAACCTTTATTTGTGTCCAGGTCTCTTTAGCTCTTGATTTAAAACATTTACCTCGGAGATGCCTTTTGGCTGGAAAGCAAACTGCAGCCAGCTGAATGACTATGTCCAATTCTCATTATCATCACCCTTCTTTTATTCTAAACCCTTAGGCATCCTTGCACACGATATACACATTCCTGCATTCAGATGCTAGAAATGTATCCTGACTTCTTGATATTAACAAATACAGATACCTGATTAGAAATAGAATTTCTCTGGCTGCACCCATATCTACCCTCCACCAAACCAAAATAAGAGAATAGAAATGAAGAGTGATAAGTCACTTTTACATTAACAACTGGGCCAAATGGGATTAAATGATTTCCAAAAATCATTGAGAAAATGTTGATAAAATCTATACAAATACCTACTGGGACTACAAACCTACAATGTCTCAGCTTTGGGATGTTTCCCTGCTTTTTTAATTCACTTCTTCTCCCTTTTATATTTCTATGATGTCACCAACAGTTCTGCTCATCTTTGAACAAAGACCCTAATATTTACTTTTCTATAACTAGCATGTAATAAAAGTACCTATTTTTATCACAGATTATTATACAGGTACCTAAGGTACCTGGATTCTTTATAATTTCCTCTCCCATTATACATATGGGAAAATGTAGTTAAAATATAGATTTATGGGTCTTTTGAGGAATCTGCCAAAATACCTCCCTCTCTCCTGTTCCATTTTAGCTTTCCTTGAACCTCTAGTGGCAATTCATTGTCTCTTCTTAGGGGCAGGGCTCTTTTAGGGGTAAGATGACAAGCTATGTGGACAGGGGGAAAGCAGCAGATGTGATTTACTTAGACTGCAGCAAGGCTTTTAACACTGTCCCCATGTCATTCTCATTAACAAGCTAAGGAAATACAGACTGGATGAAATTGGTGGATCATCACATCCATTGAGTAGTCATTAATGGCTCAGTCTCTAGTTGGAAGGAGGTATTAAGTGGGGTTTTCTCTTGGGTTTGGTATTTATTTCTTCATTAATGATTTGGACAATGGGATTGAGTCCACGCTTATCAAATTTGCCCTTGACATCAAGTTGGGCAGAGCTGCAGACATTCTGGAGGAAGGGACTAGGATCCAGAACGACCTGGATAAACTGGAGAAATGGTCCAAAAATCAATCAACAATGGCAAGGTCAAAGTCCTGCACTTGTGACAGAATAATTACATGCACAAATACAGACCTGGGGATAACTGGCTAGGCTTCAGTATTGCAGAGAAGGACCTGGGGGTTACAGTGGACCATAGGCTGAATATGAAACAGCAGTGTATACTTTTTACCAAAAAAGCCAACAGCATGCTGGGTTTTATGAATAGGAGTGTCTCTTACAAATCAAGGAAAGTGATTCTTCCACTCAGCTTGGCATTGGTTACACCTCACCTGGAGTACTGCATCCATTTTTGGGCCCCACACTTCAAGAAAGCTGGAAAGATTGGAAAGAGTGCAACAGAGAGTAATAACAATGATTAGAAGCCTGGGAAACATGACTTACAATGAAAGGTTGAAAGAACTAGGGTTATTTAGTCTGGAGAAGAGAAGATTGTTGGGGAATTTGATAACAGGCATCAAATATCTGATAGGCGATTATAAAAAAGATGGAGATAGCTTCTTCTCTGTGGCAGCAGGGAACAGGACTAGAAGCAATAGCCTCAAACTGCAGCAGAGGAAATTTAAGTTGGAGATTAGAAAAAAACATTCCGACTATGAGGGTGGTGAAGCGTTGGAACAAGCTATCTAGAAAAGTTGTGGAATCTCCACCACTGGAAGTCTTCAAGAGCAGGTTAGACAGATATTTGGCTGGGATGGTTAAGTCAGGGATGATCCTGCCTTGAGCAGGGGGCTGGACTAGATAACTTCCCAAGTTCCCTTGCAGCACTACATTCCTATGATTCTAAGCCCCATTTTATGAACAAGCTAACTTGAAAACTTGCTGTATTTGAAGAAAGATTAGAGGATACCTGGACAACAAAAGCACTGTTTCAGTATACGCTAGATCCTTAACTTAGCAGGTTCAACAAAACAATACATGACATGCCTACAACCAGGAAGCAGATATAAAAAAAATAATGCAGGAAGGATGACAAGAGCTACAGACTAGGGACAGGATCCTATTCCACCTATTAGGTGCCTAAGAGGATGTAGGCATCTCAATGTGACCCTGTTTCACCCTGCTCAAGTCTTGGGAAACAGTCAACACAGAAAGTGGGTGAGTCCTCCTCTTCCTCACTGCTTTTTGTAACTTAGTTGTACAGCTAAATTGAGGGCATGTTACCAAAGTAGGCACATTCATGTCTTTTCAGTGTGGAATAGTGTCACACTCCAACACCTAGATGCCTAACAGGTGGAATAAGATTTGGTCCTAGCTTTCTTTTCCTGCGGTATGACAATGGATTCTTATTTCTCGATATTACTTGTTTATTTACAACATGTATGTGCATGAGTGGATCTAGGATTTTGAAAAGAGTGGGTACAGGTGGTATGGCACATCATCATGTATGACACAACAGACATTTTGCTCTAAAGAGAAACTAGATATTTTATTAATATGCTAGGGGGCTAGCACTATACAAATATAACTATTGGAAAGTGCACTAATTTTCTAGATTTTAGGGGTGCACTGATAGAGATTTTTTGGGCCGATACCAATCAGCCGATGTTTAACAAGCCATATTGGCCAATACCAATCCAATTGCCGGTATGCAGCCAGGCAGCTTGGAGAGAAGTCTGGCTTGTAAGTCTGTTATGAGGAAAGGGGCAGAGGAGGTGGGGTGGGGGGGAGATTGAAGCCCTGATGATGAGGGGAGGAGTGGGCTGGCGCAGGGGCAGGGCATGGGACAGAGCTGGGAGCGGCTCATCCAGGGGGGCGGCTCCTGCTGCTGCACATACCCCAAGAGGGCATGGGGGGCATATGCTCCCAGATCTGTGTGCGGGGCTGGGCCCAGGCTGCCACGAGGCTCTTCCCACCAGGGGGCTGGGCCAGGCTGCGCTCAGAGCAGGTGGCAACAGCACTGGGAGTGAGACTACAGGGGGGTAGGGGGGGGAGGGGAGCTGCAGCCACCCCAAAATTCACCATAGCCCCCCAAACCTCTTCCTAGCAGCGCCGCCACTGCACACCCCAAGCACAGCCCAGCCCAGCCCCCGACCAGGAAAAGCCCAATGCTGCCCTGGCCCCAGCCCGCAGCAGCAGCCCCCACACACAGATCCAGGGCACAGGCCCCCCATGTCCTCCCCAGGTGCATGCAGCAGCAGGAGCCCCCTCTCTCCCCACACTCCTCAGACAAGCCACTCATGGCTCCGTCCTGCGTTCTGCCCAGCTGTAGAGCTCCTGCCCCTGCCCTACTCTCTCCCTTGTCACAGGGGCCTTGATCTGCCCCTCCATGCTGCTGGGCTGCGCTCCTGGCCACCTGTGGGCTGTGTTGCAGCTGAGCATATGCACTGGGCATTTATTGGCAACATTATCAGCCACATCAGCCAAAAAAGGTTGATTGCCGATACTGTCAATTTTCCTTATTTTGGTGCTAATCTGATATGGGACTGATGTATCGGTGTACCTCTACTAAATTTATATATGTTTTTTAAGAACTAGGCAAAAATAGTCAAAATAGACAAAAGCTATTGTTTCATTAGTCCTGTAGTTATTATTGTTAAATGCCCAGCTCTCATACAGATCCATAAAACAAAATATAGCCTTCTTGATCACCTTAACAGTATCTCCAATACTTCACTGCCAGTCATTTCTACATCTGAGTTAATATTACCACACCTGAGCTAAGGATTTTAGCTAGAGCTACATACAATCTGTAGGCCTGTAAAATTCAAGAGAGACATTATTAGGAATGGCTAAGAGACAGAAATATTGCAGAAGAAAGGACAGGTGAATAGTGGAACATCAAGACTATTACAAAGGACTGAGGGTTTTAACACCTGTGGAGTACAGAGAGATTAGTAGGAATCAGGGAGATTATGATGAGCCATGAATTTGAATCGACTCAAGGCTGCCTGAACAGAAATGCCATTGCACCTCCCAAGCAGTTAGTTTTAAAGTTTGACGGGAGCAGGAAACAGTGGCGGGGTGCACTGCTCCCCCAGATCCACCCGTGATGGAGCATTGAGACCTCAGATGACAGCAACCCAGAAACCTCCTCCTAATCTCCAACCTAAATTTCCTCTGCCACAGCTTGAGGCTATTGTTCATAGTTCTGTCTCCTATGACCACAGAGAAAAGCTAATTTCCATCCTCTCTAAAATCACCCTTCAGGTATTTGAAGATTTTTATCAGATCTCCCCTCAGTCTTCTCTTCTGCAAACTGAATAACCCTGGTTCTGTCAATCTTTTCTCATTGAGTCTTGTGTCACAAGCCTCTCTTATCATTTTTGTCACTCTCTGCTGCACTCTTTTCAATCTGTCCACATCTTTCAGGCTTACAGGGTTTCATGTCTAAAAAAACCTCATGAAAAATCTCACCTTTTTTAGTTCTGCCAATGAACCTGCCAAACTTCTTTGTGACTACAATAGTCTCATAACAGTCTCATATTAGCTGCTCTGCTAATCTACCTTCTCTTTAGCTAACCTTGTGTTTTTGAACACGGTACAAAATCATTATAATAAAGCCCCCCAGAGGACAGGCAGAAAAGTTCATAAAAAGGAAGTTTTCTATAATAAGGTTAGTCAACTTAAGGCATCATTAGAACAAAGAAATTGCTTGCTGGTGCAGTGGTTGTTATAAATAGACTTTGTTATGAGGTCGCACATAAGAACCATAGGAAGATGTGTCATAGAAGTCATACATTTTGTAAAGCTCAGGATAAACCAGTTCTATTTATTACAAAGCACAGGATTTGGAGCTGGTCTAGGTTAGATCCCTCAGATGGATACACAGGTCTTCTTGGGTTTTTGCAAGCTGGTATTTTACAGCTGCCCTGATCTAACTACTGTGTGACAGAACAAAAGCCCGGTAGTGTGATTCTGACCACATGTTGCTGTAAAACGATTGACTTCCATTAAATTATACAATATTTAAATTGATAGAAGGTCAAAATGTGGATCTGTTCTGGTTGTTAGCAGTTATAACATGGTGACACCAACCCCTGAGAACAAGGCAAACCTTGTTATACAGGTACTACTACCCTTGAGGCATGCCATGGTTGAGTGATCTGTCCAATACCCCATGGTGATTCAGGGACAGAAGTGGGCCATAATCTCTGGCATTTCCTGCTTCCAAGGGTTAGCTCAGTTGATATGAACATGTTATTCCCTGTTTAGAGCTAAGCCCATTCCTCAGTCAAGGTGCTTCTCATCTGGCACATCAGCTTCACAGACATAGTAAGAACATCTTCACTGTCCAGACCACAAAAAGCCTGTACCACTCTGAGACTGAACCAGTGAAGGACAGGGTGGCTAGAGACTGAGCAGAATACCAAGCCCATGGGCTGCTGCTTGGCAGGGTGTGCAATATGGAGAAATCCAAATCTAAGAGTTTTACTACCTGAAACCTAATTCCTAAGCAAACTGCCGCCTCTCTTGTCTGAGCTGTTAATAGCTAAAACTCTTCCTTTCCTCCTCCTTAATTTGGGAGCTTCCTCTTAGACCCCACTTCTCACTACACCTGCTCATCTTTGCTGTTGTGGATACCTTGTTATATGTCTCCCACCTGTCTCTCTCTCTCTCTTGAGGTCTGGTACAAAACCTAGTGAATGAATAGTTAAGTTCCATTAGCTTCAATGTACTTGGCATCAGGCCCACAGCGCTCCTACTAACAGCTCTTGTCATCAGACAGCAGCTCTTAACTCAGGCCAAGACTCCCCCTTCCAAGCAATAAAGGCCCCAAATGGTGATCTTCCACAGCACTCACCCAATCCAATGTGCTATCCTTTCCCCTGCCAAAGAGGTAGCAACCAAGACATGCTTACGTCGTGCCCAGTGAGCAAGGCAAGACAGAAGCCCAGACTTGCACTTTTCCTTGCACTTCTCAGCCACAAACATGAGGGCCAACTCTCTCCAAAGGGGACGCTGCTCCGGCAAGAACTGGGGTAAGGAACTGCTGCTTCCAACCAGCCCACACTCATGGAAGTCTCGAGATGTTCTTATATTCCTATCTGATCTGGCACATCCCTCTATGACTGTCAACTATTTCTTAGAGGCGCCAACATGTCAAGAGGCAATGTCCTTTTGACACTAGCACCTTTGAAGAAAGAGCAAAGCAGTCCCTATCACATACCTATTCCTCAGCCATCCACCCCCGATAATTATTCTGCCCAAGGATTTTACTCTGCTGCCTGTCACTGCAATACCAAAGTGCCTTCCATTGAAAATCAGCAGCCATCGCTAGTGGACTTCAAGAAATCTTTGCCACTTCTCTTTTTGGTCTCTTTTTCTTGCTCCATACCCTGTCAACACCCTCTGAGCTGCTGGATAGCTAGCTGATGGCTAACGACTCAGCCCTGGAGACAGCAGTGGATTTCCAGGCCTGTCATTTATCTTGATAAATTTTTGTTCTTGTTTTGCTGTCCTCTCTGGCTCTTGTTTCCAGTATGAGGATGCGCTTCCCTGATATGGAAGGAAACAAAACACAACACGAAAGCAGAGATTTCAGGCTTCTCTTGTTACCTGCTCAGCACATCTCCCCTTTGGGGTGAAACTTCATAGGCACACCTTCAACACCTTCCAGTAGGGAATCTCGAAGCACTAGCTGATCTTCTCATTTGCCACATGGGAAGGAGATATATTATCCCCATTTTACAGAAAAGGAAACCAAAGCCCAGAAAAATCTAGCAACCTCCTTAAAGTTATGTACAAGATCAGAGGCACAGGCAAATAACAAAACCTCTCCCATCCCTTTTTAAGTAAAGGAGCCAGGAATTTTCTTTCCCTGATCTATTCCTTCTGATATACTCCCTCCAGAGCAAAGAACATAGCCCAGTACCCTTCCTCCCCTGTTCTTTTGATCTACTTCCCAGACCACACTCCCTCCCCATGCCAGAAGCAGATCCCCCAAGGCCTTTACTCCCATTCACCTGATTTTCCAGCTAGATTATATTTTCATTCTCTTGTTTAAATCAACTTTGATGCCCTACAAAGAACAGCATTGCTGGGTTTCACTTTATGTCCTAAAGGCAGTCAGTACAAGCATTTGAGAGCTACAGTAAGCAGCAGAGACACCACGTCTTGTGGGCCTCCCTTGGCACAGATGGGGACTTGAAGTGACGTGAAGTAAAAGCTTTTTCCTATGGGGATATGAAAATAATATCCAGTACATTCCAGCTTCCCCAATAACAATCCGCTGGAGAAGCAAACACTGTGGGAAAGGCTCAGTTTGTTTGTGCTGGGTATTATAAATAGAGTTCCGGCAGCAGGCATGACATTAAAGGAGGAAGAAGGGGAAGGACAATGGTGGGCTCCGTTTGAACTGGGACTCTGATTAGATTCTAGCTTCCTGCACAACGGCCGGTCACTTCCTGCTGAGTGAGCGTGAAAATGCTGCTATGGTGGGAACCAATAAGGCCAGCCCCAACAGGCACCTAGCAGACCTTGGAGTGTGGTGGGTCCAGCATAGTAGAGCATTGTCCAGATGGTCATGTGACTTGTGCAGGGACCTTGGGAATCTATTCTTGTCCCAGCTGTGTCACTGTTTTGCTGTGGGACTTTGGCAAGTGACTTGGGTCAAATTTTGAATCAGGGATTATGGAATGCCTCAAGTTTTTGAGGGTCTGTTGAGGCATTCAGAGGCAGTGACCATTTTGGAGAGTTTACTGTAAATGTCATTCTATATAAAACATGGACAGCAACAACACATAGGGCTGTTATAAGCTTTTTCACCACTAATGCATTTTGGCTACCTTTGTTTTGCCTTCTGGGTTTCATACTCTCACTTCATGCTCTCAAACTTTTCTGAAACACAAAAATTGGCAACTTATTCTCCACCCCCCTCAAATGAAAGCTAACCTTCCTACACAACCATTTCTTTTTTAGCACTCCAGGATTCAAGGAAAGTACCAAAACGAGCAAGAATCTGGAAAGTCAGCAACACTGGAGCTCTAGATCGGGGTCAACAAACTACAACCAGCAAAGATCTGATTTAGGGTGAGGAGGACTCATTCAAGGAAGCCACATTAAAGTAGTAACCTAGAGCCTCCTGCTCTCTGCCCTTGCGGCTGAATATGCCATTCCCCATTGGTGTTCACCATGGCTTTCAGCAGCACTGGTAAGCTGAGGGAGACAGCACAGAAGGAACTGGAGCAGCAGGAGCTCAGCAACCCAGAGTGGTGGCTCAATCACAAGTGCCAGGCCCAGGGTGGCACTTGAAAAGGGAGGTGCAGATGGTGAATGCACCATCACATATAAAACAACACATACTTTTCTCCACTTAAACTAGAAGCTTAACTAATAAGCTAGGGGCTACGGCTGTATTGCTCAGTTTAAGACTGAAGCAAAACCCAATATAACTTCAATGGAATGAGCTAAAAACAAAATGCAGGGCTATGAAATAGGAGGGAGCTTCATTAACAGGAACAGCTAAAAGACAGCAGAACTGCAGAACAAAGGCTGGCTTGATTGGTGGAAGATAAAAAGCATTAGAAAGGAGACAGGGTCATTAACACCTGTGGAATGAAGAGTTTAGAAGGGCTCAGGTAGATGACAATAACCCATGAAGTCATGGACTCCCTCAACACTACCTGACTAGAAATGCTCCCCTCACTGATTTTAAACTTTGGGTGGAACAGAAATCAAGGGGGGGGGTGTGCGTGCATGCGTGCGTGCGTGCGTGCATGGGGGGGGGGGGGGGGGGAGCACCTATACCAGTGCACCCTGCCTGGAACTGCCTGATGGTGAAGTATTGGAAACACTATCAAGATGCTCCAGGCTAGATTTCGTTTCATGAAGCTGACTGAGATGCATCCATTTAACTCTAATGACTAAAACACTGACACAATATCCTTTGACTATGTTTTGCCTCATTTGTTGTATTTTTAAAACTTTTAAATTCTAGCAAATGAGCGCACATTCCAATGCTTCTGTTTGTATTTGGCTTTGATCTCAAACTAAATAACAAGGCACTAGCCCCCCTAGGCTATTAGTAAAGCATCTAGCTTTTCTTTAACTGGAGAAAAATGCATGTGGTGCTCCACATCAGTGGGTCTCCACCTTTTTGTACCGGGACCCATTTGTAAACATTGATGGCCAGTCCTCACCCAGTGCCCCTCACTCCCAACCCACTGCTCCTGCCTCCAGGCCCCCAGTGTGTGGGCAGGAGTGGGTGTGTGGGGCATGGGGAGCCCTAAGCAGCCCCTCACATGCTGAAACTCTACCAGCCTGCAAGGAAAAAGCCAGAGTTTCCCATGTTTTCCTCCTTTCATGAAGAACCGATTTTTAAAGTATGCTCGCGAGAGGTTGAGAAATGCTGCTGTGTGTGATGCTGTGCCACACCTTCTGTGCCCCACTTTTCAAAATCCTAGCGGTGTTCAAACGCCAGCCTGGGGGGGACAAATGTGGCCTGCAGGCACGGTAGCAGCCTGTGGGGCTCCACACAGGTCTGGGAATTTGGCAGTGGGGATCAGTCAGTGACAATTAACACAGCTGCTCTTCCCCAGCTGCCAAACTCCCAAACCCCAAGCTCAGCACATCAGAGCTGGACCCCGCCGCTTCCCTCTGCTGGCTAGGTTAAGGCTGTGTGAAGCCTCCCCAACAGGTCAAGGCCCTCCCACTGCAGGACTGGATGGGGGCCTGGGCACTACATTGGCACCAGTTGCCGGATCCGGGAGACAGACCGCGTACCGGCAGAGCAACACTGTTGAGACCAGCTTATGCCGGGGGTGAGCTCTGGCTGAATTCAGTCCACTGATGAATTTGGGGCCTTCAGTGGTGTTAGCAACTCAGATGGGCAGTGAGCGCAGCAGCCTTCACCCTCTCCCTGTCACCCCTTCCAGAGCAGCGCCAAACCCGACGGCCTCCCAGCGCTCCTCTCCCCAAAGCGCCGGCTGCGGGAGCCACGCGATCGGCCGCCGCCGGCGGCAACGCGCTGCTTCGCGGCTCCGGCACAAGGCGGGGACACGTGACCCCGCACCCACTCACAGCCCGCAGCGCCATTCACGCCCCGCCTGTGACGGCGGCACCATGTGACCTCTGTATCCAGCGTAGCGCAGAGAAAAGGGGAGCGAAGGAGGACGTGGCGCCTGCGCAGTGTGCGCGGGGCGGGGCCGGGGCGTGGCGTGGCGGCCCCCTTTGTTTCAAGCCGCGTTTCCCAGGCGGCGGCGCGGGGGGCGGGATTATGCAAATGAGGGGGTGGGGCGGCGCGGGGGGCGCCCTCAGTCGGCGCTCGGCGTTCGCGGAGGGAGGAGCTGCCGAGGGGCCCATCCGTCGACACCGACAGTGCCGCCCGCCCGCCCGCAGACCCGGCCCGGCCGGCACCCGCCCGCAGCGCCCGCCCGTGCCCCGCGCCCGCATCCGCCCCTGCACCGTGCAGAGCCGCCGAGGATGATAAACACCCAGGACAGGTGCGGGGCGGCGGGTGCGGCGCGGACCGTTGCCCGGGTGACGGGGCCGTTGCTCGAGGGGCGCGGGCGCTGTGGTGCGCAGGCGCCGGGGGTGCGGGCGCCCCCGCTCGGCGCGGCCATTTTCCTTTGCGGGGGGCTGGCCGGGACCCCGCGCTGTCCCCCGCACCGCCCGGCTCCGGCTCCGGCTCCGGCTCCGCTCGGGGGCCCGGCGCCGCCTCATCCTCGGGTTTTGCGGGGGAGCAGCAGGGCGCGGGGCCCCGGGGGAAGCGGCCGCAGGCCTCGCGCGGGGCCGGGCTGGGGGGAGGGCTGTCTTGGGTTTCTTATTATTATGGGGCTGGACCCGCTGATCTGTAAGGCCCCTCCCAGCCCCGGCATCTAACAGCTATGAATTATTATTATGGTTGTGCAACAGGAGGGCCGGGCGGGGGCCGTGTCGGGCACCGTCTCAGCGCCCCGCCAGGCCTGGGGGTTATGCAAACAATGGAGTAATTCCATCCCGGTCCCAGAAACGGGGTCAGCGCTGAGGAGGCGGCTGCAGATCCAGGTGGGCACAAGCCATCTCGCTTGTGAAAGTCCCCAAAGAGCAAAATTGGATCTGTTTTCACATCTTGACTTCAGCCCTGTGAAAAGCCTGGATGTGTTCGCTGCTTCAGAGGAGGCTTTTCGGAAGCTTTTTTTGTCCTGCTTTGGGGTGGGGGGTTGTTTGTATGTTTGTTTGTGCCTGCTTCCTAAGAGCGTAAGACCAGTCATTCAGTGGGTCACAAGGCAAGGCTGTGTTGGGCTCCCAGCAGGTCAAGCCCCTTCCTCTGCAGGGCTGGCCCTGCCTCGCTTCCCATAGCCGGACGGGGCCCTGTCTCATGCCCAGTCTTGTCACAGTTTCTTGTCCTTGGTCCGGAGGCAGGGTATCACCCTGCAGGCAGTGTCTGTTGGCTCCTTGGACTTGTTTGAGGGCCAGTGGGCACTATCCTGTGTGCTTGGCTCAGTGCCCCCTCTTGGCACCCAGTTCTTAACCTCTGACAGTCACTCACATCCCTGTTGTGTCTTTAGTTGTCCCAAGTAATTAATTGCTGCCTTTCCAGTAGCCTCCCTATTTATGGGAGGCAAATAGTTTACTTGGTGGACATTGCCCCACTTTTCTGATAAAGCAACAGATAGGCCCATGTTTCCTGTCCTTGGCCTGATCCTGTCTCAGGATAGAGTATCACTGGGCAGTGCCCACTAGCTCCCCAGACTCGTTCAAGGGCCAGCAGACGCTGTCCAGTGTGCTGTGCTCAGTGCCCCCCTCAGCCCCACACACTTTTATTTTAAACTTTTGACCTCCACTTCCATCTCTCCCATTTTGTTATCATTTGTCCCAAGGAATTAGTTGCCACTTTCTCAGTAGCCTCCCTTTCTGAGGAAGGCTTATAGTTTCACTTGGTGGTCCTTCTTGTGCATGAACCCCTAAAGTGGCAGTGCATCCAGAAGTGTTAACTGGATGATCCACGCTTGTGTCCATTGGCTCCTCAGATTTGTTCAAGGGCCAGTGGGCGCTGTCCAGCATTCTCTGCTCAGTGTCCCCCCTCAGTGAATCATTTTTAACTTATGACCTTCACTCCTGTCCCTGTTTCTTTTAATTTTTATTTGCCCTAAGCAATCATTGATGTGTCGTCCTCCCCCCCCCCCCCCTATCAGGGGAGGCTTGTAGCTCTACTTGGTGAGCTTTTTGCCCACGTTCTGGGATGACATATCAAAAGACCCGTGTTGCACAGTGTCAGAGGGTGGTTGCTAAAAGGGAGAGTGAACTGGGTATGACCCGGGTCTTTTCTACTAGTCCTTTCACTTGCAGCCTCCAGCATTTAAGGTCTAGGAAGTTCTGATTCAGGGGCTGTATCCCTGACTCCTGTGCTCAATACATTACATTGTTTTATTGGTATCAAATCACAACACTGCTTTTTTCTTCTAAATTGTTGATAGTATTTAAGTTGGGTACGTTCAAATACAACTCACAGATTTAATCGAGTCCTAACCAGCATACGAGTTATTTAATTGGGACCTAACCAATATATGAATTCTCATCCATCCCTGAAGGTTTAACCTGGTTCAGAGGATTATAGAAATGGAGACAAAAAAGATTACAGAGTAATATTTTCATGCAGGCCTGTACAATTGATGGGATCCTGCTGTGTCTGTCAAACTAATCTGCCCGTGCATGTCACATTCTTGTGCAAGTTAGCGTGCCTGCCTCAATTCTGACCTGGCAAGGGATCTTGTCCACCTACAAAAGAAAGATTGCACCTTTCAGGAATTTACAGTTAAGGACTGTGGTTGTGAAACAGGGCTTGTTATTACACAAATGAAGTCATCTCTTTGCCTTACCTAGAGGCAGGTAATCTGAAACTGGTAGCAACAAATGGAAAAACAAAATGATAGAACCACTATTTAACTCTTTCCTCTCCCTTTTCTTGCTTTCCCATATGTATTGTTTGATAAAGGATGATCAGGTGTATATCTGTATCCTGAGACTTGCATCTGTATTCCTTGTTTGCCCACAGGAACCTCAGGGAACTTAAAAGGCTTTTGCTGTCTGGCATGGTGTAGATCACCAGACAGGGTATCCCCTTGTTTCCCATGAGCACCTCAGTTGAGTAAAAGAACAAGCAAGGGAAAAGGAGCTTTTGGAACCTTGCTCGTTACAGGAAAGGTGGAGGCTTCCCATAGAGCACTTACAAAACCGGCATAAATTTTACTTCTGCCTAACTTAGTATGCACATTGAGTTAAGTGTCATAAACTGCTCCCTGGCAAGTAACAGTAACTAGAGAGGATGGGCATTAGTCTCAGAGAGCTTATATTTTGAAACAACAACAAAAACTTGTCAAAGCAAAATCAGGGCTGCTTCAAAATAGGATACTACCTTTACTCTTCAGATCTGTAGATCTAGGTTATTCTGTGCCTGAGTAATCGCTAGACGACATATCAAAAGACCTGTGTCAGAGAGTGAATGCTAAAAGGGAGCGTGAACTGGGTATGACCCGGAGAACATGTATATTTCATTTAACATTTTTAGTGACACATTGAACTCTTTCACAGTTGAATTGTATACAATACTATATTCACTATGAAGCACCTAGATTTCTTATGTTCATGTTGGGGAGGGATTTTTTTTTGTTTTGGTTTTTTTGGGGGGGAGGTTACATTCCCAGGCTCATCCTTGCCAATGTCCATTCAAGCTCCTTTTTACTACTTTTGGCTCCAAGATAATATTAAAGCAAACAGTAGGGGAATTAGCTTTTAGTTATCCATTCTTGCTCATCTGATTTTTTTTTTTTTTTTTTTCCAGCTTTATTCTAGTTATCTAGTATCTAAAACTGTAAGAGCCATTCCTTATCTCTGAAAGGACACCTGAAGAGACTCAATTCTCAAGCCATCTAACTCCATGAGCAAATTGAGCCACTAGATTGGCTGACAAAATTATCAGTAGTGATCAGTCAGATAATTTTATCAATTGGATAATAGTTTCAAGCCTTAAGAGAATCTTTTTGGTGTTTATTTTGGCAGGTTTCTATCTACATTGAATAGAGGATAACAGGAACTTTGTGGGGGAGAGCGTATGCAAAGCAGCCAGATCTTATTTTCAGTGTGGTGCAGGAAAAGTGAAAACTGTGTTACTTTTTTTGAGGACAAACTAGTAAGCAAGGCAGCCTGAACTTCACTGTGTTAGAGTTATTTAATCAGCTAACTCCCTGCCCTTGTTCTGTCTAGAACATACTGTGTGATTTTATTTATTTTTATTATTGTTATTTTAAGCCTATGATTAATTTCACATTACTGGATTGGAACTTGCATAGATTTCTTCCCATTTGACATAAATGTACTGGTAAAAAGAAAAAAAGAAATGAATGGAGTTTGAAAGTCAAACCTCCTCTGGTGACAGCCATGGCTTAGAAGGCAAGCTTGGCACTTCTGCTTCAAGTGTAATGGATCTGATGAGTTGACCCAGTTTTAACTCAAGTTGGTGAGCTGTCACCTTGGAGTACTTCCTTTTTGGCCACCCCAAGAAAGCTACTTGCCAATTTCAGGTTTGGAAACTGATTTAAGGTACTTAAAAGTTTAGCTGATGAAATGATATCCACTAATTGAATTGTAAGCTTCTGATAGCTTCTACCTGCTATGGGACTTGGGACAAAAACTCTTTGTGCTTAAAAGTAGAAAGTGTACTTGTGCCTTTAGAAAAAGACACTAAAAAGGCTTTGTTTCAATGCAGTATATATGAACAAAGGAGCAGCATTCAGAAAGGGGGAGAGGCTGAAATGGGGCAATCCACTGGTCAGCAGCTGAGGAGCAGAAAGTGACAAGTGGAGTGGAGGCTCACAAGTATACGATAAAATACCTGTTGGCCAGGAACAAGTCTCAGTGGTATCAATTTAAGACTCCTCCAAAGGCTGCCACTCCTGCAGTTATCATCTGCTTCCCCTTACAAGGAAAACTGAGGTTTCTGGTCCTGAAGTCCTTGGCATAGCACAGGGGTGGCCAGAGTTACTTACTGTGGTAGCCACATCTGATCCTCCATGGAAGTTAAACAGTGCGGGGGGTCATGCTGAGCAACACAGAGTGGAACTGGAGAGCAGGGGAGGGTGTTGAGCACCCCGGAGCTGCTCAAGCCCCCCCCAGCAGCCTGGCACCTGAAATGGCAGTCCTGGGAGATGTGGGTGGAGCTTCAGGTAGTTTTCGGCAAGCTGCACATATCATGCATGCAGCTTCTGAGCTACGTTTTGACCTCCTCTGGCATAGCATATAGGGAAGGTAGGGCAGATTTGTACCTTACAGCGTAACTAAATTAGAGAGATAAATAGCAGAAGCTTTTGCGAGCTGGATCTCATTTCATCAGATGTTGTGAAAAGGGGTATCATATAGGGGGTCTTCAGTAGTGACACAACTGAAGGCTATCTATTAAATTATGTGCTTCCCAGGAAAATTGATATCAGGAGAGGTATGTGCTGCATGAAAATACTTCACTTTCACCACTCTACTTCATTATTCAGCTTCTGGAATCATTGTTATGTGTAGAAGGGGGGGAGTTATCAATACTACATTGTTGAGATGGGGAAAAAAATAACAAAGCTGCTAACAGCTTTCTTGGGGGGGGAGAGAATTGAACGACAAGTGCTTTGTCATGCCTCTCTACACGAACAAGCCCTAGATAGATGTTACAATAAATTAATTGTTGAAATGATGAAAGACTGAGTTAGTAAATACAATTGAGCATATGTATAGAGAAGCTTGCCATAAGACATTTTCAATTAAACTGATTTATTTCTGCTTAAGCAGAGTTCCTTTCTAGAGGGAGTGTCGGTATCTGACCACAGGCCCTTCAGAACAGGCTTTAAAGTGCAGCACCTAGTAAAAAACTTTGGGAGGTGGGACTATTCACACCAACTGTACAGTAACTGTTATTACTTTTCAGTACTGTAGTTATACTGTAGCAAAGGTTTTTGAGCTGCAGTTTGCTGGAATTCATAGCTGTCTTAAGTTACATTTTAGTCTTTGAAAAGCTAGTGACCAATTAAACATGCTTACAAATAATCCCCTACTTGCAAATAAGTAGTGTTAACTGGTTTGAGCAGACCTAATGTAGAGCATTGCTCAGTATTTAATTCTTGGATAGTCAAGACTCCTCTTGAATAGCACAAAAGAAAAATAAATAGAAAAATAGTACCTTGTAACTAACCAGCCTATATGGAAAGTCTAGGAAGGTGTAGGAAAGCCTAATGCAGATCAAAGATGCATATGCCTATAGAAAACAATGGCATGTTTCAGCAGAAATCTGAATGGTGTTATTTACATAGGCTCATGCTATGATTTTCCTTAGCAGGGATACTAAAGAATTAGATATTTTTTTTGCATCGTATTTGCGGGTCTTGTTAGCATAGTATTGTTGCTATGCAGTGCCTCAGCAAAATGAACTCTTGCAATTCCCACAGAGGAAGTAATTCTCCATAGATATAATTTGCTTTCATTGACTTGTTAAAAGTAATGTAATATCAGGCAGAAGAAGACTGTTAGAAGTTCTGTTCCAAGTGCTTATAATAAATAGTTTTGATCTCTTATCCATGGTCTAAAGTAGCAGTAGCCAACCTGTGGCACAAGTGGCATGAGCAACCTCTGTGTGAGGCACACAGCAGATTAGGGAGGGAGCATCATCAAATCAGTAGATAGGGCAAAAAGCAGAGCAGCAGATTGGGCAGGGAGCACTAAGCAGAGCAGCAGATCGGGCCAGGGAAAGGGGATAGGAGTGGCACTCGGGGAGGGTGCAGGGTCTAATTTGTGGCATGTCTGCCTAAAAGGTTGGCTTCGACCAGTTGAAAGCAAAAGTTATAAAGAAATGTCTTTCAAGCTTTTCAACTGTGTTGCGTTTGCCTTTTAAAAAAGCAGGCTAAATTCAGGACCCACAACTGCTTTGTTGGTGTCCTTCAGTCTGAAACTGAATCTTTTGCACAGCTTCATTTGAGCAAGAAAACATCAACCCATAAACCATACTATACTATATTCAAAATGTTTTGAGACTAGCCATGTCACTCCTCCCTGTTTTGAAAATGTGAAACTTAAACCTACTCTAGATCCCCTCGATCTATTTGTAGATGTTTGTCTGTAGAAAATGTGTGCTCATCTGGTCATGCGTTTCCAGCCGTCTGTTATTGGCAGTTTTCCAGACCTCCATTATTAGTGTGGGCTTGCTCAGCACTCTCAACTTTTCCCTAAGAAGCCCCTCCATTGCTTCAAACAAAAAAAACCCCAAACAAATAAACAAAACAAAACCTCCCTGTAGCTCTTCTAGTAAAAACAAAGGAAGCTCCAGCCGTGAGCGTTCCTGATTTAGTCTGAGTGCTAAAAGATAAAATCTATTGCTACCAAGGGAAGTCAACTGAGTTGTGACAGTGGTGGGAGAATCACCTGGAATTTGCTAATGTAACTTGGTGTTTTCTTTCTTTTTCTCTTGCAGTAGTTTACCTTTGAGTAACAGTCCCCAGCCTCAGCCCTGCAGGAGCAGTGTTCCAGGGCCTCGGTGGTGCTCCTGATGCCCCTCACCCACTGTCGAAGATCCCCGGTGGGCGAGGGGGTGGCAGGGATCGTTCTCTCTCAGCTCTGATATACACGGTGAGTCGGATTTGATGATTATTTTGGCAAAGTGCCTGTTTTTCTTTTCCTAACTGGACTAAGGTTTTCTCCACTGTATGTAAACAAATGATCCTGTTCTGAGTTGAGTACATTGAGGAGAACAAATACAGTTAAAATAACTAGGTTAATGTAACACTGGCCACTTGGGCAGGAGCACTCATCTGAAGAGTTAAAGAGAAAGTACTTCCTATGAATTGCGAAACAAAGGTGTTTTCCTTGCATCAAGCAATTTATACTGATTCTATTCCCAGAGCTCTTTCAGAGCAACGTATCAGTTTTCAAAATGTTTTGCAAATAATGGGAAACACAGAGGAGAAAGAGATGAAATGCTGAATTAAAGTGGATGACAGGATCCCTTCCAGTGTTGTAGGCAGGAGGTTAAGGGTGTTGGGACCTAAAGATTAGGGATGGTATTGGTATGAATGTTGCCAGGAGTCCCTGTTGGTGTTGAAACCATCTATCCAACCCTCAATATGGGTACTGTTCTTAGCCAGTGTGAGGATTTATGAACACACCCTTCTTTTGAAGCAAATTTGTCTGTATCTATTCCTTTAGTCTAGCTTTCTCCACCCAGTCATCACAAGCCTTCTTTTTTCCTTCAACTCCCAGCTGAGGAGATCTGGCTGTTCCTTCCTGCAAAGCCTATCAATAGCACACTCATGAATGGTTTTTTACATTTACTTTTGAATGAGTCCCAGGTTCATATCCCCAAGGAATAGAAGGCTGTCTTGTGGTAGGCTATTGGTGCAGAGCAAAGAATGGAAACTAGGTCCTGTGCTGTGCTTGTGAATTTTTTTTTTTCATAGATAAATATCTCGTTTGTCATTTTTTGCCCAATTTGATACGCTCTGCTTTCTGAAGAGGGAAATTGCAAACCCTGTGGCCTCACTTACACAAGTACCCTGCTGGAATCTTCATGGGGAAGACCAAATGTTTTACAGTGTTTTTTGTTGGGTTTTTTGTTTGTTTGTTTGTTTTGGTTTTTTTTACCTGCCTTTAGTTTGGACTGTTCCTTTTCCATGGACTTAGTGAACCTGTGTGTAATGTGAAGCCCTCTGAAACTTGCAAAGAAGGTAGGATAATGCATTACTGAATCAATTGCAGCTGACATTGAGTTCATGAAATAAGCCAGGCCTGTAGAAAGAGCTGCCTGAAAATAGGTGTGGTGTTGGTAGAATTGGTGTGGAGGCAGGATAGGAATAAATAAGGGGTTCAGAAGAGAGCTCGGGGGGGAATCATTACATCTCCTGGAAGATAGTGGCCAGGGGGCAAGGGTGCCTGAACTCCCCATTCCTCATGTCTTTACTAATATTCCTCAAATAGTTTTGTGCATTTCAGACAAAAAGTGAAAGGGAAAAATTAAGTCCACTGCCAAAGTGTGTGGTTTTTGAGGGTCTCAAGTATTCAGCTTTGCTGTAGCCTTCCCTCATCACTGAATAGGTTTCCAGCAGCAAGTAGAACTGCTGTCTGTGGATAAATGCCCCAAAACAAACCAGAATTTAGGCTGTAGCTCTTCTTTGGGGGATGCTAACAACAACCTGCTCAATCTTTTCTCTTGTGACTTATTGCTGGAGCCAATCAATGAAGCAGTCAGTTTCTTCATATACTGTATGTTTGAAAGCAAATAGTACTCTTACACAGTTTATTCCGTTATGGCACTCACATTGGCATTTAGTAGCTACAAATGAAATTTCAACTTTTGGCCACAGCATCTGCCACTGAAAATCTCCCTGCCTCCATTTGAGTAGAAACTAGAATATCAAACATTGGGTTTTTATATCCCACAGTGTTACAAATTAAACAGTTTCAGCTGCCTTTTTATTTATTGGTATTTTTACGTTAAGAGACTTAAAAGATTCAGCTGTTTAATCAAGAAGGCTTTACTGCCCAATTGAAAGTAAAATCCCAAAAGTCAGTAGTCAGAGCTGGTCCTGTATTTCAGGCAGGGGCTTTGTCCTGGAGTACGTGCTCTGGCTGATGATCTTGGCAAGAGGATGCAGGTGCTGTACAAGCCAAGACTAAGCTGCACTCATGGAGTTCTCAAGTCACTTGGCTCTGGTGGATCATAACATCCTTTTTCCTCAAACTGCCAGCATGCCTGGCCCTTCCTGCTGTTCCTCTTGGATTAATTAAGAAATGTAACTGGATTAGCAGTTTTGTGCACAGCAAATTGTGACTTAAATGGGAGGTTGCCCTTGAGCCTTGACATTATCAAAAGATTCAATTTAAGGGTGCAGAACTAGGAGCTGATAACTGAGACCGATTTAAGCATAAATATTGCCTTTCTCCAGTAGTAAGTCACAGTTATCTTGCAAAGTTGACCCAAAATGAAATGTTTGTGAGTGATGCATGACTGTCTCTCCATGGATATTTATTTTTTCCCAGTTTTACATAGGTTCTGGCTGGAGCAGCTAGTTGTCCTTTTAAATTTTATTGTATTGGCTGCATGAAAGGGGCTCATGTAAATTTAATTTTCAAAATTGGAGGACTTTGTCTTACCAAGGCAAGTAGATGTGCCCATCTATGTTTTGTTTTTTTTTTCTACTGGGGGTTGAAACTTGAGTAGCAATGATGTGCTTGTGGGCTACTTCATACACTCATGTCAGAGCTTTCCTATGACTCTGACAACCTTCCTGCACACATGCATTTGCGGGCTGCCTCCTTTAGTCAGTCAGTTCTAGCCCATGTCTTCCCCCTTTGTATGTCTGTTTTGGCTTTCTATAGCAGGGGTGGGGAAAATATGGCCCACAGGCTGGATCCGGCCCAGGAGACCATTCTATCTGGCCCGCAGGGCCCCTAAAAAAAATTTAGAAAATTAATATTTCTCTGCCCTTGGTTCCTGTCAAAAATGACAAGGGCAGTAGGAACAGTAGGGGAAGCCCCGGCAGGCTCCCACAACAGCAGGGCTCAGCAGCCCCGTCCCCCCCAGCCAGAAGCCCCAGTAGGGGCTTCTGGCCTGGGACCATGCGGCTGCCCCGTACTGGAACCGCAGGTAAGGGGGGAGGGCAGGGGAGGTCCCCAGGCAGGGAAGCAGCCTGGGGAAAAATGGAAAGTGGCCTGTGGAAAAGCAGGGCGGGGGGGGGGAGCGCCCCTGCCATAGGCTACAGCCATTCACAGTCCACCTGGGGCTGTCTGTGCCTGCTCCAGACAGCCCCACAGGCTATGAGCGGCTGCAGCACAGGGTAGGGGAGGGGCCGCTTTTTTCCCCCCCACCGCGCTCAGCTTTTCCCTGGGCTCCTTCCCTGCTCCTTCCCGGCATGGAGGAAAGTGGCCCTTCCCTGCCGCGTGGCTGGTGCTCCCTGCTGCAGCCGCTCACAGCCTGCACAGAGCTGTCCGGAGCCAGCACAGGCAGCCCCAAGTGGGCTGCAAGCAGCTGCAGTGCGGGGCACAGGGCAGGCAAGGGGCCACTCGCCACCCGCCCCCCCCCCCCCCCCCCCCCCACACACACACACACACACCCCACCCCCTGTGCTCAGCACCAGCTTGTAACCCTGCCCCACTACCAATCTGGGCCCCACACAGCTCCAGGCTCACCAGTCAGGACTGCGCGTGGTGACAGCAGCTGTGGCCCTGCCACTTGCTGTTCCAGGCAGTGTGTGTCACTGTCGTCTGTGGGCTGCCCAGCATGTACTCTGAGCGGGCAGCAGCAGCCAACACTACCCAGCGCAGCACTGGGGGGGCGAGGGGTTTGCACTGGGGGGGCGAGGGGTTCACAGCTCCTGCCAGTGCACTCATGCCCAGCGGGCAAGCCTGGAACTGACGCGGAGCCTGGGCTGGCAGCAGCGGTGGGTTACAAGCTGGTGCTGAGTGTGGGGGAAAAGTGGCCCCTCACTCGCCCTGTGGCTGGCACCCCGCACTGTAGCCACTTGCCGCCCATGTGGGGCTGCCTGTGCCTGCTCCAGACAGCCCTGTGTGGGCTGCAAGTGACTGCAGCAGGGAATGCCAGCCATGGGGTGGACAAGGGGCTGCTTTTCCCTGTGCTCAGCACCAGCTTCTTCCCTGCTGGCAAGCAAGGGGTCAGGGCTGTGCGCTGCCCCCTGCCTGTACCGTGGGGCTGAGGGGAACTGGGAGTGAGTGGGTGGGGAGCCAGCGGGAGCACGGGGCCTGCACCAGTGTCCCAGGGCCAGTGCCGGTGGGGCCCAGAGCAGGGTGGCAGGAGTGCAGGGTCCCAGCTGGCAGGGGCTCTATGGAGCTGGGCCAGCTCCCCCATCTCCCTGCTGGTGCAGCCCAGCTCAGCTCCACAGACCCCTGTCAGCCTGTACCTGCTTTGGGCCCCACCAGTGCTGGCCCTGGGACATGGAACTAATGTCCCAATGTCTTGGGACCAAAGACATTAGGACATTGGTCCCAAGATGGTGACTAGGGGGCAGAACACCTGTCAAGGGGTGGGGCTACCCATGCAGCCCTCAACAGCCTGCCAAAACTGGGTAAGCAGCCCTCTGCCCAAAATAATTGCCCACCCCTGTTCTATAGTATGTTCATCTTGCTTTGGACTGGTAATCTTTCTTGAGCAGAAAAACTTAAAGGCATCACATGAGCCTGCCGATGAGGAACTGTCTTAACATTTTATAGCTGGCTAATGTGCACAGAGCCAGCACTAACTACACTGCTGTAATTCTGGACTCTCCCTGGGCCAACACAGCTACTGACAACGTGTCTTAGTTCCATATTTTACAACTGGCTTGACAGTAAAACAATTTTAAGCTCCACTTAAGCATAACGGTTATAGTTTTGTTACTGTAAATGGTTTAAAGCTATAGCAAATAGTGAGCATAAACAGCCAAACAATTTCATTTGATAGCCAATGAATTATCCAGGTTCCTGCAAGCTAATTATTTTGGCTAATGTTAACTTATTTTCTTCATTGTTGCCATTCTGGGTTTTATCCGTTTTGAAGAAACAATGCATTCTTCTGCTTAGCTTATCCAACCAAAACAGCCTTGGATTTAATGCGAGGTACCTGCTGTTCAGCATTGGATACCATAATGCAATCACGTGTTAGAGTTTTGAATGGTCAGAACCTGAGTGGCCTGTCTTAATCCTGGCAAGGGTCTTTGGGTAGATGTGATATCTTTTATTAGACCAACTGAAACCAACACGGTCTTAGACCAACATGTGTTGATCCTTAGACCAAAATGGCTACAGGCAACCTCCACTTAGCACTCTTAATTGATTCCTGAAAAACTGAGCATTAAGTGAAACAAACATTAAGCAAAACCAAACATTTGATGACCCGAGATGGCAACCACAATTATTTTTAATGACCCAAGATGGCAACCACGAGCGTTATAATGAAACTCGCTGAGCGCTAAATGAAATTGGATATCCATTTAAAATGAGCGTTATAGCGATATAGTGCTAAGCGAAACAGCGTTAAGTGGGGGTTGCCTGTACAACCAAAAACCGAGCAGCATGTCTTAATCCTCTCTGTTGGTAGATACTAACCCACAGAAGATACTATGCCACTGGGGCTTACTCTTCTTCACATCTGTCTGTAAGCAAAGGCCCAGCACTATGAGATGCAGCTGTAGGATCCATCTGAATGTGACACTTGGTCCTTTGGAAGCTTTGTTTACGATAAACATATCTAAACAGTTGCTAGCATAACTGTACTGAAGCAGGTAGGCAAGACCTCTTCCTATGAACTGTTACAACTGTGCTATTAGTCTCTCAGGGAATAATCTGTAGCACAAGTAGGGCTTTTTATAGGGAGAAAAAAATCCCAGCCTACTTGGGATCTAAAACAGTGCTTAAAACTGGTTGCTACTGTCATGTGGGCTTACTGGCTGGGATAAATGTGTCTCCCTGGCAGTCTGTTCTCAATGACCATTTTGACAAGATGGTGTTTGTCTAAAGCAGGCTTGTCCAACATACGGCCCATGGGCCACCATGTGGCCCGCCAAGCCATTTTCTGTGGCCACGGTGCTGCGACGGGAAACAAAAGTAAACACTGTTTACTTTCGTTCCCACCCCTTGTCCCTCCCCCAGCCCCTCAGCAGCTTCCTAATGGCTGCTGAAGGGCTGGGAAAGGGACAAAGTTCCCACACGCACTGCGTCAGCTTGACGTTGTCGACGCGGTGCGTGTGGGAAGAGGAGTAGCCATGTGCCCCTACCTGCGCTGGTCAGTCCCGAGCGGCACATGGCTCTGCTGCCACCTCTGCTGGCTGGTGCTGACCTGGGCAGGTCTGTCCCATCCAGAGCAGCACGCAGCTGAAGCCGGATTCCCATGTGCTGCTGGGGTCAGGAGGAGCCTGGCTGGGTTGGCACCGGCCAGCAGAAGTGGCGACGGAGCCATGTGCCGCTCAGGACTGACCGGTGCAGGCGGGGGAAAATGCAGCTGAGCCCCTGCCGCTCCAGCTGGGCTTGTCCAGTCCCGAGCGGCACACGGCTCTGCTGCCGCTTCTGCTGGCTGGTGCAGGCCCATCCGGGCTCCTCCTGTCCCCAGCAGCTTGTGGGAATCCGGCTTCAGCTGCATGCTGCTTGAGATGGGATGGACCCAGCCGGGTCAGCACCAGCCAGGAAAAGCGGCATGCAGCTGAAGCTGGCTTCCCACATGCTACCTGGAATGGGAGGAGTCCGACCAGGTCGGCATCGGCCAGCAGAAGCGGCGGCGGAGCCATATGCCACTCGGGACGGGACAAGCCCGGCCGGAGCAGCAGGGGCTCAGCTGCATTTTCCCCCTGCCTGCGCCCGTCAGTCCCAAGCGGCACACAGCTCCGCTGCTGCTTCTGCTGGCTGGTGCTAACCTGGCCAGGCTCCTTCCCTCCCCAGTAGCACATGGGAAGCCAGCTTCAGCTGTGTGCTGCTGTGGATGGGACAGACCTGCCTGGGTCAGCACCAGGCAGCAGAAGTTGAGCCCCTGCTCCTCTGGCTGGGCTCATCCTGAGGTTCATTTCATGTTTGTAAAATGCTTGGAGAGCCCCACATAGATGCACGGCATAGAAATGCAAAATATATTTTGACTTATTTCGTTGGCACCTTGGGCTGAGATTTCCAAAGCTGAGTCAAAAGGCCAACTTCCATTAAAATGAATGGGATTTAGAGGGCTCCAAATCTTTTATGACAACTTTGTAACATGCCTATCTACCCCTTTTTGCAAATCTCAGCCATAGTTTGGAAGCTCAGCCAAAGAACATAAGAGCTTCTGAACATAAGAGCATAAAAAGTGCCATGCTTGGTCAGCCTCATGGTCCATCTAGCTCAGCATTCTGTCCTGAACAGTGGCAGAGGTGGATGCTATAGAGGGAGAGTTTTGAACTGGTTATTTACACCCATTTCATTGTCACTTCCTGCAACTTCATTGGTGTCAAAGGTCACATGACATCACTTCCTGATGTGATACCACTTCCTGTGAGGTCTTTGAATATGGCTCGCGGGCCCACTGGGTGATAAAGTTCGTGATCCGGCCCCACGTTCAAAAAAGTTGGACACCCCTGGTCTAAAGCATTCCTGTTATGTATGGTGTATATAGCATTCTGGTGGGATAAAATGAATCTGGGGCAGGCAGGCATTGACTTGGTGAAGTAATGATACTCTAATAATAAACAAGATACAAGCCTATGTTAAGTTTTAGCAATGGATTTTTCACTTTCAGGGGTTACATCCTCTTCCCAGAGCCAGGCACTTGAATGGGTTCAGAGTGTATTTATTTTAAGTTCTCTGTCCTATAATCCTTGAAAGCTTAAGGGAGGCAGGAGGCATGCAGGTCATCAGGATCTCTTCCCTTAGGATTCAGCACCAAACCTGGCGCTAGACTCTACCCATCCGCAGACCAAAACTGTAGATTCTAAAAGCTGACAAAAAGGACTAGTTTATTGTTTTTCCAAGCTCATAGCTAGGTAGCTGAAACAGTAGTTAGATGCGATGAATGGCATTGTTCATCTCAAAGGACTGGTGACCCAGATACCTGATGACTTCAGTGTTGTCATTGACTCTTTCACTGATTTTACTTTTTTTTAACAAGCTGTGGTTGGGTGCAGGGGGGCAGCTGTTTGCTGTCAAGAATTACTGGATAAGAACCAAATTTAAAACTCTGCAAAAATCTGTATATCCTGAAGCAATTGGCTCTTTCCAATTGTTATAATAATGTCTCTAATAGAGCAAGACAGTGGATAAAAAAATCTAGTTTTGAAAAGTAATTATTTCAGGCCATTAGCAATATAAGTTTTTTGGGGGTTTTTTCACTGTTTACAAGTCGCAACCATAGCACCCAATGTTTGAAATGATATCTCTTCTTACAGGCAAGTAGAGTATTTCAGGCCTGAGGTTTTGTCAAGCAGATGTCACTAGACACAAGTTCTGATATCCTAGCTTTCATTACCCACTGTATTTCTAGATGACCTACACAGAATCCTCTCTAGTAACACATTATTATCTGCTTTGTGATGTTGATTTGCTCCCTCCTTTTGGCTGTAAGATCTGGGAAATGCAGAATTAGCTAGATTCTAGCAGTAGATAGTTTTAGCACTGATCCAGTAGTTGAAATCATTGTGAGCTGTGTTCTTTGGAGGGTGGGGAAGAGGTTCATGAGGCATACTTAATGGATGAGTTAGGCCTGTTGTGAAGTGGGATGCCATTTACCATTAAGAAGGGCGATTCTTAATGTGATATATGCAAAACAGCTTGCAAGTAAACTGAAGGGAGTTTGAACTGGGAATTATGAGGTCTCTTTAGTGTTCATTATAGTGTGTCAACACACTGTCTGATACCAGAGTAGTTAAATATTTTGTTAAAAACCTGAAAATAAATGTTGCTAAGCCTTTATGTCTTTATAGGCTTTAATGGATAAAGTGTGGGGGGGAAAGGGGTGTTCCTTTTGGATTCCTTAATTAGACTTTTTAGCATCTCAGGGGTGTTTTTAGAGTGATTTAAAATAGTGTTTATCTGTTTTGAAGTCTGTTTTAGGCTAGAATGAAGCAACTGGAAAAGTATTGGAAAGGTAAAAACCTGGTGCATACTACCTGGAAAGTATGCAGAAGATCCCTAGACCTAGAAGATCTGATCTTGCACATATATTATATGTGCCCGGACAAAGGCTACCCCACTCAGAGAACTTTTAGTGGAAAACTAAAATCTTAACAGACACTCTGCTACTTGACTACACACAGGTTTACAGGGGGATTTGGTATTAGGATGGTGTACTCTTACCATAAGCAAACAAAAACATTACATGGCTGAGTTTAAAGTATGCTAATTAAAGAGGTTAGGTTTGGTTTGGTTTGGTTTTTTGCCTTGCTTGTCATGACTAGCATTTCTTGGTGCTTCAGTTTTGGGACATTTAACATGAGACTCTTTGGTGCCCAGTTTTCAAGGTGCAGCTGTTAACAGGATAGAAGAGCCCTGTCTGGAATGCCAAGTAATCTTAGTATTTAATTCTTTACTTGTAGTAATTTATACAGGTCAAACAGGAGCCTCTATCAGTAGCAGTGCTGGAATAAGCCAGTTGAAGTAAAATATAAATGCCGAGGTTTCAATTGAAGCTTGTTGTCATACCATTCTACATTTAGTTTTTCAAATTAGGCTCAAGTTGTAAAACAGATTAAATTAAAAAAATAATCCTGATTAAGCAAATGTTTCCACCATTATGTACAGTAGTTCTGAAAGGCACTGAAATAAATGTACTCATTCTTGTTGTGTGATACTTCCTTTTTTTTTCTTTTTTTTCCCCTTCACTGTTAAAACCTGAAGGACGAGAAGCTCACTGTTATCCAAGAGGTCCCAGTGCATGAAGGGAAGCCTCACATTATCCACTTCCAGTACCAGGTTACGGAAGTGAAGACCACCTCCTGGGATGCAGTGCTTTCCAATCAGAGCCTTTTTGTGGAAATCCCTGATGGTGTATTAGCTGATGGGAGCAAAGAAGGGTAAGACCTGAAATACTGCATGTAGTGCTGGGGAATGATGTCTGGCATACAGCCAGTGGCAAAAGTGTTGATAACTACCTCTATTCCATAGGCTAGCCTGTAATCATAGCCTTGTCTGTACTGCGAGTTACTGTCAGCATCGGGATCCAGAACTGCACTTCTGGACTAGAACTTTGCCTTTTTATACTGGGTTAGCAAAACCGACTATAAAATGTAGCTTTTTGTCAGTATAGCTGTGTCCATAGTGTTCGCTACTGTATAAGGTACTGGTAGTCCATGTCACTGGGGGTGTGGCCTTAATGGAGCTCTTCTTTGTTCTGTATACCTTTCAAAATACCTCTAATTGGTGAGGCTGTCTTCATGGTAGCATTAGTGAGACAGGGTAATCATATACTGTCCTGCTGCCAGGTAGCCTCTCTTTCACCTCCACACCCTTCTATCCAGTTTGATCCCAAATATAGGTTTGTGTATGCTTTACTTAGTCTAGTTCCATCTGGTGCCTAAACCTGTGCATTAAGCTAAACTCTAAAGCATGTACCCCTACCCAAAGTATAGGCAGTGCTGCTCAGAAAATAAGGACTTTGTTCATAAACACTGCAGCTGCTTCAGCCCCTTTGGGAATTGATTCTTCTGTGAGGGTATTTATCTGTCACCATGATTTAAGTACAATTTCATAAGAGTTATTTTTAGCTAGGTAAAAAGCCTGGTAGAGGTTATAATTAAAATAGATCATTATCATATTAACAAAATCCCTTCCAAGTTAATCCCCCTTGGTTATCTCCAGTCTCCCTGGCCACTGCTTAATTATGTCTTGATTTAAATTCTTATTAACAACTACTCCAGTGGTGCACTTACAATAGTTTGTCAGGTCAGCGTGACTGACAAGCCTAGACTGAAGTGATCAGCGGAGTTATGGCAGTCTAGGCCACCACGATTTGTTTCGCTAAGAAGGGTAAAAAACATTTCATCGCCTGCTTCTGTCACCTCCTTGAGTGACTCGGATGGGGGACTGCATTGGGAATCTGAATAGTGGGAGATTCACAGAACAGGCCTCGATATGCAGACAAGTTTTACTGGCTCTGAGACAATTTTTCCTATTCCTTGTCCACTTAAGACATTTAAAGGGTGAGTACACCTTAGCTTGTTGGAGGGGGGAGATGCAGGTTGGATACACAGCAATTAAACTGTTACTGTCAACATATGGAGATCTTGGTTATCAAAAATTTCTCTGCCAGGACAGACTCCATCCCATTCACTTGATCTGGTGAGATAGTCACAGTACTGCACTGAGTTATAAAAGCAAGCTCTACACAAGGCTAGGGAAATTCACAGACACTTCCTCCATATTTCATGTATGAAACAAGGATCTTGAGTGATTTGCTCTGGGCTTATCAGACTTGCCCTGGTTTGTGGGGAGCTGGGAGCAAGGCAGAAAAGTCAGTTATCTCGGCTTCTGTTGTTAACAGTGATGGTCCAGAGAGATAAGCAAGACAGGATTTTTGAGGTGACAGACTATCTTTTATTGGTCCAATTTTTATAGTTAGGAGAGATGAGAGCCACTTCTAGTACCTTTGATCCCTCCCAGCTGTACAAGTTGGTCTGATGAAAGATATTCTCAGCTTCCATTGTTAATCAAAGTGTGTAATTCCATAGTGCTTGTTGACCAGTAATGTTTTGTGCCTCTCAACATCCTCAGCAGTGTTCTGGCTGACTAAGCCAAGTGATTTCCTCTGGACTGATAATTCATACGCCTTTTTTATTTTTCTTCCTCCCCTGCAGATTATTAGCACTGTTGGAATTTGCTGAAGAAAAAATGAAAGTAAGCTACGTCTTTATTTGCTTCAGAAAAAGTAGAGAAGATAGAGGTGAGCGCTTCTTTCCCTGCTAATGGTTTTTCCTTCTTCCAAACTGTTAACCTTACCAAATACTCTTATCTTTAGACAGTCCCTTCCTGTTGCAAGTTTCCTGTTGTCGTGCTGAGATTGCAAGCAAACTTTAAATTACTTGCAAATTACTTCCTCACTAGAAGTCTTTATAAAAACTTTTTGATTGTATGATATAAAGCAGGGGTGGGTAAAATAGCAGAGCCAGCTGGCAGCTGGACTTCATTTCCCAGCAGCCCCTACCTGCATCACTGCAGCTGGTTTCCATGGAGACTCCAGAGGGGCAGGCACTGTGACAGCACAGGGCAGCACTGGCAGGGCATACAGCGGGGCTGGGAGCCACTCCTGGGCCTGGGCTGGTATCTTGCAGTGGTGACAGCATGGTCCAGAGCCAGGCCAGGGCTGCAATCTGTTCCCTGCCTGCCTCTAATCCTTTACATCAGCTATAGATTCCTTAGGCTAGATTTCTGTAGTAGGACTTGAACTTTAGGACAGTAGGGTCATGGACACACAAACAAGATACTGCCAAATAAAGGAGGGCAGATATTCAAAAACATGCTCAGTCTCATACCCACCTGTACTTTGTGATACGTTGTTCATGTGCCTATGGCCTTAGGCACATCATTCCTCTCCTCTTTGAGTAACAGGATACTTGTCATTAAATCGCAACTAATTTAATGATTCCTTCAAGTAAGAAATGAAATCAGGGTTTTGTACTCATGTGATTTCCTTAAAAAAAAACAACAAACAAACAATTGGGAATATAGTTTATCACATATAGGAGCCAAAGTGGTTTTAATGGCAGTTGTACTGGGTTTTGGTATGCTGATGCCGATCCCTTTTGAGCAGATGTTTTGACCAATTAGCAGTCCTGTCCTCTTCTAGACCTGTAGATAATCTTCACTCTGACTGTAGTTTATGACATAAGGGGAGATATCCAGATAGCACATATCTGAAGCCAGATATATTGGGTTACAGCAAGGAAGTTTGAGGGGGGAGTTGTGGCAGAGCATAAGCATGAATGAACCAGTTCAACTCTAACCAGACATGAGGTAATGACTGTTTCAGTCGAGCAGCACTGTGGTGATAAGAGTGATTAGCAGATGTTACAAACCCTCTCTGAAAACTGGAATTTTACTCTGTCGTCTTTTTAAGAGGATTCTCTTTCATGCATCATTTAAGCTTCAGATTGTCGGAACCCCTCAGTGGCACTAAACACGAGAAGGTATCATTTATAATAAGCTCTCCCATGAGGTATTTTTGTTCTAATAGATAGAGTTGGCAGCTTACTCAGGTTGAACCACTGAGGCAATATCATCTGGTTTCTGAAAGACAAATACCAAATACAGGCAGTCCTCGACTTACAGCGTTTCGAGTTACAATGCTTTGCACTTGCAACGTTTATAAATTGATGCTGTTTCAACTTTCTGACATCAATTTTGACTCTACAACGCTTGATCTGATGCAACACCACGCCAGTGAACAAGTTCACTGTGTCGCCCATCTCCCTGGAGAACATCTGTTCAAACTTCCTTGGACGCTTTCTTTAAGAAAGCAGCCAAGACTCCTGAGAAGACTGCAGCCAAGAGCCCTTCAAAAAGTCCAGCAAAGTCACCTCAAAGAAGTCCTTCCAAATCAATATGATTGCTATTTACAATATAAATACATTAATGTCGCTATATTACTCATCTATAATTGATTGAGTACAAAATTCTGGGGTATTTTTGGTGAAAATAGGGTATTGGGCCTTGGTTCAGGAACCAGTCCCCCATTTATAACATTTTCTTATGAGAAAATTGGTTCCGAGTTGCAACATTTCAACTTAAGACCTGGTTTTCAGGAACCAATTGTGTCACAAGTACCAAGCTCTTTGTCTAATGCTTTGAGATCTATGTAGATGGGAAGCACTTTATAAAGCAGATAAGTATACTTACCATTTTACAGATGGGGATACTGAGATACAGACAGGAAAGGGACCACACTGGTTGGTGATAGAGCCAGGAATGGGACTCTCCTGAGTCCTAGTCCAGTGCTGCCCTATCCATGAGGCTTCACTGCTTTCCTAAAAGCAGATCTGTGCTTGACCTCACCCTGGAACAGCTAATCGAATCCTGAAACACTGGACAGGGCTCAGACCCTTTTCTCATCTGATTTCATCAAGTCTGGAGCACACATTCCAGTTGCTGATACTTCCGTATATAGTAAAGTAAATCTTTCAGCATCCCCTCTTTGTTAAAAGCCAGGCAGCACAGTTAATTTGAGTGAGAACATACAGTGACTAGAGGCCGTCTGTTGGTAGCATGCTAGTAGAGCAGGGCACGTGGTTAGCACACCAGGCTGACTTCCAGAGGTTAGTGTGGAAGTAGGTCCTTGGTAACAGATACTTGGATGTCCAGTTTATCTGCTTCATCTGACCCAAATTAAACTAAACAAAGGTAGGTTTTGGATGGGTCTCCACCTTGGGTCACATGGGTGGTGTCTTAGTAGCAAAATCGGTGTGTTGCATTCCTGCAAAGCAAGCTGCTCGCTGGAGGAGTCCCTAAACCATAGCAATCACCCACACTCTCTGCTGTGGCATTTCTAGCTATTTTTCTTTCCTTCTATTCTGAAGTAGCAAGCTGTCACTGTTAGTCCTTGAATAAATCCATCCTGCCTGCTGTTGGGTGTCAGCCTTCATCTTGTCCAAATGGTACCTTGGGACAAGCCCACAGAACCTCAGATACCTTGAATCCCCACATCTCTGTGCTCTTGGGGGACTACATTCGTCGTTGCATAAGGCAAATGAAGGGGAGTAGGGGAGCAGTGTTTGCTCCTACCTCATGTCTCTGGATGCCAGGGAACCCATGTTCAGTGCCAGTGAAAACAGCCTGGCCTACAAAAACTGCTGTTCTTCCACACAGCTAAGCTATCAGTGCTCAGGCATTGAGGAGATGGGGCTTTCATATAGGGAGCTGAAGGAAACAACTCAGCATCTGAGCTTCTTAGCATTTGAAGCTCCTGGAAAACCTGTGTTGGGGGGACTGTGACTGTTCCTTTTTTAAGTAAATGCATGATGAAATGAGTGGACTGAGCTGCCTCCTTGTAGAAGTCAGGGGGTGTGTGTCTCTGTAAGTCAGCATGCAGTATTGTCTTTAGGCTGCACTAACTTGTCCCTCCTGTACAATGAGACTCATCTTAAGCTCCCCCAAAAATAGGAGGCATGCAGGTACCACCCAGTGAACTGCGGTGGCTCCCTGTTGCTGCATAAGCTTTTTTTTAATGTGTTAGACTTGTGTTACATTTGGCCCCTGCATATCCCAGCTGGGGCTGCTTTTTGTGAAGCATTGTGCATTCAAGATGGGCCTCATCTGAAGGAGCTGCTTCTAGACAAGACACCAATAAAATGTTGGAGTGAAGGGGAGTATACAACATAAATGACTTAAGACTAGTTGAAAAGAAACAAACATGGGGAAAGGACAAGTTTGGTAATTTAGGGGGCCTGTCCCAAATGGAATTCCTTTTTAACAGCCAGTATGGGGCTAACAAAGTTGAGTTTGTAGCCATGCATGCATTTTCCTTGTACATTTGTAGTTTCTCACGGGCTTCCTTGTCAGCTGTTCCCAAATGGTAACAGTCTTGTCTCTCTCTTTCGGTAGTTCCACTTCTGAAGACATTCAGTTTCTTGGGCTTTGAGATTGTGAGGCCTGACCACCCCTACGTTCCATCACGACCAGATGTGATATTCATGGTGTACCCCCTGGAACAGACCTCTTCCTCTGATGAAGAATAGCTACAGTGGAGGACTTCAGTTTGACCTGAAGATGCTTTTGAGGGAAGAGGGGGTGATATCTCCTTTCTTGAAGAAAGGGAAAACAAGCTTCTGTTGGACTGAAACTCCATTTCTCATTATTAGATTGGCTTGTATATCCTCAGAGTTGACTTTTTTTCATTGAAATGTGTTACATAGAGACCTATATATATACACACACATGTAATCACCAAATAGTAAATGGAAGATGTTTATGAACTGGCATAGAAGCTCTCTAAATGCAGCTGTGTGGTATACTTGTTAGCCTAGCAGTGCCTCAGGCCCAGGCTATGAATGAAAAGCCTGGCATATTAGCGGGATCACAGTGGCTAGATGCAGTATCGACTCCTTGACTTTCTAAATCAGTGTTTGGTTGGTTTCTGCTTCCCCTCCTCCTCCCCCCCCCCCCCCCCCCCAATCACCTGATGTGTGGCGCGTGCTTGTTTTAAAGACTTGTATATTTTTATGTTCACTCAGACTCTTAAATATAAGGCATGTTTTGGGTATAGACACATGGAAGGGATGTGCTTGAGTTAACTTTTAATGATGCTACGTTTAAGGAACCCTATACATTTCTGCACAGGGGTAACCAACGCTGTATGTGGTTTAACCCTGTTTTAAAAGCTTCTTGCTCTTCCAGCTTTTGTTTTAAGCAGTCTTATTTTGTTCAGTGTTACCACTGCACTATCGCAGCATTCAATAAAAGGGGCATTCAAACTAACTTCTCACAACTGCGGCATCTTCTTTTAAAAGGAAAAAAGGCCTTCCTCTAGGCCCCTGATAGTTGCTGCAGTGATATGTACTTGGCTTCAGAGAGTTAAAATTGGTCCCCAGAGTATTGCTTCTGGGTCAGGTGAGCTCTTCCTTAGCATCTTGTTGTCCACGGTTGCGAGTCCTTGAAGGCATGAGCTATCTGTGTGAGTGGGGATCAAAGACTTGAAGTCCCTACCCAAGATGACTAAGGACACTCTTAGCTTTTAACTGATCCTTTATATTTTCCTTCTGCCATTTCCTAAGATGTTCTATACACTTCGGGCGCTGCTGAGACGAGACCTGTATCAGAATCCAAAGGGAACTGAACATAGTCTAACAAGACGGGGACTGAGGGAGACTTCATCATACCATCCTCACCTGCCCCAGTTCACTTCTGTGACTTCCCTCATCTGAGAATGTCTACAGGTGCAGAAAGTTTGGGTGGCAGAGGGGTGGAGCTGTCAGCTGCAATTCGGGTCCAATCCCTACTACTACTGTGACTGTTACTAGTTAATTACTCTAATTTACCTACTAACAGATTTAGCATTTAAAACTGCATCCAATCCCCTAAAATATACATACAGACATATTTATCTTCCATCAACACCACTTCCTTATGTCAGTGTTTTGTTCTTCTGTTCCTTTTTTCTATTGATGTTAAGTTTTTTTTGTGTCTTGATCCCTATATAATATCTCACCTTCCCTTCCTTTGTTTCCCTAGAACTCTGCTGTGCATAATATAAACCTCATTACTGTCTACTCATCTTTGCTTTTAAATTTTAACTTGATTACAAATTGGTTCTTAAGTGTTTAGCTCATAGAACTTGCACTTTTCTTCAGTATCCCAAAAGGCTTCTCAGATTTTCTGGTATGGAGACTAATCCCTCCTACTTCTAAAGTAGGAGAGAGGGGTTAAAGTCTCTTTCCTTCCAGCCATTTGGTTATCACCTTGCTGGCTTTCTCTGAATGCCATTTGAGAAATGTGTGGGTTTTTTATAAACTTACCTTTGGAACTACACTGCAAGCATTTGCTGGCTTGGCTTTCTTACCCATTGCATTGCCCAGATGCTTTTTTTATTCTGCTTTCAGGTTTGTATAGAAGATCTTGTCTGAAAACTAAAGCCATTCCATAGACTTCACTGAACACAAACACTGACCATAGAAAGGGACACTAGGATGGGGTGTCCAGTGGCTGCAAGTAAGCAATCTACAAGTCGTACTCCCTGTTCTTCCTGTTCTGGCCAAGATGGAGATATTAAGATATTGGCTTCAGTGACACGGGCGAGCACCCGTAGGTTAAATGGTATGACAAAGGGGCTAGTCTCCCATGTTCCTATGCAGTTGTTGCTCCCAGGGGCAAGCTAACTCTGAACCTTCTGGAAAGTGTATAATTCTCTAGCCTATAGTTTAAAGTAAAATAGTTCTGTCATCTTAAGAGTCCATTTTCAAGATTTCCTTCTAGTGCAGTACGAAACAGTAGAACCTTATCAATGCAGTGGTAGAAGCTCTCAAGTTAGACATGATGAACTGTTGCAAAGGGATTAGTCCTGTACTAATAGTAATGCAGTGCACTGGCTGCATAGCTCTTGCAGCTGATTCGGTTAACTTTTAAACTGATAGGTGTCCTCAACTGAAGAGAGAGTTGCACATTTCACCATGTCTATCCAAAAAATGCTGAAAATTAATGGAATAATTTGTTCTGTAGATTCCTGTCTCCAGAACTCAAGGATGCTAATCTGTCACATAAATATAAAACAGCTATTTGTACTGGCTGAAAGTATTTTAAATCTTATTCTTGTGCCACTCAAGAAGTGTTATCAAGATCCAGACAAATTCCTAGGCAAAGCTGGCTGATTGCAGCAAACAGCACAGCACCTGAGTTGGGAAAGAACAAGCCAGGAGCAGGGCTCTGTACGTGATCCTTCTAACAAGACTTTATTGAAAGAGCTGGAAAACAAACAGGACTCTAAAATGTGCTGAGGATACACATACCAGAAGGTTTTGTGAGTAAGGAACAGAAGAGAAACTAAAATTGGATCATATCTGACAGACTTGGCAAAATGTGTGAAATTTAATTTTGGAGCAGTGCAAAGTATGGAAAAGAGACCAATGCATAATAAATGTGAGAAGACTGCATCAAATTTAAGATCAGACATTAATATGCTGCTGGAACATATCTCCACAATATTTAGTGTTGGGGAAGAAGAACCTATGGCCCTCAAAGTTTTTCTGGATATACCATTTTGGGGAGAATGTATGCCTCCACTGAATTCTTTCTAGAACTTACACTTTTGGTTCCTAAGTATTTTGGACTCGACTGAAATGGGTGCAACTGACCTAGTCTGGCCTGCCAGCTCAGTTGCATGCAACTTGAGGACTGCAGCTGCCCAGTGTTCTGCTAAGCTGCAGAAAAGAGCTTGAGTACAGTTTCAGTGCTTCTTACTGCAATGGAGAACCCTGTGGGTAGCCATACCTCTGACAGGAAAGCTAAGCAGTAGTGAGTGCTAGAGTCCCCAAAGGGGCAATAAAGGAAAAGAGGTAGGTTAGAGGAGAGTTTCTTCCTTTTTGTTCTTTGCAGTTGATTTGTGGTGGGAAAATAAGATTTATTTTTTTTTTTTTCCCTCTCTCCACAAGTGCTTTTCTAGCTCTGACTCCCTTCCCCAAGCTGAGGAGTCTTCTACGTCTTATTAAAAGAATATGCTCAGTTGCTAAGATCTGCTCAGGATTTCTAAATCTAGGCCAGGTGTTGGTCTCTCTCTCTCTCTCTCTCTCTCTCTCTCTCTCTCTCTCTCTCAAGAAGGATGCTGGGTACTGTCATGTAGTATACAAGCTGCTTCATGACCCTGAGTATGGAGGTGAGATCCTCCTTCAGTATATCAGGAAGGAAGTGTGACCTATTAGTGTCAGACTCCAGTGTTGTCTTGCTTGCCATTAAGATGGGAACCTATCAGTTGGTCTCCAAGGTTTAGTTCCAGCGTCATAACAGTGCAGACATCAGTCTCCTGGCTGGCTCTGGCCAATCTATGTACCAACAGTAGTAAAGATGCCTATTGCAGGAAAGAACATTTATGCCTCTTGGAGTTGCTCTCCCTTGCACATGGCATTGGATTTCAGCAGTACCTGATAGTATCTCTGACATGATAACTTTGGTGCTGACCCCTAACTCAGCTTTGGTTCAGTCATCCCTGTGCCATTCAGTGCCATCAGAGACCCTGATATCAGCATGAGCATCTCTGCCAATCTCAACAGTACCTAAAATACCCAAACCCTTTCACCACTCCAGTTGTGTCCTACGGTATCCTATCTATGTCACTGAATTATTTCTGATATAGCAGAGATGCATCCTTAATCACCCCCTTACACCCCATGATCCAACTGATCCAGACCTTCACAACTCTGGTAGCAAGGGTGCATTTTTATTATGTATTTAAATTTGTCTATAGATCTAGCAAAAATTGCTGGCATGCTATGTTATCTGGGTACCCCAGTGACTCCTGGTTATTCCATGCTTCACTAGTCTCTTCCCCAGGCTACTCCAGACTGTTCTCTAGCATGAGCAACTCCTGAAAGGGGGATTCCAAAGAGTTCTCAGGAAAGGTAGACCTTAGCATCAGTTCCAGCAGATAAACAAATGGTTCACTTGGAGCACCATAGAAACTCCTTCATCCCAAGGAGATCCCAGTTGCCTCCTCTCTGGGAGAAGTAGCGCTGGAGTTGTATTCTTTCCCAATTGCAAAGAGAACAGCACCTTCTCTGGAGTTGATGAGGTCCAAGGCCAAGAGCTAGTCCATTCTGTGATCTCCAGTGGCAGGCTGAAATGCTTTATCAGTTGAATGCTTTTGGAATGAGCCAAAATGCTTTAGCAGACCCCAGTTATCCTAACATCTGTGGCTAAAGATACTGACTACTATTACCAAGCTCCTTCTCAATCATGAGCAATTTTCCCACCTGTTACCTGGTTCTTTGTTACAGCTTGTGGCCAGTGAAAGGTTACTGCAGAGGTCCTTTGAGGCTATATCAAAAGAGTGGACCAAAAGAGTCCACAAACTAGATTTACTGATGAATTCATTCTACAGAGAGTTTGCAAATGTGCATTTTTGACCTTCACATGGTCTTCCAAAGTGTGGCTGCACTAATTGGGGTTCTGTGGCAAAGTTCACCGACTCCCCAGAATGCTCAATGGTAGTAGTTAAAAGTTGTGAATATTTGCCTGTTAGCAAAGACCTTTCAAGTCATGTTGCTGCTGCAAGCGTCACCTCAGTAGATGGACACAGTCATGACTCCAAACTCCAGGAAACCCTGCAGAGCTACAACAAAACCATTGCACACCTCAAAAGGACTAAGTCCTCAGCCTCGTGTTGACTAAAAGTGATAAGGCTCTGAAATTCCTAAGCAACACTCAGTGCCTTTGCTGCATGCCTGCATTTCCCAAAGAGGTGTCTGTGCAGATACAGGACTATCAAGCAAGATGGTCAGAACCCTTTAAGCTAAATGCACTCGCAGAGAAGGATTCTCTTGTCTTTGCATCTGTGGAGTGGCAAGATAATTGGGAAGCATCACTTCTTAGCTGCCTACAATGCTTTCAAAGTGAAAAAATGCTCCACTTTGAAGTCTTACCAAAGTGCAGACTTTTTTTTGCGCCTTCTGTGCTAATAGCTGTGTTTATTGTTGTCGGATGTAAGTAATCCAGGGTGTTTTAGTTTGCCTCAAAGGGACAAGACTTCCTCTTGGTTAATTAAAAGTTCATTTAGTTGCAATATAAGGTCACCAGCACCAGGGTGTTCAATATTAACTAACCCCATAGTGAACAGGTTCTTAAATGTTGATAAAACTCTATGCACTATTCAAATCCATTTCCTCCTTGGGACTTCAGATGGTGTCATGGAAACTCTGTGGGGTCATCATTGAAGCCAATGGCAACCCATTGTCTAGCACACCTTTTGGCCAAAGCAGCTTTTCTTGTGATTGTCAGAGTAGGTGAGCTATGAGCTTATGTCATAAGACCCTTGCACAGTCCAGAAAGACAAGGTCTTGGCATCATATGCCCCAAATTCTCAAGAGAGGCTGTCTCTGACTTCCATCTTAATTACATTATAGACTTGCCTACTTTCTGCCATAAGCTTTCCATGTGTAAAGATGAGACTTCATGCTCTCAGTGTTGGTCAAGGCATCGTGATGGATTGTTTAGCGCCTCAAGCTGTTGTCCATGTATCCTATGCTGAGAGAACAAAAGGTCAAGCAGTTCCTGTGCAAATGCTTTCCAATTGGGTAACCTCCTGGATAATGTCCTGTTGAGGTTGCTAGTAGTCACCACCTCAAATGTTCAGTTTGTTCTCCTGGAGTCCTGAATGTCTGTGGTTTTCCCAGGGAATGTGTGCAAGAGAGATGCGTACAGAACCACGGCTTGGCTTTCTTTGCCCAGTGTGCATCCCAACCCCTGTACCAGAGCTTATGCAGATTTTTGGCATGCCGTTCTGTCACACCTCACCAAGTAGACTCCCAGCCCCTTCACCAGAAAGCACTGCTTTGGAGTCACCTGGAGTGGAATAGACATGTGCAGTGTATCTCCATCTTCTACCCAGCAGGGGAATCATTTTTTTTCTGGAGTGATTGCACATGTCAGTTCCATAGCCCAGTCCCCTTCCCCTCTGCTCTGTTGTCTTATGCCATTACCAAGGTACTGAGATAGGATTGAAGAAGCTCTGCCATTACAAGCTGGGATGGGGGCACAAGGAGACAGTGGTGTCATGTGCCACCCTGACAAATACTGGTAGGGAGAGCTCTTCAACCTCCAAGCACTAAGTACACACCTGCCCCTAGAGCGAAGCAAACACTGCGGCATATCTCCAATACCAGTAACAAAGCAGGTGAGTAATGATCTTTCCTGAAGTCTTACACTTCAGGAAACCAACCAGAACCCTTTTTCTCCCCTTCCCACACACTGTGACAGCAAAGGCTAACTGAAGTATTGCAGCCTGCAGGGCTGTATTCCCAACATGTCCTATGTAAATAGAAATTGGCCTTAGGCCCAAGTTTTTCAGTGTCTTGGTATAGCTGGAGGAAACACTTGGGTAGCAGTTTTGCCTCCATGCTGTTGGCTAGAGATGGACTGAAGGCAAAAACTAGATCTAGCCCCAACCCATGCTTAGGTAGGAGCTGAATGTTGTGGCTCAGTTTCACTGCAGACTTGCAAGCTCTTGATTGGAAGCAAAGGGCAGCTCCTGCCCTGCACTGTTCTCAGCAAGCTCCTTGTGATTAAATCCTGACTGGCATGTCCAACCTGAGGCCGAATTGAGAATTAACCTCCGAATTCAGTTTTCTTGCAAACATTCATGAATGGTAATTGTACCCTTCCCATTTCCTATTCTGGGAGGATGCAGCATCTATATCACTGGCAAGTACCTACCCTTCCTGCAGGGCTCTAGCCAATGGCAGCCAGAAGAAGACTGTAATAGCATGTTTGATGCAAGTGACTTCTCTGACTTGCCTGCTATTTAGGCATGCTCAGGAATGAGGACATGCGAGGTGAGGTTTTGCTTTCAGCCTTGGGCTTGCCAACCAATGCGCTCTGACTTTTGCAGGTCAGCAAGTTGCCTGGTAAGCAGTCAGTCACTGTCACAGAAATAAAACAACCCGCTGAGCGGATGTCACAATGCTGGCCAGCCTGGGTCTGCTGCCTTGCTGTTTACAACTTGCTGAAACCCTCGGACTGCCCCCTCATGCTCACTGTCAAAATGTGACTGACCCTTAATACATATCTAAATAAGGGCTTAACGTTAAATCCATCTGGGGGACACTTAACTCCTTCCCCTTCCACCCTACCGTATGGAAAACTTTAGTCTGAAACTTTCACCCGCCTTTGCTTCTCTCTACCTTCCAACCACAGCAAATTGGCAAAGTTCCCTCCAGCTCCATGGACTGGGTCCAGTGGCTCCAAAGAGCCCCTGTTCTAAGCAATTGTTGCACGGCGCGTCTCGGAAGAAATGACTGGTTATGGCAGGGAAGGAAGGTTTGCTGGGATTAGCACTTTAGGTCTGTTAATGAAAGCAGGAGTAGCTCAGTTACCTGACTTGTTACCTAATCCTCAATGAATTGTACACTAGCCTTGGGGAGCTCTTCAGCTCATACTCCTGAATGCAGATCACCTTGTTCTGAAATGCCTGATGATTAATGAGTTGGGCTGAATTCCTCCAGAGGCCAGGAGTTCGTAAGGCAATGATAGCTTGTATTAGACCAGCTACATAGTTGGGATAGAGTTAAACAAGCCTTTGAATGCAAGACCTTCTTCTCCAGGTCTGAGGAGACAAACCAGCATAGCAACAGTAAAAAATCGTTGGAAGAGTAGGGGAGAAAAATTCCCAGAGGTAGCAGACAAATAATTAGCAGAAGCCAGGTCAGCCTCAGCTTTCTTTACACAGTGAGGTGGCACCAGTAGATTGAGATGGGTAAATATAGATGAACACTTACTGTCTTCCTAGAGCAGTCCTCAACCAGGATGCTACAGCACCATGGGGTGCTGCAAGATCCCTTTAAGGGTACCACAAAATATTAGCACTGTTTTGTGTGCAAACACCTGCACATCATTCCCAAAATAAACCCACAGATGTCAAACAAGAATCCACAGAATCAAAACTGTTCTGACCTGCTGTGGTCTAAGTTCTTGGCAACAGAAGAATTGCTCCTATTTTTTTCCATAGAAAAAATAAGAGAAATTCTGAGAGGGCCTTGAGTCTAAAACTGTTGAGAACCACTGTCCAGGGCCTTTCTCTAACAGTGTTACCAGTACTTGCTGGGAGACAGCTGCTGGGGCTTTCTCTCTCTGCCACAGACCTGGCCTAGACAACTGCAGCTGAATGAATGTAAAACCTGTTCTTGCTGCAAAGGCCTGTCTTTCCTTTCTGTGGAGCAGAAAACTTTGCCGAGAAGAGGTGAGCACTCTTCCAGGACACCCTGTAGCCCCTAAGTGCTGGGAAATGTGTTCTTAGTCCCATCTTGCAGAAGATGGCATTGATGCCATGTCTCCCACATCTGGGGCAAGTGCTCCAACCACTGAGCCACGGGGTAACATGGGTTACCACCACCACCTCCTCCACCAGCCATCTTTAAAGAAAGATAGTAACACCACCTACACCTTTCTTTAAGGGGAGATGGAAGCACCCACCTCCAGGTGAGTGTCCTGGGGAGGGGACCCAGAGTCAAGGAGCTCCTCTTGGTGGCACTGAGTAAGGTGCAGATGCCCTGGAGGAGGCAGAATTCAAGACATCCCCTGTCCTCAGTGTTAACCTCTGGAATAGTCCAGGCACCTCCTTCCTCAACTAACTCTTTCATGGACTCTCCCTGTACCTGTCAAGCTGCCAAACTCTAGATTCTGGATCCAGCTCCAGGGGCCAGGCCTCTAGGAGTTAAGCACAGCCAAGCTTGACAGAATGGGGACCTAGATCCCTTGGACCAGGGCTGTAGTGTATCCCTGGTGGAAGAGCACTTCCAAAGGTGCACAGCAGGAAGGAATCTGTCCATGAGACTGGCAAAGAGCTAAGCTTATATAGGGCACAGCCTTCCTTGGGTGTGAGGCAGGTGCGTGCACCATGTTGAGAGGCAGCTGGGGCCACTCTGGTCAGTTTGGAGAGGAGACTGAGCAAGAACCTGGCTTGAGTACGAAGCATGCAGAAAATTGACACCTGCACCAGAGCCACCACCTCCTGCCAACAGTAGAAAACACTCCAGAGTCCTCAGGGGCATTCACCAGAGCAGCTGCCATCAGCCCATGTGTACTGTCTCTGGACTTCTTGGTACGCAGCTAAGTCAGTGGCGCACACATGCGCGTGCTCTTTCGCACATGCTCAGAACATGAGCCTTGCAGCTCCTTGGATAGTTTGAGGAAAACCCACACTCGTAAATACAGCGTGAGCTCACTCTACACAATTTCCTACGGTTTGTACCATCCACTCAGTACTGGTTTTCAGCAGAGACATCAAAGGCCCTGCTAACTGAGGCCTGTTATAGCAGCTGCAGGACTGTTGGAAAGATCAAGAGCATTTTTATGACTGGAGAAATGGTTCTCACCTCCCTGCCCCACTTTTCACAGGCAAAAACAGTGCCCTCTTCAGCTTCCACGTGCTAAGATTTGCCTCGGGACACAGAGGCAGCCTGTCTGAAGCAGGGGAATGAACAGTAGCAAAATGATCATCAGCATTTGCGTTAGCGCTGAAACATTGCACCAGTGTCTATGGGATGGGCTCCCAGGTAAGCTGCTTGGGGCGGGGGGTCTAACTAGTTCAGTATATCACTTCTGAGGGGGGACTCAGGCAGCTCTGTTGCTCTCAGTGTCAGTATAGACAGAACCAAAGTCTGACTCTGAAGCCAGAGGTGCTGAGCCTGAAAGTGGAAGGGGTTTGGGAAGTTATTGTTAATTGAAGTGGAGCCTTTTTTACAAGCAGATGCAAAATTTCTCCTAAAGAGGAACTGCAAAGTCACACCAGTTGAGTTTGACTGCTTTTGCTGGCAGTCTGGGATGGGGACGATGAGCATTCTTAGCTCTGATGTGCAGGGCTGAAGTGGTGTTTAACCACTGCCTTTTTTCCCAGCGTAAAGGATGATGGCACTAGGGACAACTGTGAAAAAACAGTTTGAAGTAGCTCAAATAGAAATTACTTCTGTTCCCCTCTAGGGAGTGCCATCAGGGGGCAGGCACTGGGGGCCCCAGTTTTCATAGGCCTTGAGTAGCCAGCTCCACTGGTGCTTTTACAAAAACTAGTCACAAGCAACAGGAGCTGCTTCTCAAATGTGTCAAATTCCCTCGGCTCAGCCAAGGTGACAGGGTGGCAAGAGAGCTTCATGCTGGCAGTGAAGGACTTTCCCAGAGGCAGGAAGCCCAGCTCAGAGTCAGCCACAGGGACTGAGCCATCACTCACCAAGTTCTACAGAAACTCTGGCCACCTCAAGCCCTACAAGAAGCATTAACAGAGAGGACTGGCACCATAAATCCACCAGCAGCCTGACAACATTGCCATCCTCTCTCTTTACAAGCGCCAGGGAGCCCTGAGCCAATACCAAGTTTGAACCCCCTCATTCTTCATCCTATTGGGTCCTGACCCCTTCTTGCTGAGCAAGACCCTGCCTCTGCAGGCTGAGTCAGTGTGGTTGCGGGGTTACATTTCACTCAGCCAAGTGGAGGCTTTTTCGATGCCTTCCACCTCTCCTGCTGCTGGCTGCAAGGAGCACACAGCTGAAATGGTCGGGGAGTTGCAGCCACCTTGCACTCAAGCGCCCACCTGAGCTTCTGTAAGATCTTCAAGGAAGCAGCAGATCTCCACAAGAGAACATCTTCAGCACACTGCATGGGTGGGAAATGTGTTCCACGGCTGATCTGAAAGGAGCAGGGGAGCGAAGAGCAGTGTTAGGAACCGGAGAGGCCCCCAGAAGAGAGGCCCTGCAGCATTGAGCAGGCAGAGGCTGAGATGCCTGCTGCTAGGGACCAGGTCCTGGCCACGGCAGCCATGAGGGCAGAGCTGCCAGGAAAGCACAAATACAGTCAGCCTCCCACTGCTCCAACCAGTGTGCCCGTTGCCTCAGGGGCAGCACAGCTCGGGCTTCTGCTGACTTTGCATCCTTATCTCCAAGCTGCAGGCGCCTCTGCATTTCCGGTTGGCACCATACTGGACGGCCTTTGGGTGTAAACACTGCATGAGCTGGTAACAAGATTACAGGAGCTTTTCCCTGTTCCCCTCCACTCGTCCCGGGTGAAGGCTGAAACCGCAACCCCAGGCACCAGTCAGGGGAAGCTCTGAAGTGACGTTCCCTGACCCAGCCAGCCCTATCCGCCAGGTCCCTGAAGACGCTGCCCAAACTGCCGCTCTGCTCCCCCTACATTTTACTGCTTATAGAGACTCAGGTGGCTCTATCAGAAGTGCTGATTTGTTTTCCTTGTGAGGTCTGTGCTGTGAAGCAGCCTGGTGCCTTTGGAGGTTGCTTTCTACTGTGTTCCCAGGAGGCCCGAGGGCCAAGTCCCTTGGGATGACAGGGGTGGGGGTCAGGTAAATAGCAAGGGCTTTGCCGCTGCTCTGCACCACACCAGTACCTCTCAGTGCATGGGAACATCTCTTGCTCTGCTGAGTCTGCAGTGATCTGGGGGGTGGTGTCTGAAGGGCAAAGCCACAGCAGGACAGCCCCCACCAAGGCTGAGACAGGCCAGCAGAGCTGCCTTCCAATGCCCTAAGCAGACTTTGCTATGGCTGATCCCACTGGAGGGAAGATGCCAGTCCTGCTTCCAGCTGAAGAGGCTCCCACATCTGAGCTATCTTCCGGGGGGCGGGGTGTCGGGGTGTCACACGCTGAGTGGGGACCTGGCAGAGCACGTCAAGGCAGTGGCAGGGAGACCTGTGAGGGCTGCTGTCCAGGAGAACCAGCTGGTGAGACACCCAGGGGCCACCGCTCCCCAACATCAGTGATACCAGGAGTCCAGGCAGGACCCCAGGCTTAAGCTGGACATGGCCCTTTCACCTATAATAGTACCTTCCTAAGAGGCCTCCTAACCTGAGCCCATGGCAACTCCCAGCTGGCTGGTGCAGGTCACATCCTGCTCTGCACTCCTGAGCCAAGGAGGCTGCCACCTCCCCACGTCAGTGACCATCCGCAAACCACAGCCTCAGCTTTGTGCAGCCGCATGTCAGGGAGGCACTGTACCGCCACCCTCACAAGCCCCGTTCTCATTCATCAGCTCCCACTTTAGCCATCTTAGGCAGATGGTGCTGCTTGGCAGCAGAAGGGTTTTTCCTGGCATCAACTCCTTTGCCGGGCTCTGCACAGACAATCTGCTTACGGTAAAGCCCCACCACAGCTCAGCGAGTGCTGACACATGCCCTCCAGCTAAGCCAGGTATTTGGAGCACTGCTAGGCTTGGGGCAAGAGCAGCCTGTATGTGTGTCTGCCTGAAGGGCTGGAGGGAGGGGACTGCAGGCAAACACCCCAGCACTTGCAGCATCACTCAAGGGGTTGCCACAACACCATTTCCAAACCTCTTACTGATGCACTAATGGCTTTAGCCATGCAGCCTGGGGCAGAGTACCTGGTCCTGGACTTCACCAGCATTTACCAGCTTGGAAGCTGCACAGACCAGCTGCCAGGGGTGAAAGGTGCCAGGCGGGGCCAGCAGCCTTCAAGCCTGTGTAACAACAGGCAAAACACAGGCACTGACAGGGCCAGCGTGTGTGCACCCCCTCCTCTGCACACTGATGCATACACCCCCCCTCTACATACTTACATCTACACACACATCCCAACACCCTCCTACACGCATATAGACACACACACACATGCACGTGTGCAAAGTGATGCCCACTCTTGCTTTTCCTTACCCCAGCCCTACAGCCCATCCACGGTCCATTGGGCTTCAGAGGAAGCTGTCTGCTGTCATTCTCCCTGGTGAGAGAGGAGGAAGCACCTTTGTGCTCGAGCAGGCATCGCCACACCACAGGGCAGTCAGACGCCTGTTGGCTTCTTCCTGGGTCCCTCCTCAGAGACAGCAAAAAGAATCTGGCCAAGTGACATGGCCTTATAACAGCATTATATTATAATACCCTTATAACGGCATAACCCCTGCCCTTCAGGAGCCATGCCCCAGTCTGCTGTGTTGTGCAGGAGGCCTTAAGATCTACCAGGAGATGGCAGCTGCCTGTGTGAGATGAGAGGGCAGATGGGAGAAGGAGGCCCCTGCCCTTGTAGCCTGAGGGAACAGCCAGGGGCACCAGCAGAGCAGTGGGCACTGCCCAGCCCAGCTAGCTCCCCCCTCAGCTCCAGGGCCCCCAGCTGATGCCTGGGGACACAGCACAGAGGGAGACCAGAGTGGCCTGTCATCCCCAGCCCAGCCCTCAGCACCATCCAAAATGGAGGGGGTGCAGAGGGAGGCTGAGGCAGAGGCTCAGGGAATCCAGCCAAGCAGCCTGTGCAGTCAGGTGCTTACCCCAGGTTCCCATTCCCTGCCCTTGTCTTGATGCTAGCTGGCAGCAGCCATGCCTAGAGGATTGCCCAGGCAGGTCTACTCACGCAGCACCACTGAGGGCTGGGACAGCCACCTCCCAGCACTGTGTGAGGGAGTAGGCTCCTTGCCCTCACCCGTCAGTGAGGCACCTCCCTGACACAGAAGAGGCTTGGGCTGGCACCCATGGGGCTCCCCACTGAGACCAACCCCCAGCAGATTTGCTTAGCACAGGCCAGTTGGGTGCTGGGATCAGTCAGGACTACGGTCATGCAGGCACCAGGCCCCACTGGGGCAGCTCTCAGCTTTTGGGCTCAGTCGCTTGGCTCCAGTCAGCAAAGCGGGGCAGGGGAGTTGGGCTGAGCCACAGCAGCGTTACCCATGCCCAGGGCCCCTTCAAGATGGCCTGGCAAAGAGCAGCCCTGTCCAGAGGAAGGGACCAGGGGGAGGGAAATCAGACAAAGAAAAAGCCACCCTCGCCTGTGTGTGATTGTCTCTTAAAAAGATTTATTCTCTCTCCTTGCCCGAATGTACAAAGGCAAGAAGAGTTCAGTTTGTATATATATATATTTATATATATATATATATAAAAAACAAGGAACTTGGTAATAATGTACACTTTACAGAGGGCAGAATCAGGAAGACTGAAATTAAACCCAACACAGCAACTCCAATGGAAACAAGAGCTATAAACATCAACGTTTCAAAGTCCCCGTGGGACCCCTGCTCACGGTGTGGGGCGGGAAGTGGGTTTGCAGAAGGAAGGTGGCACCAGGCATGGACAGCAACGGGGCAGGGGAAGGGAGGGAGGGGACTGGGAGGGCAGCGTCCCCTTCAGCTGCCCAGACTGCTCGCTGGAAGGAGCCTGCTGGGAACACTGAGGTCGAAACTCAATACGACTCAGTTGACACCGGTTTTCATTAACGGCCAAGGGAGGACTGAGAACAGACCCCACCTTAAACCAGAGTTCAGAAGCTCCTTGCCAGCTGACCTCCTTGCTGGGATCATTTGGATTGACTTGTGGCTTCCCATATCTCAAACACCATGAGTCTCTTCTTCCAGGGCTGGCTACTGCCCCCGCCTGGCCCTTGCCTGCTGATGGAGATGTCTAGACTGGGGCCAGAAAGGCTATATGGACGCCTGAAGGACACTGCTGCTTTGCCCACAACCTGCAGAAGCCAACAGGCAAGGTCTCAAACAACAACCTGGCACCAGCTGGGCTTCCTCACAGACCTGACATGCCAAAGATGGGATGCCACCCACTGCCAAGCTCAAGTGTGTCTGGTGGCTCCACCATGATGGCAGCCCTTTGGGGTCACTTCTTGTGAGCAGCTGAAAGGTCCCCCCTGCTCCAGAGGCAGAGCAAGGGGCGGCCCCTTTGCCCCGCAGGGCTCCATCTCCCAGGTCCTCCTGGCCAAGGTAATTCTCCCTATGTTGTGAGGACCAGGCTCAACCCACCTGGCCTTCAGGAACATCCCACCAGACAGGGAAGTGATCAGCCCTGCCTTTGGGGGGGCCCTGGCTGCTCTATGCCCAGTCCTCAGCAGGGGCATGTAGAGATGCCAGTGGGTCTGGGCCAGGAGATTCCCTTCACCCAGAGAGCTGTGGTGGACCAGCAGACCCACCACCCTGCCCTTCCATGCCAAGGCCACTGTGGGCACTGAGGCCTGCCTGGGGTGGAGGGGCAGATCATGCCAGCCCTTTGGCTGGGCAGAACCAGCCTGGCTGGGGAGCAGAGCTGCCTCTCTGAAAGATGTAAAACCCTAAGCAAACCAAGACCCACTGCAGGGGGGAGGGGGGCGTGAACACTGGAAAACAGCTGACAAGGATTGACCAGTGGCTTCTCCTCCGTTGTACAGAGTGGGAGGGAAGGCGGAGGGGGATGGGGAGGGAAAAGGGGAGGAGGGGAAGGCAGGGGGGAAGGCAGGGGGCAGGGCCCACCCCTGCCCCCACCCCCGCCCCCCACGGGGAAAGAAAACAAAACCCAAAACAACAGCTTTCAAACGATACCTTTTTACAATATGTACAACAGAGCCCGGCAGGCAGAGAGGGTCCCGCAGCAACGGCACCTTGGGGGCTGGCGTGACAGACAAGGTGGGGACAGCACCAAGACACGGGGCACACAGACCGGCCCAGCCCTGGCCCCCTCCAAGGGGGCAATGCAGCCTGCTCAGGTAGGGAAGCAGTGTGCCCCACAGCAGTCTGTGCCAGGCCGGGGACGCCCTGAGTGAAGCAGTTTGGTGGTGGGCAGCAGCCGCTGTCTCCCTCAAGCGAGCAGCCTGGTTCCGGCTCAAAGAGCAATGGTTGTGGGAGGGAGCAGCCTGAGGAACAGCTCTGGGATCTGTCGGTTGCTGGCATCAACCTCCTCAGAGGGGCACCAGCCTCAGCCACAGTGCTGGGTGCAGGCCCAGGGTGAGGGTGCAGCAGGGGAGCAGCCCTAGTCCCCGTCTCCAGGAGCATTTGGCAGGCTGGTTCCCTCCCACCCCACCCTGAGCAGAACCACTACCTGGAAAACTAATGGGAATAGGGGAAGGTGGGGAGGGCTCATCCCCATGGGATCGTGGCTGACCTGGGAGGAGCGGAGCTGGGCAGGGGCACCAATGCCATCCCCAAGTGCTCACAGCTCCCCCAAGCCACAGTCACCACTAGGGAACGGGGAACTGAGGGCCTCAACAGAGCGGCTGCAGTGGAGTCTGGAGCACTGCCGGCACCATGGAGGTGCCAGGCACTGCCCAGTTTGGGCAGAATGGGGCCCACAGCCACCAGAGCTACCACGCTCTGCCTCCTCAGCTGCCTGCACCTGCCCTCTCCCGAGAGGAGAAAACTGGCATTGTCAAAAGTGAGGAGCGACCTTGGATCTTGGCCAGCAGCACACAGGCCCACCACCCTCTATAAATATGTAAGGGGTGAATATCAGGAGCTGGGAGAAAAACTATTCACTAGGGCATCCCAGGACAAAGAGCAATGGCCATAAAGTGTTGCAGGAGTGGGCAATTAATTCAGGCAGAGGGCCACTTACTGAGTGTTGGCAAGCCATCAAGGGCCGCATAACAGGCAGCCAGGGGCAGCTAAATATTAATATTCTAAACTTTTTAGGGGCCCTGCGGGCTGGATAGAATGGCCTGGCAGGCCGCATCCGGCCTGCGGGCCGCATTTTGCCCACCCGTGTTAAAGGATGGTTTCAGGTTGGATGTAGAGAACTTCTTTACAGTAAGGGTGACCACAATCTGGAATAGACTTCCCAAGGAGGTGGTGCAGTCCCCAGCCTTGGAAGTCAAGAGGAGACTGGATCAACACCTTGCTGGGATCATTTGATCTCAGCAGTATTCCTACCCAGAGCAGGGGGGTTGGACTCGATCTTTCAAGGTCCCTTCCAGCACTTAATTTCTATGACTTCTATGGCCCTGGGTGGCCTCCCTGCTAGCATGGGAGGGGCTGAGTGGCTCTGACAAATGGCAGGTGGAGGAGTTGGGCCAAGTACTGAGGACTGTGTGGTGGTGGGGAAGGGCAAACCCAGAACAGAGCCAGCCCTCCAAGGGGGAACTCAGCTGTGCAAAACTAGGGTTGCTCTGCTCTGTGCTGTGCTGTGCTGTGGTGAAGGAACATTTTTCACTGCAGCCCTGAATCCCGCTGGCAAAGGGCTGATGTGGGGGCTGCACCTACAGAAGCAGTAACAGAGAAGGGCCGGGGGGAGGCAGCAGGCCTGGTCAGGGCACTAGGGCAAGGGACGCTGTGGTGAACAGAGGAGAGAAGGCATTGCAGCAGAGCGCGCTGCAGGGGGGGGCAGGGCACTGGGACAACCACTTCCACACCACCTCCAGCAAAGGTCTTAGGGTGGGTCTAGGGTCTGCCCCCCATAGGGCTCAGTGCACGCACAGGAACTCCCCGACCTGCAGTCTGAACCAGATTTTCCCAGCTCCAACAGGGGAGGAGCCCTGCTCAGACCATGGGATGTCCCCCCAGGCACCAGGTCACCACCCCACAAGTGCACGCATGCACCCACAGTGCACACACATGGGCCATGATGGGAGTAGCCACCCCCATTGTGCACGTGTTTGCTGCAGGCAACCCCCCTGATATGTTGGTACAAATGGGAAGAGCCCAAACTTTCCTTCCTGAGACTGCAACTCCCTCTCCAGCCGGATGTCTGAAGATCTTCCCTGGTTCCAACACGGCCACAAGCAGAAGGTGCAAGGGGCACACAACAACGTGAACCCAATGGGCTGGTGCTCCCTGCCCACCCTGAGTCCTGGGCTGCTCCGAAGCGGTGACCTCCAGAGGGACCTTCCAACTCAAGTCCATCAGAAACCCTTGGTGCTTCCCGTGCCCTCTTCTTCTGCACCCAGTGGGCGATTCACTTCCATCCTGAATGCCGGTGGCCAGTAGAATAAATATTTCTGTAGGTACCAGCTCTCCAAGAAAGGGGCAAAGGGCAGGGGGGTGGGGGGATTCAGCGTGTGTCCGACAGGGGAGAAGACAGAGTCTGCCTCAGATTATGGCAGGAACGTCAAACAGAACAATTAACACCATTCAACTGATGTCTAATGGAATTCGCAGCGCTTCCTCATGTGAGCCAGTCACATGACTTGGGGCAGCCTAGGATATCCGACCACATCATGTCCTGTCCAAAACAATGGAAAAGGGGGCATTAGCCCAGGGCAGCATGTCAATCACAAAAGGGTAGTGGCAGCTGGCAGGAACCCAGGAGCAGCCAGCTTCAGTCTCCATCCATCCCCACCAGGCTGCCTGATATCAACAGGCCCCAGCATCAGACTGGTGGAAAAGGCAACTCCCCCACCATCCCTCTAGGAGGCACTGCTTTCACAGATCTCGCAGACAACTAGCTACAGACTACACCAAAACCAAAGCGTCTGGTCAGCCGCAGGGCAGATATGAAGGGCCTCAGCTGACCTGGGGATGGGGGAACCCGAAGCTGGAATAGCATGGAGCACATAGGCTAGGGCAAAAAGGCAGAGCTGCTATGGAGAATTGCGAGGGTGGGCATCACAAGGCCACGAGTTGGGCTTGAGGGGCACTGGCAGAGTTATTGGGGGGCAGCAAATACATCCCCCACACCATGCCCAGGCTTGGCTCTGCCTGCAGAGGCTGCTCCTCTGCTTTAGGAAGCCCCCAGTTCTCCCCTACGTATAAGAGGGAAAGCCCTAGAGACATGTGACATTCGCCCACGTGTTGGGCACCTTCCCACAGCTTAATCCTCTCCATGCCACAACAGAGCTTTCCATGCCCTGCAAGAAGACACCTTGGGTTTCAACAGCTGGACGTTGGCTACATGGGGCTGTTCTGCAGGCTTCCCCACCTTCACTAGGGCAGAGGCTTACCGTTCTCACCTCCGGGGAGGTGGGTATAAGGAGGGAGTGGAGCCCTGCTGGCTGGCAACAATGGCTGTAGAAGAGAGACCTGCAGAAAGAAGCAGAGAACAGATCAGGAGCTGCACAGCAGCACCATGGGATGAATGGCGGTGACGCCAAAGACTGATGACAATGGACCTGCAGTTCAGGTCACTCAGCCTTGCCCTGCCCTGCACTATGCAGTGGCCTGGAGCTGGGCTCAGTGCCAGGGGGCTCCAGCACCAGCCCTGAGACTGGGAACAATGAGTTGCCCTCCCCGGAGACATGACCCCAAGACTGGCAGCGCCCCATAGGAGGGAGCAATTCACCACAACAGGCCAGGGGAGCCATGAGAGCTGTCTATTTCAGCCTGGTGCTGCCAGCCCCCCAGGGCAGGAGAAACTATGGGGGCTACCTCAACCTGCCTTTTGCTGCTCCCCCTCACACTCATGCCAGGTAATCCCACACCCACCAGGGTTGTTCAGCCCAGCCCTTCCCCCCACTCAGAGCTCTAGACCCTGGCATGGACCAAGCCCCCCTCTTTCACTCCCTGCCTGCGGGCCCTCTGCTCTCACCTGTTGCATAGGGCAGGTTGTACTGTGCTGGCAGCAGCGAGTACCCTAGGTGGTGGTGGTGGTGATGCGTTGACATGAGGCGTTGGGAAGGGGAGGTCCGGGGTCGGTCCACGCTCCTCTCCCCGCCTCCCGCTGCCCCGACAGTGCTGCAGCCTCCGCCTCCCCCCACCACCCCACAGCCGCTGCGCTCTCGCTCCTGAGATGTCTTCTCGCTTATCTGGACAGGGAAGCACAAAGGTGCGTTGAAGACGGTGGACAACCAGGCACCATGCAAGTAGGCTGGCCCTGATGTCCACAAGGCAGAAGTGTCCAGGCATGGTGTAGCATGTGCCATGGGGATGAGGCTACTGGGGCAACTGTCTGAGCCAAGGGCCCAGCAGGTCACCGCAGGCTCCTCCAGTGACTGAGCTCCTCGCCCTGCTGGTGCTGCCACAGCCAAGATAGCTCTGGACTTCTGCCAGTGAGGTTACCTCCAGCCATAGATAAGCAGGGCTGAGGCTGGTCAGGGCTGGGGAAGTGCCTGCACAAGGCCCCATTAGGGCCCTTCCTAATTGGACACAGTATGCTCCGCTTCCCGTCTCAAACACCGGTCTCAGGCCGCTGCTGTGAAGAGGCATGAGGCTGCCCCCAGTGGACAAGGAAGAGACAACAGATGGGCAGCACCAGTTTGCCTATTTTGTGTGTGTGTGTGTGTGTGTGTGTGTGTGTGTAAACATCCACCCCATCATCCCCCTGTGGACAAGGAAGAGACAACAGATGGGCAGCACCAGTTTGCCTAGTGTGTGTGTGTGTGTGTGTGTGTGTGTGTGTGTGTGTGTAAACATCCACCCCATCATCCCCCTACCTACATCACAGGATGGTCTCTACACCCACCCCACACAGCAGGATCATTTTCCAAGGCAGCTTCTCCCATGGATTATAAGATGGATCCCAAAACACAAGTGCTCCTGGGGTCTGCCAGCCCCAGCTAGACCCAGGACGTTCTCCTTTCCCCAGGGCAGATTCCTTGCACCCATGGCTTCAGCACTGTTCCCAGAGCATGAATGAGGAGGCCTGGGAAAGGAGACCACCATGGAAGAGGCAGCAGTCCTGGGGGATGATGAAACGCTGGCCTTGCCTTGCTGGGAGAAGCCACTTCCCCTCCTCACGCCTCAGGGTTGGCTTACAGTCTGCAAGGGCGTCATGCAGCCCAGACACCACCATGGTACTGGACCATAATGAGGGCCTGGGCATGGGAATGGGAAAGCCTGTACTAAGCCACTCAACAGCACCCACCAACAGCAGGTCTGTGGGGCTAGGCTCCAGCAGCAATCTGGGGAGAGGTGGGGGGAAGCGCAGTCTGAGCGCATGGGCAGCATGTGGACCCCCAGTGGGCCCACAGTGCAGAGAAGTCCTGCCCTTCCCCAGGCTCACCGTGGGGGACTTGCTCTTGTAGTGGCTGGCATGCTGCTGCAGGATGTCCAGGGCCTTGGACTCCGAGCTGGATTTGCAGCTCACGCTGGGGCTGGCTCGAGACTTGTCGCTGTCGTCGCTCCCAGAGGCCTTGCTCCCATAGGGGGAGAAGGAGTAGCTGGAGGGCAGGTACGATCCTGCGGGGAGAGGACATTCTCACCAAGCAGAAGGCGGCCTCAGTGCCGCCTGCAGCTGTTTCCCAAGGGAGTCAGGGCACTCAGGCTGGGGAGGTCCCGGGCTGCCACCAGGGTGGCAATGACCGGTGCTACCAGCAGCGGCTGGGCAGGGCACTGCGCCAACACTGCCAGCACAACTCTGTGATGCTCCCATGGCAACAACAGCAAAATCCTCACTATGGCACATGAGACCATGTCTCTCCTTCCCACCCCAGGCCTGGGAGGCTCTACCACTCCAACCAGCTGAGTACAAGTACAGCTGAGCACAAGTATAGTGCTGAGGGACAGAAGCACCAGGCAAAGGGAAGGACAAAGTTCAGTTGTAGACAGGGCAATGTTACCCCACTCCTGCCTGGGTCTATTCCAACATTTCCAACAGAGTGCAGCATTGGCTCCTCGCTATCCACCAAGCTAAGCTGGTGGCCCCCTCCTGCACCACTGCTGTATTCACTCCCTGCATGTGCCCCATGTTCTCTTATTTCCCCTCTTTGGGAGCCTTCCAGGCACAAGAAGGCAGCACAGTGGACAGGTTACAGGGAGGAGACTCAGGGACCTGCATTTCAAACCTGGCTCAGCTTTCTGATTACATGGCACAACTCCTGCCCACACTCCCCTGCTGCAGCCCCAAGGAAGGTGAGAGGAGAGGAGGCCTCCCCCACTGCACTGCCTCTTAGAAAACTTTCCCCTCTTTGTCCACATGCCACCCAACGTAACACTCCTGGATGTACCCATACCAAGCCCCTACCTGGGTAGTTCTGCATCATGACCGTTGGCATGCCCCGGTAGCTGGGGTGGTTGGGGTCATAGGACTGGCTGTAGGAGTAGCCGTGCATGTAGGGGATGTAGGACTGGTGCTGGGTGAGGGGGGAGGACACGGGAACATGGACGCTGGGCCGGGGATCCTTCCCCACCATGCGGGACTCCTCAGTGGGTGTTAGCTTGCACTCAGAGCTTGTGCTCTCCTTTCCGTCCTCCTTGGGGATGGCGTCTTTGCTTCGGCTCCTCTCTTCTTTCAACTTCCTGTCCCTCTCCTCCTTCCACCGCTCATCCTCAGTCTTGATGTCCGAGTACTTGGCGGGATAAACATAGGTCCACATCCGGGGCTCTGTTTCCTGCACCAACCACAGGCCTTGTTAGAGTGGCCACACCCCTCCCTTCACTACATCCTGGCAACAGCACCTCACACTCCCTCCCCCACACACAGGAAGGCTCAGAGCAAGGGATGTGGCAACAGCACTAATGCCAGGCTTCCCCAGACGATGACCAGGGAATGAAGCAATGGCCTCTGCTTCCACGGGCCACTCAGCCTCCCTCCGCTCCCAGCTCTGTGATCCACAGCACAGCAGCCTCATACCTGGGCCCACATGGGATACACAGAAACACAAGACTGTGCATGCTATCAAAGGCCACCATCCTTCCACCAGCCAGTTCCTATTGCCATGGGCAGTCATAACACCAAATCCCACCCCTACCCTGACCCAAAGGCATCTGGAAGCCAGGTCGTGGCTGCTCCCTACACCTATCCAGAAGAGCCTGAAAGCAGAGAGGTCCTGCCATGGAGCAGTGCAGTCCAGGCCCTTGATCAGCAGGGCCCCAAGAGGAGCCCAGGGACCTCCTGTTACTCCCCCTGGGGGTAGGAAACCTTCCGCATCCCTCTCTGCACCAAACGCACATTTGAAAATAGGTCCTTCAGCTCAGAGCCTGCAATCAGTGTGCTCACCCCTGCACCGGGTGCAACTCACTGCTGCTGGGTGGCAAAGTGACAGAGCCTCACAGAAGAAGTAATAAAAAGTGTCCAGAAGAACAAATGGAAGCAAGAAAGAGAGAGAGGGGAGGGGGAAGGCATCTCTGGAAGATGGAGGCCTGGTCTTCTCCACTGTGCTTCCTAGGGGTTGCCTTTCCTTGTTCTCTTGCCGGTTTCAGACACCCTGGCTCTTCTTGTGATGTCCTTTTGGGGATCAGATGACCAGGCAGGGGAGATGCCCCAAGAAGAGAGTCCCTGACTATTCAGCCTCTGATAAAGTAGGCTACTTCCTAAAAAAGCTCATGCTTCTCTGAACCAGTCAGTCTCTAAGGTGCTGGCATGCCCTGCTTTCTGCCTGACACCAGGCTACCACAGGTAACCGCTGCTATTTCAAGATGTAGACACCAAACCTTGTGCACCCACCATTCCCCACTGCCCTAACATGCCTACTCTCCTGATGCGGAGTTGGCAACTCTTAGGTGCCTTCACTGGCTGGGTCCTTGGTGTAATTTCACCTAGGCCAAAGTCTGATGCTGGAGGGGAGTGAACCTTACACCTTGCAGCCAAGGAGAGATGACAGCAACCCCACCAAGCCCAGCCCTGAGCCCACACAATGGCAGAAGCAGCCCGTCTAACACAGTGGGAGCAAAGAGGTCCATGCTAGGCACCTGTCCCTAGCTCTCTGCCTTCCTTCTGACAACAGCTGGGAGGAAGGAGAGGGCCTGGGAAGGGAGCAGGATATGGATGTTCTCTCCCTCATGCCCTGTCCAGAAGCCCAGGCAAGAGCTGCAGGGACTCTGCTGCTCCAAGTGTGTTCCCTGGCTGGGAGGCCAAGCACTTACCTGTCTGTACCAGAGAACAGGGTCCACCTCCGCCTGCCGGCTGCACTCAGAACCAGCTTTTGTCTCTGTGGCCTCCTTCCCCAGGTGGCCAGCCTCACTTAGCTTCACCTTGAGTCCCTCTGCCACCTGACTGGGCAGCTTGGAGGACTCCTCCAGCTTGGGAATGATCACGGACTTGGCCGTGTCAGCAGCCCCCTGCTCCTTGGTCTTGCTCAGCCCAGATTTCACCAGGTCTGTGAGGCTGGGGGCTTTGGTGAGGGTTGGCGGGACAGAGGGCTTTTGCTTCCACTCCTCCTTGAGGGCCACCTCTCTCTCCTTCATGCTGAGCTCTGCTTTCTTCTCCAACCCTCTCTGCTGCTGCTGCTCCAGGTTCTGCCTCTGCTTCTGCTGCTCTTCATACTGCTGGCGGTAAGCCGGGTTGGTGCTCAGCAGGTGGGCATGGTAGCCCTGGTCACTGTAGCCATAGGGGGGCACATAGGCATACTGGTTGTAGTAGAGGGACTGCATGTACATGTTGGGTCGTTGTTGGATGACAGAGGGCTGCTGGCTAGAGCTGCTCAGCTCCGTCTTCTTCTCTTCACTGCCTTCACTCTTCACCTTCACGTCAGGGCTCTCTTGCTCCTCATCCTTTTTCATCTTCAGGGACTGCGTCTCTGCTGTTGCCTGACTGCTGGAGTTCATGGGCCCAGGGCTCGACTGGGGGTAGCCTGGGGAGTAGTAAGTTTCAAAACCCTGGTAGTAGGGGGAGTCCTTGCTCTGGGTCTGGGCAGGAAAGAGTGCTTTCTTTGCACCTTCTTTTACCAGCTGCTCAGGGTCCTTAGCCTTCACACTCTCCAGTTTACCCTCCCCATCTTCTCCTGCATCTGAGATGTCTGAATAGGCTGGGCTGTTGGTTTTCACTGAGCTGGCCTCAGCCCCATTCTGGGTGACGACATGCAGTGGTGTCATAGGCTGGGCCGGGTTGGCATTCTCCAGTCTGCTTGTGCCTCCAATGGATGGGCTTGGAGCATTGTCCGTGAAACTGTAGATTTTATCTGCCTCAGCCTTGATACTGGCAAGCCGGCTCTGGTGGGGATCAGATGAACCATTCAGAAGCCCCTCGCTTTTGGTCCCTAGGTCACTGGATTCCCCCCTGAAGGGGCTCTTTCCTTCCTCTGCCCTGCAGACCTTCCCAGGAGTCAGGGGGTTTTCAACTTCCTTGGACTCTTTCTTTTTCTTGTCCTTTTTCTTCTTATCCTTGGAAGGAGTCAGGGAAGGGCTGACTGTAAATGGTTCTCCCATGACTGTTGGCTTTGGCTGGATGGGTTTGAGCTGGGGGCTGTTAGGCATGGCCTGGACCACAGTAGTGGTCAAGCCGGTGGAGGCACCAGGGCTTGCCGCAGTGAAGGTGGCTGTCTGGAAGGTGTAGATCTGTTGGGGGGGGATGGCAGGGGCAATGGGTCTGGCAGACTTTAAGCTTTTAGAAGGGATCTTCTCTGGCTTTGTGCTGACGGGCTTCTTTGACTTGTCCTTTTCAACACACCTCTTCTCCAGTGAGTCGAAGCCATCGTTACTTGTCTCATCGGCCACCGAGGGGCCATCCTCGGAGCCATCATTGGACAGGGCCCCAGGATCTGTGTCTCCTTCCCCTCCCAGCTTCTTCTTGCAGGGGACCTTGGTGCTGAACTTGCTGGATGGAGAAGGGCTGTGGGGTTCCATCAGCCGGACTTTGGGGGTGGCTGATCGAGCCGGCGATAGAGAACCCTTCTGTGAGATGGGAGCCCCATTGCAGCTCCCAATGTCCGTATGAAGGGAAGGCTCTTCGCCATACTCGCTGTCCACATCTGCCTCTGGCTTGCTATCATCATCTGTGTGCGCATGTGCCTGGTGGTACTTGAGGCCATTGATGTGCTTGTACTTCTTGTTACAATTTGGGTGGGGGCAGTCAATAAGGATAGGGGAGGGACAGTTCCTGTCCAGGACAGCAGGCTCCACCTTGACCCCGGCCGGGGGCACGGCAGCCGAGCCCATCGAGTTGGTGCGAATGCGTTTGCTCCCTTTGGAGTCCTCGGAGCTGGAGTTCAGCTCCATGTCAGAGAGGGGCTTGCTTTTCCGCTTGGTCACTGAGGAGGGGCTGGCCTTCACATCCTCACCAGCACCGCTGGGCGGGGTACGGTGGTCCGAGGAGTTCTGGCTGCCCCGGCGCCCTTTGCTGTTGGCCCCTGCCCGGGTCTTGCTGCTGCTGCTGGTCCCTTTGCTGTCCGAGGCAGTGGCAGTCTCGTTCACAGGCGTGTTGCTGTTAGGACGCATGCGCTTCCCTCTCCCCCGGCCATTCCGCATTTCCAGGTCACTGGTGGGAGAGTCGCAGAACCTGGGAAGAAAGATAGCACAGGGCTCAGGGAGCTGCAGGGCTCAGAGGGCATAAGCTGCTCAAGAGAGCAGTGCTGCCTGGTAGGCAGCCTTGCCACAGCCACGGAGAACATGCTGGGGCCTCAGGGGCAGGCCCAGCTCCTGCAGCAGTGCTCAGAGTTCCTGTGGCAATGGAGTGCCAATACACACTTTCTCTGCTGACCACTGCACTGGTCAGAGTCTATGCTCCACTCTCCTTCCCCCTATAGCCCTGAGCACTCTCTCACACTTCAGGTCATGGCCTATCCTGCCTGCAGGGAGCTCACATGGTTACACACTGGGCAGGAAGACAGCAGCTATACTTGGTTCTAAGGCAGCAATGGCAGCCAGAAGTTGGCAAAGGGTTTCTACCTCATGCCATGGGAGTGAGGAAGCTGGAACTCTCTAGGGTAAAACAGAAATGCAGTAGGGGTGCACCGATAAAGATTTTTTGGGCCGAGACCGATGGCCGATTATTAACGAGCCATATTGGCTGATACCGATCCGATTGCCAATATGCAGCCTGGCAGCTTTGGAGAGCAGCATCCAGCTGGTAAGTCTGTTGTGGTGGGGAGGGAAGTGGGGAGGGGGCAGATTGAGGCCCCTGCAGTGAGGGAAGAAGTGGGGCTGGGGCAGGTGCCCAGTGACCCCTCCAAGCGGCAGCTGACCCGGGCCGGGGCGGCAGGGGCCCGGGCAGCCCGCCATGAGGCCATGTCAGCCCGGAGGTCTGGAAAGGGACCGACCTGGCAGGCCAGGCTGGGCGAGAGTTCCAGGAGCCCGGGCACAAATCCAGCTTCGCACTGGTGACCTGGCCGAGGGCCAGGCAGGCCAGGGCCATCTCAAAGGGTCCCAGCAGGTATGTGGGACCCCGGGGTGGGCACCCAGCAACATCTCCAGGCAGCGGCTGACCCGGGCTGGGGTGGCAAAGGCCCGGGCAGCCTTCTACAAGGACATGTCAACCCGGAGGTCGGGAAGGGGACCTATCCGGCAGGCTAGGCCGGGCTCCTGGAACTGCCGCCCAGCCCAGCTGAGTCAGGGTGCAGGACAGAGCCTCAAGAGGCTCATCCAGGGGAATGGGGGGCAGCTCCTGACATGGCACACACCCCCGGGGGAGCACTGGGGGGACGGCACGTGTCCCCCAGATCCATGCATGGGGTGAGGGCAGGCTACCGCTGTGGGCTTGGGGCTTTCACACAGCAGGGCTCCTCGTGTTGCTCCATCCATCAGCCAAGGCTGCAGGACCAGCCTGGACCTGCTTCTTCCATGTCTCCACCACACACTCACCGAGGGGGTGCCCAGTCATGCTGTGTGCAGTCCAGCAGCGTCCCCACGTACGTCTTATTCCTCCAGGTCACGTTGACCACCAACATACCTGCAAAGCAAGAAGAAGAGGTCACACGCTGCCCGCTGCCCTGCTGGAAGAGGCATTCTGCTCCCCAGCCCCACATGAGGAGGGGCCGCGGCTTTCCAGTGCAGGGTTAAAGAACATCACCCAGGTCTATCACTCAGGTCCTTGCTGCTGCCTCACTGGGGAAACTAGAGGCAGCGCCCCTGGGTGGGGCCCTACCCAAGCCTCATAGTGCACTGGCCAGGGCAGCAAACGTCATTGTTGCCTAGATGTCTGTAATGTGGGGGCAGGGGCCGAGCGGAGGAGCACAATTCCAAATCTGGGCTATTGAGAAGCAAGCATCTGCCTACTGGAGCCAGGGGGAAAGAAGAACAGAAGGCCTGCTGGAGGGGGATGCAGCTCTCCAACCAGTGTAGACAGTTGTGGGGGCTGGAGTAATGGCTCAAGAGTCTAACCACTTCCTTCTGTCCCTTACACAGTAACACCACAGCCCAAAGGCAAGTGAGAGAGGAGATGGGCACATCTGGGTGGGATGCAAAGTCAGCAGGATTGAGGGCATGTGTACTGGTGAGGGGACCCAAGGAGAGAGAATGGGGCCATGGACACAGAGACAGAGGAGTCCAAGAGGCTCAATGGCTGTATCAGACACACGCTTGGAGAACTGCTCTCCTTTCCCAATAAAGTAAAGCTGCCCCCTCAGCAAATACACAGCACCTCCATGAAGTCCAGCACGTGAAGCTCCCAGCATCTCTGTGGCAAGATGCACTAGACGGCATGTTGCATTGCCAAGTTTCCCATCCCAATACCAGTCTTATGAGAGCTAGTCTTGGCATTTGGTTTATAAGTGCCAGCTCTTGGAGTCATGTGAATATGTGAGAGACTGCATTTTCTAGGCCTCTGGGCCACACAAAAAAGCTGGAAAAGAACCCCTGAAAGGTTTAGGTCCTACAGTACAAACATAAAAGCCAGACACTTGCTATTTATAAGATCCTTGTGGCTTTGGACCTCTTGGAGTTGGCGACATAGAGTTAATGCATCTCAGGGTAGGGTGTAGGGCAGTAATTCTCAACCAGTGTCCCAGCACCCTGCGGTGCCCTGAGATCCATTCAAGGGTGCCACTGGGGGGCCACACAATGTTAGCACTGTCAAGTAAGCAAACAAGAGTCACAAGATAAACCCAGACACTTCAAACAGGAATCCAGTGTTAAAAACCTGCGCTGTTGTGAGCTTTGAGTTCTTTGCAGCAGAAAATCTGCTCTGCTCTTTTTCTGCATGCACAAAACACGTGAAAACTAAGAGCTGGCATTATTGAGGAGCATCATGAGTTGAATGAGGGGTGCCTCCAGTTGGAGGATGAGCACCTCGAATCTGAAAAGGTTGAGAACCATGGCTCCCTTCCAGGATGCAGGAGGGGTGCTCCAAATCCCTTGTGGATATATTGCCTCTTGGCCACTAGGTGTCGGGCTCTGCCATGAAATTCAGCCTGGGCACATCCTCCCCTTCCTCAGCCCCTGCACTGTGACCAGGGATCAGAGCAGCAGGCTGCCCCACACATAGCCCAGCCTAGCCACCCCAGCTGGACAGAGCTGGTTATGTGGAGACACCATGTTCTCCTGATGGCCTGGCCACAAAGCATTTCCACAAGATTCTCTCCACAAGGCAGGCAAAGCTGATGGAGAGGGGGAGCAACTTCTTGCAGGCAGCTCCCTATACCCAAGCAAGAAACCCTGCCTGGCCAGCAGCTCTCTGACACCAGGCCACTCTCCAACCCACCCTGCAGGAGGGGAGAGTGTCACCCCAGCAATACCCACTGCACATGATGCTTGCCCCACTCCAGCACAGAGTCTGCAGCCACTGGCCCTTGCCTAACAGCCCACAAAATACAAGCAAGTAGCCGGTTTCCCCCTCTGCAATGCCGTGCTCTGCCCAGCTTGGAAGTGCTAAGCAGCCGTGTCTAATGCTACAAGCCTTTTCTACTCCAGTGCACCGCCACATAGTAGCCAGGATGCAGGCAGTCTGAACAGCATCCCACAGCCCAAGAGCCTGAATCCAGGGCTCCTGACAGCCAGTCAGGGGATTGCCAACTGGCCTGAAGATTCAGTTTGTAGACTACAGAAGAGGAGGCTGGACAGAAGCTATGAAACAACTCACCCTCCCCAGGCCAAGTTCAGACAGAGCAGCTGTGAGGGTAAGGGTATGAGACTGGACTTTCAAGCCTTGGCTCCACATAAGGAAATCTCCACATGCATAGAGTGAAAACAGCTACTACCAGTGGTGAAGCCTGATTAAGCTCCTTCCAGTGCCTGGACAGTCCTGGCTGAATGGTGCTGTTGGAAGGAGATCATTAGTAGAACAAGAAAATGCCATGGGTCATGAGAACCGCCCGTCCTTCACTTCAGTTAAGAGGTTTGCCTCCCGCCACCCTCCCACCTCTCCCCACCCCCATGCAGCATCTGGGCACGGGTAGCTGCCAACATCATTCTCCTTCTGGAAGCCTGCTTCTATGCTAGCACCTTCTTGGGTCTCTTGTGGCCAGCAGGCTACAAGTACCTCCATAAGAAAGCAATTACACTAAATAATCTCGGGCCATTAGCAGAGTGAACTCAAGTGGATATTTCCTCCCAGCGATGGACTGCTCTGATTACTGCATAACTAATTCAAATAGGAGCAGAGTCCATTGAACAGAGTGCATTTATCTGAACAAGGTAAAACTTGGGAGATAGAAATCTCATTTACAAGGGCAGATGAGTGCGGCTAGATATATAGCGGCACGGCATCAGAAGATGAATGGAGCTCAGGGAGTCCGGAACAGCTGTGCCTGGAGCACACTTATAAATCTTGGTCCGTATTTCCCCAGTTGTAACATGCCAGCAGACAGCTGCAGACTTTTGAGAAATAATACATGGAATCGAGAGAGACTCGCGGAGCAGAGGGCCAAGATGCAAATTCGCTTTTAAAAATGGCAGGCCCCCTGCTGTGGGAGTAAGAAGGGGGGTGACTTCAATGGGAATGATCAATTATTACTTTTATTTTAAATGTTTCCCCTCTCCCCAAAATGTTGACAATTTACCCAAGCAGTAGCCTGCGGAGAGAGGTGCTTATGGCACCAGGCTGGAACCCTGAAGATCTGACCACAGCAATCAGAGATTGCTGTATGAGCTCAGGCAAGTTCCTCTCTCACTTCTTCACTGGCTAGATGAAGTGGCTACTTCCCCAGTTCACAGGACAATTTCAAGAATACAGTGATGAGTGTCTCAGGTGCTCCAAAAGGATGAGGTGAGCCACAGAGAGACTTATAAACACAACGGCATGGTGCTATGGCAGGGGTCTTTCTCAGTAACCTTGAGCCTCCCTACAATGCTAAATGGAAGGGGGCTAGTATTTGGGGTATAAGAGGCTGGGAAAAAATGCAGTAGTAGTAGCCTTGCAAATCAGAGAGGGAAACTAACCCATCTAGTTTCACTGACCTGAGGTAGTGAAATATAAGCATATGGCATATGAGGGTGGAATGATGACTGGGAGGCTCAAATTCCCTCCATGTTAGTTCAGGAAGGGTGCTGTGCACGAGGTCTGCAGAAGTAAATTCCTAAGGCATGACCTGAGGCCTGCCACTGTCCTCTAACTGTTTACTGCTGAAAGTCTACGCCGGATATCAATACACAATGTATCAACACAGCACCACCAGACAGCAGACCCAGATACAGGACATGCTAACACTGGTGTATTTAAAAAAGAGCAGACAAAATGTACCTACACTGATATAACTTACTAGAAAATGCCCTGGTGTAACTTACCCTGGGGTAGGTGCTGTGTATCTGTAGTTATTCTGGGATAGCCATTTGCTCAATACAATTACATGCTCCCCTGCTACCTAGTGGCACAGTCCTGTAATAGTGCCCACTGCAGCATCCTTCCCGTCTCCACCAGTGAGAGCTGGATATTTCTTTGCTGCACACACCAGTATAATTTGCAGCAGTGTATAAGACTAGCATAAACACCACCAGTCTTAATGTGGCTGGCACCTGAACATAGAAAGCCTCAGCACAGTTAAAAGGCACCAGGAAACCTAAATACTGAGAAAAATCAGACAGTGACATCTGGTCACTGAAACCCCCAAGCTTACAAAAGCTCAAGACCTAAATCTTCTCATGATCCATAGGAAGGGGCCACCCAAGGAAGCAGACTGGCTCCCTTCCCTCTATCATGGCCTGCCTCCGGCATCCGGATTTGGGACTGTGCGCCCTGTGATACAGGGAAACAGCTCACTACCTCCATGTTCATGGGCCATTCATGAAGGCAGGAAGTCTTTGGAAAGAGGGCATTTGTACAGTGGGAAGATTTCTGCCTGTCTTGAGGGCAGCGCATTTAAATGAATCTCCTTCTGCTGGATTCAAGGACCTGGCCCCAAAAGCAGTTTTCTGTGCCTCAACCCACCACCCTCAGCTCCATCACCCAAGGGAGCTGAGCTGCTCCTTTCATTCAGTCTCCACCTTCTAGCACCCTCCTCCATCCTTGCCAGGAGTGGCTGTGCAGCACATGATGCTTCAAATGTCTCTTGAGAGAAAGCTCACTGTTAGGAGCCTGAGCGCACACTGCCCACACTGCCCTCCTATGGATGGTTGTGTGGCAGGATGCCAGAGGCTCAAGCCCCAGGCCAGCGTGAGGAGGCAAAGGGCCTTCTGGCATTTTCCCCACTGTCATCATCGCGGGAGGGAGATAAAGAGATGAAGCAAGCCTTTGGCACAGGTGGGGATAACTACCAGACACCTCCTTCCCCTCCACAACAACCGCCTGGCAGACGGCTGGATGGAAACCTGCCACCACACAGCCTATATTTAACCCACTGCAACCAATTGCACAGCATCCCATCCTAATCCTCCAGCAACAGCACAGGGTAATTTAAACCATGGGGAGAGCTTCTAAGTGGCTTTTTAACCCATCAGCATCAATGGCAAGACAGTGCTTGGCCTACCGGGACCCAGATTGAGCAAGTATAACCAGGCCAGAGTGGTCAGGAACGAGAAGTGTCCTGGACTGTCACTGTCACTTCCACCCAGCAGGGAGGGCCATTCCTAGTGCACCTTAGGGAGACAGGTACAAAGTGCAGCTTCCCTGTGGTTAGTGTGGCAGTGCTGATGGCAGATGGCAGCTGCATGGAGTAGGAGCTCCCCCACTTTATTACACGCTGCTCAGGAACAGGGCTGTGGCATATTCAGCAGAGGTGCAAGGAGTGGGTGGAGACCTATATCAGAGCAGAGCAAGTGTCTCTGAAAAGCTGGGTTTGAGAAAGACACAGCATTCCTTCCCCCTACACACTTGCCACCTCAAGGACCAACCCGCCCATCAGACAGGTGAGCTTTGCTGAGGGGGAAGTAAGGATGCACACTTCCAGTCCTGCAAGACCCAGATTCCCCAGAGCCAGCCCAATTTAAGGTCAGGTAGGAAAGACTCAGCCCTGTGTCCAGTTGGGAACACACTGGACAAGAGGCTGCATGTACCAGCAGAGCATACCCTGCACCCTGAGGAGATGGAGAATGGTGCAGTGAGACTCCCAGAGGGCACATCAGCCTTGCCTGGACACCCACAGGCCCTCAGAACAGGGAGGATGGGTTCAGAGCAAGGACCCTTAAAAGGCAACAGACTGAGAACAAACCTGGAGGTAGCACAATGATTTTGGTTGTCCCTGGTGCTGGAAAAAGGGACCTGGCAGAGGTGCTTAAGGGGCTATTGCCCCTACGTGGGGATGTTTCAGCTCTTCTTAAGTCCATCAGAGGCAGATCAAGGGAAGAAGCCACTGCCCCTGGAAGCAGTGAGGATGGAGAGGAGGAACAGGCTATTCAGGAGAGACCTACTAAGGTTGAGCTGTAAGAGCTGAAGCATTACTCCTGTGCTGTGGCTTCACTCTGGGACTGCCCTACCTGACCCTCCTGCGAGCTGGATAAGGCAGACAGTCATCCTCCTTCAGACTCCACATGCTTGGGGCAGGAAGAATCCCCCACTGTGAGATCCACATGAGCAGGGAACTGCAGGGAACTGGCATTGCTACCATGCTCCAGGCCAAAGACAGCTGCGTTTTAGGCCCACAGGGAGAAACACTAGCATCTAACACTTTGCCCTGAAGTGCCCCTGCTTTATCTCGGTCTCACTTGGATGTAAGCGCCTGGGTACCATTACAGGCTCTTGGAACCAGCCAGGAGCTCCTCCAGCACCTGATCCCAGGGGAAGGAAAGTGCAGACCAGCCTGTCCACTGGACCTCCTAAAATTTCTATTAAACAAAGTTCCTCAGACCCATTCAGCTGTCTCATTCCCCGCCTGCCTCAGCCAGGATTTATTAGCAGTGAGAGCAGATAGGTTTCCCAGGCAACCTGTGCACACAGCCAGATGGAGCCTCCAAGGTGGCAACTGAACTGGCAGTGAGACAGTGCTGCCAAAGAGACATGTTCCTGCGACAGGGCACCCACCAACACCACCATCCAGCTGCATAACAAGATTCGATCCAACCTGGTTGAAGCTAGGTTCCTGAAGATGCATTGGTTTCAAGGCAGGCAGAGTTCTCCCACAACCAAGGGAGCCCAGACAGCCTTAAGGTGAGGAATTCAGTCTCAGGCACCCCTCTGATCTACCAAGGTCAGAGAGCACTGCTGTCTATGAAACTATTGATTCTCGCAAGCCAGAGCCCTTCTTCAGCTCCTTAAGGGCTCCGCAGTGGCCGTTTTAGCTAGGCTGCTGAATTCAGCCAACAAGCAGCTGCTACCCAGCTATCAGGGACAATACCAGTTAATGTGGTTATGGCTTCATGCATGGGGGTAGGAGGGGGCAAACATGTTTACATACAACAATGGAGCAGGCTCAGACTTATGGAGATCTGCCCAGGCAGCCTGTGGTGTTGAAGTCCAAGCACCCCACTGTGTTAGAGCATCTAATGCAACCTCTTGCCCAACTGGGGCACAGACACTTAGCCAGGCTATTAAGCTGGGAGTGGGCCCAAGGGGCAGTTCAATTTAACACTGGCACCTGCTTGGCTCCCTCTAACACAGCTCTGGATGTTGCCCTGCAGGACATGGAGGAAACCCAACAGCTGAGACACATGAAGGGTGGGGAGGACTCTTCAATACTGAACAGTGCATCTGGATCTGTCACTAGCCTGGTATGTCTATATCATAAGGTGGGAAGGGCAGTTTGCTCCAGAGACCTAACAGGGGTAGCACACAGCCTGCCCACCCACAAGAAAAAGGCAGAGACCTTCTCTTATAGTCACCTAGAGCTTCCACTCACAAGCCTTGAAGATAATGGCTCCAGACCTCTTTCCCTATGTGACACCACATGCTTCAGACACAGGGGATCAAAGAAGTGACAGGCAAACTCAAAAGAATCCTAGGAGGACACACACTCCTGAGGAGCATATAAACTCATCTGTTCTTGTCCTGTAGCTGCAGAAGAAGCTCAAGTCACAGGCTATCGCAGGTGAGACCCAAGGGGTATGTTGGCTGGTGGGTGTTTTTACCCTCTGTCCCACCACTGCTTCACTTTAGCTACCATAGTACAACAAAACTAAGGCACATCTTCTGTTATGGGAGGCCTTCCCCGAATGCCAATTCTGGTTTACTAACCTGTAACTCCTGGTACTGTGAAGTAAAACTGTTCCCCTGTTTAAGTGTTATTCAATACAGTCCTCTACCTCTGCTCTTAAGTCAGATACAGTAGCTTATAATGGTTGGTACAGTATAACAGCAGTTTTATCTAATGCATCATGTGTTCCCATATGTAATTCCTCACCAGATGCTAGTGTCTGAACAGATTCAGCTACTGAACAGTATTTTGGCCGGTGCTTTTCAAAGTGGTTCAGATAGCTGAGGATGTACTGTACTGGGTTTTAAACAGGCTCAGTCACTGTTGTTAGGTAAGGCTCCCCCAGGGAGGTGATGAAGCAGGTGCCCAAAGCCAGCTGGGCCTACAAAGAAATATGTGATATGAGTGAGAGTCACAAGATCTTATTTCCAAGAAAGACCAGGGCTTGTGCCTAAACATGTGGGGAGTTTGCCCAGAGGCCAGAAAGGAGCCTGAGGTATAGCTTGCCTTGAAATTCTCACAGCCACTCAAGTTTATTAGTGAGGCATCCTGGAGACATTGAGACAAAGCCTGAAGGAGGGAAAGGGAGTCCACAGGGAAAACTACCATTTAAGGGCCTAGAAGAACCTATGTGAGCTAGTAGGGGCAGTGACTTGCCTGCATCAGGAATGAGAGGAGACCGGGAGATGGAAGAAGGAGCAGAGGGCAAGGGGTGAGAAGGCTAAGGTGGGGCAGGACCCAGGGGGAAGCAAGGGCAGCAGGGAAGGAAGCAGCAGAACATGGGTGAGACAGTAGGTGAACAGAGGACACGTTTGGAAAGCATCACCAGCCTTTTCCAGAGAAGATAGAAATTAGGGGTCCTGTCTATCACCATAGTGGAGCAGAGCCCTTGCTGGTGCGGCTGGCCCAGCAGAGCAGAACAGAAGAGTGAGGGTTTTGTTTACATGCCTGGAGGATGTGCTGCAGGAGGGGGTCATCACAGCCAGAGGAGCACCAGAGCGAGCCTTATTCATCCCCGCCGTTAGCTCACTAATTAGAGCTGCACTCCAGCACTGAGCCCCGCTGGCTCACAGATAAGAGCACTGACAGCTTAGGCTGTCTCAACGCCCGCCTGGAGAATTGTTCCATTTGCCTCCAATGATCTTTGGAGCGCAGGATCGATCTCCAGGTCACCTGAGCCTCTGAAGCTGGCTGTCCCCTTCGCCTGGGGTTGCAGATTTCTGGGAGCGAGACGACATTGATGGATCGGCCCCTGGAGGCTGGTTCTCACTTAGCACAGACCTCATTTCACAGCTTGGAAAAAGCAACTGTCTGAACATCCCCAGCTAAGATTGCTGGCTGCACCCAGCCAATGGGAAGGGAGCAGAGGGCTGCCATCTATTTTAGCAGGGAGTCACCAGCTCTGTCCTGAGGAACTGTGTTGCTTGGCTTTTGTCATTTCCCATTTTTCTTCATGGACAAGGGCCAAAGAGAGGGGTCTCCAGAGGGCGGGAGGAAAGCAGCCTAAAAGACAGGCCAGTTCTACCTTTTTTCAGCTCGAGTCAGCGATCTCCCAGCTCTGCAGGAATAGGCCTCAAGGCCACAGCTCCTGCTGCACCCCTGGATCAGGTCATGCTTTCTCCTTGCTTCCTCCAGAGAATCTGTTCAGAGGCAAAGCAGTGTAGGGGACAGGGCACTGGACTGGCAGTCAGAAGGCATGGGATGCATTCCCAGCTCTGCCAATGATTCCCTGAAGCACTGGGGCCAGCTCAGGACAGAAGCATGTCTCAACATCCACCAGAAAGGAAGGGTCATTACCATCCTGCCTCCCGGCAGCTGTCTGGGGCAGAGCAATCTCTACTGAAAGCACCAGGGTCAGAGAGCACCCATACTTCTGGATGAAGCTCCCATGCCCTGGATCTTTAAACAAGGGGGATGTATCATGAAGTGGGAGCATTTTCAAAGATGGAGGCCCTGAACAGCCTGGAGACCCACAGGGAGAACAGCAACGGTTCCTCCTGACCAGAGCCCAATGGCTGGCTGAGGTAGCGCCCTGCAGCCATGACAGAGCAGGGCCCACATGTATCCTCCCCACAACAGCAGCCGCACAGGCAAAGGAATGTGGCAGTTTCCATTGCCAAGGCTACCAAGCACACTGACTGACCCTTCAAGCGGCCCCAAATCTGCCCCACAGCAGCCGGGCTGTCAATATGGAGAGAGGCAACTGCTGGGTAAGTTGCTGATCCCTGTGCTGGACACACTCCAAAGAGAGAGGTGAACACGCATACTCCCAGCCCTCCAGAGCTCACAGTCTAAGAGGACAAAAATAAAGGACAGAAGTAGCATGCACAGATCACACACACATACATCACACAGCCTGAGCAAGTCAGGGAGGTCAATATGTGAAGTCTTCTGTCTCCACCCTCCTTTTACAGCTCAGCCTTGCCTCCTGTTCCCAAACCAGCCTGCATGCCCTTTCCAGTCACAAGTATCACAATTCCATCTGTTGGCATCTTGTAGGCTTTATGCAACCAGCAGGTCACTGGGAGGGATCACAGAGAGAAGAAGGCAGGAGCCCACACACCGCATGCAGAGGGGAGAGCAGCTTGGGAACAGGCAGAGAGTGGGAGGCCACATTATGAACCAGGGGACAGCATAACACTGAGCTCTGAATGCCAGCACAAGAAAAAAATTAACTTGACACAGCAGAGAAGGGGAAAGGCAGTGGATGCACTTGAGGAGGGAGGGTTGTGTGGGACTAATAGGGGCATAGTCTGAAAACAAAAGAGGAGGGAATTACAGTGAGTAATTTCTTACTTCTCCTTCCCATTTGATTTGGGAAATGGTTCACAGCTTTACACCGTGTTGTGCGAGCGCATGGTGCATGTGCGAGCAGGTGTGTGTGAGTGAATTACTGCAGTGGCATGTACTGCTGGTCCCTAAAGCACCCAGGTCCGTGCCATAAGAGGTCCTATAAGGGAGAGTCACTCCAAATCCCAGACATGCTATTTGAAGAACTGTAGTCCAAATTAAATAAGGGCCCCATGGGAGAAGGCAAATCCCTTTGCTTCTCTCAGCCATGGCTACCCTCAATCCTGCCTGCACACTCCCCCCGCCACCATGCTGGGGAGAGGGACTTGAAGAACTATGCTTCTGACGCTCCTTTTGTGCAGCTGCTGCTGTTGCCATGCGGTGATCCTTGTTGCTATGAAGGTTTGCATGTCAGACAATAGCTTGTTTGGGCTCCAAATGCTGCTGCTACTGGCTGAGATGTTTCCACAGCGAGTCACCATGGTGCTGGAGTGGTCCATCTCAGGAGTGGGCTTTGCTGTGTCCTGTCACGTCCAGGTGGCAAGTCCTGTTCAGCTAGTGCACTTCACTCCAGGTGATGGGAATTACGGTGAGGGGAAAGGAAACCCAGCAGCTAATGAGGCTGCAAGCCTAGTGTTGCTTTCTGGTATAATTAGATCTGCTAATGGCTCCTGCAGATCAGAATCACACCTAACAGAATTAGAGAAACTGCCAAGACAGCTGCTCCCATGAAAGGCATTTAACACAACACATTCCCCAAGGGAGGGAGGTAGGCAAGTAGGTAGGCAGGAAGGTAGGTATGGAGATGAGGCAGCCACTCCAAGAGGTATCCCCGGTGGGAGAGAGCTGATGTGACAGGCTGCTCGCTTCCTGCAAGCCCCACGACAGGTGAGAGAAGTGCAAGCCACAGATCAGGCTCTGACACAGCCAAAGCCACAGCGAGGCAAAGGAGCCAACAGTTTCCACTGGATATTGGAGGTTTGTACTTAACAGAAAGTTTGGTGGCCTCATTTCCCCTGCTGCAGAATGTTTTCTTCCCGCTTGTTCTCCTGGCCCCATGGAGCAGCTCTGACGAGAGGTAAAGATGTGGGGAGGAAAATTTTCCAAACCAGAACATTTTCCGGAAAAATTTCCAGCGCTTTATTCTTCCATGGGAAATCTTCCATTTCTAAAACTTCATTTCATAAAATTCATTAGTAACAATGAATGGATGCCAATACAATATTAGGCAAGCTTGGCAGTTTCAAAGTTGTAATTAATGTTTTTCAGGTGATTAGTTGTAGGAAGTGTGTGAGAGAGTACATATATGTTGTACTGATTTGTAAACAGGAGGGTAAATACACTCGCATCATAATCCAAACCAAAAATCAAGTTATGAATTCACCTAATTGGCTGTGCAGGACAAATCAAAAACAAAGCACGACGTATCATGCACAGTTCTTTGGGTGTGCTAAAATTACTGTGGCAACAGTTTTCAGTGCTTTCATTTTTTTTCTTAAATTTAAACAAACAATGTAAGGGAAGTACATACTATTGTGTATTGTCTTTACATTTTCACAAGTATTCCAATAAAAATAATGTCTTTCCATGTAAAGCTTTGAATTTGTTTGAATATAACATTTAAACGTCATTAAGTGTGCTGTATTTAATTTTTTTCCTAATCAAATATTTCAGTTCAAATGCTTGTGGCTATTGGGACATAAAATTAATATTGGGGTACTTTCTTTAGTTTTGTTTATTAAATAGAAGTCAAATGAACATGCTAAATCAGATCACGCTCTATTTAAGGCATTGGAAAATGTTCCAGAAAACTTTCCAATTCAAAATTTTCCAGAAAACCCACATCTCTGACGGGAGGACTGCTCTGTCAGCTCCAGGCAGAGTGGATGGGTGAATGGAGGAAGCATCCCTCTAAACAGCATCAGACTCCCTGGACCTTGTGGTTCACATCCTGGGAGGACTGACCTAGACTTTTACACCCCCCGCCCCCTGGCTGGTACCCCACACAGTAGGTCCGTCACACAAGCCCTTGAAAAAGAGCCCCCTGAACCACAAGATGAAGGAGGACTAGCAAACACGTGCTCTTCCCTCTTCTTTTTACTGCCGTGTGTCAGTGGTCCTCCTTCCCAGAGGAGTATCATGAACACGGCTACCCCAGGGTTCTTGGGGATGAGCCATGCTATACAAAGTCTCTTCTACCCGACAGCTCACGACTTTGATGGACAGCAGGGTGGGTCGGCTGCTATTAGGGCCCACTTGAAGAAAGGATGGCTACTGGATGTGCAACAAATTCACTCTCCCCAGCTTGCAGGGAAGGGCGTTAATCTGTTCAGACTGGGAAAGGGGCACATCAGCAACACTCAGCAGGGAGCTGCAGGGCTGCGAGTGAACAGCGTTTTTGCAAAAAGGCCTATGTCGGAACAATTACCATGGGACTTCAAGGGGCACATTCAACACAAATTCAATTTGCCAGGGACTTGTCAAACAACAGATAAGAGCTTTACACCCCCTTCCAGACTCCCTGGGAACATAGCACATCACTGTCTTACACCAGTGGCCGATGCTTAGTTACCTCGTGAATTCATCAGGGAAAGGTATGTGTCAAAATTCACAAGTACGTGCTGGGAACGCCCAAGGCAGCGCCTTCAGGAAGTCTGCACTCAACCAGCAGCAAGCATCATCCTGTACCTGCCAAGCCCGGGTAACTGCCACTAGAGGAGGGATTTGGCTGGTCCTCTCAGCAGAGAAGCGGGTTGGCACAATGCTGGCTAGGAAGCTCCTCTCCATTTCAGCCTCACTTGGAAGTGCCTGGCCAGGTGCATATGGCAAGTCCGTTAGCAGGCAAGGAGACTCACTCCCCCACCCCCTGAACAAACTCCTGAATGAAACAGCCTGATTCAGTAAAGAAAGCAAGGCCCTTCCAATTCCCCGCACCTGACATTACCAATCTGGTTTAAACAAGGCTGTGTGCAGAAAACAGCACAAATCCATCCACTCTGCACAGGCAGCGGTGCATTCAACTGAAACACCAAATTCACATGCTGCAACGTACCCTGCTCCATGTCAGGCCCACATACCAGACACCACACACTTCCTGCATGCAACTGTGAGGCTGATATTTTAAGCCATGAACTTTAGCTTCAGACATCACTTTGTACAACAGAAGCACCATCCTAGGGTGAGGGGCTGCTGGCAGCCAAGAATGCGTAGTGCTGATGCTCCTTCAGCCCAGAGCCCTTCCCAAGCAGTAGAGAGAATGGCAACATATGCACATTTGTCTTTGCTGCTCTGGCCAGGCTCTGGGCAGCAGCACACAGCACTCCATGAGGGAAGGGAGAGAAACCAAGACTAGAGGGAGGAGAGAAAAGAAATGATGAAAATTAAAGGAAGAGGAGAGGGAGCACTACTGCTCAATCCCACCACACAGGAGCAAGAGAGCAGTACATCTGAGCACCAAAATGAAGGTTGATTGGGAGCAACGAGAGAGCAGCACAGGTTAGCAGCCAGAGCACAAGCTCTCTCTGCCGCTTCAGTGTGGACTGTGATTGCTAGTGGGGGCTGATGTCCCTGTGGCTGCTAACCTCACCTGTGCTACGAGCACAGATCTTGCCCGGGCACAGATCTGCCTAGCCAGGAGTCAATCACACCTCCTGGGTCATCACATCCTTCACAGCCACTGTTTTTACCTAGCCCACTGTGAACATCTTGGGTCAAGAACAAATGCTAGATGTGTCTAAGTATACCATACAAGCCCTGGCCTCAGACATCACAACAGCCAGGTCAGTCCTAACCCTAGAGCTATAATTATAAGTGCTACTCTTAAATCTCATCACCATGGAGAATGGGAGGGGGTCAGGAGCAGAATGGGCCTGCTCCTGGGGACAGCTCCCTCGCAGAGGCACTAGTCAGTTCTTATACACCAAGGGCCAGACCCTAATCCAGCTAGTAGGTGCCTTCATGGACTTAGGCACCCAACTGTGATCCTATTTCACCCTACTCAAGTACCTGAAAAACAATTCATGCAGAAAGCAGGTGGAGCCTCCCTCCTGCTCCTTGTGACTTAGTCTTCAGGCTGGAGTGATTAAAGTGGGCTTAATAGGTAAGGTAGGTTCTGCTAGACGCACACTATGGCAACACTACAGAGACGACTGGAATCGACCAAAGAAAACAAGAGGACCTGAACCGTGCATGACAGGAGCGCAGGGCACGCTGCAGGAGCCGTCGGAAATGACAGCAGGAACCAAGCGGCAGCCGGCAGAGCCAGGCGGGGAAGGATTTTTGCACATGTTCACTGAATTACTATAGACTAAAAATAGGCAAGCGGCAGGAGCCACGGAATGCCTCCGAGGCACGGTCTGAACCGATAGCTGCAAAAGAAAAGGATAATGTGGCAGGACAAGCAGGTGGGCTGCAGAGCTGCACAGATTGGTGAGGCAGGAAAGAAGGGATGAGTGGGAGGGGGGCAAAAGAAACACTAGGCACTGATGGCAAAGGAGGAGCTGAAACCTGATGGAAGGGGGGAGAAGGATGGAGGGAAGGAAAATCAGCAGTGTAGTGAAAGTGACCATTGCTCAGCTGATTCAGGGGGAGCGGGGAGACTGCTGCCATCACTCTCTTTGAAGGATCACAGAGCTGTGTGAAGCAATCTATGCTTGAACATTTTACAAGGTGTCCAGGAGCTGCCAGGGAAGAGCTGCAGTGCCCCAGCTCAGGAGAGAGGCTGTGGCACAAGGAGACCTTCTGCTCCTTGGCAAGGTTCTCAGCTGCTGCTGCTCAAGGGGCTCCATCTTCCTAACAGGGGGCTGATGAATGTGAAACCCATTTGGCTCCAGAAAAAAAATCAGGAGCTTGATTCTGTCCCTTCCCCACCCCAGGGGGTGGGATGGAAAAAGCATGGGTGGGAGAAAGACAGTGATTCTCCCTCAGCCCTCTGGCTGCCACTGAAGTGGGTGGCCTCATGGATCATCCCCCCTTCCAGCCTCTCTTCATGCTCTCCCCTCCCCTGGCTCTCGGCCTTGCCAAAATAGAGAAGCAGGAGTTCCCAGTTCTTGCCTGTTTCCCTGCTGCCCACAGGGGTCTGCACAGCAGCAACAAAACCAAGCAATCTCAGTAATTTCATGCTGCTACAGCTTTGGAAAAACAGCAGAGCGACAGGGTCTCTCCGCAGGCTTGGGCAGACCACAGCACAGTGGGTCACACTGGAACAGCTTTCTTTGCCAGCGCAGAAGCTGGACACTTAAGGTCTTTTAAACTAAAGTCCATGTCCACCAGACATCAACATCTCCGGTCCCCCTGCTCCATAATGTGCGCGAGGGACTGTTCACTCCTTGCCACTGGCTCTTGCAACCTCGGCTGGACACTGATTCCCTGCTGTCCCAAATGTGGGGAGCAATGGGGTTACACAACACACCTGCAGAATCCCAAACCCAAATTTCTTTTGGACTTTCAGGTATGGGTCAGGATGCTGCAGATAGCCAGGGAGGAAGATAGGCCAGTTATTACAGCACTAGCCCAGGATGTGGAGATCACTTAGCCTTTCTCCCCAGCTGTGTAATCCACGCCTTGTTGGGTAAATGCATTAAAGCTGGTGCTTAGGTACTACAGTGATAGAGGTCACACAAGTACCGCAGACAGAACAGAGCTAACACAGAGAGACCACGCTGCTGGGCTCCGAGGCCATAACACAAGAGCAGAAGGATTTTCTGAACTGAGAGGCAATGTTTCTCTCTATGGTCATGTAAACCCATACAGAGAAACCAGACAATGGCTCAAGCAGACTAAAAAGGGAAAGTAAGGGGGAGTGAAGGCTGCTTCACATGTCTAGAACGTGGCAGCTAGACAAATGCTTTCAAAAGTACCACCCAGCCCCCCAAAGCAAGTGTACCCTGTTTTCCCCAGTCTGATCCTATGATCCTGGCATAGATTGGGCAGTCAGAAGCACAGCTGGTTCTCACACCCTCACTGTATTTTCACCCCTGCAAGCACATGACACATTCACAATCAAGGCTCCTAACCCTGCAGGCCATTTCCTGCCCCACACCAGCCACACTAGCTGATAAAGGAGGAATCCCCCAAAGACCATTTTCAGCACTGCTGCTCCTGCCTTCCTCAGGTGTGGTAGGAAAGCCAGATCCAATGCCCAGCTGCCCATGAATCCAATGAAATCTTCCAAGCACACAAGTATGCAGAGCACAGGGGTGGGGACACAGTAGACAAGGACAGTTGAAGTTTCCTGACCCAAGCACAACCATGAAACAATCACTACCACTGTAAGTCAGGGTCCCCCAGGACATGGACTGTCAGGTGATTCGCCACAGAGGCTCCTCCTCTCCCAGCTACTTCAGCTTTTGACACAAGTCCAACATGGAACCATTTCCATTCTAATCAGCTCCATGTCTGAAGCCATTATACCACTTGGCCCTAAGCCAAGCCTATATGAAAAAAAATGGACCAGGGGAGTTAGGCCCAACCTAGGCCCAATCCTTACACATAGCTGATGAGAAAAAATAACTTATTTCACCATGGATCACTGGATGCACTCAAAATTGCCACAACGAGGTGAACTCCAGCTGCAAAGTTACACAAAAGTTGTAGGTGCGTTTTGTAACATCTGCTTGCAAGGTTGGGAGCTTTACACAAGCAACATCTGGCCGAGTGACAGCAGCATACGCCTGCCGATGGAAATATGGGTTTAAGTTCAGCTTTAATGATCATTCAAGATAACGAAGAGAGCTTCAGGAAGAGCAGCTGCAAGAGCCCAGCTTGAGGGAATATGCAGAAAGGGAGCAGCAGTCCCATGCAGTTAACCCCTCCACAACAACAGAAGAGTAAATGTCAGAGGGCCTTAAATGTCCTAATTGTCACTCGTTTCTGAAGTGACCAATTGTCAACTAACTTCTCCCATTCCCATAATCCTGTTACAGCTAATGTTTGTGACTCAGGGTTCTTGCTCTGTTTCCCAATTTCTGCCTAGACCAAAAATGTCAGGTGAAAAGCACTAGACAGGGTTTCTCTCATTTGTCTAGAAGCAGGACACAAATTATCTGTCATCAGGAAGACTATTTGGAGATCCTCAGCTCGATCTGATGTGTGGATAAAAAAAGCATGGTCTGGTGCTTATTTCTGCACAGCAAGATTCACCCCCAACATTCATTCACTGGATACTGCCTGCAGCAGATGTAACCTTCATTTCAAATGCCTCAAGGCCAGTTTGTAAAAGACAAATCCAGAATTTCTTGAACAGGGCAAATGCAAAAGTAATGAGGAAAGCTGCTAAACCTCCTAGCCAGCAAGTAGAAGGTAACATCAATACCAGCACTTGGGAGACCGGGACCTGGCTTACAGAGAGTGAACCTCTGTACCCTCAGCAAGGCTCTGTTTCCACAAATCCTCTCCCATAGATTCCTGGTGCATGCCCCACTTCTAGATCTACAAATGTCCAGGGGAAATCCACTCCCTTACCTCCATGAAACCCTAGCTGCTTCCTGCTGCCATAGGAAAGGAGTAAACTTACAGGTCTGGCCTGAACTCAGCCCTCCACTTCCAAAATTGACGCGCTTCTATGTAGCCAAAGGACAACAGTAGGCTCCAAGCTGGGGGTGACATGCCTTCACGTCAGACACAAACAGAGGTTCAGTGTAATGACGCTTGTATCAGGAGAAAACAGAGCTCTGCATTCCCTGATAAACAGTTAGAGGGATGCTGGGGTCCAGTAACTGCTAAAGACCAAGCCTCCTGAACCGGGAATATAAACAAGCTCCTTGCGCAGAAGCACAGATGAGTGCCGATTGCTTGGCTGGACAATAACAAATGAAAGGCCCTGATCTTCTGTAGGCTCTGTTCTTAAGAGCTCTGATGGGGCTAACTACCCAGCCACAGACTCATGTTGTTCATGTGGACATGGCATAGATCTGGCTGTATGATCAAAGTCAAGTTTGAAGGTGTGGAAGGCCCCTCATTAAGTTCTTTCTCCTTTCCCTTCTTTAAATGATTAACTCTTGGACAAAAGTGCACACAGCATGCTAGACATTTTAGTGTGCAAGCTGGGCAATGACATAAGACAATACAGTCAGTGCAGACCTTTGCATGCTGTTGGATCTACTGTGCCACCCTTGAGTTGTGCCCTCGAAACTACCATGGTCTCAGCTAATATCCTGCACAATACCCCCAAGCCCTCCTATGCCTAGAAGACTGGTGCTAACATAGAGAGCAAGGGACAGGAATGTTATACACACTTTGCAACCACCACCCTGGCTGGGAAGGGGGATCACTATAAAGGCACAGTCTATCCATGATGGAAAAAGGGAAAACCAGTTCAGACAACACTTACCATCTTCCGTTTCCTGCCAGACAATGCCCTCTAGGTTGACACTGGTCCCGGGTTCACAGGGGCCCAGACATTCTGGCTCAGTAGCCAATGCTACGTCGCATGTGTTCACCCCCACCGAGCGGGTGCGTACCATGATCTGCTCACATGGGGAGGAGATGTCGTTATTGACAACAGGGACGAGGAGGTGCAGTGGCAGTACCGCGGGGGTGGAGACCGGAGACTCCATCTGTGGGGAAAGAGAAATACGCTCGTTAGAACTGGAGAATGTGCAGAGGAGAAAGCAGAGTGACAGGCCTCCCTCCCACACTCTTGACACAACAGTGCAGGTCCCTACCCCTTATTTCTACGCTGCTGTAAGAGCCTCCCTGTTTGCTAGTAGGGGCTTCATATCCCAAACATCCTAAACTACAGACCAAGGACCTGGTAAGACTTTTCCAGCCCCAATTTGGCCATGATTCCTGTATCACCAAAAAGCTACCCTTTTTATAGCATCCATCTATGTCAAAGCCAACGTGCTCCAGCCAGAGACCCATGCTCACTTGCTCAGCTGTAGCAGCTCTCGCTCACCTGAGCATCCATCCTAAAACTTCAGTGACATGAAGAGTCTTCAGAGCACTGGATCCCCCACATTGCTTGCTTTGTTAAGAGGCATAAAAGCAGGCAGAATGACCATGCATCTAACAGCCCTCTAATGGCACCACAGGACACTACCAGGCTGGCAGAGAAGGGCAGGACAGGGAAGGCAGCCAGTACCTTCAGCTGCCCACTTGATAATCACAGCCTCCCTCCAGCTCCCCTCAAGGATAGATGGACTCCCAGCTACCTACATGGTGGCTGCTTGTAGACTGCATCCCAAATATCCCCTTTCTATGCCAAGATGCACGCAGGACCCATCCAGGCAGAAAACGGGCAGAGGAGATCTGATGGCAGAGCTGAATGGCTGCAGGCAAGGTCACTATCAGTCATCTTGCTTCCCTTGCACTCAAAAGCAACTTCCTCAGTGCCAGAGCTAGGCTAGGTCTTTGAAGAAAGCAAACAGCTCAGCTGAACAGGGCTGAGTACAGCCAAGCCTTGGGACCTCCTCTACCCCACCTTCAATAAGCCAGATTCTCGGCAGCTGTGATGCTGACACTCACTCAGGATGGGCAAGAGGACTAATGAGCCACCCCACCAAGTATTCACTGGTCTAGTGTCATGCAATGAGAGGGAGCAGCTGGGCCTCAGAGGCTGCTATATATCAGAGCCCTGCCCACAATGCCAGCCCAAGAGGAGCACAGATACATACATCTCCATTGCTGGGAGAGTTCAGATCATCATCTTAACCCTGACCAGAGAAGTGCCCTTCTCACCCGCCCTGAATCAAGCCCCCAGCCACATCCAGCAACAGAGACTCACAGCAGTACTCACGCCGACTATTTAAACTCTGCTTAGCCCTCCTCCCCCAGGGCAGGCCTTCTGATCTTGGTTGGATGTTGAGCAGGCTCAAAGCAGCTGCAGGCAGTACTGCTGCTTCAGTCACCAGTGAGTTCAGACACGGGAATACAAGGCACTCGGGGGAAGACTCCCCCCAGCATCCAGCTCTGAATTATGTCAAAAGATGCCCCTGTCAGTCTGCTGCTTGGCACAAACCTATCGTGGCCCTGGGAGCAGTGCCTAAAGCTAGATGCAGGGAAAGCTTGGCTGGCCATAGCCAGCCCCAGAAAGGCGGAAGCAAATAACTCCAAGCCACTCGCCAGGAGGTGTCCTGGCACCACAAGCATTTCCAACCGCAGAGTCATCGCTATATGTGGAACAATGCTGTCGACAGCCACAAAATGTTCACACTCCCATTCAGACTAATTCTGGGCCCTGAACAACTGCCAAAACATTAGCCTTATCTGCTTGTTCTCTCTCTCACGCGCACACAGAGTCCTTCACTAAGCCTGCCTTTTTATGAAGCAATTAGCTGGAGTGGAAGCCTTCGTGTTGAATCTTGTCTGTCACATCAGCTCTACCAAGCTCTTGTGTGCTCCCACGTGACCTCCGCAGGCTGTGTGGCCAGAGCTCCCCATCTCTCACACCCAGCCCTCCAGGTCAGAGATGTGTGTGCAGATTCAGTCAGTAACTAGCACTCTGCCAAGCACCTCTGGAGTCCCAGTGTGCACAAGCTGAGCGAGGGGTGGGAGAAGAAACCAGCTGGCATGCTGTAGTGCCCCTCTGAAGGAGCAGGATGTGAAGGGACTATTTCAAAGGCAGTGGATTGCCCTAACTCCCCCACCACCCAAAGGCACAATGGTGGTAAAAGCACAAGCTTGTTCCATGCTAACAGAGGAAACAACCATGACCCTTGTTACCAGGGGTCTCATGGAGCAGAGCGACGGGAGTGGATTTGCCATTCCAGCCATGTTAACACAGCAGCGTACAGAGTGTCTTCTGCCTGCTCGCCTGCAGTCAGCTCCTTGTCCTCCTGCGTATGTCCTCTGTCTGGACAGCTCGTCAGAGCGAATCCAGTCCAATAAGCATTAAAGCCAGCCTAGAGGTTTAATCAACAGTGACTGAACCACACGTCTCTCCCTAGCCAGCAGCAGAGCCCACGCCTGTGTGCTGTCTCTTCCCCAGGCTCCTTTCCCAATCTGACACCAGCCCTGGACTCCCACCGGAAACATCAGATCCGTCAGGATCTCATTCCTTGGCTTTCATGTCCTAGCATTGGCTCAGAGAGGCACTCGCAGTGGCCAATGCTTATAGTGCCCGAGCCCATTTCATTCCCATTTCACAGGGCAGGATTTGAGATGCAGGAATAGTGCCTGCAAGGGAAGAAAAAACAAGCCTGGAGGTGCTGCACTGCCTGTGCTGCCCAAGAGGTAGCACTGGTCCCCATGAAGGGAAGGGGACCTCCCTGCACACCCACAGCTGGTCCCTTGGGGCATTGCTGGGACCTAGGGAAGGAGCTCCAGAAAGCACTTGGCTCCTGAAAACCAAGCTCCCTGAAGCTTGAAGGGGCTGCCTCCAACTCCAATCTGCTTAGCAACTTAAAGCCAATCTCCTGGAGTGAATATCTGGAGAGGAACCATGTATAGCTGGCTCTACTTGGATGACAGCAGCAAGCCTGGAAGAAAGTGAGTGTTGGGGGAACGGTCACCCCCAAGCGCCCCTGACTCACCAGTGCCTGGGAGCAGTGGCTGATTGCTTGTTTGTGCGTGCAGCGGAAAGGAAGGGGCACCTGGGGGTTTTGAAACTGCTCGGCTTCCTTCCACTTTGCAACAGAAACCACAGTGCAGCACAGGAGCGTTTAATTACAGTTCCAGCTCTGCTAATTATTGCTTGGTCACATTTGTAATCTGCATTACGCCACAGTGCATAATAAGCAGCTCGCTGAGATCTATCTAATAAGTGAGGCGGCTTTATGGGATTTCATATTTCACTCTGCACTGGAACAAATACAGCCTCATTTATCAGCCATCAGGAGGAGAGGGAAACCAGGAAAGGAAGCTGCTCGCTCCACTGCTTGCCTGAAGCTTCAGGCTAAGGGAAGAGGGGGGGGGGGGGGAAAAAAACCCTGAGAGGAAGGATCCAGGGGCTGAGGAGAACAAAGCCTCCAGCAGGGAGACGGACAGGCAGGTAGCCTGATGCTAGGGGCAGGTTTGGAACAAAGCTGAGAAACGGGGCAGAGGTGAAAAGAGAAAAAGATCAATCCCTGAATTCACCCAGCCCATCTGTCTTATCTCTCAGAGACAGAGCTTTTCATCCTGCTTCTTTATCAAGCCTAACACAAGGTGAGGGGATTCGCCTGCTGGTCACAGTATAAGCCTGGGGCAGACAGCGTGTGAACAGGGATTGATGTGGGAAAGGAAAGAACCAGGGACTCATTAGTCTCACCATGTGAAGTAATTACACAGTGTCCTCCCTTCCCCAGCGTAGCAATGGCACCAGGCACAGACGTCCTTTCACATTCAGCCAGGCCAGCGGCAGCCAGACACAAAGCGAGGACCCGCCAGCAGGCAGCACCGGGGGGAGACCGAGCACCGCTCTCAGCTCCGGCTAGTCACACACCTGGTTCCCTCAGCCTGGCCGTTCCTATCTGCAGCCCTTCCAAGCTAGTCACTGGTTCACAACACACATCCCCAGGCTGGGAGATGTAATGGAGAGATACAAGCCCATTACGTATCTCTCACACACCGGCAACCCTGAAGCTATCACTTCAAAGCCTCCTCAAAACTACCTACATCTTCCCCTCAAGACTGCCAGGAATGGGTGTTTTGGGGCCTGCAAGGGAGGTTCTGCTGCTCACAGTGTCCCTCTGCTTTTAGCTCCCAGACTTAATGTCTCTGGGCCTCAATTCCCCAGGGTAAAACAGGAGTGATATTCCACTACCCACAGGGGAGGGGGGAGAAGGATAAAACCATTGGTGTTTGTAAGGGTAATGTAAAGAGTCTCCCCATCAGGGCTCCTCTGCTCAGCCTGGGATTCAGGCAGCCCCTGCGTCGTAGACGTGCAAGAGCTGCAGTGTGCATGGTGGGGGGTGTCCTTGTGCATGTATGTGCATGTCTGTGTCCCGCAGCCTCAACAAGCAAACTGCTTTGTGTTTACAGGTAAGACTTTACTCTTCTTCATTGTAAGGGAAGCACAGGGCCCAGTACATCACCAGGAGCCCACACAACTAATCAGCAGCAGGGGCAGTGCAGAAACCCCTGGAGGCAAAGAAAACAGGACAGAAAATAAAGCCCTATGTTCTGTAAAATGAGTGTAAAACCAGGACCAAAGGGTGAGAGGGCCCTTCAAACCTCCCCCCCCTGTGGCAGGCTTGGCTCTGAGTTGAAAAGCTGCCAGAAGCCCTGCATGCCTGCAATACAAGGGAGGGGTCACATCTCACTGCCTTGCTCATCCACCCCCCAGTACCCCACCTTCTTTGCAAGCAAACACTCTGGTGGGGGTATTGCAAGGGGCAACCTCTAAACCTGACCGGAAGAGAGCTGCTTGCTAGGGCTCTGAGAAACAGCACTGTTCCTTTTTGACTAGCGTTTCGCCGGAACGGCATTCCTTTTCGAATTTTGTTTCGATTCGAAACTGCTGTTCTGTTAGGTTTCGTCGAAACAGTTTCACCATTTCAGCGCTGTTTCGACACTTCACCCATAGGCTATAATGGGGAAAGTCAAAACAGCTTATAACTTTGTCATTTCTGGCCTGGTTTGAATGAAACTTGCAGGTATGGTAGCCCCTTCGGAGGGCATGAAGCCTGCCAGGCTTCAAGGAGATAGGTGCAGGTGGTTCAGGAAAACTGCACCCCAAAGTCTTGAAAGCAAAACATGTCACGTGAATGTGTTAAGTCACAGCGGGGTCAAAACTGCAGGCATGCTAGCCCCTGCCAAGGCCACAAAGCCCACCAGGTTTCAAGATCACTGCAGGGGTTTGGGGAAAACTGTACCTCAAGCTGTGGACAAGGAAAACTCATGACATGGGTAACACTGTGTGCGTTAAGGCACAGCAGAGTGAAAACTGCAGGCCTGCTAGGCCCTGCTGCGGCCACGAAGCCTGCCAGCTGTGGAGGAGATCGGTGCAAGGGGTTCTGGGTTCCCGTACCTCTAGCTGCTGACAGGCAAAACTCGTGTCATGGGTGCTTGTGGGACTGTGTCTGTCTTGGGGCAGAGGGGGGTGAAAACTGTAGGCCTGCTAGGCCCTGCTGCGGCCACGAAGCCTGCCAGCTATTAAGGAGATCGGTGCAGGGGGGTTCTGGGGCCCTGCACCCCTAGCTGCTGACAGGCAAAACCCCCTGCACCTATCTCCTTGAAACCTGGCAGGCTTCGTGCCCTCAGAAGGGGCTAACATTCCTGCAAGTTTCATCCAAATCTGGCCAGAAATGACATTATAGGCTGTTTCAATCTTCCCCATTATAGCCTATGGGCAAAGCGTTGAAACATTTCGACTTACCTCGTTTTGTTTTGAGGCTGTTTTGATGATACCTGTTTTGTTTCGATCTCGAAACAAGTTGAAACAACGTTGAAACAAAACTGGCAGCGAAATTTCACACAGCCCTACTGCTTGGCATCTTGTGAACAGCACAGGCTTTGTGAACATGCCAACAAACCTCCAGCAGCCATGCTGAGGATGGCTCCTCTAGGACAATTCAGCGTTAAAAGGGCCAGCATACTTTAAATCAGGCCACACTGCAGGCTATTAACTCAACTTGAGGAAATGCAAGAAAAAAAAAAGAAGGTGCAAAAGCTAAGTATTATAATAATCCAGTTTTGATGCCAACATCTGAGCCCAACTCACTTGAATTGAGGTGAGGGTTGTGGGGGGAGGAGGGAATTTAGGATAGGTAACAAGAGACAGCAAGATGTATTCGTGCACCAACAAGTATGAGACATTTTGATACAGCCTCTGCTGCTAGTCCGCAGTGCTCTCTAAAGAAATCAGGACCTCATCTCCACTACGAAAGCAGTTGGTGCCCATAGTTGAATGCTGATACCCACTAGCATAGCTGCGGGTTAGTGCTTTCCCAAGCAAGGTTGTTGGTAGTGGTCCAGTAGTGTTGTCAAAACAGGTTAGTTCAGATGCTTTCGTGAACACATTCCTAATCATGACCCATTTCCCTCATCCAGAGGAATCCTTCCACTTCAAGAGCAACACCAATGACAACAGCCAGGCACAACTCCCTGTACCAACCACAACCAGCCTAGTCGCAAGCTGCCAGTCTACCAATTGGACAGACTAAGATCAGAGATTGTGCTAGCCGACACCTTTTGAGATAGCCAGCTCCAGGCTCTCCCCAATATCATCTGGCAACTTTAAACCTTGCCACTTCTCGCAGTATATCCCCCCCCAACCACAAATTCTGTGGTTCCAGAGCATGCCCCATGCTGAATGCTTCTGCAGGAATTCAGTCTCTCTAGACCACACAACTAATTATTTAGTCCAGTTCAAACACAGTCTGAAGAACCTGAAGTCGGCATGTGACCAATTCAAGCTTGGACAGACGGTGCATGTATAATGCAAAGAGAACCATATGTTCCAAGCCTCCTCCTGTTGGAATTAGCATTTGCCATCCCCTCCTCCCAGGTGAGGATTCTGGATGAAAAATGCCTAGCAGCAGCCTGAACCACAGCTCGAGGGGAGAGACTCCCGATGCGGATCTCAAACACTGTTGAATGCAATTGCAAAACTACCCTCTATAGCACACAGAAATAGCATCACTAAAGCAGCATTTTACTGTGTGCCAAAACGCCTCTAGATCTCAGCTCAGCTGAGACAGCCTCAGCTCTTGCACTCTCCCCCCTCATAAGTGTAGTAGCCTCAAAGAGGCACAGCATTTGCCACTGCCCAACTGTTCCAATAATAAACCTTCCCAGAGGCCCTGGAGAAGCTGCCACACTGACCAGTCACCCGAATGATCTTCAAAAGAAAAGAGTTTGTCTTGACAATGTGAAACCACATGGATCACTGGAAAGTGAGATGGATTCAACCCAGGGGCAACTCTACCCTCAGAAACCCTCCACCCAGCACAAAGACCTATATCTCCCAAGCATAGCTGTCTTCTGCTAGCAGTGTAACTCCATCCACTACTGATAACAGCGCCAGTGACCTCAGGGAGGGAGCAAGCAGAGACTTCTCCAAGCTTGACCTCAAAGCTATCAAGAGCATGAAGATCCATCTCCAAGCTGTAATGCACACTAGTCTCCAGCATGCAAAAGGTTCAACGTTGGCACCTGTTTGGTGACTGAAATGTTCCAGAAAACACTCTGGCAGGTCCCACCATGTGCCCCAGAATCAAACATCTCGGTGACCGTATTCTGGTACACTTGCAGAGCACATCACAAATCATTCAAAGCATTATTTAAGAGACTCCAGGAAGAGAACTTCAACCTAAATTGAGCTCAATGTGTGTTCTATAAATCCTTAGTGTTTGCTGGCTGTATCTTTTCTGCAGCTGGCACCGTACCAGATCCTAACAAGACAGCAGCCAGCAAAACCTTGTCAGCATCGCAGAATGCCAGTGAAGGAGAGTCTCTTCCGAGAATGCTTAACTAGCATACACATTTCATCCCTGGTGACACCACACAGTGGTCAAGTCTGCGTGAACTTCTTAAGGAGGCCATTTCATGGACCTGGGATATGCCTTCGAACAGCTTGTTGACTGCCCAGCCTCAGAGACTTAGATTGTCGCTGCTGCAAGCCCCGTCAGTGCCGCCCTGGCACAGGAAACAACAACTTTTCCCATAAGTTTCTTAGTGACAGGAGGGCTCTAACGCCCACAGGACAGAGCTATTAAGACAAAGACAATTGCTGTTGTCTAGCATTTCCATACAGATCTGCAGGGAACTCTGCACACAACATGACAGATCCTGAACCGCTGGACTGTGTAGTTAATAAGACAATGTGTATGCTACCTGCAGATGCTGGGACAGCAATCATACAAAAGATTCACGGTCCACAAAGATCCTGATATTCCACACAGCTCCTGGTGGTCTCGCTGCCCCCAAAGCATAGGTAGGGCGACTGACTGCCTAGGTGAAAAGTGATGGGGTATTTTTCATCTTGATGGCAGCTATTATGTTTGAATTACAGTTTTCCCTCACAGTAAAACATCTCCACAGAACAATGCCAGCTTAAGTATAAAATCAGAGTCCTTAAATATAATTACCATGATCAGGAGACTTCATCATTCCCTTCCCCTCTGAATGGAGAAGTTGCATGTGGCCACAGTCAAGTATTTTGTAAAGTATTATGTCACCTGTTTCCAAGGATTAAAGGCACAGAAAGATCTCGTGCAAACCGCAGCCTGAAGAGGACAGGCCTGCTTGTTTTCAAAAGGGCCCAAAATGACAGAACAGCCCAGAAAAGTATATAAAATAAATCACTGGTACGGAATAGGGAGATCAGGTATACCCTTGTCTGACACATCAGTGACAGGCATTCGGTGACAATGAAGGGGCACAACTCTTCAGAAACTCTACAAAGAACACAATTAACTTGTGGAACTCACTTCCATAGGATGCCATTGAGGCCAAAAAACTTAGCAGCATTCAAGAAAGGATCAGACACTTCTCTGGACCATGAGAACATGCACAGGCAGGGCATTAGTCAAGAGCCTGCAAGATAAATCCTAACTGTGTCCTGCAGTGAGCAATGCTGGAGTCTGAACACAGCTTGTAAGAACTGGACTGAACCACAAAAAAGCTGCTTCACAGAGAGAGTCTGGATACTGTTTTACTGTGGCTGCTCCAGAAGAGGACTGGAGCCTCTAAGAACTCCAGCTAGCAAGGACCTGTAAAAACCAAGACCAATGAGAGTCGGACAGAACCGGCAGCTCCTATGCTAGCTAGACCTCTGAAAGCAAAGTACAGTGCAACATTTTGTTCTCCGCATGAATCCAGGGCATGTCAGAAAGCAGCACTGGATCCAACCCGCTTGGCCCAGAGGGGGCCACCTGCCCCTGTGCCAACATTAAAGGCATTAAGGACGATTTGCCAGTGACTGCTGTTTCTGCTAAAGATCCCTGGGGTGAGAGAAGAAGCTCTCCTGGAAAAGGGGATGTGTCCAGCTGTCTTCTGTGGGACAATGCAGTTTGCCCTTTGGAGCTGGCAGGTGGAGCGCATGCTGTGTCTGTGCCAGTTCTGCATTCCTTAGCACACTGTAATGGAGAATGTGTGCTCACAAACCCAGATGGCTGGGGCTTGCTTGGCCACCTGGGAATCTGACTCATTTCCCTTGAAGATGGAGGGAGAGAGAAAGAAAAGCCTTAACACAAAACCTGACTTCCAGCTCTGCTCCGTCCTGCCAGTCTGCTCTTGTGGCAACTACAGCAGCTTTGCTGGCTGACGCATACCCTCCTGCTTCCCTTCCCTTCCCTCCCCTCCGCCCCCCAGTGCTTGTCACTGTCAGTTCTCACCCCAGAATGCCTTAGCCTGCTTGAGATTCACAGCATCGCCCATCAACAAGGCCATTAACTCTGCAGCTGATGAGTGATGATAGGGCCCCTGTCTGAAAAAGGCTGCTGGCATTTCCCATCCCCCACACCTGCCCACAAGCCTGACAACTCTGCAATGTGTCTCCTGTCTCCTTTAAAGGAGCTCTTCCCTCTGGCCTGCTCAGTACCCTGCAACCTCATCTCTGCTCAGCTTTCACAGGGGCACCAATGTGGCAGTGTTGCTCTTCCCATACTTCTCTTGCTCTCTCTGGTATGAGTAAGCCATAATTTGCTTGATTCCTGGCTAGTGCTGAAGCCAAGGGTCTGGCCCGGGAGACTCCCCAGGTACAGTCCATCCCACATTACCAGTTCTGCACAACACCTGTCCACCTACGTTCCCTTTAGAGGGGAATTTAGCCTCCCAAAGTTTCTCCTGGAGGCTGCCAACAAGAAGGGCAATTAGTGAGAACACACCTGCTCATTAGGAGCACAGCAGAGGCCCTCAGCTCATCTCCCAAGATGGGATCCTGAAGTGATGACTGCAAGGGACAGCTGCCCCTGCCTGGGCTCCCTACCATCTGTGCAGTGCACTGACCCCTTCAGAGCCCGTGACTAACTGCAAATGGATACAGACAGGCCTGCAATGTAAACCTAAGGAGAGGTATTGTTTTCCACACAAATGGCCTTTGCAAAAAAAAAAAAAAAAAAGAAAAGAAACAATTTGCCATCATTACTACACAAAATAATCTCTCACCCTTGGATCTCAAAGTGCCTCACCAAAGGCAATGGGTTTAATTCCCATCAACAGGTTGGGGGAAATGAGGCAAAAAAGGCAACTTAAGCGGCTTGCCCTAGGTTACAAAGCCATTCACTAGCAGAGCTGGGAAGAGAACAGAGGGCTTCTTCCTTCTAGGCCTCTGCAAGAACCACTAGAGCAGTGTTTCTCAACCTGTGGGCTGCGACCCAGAAGTGGGTCACAAGAATATATGAAAGGGTCGCAAACAAACTTTCAAAATGGATCAACAAACTAAAAATGGATTCTCTTTTAAAGGAGAAAAACGTGGGAAATTGTGGCTTTTCCTTTGCACGCTGGCAGAGCTCCAGCCTGTGAGGGGCTCCTTGGAGCCCCCCTGCCTCACACACTGGGGGGCTGGGGCCTGGGGGGGCAGCAGGTCTGGAGCGAGGGGCACTGTGTCAGGACTGGCCATCAATGTTTACAAATGGGTCCTGGTACAAAAAAGATTGAGAACCACTGAGCCAGCCAGAGCCACACTTCTGAGCAATGCATCTCCCAGGAACGGGCAGTTCTGACTGCACTGTGCACATGCAGCTACTCCAATCTTTGTAACAACCACTAGAAGTTACCGTCTCAAAGAAGGCTCCGTTTATTCCAAAATTAAGTAACTTGTTTTCAGGCAGCTCAAAAAGGCAAAGAATACTCAAAACCAGCACATGAGCTCCCCAGCCCAAAACACCATGGTCAAGTGAAAAAAGACCCATGAATGAGCCATTCATCATCACCTGCCTGGTGCTGAAGGCTCAGGTGCAAGGTGGCACAGAGGGAGGCTGAGATAGAATCTGAGGAAGTCTACTCCTGAGCAGCAGATGAGAATACCACAAAAGCCAGAGCTTTTATTAGCCCTTCCACACTGACTCATCTCACTCGCTCGTCACATGCCGAGACCGCGCTACAGCAGGTTGCTGACCCTGCTCTCCTGGTTAGCTGCAACTGGGAATGGTGCCACGGTCATATTGAAAGATACATATGTGTGCTACAGGGAAAGGAGAAAGGTTGAGAGAGAGGGAGGGGTGTTACAGCTTGCCTGTCAGCATCAGGGTTGAAGGGCTGGGACCAAGGGCAACGCACTGCCCAGCAGAGTCAACGGAAAAAAAACAACTTGCTGACTTTACTGTGCAATGGACCAGGCCTCAGATGCTTCTCGGAGTCGGTGACTGACATCCCCACTTTAGCTCAGGCATCACTCAGCAGTCTCGCAAGGTGACCCCTGCTGCCCAGCCAGGGAGCTCTCATCATGTGCCTTGGAAGCTTCACAGAATTTCGCTATCCGGCTAGCCAAGTCTTGCAGGACGGTTCGCCTCAGGATTCAGCATAGTTCAGCTCAGGGCAAGGGAGGAGGCACTGGTGATGACTGTCTGACCTGGAAATGCTGTGCACAGTGGCTATTCATTTGAGGTTTCTCTGCATGGCATGAAGCAGTCTTCTACAAGGAGCAACCAGGATGTCACTGTCCCTGCCACCAATGACTCCCCAGTGGTTTGGGGATCCAAAAAAGGAAAATCTGCTAAAGCAGCTAGGCCACCACCACCTGGCCAGGGTTGAATTGTTCCTACAGCCTGTGCTCCAGAGACCTCTCTATAGTTGCACTGTCTCAGGTGAAAGGACCTCTGCCTCTCCCTTGGGAAACCCATACCCACACCAGCTGGTCTTCTCACCAACAGGCACTCTTTGCCCAATATTTAGCCTATGTGTTTTCTTAAATTTACCCTACTGCTTGTAGCAACAGCCCAAAGCAATCCCTCCTACTCCCTGCTGAAATACACCTAAGCCAATGGTGGGCAAAATGCAGCCCAGGGGTTGGATGTGGCCCACCAGGCCATTCTATCCAGCCCGCGGGGCCCCTAAAAAATTTAGAAAATTAATATTTATCTGCCCCTGGCTGCCTGTCATGTGGCCCTCAATGGCTTGCCAAAACTCAGTAAGCGGCCCTCCACCAGAAATAATTGCCCACCCCAATAACCCCTTGAGGGGAGGGCAGCAAACATGTATTTGTTCATCAGCCTCAGAGGAAGGCCCCTGCCTCCCAAAGTAACTCCCGTCTCAGAAGTGACTAGATGTTTAAGGCAGACACACCAGCTCCTTGCAACATCTAACCTAGCCTCTGGTTTGTGTTTCACCACTGCAGTGCTTCTTTCCAGCAGTAAGTAGCAATGTGACAGCAACCCAAGGTACAATACTGCCTGCCCTTTGAGAAGCAGTCAGGAAGAGTGGACGGGACTCCCTGGTCTGGAAGATGAGATTTTGAGGACTGGATTTGCCCAGCCCCAGCGCAGAGGCAGTTCTGAATGGAAACCTCGAGGGACTTGCCAGAAGCTACACGTTAGGGGCAACTGAAACTCAAGAGCTGGGCTCTGTCACCAGTTAACTGACCCTGTCCAGACTAGGAGGTTAGCTAATATATATGTCAGACATAACATTTTCTAAACAAAGATTAAATCCCATCTCTATGAAGTGTAACGCCCCCAAAATGCCAACTGGGCACAGCTGAGCCAACGCTTCCCCTAGGAATGACCTTGGCCATGACCAACTAGGATGGTCCTGAAGGTATCAAAACCTATCTGCCCTAGGCAGAAAAGACCCCACCTATATTAGCTATTGTGACCTTCAGTGAGTTGCTGCCTTCTCTTGGCAGATCTCCTCATTAGGAGAGAGAGGTATGCAACCAGGTTTAATTCACTACTTGTAATGATTTAAGATCAAGTGGCAGACACTGCAGAAGCACAAAGTCTCACGTATGATATGGGTCTAACAATAAAGTCTACCCATTCCCCTCCCCACACGCTGGTGCCAAGAGCCAACGAGATGGAGCCACTGCAGGCAGCTCACCTTGCTTATCAAATTAAACTACACAGTAGCCTGCTCCTACGTGGCCAGGACCCATGATGAAAAGATTACAGCTCCCATCTCAGAAAGGAGACCAGCCAAGCAAGCAGCTAAACAACGATGTGCCTCAGTCACGCAGGAAGGGGGAAGAGCCCTGCCCTCCACACCCCTTCCAGGAATCATTTCCTCAAAGGTCTCAGCTCTACGCCATCTAGCATGCAGCACCACAACCCTAGCACAGGGTCACCCATCCTACAGCTTCTTTCCCTCCTTGCGGACCCCATCCTGAAATGGGCTGTGCCTTGACAGGAGCAATGGGAGTTCAGCGCCTTGTTGCCATGTGGCATTGAGTAAAATGGCACCATTTCCTCATCTCCACACTCCCACGGTTGTAGCAGTCAGTCCTGTTGACTTGGCAGGTCCTAGAGTCTTGTTTGGGCATAAATAATCAGAGCTGGGAACTAAAGCACTGTTCACTTACACCCGTACGAGCCAGGCATAGGCTCTCTACCCTCCCCGACACCACCACTGCCCGGATCCAATCAGTCACACACACAGCTAGGCCTGTCTGCCTGGCATGCTGCTCCAACCTCACCTGCCCACCTTAGGACCTTCTGCTGGCTCCCTACAAAAAAATCAACTTGAAGCTTTCTGTCCTTGCTGTCAAGGCTCTGGATGACGATTCCCAGCACACATCCCTTGCTGCATCATGATCCTCCCCCTCCCCCTATGATGCTTCCCAGTTCCATTTTATGCAACTGCCTACCAGGAGACGCTCTCTGAACAGATCTGTGAGACCCCGGCCTCTCCTTCAAATCCCCGCTCTACTCTTCCCCGCAGCTACAGCACTTACCCAGAAACAGCAGAGGGCAGAAGCAACAGGACCAAAGCTTCTTCCACCACCTTGGCAGAGATGTTGCTCTCTCCGACTCAGTACACTACACTAACAGCTGAGGCCTGATTTGCCCAGCCCAGCCCAGCCCAGCCCAGCCCAGCCCAGCCCAGCCCAGCCCAGCCCCCCACAGATGGTTTCAGAGGCACCTCATAGCTTAGGTCTCCAACTGGAGGAACACAGCGAGTCCAGCAGGCTCTACATGACCCCCTCTGCTCATGCTGATCCAGTCTCAGTCCAGCCTTTCAAATCTACACTACTGTGCGTGGCCACAAGGTGCCCCACGGCGGCCAGTGGCTACTCAGAACCCCAAAGGGTTAAGATTTCAGAGCTAGCAACCGGCCACCAGGCGGGATTCCAGACCGCCCGCTCCTGCCGAGGTCCCTGGGCCAGGCCCGGCCAGCAGCTGCGTGGCTGAAACGATGCAAGGCTGCTCTAACAACAGCTCAACTGCAAGCCCTTCAGGACAAGGGTGTCTCAATCTGGCTGAGCAGTGCTGAGCACAGCAGGGTCCAAGGCTGGTTAGGCTCCCCAGACATTACTGCAGTGCAGTCAAGGTCACAGAGGCTAACCTCAGGAAAGGCTGAGCACTCATGCTGCAGCAACCCCGGCACCTGTGACCTCCAAGGTTCCCCTTACTTGGGACGCAAGCTGCATATTCCAAGAGAGCTTAACAGCTCCTTTCAGGCAGATCAACTGGTCAGCAAGTGAATAAGTGCTGGTAATCCTATAACTCCCAGGAGGCTAGGAGGAAAGCAGTTAATCTCTGTTTTAAGGAGGAGGATAATATGCTTGAATAGAAAGTTAAACCCCGATCCCCTTACACTCTAAGTGCTTCCATGAGCATGCCCGTTGAATGCACAGACTGACCTGCTCTCTCCTCAGAAGCACACTTCCTGCTATGGTTCAGGCATCTCATACAAGCCCTCTAGGGCAGTGGTTCTCAACCGTTTTTGTACCAGGCCCCATTTATAAACATCAATGGCCAGTCCCAACCCAGTGCCCCTCACTCCTGACCCACTGCCCACCACTCCCAGGCCCCAGTCCCCAGTGTGTGTGGTGGGGGGCGAGGCACAGGGGGCCCCAAGCAGCCGCCTGCAGGCTGGAACTCTGCCAGCCAACAAGGAAAAAGCCACGGTTTCTCACATTTTTCTCCTTTTAAAGGAGATTCCATTTTTAAAGTCTGTTTGTGACCCTTTCATATATTCTTGCAACCCACTTCTGGGTCAAGACCCATGGGTTGAGAAACATGCTGCTCTAGGGCTTGCCCGGGAGGCAGTGCCCTTCTTGCAGATAGATACCTTGCTATGGGCTCATGTCACCTTCAAGCAGTCAGGGAGAAGACAATGCCCTTAGATATGTAAACAGGATAACAAAAAACTGTGGGCTGGAACTCTGGGGATAGAGAAACTGAAATTTTGTAGCAAATCTCCATCAGGATTATCAGATTATCAAAGAAACACAGTCCAGACAATGCCTGGGACAGAGCAGGAATTGCTGGAAGCATGGGGAGCTGGACTTATAGGCACAGCTCTGGGCCCCTTTAAACTACAAAATAATTAAGATATGAGTGCAGCTGTCGTGAGTCTCCTCCCCATCTCCCTTCCCTGATCTTCCTGCCTCCTTTTAGCAGCAGCAACCCTGACCCTGTGCTCCCCATACACACAGGTTACTCAACAGTCTCCTGCTGAAGGACACTCCAGGTTGGCTGGAAGAAGGCGTTAATTCATGACTTCATAAGTTTTGAGTATTTCCTTCTATAAGGGTCTACGAGATATGAACCCAAAGAAAGGCCCAGGCAAGTCAGAAGAGCCTTTGCATAACTACAAGATGATCAGGCATCCGCATATCCTCCACCTCACAGCACCAAATAGGACATAGAGAAAGAAACCACAAAAAACCTTGCTTAAGAGTGCAAGATACAGACAACATCTACTGTAAACTCACGTGGAAATGCAAAGCTCACAAGGAAACGCCCCACTGACAAGCCCAGCAAAAGACTCTGAAAACACATGGATCACTTGAGATTCAGGACTCTTCAGACCAAAGCAGAGCCCACTACAAGTCTCTTTAGTACTAGAGTTTCTCTCCTGAAGGCAGGCAGCACAGCAAAGGGACACCAGGAGAACACCTGGCCTGAGGCAAATTTCACATTGCAGTTGTCAGCTTTGGAGATTGATCTCCTCTCCAGAGCAGCAGCAGGATGATCTATCTTGCCCTACTGCACCTCTCGCCCACCCACCTCTATTCTGACCTGTCAAAGGGATGAGGGAGTGGAAGCCATTCTCAATCCTTCGTGTCTATCAAAAAGGGGGCAAGAAGTGCCAAAAGGGATGAGCTTGGAGGATGGGGGGCAGACATAACTAAAACAGAGTGAGAACCAACTTATCCTTCCCCCAAACAATCCATCTGCCATAGGAGCTAATGAAGAGCCAGCACAGAGAAGCAATAGTTGGTTACCACTAACTCAGACTGAAGACTGATCTAGACACCACTCTAGGTGCCCCAGTACCCACCCAGCCCAGGGTCTCACCTGGTAACAATCCTGGGCTTTAGAAAATACCAGCATACTCAAATCAAATAGAGGACACACACCTTCAAGGCACGAGGCTAAAGAACTCAGTACACCAGTGAACTTGGGGACAAGATGTGAGATAGCAGGACTAGAAAAAAAAATGTGTAAAAGGCAGCTGAGAGGGAGAAACTAAACCAGTAACTGCTACTGGTGCAGATCTTGCCCCCTGAGCTGCAGAAACCAAAGATGGCTCTGATGGAGGACTGGCGCTGTGACTACAGAATAGAAAGTGTGATCCTACCACAATTTCCAGAGAGCAGGCAGCAGTAGGGGTTACAGTCTGTCAAGCTTCTCTGGGTTGGTTCACTGAGAGAATTATAAAATCAGTGTCTGCAGGAACTGTGCCTGATGTAGCATTTGTAGATCAGAAAGGTTTTGATGTAGGGTCCTGAAGTATTACAGTGGTTTGACACTACTTTGACATGCGGCTCAGATAGGTTTGAGGGCAAACTGCAGTGCACAGAGCTGGTGTTCCTGGGGAGAGGGAGGGAGATGATCTGTTTCCCCTGCAGCGGGTGCTAGGGAGCAGCATTGTGAATGCTCGTATTAATGATGTGGAAAGAGTAAAAACAGGGCAGCAATAGCATCGGCAGAGGATGCTACATCTCACTCCTGGGCTGTGCTCCAACTACTTTGTGCAGCACCACTAGTGCAAAGCAGCCCTGAGGGATCTTCCTTGAAAGACGGATTCTCAAATGGCACAAAGCTGCTGTGCTGGCTACTATGCCAGGAGACAAGCCACAGGCAGGGCCCTCCTCTGTTCCTTAGCAAAGCTGAGACCACAGGGGCAGCTGGTAGGTCATTCAGGTTAGAATAGTCTGCATTGAAGAACTGGACTGATATAGATGTGCCCCAGGATCAGGAGTGGGAAGCTCTCTCTCAGCCACCCTAATTGCTCCCATGAACCAAATCCATTAAATACAGAGCCCACTGGAACCTAAACACGTCAGAACAGAACAGGGTTTTCTACCTGGAACATACAAACTAACAGCCGAGGGAGGGAAACAACTTTGACAAGTATAATGGATGGGGAAAGCCTAGATAGCAGCACTGCTGAGATGGATGCTGAGGTGAATGTGAAAAGCAGAGGGACAGGAGCTGGCAGAGAGAGCGTCTAAAGCAATTTGAGCAACGTCTCACAGAACAGGGAAGTTAATAGTTTCACTCTGCATGGCTCTCAGGAGATCGCCTATTGTATTCAGTTCTGGACATCTCATTACCAAAAAAGATATTGACAAATTGGAGAGAGTTCAGAGAAGAGGAACAAAAATAATTAGGAGACTGAAGGGACTGACTTGGAAGAGGAGATTAAAAGAGCTAAATATGGATAACTCGGTTAAGCAAGAGCTAAGTGGGAACAACACCATCATAATCTACAAGCAGGCGCAGGAGGCAAACACCAAAAATTTAACAATAAAAGAATAGCTGGGGATAATGTGAGAAGGGATAACTAGGAGGCACGGGATGGAGTTCACAAAGAGGGAAATGAAGCAGTTTCCTGGCAGTAAAATTGGTAGGCTAGGGAACAGTCCTCAGGCCCCTGGGCATTTATAAAGTAGAAACCTTAAAACATACTGCAGGAATAATCTCGTTTCCATCTCAGGAACGCTGTGCCCCCGGCCTCCCATCGCCAGCACGGCACAGAAGCACTTCACATGATTTATTATTTGGATTACTGTACCGCCTAGGAGCCCTGCTCACGGACCAGGATCCCATTGTGCGAGGCACTGAAACATTAATGAATGTATCTGCAATGCCCTGTGAGACAAGGAAGGATTATTATCCTCCTTTCAGGGAAGGGGAACCAAGGAAGAATGACGACGGGATTTGCCCAAGGTCAGGCAGGGAATGGATCTCAAATTCCCTGCATCTCCATCTAGTCCCTTTTCTGAGAGTCCAGCCTCCAGTAGGATCCTACCATAGCTCCCTTGTTGTAACCAGGATACAAACCCTGGTTAAAATGGCTCTTTTATCACAGCAAAGCAGCACATCTCTGTGACTGAACCGGGAGGATCAACTCAAGGACAAGAAGATAAGGGGGGAGGGGGGGGCGGAATCCCCCCTCCCATCTGTCGTATTATTTCACTTCACAAAGAATGACTGGTGAGCTGGAGCTTTTGAAATGGAGCTTCCCCTGCCTCAGAAAGCTGACAGCCCTTGGCTATAACAGCATGCTGTGTTTAAGGTCTTGTGGACTCCTGGCTCTAGGGCATCAGGTGTCAAGTTGTGTGCTCTGCACTTATACCTACGAGAATTGTCAGAAGCTGAGAAATCCTTGGGAATGAGGCTGCCTCTCCTGGGTTGCCTGGCTGGAGCCCTACAAGACCACAACAACTCATGGGATATGAGCATTAGGAGCCACAAGGAGCTCTCACACCCCCCTGGCTATCTGTGTTTGGCCACAGCTTGGACAGCAAGGCTCCCTCCCCATACAGCCTGTGCATGCACCCCTCACACAGCACTAGCTCTGTAAACAGATGAGAGATTCCCCCTGGATCCCATTCAGAGACTTCCTAATATATCGCACAGGTGCCGCATGAAAATGCCAAAAGGTATTTCACACACAGGCCGCATACATGGAGTCCCAGAGATGCTCGGTTTCTGGGTTGCAGAGAGATGCATGGATTTCAGCGGCAGTAAGTGATGAAGTCACGAAGTAGTTTCAGATCTATTTATCCCTCAGGCGAGAGGAGACATCTTCCTTCCATCTACTTAATATTAAAGACCCTCTTTTGGTATGATATGCACGTCCCAGGCCTTGCAGGCTGCCTGTTTAGGAGACTGCCCGCTCGCTCTCTTATCTCTCCTGCTTTGTAGGTTTTGCTCAAGTTGCCAGGAGAGATTCTATTGGTTTCCAGTCACAAAGCCAGCTCTGTCTGATGGACTGATCAGGAGATTATAGGAGAAGAGTGAGCAAGAAATAAGCCGAATCACATGATGCAGCTGGGGCAGGGAGAAGTGGGAGGGCATTGTGCATCTCACAGAGACAAGTGAGATTTGCAGATGTGGTCCACACACAGCTGCATGGGTAGCAGTGGCCTTAGAGCCAGCTCACTGGGTGGCTTCAAATAAGGCACATCTGTGCCTCCATTCCCCCAGTTCTGGGAATTACGCATGTCAGGGTGTTGAAGCAGTAGTTTGGGTTAATGGTTGCCTGAAAACACAAGGGACTGAACTCAGTGGCACAGAAGGCCCCTGCCAGTTTTATGTCCTAAAATCAGGTTAGCATCGGGATCTCAGCCAGCCCTGTATGCCTTGAGTACTCCCCCTTCTACTTGGCCTCACACCAGCGCCCTGTCCAATCCCTGGGCATGCTCAGCTTTCAGCCAGCCCCCACCCCCCAGCAACCCTCTGAAACAAGCCCCACACCTTTTAGAAAACCTGCATTAAACAGCGTGTGCTAGCTGGTTCTTGCCAAGGTTTCACTGCTGCATCCCTTGTCCAGCAGGGCCTCCAAGCTAATAAATCAGGGGCCTTCACCCTGGTGGAAGGTGCCCATGTTCGCAAATAAAACCACATAATATGCGAGATGTGGCTTTGGACAGGTGTCAATCACTACAGTGACAGGGGCAGTCAGACAGGAAGCCAAATGGCTTAGACAGGTGTGTCAAATTCATCCAGCCCCACCAGCCAGCTGGTTGTCGCTGGGCCGGTCTGCGCAGCGCCCACAGCAGAGTCCAGCCCATACATACCGCTTTCAATGCGCTGGGCAGAGTCTGGTACATGGGGTGGGTCTAGCCACCCACAGCCTGGATCAGATGGCTCCACAGGCCATATATTTGACACCCCAGGTTTAAAGTCTAGCATTGTACAAGAGCCGATGAAGGCTCTTGTACGAGTTTTGAAGAGATGGGAGCCCAGGAAGGGTGGCTGAGCTTTAAGGAAATGATCCTTCAGGCACAGAGGGAGACGATCCCGATGCGGGGAAAAAGGGGGAAAGGGGCCAAGAGGCTTCCTTGGCTGACCAGAGAAATCCAGAGCAGCCTACAGGCTAAAAGGGGGGCATATAAAAAGTGGAAACGGGGAAAGATTACTAAAGAGGAGTATACCTCCTCAGCTCGCAGTTGTAGGGAGGCAGTTAGAAAGGCCAAAGCTACTATGGAGCCAAGGATGGCATCCCAAGTTAAGGATAACAAGAAATTGTTTTTCAGATATATAGGGAGTAAAAGGAAGGCCCAGGGCAGTATAGGACCACTACTGAATGGGCAGAAGCAATTGGTGACGGACAGGGGGGACAAGGCTGAACTCCTCAATGAGTTCTTTGCCTCAGTGTTCCTAAGTGAGGGGCAAGACAAGTCTCTCATTGGGGTTGTAGAGATGCAGCAGCAAGGCACCAGACTACCAAGCGTAGACCCTGAGATGGTGCAGAGTCACTTGGAGGAACTGGATGCGTTTAAGTCAGCAGGCCCGGATGAGCTCCATTCAAGGGTACTGAAGGCACTGGCTGATGTCAGTGCACAGCCACTGGCAGGAATATTTGAACACTCATGGCACACGGGCCAGGTCCCGGAGGACTGGAAAAGGGCCAATGTGGTCCCCATTTTCAAGAAGGGGAGGAAGGAGGACCCAAGCAACTATAGGCCAGTCAGTCTCACCTCCATCCTTGGTAAAGTCTTTGAAAAAATTATCAAGGCTCACATTTGCGAGAGCCCGGCAGGAAAAATTATGCTGAGGGGAAACCGGCACAGGTTCGTAGCAGGTAGATCATGCCTGACTAATCTAGTCTCTTTTTATGACCAGGTCACAAAACACCTGGACGCAGGAGTATGGTTTGTTGTTTACTTAGACTTCAGGAAGGCCTTCGATACGGTATTGCATACCATACTGGTGAACAAGTTGAGAGGCTGTGACTTGGATGACTATAAAGTCCGGTGGGTGGCGAATTGGCTAGAGGGTCGTACCCAGAGAGTCGTGGTGGATGGGTTGGTATCGACCTGGAAGGGTGTGGGCAGTGGGGTCCCGGCTCGGTCATAGGACCGATACTCTTCAATGTCTTCATCAGTGACTTGGATGAGGGAGTAAAGTGTATTCTGTCCAAGTTTGCGGATGACACAAAACTGTGGGGAGAAGTGGACATGCCGGAGGGCAGGGAACAAATACAAGCAGACCTGGACAGGTTGGACATATGGGCAGAAAACAACAGAATGTGATTTAACAAGGAGAAATGCAAAGTGCTGCACCTAGGGAGGAAAAATGTCCAGCATACCTACTGCCTAGGAAATGACCTGCTTGGTGGCACAGAAGCGGAAAGGGATCTGGAGTCCTAGTGGACTCCAAGATGAACATGAGCCGGCAGTGTGACGAAGCCATCAGAAAAGCCAATGGCACTTTATCGTGCATCAGCAGATGCATGACGAACAGATCCAAGGAGGTGATACTTCCCCTCTATCGGGCGCTGGTCAGACCGCAGTTGGAGTACTGCGTGCAGTTTTGGGCACCACACTTCAAGAGGGATGTGGATAACCTAGAGAGGGTCCAGAGAAGGGCCACTCGTATGGTTAAGGGCTTGTAGGCCAAGCCCTATGAGGAGAGACTAGAGCACCTGGACCTCTTCAGCCTCCGCAAGAGAAGGTTGAGAGGCGACCTTGTGGCTGCCTATAAGTTCATCATGGGGGCACAGAAGGGAATTGGTGAGGTTTTACTCACCAAGCGCCCCTGGGGGTTACAAGAAATAATGGCCATAAGCTAGCAGAGAGCAGATTTAGACTAGACATTAGGAAGAACTTCTTCACAGTTCGAGTGGCCAAGGTCTGGAATGGGCTCCCAAGGGAGGTGGTGCTCTCCTCTACCTTGGGGGTCTTCAAGAGGTTAGATAGGCATCTAGCTGGGGTCATCTAAACCCAGCACTCTTTCCTGCCTATGCAGGGGATCGGACTCGATGATCTATTGAGGTCCCTTCCGACCCTAACATCTATGAATCTATGAATAAGGGGCGGTATTGTTAGCACTGGGGGAGGAGGGACTGGAATGGGGGGAGGTTCTCTACAGCGCGGTTTATTTGAATAGGTTCCCCCCACATGTGGAAAAGCCCTGCAATGAAGCCCTGGAACAGCTAGGCTGTGTTCCTACAACAGAACCTCCTGCCTCATCATCAGGCATGCCTGCTGCACATGCTCTCTGCCTGCAAACTGCAGCTGGCTGATGCTTGAGGGCCAGAACTGTCCTTTCTATCACGTACATGAACTGGGAGGCTCTTTCACAAGGTAATCCTACCTCCAAGAAACCAGAGCCTTCTCTACCTTTAAGTCTGGTAAGCAAAAATGGCTGCACCCTACTACCCTGGAGCTGGAAAGAAGGCAAGCCCTAGAAGTGCCATGAAACACACAGATGGGTCACAAGAGGCTGAAGCTACAGAGCCTGAGCTGAGATCAGCAAGCTCGTATCACATCCGACCAGGCTAGATTTCAATCCTAGCCACAGAGCTGAGAGCCAAGTCTCCCCACTTCCCCTTTCAGATCAAGTTCCTCCTGGTAGCTCCAATCTAATCGAGAGTAACGGCCACGGCCATGTTCACAAGGGCCCTGCTGTTCCCTCCCTCTGCTTGCTTGGCAGGAAAGCATGGTGAAGACAAGGCCCATTTCAAATGGGAGTGCTGGCTCTGCCAGCCTCCCATGCAAGGGAGCAAATACCCCTGCCCTGAGCAGGGCCACGATATAACGCTTTGCAAGGCAACCTCCTCCATTACGAGCCTATTTAGGGAATATCGGATTGATAGTTATGGCTTGCTTGGAGCTGTGGTATTACACACTGCCAATCTGTACCACATGGAGCACGGATGACAATACAAAGCAAGACACCCTCCCTCACCCTTTAACTTCTGCCAGTATCCAAGCCAGGCCCCTGGCACTGCTCCTAGGGGAGCTCTCTCCTTTTTTTCCCTCCCTTGGAGCACTCCGAACAATGGGCATGCAGCTGCTTTCACCATATACTGATCCCTAAGCCCCATGAATGTGTCTAGGGCACAGCAGAGAAGTCCAATTCACAGGGGACTAGGCTTTGCTTCAGACTCAAACAAGTCTGAGCCAATGGGTTAATGCTAACAACTGACAGCCACCAACGGTCAGGCTAGCACGACTGCAGAGAATCAATTGCTAATAGGGAAGCTGAGTTTCTGTGGGAAATAACAAATTAGCGAGAGCAAACCCAGCCTATAACTCATCCTATCAAGGGCCTGTTATCTGCAGACTACCTCCACAACCAGCCTGCAGGGAACAGCAGAGATCAGGGCAGTGCATTTTTAGTGGGCTTAAAGAGGGGCGGGCAAGGAAAAAAGGCTTGTGGTTAAAACACAGAGATGATTACACCAGCGCTGTGCCTTGCCTTCTGCACACACTACTTAACCAGGCCGAAAATCCTAGAGTAGCTGTCCTGCAAAGGGCTCTGGGCTGCCCATTTCCCAGGATAGACAGCAACAGGCACCAGTCTGGACAGACTAGACACCACTGACAGTGGGGCTATTTATAGAGTGGAATAAGAAAAGACCAAAACCAGACATCGAGGATTTCAAGGATTTGTTTCCATCAAGCCAAGTTCCAACCACATCAAGTTTTGCCCCCAAACACAGCACATCTTGGTGCGCTCAAGAAGCCTTCCCAGATCATGGAGTTTGAAACTGACAAATGAGAGACCTTCCCCTTCCACACTGAGCTGAAGCCTGCTACCTCTCTGTAACGAGAGAGAGAAACTGGCTGCTGAGGAGTCAACATTTACCAACTGTCATTACACAGAGGTAACAGAGGTAACTGTCCCTGACAGTCTCTGCTCGCTCCTTGTGCTTGGGAAAGAAAATACCACACAGCAGGACGCGCAGCAGCACAACTAGTCCCTGTCTGAACTACAGAGGTACTATGCATCACTGCTGAGCAATAATAGGGGTTAGGAAGTCCTGTCTTTTAATGGCAATCACTGGATCCTGGGATCTGGAAGATGAATACACACAGAGTAAAAGGAGCACCTTATGCTGTTGCCAGTTAAACCCAAAGGAGAAAATGGCAATGTTTCACTGAACTTGAGCACCCAAGTTGCTAAAAACCTCCCTTAAAATAAGGTAAGGATACTATTACTTTCTCAACAATAAACCTACCACTTCCTCCACAACTCCCGCCTGATTCCACATTGTTTTCTGTTCTACCCTCCCAGCTGAAACTTGGCTGGATCTTCAAGTTTACAAAACACACTTAAGACCACATTGTTCTACCCTCCTTTGCGGTGCAGCAGAAAGCATCAATCCCATCGTTCTAGGGGCTGGCAGGATAATGGCAGATTGATAGCCATGTCCAGTGCCAGGGTCATGCCACAGTCATGGCATCCTGCAGAGGGACAAGCTACTCCTCGAGCGCCAGAGGTTTTCCTGGACAGATGAATTTTAATCAACTTGGCCTGGAGACTTGAAATGTATAACCATATACTGCAGTCATGGGGGAGGAAGATGGGGCACAAGGACTGACAATCAAAATAGCGAAACGTAAGCCCAAGCCTAGCCCTTTGTACAAAAGTTTCAGTCCAAAACAGACCTGTCACCTCCCAGTCATACACCAAATACAAGTCTTTGCAATGGAAGCCGACAAGCTCTTGCTACGACTGTAAACACGCTCCCTGCTGCACTTTCACATCTGCCAAGTGGTGCTCTGCTTATCACAGAGCCAATGCGTTCAAGCTCTCTGCTTAGTTCAGGTGGAACCCAAGCGTATTCGCAGATGCTAGGAGGCAGCTGCCCTGGGCAGCAGGTCCATGCTGGCATGCTCACGTGGGACTGGCACTGAGTCTGAGAACATCTGCGCTTGGCCCACTCTCCTCCAGCTCTGATTATGTGGGATAAACAAGGGGAACCTTTGGCACAGGGAGGCTGCACTGCAGCTACATGGCTTGGGCCCGCAAACTAACCTCCAGAGTGGCTCCAGCTCCAGCAACGGGAGAGCAACCTGCGGGATTGCTAAAGCACCCAGCCGCAGAGCCGGGAGCAGCCCCTGCAAAGCCTGGCAGCTCTGCGCACAGCTGCTCTCAACTGATGCAAAGAGCTTTTGAGAGAGAGAGAGAGAGAGAGAGAGAGAAAGTCAACAAGGAGCAAACGCTTGGTTTAATTACCTGCTGGCTGTGTGCTTTCTCCTCCGTCCTTCCCTCCTGCCGCACGCGCAGTCGATTTCCTCCCCTAATGATAGGCGTGGAGAGAGGGGACTGGTAGCTTCCTCCCCAGGGCTTTCCAAGCTAATTGTCCCTCAACAACACTGACAATTAAACCGTCAGGCTTGCCTGGAGAAGCATCAAGGGCTCAGAGCTGGCACAGAGGCTGCAGCCAGGAGTCCAGTCCTACTGGAGTGACAGGGCAATGTTTCCCCCACCCCCGCATCTCTGTGCCCAGCAGCAGAGCAAGCATAAGACTTGTTCAGCAAACATGCTCCAACCTAGCACTTGCCTGCCTGAGGTGGGCTGCAGAATCCACGGCAGTGTGAGTCCTTCCCGTTTTGCTAGGCAGCTCTAGCGCATTCCCCACCTGATACCTAGGAGAAGGGGAGATGCCATCTTAGAGACGAGGAGGTCTCTATGGCCACAGCCAACATTCCCTCCTCCATTCGTCGTCTGACCCCACAAGGGTCCCCCAAGCTAATGCAGCCATGTATTGCAACATCCCAGCACAAAGGCTGCCTTCCCCCTCTACCAAGACAGGCTGGAGAATTGTTGCCTGAGAACAGCGGCAGTTTCATACAACTTGCCTAAGCAGCTCTGGTACAACCACAAGCCTCGTCCACACAGGCCTCAAAGCAGAGAACAGCAACTACAGCCACATATGGCTTTAGGCCACAGAGCAAAGTGAGGCTGGGGCTCAGAAACCACAGTCTAGAAGCCTTTCGAACCTGACAGCCTACCTAGCTTCTGCTCCACCTTTGAACTGTGCCCAAGCGTAACTATGAAATTCTAATCCCTGGCAAAAGCAGCACTGAGTATTCGATGCTACCAGCACCAAGGAAGGCACACGCCTCCCAGCACAAGGGCAAGCACTAAAATACAGGCCTGCCTACTACACAGGGCCTGAGTATTTATTTCACAAGCCTTTTAATAGCAGCTCATGACAGGAGTGAGGACACAGAGTGCCTGTAAAGCAAGCTGGCATAAGAGGCCTCCAATTGCTGTTCAGTGTCCAACTGCCTTCATTGTGTCCCTTGCATGACCACCTGGCATGACGCAGTACAGAACACCCTTACAATGAAGACACTGCGTGCCTCAGGCTCATGCATGTCCAACCAAGAGCTTGATACAGTCCCACTCTGGTTTCTGTGATGGAGTTCACACTGCCACAGTCTTGGTGCTTTTCATCTGCCTGGCTACAGGAGGCTTACTGGATTTAATACTTGCCATGACAAAAAAAGAGGGGGAGGGGAGGGAGGGCGATGACATTTACAAATGCTCTTCACAGATAACCCAGACAACTGGGACAGGGAACAGAATAGCAACATTTCAGGCAGCAACCACCAGTTGTTAGCTGAAGTTAGTTTAGCATCATGCTATATCATTCATAGATCACTGTCATACCTCAGCATCCTGCCAGGGAGGACTCCCCACTCCAAACTAGCCAGTGCTGCTCCTTAGTCAGGAGAGTTAAGTTTCAGTAATAAGGATCCCCTTAGGCCTAGGAAAAGGTATTCTGACAGTAGTACTCTTAGCCCCCTGGGGACCGGCATCAAGAATCAAGGCCTTGGCATTTGGTAGAGAAGACCACCAACCACAAAGCCAGCTGGGAAGCCTAGTCTGGTAACTGGGTTATTCTACTACATGCTCATAAAAACGTCTGGCAGAACTGTGGTGTGCAAAGACCAACAGCTGTGACACCCCTGGAAGTGGTCAGAATTATAGACTGTCTTAAGGGCAGATGGGAAAGGACTGCAAAGGACTCCCAGCAAACCACTGCCAGGATGTGGGACCTTATCTAGCTAAAAAAATAGAGACATTTCTACTTGTTGGACTGGGGCAAATGCATCTGGCTGTCTGCCCCATCCCTACTCCCTCACCCCTTTCCCACAATGATGTCTTGCATAGAAAAGCAAGGCTGGATGGAGTTTTCTGAGTCATCGCGTCCATCTGCCTGCATTAACAGGCAATCATTACCCAAAGGACTCCCCAAAATCAAAACATCATACCCTCAACTACAAAGAGCAACATTCAAAATACCAGCATGTCACAGATAAAAACAAGCAAGGAAGATAAGGACATGACCAACACCTTGCCACTGCAGTGACAGGGAGGCAGCTGGGTAACACACGCTCAGAAAACCCTAGGAAAATGACGGAACACAATGCTGCAAAGGAAGGCAACCCCTGCCCCACAACTTCTGTATGGATCTGATCAAGAAAAGAAATTCTTGTCTGCTCCCAAATGAGGTGATCAGCATGCCTCTTCAAAGGGTCCCCTACTAGTACTAACTAACAGCCTGGGAAGAGCAATGATCTTGCTGCAGCACACAGCATGACACTGGGACATCAGGGCAAGGGATCCCTCTTAACAGGAGTTCTCTGGGACCTTTAATATCCCTTCACATCAGACAGGACAAGATGAAAAGCAATGCCCCTGCATGGATTTGAGGCTGTCTCTCTAGGGACTCCAATAATTGCAGGCCTCACTCTCAGACCTCAAAGGAACCTCCTGTGATCCAAGGGTTGGTCTAACTCTGTAGGAGATAGAGGCCTGGAGAGCTCTGGGAGCCTATGCTCTGAACAGCACTGTCATCACAAGGATGCTGCAGATGCTGAACACCAGAGTTTGATCAGTGCCCACATCCCAGGGGACCAGCATGCAGAAACAAGCTGCTGCTCTACTTCACCCAGCGCAGGTGCCCGGGGGCAGACAGTCTCTCTCAAAGCCTGCTGGCTCCCAGGCTCCTCATTTCACCAGGGGAGGAACTGGAGCACAAGGGGCAGGAACAGGGTGAGCAGGTCAACCTCCAAACTTCTCCCATGGGGAGAAGGAGTTTTACCAAACATCCACCAGGAGTAGGGAGCCTGAATGAAGGTGAGCAAAAAACAGCTGCCAAAAAGTGATGCCAGGGAGTCTGCTGTGCTGAGATCCAGCTGCCCTGATTATACTAGGGATTTGATCCCAGGTTGACTAGGACTGCCAGAAGCAAGGCACCATTGCCTCCTGCTCACACAGTCACACCATTTCCAGCAGGATTCCTTGATGCCACCAAGTTCGACAGGAGCACAATGGTTTGAAATGCTCAGTCCTAGCTCCTAGCACACAGTCCTAGTTCTCTATCAGCATTGGGAGGAAGGGAGCACAGTCACACAACCCACGCTCCACTCAGGCTGCCTGGTGCAATGCTGAGCAGCACCACACAGAGGGGAGGCCTGGCTGTTGAGGACAGTTAGCGCAAGGCCACTTCCCTACTGGGGACACAGTTGGAGAGACTGCAGGTTTTATTCAGCCCCCAAAGGAGGAGTATCTGCCATGGCAAGGTATTGCCGCTCTCTTACTGCCCTCCATACATCACTGCTTCAGAGACAGACTTAATTGCTATGAGTACAGTTCCACTGATTAAAAAGGAGCTAGGAACAGGTCCAGATATTGACACGAGATAGTAACAAATTTAAGTATGGATTTGCTAATGGGCTGCTTTGTCCGGGGAGAGCTGTGGCTGGCTGGAATAGAGGATTCAGAAGCAGAGCAGAAGGCTGGAAAAGCATTTGGTGTCATTACTCGTATCACGGGTGCTGGGAACAAATGCGAAGCCCTGCCAGCTCTGGGCTCTATGGAGAAATCCGACCGTTACTGGCTTCTTCTATGCTGGAGAAGACAAATGGCTGGTGATTACCGCCCAGGGAGCCAGGCAATGAAAGCTCTATTCTTAGCTCGGCCACTCACCAGGTGATCTCACCCGGGCTGCTTGGCCTCCCAACACCACTGCACCTGCTCCAGGGCGTGACACTCTCCAAGCTTCCTCTGAGGCTTCAGGTCCCTGTTTGTGGAGCTCACTGTGATCCTGCCACAGAAGGGCAGGATGTCCTTCTCTGCCAGGACTTCTGCAATGCCCTAGAGGGTAATAAGCACCTCACAACCCAAACAAAGCCAATCCCTGCCCCACAGAGCTTACAGCATACATCTGGCATGACCCGCCAGTCAGTCCCCTCCCCTAACCCTGCCCCTGTAGCAGGAGGATGAGCAGTGTGGTATGGAAAGAAAGAGGGAGGCAACCTGGTCCCCAGGCTTGGGAAGGTCATTCCCTCCATGCTACCCACAGACCTAGAGATGTGAAGCCACCTGCAGGGGTCATTAGGAGGAGAGGATGAAGCATATCATGGTGCACCAGGCCCAACCAATCTAACGCGCAAAACCCAGAAGCAAAGCCAAGAAGCCTGAACATGAAGTCCTAGGAGTCAAGGCAGGGGCAGTTAGATGAGGCTGGTAGTGACAGATGTGCCTGACTGCCTGGATGACAAGGCAAGGTTAGCAAAGCAAACTTGAGGGAGTGGCAGCTGAAGCAGGCACAGCAGAGCTAGCCAGGGGCTACCAGGAGAAGGAAAGGCCAAAGGGGATCAGACAGCAAGAAATCAGTGAGAGTGGGAGCAGTGTCAAGCAAAAGCAAAGGCCAAGGCTGAAGAACAGCGACAGAAGGGCTAGGTAGGACATTAGTATCAAGGATAATGAGGGTGGAGGACAACTCGCAGGAGAGTCAAGATGCTCAACCATACAAGATGCCTCTTGCTGGCTGCCCTGGAACACTGCATGAGAGAAGACTCCTCTGGAGAGCAGGCAGCTATAGAGGTAGAGGATCTCCAGAAAGGGAGATGCACGATATGGAGCAACTGGGGAGGAGGGAACATATTTCCTGAGGGGCTAGGGGTGGCACACCTGGCCACACACAAGCGTAATTTAAAGGGCAGCCCTACATGCGTGCTCTACCCTGCGCCATGCCAGCAGTTTCTGCAGGTCCCTAAAATGGGGTCACTCTTCTAGTTGAGTCTCCCTTGGTAGGTGGCTGTCGTTCTCCTGTGTAAGCCAGGAGGCTCCCGAAGTCCTCTGTCAGTCACCTGTCATGTAACCCTGGTCTTGGCATCTACCAGATGCGCTGGGGAACAGACACAAGGAGAAAGCCACTTCTCTTGGCTCTGCAGGAGAGGCATTAGCAAGGGACAGAGTCAAGAGAGAAGCTAATGGAAGCAGGGTGACAGGCAGGAGTCCAAAGGCCCAGAGCACAGTCACTTGGAGGCTGCAACAGTCTGCTCCCAGCCCTCCCAGTGAGCCCCAGTATGTGACCCAAGGCATGTCTCCCCTGCTGCCAAATACTCACCCATCCTCACCTTTCTGTGAGAATGCATGGTAGTTACTGGGAGGCAGGGAGGACAGTTATTAGCACAGGCAGACATGGCCCTAGAAAGACCCCCAAGGGCAGCACCCTAAGGAGGTGTCCATCTCCTCCTTCTGCATTGTGACCATCCCTCCTCCACTCAGCCGCTTGGCCAAGGATATCATCCTACCAGGGCTGGGCTCCCAGCTAGTTTCATGTACAGCACCCACTGTGCTGGGAGCTAAGCCTGGGCCTGCCCTTTCCCCAGGTGATGTGCTGCATTCCAGAGCTCAGCCCTGCCTTCCCCCTCCTGTGAGCATGGAGCCCAGCTCCCCCTTAAACACTCATTGGGGTCAACCCTCTCTTCTGCAGTAAGCAGCCCCTGCTTTGGGATGGGAAATCCTCCATAGTTGGACTCGACCTTGAAGCCAGTGCTTCCACTTACCCCATCCCCTCTCCAGCTCTGCCCCACCTGTGGGGACAAGGGCAGAGCAGGACTAGTCCATACACAAGCTGCTTGGATGAGACAGGCACTGCACTGTGCCACAGGTTCCCCCGCCCAGCCGCTGCTCAGCCATCCCTAGCAGGAAGAGGAAGGCTAGAGGGAGGAATGTGAGCTCAGAGGCTGCAGACACATCTTGTTTTAATTGCATCAGCAATCGCTAAGCAATTAGTGGGAGAGAAGAGGAGGAGGGAGCGGGCACCAGGACAGAGAGAAAGGGACGCAGGGAGCGAGCAAGGGGAAACGATTTCCTCCTCCCCAGGGGGAGAAGCATTATTTACAGCAGCTGCTGCAGCTCCTGGAGCCTCACCTGCTGTACCTGAGCTCCCAGGGCTCCCTGTGCATCCACAAAGAAGAGCACCAAGCCCCACATGCTCTCCTGTCTCCGGGTCCAAGCCCCCAGCCCCTGGTCCTAGAGCAAGCAGGCTGTTGGGAACATCCCCTGTAAGTGGGGCAGGAGCTCTCAGTCTCCTGAGACAGACCCTTCGGGGGCCAGGCTGGGCAGCAACAGCCACTGGAGAGCCTGAGGAAAAAGCGGAAACAAAGTCTCCCACTGCTGTACCACTCTGAGAAGAACAAGGGCAGTCACAGGACAAGCCCAGCAGCTAACAGGAGTCCCCAGAGGCCAAAGGTCTTCAACTCTAGTCCTGGTGGTCAGGACCCTACGCAAGGCCCGGGGCTTGGTGACCACCCACTCAGCTGTACATACTCTCACCTGCCTATAAACCTTCAGCCTGGCAAGGCCTCTGCTGAGAGGGAGAGAAACTGGACAGAGTAACTTCACCCTCCATGGGCCTTAGCCCAAACCCCTCTCTGCTGCACACACTTCAGGATTCAGCAGGGCAAAGAGTAGCCTGTTAGCTGCAGGCACCCACATTTGTGGGCACAGGCCTCCACACTCAGAGGGCTTTGAAGGGAAGGTGCTGCAATCCCTGCCATTAAACCCCTGGCACTTCATTCCATCCATGATCTGAGGGGAAGAGAGGCCTTCCCCAACACCCAGGCCAAGCCAACAGCAGGATTCTCCTTTCAGATGCTTCTTTACCTCCAGTCCAAAGACCACAACTCCTGAGGCTGAGCTGGGAACACAGAAGAGCCGGATTGTCAGAACTGGCTCAAGAGTCTCCTGCCGCACAGCAGGATCCAGCCTCTAACAGGGACGAATGCTATGACATGCCCTTCCGATCTCAAGCCCGCAAGCAGCAGATTGCACGAGGAAACACCATTTCACAGCAGAAGTGACAGCTGGAGCCAAAGCCTTAAAGGAAGGGGGAAAGAATCAAACAGTAACAGCGTGTCAGATTCCCAGCAGGGAGAGACTGACCCGGAAGGAAGCTCGACATAGAGGAGGAAAGTGTTTGCAGTAACCATCTGCCAGCTGGCTCGCTGTGTCCTCAGTTCACCCTCCCCATGCCAGCCCCCCAGCACTCCCCTCCTCCAGCAAGCCCAGTTCTGTCACCGCCTCCGTGCCCAGGGTCCCTCACACTGCTACCACAACAAAACAGCCCAACAATCCTTGCTCTGTTTGGGTCACGCTGATGACTACAAAGCTCAGGGCCCAGGCACACCCCTACCCCACAAATTCTGCAGCAGTTCAACCATCCACACAAAATGGCTTGCAGCTCATTAGCAAGTCTACCAAGATCAAGGCAAGCCAAGGCTGCTACAGGCCCGCTAGATCTAGTCATTACAAGCACGCTTGCTCCTGTCTTAGCCTGGGGAGCCAGCACATGTAATATTTATACTGCTCTACCTGCTCGGCCGGCTCACTGAAGTGATTGCTTCCACCTTGCCCACAGTGGCGTGCACAGAAGCTATGCCCCTCCATCCCCTCCTCCCACAAACTAATGCACTAGTATTTCCTATCCACAGGGAACAAGCCCTGGATACAATGCACAGCTGGCAAGCAGAGCCTCCCTATTCCCACCCTAAAACACTGGATCGAATCCTACTCCTCATCATCATCAGTGGCAAATCGTTGGCTGACCCATGCGAAAGAAGGAGCCAGATCCCTGGCAAACTTTTTGAGAAAGGCATGAATCTGTCCGGATCAGGAAACAGCCTCTTGAGAGTCCTACCTCAAACGAACCACCAGCAAGTAATGTTCTGCTCTGGCATGGGGGGGCTGCTCCCCTGGACGCCTGCAGAGACAGCCTGCCTGGCAACTGTAAAGGAGATGCCAGATAATTTGACTCCATTGATTTTGCTGTTTCTCTAATGGGAAAACACAAATCAAGCTTTTCGTGTTCACAAACAGACCCACTCCCAGACCCTTCCCCATGGGTTAAGTAGAAACCACTGCACAATGGCTGAGCCCTGAGCCTTGGATTTCCTACCACTAAACCCTGGGGAGCAGCTAGGCACACACAGCATTGGCTAAAGCGAACCCCCTATTAGCCATCCCCCAGAGACCCTCCCCACTTCAACCTAGGCAGCATCCAAGGGTCTGACATTTCAAGATCCACCTTTAAGACCACTTATTCAGGGTGGGCTACTATCACTGTAGAGCCGTGCACGAGCAGGCAACTCTCCTCAGTGGTGTCATCATAAGACAAGTGCAGCCTGGGCAGGAGGTTTAATCAGAGTTATCCTTTCAGAGGTCCTAGAAACCCCAAAGAATCACCACCCCCTTCCAGTCAGCCAAGCATCTCTAATTTGCTTCCATGGCAAAAGACCCAGGGGCATTGGGCAGCCTGGCTGCCTGCAGTGGAGGCACATAGGTTCATCCGGAGGTGGGGAGATTTACCAAGAACATTTCGAACAAGATATGAGCAACAAGACAATGGGCCCTCACTATCCTGGGGCTCCCCAGCCCCTGTCAGCCTCACGGGGACACATGCTCACCTACCCACAGCTGTTTCTTCAGGACCTCCCCTTTGCTGAGCCAGATCCTGTGTATGGAGCTCTCTTATTCCTTTGCTTCCCCTCCACCACATCCACCTCAGCCTACTCCTCCCTACTTCCTGAAGACTCCTCCTAGAGCTCAGCCATCCCAAAAATAGGTATCAGAAGAAACCTCAAAGACTCATATTTGGTCCCCTCCAGCTCAGTCTCTTGAGCAAGTCTCGTTTTAATGAAGTGGGTTCCTGATGGGAACCTATACATCTCTCTTCCATGCAGGTCCCTGATCACCTCAGCAGGCAGGCCCGGAGAGTCTGAATTACAACAGGCTCTACTGGTTAGAGCAGGGCGCTAGCAGTCAGATCTGTCCTGGCTTCTCCACCTCACTGACACAGACTCCCCCCACCCTGTCCTCAGGGTCTTCTGCTGCAACGCAGGGGAAAGTCAGGCTCAGACACCTTTACAAAGGACTTTGAAATCCTACGATGAGACGTGCTAGAGAAAAGCAAAGTGCTATGACTATACTTCCAGCAGCAGGGCAATGATTTATAAGGAATACGTGCCATCCCAGGTCACATATTGATAGGAGTCTTGCCTCCTCCGTGGGCTGTGAGCCAGGGTGATTATCTGTCATCTGCTGTAAGATGCAGTGCCAACAGCAGAGCCAAGATCACCCAGCTCGCTTGCAGAAGGGCTTGCATGCAGGTGGTTAGCTTTGCTGGAGTCCTCATCAGGCTATGACAAACACATCAACCTGCATTAAAAACATATCCCACCTAGAGACTGCTCCTCACTTGCCCTCCTGGAAAGAGCAATGGCAACCAGTGGAAGAGAGCAATTCTCTAATGGGAGCTCCACAGCAGCCTGTCTGTCTCTCCACTGGGTCCCACACTCCCCACCTCATGCTGTCCCAAACTCACCACCGGGCCTTCCTGCCATCTAGAGTATTACCCCCCCACCGTTTATGCCGGCAGCCCTAGGAATGCCTCTGCTCAGGGCTACACTGGCCATGCACTGAGCTATGCTATCAGTACCATGATATCCTCTTTCCCCCGCCCCTAGGCTGCTGGGCAAGGAACCAAACGGCACCATGCCCAGAGTGACGAGCAGCCGCTGACAGCTCCACTCTAAATGCTGCACGCATTGTGTCATATTGATTTTTAATGGTGAATAGAAATCCACCTCCCCACTCGTTGTGAAAGTCTTGACTCCCAGCAGAGTTGTCAAGGGCAACACAGCTCTGAGAGCATCTCAACTTCCACAATGCGATGGGATTATGCAGCAGGCCAAAAGTCAACCACACTGACAGGCCTCCTCCCAGCAAGTAACTCTGCCTTCAGATGCCACTTCAGGGCTCTGGCTCTTTTAACCTCCATGGTGGGCACAAGCACAGAGACTCTACAGCCAGAGGTTTAAGAAAGCACACCCTCAAAAACCTTACTCAATTTGACAACCAAGGAAAGGAGATGGATTGTCCTCCCCCACTCAGGCCAATGATACCCATCCTGACTCAGGGGACATTGGCTGACAACTGATGGACTCCACTAGATGTCATTGGTAACATCTAAGGATGTTGCCTATACCAAGTTCTAGTGACACCAGAGTTAGATCAATATTTTACAGGATCCCGTGCAGACACAAGGAGAGGCCTCCCAACCCCACCCCAGTCATGCTCAGTAATATAGTTTGGTGTGGCTGGCACTGGTAGAAAGAACACTTTTCATCTGACTGGAACAGCTCAGTTTCAGTCATCAGGACTTGAGAGTGAAGAAGGCCAGGAGCGGAGAGAGAAAAGCATCCTGGAGATGCAGGATCTGGTACGAGGAAGAAGAACCCCTGCAACACTGTGTAATGGAAACTGATGTCCTAGGTCAAACAGTTTAAACTTGCTCACACATCATCTTTCCTCCCCATACACACAACTTGGAGCTCTAAAAGGAGAATGTGTCCAGATAACAGTCATCAGGAGCAAGAGAACTGGCTATGAAGGTTGCTCAAGGAGCTCTGTAGCCAACAAACACCATCTGTATCTTGTTCACTTGCAAAAGTACAGTGTACATCTGGCTGCTCTCACCACAGTACACTCATCTGCACACAGGGAGCAGTAAGCTAGTCTGCTATTATCCCCCCACCAACTTCTCAGATGGATCTCTTAGCATCGCAAAAGAAGTGCTCCCAAGACACCACAGACTCTGCTTGGACATCCTGGTTGTAGAAGTGCTCAGCTCACTAGGTCCCTGACTCTTGGTGGAGGAAGAAGGCTCAGTTTCCTGAACACTGATTGCAGTTTTCCCACACAGAAGAGGCCCATATGGAACTGAACTCCCATGTGGTCCATGCCAGGAGCTGGCTCTCCACCTGGGTAAAGCCCCCTGGTGACCATAACTCACTTTTGCTTTGCCAGTTCTACGTTCTACTCTCTCCATGGCCCACAAGCAAATCCATGTGTGGGGGCAAGGGCCTGAGAGAGGACAGCATCTTGCCTCTCTCAGTTTGGCACCTTCAGCCTATTTTACCTGAACAGTGATTTAGGACGGTAGAGCTCAGCCTCCAGTTTGCGGGCTGAATACAGCCTGGACACAGGTTGGATGACACAGTACCACAGGCTGGATCACACCAGCATATGAGCCTGGTTTAGCACATGGGGTTTCTCCCTGGCCAGATCCAATGTCCAAAGCTGGGTGGATGCACTGCAATTCACCACAGACAGATCCTATGCACCAACCCCATGGAGGATCCAGCCCCATGCTACTCACCTGGGCTGTAGGGCTGAAAGGCTGAGCACCATTTATTTAGGACATCAACATTAACCTTCAAATTTTGCATTGTTTCACCATGAAATCACTATGTGCAAATGCTCCAGACAGGATGCCATTTTATGTTCTTTAAGGTATATGGGGCCTTTTATTCCAATGGAACCCAGGGTGGGGAAATTCAGAAAAAGGCTCAAGGTGCTGAATTAACAATCCCAGAGACTAACTGCTAGTATGTGATCACAATACTTCTAAGGCATGTTTCATCTCAAAAGAAGCAGAATGACATGCACATGGGAACTAAGGCGCAAAGCCCTACCTTTCCAAAAAGCAGCTAGTGAGTTCTAGTGTCTTAATTTTCACTGACCCAATGCAGGACCCCTCCCCAGCACCTGGCTAAAAGCAGGTGCCCCCAAAAACCAAAGCACCTAAACTCATCAGTCACTTCTGAAAATTGAGAAAAAGGCAGAGAAGTGATAATATGTTTCCTTTTGATGGAATAAATGGACCCAGAAAGCCAAAGGTGATAACACTGTACAACACTCAACAGTTACATTGGAGGGGATGAGCACAGAGTGCAGCCTTCTTCGTGCCATGACATCCACCATTGTCCAAGGCTGCAGGCCTGTTTGTCCCATAGAAGTTAATGTACTGACTCACCCAAGGCAGAGTCTAACAGGATCCAGGTCTCCCAGCTTCCCACAGAGACATGATAAGTATTTAGACCAGACAGATACACAAGGCAGCTACCACCCAAATGTCACCGAAAGCACTACTAGTGGGCAACACTGAGGCCTCCAAGACAAACAGGGCTTTACCCTTTGTTGAGTAGCCAGTTTTAATCTCTTTCTCCTTTTTCTTGGAGCAATAACTTGTCATTAGGTAATTAGGAACCTGAACCTCCACACCCAAGTACATCATCCCAGGAGACACTGCAGCACAGCAGCTCACTCCACCCACTTCTTGCTCTGCATCATCACAGCAATGGTGCTGATGGCTTGGCATACAGGAGGGAGAAGTGAGCCCCCGGGTGCATGAACTGAGCTCTCTCCCAGAACACAGTTTGCATGTTAGAAGTTTAAGAAGGGGTTTGCTTGCTGTCAGCTTAAAGGATTTGAGGGAAGGATTAGCCACGACTTTGCTGATGACAGGCCTGGTGGTAAACCCCAATGGTGGCCCATGCACAGTCAGGATGGGAGGGGGAGGAAGGAAGTGAAGACGACAAACATGCGGCCTCCTTTGCACAGCAACTCAGTCAGAAGCCATCACTCCCCATCTTTCCTTGCCTTCTGGCAAGTGAGACAGCAGCCTATAGGCTCCCCACTATCAGGGCCCCAGCTCTGATGTACTGGGATATACAGGGCCACTAGTGTGTCAGAACAGAAGACAGGTGGAAAGAGAGAAGCTTGTCCACAGAGCTAGTGACTGAAGCTGATCAGACAAGTGGACAGGAGAAAGGACGGGGCAGGGGCACCTTGGTGACTTAGCTGCGGAAGAAAGGGGCAGAGAGTGGAGGATGCCTGGGGCTGGGAGGGGAGCCTGCTGTGGTGGCACAGAACACCCATGGCTGCAGGTTTCCTATACTTCCTAGTTACACTAGGACTTCCTCTTTGCACATTCCTCTGTGACGAAGGATGGCTCTGCATCCATTCTGCGCATTCCCAGGGAAAGGGACAAGTCAACAAGAATGAGGCTGCCCAAGGGGTGCCTGCAAATTAACTGGGTCACATACCACTGTATTTGCAGCTGTGGCAAGGCCACAGCTGGTTTCTCAGCCTGCAGCTGGAAGCAGCTCTCCTGCCCCAGAGGGAGCTTTTCTCCCTATCACCTGGGCATATTCCTCTGAAGCATGAGGTACTGGCCTCTGGTCTGGATATGATGCCTCAGCACCATGTAAGAGGAGTGTGAGACACAGGACCTGATGGGGTGACATGTCTCATAAAGTGCCACAGTTCCCATGTGCCAGAAGGGGATTTATGCTCTCCAAACAGAAGATGAGGCCTTATCCACTTGTCTAGGACCAACCCCTCACCAACCCCTCACCCATCACTGCATTAGAGAGACCAACTACTGCATTAGAGAGACCAACTGGCGGCTTCAGCAATGGTGTCTAAAGGCAGGCTTCGGCTTCCTTGACAATGACCCGCACATCATGATGAGGGACATGCTCAGTTGGGATGGGCTTCACCTGTCCCCCAAAGGTAAGCGTGTGTTCTCTTCTAGGTTGGCGGATCTCCTCCGGCAGGCTTTAAACGAGGCTCATCGGGGGGAGGGGAAGATGAGGGCGGGGGAAGCCGTGGACCACCAAACCATGTGGCACCCACAAGGACAGCCCAGCCTGAAGGAAAACATTGGGAACCTGCAATCCATGGGGCGGCCAGCACTACAGCACAGGTAAGCAATAAGGGGCCCTTTGGGAATCAGAGCTGGGGGGCAGCAAAGGCGCCAGTCACAGAGCTCAAGTGCCTATATACTAATGCTAGGAGCATGGGGAGCAAGCAGGATGAACTAGCACTCCTGCTTGCAGAAAACACCTACGACTTAGTAGGGCTAACAGAAACCTGGTGGGATTCTTCCCACGACTGGGCGGTACATATTGAGGGTTATAAGCTGTACAGAAAGGACAAGGTGGGGAAGAAAGGGGGAGGGGTTGCGCTCTATGTCAATGAGCAATATACATCGACCCTTATCAAGACGGAATCGACAGAGGAGAAAGTAGAAGGATTGTGGGTTAGGTTACATGGGGGTCAAGGAGAAAGGGATTTGGTGGTAGGGGTCTGCTACAGACCCCCACACCAAGTGGAAGAGCTAGATTTGGGGCTCCTGAGGCAGCTCTCGGAGACCATAAAAACTAAGGAGGCGGTAGTCATGGGGGACCTAAACTACCCAGACATCTGCTGGGAGATGCAGATGGCAAAGTCCCACTGTTCGTGCAGGTTCCTATCCTGTGTGCAGGACCTCCACCTGGAGCAGGAGGTACATGGTCCCACTAAGGGGAATGCCTTACTGGACCTGGTATTGGCAACGGGGGATGACATGGTAGGGGACCTACACATCGGTGGTCACCTGGGGGACAGTGATCACCAAATAATAGAATTCTTCATAAGACGTCAAGTGGGTAAGGTAACTAGTAGGGTGAAAGTGCTAGACTTTAGGAAAGCTGATTTCAATGAACTCAGGTGATTAGTCAAGGACGCACTGCAGAGTAGGAGTTTTGAAGAGGTGGGAGCCCAGGAAGGGTGGCTGTGCCTTAAGGAAATGATCCTTCGGGCACAGAGGGAGGCGATCCCGATGCAAGGAAAAAGAGGGAAAGGGGCCAGAAAGCTTCCCTGGCTGACCAGAGAAATCCAGAGCAGCCTACAGGCTAAAAGGGGAGCATATAAAAAGTGGAAACGGAGAGATTACCAAAGAGGAGTATACCTCCTCTGCTCGCAGTTGTAGGGAGGCAGTTAGATGGGCCAAAGCTACCATGGAGCCGAGGATGGCATCCCAAGTTAAGGATAACAAGAAATTGTTTTTCAGCTATATAGGGAGTAAAAGGAAGGCCCAGGACAGTATAGGACCCCTACTAAATGGGCAGAAGCAAATGGTGACGGACAGAGGGGACAAGGCTGAATTCCTCAATGAGTTCTTTGCCTCAGTGTTCCTAAGTGAGGGGCAAGACAAGTCTCTCACTGGGGTTGTAGAGAGGCAGCAGCAGGGCGCCAGACTACCAAGCGTAGACCCTGAGATGGTGCAGTCACTTGGAGGAACTGGATGCGTTTAAGTCAGCAGGCCCGGATGAGCTCCATCCGAGGGTACTGAAGGCACTGGCTGACATCATTGCACAGCCACTGGCAGGAATATTTGAACACTCATGGCACACGGGCCAGGTCCCAGAGGACTGGAAAAGGGCCAATGTGGTCCCCATTTTCAAGAAGGGGAGGAAGGAGGACCCAGGCAACTATAGGCCAGTCAGTCTCACCTCCATCCTTGGCAAAGTCTTTGAAAAAATTATCAAGGCTCACATTTGCAAGAGCCCGGCAGGAAAAATTATGCTGAAGAGAAACCAGCACGGGTTCGTAGCAGGTAGATCATGCCTGACTAATCTAGTCTCTTTTTATGACCAGGTCACAAAATGCCTGGACGCAGGAGTAGGGGTTGACATCATATACTTAGACTTCAGGAAGGCCTTCGATACGGTATCCCACACCATACTGGCGAACAAGTTAAGAGGCTGTGACTTGGATGACTACACAGTCCGGTGGGTGACGAATTGGCTAGAGGGTCGCACCCAGAGAGTCGTGGTGGATGGGTCGGTTTCAACCTGGAAGGGTGTGGGCAGTGGGGTCCCACAGGGCTCAGTCCTAGGACTGATACTCTTCAATGTCTTCATCAGCGACTTGGACGAGGGAGTGAAGTGTACTCTGTCCAAGTCTGCAGATGACACAAAAATGTGGGGAGAAGTAGACACACCAGAGGGCAGGGAACAACTACAAGCAGACCTGGACAGGTTGGACAAATGGGCAGAAAACAACAGAATGCAATTCAACAAGGAGAAATGCAAAGTGCTGCACCTAGGGAGGAAAAATGTCCAGCATACCTACTGCCTAGGAAATGACCTGCTTGGTGGCACAGAAGTGGAAAGAGATCTGGAGTCCTAGTGGACTCCAAGATGAACATGAGTCAGCAGTGTGACAAAGCCATCAGAAAAGCTAATGGCACTTTATCGTGCATCAGCAGATGCATGACGAACAGATCCAAGGAGGTGATACTTCCCCTCTATCGGGCGCTGGTCAGACCTCAGTTGGAGTACTGTGTGCAGTTTTGGGCACCACACTTCAAGAGGGATGTGGATAACCTAGAGAGGGTCCAGAGAAGGGCCACTCGTATGGTTAAGGGCTTGTAGGCCAAGCCCTATGAGGAGAGACTGGGGCACCTGGACCTCTTCAGCCACCGCAAGAGAAGGTTGAGAGGCGAACTTGTGGCTGCCTATAAGTTCATCACGGGGGCACAGAAGGGAATTGGTAAGGTTTTATTCACCAAGGCGCCCCCGGGGGTTACAAGAAATAATGGCCATAAGCTAGCAGAGAGCAGATTTAGATTGGACATTAGGAAGAACTTCTTCACAGTTAGAGTGGCCAAGGTCTGGAACGGGCTCCCAAGGGAGGTGGTGCTCTCCCCTACCCTGGGGGTCTTCAAGAGGAGGTTAGATATGCATCTAGCTGGGGTCATCTAGACCCAGCACTCTTTCCTGCCTATGCAGGGGGTCGGACTCAATGATCTATTGAGGTCCCTTCCAACCCTAGCATCTATGAATCTCCAGCAAAAGCAAGGCTGATGGGCCTATGGCTGGGCTGTCCCTACAACAGGAGAGGACGCAGAACCTCTTAATTTTACCTGCTGCTTTGAGACCTCTCAGCATTGATGCAGATTAGCAGATCATTCAGTATTACCAAAACCACCCCACAGATGCAGGTGGAAAAAGAGTGGCTCATGTTCCCCCACCTGCTGCCAGCATGGTTTCTCTTCCACTGTGCCACCAGGGCCCCAAAAGGAAAGAAACGCAGAAACACAGCTGTAAAAGACAGCCCTCCATGCAACCAGAGCACCAAACCCCCCAGCCCCTATTCCCACTGCAACAGGGCTGGGCATTCCAGTGAAAAAAAATGCATCTGCATACAGATACCCAGTATCTACTTGGTTCAGGTTTCTCACTAAGACTGCCCCAGTAGCAGGCAGCAGAACCAAGCAAATACCCCATCCCTGTGCCACAGGCCATGCTGATAGGGAACTCTTGGACTCGGTCCAGAGAGAGCTCATCATGGTCCCTTCCACTGAAGCACTGCCAGGAAGTTTTCCAACTCCAGGAGAACTTGAGAATGCCAAGGTGGCTGTTGCTTGGGCACTGACTAGTAACTTGCCATCTGGGCAGCCATTGTGCCAAGATGACAAGGGGCAAGGTCAGATCAGGCAAAATAGGACAGCATGCTACTCACCCCATGACCTGCCCTCTGCTAGGTCCATCCCCTGCATTCCTCCCACACTGCCCTCAGGCCCCCAGGTAGAGAAGAAAGCAGAGAGATGATGTTCCCCACTCACAAGGAGGCAGCAGAGCTGCCACTGGGGAAGGCCTGCTGAAGACAAAAAAGAGAACCGTAATAAACTCACCCCAGAAATGGGAGGGGAGAGAAGAACATGTACACGCACCCCAGCTACTCACCCAAAGACAAATCTACCTCAAGTGTGGGTCTCCAATGGCACTATAAGGTCATTCCACATTCTAGTCGTGCATAAGCTATGTGGAGCTAAATAACTATCTGCCTGGGGAAGGAACCAGCCAAAATGGCTCTGGGCAGGGCAGGTCAATTGGTTCATCTCATCTCTAACAATATTTACAGGGCAGCCGAGGAGGAAGACCGGCTTTCAGGATGGGCCTCGGTGGGATACTTCTGTCAATCTGTGCAGTGCCACAAAATGCATGCCCATTAGCCAGAAGTATCTCTTTGCACTGCCAGTTCATAGTCAGCAGAAACCGCCCTCCCTAGTGCCTCTTCACGGACTCGCATGGACACGGCTGCACAGGCGAGAGCTCACAACCTCCCCAAAAGATGGCAGTGATCTACACTGGGTGCCACCCTGTCTCTGCACACATGGCGTCAGATCTGATCTGCATTCAGTCAGCAGCCATTAGACTAGGCTACTGCACTGAGGCAGGTCTTCAGGAAGAGGGTGACTTCTGGGCCAGAGCTCTGCAGGGCCAAAGACCAAACTGAGCTGGGTGCTGGAGACAGCTTCCATGTTTACTGTTCTGATGATCTACACAACCAATCTGCTTGTTGCTCCAGTAAAAAAATATGGGAAGAGCTTGCCTCACCTTTCAGCCTTACACATTTCCCCTGGGCACTGAACACTGTGCTGGCCTCTTGTCTTATGGGTCATTACCACTTAACAGAGGCTCTGCATGCTAACAACAGACCCTCAACAAGACCTCTACAGCCCCAGCCTTCAGCAGGCTTTGCAGACACACAGATGGCTCTGCATGCTTAAGATGGAAGGCAGCTCACCCACTGCTGGCTCTGCAGGAATAAAGGGAGGGGGGAAAAGCTGTGGAAACATCTGGTTCTGGTCACTGAAGACAACAGCCATGGCTGATCTACACAGGGAGCAAATCTGCAGAGTGAGATAAGGCCACTCTAGCAAAATCACCCTTCCGAGCAAATAAGCTTTGTGGACCGGTAATGCACAGAGACTCCATGTTCCTGCGTGTGGTGCTCCCTGGGGAGGCAGGCAGCTCAGCTTCAGACCAAGATGACGCGTTGCACGTTGGAACTTGTAGTTTGCAGGGGTGGCCTCTTTAAGAGGATGGCTACAAATCAACGGCACTCTAACCCTTTAGCATCTGACTAAGTAGGCTGCTCCTTAGGAACGCTTATGCCTTTCTGAACCGCTTAGTCTGAAAAGTGCCACCCTGCTCTGCCTCCCACCTGACACTAGATGAACATGGCAAACTACCTCTGTTTCCAAGTGAAAGGCCAGCCCCACTACCAGGCAAAGACTGGGCGTTCCTCTTTTAGAAGCTACCTCCTTCAGGGCAGAACATCACCCAGTGCCAGCCTGAGAACAGCCCAGCAGCTACTCAACAAAGCACGCAAAAGACAAACTTTATGCTGCTGCCTGAGCTAATGAAAAATGGGCATCTATAAGAGACTGATCCTCCCACTGCAAGACAGAGAGCGTGTATACCAGGGAGCTGGGAGGGGGAGCAAAGTTTTGCAAAGCTGCTGTAGACATTTCTGCAGCGACCCTGCATTTATGTGCAAATCATACCTCTTTCTAATAGAGAGAGGAGATGAGGCAGAATATCAAAAGCTGTAATACTTGAATCCTGAAACTGCCGAAAGCCCTGTAGGGCACAAGCTAAACCGAGAGCTGAATTTCACTCCAGGAAAAACAAACAGCATTTTCCCCATTAGCAACAAGCCAACTATGGAAAGCTCCGCTGGGCACTTAAGCAAGCTTCTGCCAATAATAATAAATCTAACATTAAAGCAGCATTATAGCCCAATTCCAGTACAGATCAATTAGCTTCTAGAAATTCCTGGCCCCAGAACAAAATGATGAGATGGGGACTCCCTTTAACCTGCTGTGCAGAACCCAGCTGGAAGCCCAAAGACGATCTGGGCAGGCAAGGCTCGCCACTCACCTGCTCCACCTCACCCAAGTTCCCTTTCCATATTGCAGGCTCCCAGGACCCTCTCTCTGCCTGGGAGCTGCACCTCCCAGCCTGGAGCTATCATATAAGGGAGCATTGTGAGTCCTGCAAGGGTCTTTAGTGAGCGCTGGCCAGCTCCCAAGTCAGATGTGCTCAGTTGTCTGGACACATACTGGAGCACTGAGGGACTTTTGAAGCCGACTGTTTAACGAGTCAGCCGGATGGCATTTCCCATAGCTGAAATTTCTAAAGCAAGGAGCAAATGCTATGTCTGGGGCCAAAAGCCTCTCTCCCCCACCAAGGTTACCAAGTTTGCCTGGTATAGGGCCAACCCCCTCCCTGGAATTTAAGTTACACCCCTAGTGCTCACTAGGGAAGTCCTCCTCCGAGTCCTCAGTGGGAACAAGACTCTGTAGATTCACCCTGAGACAAATTAGGTACAGGGGCAAGAAGTATAGCCCCTTGGGGTAAGCGTGACAAGCGTCTCATTTCCAATGCTGGAGTTTAACCAAGTTATCCCACTAAATGCACTTTTATCCATGAAGATAAAGCCCAAGCCTGCTGCTGACAGACCTAGCGCCCTGCCGGTGCCCAGAGGCCTGCCCGAGCTGCAACGGAGTGAAAACAGACTTGGAGTCTTATTAGTTCTCATTGATGCCACTCGGGGACTTTAAGGATGACAGAAAAGCTGACAAGAGTCGGGTCCATTTCACTCAGCAGCTGTCTACAAATATCTGAGGGGAGGCAAAGACAGACACTGGGCCTCCACTGGGCAACAGACACAAAAATTCAGAACATAAAAGATCAGTGCATTAGCAAAGACCACACACAGCACAACTACCTTGGCCAAGGATGACTGGGAGAGAAAAAAAGAGGAACCAGACAACTCCAGTCCCACAACTTAGGGGTGAGAGTTGCTGTGTCCCTGAAGCAAACTTCTCAGATTCACTCTGGCTGGTCCCTGCGCTGTGAGAATACAACAGGACGCATTTCTGTCAGCTTGACACAATCTTTGCTGCAGGGGAACTAGGAAAAGAATTACCATGAAGAATGGAGAAGGGCTACAACGCTCCCAGCCTGACAGAAGCAGCAAGAAGCAGACAAGTTGGGCAGTGCCCAGCAAGAGGGGAGTTGATGTACAGCACTTCCTCCCAGCATTCGCAGAAAAACAGCACCTCAGCCCCAGAAACCAGGACACAAAGAGAAGCAGATGAAAAGGGATAACTGGTACTTGACACAACAGGAGGCAGAGGGAGAGGGGATTTCCTAGGGCCCAGCAGCAGGGAAGAAGATTCTCATGTTAGGACCCAGAGAGAAGGGTGTTATCTTATTAGACACCCACCAGACATGGCAAATACACCAGGTGGACCCCTGGAGTGTGGGCAGGGCTCCCGTCTTGGAAAGCAGTTCCCCATTCTCCACCCTTGTGATGGGGGCAACAACATGCACAGGACCCTCCTGCAATAGGCCTTGTGTTCTGCACAGACCTTTTGGTGAGCTACAAACACTGGGTCCAGCTTGTGCAAGGGATTTGCTTCAGAAGAGACCTGCCAGCTTCAGCTCCCTCACCACGATCCTGGGGCTCTCCTCAGGGCAGCCAGGGGGAGCATCTCTGCCTCAGGCTGCCCTGCTCATCCCAACAGTGGGGCTCTCACTCCTGGCAAATGGGTCCATAGCCTTCCCCATGGCCAGGCCTATTCAGCTGCCTGGCCAACCTTCTACATGCATCCCAAGAGCACACAGAGGGCCCAGACTCTGTCAGCCAATGCTCTGCAGGGCATTTTCTTTCAGACAGTGCCTCACTCTAGGTTTTGCTCAGAAGAGGCCTGAGTCATGAATTATTCACAGAGTTTGTCCCAGACCAAGACTCCGCACCACACCCACACGCTCAGCTACCTGACCACAACACCACCAAGCAGTGTCACGTGCACTCACCCCCAGTATACGTACCCAGTCCTACCTCTCAGTCCGCTTGAAGGAGGGAGGTACCAAAGCACAATGCCCCACATGCTGCTGTACAAGATCTCTCCCCTGCCTCTGGCTACGCAGGCTGTTGGAGCCCCTGAATATGCAGGAGATGCTCAGTGGGAATATTCCCAGGCTTTATAGCACCTGGGGGCTCCTATACACATGCACAGAGCACGTGTACAAATGCCCTGTGTGACGGAAGTCTCTGCTCTCCCTCCCCAGTTTAGTCCCATCAGCAGACTCCAGGGACCCCCTGCTACCACTGAACTCACTGGGTGTTCTCCAAGGCCTCCAGAAAGAAGCAAGACCTTGAAAGGTGACCCAGCTAGAGGTGGGGAAAGGCTAACAGCTCCTACCCCAAGCGCAACAGAGGTAGCAAAGCTGGACACGGGGGTTCTGAAGCCACGTGGGATGCATGCTGGGCCTGTCTGCATCTCCTTACCCAGAAGGCTTCTGCAGCTGAGCACTTGGCCTGGCCTCACCTTAGACCCTCAGCCCGTTTGTTTTGCATATTAGTCAGCAGGAGGAAATAGATAACAGATGTTTGTGTGCTGCCTAAGAATGCCCCAGTCCAGGGTGGGTAAGATACAAAGTATAAGGATCATGAAGTCTCAGGCATCAAGGGGTAGGACAGCCACTGACTGAGAGGGTTTCACAAGGAAAGGACTTGCCCACAGAGAAAATCAACTATCCATTATGATGATGACCAATTCTTATCTATAACATGGAGGCTGCATTCTAGCCCAGAGCAAACCTGAGGTGACAGTTCAAATGCCCCTGTAAATGATGAAATGCAGTGCCAAAGTCGAGAATTCAGTCACACAGGACGGTAGAGACAGGGTTAAGCTTCCCACAGCCATTCTGACTGTGCCCCCTCAAGCATATGGCAGGGAAAGAGTATTTTCCTTTGCAATCACACGGCATGTGGAAAGAACACGCTATGTACCTACATTCATAGTCAAGGAAAAAATGCAGTTCCTTTTTGGTGCATGGTATTTGCCAAACAGTCACAGGGTAGAGCTGTGGGATCTCGTAAGGAAAATACTGCTGCAAGACAGACAAACAAGGAGGCCAGAGTCAAGGCCCCCCCCCCCCCCCCCCCCCCCCCCCCCCCCCGTGCAGGTTAACTCTGCACTTCCTGGCCTCCGAAAGGAAAACAGCTCAGCCCTGCTACTGCCAAGCGTTTGCATGCAATTTACTTTATAGATCATCATAACAGAAATGTCATCTCAGTTATCATAGCAGCTTCATCCCTACCCCAGAATGACGACAGCTACAAGGCAAAATGACTGGGCTTTAACTCACCACAGGATTCAGGTCTTAGGGTCTCTTCAAATCACCCAAAGGAGTTCATTGCACATCAGTGGTCTCTGCTCAGTGTCCTCCCCTGGCAACTTACCTATTGCCCTCTACCTGCTCTCCCATTCCTGTTTATTCATGACTTCTTCAATTAAATTAGTGGCCTCCCTCTAGCCACTGAGGGAGGCTTGTAGTTCCTGGTTGGCCTAGGCCCACCATCATCATACAACAAACAGGTCTGCCTGCTTGTGCCTTTTAAAAATCAGACCACGCATACTGGGCCACCTTCTTTCAAGCATCTGGCTACCACAACTGACTGCCATAAGGCCCCCGCCCAAAGCAATCAACACATGTAAATATTCATACATATGTTATAGCTTAACAGCATCAAAACCCCCAGCACAGATGGCGAGTTGGAACGCAAAGGAGGGACACAATCTTTGGGCTTTATGCTATTGCTCATCATGGTGGCATCCACGCACCCAACAGGAAAAGGTACTAAGCAGAGCTCACTTGTGGGGCAGATGCCTTTGGCAGGTGGAGAAGAACAGCTCGTGCTCCCTTAACTCTCTCTTGGGTAAAAAAAGCATTTGGAGAAACAGATCTCATTCCCGGGTGCCAATAAGGTTAAGATAAACTGGGTGGTGCCATTGGAAAGCTACTTGCAAAAACCTATGGTGTATTTTTCCCCAAAATCTGTAGCTTTTGGACTACAGATGCATTTCTGCTGGAGCTGGGCAAAGAAAAACCAGTCTGGGTTACCCGTCTGTGAGACATCCAAAAAACGCTCCTGCTTTCCCCTACATGGTCACACAACCCCAGCTGCTCGATCCAGTTTTAATCAAACTTTCCAAAATAAAATTCACAAGGAGTCACAGCTTAAGCCATGATCAAAAATGAAAAACTTCAGTTGAAAAGATGTTATGGGAAAGTCACAGACGACTATAAACAAAAGCCTGGAAAGGACTGTCTGCACAATTAATGCAGTGTTGCAACGACACAAACCAGAGGTCTCTAAACTCATCTGTGAGGGAATGTCCTCTACAGACAGTCTACAAGAAAAACAGAGATTTATAGTCAAGCAAATCCCTGAATTTTAGCCAATTTGTTTTCCAACAATGCGCTCTACCTGGAACGCCGGCACTGAGATTTTCTGTAGCCAGCAATGCTCAACATTGCCATTACTAAGCACTTCCTGAATAAGCCAAGTGTAACATCCTGCTTGCCTGTCTCCCAGGCCACAAAAGCTCTCAGTGGAAGGGAAAGGAGAACTTGCCTCCGGCTCTGGGAGGGCTGGGCTGTCTCTAATGGCTCTGAGATGCTTTTCCTCACCAGCTTCCCTATGGCTCTGCCTCACATTTCCAGCTGGCAGCTAGTCTCACCCACTTTGAAGAAGGCTCATTTTCTTGTTTCTATCACACAGCACACAAGGGCAGGAAAACAAACTCCATCAGGATTCCCATGCCAGAAGCTGAAATCCTACCCATCCAGTCACATTCAGCCCAGGCTGTGACACTGCTTTCTGACCTTTCATTCATCCGTAGTCCCAGTCAGTCAGGTGAGGTTCGATTGTCAGAGGCTTTCTTGGATTTCCTTAAAGTCTTCTGCCAAGTTCTGATTAAAATCCTCCTAAGTACTTTTGCCTTGATTCGATTTCCTAGCACTGAGAAACCCAGCAGACCCAAGAGCAGCACTTAGGGCATAGTTAATAACCAGACGTGCAGGCTCGGCATCTGTGTCTCCTTGCACGCACTCCCCTTTGGATCAATGGGAAATTGAAAGAGAGTCTCTGTCCATCTCCTGTCAGACCAGCACCTCCCTAGAGGCAGTGTTCTTAATGGCCCTGTTTGTACAGGCCCATCAACATACCCTAACAGGACGTCCTCCAAGTGCCAAGTGGAACCGTCTCCATGGGCCCTGCTTATTGCCAGCACGTAAATGGGTGTTGCCTGTTGGAGAGGAGGACTGTAAAGGCTCCTGCATTCAGTCAGTGCAGGAAGTACAGGAGTTCAGAAGTAACTGGCAAGAGAAAGTAGTTACCCAACCCTCTTGTGACACGAGAACACACTTCACAATGCTCTTTGTAACTGGAAAGGAGGTTTACCAAGGCTCCCAGTACACTGCATGCTCTGATCTGTGCCAAGACCAAACAAAGCCTGAAGAAGAGGAGCAACACAGGGGCTTGTCCCAGCTATATAAGATGAACCCAGCCTGGAGGAAGGGGATTCTCCTACCTGAATACATGCCAAAAGGTCCCTTTAGAGAAACCCTGGTCCATTTCAGCCTTCTACTACAGAATGGAGAAAGCTCCCTTCCACGCCATGCTTGGCCCATGGCGGGCCTCTCCTCTCCATGCAGAGGCTGGCCAGGCTTTGGAGCAATGGTTTCCCAAATCTCTACAACCTACACTGCCCATTCACCTAGCACCTGCCCTCTGTCAGAACAAACACAGAGCAGTGTTGCAGAGGGATAGCACTTCCCTCCTAGGAAGCCTGACAGACCCACAGACCTCTGCAGGTTTTACCCTGGGACTGACGTGGTCCCAGATGTTGGATCCATCACTGGGTTTCCCAGTAAGGCTCCTGTCCTGGAAATCTTATTCAGGCTGAACTCCAATCACTTCCTGCTACTGAACTTGGGACCTGGGAACTTCCCCTTCCTGCTCCAGTGGAAGGAAAAGTGGAAAGAGGAAGTGCACAAACCAGGCACACAAGGGGCCAGAGGCAAAGCAGCAGCAGGGTGGGGCATTGGGTGGCAGCCCTCCATCCTTGCCACCCCCCAAATCATCCTTGACAGGCAATGGGCTAGTGCTTTCATAGAAGTATAGAAAATGAGGGTTGGAAGGGACCTCGGGAGGTCATCCAGTCCAACCTCCTGCTTGGTATGGATTCCTATCTGAAATCTGAGGTTATCATATGAACTGGGTTTGTACACCTCAAAGCACTAAGACTGTGGCACCTGGGGCATCCTTGAAAGAACCTCAAGGTATCCTTGGTGCCATGGCACCCCAGCTGAGAATTACTGGTGTAAGCCCACCAGGAAACTACAAGCCTCCTTCAGTGGTTAAAGGGAGGCCACTAACTATATGACAACCACATTTGGAGGCAAAAGATGATAAAACAGGAATGAAAGTGCAGGTCATAAATCAAGAACTAGGGTGGACCCCAAGCAGAAAACTCTAACTAGTGCCCACTGCCCTTTGAACATATCTAAGTGGCCTGTGGACACCACCTAGTGAAACTCTGCCAGGAGACATGTATGGATGAGTGAAAGGAAGTCAGTCCCACAGTTGTCTGGATCCCCCTCAGCCAGCACCTCCCTTCTGGTCTGGCAGATGAAGACCTTGTCCAGGCAGGAGGAGGTTGCCCAGAAGATGGTGGAACTTTGTGGGTCTAGGGGAACAGAAGCCCACAATTTGGCCCACAGGGATCGTAGCAGCACAAAGCTAGTGACAGATAGGCACTTCCCCTCCAAACATCAGCCATACTCATCCTCTCATGAGGTCATTTCTCCCTCCTGGGCCAGGCAAGGACATAGAGCAATAGTTTTCAAGCTTTTTTCATCTGCAAACCCCTTTGGAAATTTTGAATGGAGGTGCGGATTCCTTTGAATTGTAAGTGTCAGTATTCACACACTTTTGACTGATCATAGTCATCTTTTGTGGACCCCTTAGACATAGTCTGCGGGCCCCTGGAGGTCAACGAACCACAGGTTGAAAACCACTGCCATAGTGGGAGGCATCTTACCCACTAGAAAACTGGCAGAAACTCCCAGGTGAGCTTTCCCATCAAGGCCTTTTGCCTCCCTAAATGGGAAGGGCACAATGGAAACCCTGCAGGGCCTCCCCCCGGAACTGCCCCAGCCTCTGCAGCTACCAAACCAGACCACATCCAGACTGCACCACCCTCTCCCACTACCAGGCAGCTCTACCACATGCACAGGCAACAAGGGCTTGGAAATCCTGAAGCGAGAGATGCTCATGAAGTGCAAGCAACCAACTAACCCACCTCTTGGGGAAGCAGCTGAGCATCACAGCTCTGTAGTGTAGCAGTGTGGTCCAGCACCCGTCCACCAGAGCAGAGAGATCAGCAGTCCCACACCCTAATCCCAGCCTGACCTCTGGCATGCTGTGGGACCTCTAGGCAGCTCAGTTAACCCCTCTATGACCAGGATGGGGAAGGCTATGGTGTGCACTGACAGCTGGTGCCCCAGGGAGTCAATATCCACAGTGCTACCAACACACACTCTTAATGAGCTGGACCCCATGACTGATGCAGACGGCTGCAGAGACCAGGCCAGGACTCATGCCTCGCATTGGTGACCCAGTCTTGCCCACTGCCTGCTAGGAGCAGGTTTTCTTGTAAGGTGACTAGGAAACGACTGGAAACACTCAGAGCCCTCCCGCCCCTCCCAACACAGAGACTAGGCCCCTCCAGTGCCTCTCACCCTGCAAAGCAGAGAGAGGAATATTAATAGCTGGCCCTGGAAGAGCCATAAAACACTAAATACCTAAATGGTTCCTGTACCTTGAAATGTTAATGCTAAGCAAAAAAAAAGGAGCCTTCCTGTTAGCAAACGGCTGGGCCCCATGATATACACACAGCTCCCTCCCTCCCCTCCGAGCCACAGAACGGCAAACAGCACTTGAAACACTAAAACACCATTCTACTTACAAGGCATCCTATAGATCTGCTTGTCTCCCCAAAGCCAGGACGAGAGAGACTTCGTTGGCACACGCCAGCTCTTGTTTATGAGTTAGTTACCACCTCAAAGAGCTCCTTGGCATCCAGCCAGTCCTCTCCCTACAGGATCCTTTCAGACTTCAAAACGGATCTTCCCTCAGCCTTCTAATAGGCACCGCCTGGCCCCAGCTCAAGGCCGCTGCCAGGAGCTGACTGGCGTGTCTCAGCCTCAGGGCTGCCTCTCTCTCCTTTCCCCGCCCCCCCAACCCTGGGGGGAGCAACCTTAACTGGTAAAGCAGCAAAATGCCCTCACCCTGGGCTTTTTGTTTTTTAAAGATCTGCATCAGGGAACCAATTCTATGGGGTCTCGGCCAAGGTGAGGGCCTGAGGGAATCTGCTGAAGCAACTCTGGGTGGTGCACTGTGGAAGGAAGGGAGGGGAGGAGGACAGGAGTGGAGATCAGGGCAAGGATAGAGGACAGTCCACAGCATGTTCCCAAGCTGAAGTGCTCTGGGCTCCAATATCAATGCCATCTTTGAAACTATGCTAATGGCACCTCCTCGCGGCTCTTGTGCCTAGGGAGCATAGGGCCCTTCTCAAAAGGCTCCTGGCCTCTGGGTTTGGGATGAGCAAGGGAGTAAAGGTTTGGGAGCAAGGGGGAAGAAGCTGTTCCCCCATCAGCTCCTCTCACTGGAGATGCCTGGACCAGGTCACAGCTTCCTGGCCACACCAGCAGCCACAGGCCTTTGCAGAGGCATCTGCCCCAGAATCAGGGCACACCCCAAGCCTTGCAGTTCACAAGACAAGCAACATCTAGCCAGGACACAGATGGGAGGAGCTGTGCTCCATCTGCAGATGAAGGCATCTCACCTGAATACGAATAGCTGGAAGGAGAGGGGGGCTGGGGAGCAGCATGCATTTACATAGCACTTGGGATCCTCACAACCATGCATTTACATAGCTAATTGGGGGAGCCGGTTTCCTGGAATTCAATTACTCTCCAGCTTGGAAAGGAAACACATGTGAGAGAAGAATGCTCCCCCTCCCACAGCACCTGCCAGCTGCGAGTGCTGAGCCATTTACCAGTGTCGAGCAAGCCCGGGATGTCCCATGTGGAAAAGGAGAGTGCACCCCCATCACAGCCAAGAAAACTGAGGCACAGGGCAAGGAAGCAATTTGCTCAAGAGCCCCCAACCCAGCAGAGGTGCAGCTGGGGACATGAGCCAGGCAGCCTGACAACCAGCCTCCACCTCCAAACACCTGCTACCACTGCCTCCCCATTTTGATCTTCACTGGCAAAATCCTACTGGAGTCATTGCATCCTGACCAAAATGAGAGCTGCTGGTCGATAAGCCAGCAGGGACGTTGCATCTAACAAGGTACATCTGGCTGCTTTCTGTGTTACTGAGCACAGGAGCTTTCAAGAAACCCTGAATCGGGACTGAAAAGATAACGGAGACAGGAATGTTTGCAGATAAGCGGAAGCCCTCGGCGGTATAAGCTGACAATTCACTGCCAAGCAGAGAGGAGGAAACATGTGGCTATAGGGGAGTTCTGGAGATGTAAAAAACTCTAATGCATCTCCCTTCATGCAGCGACTTACCTCAAGTGTCAAGAGCCACAGGCAATTTGCAGGGATGAACAGAGCCCATCCTGCTCGTGCCCATCCAACACCAGCACAGGGCATTTACACAGCCCTCAGCTGCCCAGTTAACACGCTGGGTTTTCAGCAGCTTAGCCCAGGCATTCATTCTCCTAATGAGGCTGCCTGGGAGGAAGCCAAGTCATGCAAAGACAGCATTTGCTCCAGATCAGGGGGCTTTAGCCAGGAGCCCAATCCTTGTCTGGTATTACTGTATGCTTGACCTGTAGAGTTCTCCAGCAGTACCTGGGGCTGGGTGGGAGGCTGGCTACTGCTACAGCAGAAGGAGCGCTCAGAGGCAAACGTGAGAAGAGACAAGGCACAAGTGGAAAGGAAGAGCATGCCCCAACACAGCAGGCTGTCAGCTCTAAGGGGCAGGCACAGATCTTCTTGCTGGAGCCCAAGGAGCGTTGGGATGAGGATGGCAGCACTCTACAACTCAAGGGAACACGCACACAATGAGGCCTCTCTCTTAGCCCCTACTTCGAGGCTTGAGCCTGCCTCCTCCGACATCAGAAACAGGCCCTAAGCACAGGCCCTTCTTCCTGAAGTCGAGGACCCCCACAACAGCTGATGGCAGGGCAAGCAAGACTTGCCTGAGCATCAGCCCATCTCTAGGGCAAGATAAAGGCCTCTAGGTCACTGGACTCACACAGACCTACTGTTGTATGGTGACAGGGCCTAAACCCACCGGGAACTACAAGCCCCCCATCAATGGCTAGAGGGAGGCCACTAAATGCACAACTGAGTTTACGTGAGGAATCATGAGAAAACAGGAACAGGAGCACAGGAGTCATACACAGCAATGGCTTCAAAGCACTTCAGTCTCCACAGTGACCCATTTCCCTCCCCCTCTCCACAACGGCATTGCTCAAAGACTCTCAGATTTCTTACCGCTGGCTGGATAATGAGGAGATCTGACCCAACCAAATCCCTGAAATCGGTGTGGCTGCCCTAGCCCCCGAGTGCCCAAATTCCAGGTTAATGGGAGGGGGAGTGGTTGCTTCAGTATGAATCACAGAATCATAGAAATTAAGGGCTAAAAGGGACCTCGAAAGATCATTGGGCAACCTCTTTGTCGGACCACAGACAGTTCTCCTGGGGGGGATGGGGACACAAGAGCAGCTGGCTGAGAGGCAGCCACCTCTGAGGACAGGATCCTGAGTGACAAGAGTCCTACCAGTGAAGTCAAAGGAAGAATCACCCCAGTGCCCCATACACCTAGGAGAGAATCAGCCGTGGCTCTCAGCTCCCCCTGGCATGAAAGGCAAAGCTGCCTGCTGGGGTCACCAAGCTTGGTGGCCAAGGGCAGCAGGAAGGAGGAGGGAGCCGAGTGCCTTTGTGCTGTGCTCAGCAGTGGCCAGGAACTCCTCTGGAAAGGGCTTGGAGGGACATAGGAATACAGGAGACAGCCAAAGAAACAAAAACTCACACACAAGGACTAATTGCACAAGGCCAAACCATCTGCAAATGGAGGGCCTGACCCTCACAGAGCTCGGGGCCCCGCAGGACAAGGAGTAGCCAAGGCAAACATGGGTCCGCCAAAAGCCAAACACAATACCTTCCAAAGCTAGCAGTGTGCTCTGAGGCTCCTGCCTCCCCACTGCTAGGAGACCCAATGAGCCAGGCCCAGTCAAAGAAGGACAGCTCTTCCAGAAGGGGGGCTATATCTTACCAGGCTGCCTTCACTTCAGAGAAGCCAGTCCTGGTGGCTTACTGCCATAGCAGAGAAAAGGACACCCCACATTCAGCCCTGCAATCTCCCTCCAAGATAGTGAAAACCCTTCTCCTTGATCCCTGGATGTCCTGGCTCAACTCTCCCACCACCTTCCCATTGGGCAGCCTTGATAGAAACATCACTGCTTTTGTGCAACACCCCACTAACCCTAATTCTCCTGGACCTCTTCTGGCCAGGAATGCTCCACACACCAGCCTATCTTCGAGGTATGAGGAACAGGGACATGTGGCTTCCTTCTTACCCTGATAGGATCCAGGTCCACCTGACCAGTCCCACCATCCTCATGCACAGCATTCCTCTGCTGGAGACTGACTTCCCCAAATATTCAGGGGGAAGAAGGCGTTAACATTTCCTCCCTGAGCCTGAGTGGAGCCACAGGGAAGGACAGAGCTGTGTAAAGCACAAGTAACATCTGGAAGCAAGTGACACAGAAAGGTCTGTGTTTGCAGTGGGGCTGGAGAAGGCGCATCCTCCCCAAAAGGGAGCCATCTCCTGAGGGTAGAGGCCCGAGCAGATGTTCTCCAGGTAAATGTGCAACACACTCTGAAGCCTTCGAGGCTGCAGCGGGCGAGAGAAAGGGGAGCAGGAATTCTGCCTGCTTCAGGCAAACATCACTCAGCCGGATAAACGTGCCCTGCATAGTGCAGAGGGGATTCTTAAGCTAGTAAGTCGCCAACATCAGACTGGAAGCAAAGCAATAAACACAATCTGAGCCATTGGTTACCGTCTGCCGAGAAGTCTCCTTCAGAGGAGCTGGGGCACATAGAAGTCAGCAGGCTGGGTCGCATGCTGGCCTTTTCATCAAAGTCTTTAATCACAACGTATCTGGAGAGCTGCACAAACACTCAACGGGGCTGATTTACACCCGCCAGAGGAAGCAGCGTGCAGCCAGGGTAAGCCAAGGCATCAAAGAGCAGTTACGCCTCTTTTATCCGCCTCTCCATTGTTCTGCTCTTCCGTTTGGCGAGCTCTGATCCATTTTCTCAGCAGTTAGAGTGCAGCGCAAGGACCCCTCTCAGTCTCCCACAGGGCGTCCCCATGTCACTGCTCCCAGGGGGTGGGAGGCAACTGCTGTTCTAGCAAAGGCAACATGTCAGGCTTGGAGCAAGGGCCTGACAACAGTTCAACGGGGGCAGCAATAGAGAACAGCAGCAGCACAAATATATTAAGATAAGCCAGCCCTTTACTCAGCCTTTCCTAATGCTAATACTGCCAGCCCATTCTGGAGCGCACAGCTGGGAAATTAAATGGAGAGAGATGCAATTTCCCCTGCCCTCCCTGGTTAGAAAAACTCCAGAGGTGGGATTGGCTGAAACTCACAGCCTGCTCCATCTAGCAGTTAAAAAAAAGCAGCAGCAGCACATATAAATAACCTCTCAGTAGGAGCCAAAAATCAAAAGCCTAACCCCACGGTTTTAAGTGAGCAAGTCCAATTTCCTCCTTCGTAGTTCTTGACACATTGGCTGCATGCCGCTTTCTCGCCTCGTTCCTGCACCAGAAGGCTCTGCACTGCAGGTCAGGGGACGATAAGGAAATGAACGGTGTAATTTCCAAGGCCTCCAAACGCGGCCCTGTCAGCAGCTCTGGAGGCAGCTTACTCAAGCGTGGCTAGAAGAGGGAAACCACAACGAGAGGACCCAGGACGAGCCAACAGCTGCTGATACGTGTTCCCCAACGCTTCCCAGAAGCCTTTGGCCCAGCCTTCCTGGCCAGATTGGCTCAGGTTGTGAAAGTATTTCCAACTGCTGTTCCCTGGAAAGGGAGCGGAGACCTGAGTGGGAGATGGCAATGTTGAAAAGCTCGATTCCCAGGCCCCCTGGAACAGAAGCGCTCTCTCCCAAGGGCTCTCCAGGGACTGCCAGAAGCTGAGGTGCAGAGGATGGCTTTGCTTCTGTGAGGGAAGCCATCTAATCCACCTCCATTTTTAGATCAGAGCTAGTGCTTAATGACTGGAATTCACTAGCAGCATGAGAAAACGCCCTGCACCAGCATAAGCAACCTGCAAACATGGGGAACTGCTATGAATGTCCCTGGGTCAGTCCCCTCCTCCTATCCTCAGCGGGTAGGAAAAAGAGCAACAGGGAGGCAAGCCACACACCAGCCATCTCGTGTGTGCTCCACCCCACACTCCTTCAGCTGCTGGGAACAGGACTCAGAGCCAGAAAAGAACACCATGAGCTTATGACAAGGGGATAGCAACAAACCAGCATACAGGTGCAAATGATAGGGTGGAATGGGGGGGGGAATGAGGGGGTGACTCAACAGACCCTGCCTCTCATGCCCACAAGGGGGGTTAAAGCAAGAGCCTTTTCCATTTGCCCAACACACCTGCAACGCAAGTAGCTTCCTGGAGTGCTTAGGCCCCACAACAGGGCTGGCCCAGAAGCCACTGCCCATCATGTGATGGGTGCCGCATGTGCCAAGGGTTCGCAGGGTCAAAGACACAAGTACACATTTGCAACAGGAGGCTTGGACAGCCCTGCAAAGCCCCACTCCGCTCTGCCAGCACCAGGCAGTGACACACCTGGATGCTGGCCAGAACAGCCCAGGGGCATCTGTAGCCTCACCGTGCTCAGTTCAGGACCTAAGGGGGCCCTGGGACATGGAAGCTTAGCTGTGAACTCCCCCAGCTTTCGCCTCCTTACTGCAGTCCCCAAAGCGACGCACAGTCCCCTTTTATTTTGGTTAGAGGTCAGTCTGCAGAGGGGAGAGCCTGTGGAAATGCTGCAACACCGTGGCTCAGCAAGCCTGGAGAGAAACAGCTGCTGGAAGGGCAGACCTGGGCGAGTCCCTCAGAAACGCTCTTTCCGCTTACAGATCCTTTGAGCGGGAGTGACCAAACACCATGTTACAGAGCACCCTGGAGACTGGGAGATCTGCCACTAGAGCAGCACCCACAAGGCAGCCTCCAGTACCTCAGTACAGCTGGATGCAGGGTGCCTCCAAGCCAGGAAGGAGCTGCAGTCCCATCCACCCTACCTAGGACAACAGACTGGGAATCCCACCGTCACCTTTGCTAAGTGCTTGATTCCTCTGAAAGCAGGATGGGGAGCCTGGTGGAGAAGCTATTAACCATCCTGTATTGGACTTTAAACAGCCCTCTACCTAGAGTGAAAGGTTAAGTCCTAGAGGCAACATCAAGACAACAGTTTGCTGGACCAGGGAACATCAAGAGCAACGTGCATTCATTACCCTCTCTTACTGACCTCTTTTCCCAGCTAACAAAGGAGCAGAACAGGTGCAAAGACACCCAGCAGGCAGGGGACAACTGAGGACTATTGGCACACCGAGACAAAAAGGCCCTGGCAGGAGTGGCCTGAAGTAGAACCACAAAGATAAGGGCTGTGATTTTAAGGTCCTGTGCACTATGCTTCTACCCACAAATGGTTAGCCCAATCCTTCTCAACCCCCTGGGTCACTGGAAGCCACAACACGTAGGGTGCACAGCCAAAGCTAAAGGCATGCTGGATACCTTGGCATAACATGAAATTGCCGCCCCACAAGGTCCCTTCCTTCCCAGCACACTTGTGCCTGATCTGAACTACTCGGTCCTGGTTGGGAAAGGGAAACCAAAGGAGGTTTCATGAAGGCCTCCCTCCCCACAAGCCCAAGGCATCAACTGCTGCCCAACTAAGAAGCCAAAACACTACCCACAACCTATATCAAATAGTCCCTTGCAATGGAAAAGGTCAAGACATGCAGTGACTCATTTCTAGGCTGTGCCAGTGACTCCCAGGGCTCCCCTGGGCTCATTTTGCTCACAGTAGCTAGCACAGCAGCAGCTGGTCTACAGGAGTTGCCCTACATTCCTCCTCGCATGGGCAGTACAAAGGTGGGAACGATTGGGGATGTTAGGCTGCTGAAGACACTGTTTGATATGGGAGGGGGAGGGGGGGGGACGCAAAAATCTCACCCCCAACATTTGGGCCTCTGCTCTCAGTGCAGTAGCAGAGCACCATCCCAACGGCACTGGAAACTCAGAGCAAGGGTGACCCCAGAGAGACCTTCCTGTGAGTGCTGCAGATTGGGTCTGTACTACCTTAGAAAATGGCTACTCTTTGCAGCATGGATGGAAGCAAAGCACTGCAATCACATCACAGATCTGTGTTCCCCTCTGGGGATCCAAGGCTCTAGGTGTATTTGAAGCAAAACTTTCCTCTGCCTGCACCCAGCGATGCAGCTGCACTGTTGCAGGCAAGGCACTGAGGCTGCCCCAAGCCCACTGCTCAGCACCACTGCTGCTGCACGCCTGCTGGCTCTGCTTGTAACATGGGTCACCGTCTCCCTCATGCAGACACACCCAACCTGAATCCAGACGCAGCCCCGCAGACTGGCACTGACGTGTTCTGTGTCTCTGCAGGCAAGAGGGAATTGTGCCATGGCACAGCTGAGCCTCAGCCATGAGTTCACTCGGCTGGCATCTATTTTAGGCCTCAGCCACTCCAGCTCCCCTCCCATCCCAGCCCCCAAGATTTCCCCTTTCTATCAGGATCAGCCATGGAAGGAAACCTGCTGAGAGGGAAAGCTACTACAGATGCCTCCTTGAGGGGAGAAATGGGCACTTTAACAGCTTGATCTCTCTACCTCCAATGAGGGAGGCACGTCTGTTTTGAGCTCCTTCTCCTGGGTGAAAAATGGAGCTCCTCCACTGGGACTGTCCCCCTGCGCGCGCGCGCGCACCCCCCCCCCCCCGAAAGGGCTGCCTTTAAAGCCACTTGCTTCTGTTTGCCTCCCCCTCCTTCGCAGCAGTGGTGTCACATCTGGACGCTCCTCGTGAGTGCCCTCTCCCTCCTCAACAACCTCTCAATCAAAACAAAGCCAGGGCAGCAGCTAAGAGCTGGGAGGCTCTTTTGTTTAATGCTTAATATCCCCTCCCTCCCCATCCCCCGCCACAGCGCTGAGAGAGGTGAGCACGAGGAAGGAGGCAGGTCCAGAGGGCTGCGCTGACAATGGGAGCAGGCAGCAGCTGCCAGGGGATGCGCCTCCCACTCTGGCTCAGCGCAGACAGAGCAGGGAGCTCAGGCATTGGAGCGTCGCTCCCTGCCACAGCAGCAGGGGCAGGGAGAGCATGTCAAGGGGCTGCCATTTACAGAGTGATTAGCTGAGGGAGAGAGGAGAGAGCAGCACCACACAGGCACTCATTCTTCACTGCCCTGACAGCCTTCCCCGACAGCTCTGGCAGAGGGAGCTACTCATTGCTATGGGCATGCAGCTCACACAGGAAAAGCCTCCCCATGCTTCTGCCCTGCACACAAATGTCCCCACCTTCCTCTCCCACCACCCCAGCCATGGGCGGTTCACGCAGCAAACAGCACCGCCAACTTCCACATCTCACCCCCGCCAGAGCCAGGAGGGCATCTCTTACTGTCAGCTGCCATTTTACTGAAAAACCCTCCCAGCAAGAGACAGCTCCCCAAATACCTGTGCCCCCTGGCAGTTCACCCCATACCCAAGGGTGGAGAAGCCCAGAACCTGCCTTGACCTGGGAGTTCAGTTTAACAGGGGAGAAAAACAGCCACGATTTAACATTGGTAGCTTGGGCGTATACACACAGCATGCAGACAACGCCGCCCCCCCCCCCCCCCCCCGGGGTAGGTTTTAGCTACCGTGCTGCGGGAAGTCAAACATTCCCATCCTCCCGAGGAGCACCCGACAAGGAAACTACAAGACGTGTTGATAATGGCAGAGCTGTTGGTCTAATAAAAGATATCAGATTTACCCAAAGAACCTTGTCTGCCTATAGACTTCGATAAGGCATTTGACTTAATCCTGCATAATGTTCCGACTGAAAAACAGCACTGGCCGTTGTCAATGGAGCGTGTGTTAATTAGATTAAGAATTGGCTGACAGACCTCAAGAAGCAGCAGGGACTGAGACATCGTCTTCACAAAGCGGGGGTAGGGGGGGGTTCAATGAGATTCTGCAGAGAGCAGTACTAGGCCTGATGCTATTTAACTTTTTCATCAAGGATTTGGAAATAAAGATGAAAGTCGCTGCCGATAAAGCGTACAGATGACACAGATCGGCAAAGGGATAAATAACAATGACAGGACAGTCACACAGAGCAATCTGTATCGCTTGGTAATTGGGCTCACTCAAACAAAACGGTTTTTACCGCAGCCAAGCTACACAACCAGGAACAGAGAAGGCAGCTCAGACAGAGAAGATGGGGAACCCTCCTAGAAAACGATGACTCTGGAAACGAAGTGAGACTCGGGCCCAAACCAGGGGCTGCAACAAGCGAGGGCACGAACCTAGCAGAAATTCTCCTGGCAGAGCGGGAGCACACTGGAAGTGAGGTCATGGACTGGGAAAGACCGGGACATAGCGGACACCTGCCTTAGTCTGAGCTGCCAGTGCAATGCTGTGGCAAACGAGGCTAATGTGACCTTGGGACATGAGCAGAGGGGTGAGCTAGGAGGGGGTTATTACACTTCAGTGTACAGCACTGGTGAGATTATGCTCGGTTCCAGTATCCGCCTCTTTAGAAAGAGCGTCAAAGAATTGGAGAGGCTGTAGAAAATAGTCACAAAAATGATTTGAGGCCTGAAGAAAATGCCTCACAATGAAAGACTGAAAGCACTCCATCTGCTTAGTTCTTCAAAAAAAAAAAGAAAAGAAAGAAAAAGACTGTGAGGTGACTTGATTACAGTGCATAAGTAACTCCACAGGGAAAATACGCTGGGTACTAAAGAGCTCTTTAATCTTTGTGAGAAAGGAACAGTGAGAACCGATGGCCAGAGGCTGAAAAATTAAATTTCAAAATAAGGCACCTGTTTTTATCAGCAAGGGTGAATAACCAGAAGAACATGCTCTGGAGGGAAGGGGTGGGTTCTTCACCTCGGAGCATCTTCAAACCCAGGCTGGACGCCGTTCTGGAAGATCAGCTTTAGCCAGACAGGTTTTGCTCCCAGTACAGGGTTAGCTGGGTGAAGCACAGAGCCTGCTAGCAAACAGAAGGTGGGAGCAGCTGATCTAATGGTCCCTGCTGGCCACGAGCTCCCTGAAGCTGCCAGGCTCTAAGGGGTTTGCCCACCTGCGCAGTAGGAACCCTTTAAGTATCCTCTCAGCTCTTTGATGCAGCCCTCGCAGACTCCTTTTCCTACTGCAAACACCTCCCCCACCAGTTCTCTCCAGAGAAACGTCTACGTACAGATTAGGAAAAAAGCATCTTCATTGCAGACACTTACAGCTTCTGGGAAAAAGCAGCATCCAGCCACCAGCTTTTCCATCTCACAAGCAGATTCTCCCTTGGGAACCTGCCCTCTCCCCCATGTTCTTCCTCCACAACCTTCAGCTCTCCCTTTGAGGCCCTCACTCAGCCTAGGATCACCAGGTCTTGCTTTACCTCTACAAAACACAGGCCTCTAACAACAGCCGTCCTGCCTCACACTGCCTGTCATTAGCCAGCAAGAGCTGTTCATAACTGCGTTATGCCAAGAGCAGCCTGTCCAACCATCTGTCCATCCACACGCTCAGCTTCAAGAGGCAAAACTGGTTCCATTTGCCTTGCTGCACACACACTAATCTCTCAAGAGCCTCCCATTACAAGCCACTGTTTTCTACCCTCCTTCTCGCTTTACCCAATCTAAACAATCATTTGATATTTCCCAGCTGTGACCTTAAGTCAGGGAGAACTTCTGGGGAACTACAGGCTAGAGAGGAAGAAATAAAATTGTCTGTTGTGCCTAAATAACTTAGGAACCTAAGTTACCAGTGTAACTTATTTCCATACAAGAGAAGGAATAACCTATACTAGCTCAAGACACTTTTATCTCAGAAAAGCTGCATCTGTACATTAGGAGCTGCCCTGGTAAAGCTAGATCAGCAAAAGAAACATACCCCTCAACGATACAGCTATATCAGGCAAAAATCACTTGTCTTTATGTTACTGCAGCCTGTCTGGAAAGGCCACAGTCAAAGGGGAGGGATAATCTTTTCCAGTTCTTTACCAGGATTGTTCCCAAGAAGTAAAATCAAGGGCTGGATCACAACTGAAAATACCACCATGGAGGAAAACTATGCTGAGAAATATTTCAGGTCCCCTTGCCCTTTCAAAGGAAAGCAGGAGAGAAGGAACAAACCCAATGTCCTTTGCCCCTAATGTGCCTCCCTCCATCAGTAACTAAAAAGGACTGACAAACTTGGCTCCCACATAAAGACTTCACTCAGAAATTATTTCTCTACCAGACAGCCTGTTCCACAAAGCCTTTCATGAGAGCGAGCACCTCCATGGCTTCATAGTGCTGGCCCTCCGCCTACCCTGCAGAGATTCCCCCACAACTCCTAAAGGAAAGAGCCAAGTCCTGAAAGCAAGGATTGCATGGGCAGAAACATGCCTGCTATGGACAGCAGAGGCTGTAGGTCTGCAAGAGAAAACACAGTATGGCAACTCGACCCAGTGTTTCTGAATCTTCAGCCTTCCCACTCCAAGGGCATGCACTGCACCCTCACGCAGCACTACAGGGCCTTGGTACAATGGGACCTACTCCATTGGGGCTCCACAGCATCACAGAAAATCATAAAAGTTGATCACAGAAGATCAACTTGAACTTTGTTTGGTTTCTTCTATGAAATGTTCAGGGCTGGTACAAACCCAACAGTGATATAAAAGCTGACACACCACTGCATGCACATGTATATAAATATGCAGAGCGTTACTGTTATGCTACGTCAGTGGTGCTCAGCCTGCAGGTTAGATTCAGGCACCTTAAGTGGCAATGGTGGCAGTGTTAATTGCCGCTCCCCTGCTGCACATTTCCAGCCCTGTGGAAAGCCCTGCAGGCCAAACAATGTGACCCTGTGCACACTAGATCAGCATTTCTCAACCAGTGGGTCGCAAGAATATATGAAAAAGTCAGGAACAGACTTTAAAAATGGATCAACAAACTTTAAAAAATGGATTCTCCTTTAAAGGAGAAAAACGTGACTTTTCCCTTGCCATCTATCAGTTCCAGCCTGTAAGGGGTTGCTTGCCCCCCCACCCCTCACACATACTGGGGGCTAGGGCCTGGGGGCAGTGTGTTGGGAGTGAGAGGCACTGGGTCAGGACTGTCCATCAATGTTTACAAATGGGTCCCAGTATAGAAAGGGTCGAGAACCACTGCACTAAATCACGTCAGCACATGGGGTTACTTTGCAACCGGCCCAGTGTGCAGTCAGATCCAAGCATACAAGGTGTGGCCAGCACACCAGATTGCACCCGAAAACAAATCTACATTAGAGCCGGCCCACAGACCAGCCCTGCACCACTCATCCAGCCTGTGGAGCCAGACAGGGTGAGCACCACTGTCCTAGGCAGTTGCAACAGTGGAGAATTTGGGCATTATCATTACTGCAGACAAGTCTCTACAGCCAAGTCTTGGCACAGCCTTATGCATTCAGGGAGCTGTCAGTTGAGCCATCCTGCCCTCCCCAGCCAAGATCACTCAATCCATTGGAAATGCTCTAGACAAGATAGCTCATATCCCAAGCTGCTTCTGCATAGCAGCCAAACAAGTAGCTATTCGACTGCTACCACAGTGATCCACAGTCACACACTGAGCAGGAACACTATAGAAACCTCAGCCATTTCCCAGCAGCCAGCTTTCCAAATGGAGTACTTCCAAGGACAGAAGCATTTTATTGGCAGGAGCAGTCACAGAATTTTAGCACCCAGACCTCCACCCAGCAGTTCACCAGCAGCACCATCCCAAGAAGCTGCCACTGGGGTAAGCCACTGAGGAACAGCACTGAACTCCCCACAGTCACAGCTGTAGTTGTCATCTGGGCCTCAGCATAAGTGGAACAGAGCCAGTGTACAAACTGCAGCACAAAGATGGAGGAGAAGGCCCTATCATCCCTTGCATCTCTCCTCAACCTTCGAAGTACACCCATATAGATTCCATATTTATTAACACTCCCATAGTGAAACAGATCTGCTGCCCCTGATGCAATTACAGAAAAATCAATTTATACAGCAGCTGCTGGGATCAGCTAAACACACGGTGTGAGCCCAGCATGGAGCGGAGCATCCCCAGCCAATTCAACCAGCCAGTCTGTCCCACTCTGCTGGGAGCTGGGGGGGGGGGGGGGGGGGGGGGGAGACACGGGACACGACGACGGACGACCCACGTGCAGGGTTCTGCACTATCTCCAACACCCTGGGCCACAACTGCCTCCCAGGCTGAACACCTCATTCAGGGGGATCTGGGAGCAGCAGAGATCTTATGCAAAGCACCTGCAACAGAGCCTGCACAGCCAGCTCCAGGCCTCAGCAGCAGCCATCTCCTCCAAACAGCTCTACAGGATCCCAGACACTGGTGCACTGAGCAAATGTAGTCCACAGTGGTACAGTGCAGGGAGCCTGTAAGACCCTCACCCAAGCTCCTACTGGCAGCTACCCTCTCCCAAAGAGCTCCAGAACCAAGCCAAGATTTCAGGGCAGTCCATGGGGCTCCTCTGACCCACAATGTACTGCACTGGCTTTCACAGGCCACTTCTGCTTCCCCTAGGACTTTGTACCCCTTCAAACTGCATGTGCCTCAAGTCACAAGGAGGCTGGCTTCCTGCCAGCAGTGAGGCTCTTGCTTATGTCTAACCACCCCTTCATCTGCACCAGCCACGAACCAGAGCTTGCGTTCTCAGCTCAGCACTTGGGGTATTTAAAGCTGCTCTGAATAACTCCAGGGAACATACTGTAGGCAGGTCCCAGTCATTCCATGGAATAACTCCAGAGTTCGCCCCCACACCAGATTCACAAGTGGGGAAATGCACTTCACTGCACAGACAACGGTTCTCGAACTTCTGGTCCCTCAGAAAACACTCGGTACTGAGTCTCCCAGAAGGGCCTGAACAAGCTCAAAGACAGGCAAGATACGCCAGCGCTGACCCCCAAACCTTGCCAGCACCGACCCCCAAACCTTGCCAGCACCAAGAAAGCCTCATCTACAGAATAAGAACACTTCTGTTCATCTATAGGCTCAAATTATTTTTAAACATCCTGTTGGTAGTATAGACACAGCTTAAACATTAACAGGGTAAACTCTTTTACTGCTGGCCATTTTAACAGAAATCCAGGTAGGGTAAACACCCCTCATTGTTCAATGGAGAGGAGAGGGCTGAGGCAGAGGACACCAATGTTACTAGTTGCCTGTGACTGACTAAGGAGCTAGGTCACCTCTAGGCCTGCCCACAAAGGAGAAAGGAAAGCAATGCACTCCTTTTTCACTAACAAAATTAAAAAAAGACAAACTCTCCTCTATGGGGTCTCCAGATCCCCACAACATGCACCAGAGCCTGGCTACAGGCAGCAAACCTGGACAAAAAGGAAGCCACGAGTTATTCTTCCCCTGCTCTAATTTTCATGACTCAATAGCTGTGGACGAGGGATCTGAAAAAGCCCATCCACTAAAGACTACGGCAGGACTGTTCCTCATTCTACAGCCCAATTTATATCTAATTTTGAAGAGACCGAAGCCATCCTTCCTCCCTTTCTTCAGGGAACCAATTCATGACTCACCACCTTTTGAGGGCAGGGAGTTTCCTGGGAGGAGGAAAGGGTATTGCAGGCTCTCCCAGTTTCATCCGCTCCAGCACACCAGACTCCCATATATCAGCAAGCCAGAGAGATCTCGCTGAAAGACTTCAAGGGAGCACTGGAAAAATCTGCCTCAACCTGCTCCTAAAAGGTAGACACAGTCCCACCACAGCCTACTCTCCTGCCCCATGCACAAAGTGTCATGTGAACAGAACACAGCACCACTGGCATAAGATGACAAGGCTGCAGTGGCTGTGGGATCCCTAAAGCGATATCCCCCCCTCTCCACTCACCAGCCTCTTACCTTCTCTGATTTGACCTTTTTCAGCTGCCGGCATTCACTGTCCCCATCCTCCAGCTCTGGTTTAACTCCCAAGGGATTGAGTGCTGCTCCTGTGTCAATAGCTATACTCCCAAGCTGCTCGGCAGCAGCAGGTTCTGCCCCCTGGCCCCCATCATATTGTCCCACCCTCACAGCCAGAGCGAGAGGCTGAAGCACGCTAGGCTCCTTCTCCGACGGAGCCCCTGCCCCCTCACTTCTTTCCTTCTTGCTCTTAGATGAGCTGCCCTCCTTCTCCTTCTTGGAGCCAGCCACACTACGGGATGTCTTGGCCGATTTCTCCGAGCCCTTTGGGGTGATGGCAGCCACCAAGCTACCAGAGTTCGCGCCATCCCCAGAGCGTCCCTGAACCTCCTTCTTGCCACTGCTTCCCTCACTGGGAGTGAACAGGGAGGTTCCTGGGGCAGGCTTGCCACTGTCCTTGGCACTCTTACTCCTCTTGGATTTGGACTTGCCCTCCTTGGCTTGCGGGCCTGGCACTGGGGTCACAAACTTGATGTTATCTGGCAATGTGGCCACAGCATTGGGCGCTGGCAGCCCCACCTCTTTGGAGCCCGACATCTCCAATTTCTGCTGATCCTTCTCCAAGTCAGCGTCCAGGTCAATGATGAGATTCCCTACTCCAATGTCCCACTCATCCCCACTGTCGTATGTCTCAACTGGGTTCGCATCCACTCCTTTCCCTCCGGAAGCTCCGCTGCTCAAGGACATCTTAGAGTTAACAGCCCACCTCAAGATTCAAGGCTCTTCCCTGCCCAATGCCTTCTGGATCCAAGGCAGCAGCTGCAACTATGTCCTCAGGGCTCCAATGCTCCAGGTCTGCCCAGGTGACGGCATCATTGCTGAAAGGGAGACAAGAACAGGCGTTACATGGGACGGGCTCAGGGAAATCTTTCTGAGCACCTGTCCTGGAACAAGCAGGCCCAACTTCTCCCCCACTTGGGACCTGCACTCCCCTAGGATCCCAAGGTCTCTACTCAGCTGCATGCACATTCATGACACCACAGACACAAAGGTCAATGCTCACCAGACTACTACTTCAAGAGCCGCTGGGCACAGCCCCATGAGCTTACCTTGCTTAACTTAGTAAGACTTCAGAGACTAAAGCTTATTTGCAGGAGCTGGGTCCTGCTGGTCGCAGTGTGGCTGTACCCCACTGCCTGTGCAGGATACCATCCCAAATACCTTCCTTCTCTGCCCCCTACCATAGATGCCTTGCTTGAAAAAGCCACCTAGCTCAGTGAAACACAGCTGTCTGATCTCAGCCAGCCCATCACAGTCATCCCTCACAGAGTCCCAGCTGAGGGCTCCTCAGAGAATTCCCTAGCACCCTGGCCACCGCCACAGCAGCAACCATCTGGCATCACTCCCTCAATCAATACAGGCCTTGGCAGGTCACAGCTCTCAGCTTCAACAAGACATTACTCACACACTCCCTGCTCGCCATTTCCCTCTGAATTATTGAACACTCCCTGCTCACACAGCTCCTGGGATGGAGGCTAGATCCCTCCTAACAAAGCTCCTGGGATGGAGACTAGAGTCATTTCCTAGAGCAAGACATTGACTTTCCATCCCTGAAGCTCAGAGCACACCAGAGAAGGAACACGATGTGTTATCTCACTGTAGGAGCACCAAGAAGAGCTTGACTCCTCAAAAAGCAATCACAACATGTGACACAAGTGCAGGACCAGGAAAGGCTGAAACCCAGCAGGTCAGAACTGAGCAGAGCTATGCAAGGGGGAGCCCAGGGCTGGAATAGCCGTGGCGGGGGAAAAGTGGGGGTGGCAACTGCAAGCTGGGCCAGAGGGACACAGCAGAGCTGTGGAGGCAGCCAGGACTGACACTGCAGGAGGGCCTGTGTTTCCACACAGGGGACTTTCTGGTGTTGCATGAAGGAAGCAGAAGCTACTCCTGCCCACGCTACGCCAGTCAGCACTAACCTCCTCTCCCACGCCAGCCTAATCCCTAATACAGGCTCAGATCTGGGATGCACTCAGATGTATTCTGCAGTGGACACTTCCCTGGAGACAATTGTGAAGTAAGCCACAAAAAAAAAGCACCAGAGTCACTAACTGAAATTAGCTGGTGGCGACTACATTTATGAGACATAATTAACACATGAAATAGCTTCTTCCCAGCAGCCAGGCAGCCGGCAACACAAAACCCAGCCCTTCCTTCCCAGACTCTCCCCTCGACCAGCCCTCCGAAAGCAGCCCCTCTGTAGTGCCACTGTTCTCCCCCTCCTTTCTGAGTACAAGGGCTCAATGAGTCATGTTATTATTTATGAGAAACTCTTAAAAAAACAAAAACAAACAGGTGACCCTTTTATCTTTTTTAAATTAAAAAATGCATTTTTAAAAAGCCCCAGCAGGCAGAAGCCTGGAAAGCAGCTTCGTGGTGCATTTCCAGAGACACAAACACTGTAAAAATGCCAAGGATTCTTTCATTGCACGGGCTGCAGCAGCCAGATCATTTTCCATCTGCTCCCCACAGCATCCCCGGCTCTGTACAGCTAATAATCCACTCTCTGACAGGTCATTACGGAGATTTTTAACCCCAGGAGCCAGGGGCTAGCATGCGAGCTGGAAATGAAAAGCACTGACCTCTCATTTCAACGGCAGAGAAAGTGCAGAATCAGGAGAACGCTGCACGCAGCACTGGAGTCACTAACAGCTTTCAAAAGCCGCCATGTGTGTTCCTCCCTCCCTCTTCCCTTGCCCCAGCCTCCCCCAACACAGGAAAGCCACTTCCCAGCTTGGCGAGAGCACAGCAGTCAGTCTCCTCAGCTCTTCCCCACCAGCTGCTCAAGTCTACCTGCCTCTCTGGAGCCGTTCTCCCTGTCCACCCCTGCCAGAGAGTGAGTGCTATTTGTGCTTTGCTGCTCCAGCTGAGATCGCAGACTCCCTGCTCACTGCACGGCTTGGCCCGGGGGGAGGGACAGCGACATGCAGGGATCAATTCTCCTCACTTAGCCCTGTGCCACCAAAGCCAGAAGCAGCAAAGAACCTTCCCACCAAGCTCTGGTGCCCACCCCCAACTTCTGGCCAGCAGAGCATTCATGTCCCAGGAGCTCCCTTTGTACCTCCTGCCTCCAGCAATTTCTTTGTCCAGATGACAGGGGGATAAGGAGTAAAACTGTCTGCATTTTTAGATCCTGGAAGTCCTTGCTGAGGACAGGATCAGCCCAGAGGACAAGGCGCACAGTATCTATTCATGGCATTTCAGAGATAACTGATTCTGCTTTGGCCCAAAGGCCTTCTTCCCTCCGACGTACAGAAGGGGAAGAAGGATTTGTCAGGTAATGCCAGTTCTGGGGCATTCCTGGCAACACATCCCAGGCCCAACCTTGCTTCAACATTAGGACAACCACAGGGTGCCCTGTCAACGGCACAAAAGGAGATGATGGTGGCTACTGTGATCCATTGAACCCAAGTCAGGAGTTCATGGGACTACACCTCACTTGGATTCAATGGATCACAGTAGCCACCATCATCTCCTTTTGACATACCAGTGTAGCCCATTAAGACTGCTAAATCCATCAAGCAAAGCCACATGCTGCCCTGAGTGCAAGGCACCATAACCAGGAGCAACCTGGAGTCTATACCACAACAGGGCCAACACTGACTGTGCTGGATAGTCTAGTAGCCTGCTTCTGATTTGCTCTGCACCAAAGCACTGAGATGGAGGAGGTTTCACCTCTTTGCTCTCTCCAATACTCTCTCATATGTGCTGCCATTTTTAAAAACATGAGCTAAAGAGTAGGGCTCTGGCCTAGCCCAAGCAAACAAACCTAGCATCTCTATGCAATTACCAAAGCCCTAGCCCCCTAGAAGGAAAACAGGTCCTGCAGATGCACCAGGTCCCCAGAGAGAAGAGGCACAGGATCAAACACAGGTTTCAAGAGTACAAGTAGAGCAAGCTCATCCTGGAAAAGAGAAGCCAGAGGAGACAGGGCCCTGCAAACACAGACAAGGAGGTCAGAGATAATCGCAGACCAGACAGGCAAGAATGGGCTCTGTAGCAAGGAATGCTCCAGGGCAGGGGAGGGAAAGCACTGTAATGCCAAGTGCATTCCAGGCAAGGGGGCCAGGCAAGAAAGAAAGTAGGGCATTGCTGTCATTAGAGAGACCTCATGCAGAGCAGTCTTCCCAACCAGCCAGCAGCCAAGGTGTTGGAGAGCAATAACAAGAAAAAGGATGCCGACCCAAAGGCCATTTCCATCTCAGAGGAGTGATTCCCAAGATCCCAGATCCCATCACACACTCCTGTGCTCATTGTCTTTCACTGTGAGTCATCGGTGTGGTGAAACTCAAGCCACTGACTCCACCTCAACATTGGTGCTCAGCCCCAGTCACCACCTCCAAGCACCTGTTTTCAGCCTACTTTGTATCCTCCAGGCCCCAACACACCTACAAGACATTTGCCATAGGCTAAGTGCCTCTTGTCCCTCTTCAACTCAGTGCTACCACTTTACTGATGTGGCCTCACAGCCCAACCAGGCTAACACAGCTTTGGCAAAGAGCAGGAGGGCGCATGGGCGCACGTGCACACTGCAGAATGTCCGGAAGCCCCCAAAGCGCCAAGAAGTCAGGCAGGTCCACAGTGGGCAGAAACCTAGAGGTCACATTTAATTTTTCTGTTCTCTTATCTGCAAGAGCCAGTAAGCTGCAGTGAGTGGGAAACAGGAAGTGATTTGGGCACCCAACTAAAATGCCTTCTTCATTAAGTAACGTATCGCTGCAAGGAGTGATACATGCACCATGCCCTCAACTTCACCCAGGCAAGCCCAGAGGTGCAGACACAGGGTGCTCTTCTGTAACCAAAGGCAGGGCTTAGCACCAGCTGGGGAGGGAAGAGAAAACTAGGGCAGCCAAGTCAACGCAAAAAACGTCAAGGGACTTCCCACGTCGTCCTGACTAGGTGAACAATTCCCCCACATGCAGCTAGGGGATCTAGCTCCCCCCCACCCCACAGGAGGTGCAGCCTGTGGAGACTACAGGTTCCAGCATGCAGTGCTGCCCCCATTTTGGAGCAGAGCAGTGCATGCTGGGCCTGTAATCACCATAGGCCCCACCTCCCTACTGAGGAAGATGGACACCACAGCCTGATCCATTTTACACAGCTCTTGTGCAGTCCTCCACCATCCTGACCAGCTGCCCTCGTTGGGTGCCCGCTGCATGCCCTGCATTCTCCCAGCCGAGAACTAGAGGACTCGGGTGATTCATGGAATCGCACAAACAGATTTAAGCAGCCACAATTCATCCTTCCCCTCAGCCCCGGCCATTGAGAGATTGATCCCTACACAACATGAAAAGCATGTGCTCACTTGTTGGGCTGGAGACCTGCCAACAAAGCATTTTAACAGCAGTCCTGGAGCAAAGATCCTACCAGGAGACAGCTCTCCACTTGGGAATGCTGCACACACAGTGCCAGACATGAATAATTCAGCTCCATTAGGTGCTGGGACCTCTACAATCCCCAGCTAGGCGCTGGGAGGGAGCCAACGCATTAGAGGCAAACCTGAAAGTTCACTTTCTGAGCTAGCAGCCGCTGGCAAAAACACAACTCGAGAAAGCTATTCAAATAGGGCGAGGGAGTGCTTCAAACCAGCACCAAGCAGAGCTGGGAAACCATGCGAGCTGGAGCTCTTTGTGTAAAATCACATGCAGGCGACTCCTCTGTGAAGCCACAGATCTGCATTGCTTCTAACTTCCCACCATCAAACAAGAGGCGGAAAAAGCTAAACAGGGACTGACTGAACACCCTAGGGCGACAAAAACCAGGAGCAAGCCATTCTGCTGGCAGCAAAGCAGCCAGCCCACACATAAAAAGACTGCCTCGTACCCATGTGCTCGAGTCTGTGACGCTCCGGGATTAGCCTCTGGTGGCTTCCAGACATGACTGACTGCAATTTTCACCCTGATTAACTTTCAGGAATGCCCACAACGAGGAACAGCAAAGACGACGGAAAATCTCCTGCACAAGGCGTTTTCTCTGGCCAGGCAGCTGCCACTCTCCAACACAGCAAAGCAGAGGAGGATTTCAAAGGGCTGCTTGCCCTTTCTGAGTCCAGCCATGGCAGCAAATGCCTCAAGGCATCCCCCCACCCCAGAAAGACAAGCAGAGCAAGAGGCAAATGCAGCACTGGCCAGCGGTGGAAGCAGAGAGGCAAGATCAGGGGCATGGCTGCCTTTGCCAAGTCCCGAAATTGGTCCCTGCAGCCTTGCCCAGCACATACCAGTTATCCCATCTGGCAGTACTAGTGTGCACCCTGCCAAACGCGCCCACACAGGAATGTGAGAGGACACGGTGCTGCGGGGCCCTCTCTCTTGCCATGTATTGCTGGCAGCCAGCCGACAGCTTTCCCCATCCGCTGCCTCAATACAAGATCCTTTTTTGTTTCCTTTTACGACTAAAAGAAATTGTGAGGGGGGCGGCGGGGAGCAGGGGGAGAGAACGTGCCTCCCTTTCCAGACACTAGCTCCCTGCTCCACTCCAAGCGCTACATCTGTAATCCCCCCCAGCCTGGCTTGTTTGGGTTGAATTTTCTTAAAGTAACTCCCGTGTCTTTCTGGTTGCTTTCTGTTTAAGATGTTCCTTTCTCCCCGCCCCCTCTCTCTAGTGATGGAAAAAAAAAAAGCAATGCTGAACGCGAGCCAGCTGGCACGCACAAGAGGAGACGGCAAAAGCTGCACAAAGGAGCTTCCTCACTCACTCGCTGCTTTTAGCTCAAGAAATCACGCAGGGGAGGAGGGTTTCGCTCCACTCTGTGCATCAGCCAGGCTGGAGCAGACAAAGGGGTTCTGACCATGACACCCCTTTGGAGCAGCCCTCACTCCACAGGGAAGGTTTCCTGGAGCCCATCTGCACAGTGGGAGTCCAAGATGTTGCAAAACACACTGATGTGCGGGACTTCAAAACAAGCTGCTCAATCCGGAATGAACCAAGGGGTGAATGGGAGGACTGGCGTGCGCCCATCTTCCCTGTGCTACCTTCCAACCAGGGGCCGCTGGAGTGAACCTGAGCAAGGGCCACACTGGCAGCCTAGCAATAGCACATGGGCTGCACCCAAATATGAATAAAATGGAGCCACCTCTCTCTCTCGCTCTCTCTCTCTTTTAACATGGAAGTGTGCCCCACAAAGACTACAGGACCCAGCATGCAGTGCAGCCAAAGTTTTTGGCTAACGGGAGAAGAGTGTATGCTGGGACACAGAGTTTCCCTAGACCAGTGATTCTCAACTGGGTGCTTCAAGATCACTTAAAAAATGCCGCAGGATGCCACACGTTAGAGATGTGCAAATATGATTTACAAGATCCACTCAGAGAGTTCAAACAGGAATCTGTAGTTTTAAAAATATTCTGCCCTGGTGTGGCCTTTCTAAAGTCTTTGCAATAAAAGAATTGCTCTGTTATTTTTCTGTAGTCAAAAAACAAGTGAAAACTAGGAGTTAGCATCTTCCCAGAGATGTCTCCAGTCTATTGAGGGGAGCTTTATCAATGAGTGCCTCGAGTGTAAAAAGGTTAAGGAACCACTGCCCTAGGTGCACTTTTATTGGAGAGAGGAGTCTATTCCAGGGCAGCGTTTGGTCTATGAACCGTTCTTTGTAAAACGTTGATATCTTAGAATGAAAGGCAAAACTGAGACACAGAAAACAGCATCCTATGCCCCTTCTGCTCCTGCTTATAAATATCCCTTTGACAAGGAGAAGCAGGTAACTGGAAGCAACTGGAGATGAGGATGGAGAGTGAGAGAGAAACTGGCAGTTCTCCTCTTAGCTCACCGGGCTGACTTGCAGAGGGAGTCATGGCCATTTCTGGATCATGTTCTGAGGAGTTGAGGTACAGCTTCTACCTGGATTCAGCTAGCATTCACGCACACACACCCCTCCCCCCCCACTGTAATATGAATCTGACATCAGAAGTCAGAAAATGCAGAGTTAAGGCTGAAAACTCAACCTTGAATCCACCTCCTTGTGCTCAGATCCTTGAAATATGGCCTTTCCTTACAACTCTGTTCAATTACAATGCCACAGACAGGAAAGTCCTATAAAACACCAAATACAGCAGGACAGTACATGCAGCCTTCAGACCTGGCCTGACTTCAGGTCTACACAAAAAGCTTAGCCAGACTATTTGAAACACTGGGCTTGTTTTTGTTAACACCTATTTAATTCTGATGCCAAATGGACTTTTGGGAGAAAGTTTCCTGAAGGGATCAGAAGGTTCGATCTTAAGAGCGAGGTCCAAAAGTTCACAGTACTCAACCCCTTAGCACCACCCAAATCCTCCAGCCACTCCCAAGAAATCCAGTCATGACATTCCTGATATTTCTGAGGCAAAGAGGAAGGAAAAGGCCCATGCACCCATACACAAGAATAAAAAGTTGCAGGCTTTAATGTTATGAAAGAGCAAAACATGGCACTTTTCTTTTAACCCTTGCACTTCACGCAGTTATTAACCTGAATTCTTGGCATAGAGTTTCTCTTTAAAAAAAAGTTGCCACTGGAGTTCATAATTCATTAGACCCATAATCATTTTGCCTTTGATGTCATTCAAGCCCTGTAATTTCTGACCAAAGCTTTCCCCAAAAACTCAATAACATACACCTCTTCAACTTCCTGGGGCAATTTGTATGGAAGATCAGAGTTCTGTATCTCATGTCTAATTAACACCTAGTTAAACATCATTTAACTACTTGGCACTAGCTAGACTCATTCTCAGACAAAATTTAGGCCAATACTTATGCAACTAAGGAGGAGTCATCCTTATTTGTGCTGCTTAGATTAAACCAATTTCATGGCAGATATTTCAATAAGACAAGCATCAGATATCATTGCTTAGTATGCACATTTTATCCATAGAGCACCCTCAACTCTCACCTGCCTCCTGGGCAGAGGATGGTAGGCAAATGAGAAAAAACTAACATGTTCACACCTGCTCACTGCTCCTTCAAGCACTGGTGATGGCAATTTAGCAACACAGTCATGGGACCAGAGGCCTGAAAGGCATCTCCCAAGCCATCAGTCCAGTCTACCACACCCACAATCCTAACAGCTCCCTCCCAGTATAAGGTCAAAAAGGACCATCACAGTTTTATAGCTAGGAACCCACCCAGAGAAGTTAAGTGACTTCTCCAATCACACCGCAAACCAGTGTCAGAACCAGAATATGGGTCTCCAGACTCCTGGGTCATGCCTAGCCCAGATCATCATGCCTCCCAAATAGCCATTTAATCCTTCCCTAGCAACCAGTTACTAACCTCAGCTCCTTGGCCTTTAATGACCAAAGTCAAAACCACTCCTGGAAATAAATGAGATGAGCAACCCATCACTTCACATAAACTGCATGTGGCTTGGGACTTGGGGAACCTCCTGCTGGACACTGCAGTGACACCAGTCACCTCTACTGAAGCTGCCCAGTGGACTAGTTTGGAGTTGCTATGGTGAGACAACTGGTCCAGATCTATTGTGATGTGACCCATTTCCCTGGCACATACAAACATCCCAGGCAAACAACATTGCTATAAACCTAGTGCCATCTTACCTACAGGCAAGCAAGCCACTGAGAGGCTGTCTATGAGATAGATCAGTAGGTATTAGTGTTTCAAGTTGCCCACAAATCACAGGTTAAGAAATCCTGCTCCAGACCATGTGGCCTCCAGCAGGGCATGACCTTATACATGATCTTATACTAGTCCAAGTTGCTTGCCATGTGTCTAAGATTTGCTACATTTTATTACTGTAAGGCATTTTAACAGCAGCCCCATACTAGTTAACATAGAGCACTGGGCTCCAGATTTCAGAACTTACATCAAGCAAAAAACCCAATAAACACAGGTCAAGAACCACTTAAAACGCCCAAGCTATCTTCTATCCTGAAAAGTTAGGTTCTTAGACCAAAGACCTAATCCATTATAAGGGCAAAAGTTGAGTGTGGTATCTTTTATTGGACCAAATGCATGGTTGGGATAGATTTAGACAAGCTTTTGGGTACCACAGTACTCTTCCTCAGGTCTCAAGGAAGGGTACTGTGGTACCCAAAAGCTTTTCTAAATCTATCCCAGTCATGCATTTGGTCAAAAAAGAAGATATTACCCAAAACAACCCTAGCCTCCACCTCACACCAGGGTGTAGGCAGCCACTCAGGGAACCAAGAAGCTGACCAGGGTTGGGAGAAGTGAGCAGGTTTCAGGAACAAGCTGAAGGTCAGTCCGAGAGCAGGGTCTAGGAACAAGCCAAGTCAGGAAGCTGGAAGATCAGGCAAAGAGCAAGCCTGGAACCAGATTGAGCCCTGTTGCCCAGACACTTCCAGTTTCTGCTCAGGAGCTTTTATGGGGGTAGCGGAGGGTCAGTTGATCCCAAATGGCCAGCTTGTCAGTGGTCAGCTGTAGGGTGGCAGGCCAGGCTGAGGCCCTGGGTTTGAGGCCATGGCCTGACACTATCACATATTTCCTGGACCATCACAGCGACAGCATCACAAACACTCCTCAATCTATGCTATGACCTTTTAGCAAAGTTTTCTCTTTAACTATTGAGCCACATAGTAAGGGTCAACAGCCTGTTAGCTGCCAGGGCAGTTCATGCCAGTAGCCTGGCCAGATATATAGCAGCCCAGCTGAAACAGCAAGCTTCAATGAAGACCAGCACTCTTTTCTATGCCCATCCTATGAACCCAACCTGGCTGATCCTGCATTGCCCACATGCCGCTTTGTGCCCACCCTCCGAATAATCTATCCTGACACATGCACAACAAACTAGCAGCCTGTAACTATGCCTGCCTGCCCTCCACACAATCCATCCTCTGCTGCAGTGCAATGGGATGGTTTTTCCCCATTATGTGCCAACATGAAGCACGGTGAAGCAGCGTGGTAAGTGCAGATGTAACCAGCTGTGAAGGCAAAAAGGCAACTGCATGAATACAAACTGGGCAGCATTCACTTGAAACCAGCTGTGCTAGAGAAGCCAAAACCCACATTGCCAACTGCCAGCCTCAGCGAGATGCACAAGAGGAGACAGGGTTCAAACAATATGCCACTCTGTCTCAAAAGCCTGCTCACTTAGTATCAGCAGAGGCACTTGCTTTTTAGGACAAATGTACAGACCTGGCGTAAAGATCAAAAAACAAGGCAAGCCAGAGAAAACTCACTCTCCTGGTACTGAGTATCAGTGAAGTTAGTGATGGGGTTATATGGGACAGATTTTGACTTTCGCCCATAAAGAGATTTTGCCTCTGACAGATTCTCTCTCGTACCAGTTACACCTGGTGCAACTGAACTGATTTAAAAACTGGTCTCATTACATCAATGCAAAATCAAATATGGATGCACTTAACTAGGTTAAAGCTTTGCTTAAATTACAGAAGTAAACTGATTTAAGACAGGCTTAAACTGTTTTAAAGGCATCTGTATTAGGGGCCTGCATCAGATTAATTTAAACCGATGCCAGCCATATCAGAGAGACCAAGCCAGAGAGAAAGTAAATAAGAAAGAACTAATTTAAAAGGTGCAGAATCAGCCATGTGCAGGCTGAAAGCCTGCAAGATTTCTGCTCAAGAGGAATTGGCTTTGAAAGAGGCATGGGCAAATGAAACAAGGGAACATGAAAAAGGTGATCAAAAGGGTTCTCCACAATCTCCCAAGAGATGATGGGAAACACAAGGCCTCCAAAGAGATAACAAAGGTCACAGGCAGCTGATGGGCATAAATGACAGTGCTGAAGTGGAGGTTGTGCAGGGAGAAATAGCTCCCAATTTTTTTTCCTGTTCATCTAATGCCCATAAGATGGCTGCAAACACATGCATGTAATTTAGGGCTCAACCTCGCCTTGGCTGGTATTCGGAGCAGGGAGGGGGTGGACTGGGTGTGACCAAACCAAGCTCTTTACCTTTTACATTTACAGGATTCTAAAGGCACATGGCAAGATTACCATGAATAAAAAGCCTTGTCAGCTCTGGTTGCCAGCTCCAGTGCTAAGGCAACCAAGAGCCAACACTCACTAACCAGCAGGCAGAGAGCCATTACCATAGCTTATTGTTTGATTTCCAGCTTATGAATCTCACCTGCAAACTCAGAGAAAATAACCGGACAGAGCAAAATGAGCCACGTGACCAGGAAAGTGCTGCCATTCATTCCCTTTTGATTCCAAGGTGAGAGCCTGAGAGCACAGAGCAGGCCCAGCGCAGACAGCTGCAGTGTGAAGAGCCTCAGACTGCCCCGGGGGTGACCTCTGCAGTGACCCGATGGCCTGCCCCCTCCAGGAAGGTCACCAGAGACTGTCCGTGTTTCTCTCGTTCCCAGCCTCTCCCAGCCGCTGAATCTGGTAGGCAGGCCACATTCTAGCCCTCCCTAGGTGACAGCACAAATGGGCAGCATCTAGTAGATGAAACCTCTCCGATTCCAAAAATGAAGGAGCTGTCACCTCATCTCTTAATGCCCTTAATTCCCCTTGCTCAATAACCAATTAGGGAACCTTGGCTGGAGCTAGCAAGGGCTCCATTTGCAGCAGCAGAATGTGCATCACCTACAGTCATGATCTCTCTTGCTGTCAAGCATCAGCCTGGGAGCAGTTTGGGAGAATGGGGCTGCAAGATAAAGAACAAGGCGCAAGGGACAGGCAAGCAGGGACATATCCAAGCACCAGAGGGCTGAAGCGTAACCCTCCTCCCTTTCAGGCATTTTTAGGGAGGGATAATAAATAGGTGTATCTTGCAGATTAATAAGGCACATTTGAAAAGCCCTGATAGACATCACAGCCTTGCTAATTCACACTAATGACCCATTGCGAATTACAGAACTTTGTAAATTAGCAAGTGCATAAAGGAATACAATAAAAAACCCGCTAGGATCATGCATCAAAGTGTACTTTTGCTCATTTATTTCATGAGCTGGAATTCAGTTTTAATTACTTATGGCAATACTTCAAATGCTAGGAAAGGTTCAGGAGGAGGTTTTGCACAGAAATAATGAAATCTTAATAACAAGAAACCTCACTACAGCATCTGCCACAAAGCCTTTGGGGAGACGCCACCAGTTTTGCATGGATCAAAAAGGTTCTACTGAGGCGTTATTCAGTGTAGCTAAAAGTAGGTAAGTCTGCGAGACCACTCAAACACCCCAGTTTCATTCATTTGAAAATTTACAAAACATTTATTCTTTTAGACTACAGAAGACCCATTCTTGGCCTCATGGTAGAAATATCATATTGGGACAATTCTGAATAAAATCTTCCAGGCATTTGTTTTATTCAAAGAGGAAAAGGTCTCTCTTTCTAAAGAGAGAAAGACAGAAAGAAAAGGGTGAACCCAAACACGTGAAAAGCACTCCAATATTATGATAATAATAATGTAAGATGCAAGTCATTATGTCCCTTCAAAGGCAAAAAAAAAATAAAGTTATGAAGTTCTATGCAGATAAACACCACCTAAATGCATTGAGATTTTCAGCTCCCTAAAAGCAGTTGTCTAGGCCCAGATAAAGCTAATCTGGATCCATGCTTGTACTTAAAAATCTGAGATGCTGCAAAAACATTCCACACGTCTGTTGTGCTGTAGGGTAAGGGTAGACAGTGAAGGTATGACAGAGTGCTCATTTATCCTTCCCTTTCTGACACTTTTTTTAATCTAATAAAAGAAGGAAAGAAAATGCAAAGACAGTTTGCAATGTAAACACAAAAAGCAAAGATCCTCAAAAGAAACCAACCTTCCCACACCCACAAATACAATATCCAATTGTTAGATTCAGACAAGTACAGAATACACTGTACAAATACATGGCCAAGTTAATATTGCTTTTCTACACCTTAGTTTTGCTTGTGTTTTAATTGGAGCAAAATATATGTCCCTCAAGATCAGCAATTCTCAACCAGGGTGCCACAGCACTCTGGAGTGCCAGGAGGTCCTTTTAAGGGTGTTACACAATATAAACATTGTTAGGCGTGCAAACATCTACACATGATACACAAGATAAACCCAGAGATTTCAAATAGGAACCCATAGTGTAAAAATCATTCTGACCTGCTTTGGTGTTTCCGAGTTCTTTACTACAGAAGATTTTTTTTTCTCTAGCCAAAAAATGAGTGAAATTTGTTTTTGAAACAGGCTGATAAAATCAAAAAAGTTATGGAGGGGTGTTTAGAGTCTAAAGTTTGAGAACTGTTCTAGGACCCAAACAGTATCTAACAGTTTTAAAATAAATGTGCATAAATCTATTGGAAAAACCAGGCAGCTGATCATTTCAAGGACGATCTGGAGAGAATGACTTAAGAACAGGAAACAGGATGCTTCTTATGAACAATCTTTGCAGCAAGTCACTCTGAAGTTCAGTTTCCCCATCTGCAAAATGGAACTAATCCCATTTTTCTTCCTTCCAGTGCTGTTTAACAGTTTAACACATTTATAGCAGGGCTGGGCTAGATAAACACTGATCAAAGGGAGAGCAGCAGGTCATTAAAGGATTATGTGTGGACTACCCCTTATTTTAAAAATTCAATGGCAAGTGCTATGGGCTTGGTTTTGAAATGCAGGCCCCTCCACCTCCAGTAAAACAACCTGCCTTAGTTCCATTCAGGTTGGCTCATTCCAGTTTCACCAAAGCACGGGACTGGGATACATTTTCCTTCAAAAAAATCAAGTGACTGGTGTAAGCAGCTGAAAACAAGGTTTTTGACTGGAGGGTTACTAGGGCAAGGCCCAGTCTTGCATTCCTTCAGCACCTTGCCCCAGTCCTGATCAAGGCCCAAGTATTAGAACTGATAAGGCTCGGATCTGAAAACAGGCTGAAGTGACTCTGCACACTTGTCCCAGATCCTCAAGGTCAAGAAGAGTCAAAATGACCCCCCACAAAAACCTCTGAAGCCTTCTTGTTTGGCATACTGGCCACCATAATTATCAGTCAACAGCCTGCCAAGCCCACCAGGATTCTCTTCCCTCCACTCATGCCCTCAGCTCACCCTTGGCATGCTCTGAGTAAAGCTGCTGGCAGGCAGTGCCGGCCAGAGCAAACACCGCCCTCAAACTAGGCAGCAGCACTTCCTTCTCTGAAGAAGCCCTGGGAGTGGAGAGAGGCAAGAGGGTGGAATGATTGTTTCCCTCAAAAAATCCCCTCCTCTCAGGAGAAATGCAAGCAGAGTGCACATAAAACAGAGAGCAAGTCTCACGCTTCCCGGGCAGAGGGCAAAGTCACCTGCTCAGTAATCAACCTAAGGCCACAGAGAGAAAGAAGCTGCTCCCAGGTCTACAGGCCCAGCTGGGCAGGTGCTTGAGTACCATCTAACCCAGGGTAGGCAATTATTTGACCCCATGGGCCACATAGGGAGTTTTGGCGAGTTGTCACGGGCCAGGTCAGCACCACAGCACCCTCCCACCTCCACCCCCACAACAGTTCACCAAAACTCTCTAAGTGGCCCCATCCCATCTGCCTGGCCACAGGCCCTGCCTGCACAAGTCCCAGCCAGTCTCCATGGAGTCCCCAGGATCAGGCAACAGCTCAAGCAATCTGCTCCCTGATTGCCCCTGCCCGCAGAACTGGCACCCGTCCCCGGGGCATGCAGGGAGCGCATTGCAGCTCTACCCTGGCCCCAGCCTCAAAACTGCCCTGCAATCCTGCCCTCACCCACCTATCCCACTCCCAAACACTCCTCCCTGCCCACCCACAGCCCCATCCCATCTTCCCTACCATGCATCCTGCCAGCACAGGTCTCACCCCCACCAGTGGGTGCAGGGCTGACTCACTGGGGTGCCCGAGCACCAGGGCTGAGTCCAGTGGTGACAGCCAGAAGGAGCCGACACTGGGGCTGCTGGGAAGCAAGTCCGGCAGCCGTGTCTCCCCCGCACTGCTGTGCACCTGGGGCAGTGGGACCAGCCACATGCGTCACGGCTCAGGCTGCCCCCTGCACCTGAGCTGGTTGGGACCAAAGGACCCACCATGCGCCAGACAAAATCCCTTGGTGGGCTGGATCCAGCTTTAGGGCCGTATTTTGACCATCCCTGATCCAATCCAACTGCCCCATTATACTTCTGTTAATCTTCATGCCTTCTCCCAGACTACTCCTAGTGCCTAGACTGGCCTCCTCCCCATGATTCAAATCCCCTCTGCACTTCCATCCAGCCTTTCAACACTGGCTGCAGCACTGTTCAAAGCCTGACCCACCTCCTCACCTTGTACCAAAGTGTTAAGAGCATCTAACTAGGCTGCATTTCTGAACTAGACCAGGTCTCCATAGGACCCGTTTCATTTCATCTGTGAAATGCAACCAGACCCTGCCAGACCAGGCACTCCTGGAGAATTCAGCAAGACTGCCGCTTCTGTCAAAGCAGCACTTTAGCAAAGGTCATAACAAGCCCTGAAAACATGTCAGCAACGCTTGTCGTAAACAGCTGCCACACGCGTTCCTCTTGACAATGCATTTCTCTTTGCAAACTGCATCAGGGAATGACACGTGAATGCAGATGGGAACTTGGGTTTCTTGGGAGGAATGCTTTTGTGCAGCTCACTGCTGAAGCAGAGGGGCTTGGGAAGTAGTCTAAAGGTCAGAAAAAGACAGATGTCTGTATCTGTCAAGGAAACCTCAAAGAGATGCTGGAAATCTCCCCCTGAACTGGGGATTTCCACATCAGGCTAGAAACTTACAGAGGAGATGCTAAACAGAGGGGGGACCACAGATGCACAAAGAAGCCACCTCTCCCTGGGTACAGATTTCAGCTGAACTTCTCCACCTTATGCAACCATCCACCTTGCTCAGAGCCAGGCCTCCCGCACCATGTCTCAGCTCAGCCAAAGCCTGTGCTCCAGCATGGATTTCATTATGCCGCAAGTCAAACTGAGCAGAGTTAAACCATCACAGCCTCTGGCAAGGTTTAACTCTGGCCTCACCTCCCTTTGTTCTGAGGGCTGAGCAGGCACGTGATCCATGCAGTATGAGCGTGTGCCCACGGCCTCTCTGGGCAGGCTGCTTTTAATGCCAGGTATCCAAGCCCCAGCAAGAGAAGTGTAAACCACCTTAAAGGAAGTATCTGTGCACATGCTCTGTGCAACACATCCCAGAAGCAGAGCACCTAGACCTATAAAGACTATCGTATTTACATAGTGCTCGGTATCGAGGAGACAAAGAAATGCACTGTGCTGGATGGAATACTGCTCTGACATCAGTGCCCAGGAGCACGAGCCAGGATCAGAGCCTCCATGTGCTGGGCACTGTGCAAACACACACAGAGATACAGTTCCTGCCCTAAAGAACACACACAAGTCCTGCTTCAAAGCTGCCCAAGTACAAGGTCAAAAGCCACAAGAGCAGCTCAGCTCTGTCTAGTGCCCTGGCAAACACAAAATCCCTCCAGGGCAGCGTGTATCGAAGGCATGCCAGCTGTACTGCACCTCCATCAATCAAACCCCAAGCACGCAGCTATCGTCTTAGACACCCCTTCTCCCAAACAGCTTTTCTCTGATCCTGGCAACAGAATGCCACACACAACTCTCAAGCCTGTCTCGCACAGCACCAGGGGATCCAAAGTATGAGCTCCATGTCAGCCCAGGGGAGCTCATGAGGAAGTGCTGCATTAAAAAAAGGGATTGGGCTTTGTTTTAAGGGAAAGTGGCACTGCAGCACATGTGGAATCCGAGAGGCACGTGGGAATCCGAGAGACTGAAATGAATACCACAAGCACAGTCTAAGGGACAAGGCAGGACAAATTTAATCTGACCCAATTTCATTGGAGGCTTATTAAAGTTTCAGGTTTATCGGTTGGACAAATATGCCACTATCCCTCCCCACCCATCCCAAATGCTTTGTTCAGCAACTGGAGGTGCATGGGCAGGGAATAAATCAGATCCTGCCTGCCTCCTATCTGCACGGGCAAAAAAAGCCTATGACCTATTTGGTGGCCTTAATATAGCGGCTTGGCAGGAGAAGTCCCTCCAACAGGCATCTAGACTTCAATACCAACTTTTTCCTTGATAGAAGTATTTTAAGGTGAACTCATGATTTCAAAGAAAATGAAAAAGACCGCCGCATTAGAAAGTTGTGTCTGCCATGCCAGAGGGCATAAACAAACACGTGCCTTGCAAATGGGGCACCTCCAGTTGAGGCTGAGCAGAGGTGTTGGGGCCCTGCTCTCCTAGCACTGCAGTAGCGAAGACACATTCCTTTCTGCTCACTATCCATATTCACAACATCTTCCGCTGCCCTTGTCTGGGACATTAATCTGCACAGCAGCACAGGCCTCCTGCCAAGAGGCTTTCTGCTAAGAGCAGCATTATTGTATAAGTGAACCTACAAAGAGCAGAGCACCAGGACAGAGCAGGCACACAAGAGAGAGAGTTGTTTGTGTGCACGCACACAACCCAAAAAGAGTCACACAGAGGGAGTGCAAAACTCCTCACCCTACCAAAAACCTGAAAGCATCCAGCTAGGGACAGTCCCAAATGTCCTGCCTAAACTCCACTTTGGGTAATTACAGCCTGCTTGCTAATTTCCTCTGGTGGTTTTAACTGGTACGGCACTCCTGTCCTGAACAGCTGGGAAGCACTGCTGTACAATGCTGAACATTTATCGCTGTCTACCCCAGAGGTAGCTGTATTCTAGGAGGGTAGATGGCTCACTTCCCAGAGAGATTTTGGGAGCCAAATGTGTGCTTGTGGAGGCAGAGAAGGACAAGACAGTTTCTACCAAAATGCCGCCCTTCCCCAGCTTTTCTTTCAAGTTCTGCCGGATGAAAGATGATTAAGAAATGAGGTCGCTTGATTTTTGTCTCCCCCCACCACCATGTGCACGGTTCTCTGCTGCCAACAAAGAGCTGGCAACCGGGGCACAACCTCGTGCCTGGCCGTGCAAGTTCCCACTGCAGGCCAAGCTACAAGGAGGCCGGCAGTGCTGGAACCGGAGATTCAGCTTAAACCTTGCGACTAGCATCCTTATTTTGAGAGGAAAATGTGACTGAGATCTTCATCGCCCCTCAGAGTTGTTTTCTTTTGTTAAAAAAAAAAAAAAAAAAAAAGAGCCTGTGCATAACATCTCCTGCAGTGGAAAGGGCCGGCCTGGTACTGGGACAAAATGGCCTGCTGGGAGATGAAGCAGAGCCAAGTCTCACAGACAAGACTTGAACCTGTGACCTTCACTGTGTACAGTGGGTGGGTGAGAGCAGCTTCACTTCCACAACAGCCGCTCTGGCCCCGCTTCCACTCCCGCACAGCCGAGGCAGCCACCGCGCCTGTGGGCACTACCTGCCGGGGTGGCCAGTGCCCAGCTCGGGGCCAGGCGCCCCGGGGCAGCGGGCACCCGGCCCGGCTACAGCCAGAGCCGCCGCTGCTCCGTCCGGGCCCGGGGGCCGCGCGGCGAGGACGGAGCGGGTACAACCAAGTCCCACGCGCAGGACCCACTGCCCGGGTCCTGCCCTGCGCCGCGCGGGGCGCCCCGGCCTCTCGCTCCCGGACACGCCCGCAGGGCCCGGGGCCGGGCCGCGGGATGTGCGGGCAACCCCCGGCCTGGCCCCGCCCCTGGCCCCCACCCCACCCCCGCGGGGGTCCCGCCCGGCTCGGCCGTGCTCACCCGGCTCCGGTGCGTCCCGGCCGCTCCCCTAGGTCTCCTCCATGGGACCGCCCGGCTCCCCCCGCCGCCGCCTACGGGTCCGGGGCCGCCGCCATCCCGCCCGCCCGGGGAGCCGCCGCCGAGTCCGGGGGGGAGGGGGCCGCGTCCCGGCTCGGCTCGGCTCGGCCCGGCCTCCGCGGCGCGCGGGAGCACCCGGAGCGGGAGTCGGAGCGGGAGCCGGGGTGCGGGCGCGGGGAAAGCCCGGAGCTGGGTGCGGAGCCGGAGCCGGGACAGGAGCGGGGCCCGGCCAACCCGGGCCTCCCTCCACGGGGCCGGCGCTGGGGCTGGGCAACCTGCGGCCTGGGCCGCGCCGCTCTTCGCCTGCCACCGACAGGCGGCTCCGAGGAGCTGAGCGAGAAACTCCCGAGTCCGCAGCCGGCCCCACGGGCTGGGACGGGAGCCCGGCCCGGGCAGCGCAGGCCCCGGCACAGGGGTTTCCGCCCCGCGGTGCGCGCAGCCCCGGGCCACGGGCCGTGCCCAAGCCGCCGCTAGAGGCGGCCCGCCCGCGGCAGGTGAGCGCGCACTGCCGTCCTGCGCCGCCACGCCGGGCTCCAGGGCCGCTCTGCAAAGGGCGAGGTGAAACCCGCTGTCCCCGGCTCCCGGCGCCCACAGGCCGGCCCGGCCCGGCGCCCCGCCACAGGGCGATTTCTCCGCGGCGCCGTGCCCAGCCCGTCCGCCTTCACACCCCCAGCCCGGCTCGCCCTCGTGCGGGCTGGCGGCCACTGGTGCAGGAGCCTTCAGGAAGGCGGCCGCCGGCCCCGGACTCCCCGTGTCACCCCGGGCAACCCGCCTGCGCGGGCCCGGGCCCGGCTGCCCGCGTGTAACGTGGGCGCCAGACTTCCTGCCACCCGCCCCCCGGACACAGCGCCTCCGAGCCGGCGGGATGCAGAAGCGCGGCGATCCGCTCCGCACAGCTGCCTACGGAGAAGGGAGAGGGCCGGGGCCGCTAAGAGCAGGTGCGCGGCCGACGGGGCCTGGATGAAGGGCCGGCTCCCTGCCAGCGCCGGGCCAGGCCGGGCCGCTGCCCTGGGCCCAGCTCGCTGTCTCCGGCCCGGGGTGGGGGCAGAGGCAGAGCACCGGGAACGGGGGCTCTTATCCGGACTTCCCGGGAGTTTGTCACAGCCCCTCGGAGCCGCCTGGGAGAGGGAGGCCATGGAGGCGCGCGGTAGAAGCAGCCGAGGGCGATGGCGAGCCACTTAACAGGCGAGACAAAGACCTTCATGCGGATGCTTCACAAACCTCTCCCCACTCGGACCCCGTCTCTCCTTCCGCAGCAGCATCTTGGCCCGTTTCTGACGTCCCCGCGCGGACGCGCAGCCCAACGCCGGGGTCAAAACAAGACCCCTGGGCCCAGGGGCCTCAGCTCCGCCCGCCCCGCCCCCAGGCCTGTTGGCGTCGCCTTTGCCCGGGCCTTGTGCGGCACCGCTCGTGCCCCTGCGGCGTCCAGCGCCCGCCAGGCTGTGGACTCCCTCTCGGGCAGACCCCGCTGCCCCAGGCTCGTGGCGCCCCGTCCTTCCACGTGGGCCGGCTCAAGCACCCGGCAGGGCCTTGCTGCCTGACCGCGTGCCCGAGGCCCCGCACCGCGTGTAGCACCGGAGGCCAGGCCTGCCCCAGCCCGGCCCTCGTGCCCTGTGGGGGCGAGGCTGGAGCTCAAGGCTGGTGGGGCTGCGCACTGGGGCCGAGGCACCGTTCCCCGATCACTGTGGGGTGCTGAGGACCACGCGGCCACTCCCTCCAGCACGTGCGCGGGACCATAAAGGGCTGAGGGCAGCCCCGCCCCCCGCAGCGCGGGAACCGAGTGGGCGGGGTCGGCGGCGGCCCCGCCCCTTCGCGAGCTTGCACAAACGCTGGGGCACATGCGCGCCCCGCCTGCTCGGGAGGAAACGGCCCGGGAAGGGGCGGAGCTGGCGCACAAAGGCGGCTGCTGCGGGGCCCCTGCCCTAGCCGGCCAGGCGCTGCTGCCCGCATCAGGGGGCAGCGGGGAGAGACCTCGGAGAAGGGATCGGGGTGGATCCGCATTCTCCAGATCCGGACTCGGCTGCGGACAGCGGCCCCTGAGACCGCGCGGGGGCAAGATCCGGGGCCGGGACTTCAGGGCGGGGATCGGCAGCGACCTGCGGGCGGGCAGGGGCAAAACCCGGAGCGTGGACTTTGTTGCTGGGATCTGGAGCTGCCAGCGCTGGGCTCCAGCCCGCACGGGCAGAGAGGGGAGCCCCGGGGAGGGGGGGCAGCTCGGGCGCCCTGAGCTGGTGCCCCTGGGCCAGGTGCAGGGACTCTGTGGCTAGGACAGAAGGGGTTCCAGTGCTTGATGCCAGGATGGGCATCTGCCACTGCCAGGTAGTTCAGTGCCCCTACTGGGCTCCTCCGGGCAGCACTTGGGGGCTGCAGCTCAGACACCCCAGTGATGGGTAGGCCCAAGCAGGTGCCAAGCATACAGAGCAGCCCCCAGCACTGGCTCCTGGTCCTGTATCTTTCTCCCTCTTTTGCACATGGGGACAGGAGGCAACTGAGCCCCGGCTTGCTCGCAGCTCTTGGTGTCTTCCTTCCATTTGAGCAGACCCAGCTCCCAGTCTCAACGCCAGAGCCCTTTCTCCAGAACCCAGCCCTGCCCTAAGCCCCTGGGCAGGCTGCTCTGGCCCTGCAGGTGAGGTTGACATCACCCTCTGCTACCAGCCCACAGAAAGCATAAAGGACCTGTTAGCACTTCTGTGGGGCTCCTGTGGTGGAGATCAGCCTGTCTTGAAGCTGGAGGGTTGCGGTTCTTCTCCTAGCCCTCCTGGTGGAGGCCGAAGTTGTTGCCTGTGCAGCATTTCCGGGATGACTGACACATGGCTTACAATGAGGTGTAGGGTTAGTGCTGGGAGTTGCACCGGATGGACTCCCATCTCTGGTCTCCATTGTTACACTCAAACTCTCACCTCTGACTCATGATTTCCTGATAACTTCACTACCAACAAGAAATAACTGCCAGTACACGTGGCCCTAGCGCTGCCTGGCTGTGTCCTCTGCTTTGCTCTGCGGGGATTGCTGTGTGAAAGAGAAGTGTGTGCAACATGTGGGGCTGAGGGCCACAGCGCACTTCCTGCTGAAACTTTAACTCTTTATGACCTTAATTTTGTTTCCCCCAAAATTTTCTGGTTGAACAAATTCCAGCAAAGGCAGCTAGTACAGTTAAGTTGCTATTACAGTTTCATCAGGTTTTTGTTTTTCTTCTGGGCCATACAGCAGCCTTCTGGATCTGCTACAGAGCAAAAGTGTCTTTAGACCTGTCCACGTCTTCAGCAGCCTACTCAGCCTCTTTCATGCAGTCTAAACCAGCCCAACCTGTGAAGTGGGTTTGTTTGTGGGGGGGTGTTGTATCTGTTCTCACTTTTGCTTCTCAACTTGCTGCTCATTTCCTCTTTCAGGTGCTTTTAACACCTGTTTACAATTTACATAAAAAGTTTCCACTCTGCACGACTGCTGAATGTCAATGAGGTGATCCAGTTAGAGGTTTTGTTCTTAATCTCTTGAGCTTGTTCTGGCCAGAAATGAGCCTGTCAGATTCTAAACAGGCAATATTTTAACTGTGGTAAATGTCTTTATGCCTTTGTTATAAATTTGTATTGATTTTTGACTGGCCTAATCTCTTCGCCACAATATGTGATTTGTTATGCTTTGGATATTTCACATATCTGGTCATCAGGTAGGCTGAGGGCGGACTTACAGGAGGTTTGCCAGGGTCAAGGTGGAGGTTTCCACATTGCAATGGTACAATATATTTATTTGCCATTTCTTATTCTGGTAGCACTTATAAATGTTAAGTCTCTGCCCCTGAAGAGCTTACAAGCTCTGCATAAAACAAGAGGCAATGGGTAGATACAGACAGAGTGGAGCAGAAGAAAGTGAAATGATACTGATGAGCATGATCAGGAGTGACACTGGTCTTGTAATGAGCTTGGATCAAGGCCCTGGGTCCCTCATTGAACAACTGTAGAAGTATAGAAAATGAGGGCTGAAAAGGATGTCAGGAGGTCATTTAGTCCAACCCCCTGCTCAAAGCAGGACCATCCCCAGCTAGATTATCCTATCCAAGGCTTGTTGAGCTTGGTCTAAAAAACCTTTTATAGATGGCGATTCCAGCACACCTCTGGGTAACCTGTTTCAGTGTTTCACTACCCTCCTAGTGAGAATGTTTTCCCTAATATCTAACCTAAATTTCCCTTGCTGCAATTGGAGACCATTGCTCCTTGTTCTGTCATCTGCCGCCACTGAGAACAGTCTAGTTCCAGCCTCTTTGTAACCAGCCTTCAGGTAGTTGAAGGCTACTGTCAAATTCCCTTAGTCATCTCTCCTCTAGACTACATAAACCCAGTTCTGTCAGCCTCTCTTCAGAAGTCATGTGCCCCAGCCCCCAAATCATTTTTGTTGCTCTCCACTGGACTCTTTCCAATTTGGACACATTCTTTCTGTAGCAGGGGGCCCAAAACTCCAGGTGTGGCCTCACCAATCTGCTGACAATGCTATTAATGCAGCCCAGAATGCTGTTAGCCTTCTTTGCAACAAAGGTACAGTTGTTAGCCCATATTCAGGTTACTGTCCACTATAACCCTCAAGTCCTTTTCTGCAGAGCTGCTGCTTTGCCAGTTGGTCTCCAGCCTGTACCAGTGCATGAGATGGTTCTGTCCTAAGGGCAGGACTTTGTCCTTCTCCTTATTGAACCTCATGAGATTTTTTTTTTTGGCCCACTCCTCCAATTTGTTGAGCTCTCTGAATCCTAGCCTTACCCTCCAGTGTATCTACTACTCCCCTGAGCTTGGTAGATCAGGGCAACCAATCCCATGAACTATAGGAAACGGGGCTCACTTGCTCCAGCCTCTAGAGGCAAGCCCCAGACAGCAGTTGGGTGTTTGGGCAAAGCCTCTTGACCCCTCTGCAGTCTCTTGACTTTTGCTTACCTGAAACTGGTTTAGTCTCCTAGCTTATCACAACCGCAGTTTAAATTCCTCTTTCACCTTGAACCTGGTCTCTGGATTTCATCCAAGTCACCCGATGACCTTCTGAGCCCATATCACTTGTTGGATCTCACCAAGGTAGGACAGCAAGATAGCCTTTCAAAGGTTTACAGGCTGTGAGGGAGAGGCAGCATGGGAACAAGATCCTGAGCCACACTTCTGTGCTGACTGGATATGGGGGTTGTTTTCCCCTACTTGTTTCCTGTGAAAGGTCAGTAACCAAGAAAAACTCAGCACAGAGACTTCATAAAAATGTTAATGGAGAAATCATATAGAAGTTCCTCATACTCCCATTCTCCTTTCTAGGCCATGCTCCATACTCAGTCTAGGTCTCACATGATGTACTGTTCTTCCCTTCCCAGAGACAGGAGGCTGTGCCTCATGAAAGCCCCTGGCTGTGGTAGACCATGGGAGGAGGTATCTGGCTAGAAATCCTGGCCCACAGAGGAGAGGCCGAGGGATGTGCAGGTGCCGAGTTGTTTTCTCCATCCATTATTTTGTGTTACTGTTCCAGGTGGTGTTTCCTTATCTTCATATCTCAGCTGGGTCCAGAGCACCTGGTAGTGTGTCATTGCTCTGGAGAGTTGTGTCTACTATTACTGGGTAAAGTCCTGGCTGGAACGTCAGGGTCATTTCATGCTTTCAAAGTAATTTAAGTCCTGAGTGATGTTTCCTTGGGACTTCTTGTGGGGGTTATCATTAGAGGCCTCATCCTTGAAGCTACAACCATATCATTGGGTTCTGTACAGCCCTACCTGGGGCCCTGCTCTTATTCAGTCTGTGCGTACCTCTTCCCTTCTGTCATCATTCCAGTTCTCACAGCACATATCCATCCCAGCGTCTCTGTAGCAATACAGCTCCCAGGCCTCCTTTAGAAGCATGTGTGAAGCTGCTAATCTCTTCCAGAGGATCAGCAATTTGCAGCCCTAATATTTGCAGCCCAGTACATGTTTCAGCTCCATGACCACTCCTATTCACTGGCATCCATCCCAGCTCTGGACCTTGATGAAGGAGTTTCCTTATTGTTGCTTGAGATGCACAAATGAGTGTTACTTTACCAATATTAGTTAGGATGTTTCACAGCCTTTACAATTCTTCATCTTTGGGTCTGTGCATTCCAGGAATTGCTTTGTGCTCAGAACCACTGCTCCCTGGCTAGCCTATTTCTACCTAAAAATGTGATTTTTAGCCATTCAAAACTGACACCATGTTGTTGACATTCCTGATTACTCTCCCCTTGTTCCTGATGTCATGGTGCTGTTCTAGACCATTGGCATTGCTGTGCATCTTTACCCCTGTGAGACTGTTAGGAAGCTGGAGCGTTGTGGGTTGAAATGCTTGAGCAGCTGAATGTTTTCTGAGAGGCAGTTGCAAGAAGCAGTACCTGCCAAATGCTGCTTTGACAGCACAACACTTGGATCTTCCTGTGTTCAGACAACTCTGCCAAGGCCTAGCCCTGCACTGACCTCGCTGGAGAATCTGGCCTCCTGCCTTCTCAGCGGACACGTTGTTCCTCATTGGCAAGCCGAAGTGCTTCCTGTGAGCAGTGATGTGCAGCTCTGGGGGGGCCGAGAAGTCTGAATCCATTCCCCTTTCTCATGATGGTCTCTCAGGAACATGAGAGCCGACTGACCTGCCTTGTTCTATACACGTGGCTGTCTGCATTCACCCCCAGCAATTTTATCTCCTCTCTTTCACTCAGCTTCCTGGCCTGAGGCCTGGCATGACTCCAAAAGGCACCCTTCTCCTGAGAACACCTCTGCATAGCTTGACTTGGCTCCTGATTGTTAATCTGACCAGCCCATGTGACAAGCACCTTCCTGACTAGGCCAGCAGCCTGGTCCAGGGGAACCCAAGCCTAGTTGCTTGTCCCATGGGGACACTGCAGACTCCTGCTTTGTTGTTTGCCTGTGCAGCTCAGAGACAGCTAGCAGTTGTGCAGGATTGCAGTTTGGTACTCCCCACACTATTTTGATTTCCAGTTTTCCAAGGTCTCTGTTTTTCAGTTTCACCACGGCTTCTGCTTCTAACTTCCCTGCTATGCAAGCAGTGCAACTAGCTGCTTTTTTTTTTTTCAGCTGGCAGTGTCTTTCTCTTTCCAAACGCATCTTCCCCATCTCTTGAGGAATCCTAGTCCAGCTGGGTTTGTCCTCTTACCAGGCCTTCATACTTTTGCAAAGTGGCAAGGGTCCTGCTGCACAAAGGCAGGTCTCTTTCCCTGCTCTTGTCCCGGCGGACACATCATCGACCTCTGCCCTGCTTTGTTTCATTTGCCTTATTTCCTGTAAGCATTCCTCTTCCTTGGTTCAATGTGGGCTTTGCAGCTGTGGGCTGCCATCCCCTCTTTAAAGCGTTTCTGTTTTGACCTTCATCTACCTGCAAGCCTGGTCTCCTCCCTGTTGTTCAGCCTGCATCACCCTTTCTCCACCTCCTTATTGGTGCATCCTACAACTGTTTGGCCATCATATTCCAAATGCACAAGCCAAGGCTTTATTTTGTCTCCTTTCAGGGTCCTTACCTGGGATGTGTCCTTTTTCCTGTAAAGGTGTCTTCTTTAAGGCACAGTTCCCCCTAAACCATTTGGTTACTACCCTTAAACCACCTGTTACTGTCAGCTTCAGGACAAAACACGCTCCCTGCATCCATTGCTTCAGTTCTCACCACCTTCTACTTGCAGCTTTGGCAGTAGAACCTGCACGTCGATGGCAACTTTCTGTACTGCAGACTAGGCTGGTCCTCAGCCCCCAAGTGCCACAGCCCCCTTTCCCCTCTGTGCTGCTGGTCCCTTTCTGGGAATCATGTCCTTCCAGAATACCATGCCCTGTCCTGTGGGAGGAGAGATGCCATTTGTTTTCCACTTGATCCTAACTACCTCCTCCTTTGCAGGCTGGGGCAGGAAAGGAGAGGATCATGTGCCAGCTCTGTGCATGCCCTGTGATGCCTGCAGCAGTTCCTCCTGCATGCCAGGCTCTAGCACAGCTAGCAGAGGCAGATGCAGACTGTTCTCACCAGGGGATGGTTGCCTCAAACAGCTGCTGGCATTTTGGGGAGGAGAGGGTGGGATTTAAGCTGGGTGTGGGAAAGTCTGAGGGGTCAATACAAGATTGAAGGGACCTGGGTTCCAGTTCTGAGGGGGCAGATACAACATGAAGCACTGGCAAGCAGGGGTTGTGTGCCTAAATTCAAGGCAAGAGACTCCAGGGACTTCAGGTACACAAGGGAGTGAGTCAGCAGTAGGTTGTCTTGGCAGTAGCCTAGAGAGCTGTGGGCACGGGGCAGGGAGTGGCTCTGCTAGACCCTACATGGTACAGAGCAGCTGCTAAGTCCCGTACAAAGCGGGTGTCATGCTCATCCCCTGCCTGTTTGACAACTTGTTCTTCTCCTTTTACATTCCCCTTGGGTGGGCATACATGACACCAGGATGCAGGGCAGCAAGCCCTCCCCTGCTAGCCCAGGCCTCATGACTTTACAAGACAGCCCATAGGGCCTGTGGATAGGTGATGTCTGCAATGGAGAGCAGGGTCTAGTCAGCTTGGTGGCTGATCTTCTCCAATTCTTTGAGGCATCTAGACTCAGGTGTGAAATGGGCTCCTCCTCAATGGTTCCTTTTCCTTGCCCTGTGCACTTCAGTGGAGTCCTTTAGGTAGGTGCAGTTTTCCCTCATTCTTAGATGCATTCTCTTGCATTCTCCTGGCCTCACTGCCCTGTCCCCCACTTCTCTGTTCCTTTTTCACTTTGGAGTTGAGGCTCTACTAGGCCTCACCGCATGAGTGTCCACGGCCTGCTGCAGGCTGGCTGGCTGCCCTGATAAATGCCTGAGCATTTTGACCACTTGACTGTTCAAGTCGGGAGTTCCAGGACTTGCACAGAGGAGGCTTTGCCTGAAATGCCATATTGATCACCCAGATAGGTCTGCAGCCATAAATATAGGCTGTCGTCTAAGTGCAGCAACGGGTGCCTGGGAGTGAGTCATTACAGAGATCACCCCAACAGCAGTGGAGGAGGTGCAGAAACATGGACCCGGGCTAATCTGTGCAGTGTCTAATTGATGTAAGTCTGATGAAGGTCATGAAAGGCAATAAATCTCCCCTGAATGCAAAGCGGTTCCCACGATAACATGCTGCCAAGGACAAGCGCTTTTCCTTCAGGATCCAGAAGCCTGATCTGCATCATTGGACAGAACTGTCTCTTCAAACATCAGCCTTGAAAACCCTCACTCAAGGCAGATCGGCTGGGACTCCCCTGGTAGGATGTTCTCCGAGCTGATATCAGAGGGAAAGCTGCAAGACCAGGGATTTTGAGCACTGTGTAGCAGGCTCATGGGTCCACCCTAGTACCTGGCATCTCCTGGGGTCCGACCCACCTGCTACACCCTCCACCTGTCACCTGCCGCACCTTTGACATTCCTGTTATTTTACTAAGGGGCGCAATCCCTGGAGCATCTCCTATGGTGCTCCTCCCTTCTGGCTCTGTTCTTTTCTGCCCAAGCTCAGTCTCAGGGGTCTCTGTGCTTCCTTTTAGGGTAGCCCCCCTCAGGCCTCAAAGCACTTGTTGGAGCTTCAGCCATCCCAGCACTGGCCCACTTTTCTCTGGCAGAGCCCTCAGCCCTGGTCCACTGCCTCAGACTTCAGCTCCCAAGCCTTGGCCCTTTTGTGTCCCTGCCCAAGGCAGCTTTTGTTTTGCAGAGCCTGTAGCCTCCAAAGTTCTGGTCAAACTCAAAACACCACCTTAACAATTTTAAGTCCTCTGGGTCTTAGTTCCTCAGGTCCATCAACCTGGGCAGGCTTGTTTCCATACCACCGGGTGGGTACCTCACCTGGGCCAACTTGGCTCCAAACTTCAGTCAGTACCACTCAGCATTCCTTGCCCTGTGGTAGTTAGGATCAAACTGCCCTCTATGTGACCAGAGGCTGGGTTTATATGCCCCAAGTCCAGCCCCCTTCCAGGCATCTGACCCAGTTCTCTGCTTCCAGGGCCCATGTTTTGCTGATTCCATCAGCAACAGCCTGGCCTTCTGCAGCCAATGGCTTAATTCACACAGGCAGCTCATACCTGCTGCCCCTTTGCCATCAGGCACTCTGCCACCTGCACCAGCTGCAATCCCCCCTTCCTACTTAAAGGTTCCCTTTTATAGACACACACATGACCACATGCCCAGAGTCCAGGGCATTGCTGCATGTTGTTATTTCATGTTTGTACTGCAATATAAAAGACTAAGCCTCACTGTGCTGGGCGCTGGACAGAGGCAGAGGTAACCCCTTGCCTCAAGGAGCTAGCCCTTAAGAAAATTACAGTCCAGACTGGCATAAGGGTTTTTTTGTGGATGAGGAAATTGCATTCTGTGCTGTAGAGTCCCACCTGGGGGTGGTCCTCACCTGCTAAGTGGGTATGTTTGATTACCCGTTTCAGGTAGTCTGGTAAAGCCAGGAGCCCCTTCCATGGATGCAGCATGCTGGGCACAGTATGTATGCAGAAACAGAGCTGGCAAGCTGAATAAAAGATCAAGGGGAAAGGCTGAGGTGCACTAAAGCATAGCAGCTAACTCTCCTCTGACCATGTTTGCTTCTCATCCTTACAAGCCATGCATACTACACACCCAGGACCTACACCTGGTTTCCTCTGCCCCAGACTATGTCTACACTACATCATGTATGGCAGGGAGAAGAAGTCCATGGAAGCTATTGATACAAAACCCAGGCAGTGCAGCTAATTTACCAGATGTGCCAGAGACTGAGATTAACCTAGCGTATTAGTGAAAATATGATTTAACCCATTTCTGCTTGTGGTTAAATGAGCTTCATAGCTAATTGCCTCCTCCCTAGAATTACACCTCTGGAACTCTGTGCTGCTAGTTGAAATACAGAGGGTAAGACTGGGGAGAGTGCAAAGGAGACATCCTCACTTGTCCCTGCTGGTGTGGGGAGGCCCTACCTGTGTGGAGGCTTGCCTAAGTTACAGCAGGGGGCTGTCCCACAGGCTGCAGCACTGCTTGGACCCTCTGTAGCATCTCATGCTGGAGCCCAGCCCCTGCCATGCCAAAGTTTATGAGGTGGTTCTGGGAAGCCAGGGATGTGACTGTCCTCCAGAGCACCTATACCAGGGAAATTCTCCCCCAGCTGGAAGCAGGGCTGTTACTCTTACCCAGAGTAAAGAAGCCAGGGCAGTGGAGAGGATCTCACCCATGCTGTAGAAGGGAAAACAAATCTAAAATCAGTGTCAGAGAAAAGTAGGGCTTGGAAGGGGCTTCAGGAGGCCATGAAGTCCAACCCCCTGCTCAAGGCAGGATCATCCCTGTCTAAACCTTCCTAAAAAAATGTTTGTCAACCCAGTGATTCTCAACCAGGGTGCTGGAACAAACTGGGGTGTTGCCAGATCCTTTGAAGGGTGCCAGAAGGTGTGAGGAGATAACTGAAGCGTGAGGAAATAGGCAGACAAGCTATGCAGATAAGCCAAGCTCAGGCTTGTCCCTGCCTGGACACTCCCGCATCCTTATTGTCCAGTTCCTGCATAAAGAGGTATACCGTGCAATATATAAACTCGTTTTTTAAATTAGGTGTCACTCAGTTCACACAAGTTATGGATGGGGTGCTTCCAGTCCAGTGAGGAGTGCCTTTTGTCCAAAAAGGTTGAAAACCACTGGTCTAACCTGGTCTTAAAACTTTGAGAACAACAGTATAAATAAAAGTTAGTAAAGATAGAACAGACCAGTGACAATGAGGTGAATGGAAGTGCAAGAGATGGGAAAGTCTTACATATGTGTCTAAGGGGATGCGGGGGGAAAATTGTGCCATATGTTCCTTTTTTGCAAAACAGTATGTGCTTGTGTAATCACAGGCTGCAACGTGACACACACACACAAGGGGGCAGAGTGAAGGTTGTACAGACATCCTTCATTTTAGCATTTCCAAACTCTTGAAGGTTTATTCACATGACCTGCACTTTCTCTTTCCCACCAGGAACACATTCTCATGGATAGCTAATAGCAGGAATTCACATCTCCAGGTAAGGTTGCCTGAAAGACTGCATTCTAACTGCTGCTTTGAAACACGTTCAACTTCCTGCAATTTTCTACTTCGGGGGCTATATTCTCCTGGCTTTATTTCTGGCCTGTGAATTGATTGTTGAAGCAAAAGTGAACAAAGCATAATTGACATGGTTACATCTGCCTAAGTGTGCAGAGAGCCTGAAACAGTAGCTCTGATCAGTGTGAATGACAGCTTGGCGGAGAGTTAATGCTGAAATTTAAAATGAGGATGCTTAGCTATCACCATTAGCCATTTCACTGTGGAGCATTTTAGCTTTATGTGCAGAACCCACAGGCCCAAACTGCCTGCTGCTCACTGAGCTGAAGCAGTAAAAACCTTCAGTGGTCAAAGTACCCTGGAGCATCACATGGAACAAAATGGTGCTGTCCTAGCATCCCAGGGCTGTGCCATCCCTTTGCAGATAGCCATTCAGTAGGGAAATAGAGCTGAGATATAACATGATCCTTCTGCCTACCTGAGCCCCCAGGCTGGTTGGTAGGAAGTGCATGTGAGATGGAACCCTATAACACGTCAAAGCAGCTCCCCCTGAGCCATTTCCTGCTCCGAACTACAGCATCCTATACACACCGGACTACCCTCTTGACTGCCATCCAGGGCCCTTGTTCTCCATTCATCTCCACCTGTCTCCTCTGCCTCTAGCGATCAGAGTCCCATCAACACAGGTCTGGAGGCCCTATGCTGGCAGAGGGAGTGGTGGGAGGACAGGAGCATTTTGCTACAGGGTCACTGCATGCTGTGACTCACCAAAGCAATGGAAGCAGCCTGGCAGGCTCCTGAGCAATCCCGCAGCCCAGGGCAAGGCCAAGCAGCACTGAAGATGCACATGATCGTTAGCTGTCATAATGGGCAATGGAGTGAGGTGACCTAGTGGGAGGGAAGATGGGGATCACAGCAGGGACAGCAGGATTATAGCTGCAGAATAATCACCTGCAGCCGCAGGCGCAGCAGGAGTTGTCAGGGAGTAATTTATAGGCTGATCTCCTGCAAACCTCCACTGATCAGATCTTTTTAATCCCAGGATGTGGCACAGCAGCAGGGCGGGCTCCCATCCACACTCTCCATAGCAGCAGCGCTCACAACAAAGGGTCTGGGGACCGGAGGAGAGGGTGGGAGCCAGGGCTGACAGCTCTCTGCAGTAGCTCAGCCAATAAGTGTGGAGCAGAGAGAGCATGGGGGCTTCTGCCTGCTCTGTGGAGGGCTCCAAGCCCAGCTGTTCCCTGTCCTGCCCCATTCCCCAGCCCCTACACTGGGATGCACTATGACCACCATGCAGCTCCCTCCTTGGGACTAACTGAGCCAACAGGCTGCACCTCATGTGCCACAGCCCAGGCAACAGAGGCCATTTTGAACTCCCATGGCAGATGAAGGGACACAGGGACAGACACACACATGCAACAGTCACCCAAACCAGCTAACACTGGGAGAGAGAGACAGACTTGGGGGGACCAGCGGGCCCCCACCCCTGCCCAGGCAATGCTATGTTGCAGGAAGGGCCGCACTGAAGCCCAGAGGCTCCTGCTATCCTGATGCCTCATCCCCACTGTGCTGTGTTGCCCTTGGCTCTCATACACGGTAGCCTCTGTGCGAGGCACGCACAACCCAGGCTGGTTCCTGGAGTGATATGGATAGCCGACGGGGCTGCCGGTTCTTACCAAGCCCTAGATAACACTGTAGGTGGAGCTTTCCCCGAGCTGGCATCAAAACAGTCTTGCCTTCCCTGGCCTTTTCTTTGATGCCGTTTCTCTCCATGGTCCCCTTGTGCCATCACAGCCTGGCTGAGCTGGACTTGCATGAGGCTGCAGGGTTTGAGTTCCAACATGGCAGGACTTGCATGCTCTTCTCTCCCCTTGCCTCAGCAGGCTGCCACACAGGTTCCTTGGCCCTGCCCAGGTACACGGAGATGAGACCTTGTAGCACAGCGGTCCTAGGCCTCACCCCACACTGACCTCCCTCCCATTTCCCTTTGCTGAATCGCATCCTCTCCCAAAGTCCCAAACTGAGGGTACTTGGGGGTCACAGTTCTCTCTAGCCAGGACACGTGGCAGTGGGAACAGACAGACAAGCAGCCTCTAGATCTGGGTAAAACAACTGCAGCCACTCTGCCTGCATCTCACTGCTCTGGTATGTCCCCTGAGCTGGGATCAAAGCCCTTTAGACTAGAGTCCTGGATCTTGCCCTCTGGCTCATGTCCCACCAACCTTTTTGACCAATTTCCTTCCACTTTCTCTCCCAGCTGCTGAGAAACCCTCTCTTAGAGCCTCCAGTTCCAATGGAGGCAATGCCACTTTTCTAGTCCTCAAGCGTGGGTGGCACTGGAAACAGCTAAGAAACAGAACTGATGTCACAGGGCTGAACTCCACCCTTCCCCAGCCTTCACACAGTGGTTTGTCTGATTGTGAACTGGTCCCTGAGAGGAAGCTTTATGGGTTTCTGAATGCAGCATCCCCATTTTCCATTGCAGGGATCACTGCCTGCTACTGCTTTGCAGTTAGTACGGTTCCTCACATGCAGGTCTATGCAGTGCAGAATTGGGAATTGTGAGGCTTGAAGCTAAGGATTTCAGAGGAGTTGGGGGTGGAGGGAAACACAGCTCTGCATTGTGTTGGAGGGCCCCTCTCCCCAACCCCAGGCTGAGCCACTCTTGGGCACAAACAGCTTATTAAGCAAAACATGGGGTTTGGGATATGGGAAACACAAACTGCAATAAAGCTGATGGCACCTGAGCAGTGCCCCCAAGCCCCCAGCTGCAGGCCCCTTCACTATTCAAACCAAAGCTCAGGCTTTCCCAATCTCCCAATTTGCTCTATGAGATTTAGGATCTGGCTCCGACTTCATAATGGCTTGGAAGACATGCCTGGATCTGGGCTCGGAAGCAGATATGCAATATGCAAGTACAGCCCTCCCTGGACGTACCAGCGCAACAGTCACAGTGACACCCATGGTCATCAGAACATGTAGAGCTGAAATGCAGTTTGGGTAGGTGTGTGCACTCTGGAGGTCCTGGTTGTGAGGCTCATTCAAACACCTATGGCAAACTACTCCTTTCTCAGGTTCTTTTCAAACATGACCAGTCCCACAGCCACCTACCTCTGCTGTAGCTGAACTTCCCAATTTCCCCTCTCCAACCTTACCACCAATTTTTTTGCCCCTGGAGCCCAGGTTTGCCACAAGGCTGGTGAGAAATAACCGGGAAGGAACTGTGGGCATTTCCCACCTTCTGGTGACTTTCCAATGACCTGGATTCTCTCCAGCCTTCCCAGGGCTGAGTCCAGGTGTAAGAAACCAGTGGCCCTGGTCACAGAGTACAAGCAAGGAGACTGGGGATTAGCTGTACCACTAAAAGGCTGCAGTAGCTTCAGCTACAGGGCTCACTAGGTTTCATTGGCCTCATTCCTGACAACCCCTGAGGAAGGCTGAGTTCATCTTTCTGCCAAGGGAACCCTTAGGGCAAGAACAGGGCAGGAGCAAGCAAGAAGCTGGAGCTTGACAGGCTGACAATACAGAGAGGAAAGCTGGATGGCCTTTGGCACAGTGGAAACTGCTGCGTTCATACACCCATGGCCAGCCCCTGCTCTGTCTTAGAGCACCATGGGAGCTGGCTGCAGCCAAGTACACACTGCGCTCTGGTTGCCAACATGCCAGATTGTAAACATATTGGAGAGTAGTCTCTGACAGCTCCAGGGGAACTGGATATTTTACTGGCCAAGCTGAGGGCAAACCCTAACAGAAGTAGCCTGGCCCCACAGATCAGTCAAGCCTTTCTCAGGGTTGATGCTGTACTTTGTGCTGGCCACCTTTGGAAGCTCTCTGGTCTTTGAAATAAGGATAATGACTTCTGGGCCTCATACAGCCCCAAGCACAAGGTTAATCACAAGGCATTTCCATCAGGCTGTGCCCCACCCATTCCTACCTGCTTCAGGGCATCGGCATAGCAATGGTCCTGAACACCGTCTGATGAGAAATGAATACATTCTCCTTGAACTCCTTCATGTCCTGGCAACCTTGCTTCTGGGGAAGGAGATGAGCTCACAGACCAGTGAGCTCTGCTTGCTCTCTGTTCTCTCTCTGCTTCGTTCACCCTTTCTTTGCCTAGCAATCCTAAGAGCTTTCTGAAAAGCACTCTGTGCTTTTCCCAGCCTTCTTTACAGCCCTGAGCAGCAATATCAAAGGTACAAAAGGGATTGAGGCATTGGCAGCAGACATGGGGATGCCACAATTTGTAGGGTTTGGCTCTGTTGCAGTAATAGGATAAGTGATCAATGAAATAAGGGGAAAGGGGAAGCAGCCAACACATCTTGGGTGGTTTTGCCTCAGGCTGAGCTAGACACATAGCAGAGATCTATCAGGTCACTGCTCTGAAGGGTAGGCTTGGAAGCTGCAGTGCCCCATAGTATCACCCAGAAGGGGTAAAGAGTCAGCTTGGTCTAACGGGTGACACAGCAACCCTGGAGTCAGATGAGCTGAATTTGATCCCTGGCTCTTCCAGAGAGCCCATGTCAGCCTAGAAGAGTTGCTTCTGCTTTCTTCCTCACCCTTGGAGGCTGTAAGGCTTTCTGGGGCAGGGAGCAGCTCAGTTATCATCTGCCCAAAGCAGCTGTGACCTCAGCTGCAGCCTCCAAAGGTCATGTTAAAGATATTCCCAATCCTACCAGCCCACACCGTTTGTGTGATTAAGGCACACTGGTGTCTATAGCCAATGGCATACAAACGAGTGATATAGTCTGAATTATTCCCAGCTACTGAACTCCCCACCCCAAAGGACTGGGTACCCTCCCATTCACCGAGGATTGACAGTCAAGCAGCAGCCTTTGGCATGAGCCTGGAGGAGGTTCTCTTGAGCCATAGCAAGATGCCCCAAGTGCTTTGCCACACAACCCCTCCTCAAGGCTCTGCAGGAATACAAATCAAACACCAGAAAGGAGTGAGCGCTCTGAAAATAATATCAATCATCTGAAGGAAGGAAGGCACTTTATTTACTACAGGATCCTTCATACAAAGCTGCTTCAGAGAAAAAGTTAATCAAGCTCCAACAAGATTATCTGTGGTATAAAACACAGGAAAGATACTGAATTACATATAAATTAGCTCCTTCCCTCCCAAGGTCAGTCACTGCAGTGGGAAGTTTTGAGAAGGAGACAGCAAGTCTTCCCTGGGAAATCTGGAACAAGATGGAATTGGGAAGATGGAGACCTGTAATGAGCATGTTGCTGAGAAGCAGCTGCAGGACAGAAGACTCTCAAAGGGACCATGGCTGAGTCTGGGGAAGGGACAGAGGATCCTGACACTGTGAAACAGGTCCAAGAAAGAGGCAAGGAGTTGGTCACAGGCATCAAGAAGAGGGGAAGGTCCTGGTCACCCATCTAGTCCATCGTGCTGAGGTCAGTGCAAGTAATCAGAATGGAGAAGCAGCCCTCGGCAAGCTCCGTGCCTCTTCCTTGGGATCAGGGTGCGACTGCTGGGCATGTCACAGCAGACACAGGCCCAAAGGCAATTTCAAACTGGGTTCTTGGATGAACTAGGAGCCAGCAGGAGCCACATGAGGGCAGGTTGCTGGCACTGCATCTGTATGTTTGAGGAACAGGGGCAATTGGCCACTGCACCCTGGAGTCTGAGAACGAAGCCACAGAGGGGGATTAGGGAAAGGGATGGGGCAGGAATCTTGGCTCCATTCCCCCAGGGCCTGTCATCCCGAGGTGCTGTATGAACACAGGGCCAAAAGTCACTCACACCAGTGCACATCATCCTTCTCCACAAGGGCCGCTGCTGAGGGGAACACTGCACAGCAGGCTCCAGGAGGCAACCAGAACCAGGAAACTACCCAGGGGGCGCAGGGGGGGCCAAAAGGGTCCATGATTTTATGTCTGTGACAGACAGCACCTCCCACACACAGCAACTGAAGCAACAGTGACACTCCCTTCAGCCTGCCTAGCCTGCGGGGCCTCTCCACCCAGGTGCTGAGCTGGCTTAGTCCCCATAGCTTGTAGGGGCTGGTGAGAGCATAAGGCTACCAAGCACAGAGGCAGGGACTTTATGAGGCACACAATGGTGCTACTGCTGAGGTAGGTCTGGAGAGCTGCAAGGGAGGAGAAGGGTTCAAGTCTTAGATGATGCCCAGGGGACTGCAAACAGAGGTGGATTGTGCTGGAGACTCTTCCTCTCCCCTCAAAGCCCACCCAGATGAGTGGAGGATGAACAAAGAGGAGGCATGGGTTGCACAGTGCTGTGGCTCTCCAATGGGACAACTGGGATTTCCCAGGGGCTCTAAGGGAGACAGGTACCCAACTGGCTCTCAAGGAAAATCCCAGACCAAAAACAGCTGCTGAAGGTGACAGGTTAAAGGAGAGAAGTGAGAAATGATGCTCCTCAGAGGAGGTAAATGAAGAAGCTTGCCAGGGAAGTGGGGATGGAGCAGTGGACTCAACCCAAGCACAAGCTGCAGAGTCCATCAGGAACCCAAGATGAACTGAGCTCCGAATCCACCTGGATTCCGGTGGTAACTGAGGATTCTGGTGGCAAAATGAGGATGCTTAGCTAGCACCATTAGCCATCTCACTGTGGAGCATTTTAGCTTCATGTGCAGAACCTACAGGCCCAAACTGCCTACTGCTCACTGAGCTAAAGCAATAAAAACCTTCAGTGGTTAAAGTACTCTGGAGCATCACACAGAAAAAAAACCGATGCTGTCCTGGCATCCCAGGGCTGTGCCATCCCTTTACAGATAGCCATTCCAGTAAGTGAGAGCAGTAGAAGGGCTACTCCAACTGGTGCTGCAGGAGATGACTCTCCTGGAAACCATCCTGCCCAGAACGCTGCTCCCACACCCAAATGGCAGCATGTTCCCAGTCAGGGCTGGACTGGGAGCTGTTCTGCTGGCCCTACACCATGGGAATGTCCCTCCTCTTCTCCCCGCTCAGGTACATCCTCCAGCTTTTTAGCTCCCTTGTGCCCATGCAACCAGCAGAGGGGGCTGCAGGGACCCCTGCAATAGGGATCCAGATGTCTTGCCTGTTATTCCTCCACTGTCAAATTCTTCTGCCTCTCTGCCAGCCGTGCTGAGTTTCTCCTTCCCTCCGTGCACTGACAATCACTATAGAGCACAAGAGCCCTGTAGGACAACCTTCCTCCCAATCCTTCCAAGTCCCATGATCTCCCTCCTGACTTGACCCCTGCGGTTGATGGAGACACACAGCTTAATGTGAGAGTCCCAGTTTGGGAGCAAGGTGCTGATGTGTGCAGAACACCCAGAGTGAAGCCACGCCAGAACCAGAGGCCACCAAGAAGACATTTAACACTGGAGAGGCTAACACAGGAGTGCAGATGTGAAGGGCAGAAAGGCCCTGAAGTCAAAGTCCAGCTGGAGAGGGATGGAAAGTGGGGATTTTACAGGCTGTGCAGGATGAGAAGCAGCCACAAGAGTCCAGCTGAGAAAGCAAGCAAGAGAAGCCCCACTATCTCCCAGTCACAGGAAATGGCAGTGTCTACAAGGTAGCCTCACAGCTGACCCCAAGCCCAGCAGAACTGAGGTACACCCAGGCTTTCCTAGCTAAAATCCACACACATCTGTATGTTGATGCATATTCACCATCCCCAGAGCCTCAATGAATGGAGTGACACAAGCTGGGCAGAGACTGCTCCCAGGATAAAGGCAGCATTAGCACCTTGCCTGGTAGTGTCCTGCTGGTTGCTGCTGCCTATGCCTCCCATTGCTTAATTCTGGGACACCGAAGCAGAGATGGCATGGAGCCCTACAGGCTGCCGGCACACTGGGGTAATAGAAAGATGCAATAGAGAGGTCAGAGTGCCTCTGAACCCATTTAACTGTCAACCATGCAACAAGCCAAGCACATCTAATGAAGCAGCCCCCTCTCCAGAGGCAGATTGTGATCAGGCATTGCCCCCAAGTTCCAGTGACAGGAGCTACAAGAGGCTTTGAGGCTCTACGCTTGTGCTGCCCTCTCTGGGAGGTGGCAAGTTTCTGTTGGGAATCAGCAGTGCTTAGACCACGGCCAACTAATGCCTAGAGCAATGCAAGGCAAAGAGCACACAACCCAGTGAGCATCAGTGCATAATGGGCACAGGCATGTCAGTGCAAAGATGAAGGATTAAGGAATGAGGAAATTAATCTTGCTCCTAACGCCAAGTTGTTGGGTTGTTTTTCTCTGAAGCCGTGCACACAACGGCTGGAGGGCAGCCAGCTCACATGGGGAGGCTGCTGGTTTGATAAAAATCAGAACAGGGAGATTTAAGGCTGTGCAGATGCTGAAGATGCCAAGCACAGCGGCTCCCAGCTCACAGGAGCAGCCTTGCAAACAAAGCTTCTGAATCAGAGGGCAAAGATTCAACTCCGCTTTTCCTCTACAACCCTGCACACATGCTTAACAGAGGCACAGACAAAGCTCAGGGGCTGGGGGTGCAGTTCAGTATTGCTAACATTTAGACCTCTTCTGCCTTGGTCCCTTCCAAGTTATCCATGTTTCCTGTTATAACATAGGCCACGGCACGTCGCAGTGGCAGGGGGCAGCTTCAGCAAGAATCAATGCCAAGGCATCTCTCTGAGCAGCTGCAGCAACAGCTCCCTCAAGCCTAGTGCTATAATGTGTCTGACCCTCTCTGGCCAGAGGACCTAGAGTCACAATCTGTCACATCACCGAGTTGCCCGGAGAGAAGAATCCTGCCAAAGCAAAGACCAAGCCAGATCAAACCTGCTGAGACAGAAGGAGCTGCTGGCTGAAGCCAGAGCTGGCCTGTTTCTGGATGCTGTGGACCAGCACTGGGACTGCTGTGTGTTGTAGCCTGGCCTATCAGATACAGCCAGATACCAGCACTCTACTGAGTTTGCCTTCTAAAAGGAGGATAGTGGGGAGAGGGTTCCACAGCCCAAACAACAATGTTTTGTGGCACAAGGCTCCACCCATGCAGGGAGTTTGGCACTAATGTTTCTTCCTTTAATGGCTTTCAAATACATCATACTATATTAATACATTTTTAATAAGTCACAGGTGCCCCCCCTTCCCGTAAGCACCTGCCTTTCAGAACTTTCCATGTCATCTTTGCAGCCTCCAGTTCTAAGGGACCCAAGGAGACAGAGCAGGCAGCCAGCTGGGCCAGCATCCTGGGCTGTGTGGGAATCTCAGCCTGGCTGTCCCACCATTCACAGGAGTGCTTTCTGCTTCATTAACCCCTTCTTTGCTCCCTGATGAATCTTTGAATCCAGTTTCCCTGCGAAGGGGAAAGAAAGGGGAGGGGGAAGGGGGAAAAAAGAAAGTCATTCTTTATTTTTAAATGCAATTTGCAATGCAAATCAGCTGGAGGCAGCAAGGTCTCCTAGTTAGTGTGTTCCTGTCACATTCAATTATCCTGCTTGAGGAGGCAGGCATTTCCAAACTTCAGTGTCTCGCTCTGTTGGCGTGACACAGGGAGCTGGGAGGCATCGTGTGTGATGCAGGGGGGAAATTACGGGGGCCTTTGGCAAGGAGGAGGAGAAGTGAACCTCCATAGCTCCCCTGGCTACAAGCTCTGCTCAGCAGTAGGATCCATGCATGACGTGTTTTCAGGACTATGCATACTGAGCGCATCTTCCCCAGGCACTGCATGGGAGAGATGTCCCTGCAACATGTCAGCTTGCTGCGTAACATGGGCCTCGCCACCACAATGTTAAGGAAACCTGCCCTTCTCAGTCAGAGCAGGCTCCCCGCTGCACAGGGCCAGTGACCTGAAGAAGCACAGTAGAGAAGGCTGGAGGCTTGTGTAGCTACCTAACAGACAAAGGGCTGGCCACATGCTGTAGGAGTCAGAGTTTGCAGCCTGTGGGGCTCTTCCTAAAGGAAAATCTGGCTAAGAAGTCTCTCCAGACTGAAGCCTTGCTAATGGGAAGCACATCACTGCCTCCCACCTCAGCACAAAGCAGCCCAGGGACACCACATGGCTATACCCACAGCTAGGCATTCCCTCTTAACAGCAGCAGGCCCCTGGGCTGACCCTGCCTCCCTTGGGCAGTTAGGCAGGTTGTTGCATTAGGTCATGACTTAGGTTCCCTTCTTTTTGCTTCATCTCCCCCCACCAACCATATCCCAGCTCTCCAGAGCAATATATGCTGTTTCTTTCCCATTCAGTGCACCCACAAATCGTAGCCAGGTTTCTGACAGTGCTGAGACTTCCACAAACCAGGCAACAGCCAAAATAAAGCCATGTGGCTCTGGTCTCCCATGAGTCTCCACTCATCTCTGCCCTGCCCTCCCAGAGAGGGGTGTGCAGCAGCAGGTCCACCAACCACCAGCCAGAGAGAGGCAAGGTACTCCTAAGTTATCACGGTCACTCCAGAGAGGGCTGCAGGGTTCCTGGCTCTGTGCAGATGCTTTGATCCCTGGCAGATTGATGGCTGGTGTCAAAATTCATAACACATCGTTCCAGCCAGAATAGAAATTGCTCTGGCCCTTCCCAGCAGTGGCTGGCTGCCACTGGCATGCTCCATACTGCTCCTGCCCTATCATCAAGGCGGCTTCTGCGCTGTGGGGGTGACAGCTCCTCTGACCAAGGACATGCAGCCAAAGCCAGGGCAGGCACTCTTCCCTCCTGCTCTCAGATCAAACCTCCCATCTCCTGTGCTCTCATCCACGTGACCCCACAGAGCCCCTACTTACACTGGAAGATTCTGCGCCATGCTGGATTCCACCCGTGGCAGACAGAGGCAGCCCTCAGCTCTTACAGCCTGGGCACACATTCGGCCACCTCCCTCGCTGTTATTTGTATTCCTTAACCAGTGTGCTGCAGCGGCTCCCTCAATCCCCATCCATCGCTCGGCGAGACAGGAACATTAGTTAGGGGGATCGGCTTGCATTGATCTCTGCTCTGTCAGAGCACTCGCTGGCTTTAAACACGCTCATCCATAACCAGCAGGAACTCATTAGCTCCATCCGTTGGAGCACTCTCTCCCCACAACGACACATGCTGCTGTCCAAGCAGAGCCTGAGCTGGCAGGACTGAGCACACAAGCAGCTGCTGCCCAGAAGCCCTGCACAGAGGGGCAGGAGTTAAATAATGCTTGCTACTGCCTGCAGAGGTTTCTCCAAGCAGACTAGGCAGGTATATATTAGCCATGGGAGCTGGGATCAGTGCTATCGAACACTGGCAGGCGAACAGCAGTGACTTGGGCTGACAGCAACTGCCTCCAGGCAGGTGAGATCTCCCTTCAGAATAAAGCCAACAAAACTCTGCCATGAAAAGTCAAAGCTTGTCATCACAGCCCTGAAGAACATCGCCCAGCTGGGCACTAGCTCTGCTCTCTAGGTTACTGTACCATCTCATCCTGGTGGATGGGACCATCCCACAACATTTCTGCTTTGGTCCCATGTCACAAGGTCACATTCACTGGGAAACAGGACCATCTTGGGCAGTGGGGAAGTTCTGGAAGGACAAGACGACTGCATGCAGTTGCTGTGTGTGTAGCTCTTAACATTTCAGAGCCAGGTCTGAGCACGGAAGCCACTTGGGCACATGCTGGCAGGGCTTAGGAAGTATTCCCCCACCCCGGAGACAAATGCTTTCTCTTTCTGAAAAACAATAGTATCTTGGGCGACCAATTCCAGCTCAAAGCAGTGACAGCCTAGCAGTCATCACTCATGAGGATGCCTTGCTTACAGTATTTGCTGCTTTGCTCAGAAACTCCTGCCAGAACAGGGGTGGAGCATCAAATCCCAGATGCTTCCTCTCCCTGTATCTCTCTGGGTTTGGCAGATTTCCCTGAAAATGATCCTCAGCCTGAAAAGTGTCCTCAGCCTGGATTCAGTATTGAGTCTGCTACCTGGCCAACCCTCTGCTATAATCTGTACTCCACAGGGAGCTTTTAGGGCTTAGGATTCTGGGGTGCACAACTCTTCTGCAAAACCCAGAACTGCTCATCTCTTACGCTTGCTCACAGTTCCAGTGGGAGGGCAGAGGGACAAAAAGAGGGTTTGCAAAAAGAATCAGCAACAGAATTGCAGGGTGCAGCATGCAGGCTTCCCCTGTCATGGCTCTCAGCCACCATGCAAGAACGGCAGCCAAGGGAAAGTTAGAGTTGTGATTGCAGAAATGGAATGGCCCAAGTCCTGGAAAATCTACTGGAGGGCATCTCTGATACCCAAGCTGCCTCCTGGGGACTGACTGCCCCTAGCAGAGTGTTTCCACCCTCAGCTTCTACAATTATGTGAAGATTTGGAATGAGCCTCCTCTGGCTGAAATGGAGGTGTGATTAGACACCACATGCCCAATCCATTCTGAGCTCCGACTGCCAAGCACGCCAGACCAGCGTGTTACAGAACGCCGGGTTTTTCAGCAGGAGGAGAATGCCAGGGGAGTGACAAAGTCAGCTATTTGCTTCCATTTTGTACTGTCAAGAGCTCTGACAAGCCCAGGCGCTTGGCTTCACATTCAGCACCAACATCCCAAGTGCAGTTGCTTCTCCTTATCCCCAAGGACCCAACAGACCAAGAAAGCTCTCCAGCTCAATGAGCTGGTGAAAACCTAGCTTATGCAGAACCAGGACACAGCTATGAATAAGGTAACCAGGCACTGGGACTTCCATTCTCTCCAAGCTGAAATCATCTCATTTAAGTTTTCCTTCCCCTCTTGCTCCAGACAGCAAATCCCACTGAATGCCCCACCTCCAACCTCTGCTCCCTGAACCCAGAGCAGGACAGGAGCTCACTGCTGCTACCCTCCATTATTACTGATGGAACAGGAGACCAACTCAGAGAAGCTTGGGAGTGCAGGAGGTGAGAGCCCCTCCGAAGCCAAGCCTGGACTAGGGAACACTACCACAAGAACGATGGGGCAAGCAAGGGGCCTCCTGCATTCAGAAATAAATGGAAACATATTTCTCTGGCTCAGCTTCCCCTTCCCAAGTCACAATCCCCCTGACTGCCCCCTCACATGCAACCAATAACTCTATCCACAACTGGGGCTATTTTCTAGTAGTCCAGTGCAGAAAAGAAAAGACAGAGCAGTAGTTCTCTTAGAAGTGTTCAGCTGCTATTGTGATGGTGGCCATATAACTAGTGACAAGACAGGAGGCAAACCCAACTTCTGTGTGACCAAACCAAGGACCTTTGTTTCACAAGTACAGGTCAAAAAGACATGGTGGTTGCTGCTTAGGTTACATTTCCAGGCACTCCTGTAGCCCAGTGGTGATCAACTTTTTGGTCCCATGGGCCAGATTTGTGGCACAGAGTCAGTCTGGGGGCTGAATCAAGCCCTGTGCCAGGATCAGGCCCTGGGGCCTGTCACTGCCCCCTCCCACCGCTGCATGCTGGGATTGGGTCCCTAGTGCTGGCTCTCCTGGCTCCCACACCAGGATTGGATCCTGGGGCCCGGCACTACCCTAACCCGATCCATTGCACAGGGCCCACGGCTCCCTACGGACCTGGAAATTTGGTAGCAGGGGAGCAGTGGCACTACTCCCCTGCCACCAAATTTCTGGACCCATGAGGTGTCCTGTGGGCCAAGTGATATGGCACCATGGGCTGGATCTGGCTCGTGGGCTGGAGGTTGTGTACCCTTGCTGTAGCCTATCAGCCTGTTCAGATGGGAATGTGATAGGGATCCCCATTCCAGGCTTTACTATCATGAGAAGGTCCCTTCCCTGACTTGTCACAAGTCTTGTCTGTGCAGCCTGCAATGATCGATCGCATCTTCCCTGCAGGGGAACTTGTAACCTCCACAATCTCACTGCTCCTGCTGCTGCTCCTTCACAACACATCCTGTCAGAAGGGAGCCATGGAAGGCAAAGCCGGCAGAGGGAGGGGGGCACTTAGGTAGCCTCAGGCACAGCTAGCTCCCTTCCAGTCTAGTAAACTGATCCCTCTTCAAGCAGGAAGCTGTCACAACACAAAGCATGCGATGCGACAGATGGGAGCCAGGAAGCACTCGTACCCAGAGATGCAGAGACAAGAGGAGGTTGCTGCCCAGTACTTGCACAGCATAGAGCGCAACAGTGTTTCAGCCAGTCACTACACCCAGCTGGCTGACTGGACTCCATCACCCTGACCTGATGAAGGAATATGTGGCAATCAGGGATGCAGCACGAAACAAAGGGGGGAAGTTTCCAAGGGGACAAAGTCAGAGAGTTGAGACCCAAATGCAATGCCCATCATAGGGACATACTAAAAGCACAAAGACCCCTTTCTCAGAAAGAACCTGCCACCTTGCTTCCCGATTCACAACACATCCAACAGAATCAGAGCTACCAGGTCGCAACTGATTCCATGGACAAGGTGTGCGCTTCCTCCACAAGTCCTGCAGCTGGGGCTGACCAAGTACTGTCATGACAGCAACCACATGCTCCTTCCTGATGCCAGTGCTGCTGCATAAACAAAGAAGCAAACCCAGCCCAGCCACCATGTCCCCCTGAGCTCCTGGGGAAAACACGGTGCAGCACGAGCTTCAAATGCCTCATGAAAAACAAACAGACCCCACACAGCTCAATCAATGGAGAGAGGAAAGCCCAGCGTCCTTCAAAAAGGTGTTTGTTAGCTACTCCCAAGAAACACGGCTGCTTCTCAATGCCATCAGCTAACTACTCCCAATGAAACACACTGCAAATTAGAGAGAAAACCTAGTAGTAATCAGCTCTGCTAAACAAACAGCTGAGACTTTTTTTTTTCTTTGCTTATGCTGTTTTTAGCCTGTCAAATTAATTTCTCCCATCCCCAGAAACCATGTGCGGCACCTTCCCTTGGCTGTGAGGTGGGGATGCTGCTAATAAGGACAAAGCTGATTGTACGCTGCCCAGCTGCTGTATCCATCTTCTGTTCTGTTTATGGCGGCAGGCAGCAATAACCAACAGCCTGTGGAGGGTTGGTTGCTCATAAAAACGGACTAACAGCACTGGCAAGCATCATGTGGGCAGATGCTACGCAAGCTTCTCTATACAGCTCTGCCAGTGCATTCCTGACCTGCAGCATACTGCACACAGCTCTACCAAAGGCAGCACTTCCATCTGGACCTGCAGCCCACCCACCCCCCCCCACAGCCCTCGCCTTCAGAGAGCCAAGCAAACCTATTTGTTTGGCAACTTCATAACACACACAAATGTGTAGGAGTGATTAAACTGAGACCCATCACACTCATTTTCCCTTGAGATGGTAAGATAAGACCTGAATTCCAGTCTATAAAGGTGGAAGGGTAGTCCAATTACCACTGCGCTAGAGAGACAGTACTCCCTTTGCCAACACAGCTAACATGGGGACACTGTGGTTTTGCTACTTTCCATATGTGAAGGGATGTTTTTGACTCTATTGGATATAAAGGTTTACCACTTCATCAAGTAACCTGGTATGCTCAGTCAGACTCCAGGTGCTAGGGCTAGAAACAGATCAACTGCAGACACACATTTCCTACTTGCACACGAGGAGGCTAAGACTGCAGAAGTGTTAGCAGGGGCGCAGGAAGGGGGAAGAGGCATGTGTTTTAAAGGAGGTGACATCTGGGGAAAGGAGACCCATAGAAGAAAACACTCCAGATGTGTTTGCATTATTAAACAAATGCTTGCGGATTACAGAATGCCACACAAAGCCTGTCAACTTTTATAAAGAACGGAAGTAGGGGTGGAGATAAAAATAGGTAGACAAGGGCTAGAAAAAGGTGGCTGTAGGGTGCCAAAACTTACAGATTTTGTGTTTTCCTTTGATGGGAAACTTCACGATCATCTCTTGGGCGTGGGCACAGATGAAGACAAATGGAGACCCAGACTCCTCGCTCAAATCTGGATACTGCAAAAACAAATAGACAGGGAGTGGGGCTGAGAGAGAAGCCTGATGTTTACAAGTTGCACAAGACAGGTACATTCTTGGTGCAATGGAAGTAAAGTCAGGACTTAGGGCTGTGGCTATACCCCTTGGCTTCACTGTTTCTAAACTGAATGTTTTTGGGGTTCAGGTTAATCACTTTTATATCACCCCTCTAACTAACCAAGCACATGTTTGTGATTAGATGCAGCCTCACCCTTCTGTGGTACAGATCCACTTTGAGAACTTCATGTTTCTAAGGGGCTTATGGACAGAACACCATAGGTATAAACGGTGCTTTGCCAAATACATCCAAAAAAAAAAAAAAAAGACCTCTACCTGAGGAGCTTAATCTAACTCAGACTAACATGGCACTATAAACAGGTCAACAGTTCAAAAAGGAGTCAGAGCAAAGATACAGCTGGTTGAAAGAGCTGTGCAAGGAAAGCTATTTTCCTTATTACATCCAGTACAGATCATATCAGGAGTGTAAGTCCACTCTCTGGAGTGATTTCACTACAGTGAAAACATGTGGGGAATCTGTTCAGGAAAACAGTAACCAGAACCTTTTTTTCACTAACCAAGAAGGAATAAAAGATTCTTGGAGAAAGAGGAACATGCAAATCCTCCTGTCTGGACATAGTCCAGCCTTCACTAATGTTCAGAAGGTGACATGCAAACCTCTTACAGGGAAAAAAAGGTATATTAGCATGGTTTAAGGGCCTAGATTAGTAACAGAAAACGAACTGACCCACACACATAATGGAACTGCATGTGTCCCAGTAGCTAGGATACAACCCAAAGAGTTATCTTTCCCCAGGGAACCATGGCTTAGCTGGATTGTGACTGGGAAATTGTTTCCCATTCATGGTATGATATCATAACTGTCTTCCCTTCCCCATTCCATTAGCAGACCTGGTAAAGGCCATTGCTGTGGACAGGACATCACACCAGATGGAAGAAGGGATTTGGATAAAAATGGTAAATGCATGATTTTTAGGGTATTTGGAAAAAAAAAAAAATCACTTCCTCTTTCACTGAGCTGCCAGGCAGCTTTTGGGTTTATTCTCTGACAGCTGGACATGGAAAGCAGAGCAGGGGGTAACTGGCCTTTCTTGTGCTGCATAAGAGTGTTGCCAACAGCCGTGGGGGGGGTGGAACACAGAATCCTTTGTACGTCAATGAAATTATTTCCAGACCCCTTTCATAACTGCGTTGACTGCACAGTGCATGAATGAACACACACTCACTATAATGCTACTCTGGGTGCTGATAGTTTTCTGCCATGCAGTACAAATTCCTTTGTGCAAGCACAGGCAAAGGGAAAAGAAAAGAGAAACCTCCTCTCAGATACTGATTAACAAAACAGCGGCAACTACTGAATCAGAGCCCATTACAGAATGATTCTTCCCAATTCTAGGAGCTGGAGTAACAGATTTCTGCAGAGGTACCCGACACGTGTTCCTCTGAAGATTAGGGGGCCATGACTAATGGTCATTCACAAGTCAAACAGGATTCAGTTGGTCCCAAATCAAACAAAGCCTTGTACCTTTGCCTGACAAATCACTTGCCCCATGTTCACAAATGTTACCACCAAGCCATACTACTTTAGAAGTTTCTTTCCCTTTCATACACAGACAGCTCATTTGATAATGGAGCCAGAGAAAGCACAGCCTGCTAACTGTGCGGGCATGGCCTCCTGTTATTATAGGACTTAGATAAACGCACACCCATCACACACCACACAATAGCAGCAATCCCCTCAATTCCAGTCCATCCCTAAACCACAAGGTTCTTCTCCTCACCCTGGGCACTCATCCCAAACCAACTGGTAGGGTATTGTGCTTTTATAGCAGCAGGGAAGTCACCAAAGCCGGAGACACGAGCCCATGCATTTAACGATTCACCTGCTCAAAAGCTCTGCACAAACTCTGGAAAGGGTTGTTTCATTTAAACAGGGCCTTTACCAGCAGGACTTTTTGCAGGCTTGAAAATGTAGGCAAAGCCCCCCACTCACATGGATCAGCTCCATTTCCACCCCCAGCGAGATCTTCCCCACTGTGGAATTCAAGGTAACGATGACATTCTTTAGCTGCAGGAGGGGCCAGGTTGATAGCCTTTTTATCATGGAAACTGTTACCATGGTCATTACAAGATCCCATTAGTAGCACAAGTGTAAAGCAGGCCTTTTAATTAAAAGTTTGACTTCTGGAACAGGAGACTAGGTCAGCAAGCTGTGCAGTGAAAAGCAGCACACAGGAATGTGGCACAAGGCTGGAGTCATTCTTCCAACATGCTACATTCACTCAGAAGAGCTGGGTATGCAGTGTGCTGAGCAGTGCGAGTCTGTGTATTGGGCACTGTGACTCATTCGAGTTAGACCCCCAGAGCAGGCAGGTCGGAGGCTGCAGGCTAATTGCCAGTGTAGTCCTTCAGACAGGCAAAGTTTAAAGGCAATCACAACCTGAACCAGTTAAAGTAGTGAGAACCAGCAAAGCTAATGAATTGCCTAATGAATTACGGGTTCTTACAAGAGATTTTAATCCTTGACAAAAGAGAGAGAGAGTGGATAGAGTAGGAATAGTAGAACAACTCAAACAACTAAGATGAACATCTCCAGTGCACTAGGGGACAATGACAGAGGGCATTCGTTACATATGATGGCCCCTAGGTAGGCATGAGCTTTGCCTCCCACTAGATTATGACTCCCACAGACAAAAACATCTTGGGACCTAAATTAATTCATTCTGAACCTAAAAGTCAGAGGACAGGCACTGGAATCATCTGGTTCCATGGGCTGGAACGACGTCTCTTTTCTACCTCTTAGCAGATCTATCTCTTGGACTTTGCTGTGTGTTCTTGCCTTTCTGCTTCCTTTCTAGAATAGGGCACTTAGACTTTGTTGGAGTTTAGCAGGACTTGCTTACACAACCTCCCTGCTGCTGCAGAGGATGTTAGTTTCTTCAGTTCTGCCTTGAAGGGACTTTAAATTAAAGAAGGTAGCTGGAAGGAACCAAACATTTAAAGCTACAAACCCAGTTTTTTGTATAATTGCTCCCAAGTGGATGCTGACCCTAATTATATTGCAGTCATTATTGCTTAGCAGTTAAACCACAGTTCCTGCTTAAACCAACCCATACAAGTCACTCAGGAGTAAGCCAAGGGTAGTCTCTCCTCTTATACACTCCCCAAGTAGCTGTCCAAGAAGCCATCATTTAGGACATTAAGAAATCGCTTCTCTCAACCGTGTCTCAAACATGGCATACATTAAATTCTAAATAGCTGAAAGCCTTATTATCCTATTTGAGCAAATACAGTGTGCACTCTCAACATAGTATACTATCACTAGTCTGACCAAAAGGCAAGCAATGTAACTGATAGATATACCTGGGTTCTTGTGACCTAGAATGTGTATTTCTACAAGTCTGCTCTAGTCAGAAATATTCTTTCATTAGATACTACCCAACAGGTAAATGATCACTCTTCTACCTCTATGACTTCATGCATCTTTCCAGTATAGTTTCCCTGGGCATTGGAACATCCCACAGATGTATATCCCCGCTGCTTCAGAGATGCCTCATCAAACAGGCAGGCATTTTAGCTCGCTCACCCTTGCTTTTCACTGTACATTACAAGATGAAAAAGCCTGCACCATGACCCCAAACTGTACAGGTTCTTTTATTACTGATCATGGATAAAAAAACCCTGTGTGACTTTGGTGCACAAGTCCCATTTTTTCCCCACAGTAATTTAGGACCTGCAGTTCCAAAGACTTTCAATGAGTCTAAAGCTCCCAAATCACTTGGAAAAAATCTATCTCTGGGAATGAGTTCTATGAAACCCCCTTATCTGACACCCTGTCTTACATAGTATGGTTGAGCCCCCCTGACACCCCTCCAAGGCACCTGGAATTTCTCTCCTGTTCACACCACCATGCAATTCATACACAGCTAATAAAAAGTCCCGTGGAGACGGTGTTTGGGGTTGTATCAGCATGGCCACTGCACAGAAACCAGTAAGTCCCTGCTTGTTTCAACCACACACAAGAGATGCAAGTATCCATCTAAACAAGTGTGCTGGAGGGACCCAAGTTTGTTACTAACAGGTTTGTAAGGTTTGAGCTGTGAGGAAATCAGCAGGAGAAAAGAATCTCGAGGCAGCTTAACAGACCGAAAGAGCTTGAGGCTAAATGGAGCATCTCAGTACATGCTGGAAGTCAGCTCTACAGAAGGCAAGCTGCCTACAATCACTGGCTCCTGCCCTCCCTATGGATTCAGTAGCTTGAAAATACAGCGAGTAGCTACTAGGCATGCCAAACAGCTCCAGCGATAAGGCAGCAGGGCTGAATATGCCGTGCTGAACGCTCCCCGCACTCTTTGTTTATTGGCTTTTCCCCCCCAGCATGTCAAGACCAGCAACAGTAGCAGACCTGCCCAGGCTTTGCAGCTCTGCCAGCCTGCAGTGAATGAGCAAAAGAGTGGATATGTCAGTCTCTGAGGTAGCAGGGAGAGGCACCCATTAAGCCTGACATTTATGGCCCTGTTTGACAGGGGCTGTTTTCATCCAGCCTAGCGTAGCAGAAGTAACAATCTTCTTTACTTGCTCACAATTGAGACAAGCACTGGGAAGCTTGAAAGGGAGGTACTGAGAGTGCTGGCTGTAGCCAGACAGACTGCAGACAGGGGCTGTGCGGGCTTCCCTGGAGACACTGTGCACAGTACATTTGGCAACAGACTTCGGGTCAGATGCCCTTGGCTGGCTCTTCTCCCTTCTGCCACTTCAGCTGCATAAAGGAAGCAGAGATTGGTTTCCACAGGCACTGAAGAGCCCTCAGCAGGCACAGAGCTGATGCAGCTGGGTTTTTATACTGCCCTTCCTGTGGGCTGCTGCCTCCATTACAGAGGGCACGGCTGAAGCATGCAGCACTGCAGCTTTCCTCAGCTGGAGGACAGTCCCTTGGGGACTGCAGCTAGCTGACAGTCCAGAGCACTGCCTAGGCTGCTCTATACTGGGTATGAGCCAGAGCAAGACAACCGGCCTTAAAAATTAGGGAGCTGTTACTAGTGACAGCTCCCTCAGCTGGACCCAGCAGAAGTGGGAACAACAGAGGGTCTTCTCCCCTCTTCAGATTTTCCCCCAGTCCTTCTCACTCTAAGTTATCTGGATTCTCCTGTTATTTCATTGAAGCTGTTCCTCCCTTCCTACACCGGCCGCACATCCAGCTGATTATTTGTCAGGCTAAAGAGGGCTGCACACTGTTTCCTGGGGAGCCTGTAAACATCACCCTTGTGCTCCCTACCACCCACCTCAGCAGCCCCCACATCTCTGCACCTACCGCTACAGTGCTGGGTTTGCCTTTTAAGAAGGGTTTTGAACCCAAATAAGGGATTGAAACAACTCAAGACAAACATGCCCAGGGAACAAAAGTCACAAGTGAAGAGACCCTGCTTGGAGGAATCCTCTGAAAGGGCAAAGGCACCCCCCCACGCGGCATGAGATAAAAAGCGCGGGGCAGCAAACACCCTCTAAAGCAGTTTCACAGTTTCACTTCCAGGCGATTCTCTTGGTTCAGGGGAGGCCTCCAGACAGGAAAGCAGGAAGAAATGAATGCATGCTCCAAAAGGGATCCAGCTCTAAACATAAAGACCATTAACAAGCCCCAGCTCCTTCCCCGTCCCTACTTCAAATGCCAGCAGGCTTCCAGATCCCTACAATCCAGCCTGCTCAAGACACTTCTTTAACTGGGAGGTGTGAGGCCGGCAGACGACCCGGCATGCAGCCTTGCTAACTGGAGCAAGATGGAGGACCTGTAGTCTCCAAGGACAGCCACTATCTGCTCTGTTTCATGGAGGTTAGGTGTGGCCCCCAAGCACCAGGCAGCTTGCCAGAACAGCCAACTTCAGAGCCCTGTCGCATGGAAGAGAGGCGGGTGTGTGATGGAGATGGCATTCGTAAGGTGCAGAAAGGAGCCAGTCCTTGTGCTCCCTCGCAGGCCTCGTTAGGCCCAGAACATGAAAGAGATCCAAACACCTCCAGCCACTGCTAGCCCAGGAAGCCATCTAAAGCTCTGGGCTTCATCCCCATGCTGCTGAAGAGCTTCAAAATAAGAGAGACAGTACTAGAAAGCCAGACTGTCTGGAATGAATACAGACAAGCAGACCCTTTTTATGCTGGCAGGAGAGGGGAGTTATTCCTCACTGTGAAATGCATTTAAAAAACAAAACAAAACACAAAAAACCTTGGCAGAGATCAGGTCCCTCAGAAAGAGCACGGGGCCACTGTAACAAGGCCTGCGTGCAGCCATGAATCAGCCATCCAGAGCAGGAACAGATGCACCGCAAGCCGTGCTGACTGCTGCAAGCGTTACAAGAAGCCGCCTGGCTGTCCCCAGGCTGGAAGGTGAGGAAGCAAACGCGCTCTCCGCGAGAGGAAGGCAAGGGCTGGTGAAGGAGGAAGCCTGGGGGGTGGCTGCGAGAGGCTCTGGCCGCTGCACAAGGCTCTTCACCCAGTTTTCAGCATGATTTGTGGGAAAGGCGGACCCACTCATCTTTCATGCCTCATAAGCTTCATAGCTGTCAGACTAACATAACAGGTAATTAACTACTAAACAGCCATTTTCTCCTCCTCTCCTGAGGGAAATTGCTCACCATCCAGCTAGAAAATGTTTCTTTAGCGGTTTCCAAAAGAGAAAAGAAAGTCGGCAGTTTCTGGCAAGTGGCACAGGTACCGCAGCCAAACAGTGGCGTCAGTGCCAACTTGGACTCCGCTGCACAAATGTGACCAACACCCAAGAGGTCCAGAGAAACCAGAGACCACCAAAATTACAGGAACACTTATTTGGATCCCTTTGCCTTGCTTATAGTCCAGAGGGCTGAGCCTGAAGTAAAGAAAACCACACAATGGCTGCAAGCAACAGTTCATTTATGGTGTAGGAACCGGCATGGGAGATCTGTGTTCTGTTCCTAGCTCTGGCACAGAGTCATAGCCTGACCTTGGGAAAGACACCTGTGAAATCCATGCTTCCTACACAAGGCTTCAATAATCCATACAGGTCCACTGCTCAGAGCCTCTGATGAAAACAACAGAGGTGGAAAAAAACACTGGCACAGACTTGTATCAGCTTAGCCTCCAGAGGCCAATCCAGGGAAGGGATTTTTGCTTGGAAATGCCATGTTTTAAATCAAGAAAGAAATCTGTACATTCAGTGCCTGTCTGGTGCTGATTGTAGCTCACCAGGGCAGGAGCTACATGAGGAAAAGCAACCGCTCTGGAAGAGGAGCAGTACATGCAGCCTATGGTTGGGACTATAATTCGCTTGGCATGTGTATCAACATCATGTCTGACCGTGCCTCACATGAAAGCACCATTTTCAAAATAATTCTCTCTAGCTTTGTTAAAGATAGAGGTAGAAGCTGGAGAAACGTGATCACATGCTGCTTCCCTTAAGCAATCTCTGCACAGAATGTCAGAATTTCCAGACCATTTCTTTGGCAAGTCAGGTTCTGTCGGATTGTTTCATCTGTCAGGTTCCTGACATCTGCAGTAGTCCTGGCTTCAAATCCTGACATCTGTAGTAGTCCTGGCTTCAATGTTTCTAACATTTTGTTTCTTTGGGATCTTGAAAAGCTCATCCCCTGGACAGCCTGCTCCATATCACAGAGAGATGCCATACTGAAAAGCATATCTAAGAATGACATCCTGTGGGATGGGCTCTGAGCTAACCTAGTGACTTTAGAGGTCAAATCTCTTTTGTTCAGAAATTAGGAGATCTGTTCCTTTCATTGACAGACCTGCAAACTGCCTATGATCTTAGAGTCAAGCTGGGATCCTTCTGACTGATAGATCATCACTAGGGATCAAGATGCTGCAGGCCAGATTATGTCTTCAGTTATGCCATGGTAGCTGCTCAAGGATAACTGAAGGCAGAATCAAACCAGTAGCTGCAACTTAAGTTAGCAGCTCCGTAGATGGTGCCCATATGGAATTTAGCACTACAGCACTTAGACTGTTTCAGAATAAAGGCAAATTCTCTTCTTGCCTCCAAGTCAGTAGGCCCAATACTTAATGCATCCAGGGAAGTGAGCAGCCCCATCCTCAACTGTCACTTTCTTGAGCAGACTCACACTAAAGCATCTCTTTAGATTCTGTTTGATTTTTTGTTAGCTTAGTTGCACATTTACTGATCTTTGAACAGAAACTGTTCTTCTCAGGATTCTCAGAGCCTCCCTCCCACCAAAAGTACCCCCTGTTCAACCTTTCAAGGTATGTTCCCACAAACCGGCATGTCTGTCTACCAAAAGCGATAATGTCCCAGTTGTTAGACATGATGATGGAAAGAAATCCTGGGTTCTACCACCCTGCTGAAGCTGACTGACTCAGGCACACTGGGCAAGTGTTTTCATGCCTCGGTTTCCCAGCTTTGTAATGTGTTGAGAACATGGGATGAATGTGCTGGTTGACTGCAGCAAAGCATTACACTTTGAGGCTTTGGCTTTCTGCAGAACACAGCCTTCCACTGGGGCCACTGAATTGGCATCCTCACATATGTTTCTTGCATCAAAGGCCACTTCAGCCATCATCTTCCCCCTCATTTCTCACTTCTCCAACCCAAGTGCTGTTCAAACTGGCATTCTGGCTTGTTACATGAGCTGGGAGTTTCCCCATACAGAAACCCATGGCAGTGCATTATTGCATAACGCTGCCAAATGTACTAGCCCAGAAACAAAGCATTCAGCATCCTTGTAGGAGATCTCATCTTGCTACTAATGCCCCCCTAACCACCTCCTTGGGACTAAGAACCCAGATAGCTCCAAGCAGAGCTGACACTGGTTACTGTCTAGTCAATAGGCACTGGGCCCTACACTGACAGGAGGGGAACGGCTCTGGAGCAGGCTGAGCTAGGAAACAGATAATCGATGACATTCGGTTCTGATCGGCAGAAGGAAAAAGGATTAGAAAAACAAAAACAGGAGCTACCAGCCAAATTTTTGTTTGAAAGCCTGTTAGGTCTAGACTGCAACGTGTGAGGAAGGAACAGCTCAAAACCACAGCTGCTAATGGTTATGGATCTGGCAATCAAAATGTCTTTGTTAAAAAAAAAAAAAAAAAGTTAACTGCCTTACTATTGAGGTTACAAACCGCAGCCTTGATGCATTGTTGCAGTCAACATCCTCCCTGCTGTTTTTGAGAGCTTACATCTGCTGCTGGCAGATAATATGCTGGCAAGCTGCACAAGCTCCTTTCATGGGGATGTACAAGAAGCTCTGCTAGGCTGCCTTCATTTCTCCTTCTTCCCACAATTATGCTTCTCAGGTGACACTTTCCCCCGTTGCCTGCTTTTGCCACTCATGCTTCATTCAGGACACAGTCAGATGCGAATGCAGAATGACAGACAAACAAGGGTCACTGCTGGATTCTCCCCAAGATCGCCTCTTCCCATCAGGCGCTTCTACTTTCAGAAAGCATTGTCTGCATAAAAGTTCCTCGTCCAGATCTAGTTGCGTCTCTATACACCAAAAGCTGTACTTTGGCTGGAATGGCCCGGGGGGGGAAGCAATTAAAATTTAATAGGAACAGGACTTTGAGATGTGGATTTGATATTTAAGCTAGTTGAGCCGCACTCTGTTTTTAAAGACTGAACAGTCTGACACAGCTCAGGTTCTCAGAGGCTTTGGAAGAGCCTGCAGTGCCAGCAATCTTGGAGCACGCTCTATTCACCTCTGCTTTCCCAGTGCCAAGTGACCTAGTGTCACTGAAACCTTCAGCAATTCTAATCCCTGCTGGGGGGCAGAGAATCACCTGCCCAAAGTGAGCCGAGGAAGCTGCATTAGGATGGGTTTGACACATTTATAGGGTGACTGATGACCATCAGGGGGAAACTGAAAGGGATTGGAAAAACATTCACCAGGATAATTGGCTCAGCTGAAAGCAGTGTTTCATGCATTCATTCCCACATCCAGAGATCCTGGAGGCAGGGCTAATGTCAGCTGCAGAGGCAGGCCCACTGCTCTCAGTCAGATGAAAGGTGGGAGCAGCAAGAAAACAGGCAACTGGAGGGCTGGGAAAGATGAAAATTGGGGTATTTGCTTCTGCTTTAGCAACCCAGAGCACCTGTGCCTTTCTGACAGTACTGCTGGAGTTTTCCAGTCGGCAAAACAAATCCCATTAATAAGAATAACTTATAATTAATAATGGATTAAAATTCATATCCATGCATTACAAAGGGTTAAGCCTGAAGATGATTCAGCTGTGTCCAGCTATGCCAAAAACAATCCTACTCCCAAAAATACTTTCTAAAGACCCATTTTAATAATTTAGAAGCCCAAATGTGTCCAAGCAACAACTTACTCATTGCAGACTCCATCACTCGCAAGTACGCTACCTTGCCATTCTTAGCTTTGACCCCTGCTGGCAACAAAACGTTGATTTTAGGTACTGCTGGTTAAATCACATGAGAGCTCTTCTCATTCTCCTTGAAGAATGTATCTGTAGAACTATATATTTCTAGCAATGTCCTGACTGATCTGCTAGGGGTTATGAAGTTCATCAGTTATCTGATAATGGACATTCATGTACGTGACCAAGTGTAATCCTAGCAAATCTGTATTTTAATTGGGCTATGTAGCAGCTAACTTGCACAAGATGACTTCTCGCTTGTGGGTGAACCCAGATCAGAAGATGGGAGTTCCCTTTTTTGCTCCAGGTCTCTGACAACTTCACAGCAGACTGGTATGGTTTGCCTGAAAACACCTCAGCTTTCCTGTTGGTGCTGCTCCTGCTATGAAACAGTTCTCATGACTTATGGAGGAAGGTGGCCCATTACCCAACCCTGGCACAAGAGAGCTGGGCCTGGCTCTCCAGAAACCACAGCCATAAAGTGAGAGTTGAGCAGCCTGGAAGAAGAAACTCTAGCAGCAGCCAAGCCTATGAAATCCTGAGTTGAATTTTGTTATCTTATCCCTTGCTTCAGTGTTAGTAAAGGCAAGTTTCAACTCTACATAGAGTATGGACTGCATCAGAAGCAACGTTAACACCTAAGTCACTAACTAGCTTACTAAAATGGTAGCAGAGGCTAAGTCCAGAGTCACCATTAATTAAGTCATACACTTCAACCTTGGTTTCAGTTTTTCCCTAGGGTCTTTGAAACTAGAGAAGAGGGCAAACTAGCCTCTATCGTTTGATTCTTTTTGGCATGCTAATGAGTTCCTAAATTAATCATCATCAGCTGGCAACTGCTCCTGCATCTTAACAGGCTGAACAATAGCCTCTATACCTGCTGGCTTATGTTAAAGCAGTGATTCTCATTCAGGGTGTTGTGGCACTATTAGGTGTGCAAACACCTACACGATTCACAAGGTAAATCCAGATATTTCAAATAGGAATCTGTACCATCAAAAGCATTCTGACCTGCTGTGGTTTATCTGAGTTCTTTGAGACAGAAGAAATGCTCTGGTATTTTCCATCGTCAAATAAACAAGTAAAAATTCAAGAGCTGGCAATTTCCAAGGGCTGCCTTGGGTCTAGCAGGGGATGCCCCAAGTCCAAGAAGGTGCTGAACCATTGTGCTAGAATGGAAAGCCCCACCACCTTAAATAAGGGGGAAACTCCAGTGGCTCTCAGGGACTAAAATCCAAACTCACTGTAGCCCTACATTCCTCCATTTGCCACAGACAAGTAAAACTCAGGAGAGGGAGGTGTCATCTGCCTTGGAAAGCACACAGGCAGAAGGGTGAATACAGACAGGCTCACTGTAGTGTAGGCTTGTCCAGCATACAACCTGTGGGCTGCCATGTGGCCCACCAAGTCATTTTATCTGGCCGCGGAGGACAGAGCTGCAACAACAGAGCACGGAGCCGCCGGCAGCGGGGGCAGCGGTGAGGTGGGCAGAGCCGGCCCACGGGCCCCAGCTGGCAGTGAGGGGAGGGGAGCTGCTTACCCCGAGGGCCTGGCTCATCAGTGAGCCAGGTCCTGTTGCAGCTGCCCCGAGGACTGCGCGGAGCAGGGCTGTCCCAGCCGCGCCTGGCTGGAGGAGCTGGGGATGGGCTCTGCCCCTTGCATGTGGCTGGGGAAGCTGCAGCATGGCCTGCGCCCTGCCCACATGCGTGGCAGACAGAGGCATGGGGTAAGTTCCCGTGCGGAGCTGGGGACACCTCGGGGCCGGCCAGGGCAGACAGAGGCACGGGTTAAGTTCCCGTGCGGAGCCGACACATTTCACTGTCGCTTTCTGCAACTTCATTGGTGTCAAAGGTCACGTGACATAACTTCCTGATGTGATGTCACTTCCTGTGAGGTCTTTGAATATGGATCACTGGCCCACTGGGTGATAAAAAATTCGTGATCCGGCCCCACATTCAAAAAGGTTGGACACCCCTGCTATAGTGTCTCCAGGTCCCAACAAGCCAGATTTTGGCCTCACACAACCTGATCTGGAACTGGGTTACATATGATCATTGTCTGAGCTTCACACAACACCAGTTTTGGGGCCCCCTTGATCCACAGGGCCTGGGGGTTGGTTGGCTGCAACTGTTTCAAGTGACCTAGCTACACTTCTCACAGCATGCTAGTCAAATCTCTAGCCCTACTAAAGTCCTTACAACTGTAGATGTGTGCAATTTGGCAACAGTGAGGCTTGGGCATTAGAAGGTCTTAATGCACAGAGAGGAAAATGTGTCATTATTCCCAGTCTTAAAAGCACAGACTCCTTGGATGCACTTTGCCTGAAGTGAATAAAGATGTTTTCTCACTCACAAGAAGAATATCTGGTTTCAATTCTCTAGAGAGGAAGAGGTGAAGCTATAGAAAAAGACACTAGACTGCCAGGCACAGAAAAAAATCTTAGCCATGTCCCCTCAGGCAGATTTAGAGCAGTAGGTCCCCACTTAAAGAGAGGAATAAATTCTTTATTCCTCTCATAGGTAACTACCTGATATTGAAAGTTAAGGTTTTATTCCTCTCTCTCATTACACAGAGAGAGAGAGAGATTAGGGAGAAATAAGTATACACACAGAGATATCCACACATTTTCCAAGCAGTTTAGAAATACTTGTATAAATGCTATAGAAATGGGTTTTTTCATAATCAAAATGAAAACTGTTTGAGATCCAACATCATTAGCACGAAGTGTGGAGACTTCAGTGCACTTTAAAAGGGAATCAATGTAAATCATTCAGTTCCTCATATCCTTGCCAAGACCTAAATGTAGTATTCTACATCTCCCCAGTTACAACTGATGAGCTCACTAACACCTAACGCAGAAAAAGGAAGGCAGCTCAGCGTACTGCTTAAGGTGTTGGTGACATCGGCCGCAGGCAGAAAAAAGCAGTCTGTAAATTCTGATCCTGGCAAGGAGAAAGGTTTCCAGGTCACCTTTAGCACAGAAATGCCCAAACAAAGGGATCATTCTAATTTAAATGTATATTTTAGGCTGATCATAATAAAAGGAAATGAACCCAGAAAATGCTAGACTCACTTGGAAATACAGAGCGGAGTTGCCACATCATGGGAAGTTTTGCTCTTTGCAGTGGAACAGACACCTACGTTTCACAGGCTGAGTTCAGGAAGGCCCTCTAGCTTCCCTTTGCTGTCACAAGCTTAAGTCACACAATTCACGCAGGTGGCTTATGTATTGATCACTGTTTGCCCTTTGAGGGCATCTTCCACTGAATGATCACAGCACATTTTAGGAACAAAATGAGCTTTGCACCATCTTTAACACAGAAGTGGCATCTAACATGTGGAAAAACAGGTCTGTGAAGGCTGCAACTTGCTCAAATTCATACAGTGAAACCAGTAGCACAACTGGGATCAGAGCCTGTGTGACCCAGCTGCCAGTGCTGCAATCATTTTAGTCACCATACCATCATCCCCCAACTGCCTCAACACAAACAACCCCAATGAAGTCACAACAGAACTAGGCACACACTTAAGCAAGTGCTGCAGGACTGATCCCACAGGAGTGTATGAGGTCACAGCACAAGAGGTAAATCTTCAAAATGAATAACCAGTAACAAACAATGCAATGGTAACCTCTCCAGGGAAGGAGATAACCCTGAAGTCACCTAGCTGTATGCATACTGCATGCTGCACACTGGGACTCCCACTCTGATTTGGCTTTCTGAGCACAACTGTAATAGAAATATTAAATGATGATGATGATGATAGAAAAATACCAGCAGGGTGTCACTAAACAGCTTCATTAACAATCTGACAGAGGAAGCAAACAGCAAGGAAATTAAATCTGCAGGCAATACTAAATTGTAAGCGGATGTCGGCACCAGTGAGGACAGGGAAGTAATATTAAAGGCGCTGACGGGAGTTGGAAGCAGGGAAAAGAACCACCCGTGCTTGGGAGAAAGATGAGGCAGAGGGATCAAAAACAAATGTGCAGATGTTGAAGGAAAAAAAAACAAACCAAGTGGCCACTGTCACACAATGATGAATGGACTGGGAAACTTTGAACTTTCAAATGCTGGGTCTCATTGGAAAATGTAGGGATGCTGTATTTGGGAAGTTCCTCTCTTACTTGGCAGTGTCAAAGAAGTAACCACCAGGAGTTGGAACGGGGTGGAGAAAAAAAAAAAAAGGACAATCCAAATGGAAAGTCTGAGAGAAAGTCCAACAGCTCATCCTCCCATAGTGGTCTCCTCTGCCATATTACAGCACTGTGCTCTATACCTGAAAGCTTTCATTCGCTTTCTACTCCTACAGAAAAAAATGCTCAGAAAACTAAGCACTCCATCCTGCCTGTATTGAGCTAAGAGGGTTTTGTCTACACTGAGAAACATGCTCCTTGCTGAAAACTGGTTTTCATAAGCATTAGGGCTGGAAGGGACCTCGAAAGATCATTGAGTCCAGCCCCCCGCCCAAGGGGCAGGACGTCAGTTGGGGTCATAGGATCCCAGCAAGATAAGCATCCAACTTTCTCTTGAAGGTGTTCAATGTAGGTACTTGAACCACCTCTGGTGACAGGCTATTCCAGACCTTGGGGGCTTGGACAGTAAAGAAGTTCTTCCTTATGTCCAGACTGAAACAGTCTTGCAGTAGTTTATAAACAGTTCGACCTTGTCATCCCTTGGGGCGCTCTGGTGAACAAACATTCCCCCAGATCCTAAGTGGTCACCCACATAAACTTATAGGTGGCCGTCAGATCACCCCTGAGCCTGCGCTTTTCCAGGCTAAAGAGCCCCATAGCTCTCAGCCTGTTGTCGTAAGGTCTGTTTTCCTGACCTCTGATCATGCGCGTGGCTCTTCTCCGGACTCTCTCAAGCTTCTCTACATACTTTCTGAATTGTGGGGCCCAAAACTGGACACAGTACTCCAGCTGCGGCCTCGCCAAGGCTGAGTACAAGGGGAGAATGACATCCCAGGATTTGCTCAAGAAGCATCTATGGATGCAAGCCAGCATTTTGCTCACATTACTAGCTGCAGCATCACATTGAAGGTTCATGTTCATCTTGTGGTCAATCATGACCCCCAAGTCTCTTTCTTCCATAGTGCTGGCCAGCATAGCACTGCCGAGCCTATAAGGATGCTGCAGGTTCTTCCTCCCAAGGTGGAGAACCTTGCATTTTACAGTGTTAAAACACCATCAGGTTCTCATCTGCCCATTTGCTGAGCCTGTCCAGGTCAGCCTGGATCGCCCTCCTGTCTTCAGGTGTGGATGCTTTGCCCCAAAGTTTGGTGTCATCGGCGAACTTAGCCAGTCAGTCCGCTTCTGACTCCAATGTTCACATCATTAATGAAGATGTTGAACAACATGGGTCCAAGGACAGAGCCTTGGGGGACCCCACTGGTCACAGGGCACCATGACAATTGACTTCCGTCAACCACCACCCTCTGGGTCCGACCACAGAGCCAATTCCCCAGCCAGCGGATCATGGTGTATCCAAGGCCACAATTGGCCAGTTTTGCCAAGAGATGAACATGGGATACCAGATCGAAGGCTTTTTTGAAATCAAGATATATGATATCAATCTCTTCTCCCTTGTCCAGGCAATAGGTCACCTGGTCATAGAAGAAAATGAGATTGGTCAAGCAAGACCTACCCGCAACAGCAAGACCTACCCGCTGGTTTTGGTACCAGCTGATGATGAACCTGTGCTAAGAAACCAACAGTAGACAACAGGACTATGTCACATCTAGCACTGGCCCCGCAAAAAATATTGATCCCTTCTCTCCAGTGAGATTCAACTCGGGTTTCTGATGCAGGCTGTAATTTGGTCTTGCTTACCCTCACGCTGTTTTCAGCACTGGTTCAGCTATATCTGTTGTTGACAGCTGTCAGCAACAGACAAATTTCTTAGCATAGGCAGATTTGCCATCAACTTCAGTGGGAGCATGCACGGATCAGCAACCTGGACAGCTCACACTAATACATACGGGGAAAGAAAATCAATACAAACCATACAAACAATGACTGGGAAGAAGAATCTGGACAGCAGTATTGAGAGACAGCAAATTGAGGGTTACGAGCATTACGATGCAGTAGGGTAGCAACAAAAGGTCAAGGGGATTTTAGATTGTACAGACAAAGGTGTCATAGCACTGAGGGAATACAGAAAGCTGTCTTCTCTACAGCTAGGCATGGGTGCACCTAGAGGACCATGCTCCATTCCAGAAACTTCCAAGAGCAAGAAGATTTCAGCAAACTGAAGGGAACTTAAGAGAAATTAGAGCTCACTAGGGGGTTGGAGGGGTTAATATCTGAGGAGCAATTAAAAGGCAAATTACAAACTGCTCATGTTCACACAAATTATGGAAAACCTATGACAAATGTCTGCTATCACTTAACAGCCATAACCACCAATGAAGGGAGGACATACCTAGGGCACCTCCATGGGGTGGAGCTAGGAGTGAAAGGATTCTGTCAAAGGAAGAAAAAGTAGAGAGCGGTGATCAGGACACATTTCCTACCTGTGCAATGTGTCACAGGATATGAGAGTTTCCATTTAGGACAGCAGAGAAGGCCCTGATTTCCAACTAGACTGCATACCACATTGGATAATGCACAACAGGAAAACAATCCTGTGTTAGCCCCAAGACTGGACATGACGACACAACTGATCCAGCCCCTGTTTTATTTTCTAGGATCTTGTCACCTCTGCAGCAGGCTCAACCCTGGCTCCAGCATGTAAGAGTCTTTTGTTGTACTTCAGTGGCTATGCAGTTGTACTTCAGTGGCTAGGCGCCCTCTACTGCTCATATTCTAACCTAGCCCCATTCCAAAAACCAAATTAAAACAGAGAAGAAATGGTACCCCAATTCAGAAACATCCTCTTGGTCTCTAATACTCTCCCTGCTCCTGTTCAGTGTAAAATCACCCCAAATTTGGGAAGCATGGAACCCTTCATCAGGCCCATCTGAGATGGTCAAGTAGTTCTTGTAAAGGACTGTAAGAGGTTAGAAGGGATGCTGGCTCCCGTGGAAAACCATGGAGCAGAGATGCACACACGGACACAAAGAGAAAGGCCTAAGGCCCCCATAGTCTGCTTTGGTCAGGGGAACTGCTGGGTTGTGTACTCCTTTGTACATTCTGCAGTTAATAAATAAGTGAATAAACTGTGCCCTGATGAACAAGCCTCACCTGGGGTCTGAGTACAGGGTCAGTCCTTTCTGTACTGGGGAGGCAGGCTAGCAACCTATGCATAAGCGTATGACAACAACTACTGCTTAACTGGGACAGTATTCATGAAGAGTCTGTTTAAGGGGAACCAAAGGAGCTAGCATCAGTGGAATAAAGGTCCTTAAATCAGGGCAGCATTGGTGTGAAATTTAAGTTTCTAACTAACAAACTACCAAAGCACAGCAGGCTTCCCAAAGTTTCACCTGCAGTGGCCTGGAGAATGCTGCCTGGTGCCCAAGGAGCCATATCTGACGCAAAAGCCTGACAGCCCCAGGGAGTCCAGTGGCAGCTGAGAACACTTTGGAGACATGGTCTTCTCTCACCTGCTGCTGATATGGATAAGCAGGTGCAAATAACAAATGTTGAGTCTGCAAAACTAGTTTCAAAACAATCACTGAGTACAAGCTACAGTCTCACTTCAACCAGCTCCTAACAAGGCTGATGCCTGTGATAACAATGCTTTGGCCTAGCCCAGCACTTCAAAACATCTTCAGCACTGGTTCAGGCAAACCACTGCAGAAATGGATTCTCTCCCTAACATAGATAAGACCATCTCTTTGTCATTCTCCTCCCTTGCCTATGGATTGATATATTAAAAAAAACAAAACAAAAAACCCAGGAAGAACTAGTTTGAAGGAGTTGTAAGCAAATGGTTAAAAAGTCAGCTCCCAAAGGCAGATTTGCCTGACTCACCTGCTCCTTAAATTGCTCTTGGGACAAGCAGTCAATCAAGTCCACACAGCCCAGAAGGCAGCCAGAGGGGTAATCAGTAGGAAATTCTACATCTACATGAAGAGGAAGAAAGCAGCAGAGTATGAGCATGGGCACAGGTAAGGCCTGTGACCCTTCCAGTCCTCCATGTGTTCTCTATTAGAAACACATGCTTTTGCCCTCATCTCTTCCCCCTCCCCCCCGCCACACACAATTTTGAGGCACAAAAAGACATAAGAGATTTTATTTTCTCTAATTCTTTATATGTTTTTGAACCAAATGGTGCACTGCTCAGGAAAATTTTCTTTGGAGCATGGGCATAAGCCAATCATACAATGGGAAAGGCAAAGCTTCTGCCTGCCTTGTCCATGCACCTGAAGCCTGACTTACAAAACTCCTGCTATGCTGGGACTGTGCTCCCAGCATACTCACTCACTGCATCTCGAGACTGACCTGAAGCACCCACATTGTTCCAATCCTGGGCCATGCCCTTAGCAGTGACTGCCACAGAGTGTGTTACACTGCATTATCTCATACGGTAGTCTGAGGATGCAGGCAACTGCCGAGCAAAGCCAGCAGAGTCTGAAATACTTATTCACTTGTGATGATGGTGAGAAGTTTTTCATAAAGATTGGTAAGGACTATGGGGTTTTTGCCTTCTGTAATGAGGGTGTGACCCACTACCTGGGATCTCTTGAGCATATATTAACAACCTTTTACAGAAGCAGGACATTGGCTGCTATGGTCCCCCTGCTTTACCTGTGACAGGTTAGAGCAGGGGCGGGCAATTATTTCGGGCAGAGGGCCACTTATTGAGTTTTGGCAAGCCATCGAGGGCCACATGACAGGCAGCCCAGGGCAGATAAATATTAATTTTCAAAAATTTGTAGGGGTCCCATAGGCCGGACAGAATGGCCTGGCAGGCTGCATCTGGCCTGTGGGCCACATTTTGCCCACCCCTGGGTTAGAGTATTACATCTTATGTTGTGTCACGGTTGATGGTAGTTTTAAAAATAGTTTAGATTATGGATTCATATAGGATGATTTGGACAGGGATGATTCTGCCTCATGCAGGGGATTGGATTACATGACCTCTAAGGATCCCTTCAAACCCCACTTCTCTATGATACTAGGATATTCTATGATAAAGTAAACAACCAAGAAAAGCCACGACAGGGAGATTCTAGACTCCCAGACAGGAGCACTAGACTATTGCACATCTTTCCCCAGCTGTGGCTTCTCAGGGATCAATCCTGGTGTTGCACAGTGAATGTAGAGCTGCTTGCTCCAAGGAAGAAAGAGACATCACATTTGGATTAGTTAGCACGTAGAAATACTGCACTGACAGGCAGCATCTACTTGGCCCCGCAGCCTGGAGCAGATTGGCTAGGACTCAATGCCTGGGGCTCATCTAGTCACATAAGAGGAAGAAAGATCTGCACAGTAACCTGCAGCTTTTTTCCCTTGGATTCCAAAGTGGTGGCAAGGCATGATGATCATTTCAACTTCAGTGCAGAAACACACAGGCACCAGCTCCTCTGTACACTCACTAGCAAGGTCTTAATGCCTGAACCAAAAATAACTTCAGGCCCTTCACTGCTATGAGGCTTTGTTGAAATGAGGCACAATTCACTAAGTGCCTGTGCTGGGAATTTCTGACTAGTCAAAAGGATGGGGTCAAAAACTACCCTCCTGCCCTTTTTGGCTGGAGAAACACTGAAAGGAAAAAAGGAACTGAAAGGAGAGAGGAAGGTTAAAAAGAGCAGTGGTAATAACTGACACTTCTCATTACATAGCTACACATATCCAAAAAAAACCCCAGAAAGACCCAGAGAGAGGTTCACCTTTCCGGTGAAACATTCTGTAGACAGCCTCTAGCTCTGAGATTTCCTGCGAGGAAGGCCTTTTAGCGGTAGCTGCTATCCATAGTCGCCCCCGGTGAGATGTGTACCAGGTCCTGCCCTCCACCCTAAGAAGAGTAAAGAAAAATTCATAACTGAAACCCTTCTGAGATCCCACATGAACTAGTTTTCAAAGTTATACTTCATCATGAAATTCCCGCTAGCAAGCTTTACCCTGGGAAAGAAAGCTCCCCTCTAACTACATAAACTCAAACATTTGTTGGTACTCCAGAGACAAGACTAGGCAGGGAAGAGGCACGAAATACTGCTGCAAGCTAAGCATGTCCTCAACACTCCAGGGTGAGAGTGATAAGGACCACTTATCTCCTGCAGGCAAAAAGAATACTGCTTGTTAGATCATGCAACATATTTTAAAAACTTCAGCCTTCTGCTTCAACTTTTGCATATCAAGAAAAATAGGTATTTTTAGAAGCTCTGGGGTGCTCAGTCAGAAGGGTAACATGGATCCACACCCCCATATCAAGTAGTCAGTAACTGCTTTTTTCTTGAGATGCAACTCCCAGAGGCTATAGCTATCAGCATATAATGCTTCATCTTAAACCAAGGGCTTGTCTTCTGGTATTTCCACACCACTCAGATCAAGCAGCACTGCACACACAGATGTCCTCTCAGCCCCACAGACCCTAAGAGACTATAAGTCACCTCCCCAGAAACTTTTGGGAAAAAAAATCAAATACATTTCAGAGACTTCAAGGACTTCTCCCGACATTTTACAGTCAATTATACTGGAATGTGGAGACAGCAGCTGGGAGTGCTTCCCTGTCCTGTACCTCCTCCCCTGTTCCATACCTACTCAGGAGACATCCAGAGAGTGTGGACACACAACTGGTGGCAGTGGGTATCCAACCCAACTGCAATTTTCTGCCTCCCCTTCTCACTAACATCAAGTTTAATAAAGAGCAACTGAATTCAATAAAGACTTTACCAAACTCTGTGTGGTGGTACCCTGAGTGGGGGTCCCCAAGTATGTGTGTGCAAGGGGGGTGCTGCCTGGACCCCTGCTTCTGGGTTTCTGGGTGTTCCAGGCCTGCTGGAGTTTTCACGGCATTTAAAGACTATTTTCCCCAAGCTGCTCATCAGTTTACTTCAATTCCTGGCAAATGACCAGGGTTTGGTGCATCCCAGGCTGATCTGTGGGTGGAGGGGTAGCCAGATGATTCAGGGGGTGCAGCCTAGGCCCCCGCTTCTGCATTCCAGGGGAGCAGCCCAAGATCTCTGCATCTTGCTGTGGTTTTGAAAGGACTTCCTCCATAAGGCCACTAAATCACTTCCATTCCTTACAATCAAACCCAGTCCATGGAGTCCCAGAAAGATTTGGGAGGCAGTGAGGGTGGAGTGGGGAGGCGGTGCCTGAAAGCTGCTCATTTAACTTTCATTGCCAGAAACTGCAGAGAAATGTGTGTATAAGGGTGGAATGTGCAGAGGCAGGGCAGGGCAGGGCAGGGCAGGTGGCAAGGGTACAGCCTGGAAGGTGAGGAACAGTTAACAATTAATGGGCCAATTCACATTTGACAGTGTGGAATTGGCAGCCAGTCTGTGGTATGAACTGCGCGTTATGCAGTACCGTGGTTTTCCCTCACTCAGAAGTTGGTGGACATTTACAGTTAAAAGGTGCACCCACCCACCAGGCTCAGGGCTCCCTACCCTCTGGAACCCAAAAGCAGAGGTCCAGACAGTATCCCCCTAGCTAGCCACTCCTCCACTTTCCTCAGTCCCAAAATCAGTCTGGGACACTGCATAGTGGTGGGTCTATTGACTGCAATGACAATTTTTGGGGGAAAATGCTCTTTTAAAGCCACAGGGTGAGGCAGAAACTGTGGGGAGCCTCAGAGCAACCAGGCCCTAGACATGCAGAAGCAGGGGTCCAGGCAGCCCCCAACACTTGGTCAGCCTTCCCTCTTTTCTTCCCAGATCAGCCCGAGATGCTGCAGGCTTTGGTCAAGTGCAGACAACAGAGGCTGGGGCAGTAGGGTTTTATCGGAGTACCAGAGCAGTCAGTTGCAATGCATAGGTTGGGGGAAAGGAGTGGTACAGTGTGGGATACCTGGAGGACTGACCAGATACTAGTGATGGAAAGCTTAATCTCCGATTATCCAGGTGCATTTGTAAAACACTGCAGGATGTATAAAAATTCTACACTGGCTTGTACACTGGGATGTGTGCAGTTTAAACTGCTTTTAAAACAGTTTAAGTGTTACATGTATCCATTCTCCCCAGCGACAACTAGGCTAGATGCTGCACGTGATCACAGATCCTAACAAAGTAGGGCTGGAAGGGACTTCTCCAGGTCATCTAGTCAAACCTCCTGCTCAAAACCATCCTAAACAAGTGCCTGTCTACTAATCAATTCCTAAAACCATGCATGCAACCTGCAAAGGATTTTTTTAAAACCAGCCTTGGGCCTTTTTTTGCTCCCTTGGGATGGAGAAACATTTTCTTGCTCATGTATTTATCCTCAATACACCAGGATGGAAGTTCTGCCTGCCCTGGTTTCACTGGCAGATTTTCAAGTCTCCATTACTAATCTACCATAAAAAAAGCTGGCTCTTTCCAGTTCCAGAGCTGGCTCTTCTAGTCTCCATGCCCATCAGCATGTCTGGAAGAGGAAGAACAGCTCCTTGTTTATACACCTCCCACACAGATATTTTCCCCCAGGGAAACAGCCTGCCTGTCTTATTAGTGAACTAGCTGAAAAGAGCCAGGATTGTATTTTCCTATTACCTAGGGCCAGCCACCCTAAACACCTACTCAGAATCTCTGTGCAATGGAAATTTCACCCTCTGAAGTCTGTAGAGCAGTGGTTCTCAATATTTTTTGTACTCAAGGCAGCCTCATGGGATTCAAGACACCCCTCCATAACTTATGAATTGAGTGGCACCCAATTTCAAAAACATGTTGGTATGTTACATTGATACAAAACATGTTGATACTTTACCTCTTTGCAGAAGGGCTAGGCAGTGGGGGTGGAGGATCATTCAGGCTGGGACCAGCCTGACCTTGGGCTTACCCGCTTAGCTTATCTGATTATCTCCTCACACCTTAGGCACCCTTCAAAGGATCTGGTGACAACCCAGTGTGCCCTGGCACTCTGTTTGAAAAATCCCTTCCTTAACAGAACATGGCTACTTTTCCCATCCCTGTAGCAAGAGCTGTGTATGGCTGAGAACAGAACAGATCATTGCTCTGTGCCCTCTTTTACCTTTTGATTCCTCTGATCAGCAAGGAAGCCCAAGGCTGGTGCATGCTGAGGCACCAGCCATCATCTGAGATCTCCTGCAACTCTCGGTCCTGAATCCGCAACCTGCTCCTTTCAGAGCCAGGCTCATTCTCAGCATCTGCTGGTTGGGCGATTTTCCTACGTGGGAGCAGGCCAGTCTGATCCACCCACTACACCATGTTCAAAACAGACAGATAAGAGAAAATTAATACCTCTCCCTTTTCCTTTTTTTAAAAATAGTGGGTATGGTGGCTCCTCCCTCACTGAGTTAGAAGAACTAACTCTTTGCCCCACAACCTCAGAAAACCTATCTTAGCCTTCTCTGGTGAATGCTGGCCAAGCTAGATCTGAAGTAGAAGGAAAATAATATATCCTGAGAGATGCTAGCAGTCAGTGAGCCCATGGCAAGATGTAGGCTATCAGGCTGCCTTCATCAAGCTGTCCACACAGACAACAAGCCCAGCAAGCAAAGGAGTGCAAGTCACTCACAGTGAGATGGAGTATGGCCCATCAAAGTCTGCAGTCTCTGCCTGGTAGCAGTAAAAGCAATTCTCACTTCACATGTCCTGAAGCTCAGCCATGTCTTTAAAGAGCAGAACAACAAAGGGGTGTCCCACAGCATTCACAAGCAGGCAGCATGTTCAAAATGCAGTCACAGCTGATCACTGCCCAGCTGGCTGCAGTGGTACTCAGAAGAGTTTAATGGAGGCTTAAAGGCGCCATTCAGACAATCCTCTTATATCATGGATTGCCAGATGGGACACTGGTGTTCCGAGTCAGCCATCTGGTGCAGCCACAGAGCCCTTTTGGAGGTAGCAGTAGTGCTCAGGGCTATAATATTAACCGATCATGCTCCTTTCCTTTTCAAAAGGGATGAAATAAAAGCCAACAGCTAACACCTAAAAGTTCCCAACAAGCCCAAGGAAAATATCTAAATGATGCCAAGGGGCTAAGAAAAGGGGAAGAAAGGCACAGGGGCTTGGGATGGACAGAAGGACATGAAGCCTGCAGGATCCGACATGATCCAACTCAGCAGACAAATGGCAAGAACTCTTTAATGCTCTAAAGTGTCTGAGCACAAGCACACACTATGCACAAAACAAGTAAAGACCAGAGGGGATATTACAGAAGGAAGATTATGGCTGAGGGGGTAAAAGTAGCAGGAGTCTCTCCAAACAAGAACTGAGAAGGAAAACTGCTTTAGGCTGAACCTCAGGAAACCTTTCCAAGAGTGAAATAGGTCAGGCTGAGGCAGGGCTGAGCCTAATAAGTCAGGACTTTTAAGGACAAAGTAATGACACAACAGGTAAAAATCCTACATAGGTGGAGGAAGGGGATTGACTAGAAGGCCTTTTCCAAGCCTGAGGTATCTCTGAGAAAGCCAGGGAAGGAAGAGGCATCCCCTGTCCCACAGGGAGATGCAATCCTCAGCTCCCTCTCTCTCTCAAATATCAGTTAACACTCAGGGATAAAGCACTGAAGTTGCACTGACCAAAGGGGCAGGTTGGAGCAGGTAGGGATTCACCAGAACCCCAGACACCTCTGCACTTTTCCCATCAGGGCTCTTCAATGGCTTGCTCAAAGTGCCACTATGAACGGCCTCAATGGTTTCATCCAGTCTGCAAAACAGAAATAAACTACTTTTAGACCTTGCTCCCTCCCACCCTTTGGCTGGCAATGCCTCTCAAGGTCCCCAATCCACCCAACCATTTCTTTTCACCTCCCCATCAACCAGGCTGCTCCCCCTGTGCTCTCCTTTCCTCGTATTTCAAGTCAGAGAAGCCAATCCTGCTCTTTCAGGACCTCAAGATATGGTTGCTACAGATGGGGATGCTCTGTTTTGCCTTCTCTCAGGACAGCCACTACCCCCTGAACACCAATGCACCTGCCAGCATAAAGAAAATTCTGACTGAATCACGGACACACTTTCCACTGGGATGTATGTCCCTGTGAGGTGGGGTGATGGCCCTGTTTTACAGGGAGCCTGGGTAACTTGTTTGAATTCCACAGAAGGTCTGAGGCAAAGCAGAGACTTAAACCCAAATGTCTCACCTCCCCAGCCAGTGTCCTAACCATTCTTCCAACATCCCGAGGGGCCAGGCAAGATCCCTTTTTGTGCAAGCCCATCCACAAGTTTCCTTCCTGAGATGATAACCTTCACTGCCCCCACTCACAATTAGGGTGCAGCGCTGCAAAACCCAGAGGGCTGGATCCTATTCTGTCCTGCTCAAGTCCATGAAAAAAGGTTCATGCAAATGCTGGATGAGCAAGCCCCCTCACCACTTGCTGCTTCTTATAATGCCTTTTTAAGGTACAGAAAATGGCATGTTACAAAAGATGGCACAGACTTCTTTTCATGGACTTGAGTGAGGTAGAATTGGATCACATTTAATCAAGTTAAACAGCTAAGGCCTGCCATGTTCCATCCCAGAGAGGATGGAATTTCATTTGCTGGGAAGCATCCCCTGTCCATGGAATTTGAAAAATACCTAAGAATGGAAAGAACGAAGGAACATCAAATCATCATTCAACCACCACTCCCCACTTTTTCTATTTCTGTATTACCCAACACAGCATGGCAAATGACTCTCCCATCCTCAGAAGCAAGTGCCTCCAAACTCTTTGGTTGTGCCACCATAGCTGAAACTTTAGAGGGATGAAACTGCAAATGGGAGAAATAACTGGCAGGAACAAATCAGCAGCTAAGAGCTCAGGGTCCTGCATGTTCCCAGCAATGAAAAATGCAGAGAGAGGAAGCTGATCTCAAGCAGCTGGGCCACCTCCAACAGACACGGACAGTGTTCCTCGTCTCCCTTTCCCCATATCCAGCACCACCTACTCACTTGCTGTGGTACTCAGCCATGTTGTCCTCCTCCTCCAGGATCTGCCTGCCAGCAAAGTCGATAGTGATTTTCTTGGTGAGTCGGGAAGCATGGCGCAGCTCACGCAGCTCCTTCTCCCTCTTCTGCAACACCTCCCTCTCCTGTTTGGAGAGCCACTGGTTGGAGTCAGTGGCAAAGTAATCCGACTCATCATCGATGACTTGGGTACGACGCACACTGGTGAGAGACAAACACGGAGAAGTAACAGAATGGGCATTGAGAATGACAGCAAATAGCCCCAGATATATCTGGGAACCATGTGCCTGAGCAAAGTCACCCCATCCCAGGAGCTCCCCTGTGATCCCCAGAGGAATCTGTCTGGGCAGTTGCAATAAGCTGGAGCACTCAAACTTTGCCTGTTTGAGGGTCGTGCTGGCAGTCTGTCAGGGACCTGATAGGATAAAACAAAGTACAGTGAAACTACTGCATCTCTAATGCAGAGAAGCAGCCTGTGGAAATTAGTTATGCCATGAAGGCAGCTCTCATGAATTTGGACAGGGAATCTCAAGTTGATGGTACCAGAAGCTACGGCAGACTATATGTTAAAAAAAACAAGGCAGCTCAAGGCTGCATTCAGCCCAAGCCTGCGGTGTCCACTCCCTGTCCAAGCTGTAGCAGCATCTGTTCTCTTCCCTGTAGAAGGGACTTCAGCGTTTATTGTAAATCCCCGAGACCTGCATCCACAAACACAACCTTTGCGCTGGAGGCCTGTGCTGTACATGTCCAAGATAGCAAAAGCCCAACTCAATCTGTTCCATTTTCTTTTTTTAACAAAAAATCAACAACTGAAAGGCATAAAACTGGAATTGGTCCATATACTACCCAAGGACTGTGTTAAGACTGAGGGGTGGTTGGGGAAGGGGGAAGAGAAGGAGGTAAACCAAAAGGAGAACGGAATGGAAAATGGATGGCCCAAAACTGGCATGCTAAAAACTGGGTCTGACTGATAGATAACAGAAAGGGGGGATGAGCTCTTGCACCTCATCCTTCTAAACTTCCTTACAAGGCAAACTTTGTGGAAGGCAGTCGGCCTGCACGGAGTGAGTTTTATCATTGTGCTGCTATCTCCATCACTTCCTGGGACTTCAGGATCTACTATGGCACTGTGGGGCCTTCACCCTGATCCTGAGAGATGTACCGACTAGACCAGGTCAAAGACAGAGGAAGCCAGGTGATCTCTCACCTCAACCAACTTTGGGTACGTCTTGAACAGCATCTGGGATACAAGACTTGGACTCCTGCTCTTACCCTCTCCTTTCTTGGTTCATTTCTTTCCCCCTGGTTCATTTCTCTCCCCCTCCTCCCCCAACTTTCTCCTTTTGCCTTCCATCTATGAAGAGCCTGGGTGCATCACTTCTATGATTTCCCAATCACAGCTGAAAGCAATCTTTATACACCTGTTACAAGCTTGTTAGTCACCAGAGTGGCTGACAAAATACTCTGTGCTCAACTTATGTTTACCCAGAAGCAAGTTTTGCAAGAATCAGTACCAGGGATAGAAACTGCATCATCTACCTACTATATTTTTCTTCTGTCTTGTGTGCTTCTGTCTTGTTTGGACATAAAGAAAGAAGACAGATAGCAGCAACTTCAGTTAGACTCAACCAATTTCCTCCCCTACCTCAAGAAAAGGAGAGTTATTTCCATCTTTAACACCACTCAATGTCAAACAGTGGTTTTCCTTATTAAAAAAAAAAAAAACACACCACCCTACAGCCAATGTGAAAGGAAACAGAGGGTGCTGTTAAAGTAAAGGCCTTACTTAAAACATTTCATTTCCAATGCTTTAATAAAATTTCCTTCTTCTGTGCATGGAATAACAGGTTATAGATTTCTTATGGTGGTTGTAGCCATGGGGTGAAGCAGGCTGAGGTCTCTGTACTCAACACCTTGGATCAAGGTTAATTATTGTACAGTAACAAAGTCATTTTAATACTTTTGACACTGGGCCCATTTATTCCAAATCAACACAAGAAGCCCTATGTCTTCTGAATGAGGGGATGGAGTGATATCTCTCTTCTCCTACCTCAGGGCGGAGAACACCGCCAAACTCTGCTGGTTTAGTGTGAGGAAGAGATCAAGACAGGAAATTAAACCCCAGGTAGCACCACCAATCGATCACTGCACTGCCCCTCTCCTGACCTCAGTACAATGCTTGAAAAATTCAAATGGTAAGAGCCTCCTTCCACCCGGCAGCTGTGAGCACAGCTCGGAGGGCACTGACAGCATACACTGCAAATGCTGATGCTGCCTGTTGTGTTGAAGACTGACCATACATGACACTGACAACCCTGGGAAAGAGACGATAAACCTTTTTCCACATTAGATCTAGAAGTGCTACTTTTTCACTCCCTCTCTCGCTCCTTCCAGCTGCGAAACCAAAATGAAAAATTCAGGTCCCTAACACTGAGCAACCAAGGGCAGATACTTCCTTAACATAAAGGAAAATGCAGTCAGATTAAACTCATGCACTAGTAGTAGTTACTGATGCATTTAGTGTAAGTGGATATGTAGCAAGGTGGGCATCTGAACTACAGTGGGGGGTGGAGGAGTGTCTGTGCCTCTCCCTCACACAAAATAGTATTTGATGAATGAAAACACCAGGATGGGTTTTAACAGAAAATTTCCTGATGACTTTTGTTAGCATCTTACAATTACATTGTTACGTTAATTCAGATCTCGTCTGCTGTAGAATTCTCTACAATGACTGAGAGAAATAGTGAAGCAACAATGCCACAGGAGAGTGAAAGCTACAGTGACTAAGAGGGGAAAAGAATTTTACTCAGAGTGTGTAATTCCATTACAATATAACCTCATAAATTCGGATCTCAAAAATCTGGAATTCTTAAAAATCCAGCACTTTAAGCTTCCCCCTCTGTTCCCCTGGACATGGAGGGGGAAGCTTGCACATGGTGGCTGCCACTGCCATCCACCACCCCGGGTTGCTGCTCCACATGCAGCTGCTGCTCCAAGACTGGCTTCCACTCCCCCCTACCCCCACCAGACAGAGGGGGAAGCTTCCACATGGCAGCTGCCACCACCCCATTCTGCATACAGCTGCTGCTCTGGGACCAGCTGCCATTACCACCACCGCCCCCCACCATGCTCTGCAACCAGCCACTGCTCCAGTGTAAAAACAAAAAAAACAAACAAAAAAACCCCACAGAATTTTCAAATTTCTGGCAGATGGCTCGGTTCTGAGCATGCCAGATTTATGAGGTTATACTGTACATAATGATCACTAGGTAGAAAGAATTACTTTGTTAAAGATCCACATTCCAACTGCAGGACAGGGTGTTGAGAGTTCAGAACACACATCTTTCAAGGCCCCTCAGAAACACACCACAGTAGACAAGACATGACATTCCTGCTTTTGCAAGGTAGAAATAAAAACTTACTTAAAAATAAACCATTTCAGGGCTGCAATATGCATCCTAAGGCAGAAAGGATGCATTATGTCCTATGCTGTTCACCCTCACCTGACATTTGCCACGTAAATAGAGAATTTGTAAAGAGGGGGAGGGAAAGTTAGGCACAGACCAGCACAAAGTGCAGCATCAATGCAGAATTCTAGCAAGAGCTGTCAGTGGGCCAACCAGCGGTTCCTGCAAAGGGCAGGGAATCTGGTCACATTTCATGTGTCAGACACATCCAGTGAGTTGATGTATGGCTTCCCCATCAAACTCAAGCCTGAAGGCAAAACAGCAATCAGACTTTCCAGCTACATCCAGCTGTACAGGGACCCAATCCCTCTTCTACCTCACAGCTGCTCAGGGGCCAATACAGAGCATACTGCTGCTTCCCTTGAGATCCCTAGAGGACACAAATCCTTGGTCCACTTACTGAAAGACTCAGCTGGGAAGTTAATGACCCAACAAACCACAAACACTAGAATTTCCTCCCCCTGCTGAAGAGCCTCCAACCAATTTGAAACTAAGACACACTGCTGAGGAGCAGCTGGGCATCAGCTGAGGCTGCCACTGCCAGTACATCTTTCCCTCTGAAGTCTATGGTAGGGGACACCACCCTAGAATTAATTTAATAGATCTGCAGCCATAACAGTATTGGAAAGGATGGAACCTTGGTACTTTTATATCAAGGGTGGCTCCTGTCTGCAGAACAGCAGCCTCAGGTAGCCCTGTACCTTGTCTTGTCAAACTCCAGCAATTTGTCCTTGTGTTTCACAGCCATCTGCAGGCCTGCTTTCAGCCGAGCTTCCTGGCGAGGCAGTAGGTCCCTGCTGATTGCCTCCATCTTCCCAGAACTCTCAGAACCTGCCTTATACAGAAATAAAGCACTCAAGAAAGGGCTGGCCACTAAATATTACTTGTGCAGGAGCAGACTACACTCCCAAGAATGCATGACATTAAAACAGTTTAAAGATGCAACATTTTTTAAAATGACCTAAATCCTATCTCCCTGCTTTCCCCACTGCCACTGTCCCCACCCCTGCCCCAATCTCTTTCAGCTTTCTGTCTCCCAGGAGGTAAGATGTCCTGGTCTGAGCAGTGGCTGACTGCTGCATGCAGGGTGGGCCCTGAACCAGCTAGAGCAGATGTCATGTGTGGTGTGCATCCAAGAGGGGAGCTGTGCGTGGCGCAGTCCAGCCAAGGTGGGCACTGCATGGACTGCACTGTACACAGCACCTATTGCTCCAGGATCCATGTTGTATGCAATACAGTTCCCAGATAGCCTGGAGCAGCCACCAAATTGGGGTTGTTGAGGGAATAGAAGGGAGAAGGGGAGGGAGTGCATGGCTTTGATCTGAGCTGTAGATTGGTCCTGCACCATGGGTGTGTGCAATGCCCTGTATGAGTCTGATCAGACCCAGAGGCAGCACTGGGGGATAGATGGCAGGGCTCCACAGTGTTTGATAACCATTTTAGGGCCTAGTCTCAATCAGGTTAATTCAAAGGAAAGGCTTCCTTCATTTCAACTGGCTTTGCAACAGGCCCTTCCCAGATATAGGTGTTTGGGTTATTTCTCACCTAAAGCGGTGCACTGGGAATATATCCACCCCACCCCACCCCCAAATGATGGACATTTGACCCCTAGTGAGGCTCTGTAACAGGCAAGCACAACTCTGAAATCCTCACTCAGGAATTCTCAGAGCTTAGGAACTGAAAGTCTTCTCTTATATCAGGGCCAACAGCTAAGGGCTTGATCTTGTGCCACGTGCTGTTTCACACCAACGAGGGTCTAACAGTGTTCATATGGGAGCGTGACAGTACTGAGCCCTGAGGATCCCAAGTCAAGAAGTTTATTCCACTGACTCATATTGTACATGACACTAAGGCTCCTCCAGATCACTCATACATCCCGCACACACCTTTGGAAAAGCAGATGCATCTGAAATGAGATACAAAAAGCCAAGAAAGAGAGAGACTAAAAAGAACTTCTTAAGCAAGCCAGAGTCTGTCATTTAACAAAGCCAGCTCCAGCTTGCCCCCAATACCCACCATACATTCAGGCTGGATTAGACTTCAAGGCAGCACCAGCAGATTGTGCCTTGTCAAAGCTCTACCCATGGCCAATCTCCAACGGAGGATAAGCCAGAGGCAAAGACCTCCTCAGCCTTTTAAAAGCATTTCAAGGAGCATCACTTCAAGGCACCGGATTAGCAGTAGTCAAATCTGAACATCTGATTTATCCACAAACCCCCTACTACTGCCCAGCTGAAGAAGCCCCCCTGCCACCCCCCCCCCCCCCACACACACACACGCAGCCCAACAAGATGACTTAGTGCAACAAGTTTCACAGGGCTGAGGGGAAGTCAGGGCCAGCACCAATCCCTGGCTTCTGGCTAAAAGAGGCCAGAATTCATAAAAAAAAACCTGTTAACCTTGTAGCTGTGATGAAACCTGCCAATGTGCTCCACACAGAACACTGCAAAGCCTGCTAATGGAGAGGGCCAGGATTTAAAGAGGTGGAAGGCTCTACATTTTCCCCATTGTCACTGAGCCATATCTCTGTGCTGCAGAGAGAGACAGCTAATCACCCTTCAGCTTCAGCTAGGAGAGATAATGAAGAAATTAAACTGAGAAAAGGGAGAGGGCAAAGCACTGAGAAGGCTGGGGACTGACACTCCTGACACTGACTCACATCAAACTCTCTGCAGAGAACTGCCAGTTGCCTGACATTATTTGCAAGAGAAAGGGCAGCTCTAATTTTTAGGGATTTAGGAAGCAAAGGAACAGAAGCTTATACCAACACCCAACAGTTGAAGAGCTCCCAAGTTCTTCAGTAAGGTTTTCCCAGAGCTTTATCAACATGGATGTTTCAGCCAAATTAATGCAGATAACTCTCGTAATCCACAAGTGCTCAGTAATGGGATTGGTTATTTACTTGGCTTCTGCCCTCAAATCTTTACCACCCAATATGAATTTCAGTTACAAAATGTTATTAGCAAGAACGTCAACAATAGCTGCTTCTCTCAAAAACCTCTGAATCACATTGCTAGTTTCCCTGGTTCTCTGCAGAAGACACTCTACAAGGATCTTTTATTCTCACTGGAAAGGACTGTAAACATCTGATTACTGTGCATAATTCAGACTACCTAACACATCCAGACCTCATCCACCCCTGCTACAGCCTGCAGAGGCCTGTCACATGCTGAGCAAGAAGCAAAGTTAGTGGGCAAATGGGCATCAGCAAGATTCTCATCCAAGGAAGGTGCCACAGCACAGTGGAGATGGCTGCCCAGGGAAGACTTGGGAGCAGGGCTTTGGCAATTATCTCTGAGGTGCTTAGATAGTAGACAAAAAGTCAGGTGATCAAGTCCCTCAGTCCCAACATACAGTTATCAAAAGCTCCTCCCTATAGCAAAAAAAAAAAAATTAGTAGATTCAATCTGCTAAGGAGAGAGCAAGACTTAGTCCCCATCTACTACAAAACAGTGATATAAGCCTTCAGTGTGGACATACTGATACAGCAGGGCTTACCCTGCATCTAATTTTTCAGATGAGCTACATTGCCACAACATGGTGGCTACCAACCTGTCAAGAGCTTCTTCAGCAGCTTCTGGCTCTTGTTTGAGTCACGCTGCAGAATGTCCTGCTCTTCTTTTGTGCACACCTAGAAAAGAAACAGATATTTGGCACCTGAGAATCTCACAGCCCTGGACAAGACTTAAAGGCAAGGAGCAAAAGCTAAAAAAGATGAGGGCAGGCCTTTTCTGCTTCTTTGTAGCTCACCTTGAGCTAAGTGTCACAAACCCCAGAGAGGCAGGGAAGCATCATTTTATTGTACAACTGGGTAAATCAAAGCCAAACCATGCCCTCTTGTGGAAAGAGGGGAGACAGGATGGTGAACAAGGAACAGAAAATAATTCACATCAACTTTTCCTAGTCTCATTTTAAAAACAGATACAATTGTGTGGCTTATGGGAAGGATTCTCCCCCTTTTTTATCTAAGTCAGGAGAAAGGGCCAAGGCACACTGAAACCTCTAGTTCTAGATCAGTAGTACTTAAACCTTTTTTGTACCAGGACCAATTTGTATACATCGGTGGCCAGTCCCATCCCAGTGCCCCTCATACCCAGCCCACTGCCCCCCACCCCAGGCCCCAGTCTCCCAGTGTGTGGGGCATGGGGAGCCCCAAGCAGCCCCTTGCAGGCTAGAACTCTGACAGCCTACAAGGGAAAAAAAACATAGTTTCCTATGTTTTTCTCTTTCTTTAAAGACAAATCCATTTTTAAAGTTTGTTGATCTATTCTTAAAGTTTGTTCATGACCCTTTCATATATTCTTGCGACTCACTTTTGGATCACGACACACAGGTTGAGAAACACTATTCTAGATGGACAGTGTCCTCCTCGTGAGTCAAGTCAGCCAAAAGGCTGCTTTCAAAGGATTCAAATCGTAACTTTTAGATTAGGGGATGTGTCATTGCAGGGCTGTGACATATTCCAGGCAGACCCTGGCCCATGAAACAACCCAGGAAGCTGCCATAACTTAGACAAGCCCCAGGGTTATGTAAAATATACATCCACACCTTTAAGTCTTGCTTCCCACCCATCCCCTAGATGCAATACATTCTCACCCCAGAAACCTTTTGTGAATCACCCCAAGGCTTTGATCTGGAAGACAAGTTCAGAATAGGAAGTCTTTTGCACATCTCCAGGAGACAGAAGCTAGTGAGGCTAATCCCACCCCGCAACATCTCAAAGACCCAAACACAGCACACTACAATAAAGTATGGAAAACAAAAAAAGCAAAAAAAAACAGGGTGTTACATACCAGTGCACCACAGAATAAGCAGGGACCAGAGCCCTCCTGTTCACAGACAATACGCCCGCAAGTCAGGCAGTTATTGATGAGTTTGTGCTTCTGGCCAAGGCACTCGCAGGAATGGCGCCCAGGAATGAGGACAGTAAGCTTATCCTGACCCTCTTTGGTGTACAGGTTGACATATTTGGTCTTTTTCTTGGAAGAACTGCTGCTGTTGTTACCACTACTGATGATCTCTTGTGCCTAATTTGCAAACACCAAGCAACAACTTTAAACTGAGTTCTCACTGCAACTTAACCATGAAAGAGAAGATACTGGCTTCTAAACAAACCATGTGGTCAGAAGCAACCAGACAGCTCCAGCCACTATCCAACCAGGCCAGTTTCACTAAACACATCAGTAAGTCAAGGGAGAGTTTCCCTATGTGAAAGCCTCCGGTTTCAGTGGTTCTCAACTATTTTAGACTCCAAGCACCCCTCAGAAAATGCCAGCTCTTAGCTTGTAGTTGTTTCTTGACTATAGAAAAATGATAAGAGCAATTCTTCTGCTGCAAAGAACTCAAAAAGACCAGAGCGTATGAGAATGATTTTAAGACTATGGATTCTTCTTTGAAAACTCTGGATTTAATCTTATGTGGTCCCCTGGTTGAGTTACTGCTTTGATTAAATCAAGTGGTAAAACAGCAAATCAAAGTGCAACCCCTCAAGTTTAGCCTGAAGGAATCCCATTACTAGCATTCAGACACAGCCCATTGCAACTACATGGCCCTGCACGCAACATTCCATCCTGAGTCTAAGGACTCAGCTCAGAAGCACTGTATAGGAGTCTTATTTTTTGGCAGGTTGCATTTCCATATTAAAGATAATGCTGGCTTATCCTGTTCTATCCAATATGAATTATAAACTTGGAAGCTGGGTTATACAATCAAGCTCCTGAGGCTAGCGGCTGGATAGAGAATGGGATTCAGAAGGGAAGCAAGCTGTTTCGCCAGTCAAATAATCAGACCCCTTCCAAACTCTGCAAGCCATTGGTTAAAACTTTCAGCTTCCTCTTTCTGACACACAAAGCTTTTCACATGAATAAGCAGGAGGCAAAGCAACATGAAGAGCTTTCAGCTGTCAGTTGAAGCTTTCTCCACCAGGAGCAGAAGGCTCCCAACAGAGAAGCTACAACTGATTCTCCAACATCCCATTTCTATTAGATCCTACATGCAAGCCAACTCCACTCTAAGCCTCTCCACCAACCTCTGTCCTCTGTTATAAGCAGGCACATTGTGCCCCCTCTGCACAGCACCCTGTAACAGGTTGCCCTCCCCAGCAGCATTTTTCATTTCTGCCAATGAGGGGCACCCTTGAAGTCCCTTAATGTTTCATTTTCTCTCGTTCGTCTCGTATCCTGCCTTTACTCTCCTGCCACGTCTTGATGTAAATATTATTTAGATGCTCTTACAAGTGGGAGACTGCCTATTGTAATTCTATGTTGGGGTTCTCAGCCACCATGGGCCTTGTCCCCATCTTCCTCTAGCTAGGCCTACCAGTCTAAATCCACCAGATAGGGTTAGACTCTGAGGCTCTAGCTACTTAGTCTTCTCGGAGCCTGTGGCCCTTCTTTTGTTTTCAATATGAAGCCCAGGCTTTCTAGCCCAGAGGCTTGTCTGCTGGGCATGGAGCCAGAAGGACTCAAGTGCCAGTCCAGGCAGCAGCCCAAAGCTCTTACTGCCCAAGGGTGCCTTTTCCATTAGCTCAGGCTGCTAACCGAGATCCTCCCGCTGGGACCTGGCTTAAAAGTCCTGCAACCAGTTCCGAGCTACAGGCCCTGTATGGCTGCACACTCTAGTGCATTAGGCCCTTTGGCCTTTTATGACTGCACCCAAGGCACTAATGAAGCCTCCTACAGCCTCAACCAGAACCCACCAGTCTATCAATTAACAAATATGTATAACCAGTAAGTCCATGGGTTATAACCACAAAAGAAATAGAAATTAAAGAAGGCAACATGCCAGCTTACATTTCTTTGTGGCTTGGTGCTTCTGCTTCCCCGTTGTCTGTGATGCTCCTCCCTATGGCGCTGCCGCCACTTCTCCGAGAGTCATCAGGAGTTCCCTTCTCACAGCAGCCAGACCGGCAGCTAGCCTCTCTGTCGAGCTCTCATGCACAACCTCCTTCCCCTTCGGCCGCTGCCTTTAACTGCTGCCAAGCCCAGGGTTTTTATAGTTCTGGCCTGCCCCCTTCCGGTCACCTGACTAGCCAACCTGGCTCAGCTTTAACCCCTACACTGCCAGCAGGCTGTGCCCAGAAAGTTCTGGTCTTAAAGGGACCGGCCTGCTTTCTGATAACAGGGTTAGGATTCCCTGGTACACACCCACTTTCATTTGTCTGTTGCATTCTTTCTTTTAAGCTAAAAAGGGACAAAAAAACTAAGGACACTTTATTTTTTTCCATGTTAATGGAGAAAACACACTGCTAGTCAAAATGACTTCTAGCAGTTCCGGTGACTGATATTTTTATTTGCCAATATATCTGTACAAAGCCAGCTTTCACTTTTTAACAGCTACGTCCCCACAGTTGCAAAAAAAAACTTTAAAAATATACATGCAGAGATAAGTAAAGAAGTGCTCTCTTTCCTAAATCTGTAATGGAAAAATAGCACTGGGGCTAGTAATTGAAAAGCTTGCTGCGGGCAAGGAGGAGGAAGAGGGGGGAATCGGCCAGTCATCAGCCTCAAAGATCCTTTACACACGCAGGTAAAGGCACGACTGGATCTAATGTGGGATCCAAACAACTGCACCTCCTGCCATGCCACTAGTGCATGGCAAGAGGCATGATTATGGGATTGTGTATTAGATCTAACCACGCCTTATTGCCCGTGTAGGAGGAGCCTTATCCTGGGCTCCTCCTGCATCAGCAAGAAGCAGGCACCCATAGCTGAGAGCACCCTTTGCTGAGGGGACTCCCACCCACAGGGGCCACACACAGCCAGAACTAAGAGTCCTGCAGCTGATGGGGCTCTGGGTCCCGGGTGTGCTTTATATGAGGTGCAGCTGGGACCCAGAACCCCATCAACTGCAAGGCGTTTCAGTCCTGCCGAGACCCAGAGTCCTGTCAGGTGTGAAACTCTCAGTCCCAGCTGCAGGTAAGGTGCAGGCAGGACCAAGAGCCCAGTGTGGGGTTTCCTGCACCCCAAGCCTTAGGGGACATGGCAACTGCAGAGTTACACAGGGCTCTCAGCTACTGGGGAGACCCTGCTACAAGTGCAAATTAAAGCTCAATAGCAAGCAGCTATAAAAGTTAGTACACATTTTTTAGGTCTAACTTTATAGTTGGTTGGAGCTTTTTATCATGTGATAACTACTTTACAGGTGTAGCTGGTCTCAAGGTAATTGCACAATTAACCAGATAATTGAGCAATACCTGTCATGTGTATAGGGGGCCTCTTATATTGAACTGGGAGACCCATATCCTCTGAGTTCTACAGCAGTCTGTCTGCCTCAGAGCCAGACGCACTCACCTTGGCCAGATCAAGAGGTGTTTTTACTTCCTCAACAGGCACATCAGGCTCAGCATACACAGGTGTTTCCTGCTTGTTCCTTCCTTTGCGTCTACCCCGTTTGGCTTGGTCTCCGGCCCGTTGCACCTCTGAAGTCTCTAAACGGTTGTGCACACAAGAAGGAAGGCATATTAGCTTTCAGCAAGAAAGGACAGCATCCATGAACTCTGGTGCTCTTAGGAAGAACACTCACCAAGCAATAAACATTCCTGCTGGGCAAAAAATGAGACCCAATAGCAAAACCAGCTGCAGAGGGCACTTCAAGGCTCTAAAAGTGTTGGTTAAATTAGGTAACTAAGGTAAGTTGGGTTCCTTTCAATGCTTTAATTCCACCAACACATTGTCACTTTGACCTACCATCTTTTTTCCTGTATACTGGCAGAGGGTCAGAAGACAGCTGAGAGGACTTTTGCCACCTGGCTACCAGTTCTTCTATAAACCGACTCTTCTTCCCATCAGTCCCCTGGATGAGGTCAATTACATATTCTCGGATCTCCTCTTCATTTTTAATTGATAAGATGTACCTCAAAGTGGACAACAAGAAGGGAAACTAGTCACCAAACAATAGCATCCTAGGTAACAACATGATAAACCCTCCCAAATTTTCCTGTGTCCAGCATCAAGTGCTTTAGAGAAAGCTGAAAAAAACCACACAGAACCCTACAGAACATTCCAAAGAAAGAGAAGAGGGACTCCTTCCTGACCCCTGCAGATGATCAGTAGAAACCGTGAAGCACAGGATAGCCAGGCACTTACCATACAGAGAAAAATCTACCTTTCATCCTCAACATGGGGATTGCAAGTGCTTGAATCTGCATATTACTCATGGATTATCAATCCACGGTGTGACCGCCTCGCTTCGAATACCCGTTCATGCGCTGCCTTAGAGCATGCACCTGGTGGTGGGCGTGGTGAGGGTTCGTGTGGCCACTGAGATGGACCTTGATCACCCTGGAGAAGTTTAAACTCACCTGCTATGACTTTAAATGTATTTTCAGAGGAAGGGTCTTCTTCCGTAGGTCCCTCAGAGTCGGTCACCCCTCCCAGTGGATATTCATAGGGCTCCACTTCCCCTACACCCCTTCCTTATACCAACCTCTGGCGGGCCATCTTAATTTAATGGCGCCATCCCTCTGGTTTAGATGACCTTTGATCTTCACGCCCTCTTCGGGATTGGTTATTAACTTTGTTTCTTTGATAGGCTACAGGCCTACTGGATACGTCCATCTTGCCTATCTTCCCCACTGTCGATGGCTACTTGCTGAGCCTCGTGATCACCCTGGTAATGCGGTGTCAGCCAGATCCCCCTCAAAGCAGACCAAACCAATGAATACCCCAAAAAAAGAAGACAGACCACAACAGCAACACAAGAGACTATATACACACCAGTGGCAACTAAAGAGAAAAAATGACTTAAAGAATAGGAGGGCGGATAGAAGAGAAGAGATCAGGATACACTGCTCCTTCCCTCTTTTAGCCCTAGAGTCTAAACCAGGTGGCGTCCCATGGCACTGCTCCGCTCTGCGCTTTTGTTGGGGTGTCTTCTGTCCTTCCCCGGGTCAGCCTCCCTCCACGTCTTTGTATCTGTATGAACCCGAAGTAGGAAGCCTCCGCCATCTCTGGGTTTGCTATAGCTCCTTCAAGAGCAAAGGTGTCCCCTGGATGCCGGTGCTGCTCGTGACCAGTGTGGGATTTATTCCCTGCCACTTGGGCTGCCTGTCCCCCAAGCGTAATCCACCCCTTCCCACTGGGGCTGCTTGCCACCAATGCAGAGAGCCTCTGAAGCCTCCACTGCCACTCTCTGATCTGGATCCATTCTTTCTTTTGTGCAGGCATGGAGAGCCTCTGAAGCCTCCGCTGCCTCTCCCCCACTCCCTGCGTCTCTTTCGGCGCTCCCTTTTATCTTTCCTGGTCGGTGATTGCTCCTGACATCACCCGCTGGCTCCAGCTATATATAGGCACGGCTCATGAACTGCGCAGGTTCCGCTCTTTGTACCTTCGGGGTCTGGCGTCCTGTGGCTGGTAAGTAGTTTCTTTTTTTGGGTTTTTTATCCACGGGGTGTGTAGCCCCCATCCCGGGGTCCCCTGTAGGGAAGGTCTCAAGCTCTCCTGTGGTTGTGCCCCTGGGACATAACCCCCACTTAAAGATGCCTTAGGGTGCTTCATTTCCTTGTTTTGGTGTCCTACTTGTCATCCTGGGTGTTTCGCTCGGTTGGTGTTTGGCGTCACCACGTTTGGTCTCATTTCTGCATCTGGATAAGAAATCCGCCACTATGTTACTTGTCCCTGGTCGATGTAGCATGTGGAACTTGAATGGTTGTAGTGAAAGGGCCCACCTTGTAATCCAGGCATTATTGGTCTTGGCTGTGCTTAGGCATCTTAAGGGAGCATGGTCCATTACCAGCTTAAATTCCCTCCCCATCAGGTAGTACCTGAAGCATTCTACCACCCAGCAGATTGCCAAACATTCCCGTTCTCTGGTCGCGTATCATGTTTCTGCAGGCAGTAATTTTCAGCTAGCACAGGCAACTGGTCTCTCTATCCCTCCATCTTCTTGGGTTAGGACTGTCCCAACAGTAGTCTCTGACATGTCTGTCTGCAATATAAAAAGTTTACAGAAATCAGATGCATGTATCACAACATCTTCGCATAGGGCCTTTTTGAGCAATTCGAAGTTCTGTGTCATTTTGGTCGTCCATTTTATGCTTCTCGCCCACTGTCCTTTTAGGGCTTCCATAAGAGGTGCCGCCAGGTCAGAAAATCAGGGGACAAACCAGCGGTAATAATTGGTCAACCCCAAAAAGGATCTAAGCTGTTTGCTGGGCTGGGGTGCCTTAAAGTTGCGGATGGTTTCCACTTCATCAGCTAATGGCCTAGATATATATATCTAGGTATATATATATCCTAGATATATGGTTTGCCTCTAAGCCAGCACGCATTTTCTTGGGTTCGCCATCATCCCTGTTTTTCTTAGTTCTGACAGTACGGCCCGGAGAGCCCTCTTATGCTGAGCACATGTTTGCATGAACACAACAATGTCATCAATGTAGGCTGCAGCATACTCGGTGTGTGGCGCCAGGATCTGGTCCATTAGACGCTGCATACGAACAAACTCGTATAGGCCCCATACCGTCCCAAAAGCTGTCTTGGGCCGGTCCCTGCTGGCCACGAGGATCTGCCAATACCCCTTTGCCAAGTCGAGCGTCGTGATATATTGGGCATTCCCAAAGCGTTCCACTAGTTCTGCGACGTGGAGCACAGGGAATGCGTCGAAGACTGCCATTGTATTTAATCGTCGGTAATCAACGCTTAACCCCAGAGATCCATCTGATTTTGGGACTGGGACCAACAGACTTTGCCACAGGCTTTTGGATGGGTGTATGATCCCTTGTTCAAGCATTTTCTCAACCTCTTTGCGTATCTCTCCTGAGAGGTGATGGGGCACCAGTTGCCATGTCTCCCACACTATGGCCCCCAGTGGTGTCTGTATTGTGTGGTCTGTATTGTGTGGAACCCACCTGGGTTCCTCTCAGACTACATCTTTAAATTTCTTAACCAGAGCCTGCATCTCATATCTTTCAGATGTCAACAGTTCTTACTCTATTTGGAATTGGTCCTCTGTTCTAGCCGTTCCTTTCTCTTAGGATTGCTCCCTGGGGTCCCAGGTCTTCTGTATCCGCCTCCACAAAGGCTCCCCATTGCTCCAGTTTATGCCCTTCACGCAAGAGGTTGACGTGATATATTTGTTTCTCACATAGATGGCCTGGTCGGTGAACCTCATAGTCTACCAGTCCCACCCTGCGAGTTATCTCAAACAGGCCCTGCCACTGGGTTAGGCAGCTTACTCGAGGATGCGGGCAGCAGCACCAGCACCTTCTGTCTGGGTTCGAATTCTTGCTCTTTAGTGTGCGCATCATACCTCTCTTTCTGATGATGTTGTGCCTCCTGCATATTATCCTTGGCCAGGTCTTGGGCCAGCTGGATCCTTTGTTGCAATTCTTGCCGATATGTGATCGGATTTCTCGCATTCCCTGTATCTTGTTCCCAATCTTCTCTTAGGGCCTGGAGTAGGCCTCTCGGGGGTGACCTAATACTAGCTCAAAGGGAGAATATTTCATTAACTCCTGTGGAGTGTCCCGAAGGACAAACAAAACTAATGGAAGAAGCAGAACCCACTTTTGCAGGTCTCCTCTTATACAGCATCACAACATTCTTTTTATTGTCCCATTGAGATGTTCTACCAGGCAATTAGTAGTCTGGGAGTGGTACACAGATGTACACAGGTGTTTTATCCGTAGGGTGCAGCACACCACTTGTAACACCCGACATGAAATTACGCCCCTGATCAGTGAGGATTTCTTGAGGAATTCCCATCCTCGCTATCCACTTAATGAGTTCTTCCGCAACCCGTGGAGCCGTTACTGCCCACAGGGACACAGCATCTGGGTACCGGGTGGCGTAATCTATGAATACCAGTATATACTGGTGTCCTGTGCTGCTACGGGGTAGTGGTCCAACCACATCCATGGCTATCCTTGAAAACAGGATATCAATGATAGGCATAGGTTGAAGTGGGGCCCTCGCCAGGCAGTCCTCCCTGGCTTTCTGACATTCGGGACAAGCTGTGCAATGGCGCGCAACATCTTCCCCCAACCCTGGCCAGAAGAACCACTGGGACACTCTAGCAGTGGTCTTATCCCAACCTAGGTGTTCTCCTGTGGGGTTGGAATGGACCAATCGCCAAATGATTTGGTGGAAACGGGTGGGCACTACCAGTTGTGTCCTTTCAGGTAAATAGTTTCTTTTGTCGGGGTTTTTATCCATTGGGTGCGTAGCCCCTGCCCCGGGGTCCCCTGAGGGGAGGGTCTCTAGCTCCCCTGTGGTTGTGCCCCTGGGACACATGGGCCCCTGTCCTATACCATCCCTTTCATGAACTTGTTGAGTCCCATCTGGAAACAACTCAAGATCTTTGCATCCCCACTGTTTTGCTCAGAACATTAGCCAAAATTTTACTCCTCTAGCACTTAGAGATTTTATTCTAATTTCCAATCAAAATACATTAATAACCAATTTGTACCAACTTGAACAACTATTCAGTTCTTTAACCTAAACAGTTCTTCTCTCCCCTCCTCCAACATTCATACTGTAAACATCACAGAGGTAGATTAATAGATTCATAGATTGTAGAGTCGGAAGGGACCACAATGGATCATCGTGTCCGACCCCCTGCCCCTGGCAGGAAAGAGGACCGAGGTCAGATGACCCCATCCAGGTGACTATCTAGCCTCCTCTTGGACACCTCCAAGCTAGGTGATAGCACCACCTCTCTTGGAAGCCCATTCCAGATCCTGGCCACCCTTCCTGTGAAAAATTTCTTCCTAATATCTAACCTAAATCCACTCTCAACTAGTTTACACTCATTATTCCTAGTCACTCCCTGGGGTGCCTTAGTAAACAGCGCTTCCCCTATTCCCTGTTGACCTCCCCTAATAAATTTATAGGCGGCCACAAGATCTCCCCTCAGCCGTCTCTTGTGAAGGCTGAAGAGATTCAGCTCTCTCAACCTCCCCACGTAGGGTCTATCACAAAGGCCAATAATCATGCAAGTGGCCCTCCTCTGGAGAACTCTAGTTCTCCAGTCATCTATAGTGTCTTCCTGAAAACACAGTACAGAAAAAATGTAAAAGAAGTGATTATAGGAGAAAACCCTACAGTTTTCAACTTATTTTTAGCCACCAAAAACAAGCAAAAGGTTGTGGAGGTGCACAAATCCTGTGCTATCTTCACATGTAGCCTTCCAAGGCTTGTGCAAAAAATGCCCAAACTACAAAATGCACCAAAGCCAGAAGGGCTAAATCAGACCTGGTACAAGATCTAATTATGGATATAAGCCCCTCCTTATCACCCGATGCTTAGCAAGCATTTAGAGCTTTGCCAAAGCAGGTGACAAAGCTACCCCTGAATTTGGGCAGGGACTTTGGATGAGGAAACACCTGCATGATTAAAACTAGTTATAGGAGAGGGAATGCAGACCTCTGTGACAGAAGATACAGTCAGTATCTTAGAGATCCAGGAGGAAAGACTAAGTTTGTATGTAAAAAAGTGAGACAAAAACTACAAGCAAATACAGCTGACATTAAAAATAATCTTCCCAAGGATACAACAATAAGGATCATTTGGGGATCCAAGTGGGAGGGAAACGGGACCACGTAAATTATGGGGGGGAAGCACGGGCGTTAGTAAATAAAGTTAACTTTAAGATGAGAATGTATAAAAGAATACATGGGGACCAAAAGCATATTACAGTATTGCAGGTACATTAAGTAGCCCAGCCATTATCTAGCTTTCTTTAGTTCATAGATTCATAGATGTTAGGGTCGGAAGGGACCTCAATAGATCATCGAGTCCAACCCCCTGCATAAGCAGGAAAGAGTGCTGGGTCTAGATGACCCCAGCTAGATACTCATCTAACCTCTTGAAGACCCCCAGGGTAGGGGAGAGCACCACCTCCCTTGGGAGCCCGTTCCAGACCTTGGCCACTCGAACTGTGAAGAAGTTCTTCCTAATGTCCAATCTAAATCTGCTCTCTGCTAGCTTGTGGCCATTGTTTCTTGTAACCCCCGGGGGCGCCTTGGTGAATAAATACTCACCAATTCCCTTCTGTGCCCCCGTGATGAACTTATAGGCAGCCACAAGGTCGCCTCTCAACCTTCTCTTGCGGAGGCTGAAAAGGTCCAGTTTCTCTAGTCTCTCCTCGTAGGGCTTGGTCTGCAGGCCCTTGACCATACGAGTGGCCCTTCTCTGGACCCTCTCCAGGTTATCCGCATCCTTCTTGAAGTGTGGCGCCCAGAATTGCACGCAGTACTCCAACTGCGGTCTGACCAGCGCCCGATAGAGGGGAAGTATCACCTCCTTGGATCTGTTCGTCATGCATCTGCTGATGCACGATAAAGTGCCATTGGCTTTTCTGATGGCTTCGTCACACTGCCGGCTCATGTTCATCTTGGAGTCCACTAGGACTCCAAGATCCCTTTCCACCTCTGTGCCACCCAGCAGGTCATTCCCTAGGCTGTAGGTGTGCTGGACATTTTTCCTCCCTAGGTGCAGCACTTTGCATTTTTCCTTGTTGAACTGCATCCTGTTGTTTTCTGCCCACTTGTCCAACCTATCCAGGTCTGCCTGCAGCTGTTCCCTGCCCTCCGGTGTGTCCACTTCTCCCCATAGCTTTGTGTCATCTGCAAACTTGGACAGAGTACATTTGACTCCCTCGTTAATTTCCTTAAATTATAAAGAGGTGAAGACAGTTCCAGCTTTAGATAGATAGCAAGACAGACAGATACATACGTGTATGTACGTATAGATCTATATAGATCAATTCATATATCTTGACAGATCAATCATAAAGCTGGGGGGGGGAGATGCAAGCGCACATACCAAGCAGTATGTACATGTACCAGCCATGTATTCACCAGCCAGGAGCCCAGTATCTCTAACCAGACTGTTTGAACATTAACATATACAAACAGTATACTGATAGCACAGATATTCAGTTATAAGAACAGTCATATATCATTTCCTTTGCAAATGTGTAATGCAGTCCCCATGTATTGCTCCAATATTGGATTTTGTTTTGACATCTGCGTGAATTCATTTTTTTTCCTAAAAAAACCCCACCCTTTCCTTTTTCCTTATCCTCAAATGGCAGCCGGGCCTTGCAGCACACAGCTGAGCAGCCAGGCCTGGACCCTGCAAAGCTTGACCCACGGGCACAAATCCTAGCAGCGTGAGGCCGGGGGGAACAATCCCAGCGCTCGGCGCTCACTGGAACCAGCCAACGGCCACCCCAGTCTGCACCGCGCCGGTCCAGGTGCATCTTGTGGGTGCGGATCAGTGCCTTGCACTGGACAACAATAACAACAACAGTGATGATAGCAGGCAGCAGCACCACCAAAAGTAATTATACTAGCGATGGTAGTATGGATAATATTAACAGCGATGATGACAACAACACTATCACCATCATGACGACAGGGACGACAGTGCCAGCAGTAAGAACGACACCAACAGCACCGGGCAGGCCCCGCGGCAGCCTCGGCACCGGGGGGTCGAGGCCCGCAGCCCCCCGGACCGCGGCCCAGCGGCTCCGACAGCGGGGGCGCTCCGAGGGGGCCCGGCCCGGCCCCTCCCGCCCGCCCGCCCGCCCCGGCCCTCCCGCGCTCACTGCACAAGCTCCTCGCTGACATCCAGCCCGAAGTCGCCCTGCAGCCGCTGCATGCACCAGCCCAGAAGCGGCGCGGCGGCCATCCTGGGCGCGGGGGAAGGGAAAGGCGGGTGCACCCCGCCCGGCAGGCCTGGCCCCGAGCGGCGCGGTGCAGCGCCCGCGGCTTCCGCCCGGCAGCGCCGGCCGCGCACTGCAGTTCCGGCCAGTCTGCGGCCAGCCCTTCTCCGGGCACTTGCCAGGTCAGGTGTACGGATGATCGTATTTGCACCACCATTTCAACCCTTGCACGATAGATAATACTAAAAGTGTTCAAAATGCACGGTCATTTCGAGGTAGTTAATGAATGCAGCATATGCAAAACCCAAGTGACTCTCAGAGAGTCTTCACCAGCTTTGGATTTGCTGTCAGCACTTCCTACTACCGGTAAACATCCTCCCCCATCCCCACCTGCGGCTTCAAATGTTCCCAAAACCTTTGGCGGGCGTGCTACGTGCAGCCCCAAGCCCAGAGGCTTGGGTTTCGGATGGCCCCAAGTTTCACTTGCCCTCAGCCATATGGCCACAGAAGCAACCTAGGGAGGAGTCTGCCATTTCCATAAAGTGGGCATAAAGCCAAGGTTAACTGCATTACCTACACAGTACTATCCCACGCCAGCAGAACAGTCTTCCCTGGGTGCGACTAGGGTGGCCATCGTGGAAGACATTCCGGTTTTCTCTTACTCTGTCCTCTATTGATACGAAACCGGACGCCTTTACGTCCTCTATTTTTCTTTTCAAGAACAAAAACAGAGGACGTAGAGGCATCCAGTTTGTATCAATAGAAGACAGAGGACAACCGAACTGTCCTCCATGATGGCCACCCTAGGTGCAACTAGGAAGCCTTTTTTTTTTTTTTTTATAAAACATTTTATTAGAAAACCATACCATAGAAAACCATACCATACCATAACAAAAGACTCAAAACGACCCCAAACAGAGACCTCACAAAAGGGTAATACAACATTTCAAATAACATAATACAAAACATTGGAATTGATATCATATTGCACGTCATCTCATTTGTACACAGTATATACAACATCCCTGAGTATTGGCTATCTAACACATATTACACATATCATATTAGACATCCTGTACGTCCCCCCCCCCAAAAAAAAAGGAAAGCAAGAACACTCAGTGCAATATAGGTCTCTTGTTGTCTCTATCCCATGTGCAACCCTAGCCAGCCTTTTCTACTCACAATGCTGACTCTTAGTTTAGCCTATACCTGTGCTGGGCTGAAACAACCCCCTGAAGTCCATCTCTTGCCAGAATTTTTCCTCCCCTCCTTCTTTCGTATTTGGTGATCACAGTATTATTTTCTTGCCAAAAAAAAAAGCAAAAAAAAAAAAAAAAAGCTTCAACTTTGATGACCCAGTTCTCACTCACTCTCTGGAGGTTACAGTGAGTAGCAGTGTAAAGTAATTGTATAACAATTTAAAATACACGGACCTGAATGGCAAAACAGAGAGAAAAGAATAATCATAGTAATAAATTCAGTTTAACCAGTCAAAAAAAGAGTTAAACAAAACATCATGGTGCCAATGCCAAGTAGAGTGGTGCAGGATGTGATGATAACAGTATAAGGCAACATGATGTTGCCTAAAGAGGAAGACTTATTTGCATTCTTATTTACATATTTTCCCAGTGAACGATAGTTTTTCAGAAAACACAAACGACAATTTGGAGCTTCCATTATGATAATTTCATATTTAAGACCTGGCAACACTGCTGCGCCCACTAGGCGCCTCAGGGGGCTGCCCAAGGAGCCTTCCAGGCTGGGCAGGGACAGTCTCCCGACTCCCATCCCCCGCCTTCCCCCCCGCCAGGAGCCCTGCCCTAAACCCTGTGGCACAGGAAGGGGGTACCCAGAGTGGTTGGTCCAGAATAAGCACCTAGAAGATCCCAGAGGTCCCTTGGCTTCACTAGACCTGCCCTAGGTACAGGGGCCTGGCATTCAGCTGCCCTGTCCCACAGAGCTGAGCCAGCTTGGACAGTGCCAGGCTTAAAATGTCTGTGCCCACCTGGAACCCTGCAAGTGCTGGGTCCCTCTGGGTGAGGATGAGCTGGCAGCAGTAGGAATAGGGCCCATCAGCAGCTTTTCCCAGTGTAGAGACAGCTTTGCGCTTTGTCTTCACTGCAGAAAAAAAAGGCTAGCACAAGGTGGCACCATAAGGATGAAATCCTGCTGGGGAAATGGTGCAGGTTTTTGTTGCATTGTAGGTAGTTGCAATCAACCTGTACCCCCCTCCTGCCTGGCGTTCACCTTGACTTGCTAGATCCAGGTGCCCACTGCAAAGCAACACAGCACTGAGCATCAGAAGGCTACAAGATTAGGTTCACAGCACTCAGATGACAATGTAGCTGTTGGAGCCATGCTTCCCACTGCTCTGCTGAAAAAAAAGATTAATGAGAGAAAAAAAAACTTCTACAGACAGATTCTAAATGATTTGCCACATACAACTGGCAAACTCCAGGTAAAGCAGCAAGGATCCTGTCTGCCACAACATCTCCCCCAAAACAGAAAAAGCAGCTGTGGCCAGTCAAAAATTAGAGAGTTTGTGAGCATGTGATCCTTCTCTGGCACAACACACATGTCTACACACATGCACACACACCCAGGGAAGCACAGAATACTTTCTAGGATTCTCTAAGCACTGGGTACACACACGTCTTCTGCCTACAGGACAACATGTGAATGTAACTATTAGGGATGTGATTAACTTCCAATATAATACAGTCATTGCAATCCCTTGTGTGGAGACAATTGTACTGGCATGGAGTTTGTAGCCCATTATAGGAATAAGTGTCCCCAGCATAAGAAGCATCTTTATCAGTATTTAAAGCCAGGGCTAGCTTCTAACACACATCAGACTGAATTTTATTAGTAGATGTTAACAGTAATGAACCAAAAAGATGACAAAGCTAGTAGGGAAATACAGACTGCCCAAGGGAGGGACTAACATAAGAGGGATGGGGGTGAGGAGGGGAACCCAACTAGGTTACAGAAAATACAATGTTAGCCAACTAAGCCTGGGGATGGTAGAAGGGGGAGGGGGAAGGAGAAGGAGGGGGTTCACAATGCTGAGAGAAAAAAAAAATAGATACACGCAAACCCTACAGATGTAACTCAGACAGGTCATGAAGGGGGAGGAAAAAAATATCTGGAACTATGTGAAGTCCTGGTGGTCATGACCACTCCTCTAAGTCTTTTCTCCCCTCTCCAACAGAATATGTTTTAGAAAATATTCCCATTATGACCTCAGCGTACAAATAACATTCCTTAAGATAGTGGCTCATAATCTGTGGCCTGAAGAGCACTGGCTGGTCACAGGGGGCTGGCTCTCTCTGCTTCTATCTTCTAATTTACATTAAAGGACACTGAAAATACATTAGCTACTTCCTTAATGTTTCTTCCTCAGGTATTATGTTACAGTCTTCGTGGCAGGCTTGTGCGATAATTCCCAAAGGAGGGGTCATGCTTGCAATTGTGAATGGAAGAGGAGGCCCAGGAGTCTATACTACAGCTGCACAGCTACACAGAGAACATTTAACTGTATTTTTCCCATCACCGCTATAACATCTCTGCCGATGCAGTGATAGACGTGCTGCTATAAGCTGTCACCAATGTCTCTGCCTGCTAGGTGTCTAACCCTGCTCAGAGCAAGTCTGGATGAAAGAATCCTTGCATTTGATCTATGCTATTGCTTTCCCCAGTGAAGCTATAACATTGCAAGATCAATAGTGAGAAAATGGATAGAAATTCTCAATGGAGACAAGGCTAAAGAAAACAGGACTCCCTCAGGGACTGGTCTGTGTCTCACTACTGTGAAATCCAAGCCCAGTGAATAAGTGCATTAGTTGGATGTTCCCACTAAAATAATCAGCAGCGAAATAATTAACAGTGTCACTTGTAAACTGTCACCCTCATTGAGATGAAGGTGGCAGTTCACACACACAGGTTCTGAAACTTTTTTGAGTCATCTACTCTTGTTTAATGTGTTCAGCTGTGCACAGGCCTAGGACTCCACATTATGGATAATAAGAACAAGAATAAGAACAACCTAAGACAGTAATTCTCAACTAGAGTGCTGCAGCACCCTGGGGTGCCTTGAGACCCTTTAAGAGTGCCACAGAGTGCAACACATTGTTAGTACTATTAGGGGTACAAACATAGGTCACAAGATTAACCCAGAGATTTCAAATAGGAATCTATAGCGTTAAAAACATTCTGACCTGTTGTGATCTTTATGAGCTCTTTGCAACAAAAGAATTGCTCACTTTTTTCTATAGTCAAAAAATTTGTGAAAATTAAGAACTGGCATTTTCTGATGGGACTCTCGAGTCTGAAAAGGTTGAGAACCACTGATCTATGACATATAAGTTGTTTTTAATTTTTTTCTTTTCCTTCCTTTTTCCTTTTTGTAGTTGCTCTTCGCCTCTTTCCACTTTCCTATTCCTTGTGCACATTCTAGCTTGTGTCCTGCCTGCTTTCTTGACTAGGCATGCTCTGTTTTGAGAAATGTTGCTTACAATCAGTGTTTTTCATATTGTGTTCCATGGAACCCTTTGGTTCTACAATAGGACATCAGCGGTGCCACAAAGAGATCAGGGTATTGGTTAAGAGGGCTGGGAGGCAGTGCACTGCCACTGTCAGTCCAGGTTGCATGGCGCCATGCCAGTCTAAAGGGGAGGGGTAGAGGTTTCATGGCAGAAGAAGTGACATGAGAGAGTTATGTGACTGCAAGAAGTTTGAAAACTACTGCTTACAACCATAGAGTCAGAGGGGTTCTCAAAGACTATCTAGTACTACACCTTCTTTCTTCAGCAATCCTTCACAGTCGAGGATGATTGATTTCCATGATTGTCTTATTTATACATCCAAAGATGGCTGATGAGGCCTATCCAAGATCAGCAGACTCTACTGCAGCTTGGACATGTGTTTCCATGCGGAGTGGGTGACACTGGATTCTTGATTTGGTCTGTGATGGACTGTTTCTGCTGCTCCTGCTTTTCCATCTTCTGTTGTTGTCATGAGGCTTCAAAGTACTAAGATCCCTGGAGCAGACCTTCCTCCATTTGGGCCAGTCCTGGGTAACAGTCTCCCACAAGTTGACATCAGTGTTGCATTTTTTTAAGTTGGCCTTGAGGACATCCCTGAAGCACTTTCTCTGTCCTCCTGTTGACCATATGCCTTGGCTGAGCTGGGAGAATAAAACTTGCTTTGGGAGTCTGGAGTCAGACATCCAGATGACATGGTCAGCCTAATTAAGTTGATGTTGAATGATCATCACCTCAGTACTCATGGTGTTTGCTTGCAGGAGGATGCTAACATTGGTGCATCTGTCTACCCACTGGATTTGAAGGATCTTCTGCAGGCAGCATTGATGGTACTTCTCTAACAACTTCGGATGTCTCCTGTATGTTGTCCATGTCTCAGCTCTGGACAACAAGGTGGGGATCATGACTGCTTGATAAACCATGAGCTTGTGTCACAGTCTTTGAACACCCATTTCTTCAGGCATCCAAAGGCTGCACTTGCATATTTAAGATGAAGTTGGATTTCTTCATTTGTGTCAGCCTTCTCCAAGAGATGGTTTCTGAGATACAGGAAATACTCAGTGTTCTCCAGAGTCTCACCATGGATCTAGATTACTGGAGCCGTGGACTGTTCATTAGGAGCTTGTTGGTGGAGGACCTTAGTCTTCTACATGTTAAGAGTTAGTCCCATTTTCTTGTATGGCTCAGTAAAGATTTAATGATTACTTGAAGATCTGCTTCCAAGAAAGCACACACTACAGCATCATCAGTATACTGGAGCTCAGTAATTGAGGTCAGGGTGGTCCTGGTTTTGGCTTGGAGTCAGCTGAGGTTAAATAGCTTACCATCCATTTGGTAGTTTAGCTCCACTCCAGCCAGAAGCTTGTTGGTAGTCAGATGTAGTATTGTGGCAAGGAATATTGAGAAGAGCAATGACACAGCCTTGTTTTACTCCCACTACACCCTACACAGGCACAGGCTGCACTATTCCTAAACCATCCTAGACAGGTGCCTATCCAGCCACTTCTTGCAAATCTTCAATGAAGGGGATTCTACAACTTTCCTGGGCAGCTTGCTCCACTGTTCCTTAGACAGTTTCTCTGCTGTCTCAAGGTGGATGAAATCTGTCACATCCAGTCCACAACCTGTCTTGCCTAATTCAAGATTCCTTCCTCTAGTATCCTGAAATGTTTTATCCCATTACCTGGACTAACTGTTAACTTCAGTGTTCCTCAAGGTGTTAACTGCTTTGTTCATTTAAATTGTTATAATCAAACCACTTTTTGCCTCTCTTAACAATGTCCCTTTCCCCTGTCCCTTTCTTTTCTACATACAATCTTTTAGTTCTGCCAGTGCATTCATAGCATCTGACAGATAGGTTGTTGCCTACAAAAGCATATGCCTCCTTGAACCAGTTAGTCTAAAAAGTTTAATCCTACCCTAACTTCTGCCTAACTGGTTTGAGATAAGGTAAAGTGTGCGCGGGGGGGGGGGGGGGGGGGAGGAGAGGAGGGAGAGAAAGAGAGGATTAGATAGCAAACATTTTTAAGGATCGGAGATTTGCAAGAAAATGTTACATTTCATCCCCATGCTGCTGACTAGATGCGATCATCCCTAACACTTCCAGTCTCTTATAATTTCTCAGTTTAACATCCCATCTGCTGCCCTTCTGATTCAACCCTGGAAGTGTTTTCTAGGGTAAGAGCTGCAGCCTGTATTTTGCCTCCCCAAAACAGGGCTTTTTCTAGTTTTGGTATACTAGTAAATGCATGTCCCCCTTTGTATGAGGGCTAACTTTGCTTCACTTGGGACTGAAGCTTTCCAGTTAATACTGCATCCACTTCCAGTTCTTTCTCACTCCCCAGCAGTAGTGTAAATGAGGAGGGGTGATGAAGACACCAGTCCTGGGCTCCAGCTAGTAACTGAGCAGGGTGGGGGAGAAGTGGTCAAAAATAGCTGTTATTGCCAGTATTGACTCTGTGGCAGCTGGCAAGAGGAAGGCGCTGCCTTGCTATGCCTCTGCTCCCCTGTTCAGTTCTGGGGCATTGTGGGGAAAATCTGATGCCTTCTCCTTTTATATGTGAATTAAATTCTGAGCTCTACCCACTACCGGCACAAGGTATTGCCCACAGATAAATGAGTACTGGGCAAAGACGTAGAGTGCTAAGGCTGAGCAGCTCTAGAGTTATAAAAGGGAATAGACACAGTATATGGAATGGACAGACAGCAAAAGGAGTAATCTGCTTATGGGGGACTGGCACTGGTCCACACATATGGGTAGCTTCTGTAGGAAGATTAGCAGCTGAGACGGAACTTTAGCTTTTTGTCTGAAAGAGGAGTGATCTGAGAGGATATGATAGATGAAAGGGAGGAAATCGGATTGCAGACAGCAAGGAGAAGGGTGCAGAGGATTTGGATGCTTGTCAAGGAGTCCAGCAATTGGGCAAGGGGAGAAGGGTACTTATTTGAGGAAGAGATTGCAGGAAGGCTGCATGACTGAGGGGTATGGGGCATGTCCAAGGAGGTGCTGTGAGATATGAGGGATTGGGACTGCCTAGCTATTTAAAGCCTTCAACCTAATTGAGCTAGTGGGCCTATTTCCTTCTGCAACCTGTGGAGACGGCTGACCTCAGAGAGGCACTGTAGCTAGCACAGCCCAATGTATAAATCTCTAGAGGGGGCAAAAAGGTCTCAACTATAGACACCAAAGGGTGTCAGACAGGGCTTTGCAAGGACATGTTGTCTAGTGGTTAGGTCTGCAGACTACTCTGCCACAGGATCCCTGTGTGCTTTTGAGCATGTCACTTAGACCCAGAACCTAACAGGCCTCTTTAGATGCCTCTGAGGACCTGGGCCTTAGTCTCTATGATCCTCAATTCCCCATCTGTCAAATGAGCATAACACCACTGTTCCACCTATCTGTGTTATGAGGATAAAATATTAAAAACTGTCCAGCACTCAGTTCCCATAGTGACAGGGGTTCTCATAAGTACTGGAGATAAGTAGCCAAACTCTGGAGTATGCAATGTGCAGCTCACTTCTTCCCCAGAGTGGGGGAATCCCAATTTGATCAAAGCCAGTAACAAAACTCCAGCATTGTACCCAAAGGCCTTCTCTCACTGTAGCCAAGACAGAAAACATACAAAACCTTGCAGTAGAGCCATTACGTTTTGAATAGGGGACTGTAAGGAGTCTTCATGGCAATTGGGACAGGGCTCATGTTCTTTTGTGTAGCATAACAGGCACAACCAGAGGTATAAGTAATTAAAGGATGGTAATAGAGGCAACTTTGGGGGCGGGGCGGGAGGGGTGAGAAAAAACAACTGCTGCTAGCAGGCATGCATTTACAGTTGGCATCACGGTGGCAACTGGACATAATTGCTTCTGCTTTTCCCCAGAAGCCCAGCTGCATCCCTATACTGCTGAGCACAATTGAAATATTTAAATAATGTTAGATAAATCAATTAGACTGAAGGGGGAGGTGGTAAGGAGAGAGTTCAGCAATTTGAACCCATCTAACTTAACTTGCTCACCCTGCTGTTTGCTGTAGAAGGGGCCACAGCTTGGAAGTTGAGAAGTCAGGGCTGTAGGAAGTGTATTATGTTGTGGCAGGAAGGTTGGGATAAAGTAGGCATTTGTTCTACATATTAGATAAGGAAATGTCAGGGCATTGGCAGCTGGATGATAAGGGAGGGTGGCTAACTGAGATAGGAGGGCACTGGACAAGCCTGGTCATATTCCATGAAGGGCCCAACCCCAGTTTGGCTTTGTATAAGCTGTGAGCAGAGTACACTGAAGGTTGGAGTTTCCTTATTGTGCTGCCTGTGTCAGAATCTTGTTACAGCCTTTGATTCATGTACAAACCTTTACCTTTTCTCAGGTCTACTTATTAAGACATTTCTGTTGCAGTTGCCCACTTTATTTGATAAAACAGTAAGCACAGTCTCTATATCCCTGAGTCCCATAAGCACAATCCCATATTAGTGTGCCTTACAATGAGAGACAGCAAAACTCACACTCCATATTGCTCTGCTAGGACCCAGTTGCTATATCTTAAATCAAAATTAATTATTTACCTGGGATCTAGTTCTCCTTTCACTCAGATCTTTCAAGAAAACTCCTTTGAAGCCAGTGGATGTACCATGGTGCAGAACTGGTGTAAAGGAGAAGAGAAGCTCTAGGTGTGTTGTAAGGGCTTCTGGAGAGAAGGAGCATCTCACACAGCAGCAACTCTGGCCCAACATATAATATAAAACCTCATCAATGCTTCCATTGCCTGGAGTATGTGGTAGCCTTACGGACTGAGATCCATAGGGTTTCCTTAGTGCCACAGTAGAGTTAGATTGATGTTGTAGCTATGATGGTACAGGAATTACATGAGAAGTAAGGATTTTTTTGGAGGTGATATAATTTATTGGACCACCTGCTTAGTTGGAGACAAGTTAGACATGCTTTTTAATGCAATACATTCTTCATCAGAACCTAATGAAGAATGCGTTGTACAATACTCAGAAGCTTGTCTAACTTTATTCCAACCATGCAGTTGGTCCAATAAAACACATAACCCCCAGAAAATCCTTGTCTCTGGTGATACAGGGAATAAGAGACCAGAATCAGAGATAGAATTTGTGTCTCCCATATGGTTGTGAAGAAATAAAATAGTTCAATGGTATAATTACTGTTAATTAGATACCAATGATATATGCATATTGAACTATTAGAATTTTATTTCCAATTGTTATCAACATTTTTCAAGGTGCTTGAAGCTTCATATAACATGCAAACACCACTGCCTTGCACCTAGGTCACCACCTGCATTTATATAAAACAGAATACTTTCAGATTAGATGGGTGATAGTGATTCCTAGTCTGCATTCAGCTTTCATGGGTTCTACTGGCAATACAGGATAGGAGATGTTGGCCACTTGGCTCAAAATTTAAAATACATATATGGACACACACTAAGGAATATTTAAAAAAATGTTTAAATGAGCAAGGAAAATAAATGTAAGGAGGTCTGATAACAGAAGTGGGGTAAGTTTTTAGTCCTCAGTATTGTAGAGCAAAGGTTGAAAACACGAAGGGAGTAAAACTCTACATATTCAAAATCTGGAAGACAAATTACAAGAACCTGAAATAGGATTTTGAAAAGGGGGATACAGATGGTGTATCCAAAAATAATCCAAAGCTATTATTTTATCAGCACTATACTCGTTATAGTTAAATGTATGTCTCTTATTCAGATTTGTAAAACAAAATCTAGCTTTCTTGAGCATCTTGACAGTGCATTGAACACTTCATTACCAATAATTTCCACATGAGTTAATATTAACCTGTATTAATATTACAACAACTGAGTCAAGATTTTCAGCTGTGAAATAGAACAGAGATATTACCAAGAACAGCTAACAGCTAGCAACATTGCAGAAGAAAGGATAACTTGATTAATGGAACATCAAGACTATTCAAAAGGAAAGATGGTTGTTAACACCTTTGTAGTGAAGAGAGATTAACAGGAATCAGGTCGATTGAGAGCCATAAAGTCAACTGACTCCCTCAGCAGTGCCTGAATAGAAATGCTCCTGCCTCTCCCAGGCACTTGATATTAATATTTGAGCGGAGCAGGAATCAAAGTGTGCATGTTGGGGGGAGGGTGCAGTTTTATTCATAATTGTTATTAGAGGCCTTCAGGGTGCTTGATGGTTTAAACAACATACTTAAAAACACTGCCCCGTACTCAGGTCACCATCTGCACTTATACAACACAAGTACAACACACTTCTAGGTCAGATGGGTAATGTTTGACTCCTAATTTGCTTTCAGTTTCCAACACCAGCTATTTTTGGCTGCAAAGCACATATAGGCATCGAGTAAGCCCATAAAAGGACTCGGGTTACAGAGAAGCTATTGTGAAGCCATTTTTTTCTCTTCCCATCCCTTTCTGTACTGAGTATTCTCCATGTGAAGTGGAGGATTGAACCCCTGTTGGAAAAAAGACCATAGATATCTAGGCTAAGATATGGTTCTGCAGCAGGATTATACCATGTTTATTAAGTAATACAGGCAAGGATTACATTAGCCTGCTTAGGCCATATCTCCCCATTGAATTAAATGGGGAAGTACCCATCTCTTACGATTCTGAAGCTACCTGCTCCTATATTTCCTTCCTTGCCTGTCTCAGTGCATCCTCTCAGATTTTAGACCATGTGCCACTACCCCTTGTGCAGTGGCATTTTGAAATTGTCCAACTGTTAAAGATTTGGATCTGGGCTACAATAACCTGTATAATTAACTCTGAAGGTGGACTGACTTCCCCCATTGAACCATGAGAGAAAATGTATGTAAAGCCCCTAAATGGACCCCTGGGTCTTGTTACTGCCATCTGTGCTGGGCAGAGGGGTTACAAGCTGGTTGCATATCCAAAATCACATTTCTGGTTGCACATAGGATCATAGGAAAGTAGGACTGGAAGGGGCTTCACAAGGTCATTTAGTCCAGTCCCCTACTCAAGGCAGGATTGTCCCTGACTAGACCACCCCAGTCAAGTGTCTGTCCAACCTGCTCTTGACAATTTACAGGGATGGAAATTCCACAACTTCTTTAGGCAGCCTGTTCCAAAGCTTGACCACCCTCATAGTCAGAAAGTTCCTCCTAATCTCCAACCTCTTGCTTGAGGCTGTTGCTCCTAGTCCTTTCCCCTATGGCCACACAGAAAAGCTCATCTCCATCTTCTCCATAACTGTCCTGTATAATTTCCCTGCAACTCTGCCACAAGGAATCACAACGCCTGAAAACTACACAACAAAACGCTTGCAGTAAGCACACCACTGCCTCGCTCTTTCAGCTCAACTGGAACACCCAGAGTAGTAGACAGTGCTCCATAAACGTAGAGACAACATTGCGAACAAGGACAGCTGCAGTGAAGGCATGGTGCAGTCTAGTGGAAAGATGTTTCTGTTGCTAATCTTGGCTATTTTTTTAGCCTAGGCCAAGCTGCAGAAGTGTGACTAAGCAGAAGGCTCCAAAGCCTCTTTCTGAGTGACCATAATGTGAACCTTTACAGACATGACAACTAGTTTGGTCAGCAAAATAAAGGAAGCCATCCATACATCTAAATAAACCAGTCACGAGATACAATTAAACAAAGCACATGGCCTGAAAGGAGCCATTATAAGACAATGCATTCAATAACCCAAATATCATAGCTTTATCTTAAAAGTCATAATAGTGATTGATGTAACCAAATGTATTCAATGCCATTTCACTGTATTTGATATATTTTTGTTAAGATGCTTAGAGTTGTAAAAAGAAAACAGCCGTGCCACAGAGGCAATGAAAAATGAAGGCAGTGTTACTAAAGTAATGAAGGATGAACCCAGTATGGAACAGCATTGCACAGTGGGGAAGGAAGGGAGATAAGAAACCCTCCTTTTATTTCCCCAAGGTTATAAATCCCAGTTAATGGATGCTTTCCAAATCCACAAGAGATCTGGCTCAGTCCAGTCCCCAACGCTTCAGTGGAAGAACTTTAAATAAAACCAATCATAGAACGTTTCTTAGGGTATTTAGAACAGGCCATCTATAAATATGGGGCATAGGCTGGAAGGAAATTGGGAGACCTCGGCTAATTTAAGAAGACCTGCCAATCTACTGCAGCCTTCTCCCAACCGCTCCAGTCTCCGCAGCCAGTACAAGTGAGAATCTGTGTTGCACTGTCACGGGCAGCCAGGCAGACTTTGGGATGAGTATTTATTTTTATGTTTTGAAGTACAAGCAAATAAAAAGCTGGGCTGCAGGCCTGTTTCTGCCTCTTTTATCAGTAGCCAACTTGGAATCAGGGTAACACTTCCCAAACATTTTTTACAGCACAGGCCACAACAAGCAGAGACCTTTCTTGCTCCTGTCAGGGCCCGGCCTAACAACCTACCCTTTGGCAAAGACAGAAGCTGGCTCCATGTACTGGTGAGCCCCACCCCCCACTTCACATGTAGTAAGCACAAGCAGGGCCAGATTAACCCTTTAGTGGGCCCTAAGCAAACAAACTCATGGGCCCCAGGCTGATTGAGACCCCCTCCCCACGAGGAAGCAGCTGCCAGGTCGGCAAGGGTGCAGAGGAGAGGGGAAGGGTCAGGGCCCTAGGCATGTGCTTAGTTAATCCGGGCCTGACCTGAGCACAAGTGCCTGGCTATCCAGGGGTCAAAAAACTCCGTGGAAAAAAAAAAGGCAGAGTGGTGTAGGTGGAGGCAGCACGCGGCTCAAAACCAGACTCCGGCTCCCGGCCAGGCTGGACGCAGCAGGATCGCGGCTGCCACCACAGCCCCGGGCTGTCCCAGCCTCCCCTACCCCACCGGGGTGACCGCCCCTGGCGTGGCGCGTGGTGTCCCGCTCCTAGTTGTTCCTGGGGAACCAAACGCTCATGTGGACGCGGCCACTGAAGCTAAGGACAGAGGACCAGGTTCATCTGGGGCTGACTGTCCCCAATTTAATCCGGAGTTGAGTGTCCCGGGTTTACTAATCCGGGGTTGTTGTCCCGAATGTAATTCGGGGCTCACTGTTCTGGGTTTCGACGCACATCATATAGGCTGGGACACTCGCTTACACACGCTGCAATTATCTCGCATCGCCCCTAACTGCCCCGTGGCAGGAACCCAGGGCGAACCGCCTGTCGCACGGTAAAGCGCCGTCCCCCGCCTCCTGCCACGGCCAGCAAGCCCCGCCCCGCTCCTGCGCCCGCCCCGCCCACGGGGCCGCGGGCGTGGCGGGGATTGGTGGGCGCGGATCCCGCTTCCAGCCAATGGGAGCGAGCCGCGGGGCGCGCGGGAAAGGCGGCCGCAGGGCCCGGGGCGGGGGGCTGGTGCGCGTTTTTTCCCGCCCGGCCGGTGACAGCGCGCACTCGCTCCGGCATGGTGCGCACCAAGGCGGGCTGCGGCGGGGCTGGCGGCGCCTACCGCAAAGGTGCGGCCTGGGGTTGGGGCGGGGGTCCGGGGCGGGGGTCCAGGCGGGTGGCTAACAGCTGTGTTCTCCCCGCAGTGGTGGCTGCCCGCGCTCCCCGCAAGGTGCTGGGTCCCAGCAGCAGCGTCAACTCGGGCTCCTCGCCCCCCACCAAGCGAGGTGAGCGCGGCCCGCGTGGCCGCGGTAACGGCCCGGTGGCAGGTGCCGGGAATGACCCCTCCGGGGTGTGGGTTCTTCCAGCCCCGCGCGGGGAGGGGGCAGGACGGCACCGGTCCCCCCGGGGGTGCGGCGCCCCCCGCGTTGGTGTGCGCTCTCCCAGGCTGTGCACAGATGGGTGGGGGCAGGATGGCACCACCCCAGCCCTGGGGGGGGGAGCCGGGTGGCAGCAGAGTGAGGGGCCCTGACAGACTGGAACAGGCAGCCGGCTTGGTTCCCTCCAGGGCAGTTTGGGTCACAGCCATCACAGACCTTGGAGGTTCCAGCTGGATCCCAGCTGTGAGCGCCAGGAGCTGCCCTCACTGCCACCTAATGTGACCCATCTGGCCCCACTTAGGTGCCCGGCCTCATCTGGCCAGAGGCTGCTCTGTGCAGTGCTGCTTGCCTGCAGCCTCTAGGGCCTGGTGTGGCGGTGCTGGGTCCAGAGGCAGGTGACAGCTGCCTCCCTGGCAGTGCTGCCCAGTCTCTGCCACGTCTCTCCAGGGCCAGTGCCCTGAGAGGAGGGGTTTGCCCCCAAGCTGTGGCTGGGCAATGAGCTGGCGAAGCCATGAGCCCTGGGAAGCTTCCGGCTTCAAGGTCAGCAGTGAAGCTCTGAAGGCGGGAAGTGAAACTGTGCAGGTGCAGCTAGCACAGGCCTGAGTATCCGGCATAGTGCCTGTTGCGGGGGCTGCCACAGGCTGGTCCCCCTGGGTGTGGCATTGCTGCCACAGGATGATGCTGAACTAACCCATGCATATAATGTGTGGGCATCATCTAGCTGGCTAGCTCAGTAATTTTTCCCTTGTAGTTGAAAGCAAGTATGCCGGTGGCAATCCAGTGTGCGTGAGGCCCATCCCAACCTGGCAGAAAGGGATTGGAGAGTTCTTCAGGCAGTCGCCAGGCTCTTCAAGGAAAGAGAACCAGGTACTGGATGACGAAGAGGCAGGAAGCAGTGGAAAAGGACGATCGTCTAAGAAGTAAGCACAGGTTCCTGCATCCTTAGGTTGTGGAGAAGACCATGAACAGATGATATCTATTTTTTGTGTTTATTCTCTGCTAGTTACTCCAGCATCGAAGGTGTGAGTGTACAAGGCTTGACTCCCAACCCTATGTGCTCTGAAATCAGTGCACAGTGTGAATGTGACCTGAAATTTGCAAAAAGCTTTTAAGGTGCTGACTAGGTAGTGGTCATAGAAACAGACAAAACTTTTCTGTTCTTCCGGGGCTACCTACTCTGTCCAGTGCTTCCCTGACTTTGTACCTAATCTCTTCTGGAAAGACTCCAGAGTGTCTCAGCTGCTTCACCTGATATAACTAGCTCTAATCCTGGGTTAGATTGGTGGGGAAAGAGATTTCTGATCTTGGATTTGATGCTGTTCCTTCTAGTGATATTTTTTTCCCTTTTTGGAGACAAAACATACATGCCACTTATCTCAGGTGAGAGAATTTCTTGTTTCTGGTGGCTTTTGCAAGATTTCAGTGTGGATGGTCCACTGATAAGGGATGGGGAAGTCTGCTAAAATTCAGTGCGCGGGGGGGGGGGAGTGTAATAGACCATGGCATTGGACTGACTGTGAAAGAGACAGATACTATGGCAAAATGGATGTGACCAAGGTTAGAGGGTTTTCAGTGTACGTATTTATGAGTGCTGACTTCCCTATTCCACTGTGTTAAAAGCCAGTGAAATCATTCAAAAGAATATGTTATGGAAGATAGGCTGAAGGGAGGCCAAGGGCTGTGTTCATCATAACCAAGATCAGAGAGTGGGTATAAAGAACTTGTGATATTTGAAACAGCTCACCTGTTGGAACGCTGTAGCCCTGCATGAGTCAGAAATTTTTGTAACACGTCTATGCCACAGGTGGCAGGCTTGTCTTTGCTGCTGTTTTGGAAGTGTAGTAGAGGCAACTCTGTTCAGTGTTGTACTTTTCTGTTGATTCACAGGTTTTTGCACCCTTCAGACTTGGTAGCCCAATGCAGTGCAACTGTCCAGATACAGTAATTATTGGCCTGGCTTTGTTTATAAAGAACAGATGTCTGATATTGGTGTAGTCTTTGGATTAAAACTTTCTAATGGAAACTCTGGCCAGCAAGCAAGCTACTGGGCTCAGATCAAGGTAGAAGACTGAGTAGCAGTGTTTCATGAAGCTTGACCTCTCCCATGGTGCTAGATATGCAAGTATTAGGAGCACAGAACTGGAAGTGGCCTCCTGGGCTGTTTAGTCCACTGTAGTCCCCTGCATTTTGTAGGTAACTATATATCCAAAGAGTCCTTAAAAAATTATCCCCTCACCCTCCGCACACCACAAACCAAAGCTCCCTACTGTGCCAAAGTGTTTAAAAAAAAAAAAAAAAAAAAAAAAAAAAGAGAGAGAGAGAGAGAGGACACTAGGGCACCCAGCCATGCCCTGCCACTGCAGGGGCAGCGAAGTAATTGCTGTCTGCTCTTAGACTCCTAAGAGGGCCATGTACCATACAGACAAAGGCAAAAATTCCTGCAATTCTGGCCAATCTGATTTGAGGGGGGAAAGATCCCCTCCTGACCCCAACTTGGTGGTCACTGTATCCCTGAGCAGAACAGCAGTATTTTCCACTGAGGCACCTGAGAACTTTTTAAACACCAGCAGGAGCCAGTGGTGGACGTGTTCAAGTAGGGGTGTCAGATGTGCTTTGTCCCTCAGGCTGGATCTACAGGGCAAATGAGAATAGCAGTGGCAGGGCAAGTAGCAGTGGAGGTGGCACAAGGGGCTGTGGTAGCTAACTGAAGGGTGAATGCAACTTAGTGTCGGCATAGTCCTCACTTGTTCGCTCTGTCACCAAGGGCCGTGTCTGTTGCAGACCCAGGTTCTGCAGTAGGTTCCTTTCCATCCCCCACCACCCTGTAATTCCCCAGCACTTGGAACATTGCAGGCTAGATGGAGCGATGATGTGGGCCAGATCCAGCCTGCAGACCATACGTTTGGCCCTGAGTTGGAGGAAGGAGCAGGGAGCCTATCAAGCATTTTGAAGGGAATCTTTCATGGCTTGTGGTGATAACCAGTAGATGCCCTGAAGCATGGGATTACTAGGTACCTTCTCTATGGAGAAAATTATTGCTCAGCCTCCATGTGGGAATTGTAGACCCTTGAATCCACATGTGGATCATTGATCCAAAAACACTTTATCCCATTATACTGTCTTCTCAAACTTGCTGAGTTCCATTATGATGCAATTGTGGTTACTCCCTTCTTAAAGAATTGTCTCGCCTCTGTTCTTATAGTGCTTCCCCAACACTGAATGAAAACTGACATTCTTTTGGCTTCACTGCTTCTGTTGGAGAGATGCATATGCAGAGTAACAGACTTGATGGGTCACTTACTGCAGCTAAGGAGTTAGTTTTATAGTCAGTTACTACTCCATTAAGTTGTTTCTGTAAAGATCGATTGCTGGTGCCGGGGTGGGAAGGGGGCTAAAATGAAAGCAACCCAGAAAGCATGCTTGAGGCTGAGGGAAATGACTTCCTGTGGCACACTTTGGTGTCATCTATAAAGTTTCTTTGTGAATACACTAAGGTCTCTAATCTATTGACCTCCTGCAGTGGCATTTAAAGACTGATGAAGTGATAGTAAGTTAATTAGGTAAATTAGTCCTATTCTCATGGATTTTCCCCTTGGAGCATTCTCTTTGTTTCCCCCAGATAGTTTATTTGCACTGCCTTTGGGCATTTATAGATGTGCTTGAGCCCTGCTAATTAAAAGGATCTGAGCATCATGTGTATCAGCATCCCTGCACTGAAAAAATGGCAGTGGGGCACTTTGAACTAAAGCTCCAACCATGTTCCTACATGCTAGATTTACAATCCCTTGGATCAGCCACCTCCCTGTTTATGTTAGTGCCCTTAAGGACTGGTCTTCAGGAAGCCTGTATTCAGCCATCCATTGTCTCTTAATGGCTCTTTCTCTTCTAACAGAGCAGGGAGGTTTGCACAGGTCTGCCTCCAATGCAGTTAACCCTTTCTGTGCAAGTCACATGCTTCAGCTTGCCCCACTAGCCTGTGTGCTATTTTAACACGGATGCATTTAACCCCAACATATTACAAGCTACCATTATCTGTTTCAACTTTAGGCATCCTCAGATTCATATAACAACTGTGTTGCTACTGCCCTAACTTAATGTACAGCTACTCCTTGCTTAACATCGTAGTTACATTCTTGACAAATGTGACTTTAAGTGAACTGATGTTAAGCAAATCCAATTATGTCACAGTAGTTACCTACTAGCAGGCAGCAGCCAAACAACGTTATAACTGAAAGTTGTGAGACTTTAAACGAGTACGTTCTCTAATAGATTAGCAACGTAATAACAAAACAGTGTTAACCAGGATGATGTTATGTGAGGAGTACCTGTATCATTAATTTCTGCTCTACAAAGTCTGCTGAAGATGTTGGCTTATTCTGTTGGGGTTTTTTTTTTCTTTTTTCAAAATCTGAATTGCTGTTTCTCTACCTTAATTGACACTTAAAAAAAAAATCTTAGGAGCTGTTGCAGTTTGCAAGTGAGCAATATGAATGCTTGTCTTATAAAGACTCCTATCCTTTTGGACAGCTGCTGGTTCAGGAATAACAAGATTAGAAGTAAAACTTGCATTCTTAAACTTTGGGAGTTGCAGGATGGTCCCTGAACAAGAACTAAGAGCAGAATGGGTGAGACTTGGGGCCATATCTTTGAGGGGGCAGGAGGAAGGTGTCCTAGGGGGGATAAAGGGCTCTGAGCCTCTTAAAATCATACTCTGTCTTGCAGTATGAGAAGGGCACAGTGTCTTATCCTTTATGTGGAGAATCTATGCTGCAGAAAGAGCCCTGAATTGGACTGAAGACCTCTCCTTAATACAGCTATCTTGATTCCAATTTGAGGGTTTTGGCTCCCAGCAAACCATAGACTTTACAGATAGACAGGCCTATTGTCCTGCATTAAGAACCTGTGAAATATCAGAATCAACTCTGCCTTAAAGCAATCAGGGATGTTGGTTGTAGCTCTTTGGGTCTAAGGACGTAAGGAAACAAGGCTTCATAGATTTCATAGGTTTTCATAGGTTCTTTGGGTAAATCAGGTATCTTTTATTAGACCAACTAAAATACTTGGAAAGATTTCTTTTTTGCAAGCTTTCAGGTCTTTCCAACTTTAGTTGGTCTAATAAAAGATATCTGATTTATCCTTAGAACAATCAGCTAATTCCAGTTAATTGCCATTCATGTGTAAACAACTTCACCACATAATTGGAGTAGTAGTTTGAACTAATCGGCTACAAATTAAGCTGGTTGACGACTGTTAGCCCGAGGTTTTATTAAAATGAGGTTTAAAAAAGAAGTTGTGTATTTGTACTGATTGGAAGGTTCCTATTTGATATCTAGAAGACTTTAAAAAATACAGGTGCTCAACTGCCAGTGGAGCCAGCGGGTCTCCCTAAGGGTTGGGAAATCTGGCAGCAATTTTAATACAGCCACCCCTTCTTCCTGCTAAGTTTCTAAACCCTACATGGCCAAATTAGGGCTAAGCCATGCCTCATCCCCTTGCCTCTTCATCCCTGGATTGGGCCCCACTGTACCTGTTCAGTCAGGCCCATCAGTTGGATCTAGCCTGTGGATGGACCAGGCTCCAGCCAGACAGCCTCTGGGGTAAATAGGTTGAGCACCTGTTACAAATAATCACATGCATTGTCAAAACTCTTTAAAAACAAAAAAGAAAAGCCCAAACTTGTGACTAGTATTGGTCAGTACATGGTAGTCTGCTTAAAGTCCACATGATTTATGAGGAAGGGATGAGGGAACTGGGCTTATTTAGTCTGCAAAAGGAGACGACTGAGAGGGGATTTAATAGCAGCTTTCAACTATCTGAAGGGAGGGAATTTGAGGGAATTCATAGATTGTAAGGGTGAAAGCAGCTGGAGCTGGACTGTTCCCAGTGGTGGCAGATGACAGAACAAGGAGCAATGGTCTCAAGTTGCCACAAGGGAAGTTTAGGTTAGATATGAGGAAGAATTGTCTCACTAAGAGCGTAGTAAAAACTGGCATAGGTTAGCCAGAGAGGTGGTGGACTTTCCATCCTTGGAGGTTTTTAAGACCTGACTAGACAAAGTCTTGTCTGGGATGATCTAGATGGGGCTGGTCCTGCTTCGAGCAGGGGGTTGGATTAGATGTGACCTCCTGAGGTGCCTTCCAACGCTAACTTTCTATGATTCTGTGAAAAGTTAACATACTCTTTTCCCCTCACAGAGCTTGCCCCCTCCCTCCAGATCCCACAGAAGATGACGCATCCTCTGAAGACGAGCAGATGTGACCCTCTTGCACATCCTTTGCAGATGAGCAGATGTGACCCTCTTGTGCCTCCAATCTGAAATTTAATTTCCTATACTTGAGTTGGATTTTTGTACACTTTGTATATAATTTGATATTCATGCTGGCTTTTGTTCAGTTATTGTACAGAATTTAAGTAATGTTGGGCTTTTTACTAAGTAATAATCAGCTATAAGTTTGAGTGATTACAAGAAAAATAATGGTGAAATTAATATATACCTTCTGAAGCATAGCATGCAATATAACATTTTGTGCAAATCTTATTATTATATTATTATTATTACTTCTTTTTTACCTTTGCTTAAAATTGTTGCCTTCCCCAGCCATTTCACTATATTGTACTATTTTTCACCTGCAGGCATTTCTCTTGCTAAGAATTGTGCCATATTTGTGCTCTGGTGAAAAAGCAGACTTTGACTTTTTATTTTTTACTTATAAATAATTAAATTAAAGTATCCTGCGACCAAATCTGAATCTGTATCTTGACTGATACTGGTCACTGCTTTCTCTTTATGAGGTTAAAGTTAGAAAAATATACTAATGTTAAAAAGCAGAAGCATGACGTTTGAGTCAGGGTGAAATAATGGAGGGTGTCATTGAGACACAGGGTGCCTAGATAAAAAGAGATGGAGCTGATTTAATCTCTACATTACCCTGATTTTGTTAGGCTGTCCTGTAGTGCAATGGTTGGTATTCCTGCTACCTAAAGCAACAGATCTACCTCAGTCTCTTAAGTTAAACTAAAGTGGGCAGGGTACTTGTTACAAATTGAATTGCTTCTGTTTAACCAAGCAAAAGATTTCAGTTATTTATTTCTTCCTACCTCTAGAACAGGAGTGGCCAACCAGTGGCTCTGGAGCCACATGTGGCTCTTCAGAAGTTAATATGCATCTCCTTGAATCTTTACATAAGCACACAGTGACCAGCTTCCATAGCCATCACATCACATCACATCACACCACACAACTGCTCACAGCAAGCACATTACTCAGTTTGGACTTGGAAGTTTGGATTCCGGAGCTATGGGTTGGCCACCCTGCAGAGTAGGGCTGTGCGAAGGTTTGGTCCCTGATTCGATTTGGCAGAGAGTCAGCTCAATTCGGAACTTTCCAAATCGATTCAGAGAGATTTGGAAAGATTTGGTGATTCGGGTATAGACACAGCTTTAAATGTTTTTTCTACATACCTCAAGGTACCAGGGGGCTTATGAATGCTGTGATACTGGGGCGCATGGAACATCCCACAGGAGCACAGGGGGCTCCCCAGTACGCTCAGCAGCAGACTCAGAAGTGGACCAGAAGCACTTCCAGGTCTGCTGGGCCCACCCCCCAACCCCCAGTTCAGTGACTGGTGCCTCCTGGGTTTGGGGGGGCACCTGGGGTCCCCCTGAAGCCGATCATTGGGGGGGGGGGGGCAGCGTTATCCCTGGCAGACCCAGAAGTGGACCAGAAGTAGTTCTGGTCCACTTCCAGGTTTGCCAAAGAGCACATTCCCCGCCCCGCATGGGCTGCTCCATCTGCCTCAGTATTGCAGCAATCAGGAGCCGCACTGGTACCTCAAACTATGTAGAAAAAACATTTAAAGCTGTGTCTATATCCAAATTGCTGATTATCCGAATTGGCATCGAATCTTCAGATTTGGATTTGCCCAAATCAAATCGGGGACAGTGATCTGAATCAACAAATTGAATCCCTGTCCCTGATTTGGCCCAAATCTGAATCGAATAGGGCCTGCTTCGCCCACTCCTACTGGAGAGTGTTGGCTGGTTGCCCATTACCAGTTTAAGGTTAACAGGATGGGGCTGCCACATACCTCCTTTTGACACTGGCTGGAAGCTAACCAATGGAATAACGGGACATCCTAATAGAGTGAGTTTTATTGTCCTAATGGTTATTTCTATGGCTTGCTGGCATCTTCTGGATCCACTGCGACACTGCTGGACTCTACACTCATTCATACTCTTGTTCAAAAGTTCTGCAGTCTTTCTGAACTCAAGGCAATCCTAGGTGGACTTGAAGCATCCCATGGAAAATACCAGCTCTTGGTTTTCATTCTATTTGTCTACAAAACAATAATAGAACATTTTTTTCTGTTGCATAGACCTCAAAGGCCACAGCTGTGGATTTTTTAAATCTTCGGGCTTATCTTGTGACTCAGATTTGTAAAATGCAGCTAACATTGTATGGCTCCACACTGCACCCTTGAAAGGATCTCAAGACACCCCAGCATGCTGTGGCACCCTGCTTGAGAATCCCTCTAGCTGTTCTAGTCTGGACAATGGCAGCAGAGCTTCATCTAAGATCCTGCCAGTGCTTGAGTATGTTTACACATGCTATTACTGTGCATGAATAAACTCCAGAGCAAAAAGTAGTATCCTGCTGTGGAGTAAGTTAGCTTACTCCAGTCTAATGGGGACACATACGTCAATGTCTAGACCTTTACTGCACAGCTAATTAGTCAACTGCACTGTAAATCTCATGTAGAAGCACCCAGGCTGTACAGAAATAACACTGATTCTAGTGTGGATGCAACTATAGCAGCAAAGCTGTACTTGCTCATGTAATAAAACCTATGCATGGCAAAAACAAACCATCTCTAGAGTAGGGACTTCAACTTTGCTTGACTCTGCAGGCTTCATTCAGCTGAGTCAACATGGCCTTTGTTTGCTCTGCTGCTCCTGAAACAAATCTCCAGGAGGATTCTGCACCCTAGAATTCAATAGTGGACCCCTAGCCCTGGTCCCTGGAGGAGCCCTGTGAACCAAGTGATGTGGTTCCGTAGGCCAGATGTTTGACACCCCTGTTCTAAAGCCTTCTATCGTGCAGTGATGGAGGGCAGAGACAACCTTTAGACACCTATGTTAGTAAGGATTTGCTAGACAAGTAGTGCTTAACCTGGCCCCATAAACTAGGTGAGTGGCACAGGGTTGGTCCTTGAGCAAAACCCAGTACGGGGTTGGCACAGGGTGGGAGCAGTTAGTCTACAGGTGTGACCCCAGAAGTCATATCTGGTTGCGACAGCCCTGTTCACCAGCACAGTTGAGCGTGCAGGGCAGTTGATTGCCACAGTTTAATCCAGAACAATGGCAACATTGCAACCACTCACCCGCTGCCAAATTTCAAGACCTGGGGAGAGCCCCATAGACTAAGTTGAACACCACTGCCCTAGACAACAGACTTCCAAGTCCTAAATCATACCTGGAAAGTGAGATTTGAGTTCCATTTATGTCCACATTTCTCTAGCAATAAGACTGAAAGGAACTGGGCTCCAGCTCCATCCCATCTCCATACCCCTTTGCCTCAAAATTATTGCCAGTGAGTGTCTAACGGGGGCCTTTCTTGAGTAGAAAGGCAATAAAGGATGCTAAATTAAAATCTTGTACTTTCTTTTCTAAAGGCTTTAACAGGTTTCCCCTCCCCACTCCATATCTTTAAGAAAAAGCTCAAGATTTTTAGTAATGACAAGCAGTAATTGGGCATAAAACTGTGAGCTGCAATGAATTGTTTAATGCAACTATAAGCAAGGATTTCATTAGTGCCTTATCCCTTGTTGGGCCTGAGGCAATGCACTTCACACAACTGTTGCCATAATGCAAACATTGAGCAGCTGCAGTGACCCATAGCTAAATGCCTAAGACAAGTCTAAAGTACATTCAATATGATTTCTGCCTTGCCCAGGTGTTTGTGAGCTATCAAATAGTAAATTGTATAAATGGTGCAAAAATATAAGCAGGTATTTCCATCCCTACATGATTAGTAGGTGAAACAAAATATCAACTAAAAACATTGTGCTTTCAATTCCAAAGTTAAATCCTGTTCTTATACTGTGCAGTGGAGGAGACCTCTAGAAATCCTGCCTATCAGTTACCTGAACTGTGGCAGGCTCACAAGTGACTGGACCATTAGTGAATGATGCAAAAGCAGTAAGCTGAGGTAATAGGACTTCTAGACAACTATTTTTGGTAGAAGAGTGTGTTATTTGAAGAACTGATGTGTCTGCCCTTCAAGTAGGGGCTGAGCTCATAATACATCCTAGAATCATATGTAGAACTCTGTTAAATCTTGGGAAGCCTGTATTTGATCATTGTTGGTGTCTAAGGGCTTGTGTACAGACCCTTAGGAATTGGCCCATGCTTGTAAGTTTTCCCATGTACATAAGCACTACAGTAATGTAATAAAGGAAGGGAGGTGCACAAACCTGGCAGGGGCACAAACAGCAGCAGTTGCACTCCAGGCCTGGATGCTACTGGGAGCAGCAGAGCCATTGGCACTGCCAAGTCCATTGCTGCCACCCAGGGTACTCAAGTGCCCAGTTTTGCCTCTGAAGCACTAAAATAAAAACTTTGTTACAGCCTAAAGTCATGTCAAAGCAAGCTGCCTTCTTGCAGGTCACATTTAAAGAGGATTACAAATGGAGTCAATTCCAAATAATAGAAACTCTGTAATTTTAGCTCTCCCCCTTTTTATACAAGTGTTAATGGCAAAATCGATATCAGTACTAAAAAGAAATAAAACCTGGGCATGCTAATAACCATGAGTACTCGTTACACTTGAGGGGATATTAAACCTGAATGGCGAGCCTTGTTACTAAAATACTCACAGCTTGTAAAAAAAAAAAAAAAAAAAAGGATTTCTGTTTCTGTGGGGAGAAATGTTTTAGGTTGCATAAACTGCCATTGTGGCTGAGGAATTAGCCTCCTGTGAGACCTTGTTTAAAAACAAATGACACCATTTAATACATTTAATTAAACCAGTGCAAATCTCTGGACACATGTTGGTTTACAACTAACTGGCTTTCCTCAGTTTAACTTGGGTTAGTTTATTACCAGCTCCTAACTGATCAGTGATCATTTCATGGCCACACGTTTCCTCCAGTATCAGGGAAGGATGTCTCATTGCTGGGTACCATTTTGTAGCTTTCCAGGGCCATACACAACTCAGGGAAGTCTTCTACTGCTGGAGAGTCTTCTTACTGCTGATAGAAATTAAAACTGCATCAGGCAACTCAGCCATATGGTAGCTGCGCAGGTGGTCCGTGTGCCTTCCTGGGGCATTTTCAAAGTTTTCTGAAGACCCGTGAAAGGTTTAAATTCCCCTTATATGTGGAATAATCTCTGGAAATGGACAGGAATCCCCAACCACTTCTCAGTATTCTGCTGTGTAAGTTTTCTTTTTGACCATTCTAAATATGAAAGTACTTTCCTTTCTCTCCCCTAGATGTCAATTTATGATCTACACCAAGATCTAAAACATGTATACTTACTGAATCGCAAGCTCTGGAAAACAGAAAAACATAAGAGCTGTACCTAAGACTAAGAAAAAATTAAAGAGAAATCAACAGCGTGCTTTTCCAAGCCAATGAGTAAGAAATAAACTTGTCATCCACACTAGAAGCCTTCACTAGAAGCAGCTAGACTGTTAAAATCATACAGAAGACAACTTCAGCAGCCATTACTGCAGAAAGCAAAATGTAAAGTGAACTGTATGCACAAAGAAAGTTCAAACTAATGTAATAAGTACATACAGTATCTACCTTGCCATAAAAATTAACAAAAGAACAGAGCCTGTAAAGTAAAAGTGCTAAAAATGCTTTGGCTTGTGGCAAAGCAGTAGGTTTGTCGGAAAGATTTAGGGGTGAGGTTTAAACCAGAAACTGTAACTTTGAAACTGAAATCCAAGGATGTTGTATGCCCTTGGATAGAGAATTATCTGCAGGGCACATCAAATGGTGGGCTTTAAACCTTCCAAACTGAGAGCTATAGTAAGGAAACATTTAAACTGGGGCATTGTCTACATGTAGAAGTTGTACCTATTTAGTGAAACTAGTGCAGAAATCTGAGTCCCACTGGGATGTATGTGTTTCAATCCCAGAAAGCTGCCATTCAGAGATCTTAAAGTAGCAATATTAGAGTGTGTGAGACAGCTTTCCATGCTGTCTCAGCTTGCTCCAGAGAGGACATGTAAGTGTGGAATTCTTTTGAAGACACAGTTGTATGGGAGCAAGTTAGTTATTAGATCTCTTGCATTGATCTGGACAGGCAGCAGCAGCTAGAACTGAACACATCTTAACACCTTCCTAGTTCTGCGCTGAGTAGTGCACCCCATTCATGCTGCTGGGATCAGGCACTGCAGTAAGCAGGTCTCTGGTCATTGACAAAGGTGCTCAATTTCCAAGAAGCTGGGAAAGTAGAACTCTTATCCTGACAATGCATAAACAAGCTATAACCTGCACATGAGGTCTAAGGGCTGAATTCAGACTTGGTCTAAGAGGACTGGCTTTACTTAGAGTGTACCCCTATCATGGCTGAATTTGGCTTTGCGATATAGGTATTATTTAAAGTTTCAGTTAGAAATGGCTATTTTTCAAAACGGCTGCCGATTTCCCAGACAAAATTGATTTAGTCTGAAGACAAGTTTCAGAGAATGTTGTCAAACATCATTGCACTTTATCAGTCCTTAAATGTTTGTATGCCTGGAAGTCCAGAACTAAGGTTTTACTGAGAAGCCACTTACCCAAAGTGTCAGCGGGTCCGAGCTGGGTACCCCTGCACCCTGCTATTCTCGCCTGCCACGACTTTGATCTTTAAACAAAATTGGGGGAGGGAGGAGATGTTATTAACACGGATACCCACGAGAAGGACCACGCATGCTCCATTTCTGATTCAGGTGCTTTATTATTCTTAATAGGGTCTAACCCTCTCTCTAGGAACATCAGTTGAAAAAGGAGCAGTTGCTGGACCATCCACCGAGGACTCTTCAGTGTTTCGGGGATCCTTGTTGTTGAGCTCAGACGTTAAGTATTAGAGGCAGTTTCAGTGATCAGCCGCTAATTGCCTCATTAGTGGCTGATTAATGCCGATACTGGGCTTCCCTGGTGACATTCTGTGCCAGCCTGCGGAGTGCAGTTCTTTACTTGTTTTCTTTTTTTTTTCTTTTTCACCCTCTCTCTGGGTGAGGAGTCGGGGTCCCATTTCTCCCAGGCAGGATAGGGCATTTCTTCCCCATGCCCCCTTTCTCCCGGGCAGCCCTGCTCTGTCCTGACTCGGAGCCACGGCTTTTGCCACGCCGACCTCCGTTTCCCCGGGACTCACCATCACCATTGGTTTCTTCAGGAAGATAGCAAACTCGAGGGACATCGATCCACCGGTCCTGTCACCGTCTGTGTGGTGACACACAACCTCTGGACCTTCCTTCGGATCCTTGGCTGCCAGACTCCTTGCCCACTTCTCTCAATGTGGAGGTGCCCGAAGGAAACCTCTCTCCAGTTTCCTCTCCTTCTTATTCCTCCTTCCGGAGCCTCATTGGCTCTTGAGGGTGTGGCGCACCTTTTCCCTGCCATGGCAACTATCCTCAGCTGTCACCCTTTCTTAGTAACAGAGTTGCAGCCATGACTCTGTTACACAAAGCATTGAAAGTCTGGACGTCATAAGCACCGCACTGGCTCCGAACACAGGTCCATTCAGCTCAGTTTCCTGTTCCTCACAGGTGGGTGGCAGCTACTGGCTTCTCAGACTTCTTTGAGGGGCAGCAGGCACTAGCCAAAGTGCTCTGCTTAGTTTTCCCCCTTGGAGCACTCATTATTAACTTTTGACCCTCTCTCCCATCCATGTTTTCTCTTATAGTCTCTTGGAATCTCTTGTTATGTATCTAGTGGCCTCCCTAACTGAGAAAGGCTTATCATTTTCTCAGTGGGCCTAGGCTCACTGCCACTTCATTAAAGAAATATGCCTGTACCTCACAGTGGCAAAGAATGACTGCTAAGGGAAAGATGCAGGGCCTATTCAGACTTAGTTGTCCCCTGTCCCTCTCCCCTTAGGTCTCCCACGTGTAATGCCATCCAGGCAGACACAAGCCTACCACTACATTGCAACTGTCAAAACAGTCAGAAGACTAAAGGATCCTATCCAAACAAGTACAGGTTCAGTTGTTTGGTGGCCCAAAGTATTACAAATAAACCTTACTAGAACACCTCACATAGTCTTACACAATGGAATTTATTTGGTGCAGAAGGCTAGCAAAAGATCTGCAGAGCACATAAATCCCCAGATATAGTGCTGAATTGAACTCTCTGTGGTTACGTGCTACAGTACAAAGAAAACTTAGCAACGCCACCTTTACAAGGCACTGGTTTCCTTTCTGCTGCGGAAACACCCAGACCACTGCTCTTGTGTCATTCTTTAATGTATCACTTCCCGCTCTTCAGAGAAAATGTTATCAGTGTTGGTTTAACTGTATGCATCGGGTACGTCTTGCAATCACAAATTATGCGATATGTGGAGTTAGACTGTAATTTTTCTCTTGTGAGCTGGCATATGTTTGCAGAGGCATAACAGGCCAGACTGTGCCTCAGGCACTCTCCCATCCCTTCCTTTCCTCTTCACCCTGTAGCAGTCTAGCTTGTATCTTCAGCTTGGGCACAAGGGAGGGCAGAGCAGCAGGAGCACATGGTGCTGAAGAAGCTACTGGAGGTTTCCTACTCCTGGGGAAGTCACCTTCATTTTTACTGCCAAAGGGCAAAAAACATTGGTACACACACACACACACACACACACACACACTCCTGTGTCGCTGTCACTGCTGATCTGTTCTCCCAGCTGCTTAAGCCAGACCTGGATCTGGAGCAGGGAATATGCAGGGGGATGGAGGGACACATGGGATGGGAGGGTAAGGCACCCTCTTAGCTCCTTTCTACCTCTCTCCATTTCGGCAGTGCCTGGGGCTTGTGCCCCACTTGCCCAACCATCCTTTCCAATGTGTGTTGTCATAGTCCATCTGCAGAAGTATCTGATGCTGTGGCCTTTGGTGAGCACTGACTGCTCCCATGGTTTCCAAGTCAGTCAACACTGAGTGTCAGTGTCTTACTGTCCTGCTTAGGCTAGAAAGAGACATACACAGCTATTTGAGCACTCTTGGTGCTCAGGTCAGGTCCCAGAGGATTGGAAAATGGCCAGTGTGGTCCCTATTTACAAGAAGGGGAAGAAGGAGGATCTGGGTAACTATAGGCCAGTTAGCCTCACCTCTATCCTTGGGAAAAACTTTGAAAAAATTATTAAGGATCAAATTTTTTGGGAGTCCAGCAGGAAAAATAATGCTGAAGGGCAACCAGCATGGGTTTATAGCAGGTAGATCCTATCTGACTAACCTTGTTTCTTTTTATGACCAGGTCACAAAATGCTTAGATACAGGGGACGAGGTAGATGTCATCTACCTGGATTTTAAGGAAGCCTTCAACATGATATTTCATCCTATTCTCATAAATAAACTGAACGTCTGTTATGTAGATGATTACATGGTTGGGTGGGTGGCAAATTATCTAATGGGATGCACCCAGAAAGTGGTGGTGGACGGGTTGGCACTGACCTGAAAAGATGTTGGCAGTGGTGTTCCCCAAGGTTTGGTCCTTGTGTCCCATCCACCAGCAGAGGGTTCGGGATTGAGACAGTGGTTGGGAGTAAAAGGCAAGAAAGGTTTATTGACTTAACAAAAACACAACTACGCATAGTAACAAAACAACAAGGATAGACAATAACAATTTGCATTGGCAACTTATTGACAGTCCCCTCTGATGCCTGATGTATGACAGGTTCTTCTCTTATAAGCTCAATGAAGTCAGGGTACTGAGAAGGACCCTGGTATTCAGTCCTCAGGCTCCTTGAGATCCACGGGTCCACTGAATCCAAGTCAGCAGCTAATTTTAAATCAGTAGCTTCTCTCACACCACTGCATCTTCCTTCTAATGATTTACGGATATGCTAGCCAATTTATAACTTCTGAGTTATGCTGATAATTTACAGCCATTCAGATTCTTCCACTACAACTCTTCTTAGGATTGACCAACAGCAGTACAAGCCTTTGCATTCTTCTGATAAGGTTACTTTTAACTGTGCCACAAAGCCTACTACTACTCCTACAAGGCCTTGCCAAATTTACTAGGCCTCACTACATACAGGGCCTTACTAATCTTTGACTTTAATTAGGCTCTTAGCGGCAACATACAGCTTATAATACATGAACAAATGACAAGAAGCATCTAGTCTAATCCTCACAGTGTTCAGCAAGCACCTTAGACACAATTTTCAGCTGTCACATCTTGGACCAGTGCTGTTCAATGTCTTCATCAGTGACTTGGATGAGGGCGTGGAGAGCACCCTGTCCAAATTCACAGATGACATCAAATTATGGGGTAAAGTAAACACACCAGTGGGCAGGGAATGAATCCAGGTGGATCTGGACATGTTGGAGAAGTAGACAGAACAGAATAGGATGCAATTCAACAAGGACATATGCAAAGTGCTTCACCTAGGGAGAAGGAATCACCAACACACTCACAGGGTGGTGGATGACCCTCTCAGCAGAAAGGGATCTCAGAGTCATAGTTGACTCCAAAATAAACATGAGTCGTCAATGTGATGAAATGATCAGTAAAGCTAACCGCACTTTATCATGCATTAGCAGGTGCGTCACAAACAGGTCCAGGGAGGTGATACTTCCCCTCTATGCAGCACTGGTCAGGCTGTAGTTGGAGTACTGTATCCAGTTTCAAACACCATACTTTAAGAGGGATGTGGATAACCTTGAGAGGGTCCAGAGGAGGGACACTTGTATGGTTAGGGGCCTACAGGTAAGGGCCTACGAGGAGAGATTGAGGGACCTGAATCTCTTTAGCCTCTGCAAGAGAAGGCTGAGAGGTGATCTTGTGGCTGTCCACAAATTCATCGGGGGGGGACAGCCAGGGATAGGAGATGGTCTGTTTACCAGGGCATCCCTTGGAGTAACTAGAAATAATGGCCACAAACTGACAGAGCAGATTCAGGTTAGACATCAGGAAGAACTTCTTTATGGTAAGGGTTGCCTGAATCTGGAAGGGGCTTCCAAGGGAGGTAGTGCTCTCCCCTACCTTGGGGGTCTTTAAAAGGAGACTGGACAAGCACCTGACTGGGGTCATATGACCCCAGTGCTCTTTCCTGCCCAGGGCAGAGGGTCAGACCCGATGATCTGCTGAGGTCCCTTCCAACCCTAATATCTATGAATCTATAAATCTATACTTTGCTATTTTCTGAGTGAAAAGAGAGAAGACTGAGAACAGTCCTCTTGCCAATATATTAGTGCTATTGGTAAGAGTTATCTCTTTTATAGCTATAAAACTCTGAGCCAGATCTTTAAATGATGGTTAACAGCAAAGATTAGTAGGGTGAAGTGAGCACATCAAACCAAGGATAGGTTTTATTAAGGTTTACTAAGATCTATGTCAACTACTTGTAACACAAACGTTATATAAAAGTACAAGGTGTTTTTTCCCCTACATATAGGGCACGTCTACATGTCACACTATGGTGACGTAGTGATAATATGGGTCTATGCATGATCACCAGCTACACTGCCACAGTGACATGCTCCCCAGGTACAGTGTACTGCTACAGCAACATAGCAGTGATATCTAACTGTGCACTGTGCACATGGTGCAGTAACCGCCTGCACTGCACCATGCTTTACTACTTTCCAAAGGAAGTACTAAAGCATGGTGACATGTAGACGTGCCCATAATATACTATACTTTCATGGTCAGTCCATTCCTAGCACCTGACAAAATACGTTTTTTGCCTATGATAGCTCATACCTCTCTGAACCAATTAGTCTGTAAGGTGTCACCCTGCCCCACCTTCTGCCTGACTTCAGCTAACACAGGTAAATACCTCTCTACATACAATATGATGTTTAAAGACCTTTAGCCCTTGAAAACTCCTTCAAAGGAAAGCGGCATCTTCAAATCTAGTTGATAAAAAAAGTTTACAAGCAATTTCAGATTTTATCTGCGTCTGATTTTACTAGCTTTCTTTGACAACAATTTTTCTCTTCTGTTGTGCAATCATGCTGCTAAACCCTGAAGCTGTAGACTCTATAAAGCAGCCAGTGAGCCTGGCTATGAACAGAGTTCTGTTGAATGCACAAAGTAAAGAAATAGACATTTAATGCATAGCATAACAGGTAACAATTTCAGATAGATTCATGGGTTGGGGGTTATGTTGAGAGTGCCCTGTCAAAGGCAGATATTTCCTGGAAATTATATTGGGGTGAAAGTTAACATAAAACAAATAGATATAGCATTCAATTCAATTAAAACTTGCAAGGAAGTATAAGAACAGCAGATATTCTGCCCCTGGTACTACTGCCAAAGAATTACGTACTGCAAAAAGGATTATTTTTCTATAATAGATATGTGTGTGTTGGTGGGGCAGAGGGTGAGTAACTTTTGTAACATATTCCAAACAATATCACCCCCTCCTCTTGGTTACCTAACCCTGGCAGCTTCTCTCCAGTAGAAGACAACATTCCCATACATTTCATATGCAGGTTAGAGTCAACTGTATCCACCAGCCAGCATGACAAGAGATATTACCTTGACCTGTATCCATACTTGTGCTGATGTAGAAGTAGAAGAGTCCTGTATTTTTGTCACCTCATTATATAATGATTTATTTACACAATGCTCTTATGAAGAAAGGAGGAATAATCTCACAGAGGGGAACTCAGGAACATAAGTAACAGGAAGTCCGTGGTGGCATTGGGAATTGAATCAAGATCTCCATAGTCCCAGCCAGAAGAAAAAGTTCTTCCTTCGCCCTAAACCTTCCCCTCCTTTTACAAGAAGCTAGGTTAATTTGATAGTATTTTTATTGGACAGACTATATAGTTAAAAGAAGTGTTGGACCAGCTTTGGGGCACAAAATGTCTGGTCTCGGTTCAATAAAAAAGTATCAAAATCAAACAAATTTAATATCTCACATGTTCCCTGGACTATCCTGGCTACAACATGACTAACTCTGCTAGGGAGATAAGTGGATATGTTCAGCACTGCTTCCATGTTCCGGCAAGCCCTTCATTCAGTCCCAGGGTAGCTAGTATTGCTGTAGTTTAACTTAACTCTGACCTGACCAGAATCTGGCCAGAACCTTTCACAGTTCCTAACCTTAACTAGGTTTTGGACAGCATCAGGTCTAACACTGTCCCAAGCTATGACAACATCTCCCCTGAGTTCCTGAAGCACCTTGGCCCATGTGTTTTTTCTTGTTTGGTCCAATTCTTTACAAGGGTCATATGCGAGGGAAAGCTGCTGAATATCTGGCACATGTCAAAAGTCATTGGTCTCCTAAAAATGGGAAAACGGAAAAATCCCAAACCAGGTGTCAAGCTATCACCCAATATTATTGCTGTCTGTCTGTTTTAGTCCTGGAGTGCCTGATTCTCCCAAAGGTGGAGAACACCCCGAGTATCGATTAAGCAGGCTTCCGACAAGGTTGAAGTATGTGTGACCAAGTACTTGCACTAACAACATTAACTGAAAACAGTTTTCGAAGGAACCTTAAGATAAGCACTGTTTTCTTTGACCTCACAGCAGCATATGATATAATTTGGCACACCTGTCTTCTTGTACTGAAATCTGGAAAAGCTTCCTGACAGTGAGAGGATGACACTGTGCAATAGGTTTCTCAGACAAACAGCTGAAGTTCCTTCATCTGGACATCTAAGACTAGATGGGTTAAATTACTAGGAAGTGTCTTATGAAAAGCAATGATTCAGAGGAACTGCAGGGCAAGTCTTAATAGATTTTTTCCCTTCCACAGTTTCACAGAGCCGCAGAAGTTTAGGGTTGGAAGGGACCTTGTGAGATCATCGAGTCCAGCCCCCCCAGCTCTGGGCCCTCACATCTACGGTTTTCCACAGGTACTCTAAATCCTTTCCTTTATCCATTATTTTAAAAATCCATCTGAGAACATTGTTAACCACGGGAGTAAGCAGACTGGGGCAAATTCATCCCCACTACAACTCTACTGACGAGAACAGAATTATATAACAGTCTGCTGCTTCCCAGGGGCCCGCATCCGGGACATTGCAGAGAGGATCCCCAAGCTCCTCAAACCCACAGACCACTATCCCATGCTCCTTATTCATGTGGGCACCAATGACACGGTTCGGAGCACTCCCAGCCAGGTCATGAGGTGCTACAGGGATTTGGGAGCGGGGCTTAAGGGTCTGGGGGCACAGGTGGTGTTCTCGTCGATCCTCCCAGTCTCAGGCTATGGGCTGAGAAGGGACAGGAGGATCTATGTGGTCAACCAAAGACTGCAGCGCTGGTGTCGTCAGGAAGGCTTTGGCTTTCATGACCACAGCCCGCTCTTTGGCGAGAGAGACAGCGAGCTGCTGGGAAGAGATGGTCTCCACCTCTCTCCCCTAGGGAGGAGGCTCTTCTCAGCCAGACTGGCTGACCTGCTCCACCGGGCTTTAAACTAAGCCCGCTGGGGGACTGGGGGACTACCGCCACTGCTGGCCCGCTGAACAATCCTTGCAAAGCCAGCGGATCACGGCACTCAAGGGAGCCCACCCCAGCCCCAGCCCTGGTAAAATCTGTGGGCAAGGAAGGAGCCCCCCAGGGGGCACTTGCCTGCCTGTACACAAATGCCAGGAGCTTGGGGAATAAGCAGGAGGAGCTCATCCTCCTGCTCAGTGCAAACAATTACGATGTCATAGGGATAACAGAGACCTGGTGGGACTCCACCCATGACTGGACCATGGGGATAGATGGCTATACCCTGTACAGGAGGGATCGTGTAGAGAAAAGGGGCGGGGGTGTAGCTCTGTATGTTAAGGAAAGCTACGCGTCCCTGCAAGCCGATATTGGCGACCAGGGTGGACGGCTGGAGACCCTCTGGGTTAAAATCCGTGGGGAACACGGCACAGGGGACACAATGGTGGGAGTCTATTACAGACCTCCCACCCAAAGTCCTGAGCTAGACCAGGAGTTTGCCCAGGAACTGGCTGAGGCAGCTTGCTCCAGGACCATGGTTGTCATGGGTGACTTCAATTACCCAGACATCTCGTGAGAGGATCGCTCAGCAAAATCTGAGCGGTCGCAGAGCTTCCTCTCGTGCGTGGATGACCTCTACCTGACTCAAGAAGTCTATGGGCCAACGAGAGGCAAAGCGCTGCTCGACCTGGTGCTGGCTACTGGGGAGGACCTAGTCGGCGACCTAGTGATCGATGGGAAGCTGGGTGACAGCAACCACGAGCTGATCACCTTCACCATCCGCCGAAAAGCTGGCAAGTCAGTCAGCAACACGCAAGTCCTTGACTTCAGGAAAGCCGACTTTGACAAGCTCAGGAGGCTTGTCAGTGAGGCCCTAAGGGACTGTGACCACAGGGAGAGGGGAGTTCAAGAAGAGTGGTTGCTCCTCAAGGGAGCGATCCTCAATGCACAAACTAAGTCTATTCCATCTCGGAGGAAAGGCAGCAAGAGGGGACAGCAGCCCCCCTGGCTCTCCAGGGACCTAGCAGACCTCCTGAGGCTAAAAAGAAAGGCCTACAAAGGATGGAGGATGGGAGTCACCTCCAAGGAGGATTATTCTGCACTGGTCCGGTCCTGTAGGGAGCAGACCAGGAAAGCCAAGGCTGCAACTGAACTCCAGCTAGCTTTGAGCATCAAAGACAATAAAAAGTCCTTTTTCAGATATGTGGGGAGCCGGAGGAAAAGCAGGGGCAACGTTGGACCCCTGCTGAACCAGATGGGGCAACTGACAACTGACGCCCAGGAAAAAGCCAACCTATTAAATAGGTACTTTGCGTCGGTCTTTCATCAGCCCCATGGGACGCCCATGCCCGCTACAGGGCCGGGAAGTCCGGGTGAGGGTGATCCCCTGCCCTCCATTAATGCTGACTTTGTGAAGGAACATCTTGAGAAGCTGGATACCTTCAAGTCAGCCGGCCCTGACAATCTTCACCCCAGGGTACTCAAGGAGCTGGCGAGCATCATAGCCCAGCCTCTAGCGCGGATCTTTGAAAACTCTTGGCACTCTGGTGTAGTGCCCGAAGACTGGAAGAAGGCCAACGTGGTGCCTATCTTCAGGAAAGGGAGGAAAGTGGATCCGGCTAACTATAGGCCCATCAGCCTGACTTCTATCCCGGGGAAGATCTTAGAAAAGTTTATTAAGGAGGCCATCCTTAATGGACTGGCCGACGCCAACATCTTAAGGGATAGCCAGCACGGGTTTGTTGCGGGTAGGTCTTGCTTGACCAATCTCATTTCCTTCTACGGCCAGGTGACCTATCACCTGGACAAGGGAGATGAGATTGATGTCATATATCTTGACTTCAAAAAAGCCTTCGATCTGGTGTCCCATGATCGTCTCTTGGAGAAACTGGCCAATTGTTGCCTTGGGTCCCCCACGATCCACTGGCTGGAAAATTGGCTCCGGGGTCGGACCCAGAGGGTAGTAATTGATGGAAGTCACTCATCGTGGTGTCCTGTGACCAATGGGGTCCCCCAGGGCTCTGTCCTTGGACCCATACTGTTCAACATCTTCATTAATGATGTGGACACTGGAGTCAGAAGCGGACTGGCCAAGTTCGCCGATGACACCAAACTTTGGGGCAAAGCATCCACACCAGAAGACAGGCGGATGATCCAGGCTGACCTGGACAGGCTCAGCAAGTGGGTGGACGAGAATCTGATGGTGTTCAACGCCGATAAATGCAAGGTTCTCCACCTTGGGAAAAAAAACCCGCAGCATCCTTATAGGCTCGGCAGTGCTATGTTGGTTAGCACTATGGAAGAAAGAGACTTGGGGGTCATCATTGACCACAAGATGAACATGAGCCTGCAGTGCGATGCTGTGGCTAGTAAAGCGGCCAAAACGCTGGCTTGCATCCATAGATGCTTCTCAAGCAAATCCCGGGACGTCATTCTCCCCCTGTACTCGGCCTTAGTGAGGCCGCAGCTGGAGTACTGCGTCCAGTTTTGGGCTCCACAATTCAAAAAGGATGTGGAGAAGCTTGAGAGAGTCCAGAGAAGAGCCACGCGCATGATCAGAGGTCAGGGAAACAGACCCTACGATGACAGGCTGAGAGCCCTGGGGCTCTTTAGCCTGGAAAAGCGCAGGCTCAGGGGTGATCTGATGGCCACCTACAAGTTTATCAGGGGTGACCACCAGTATCTAGGGGAACGTTTGTTCACCAGAGCGCCCCAAGGGATGACGAGGACGAATGGTCACAAACTACTACAAGATCGTTTCAGGCTGGACATAAGGAAGAATTTCTTTACTGTCCGAGCCCCCAAGGTCTGGAACAGCCTGCCACCGGAGGTTGTTCAAGCGCCTTCATTGAACACCTTCAAGATGAAACTGGATGCTTATCTTGCTGGGATCCTATGACCCCAGCTGACGTCCTGCCCTTTGGGCGGGGGGCTGGACTCGATGATCTTCCGAGGGCCCTTCCAGCCCTAATGTCTATGAAATCTATGAAATATCTAGCAAGAATTTGGCTTGGTGCCTTTTGGGACGTCATTGCAGTGAATGAGTAAATGCTTCTAGGGTGTTGCATGCTGGAGAAAGTCTGCAGCAGAAGACAGCCAAGAGGCCATTCTAAATTCTCTTGCTTTTGATTGGGGCTAGGAAGGCCTTTCTGTGCTCAGCTCTGTGCTGGGTGGAGCAAGGCTGTTCTGTTTACCTGGAGGCAGGCTCCACTCTCCAGATGAGTGTTCTCCCATACAGAAAAGATGGCGTGCCTGGAAAACATAAAATACAAGCATCTTATTTGTTCTTCTTTGCTTTTATTATGGACCAGCTATTTCCATGCCACCATTTGAAGGTAAAGCCTGGTTTTCATGCTCACACATATATACACCCAACTATTGCCCAACAAAATGGATTTTCCTGACATTGCGTGTGCTGGCCTTTGCCTGGTCGGAGCTCAGAATCTCTGGGTATGTAGTGGTACCACAAAAAAGTTAGTCTTTAGCTGTTATAGTTGCTGAAATTGAGAAGACAATGTGAACTGAGTGTAGGCCCACTGATGTCTACCTGCACCAACAGGACCTGAGACAGTACCAGAGAGGTATGAACTGACCCTTTCATTTCAGCAGCTGTCAAATCCCAGGGCCCAGCAATAAGTGTATGAACAATATTAACAGTTCTAGAGCTCATTGAAGTATGGCACAAGAGTGGCAGATCATGGTAGGAAGCTATACAACCTGCTCTGAGCAACAGCTTATATTGTCATCTGAGTCAATGACTTTAGGTGATGGGGACAAGGGGGTTGAGGGCAGAATGTGCTAATATGAGGCACTGGGGCGGGTACAGGTAGGATATAAGATTAATTTAGACTTGAGACAACCTAAATGGAACGATTGCTACCAGTCCTCCTGTGTTGTGTCTCTAACAACTTGACCACACAACTGACTACAAGCAAGCAGGAATATTGCATGGTGTGACAGCTTATGGTTTTGTTGTAATATTTCTGGTTTAAATGTGTTCATGATATAATGTTGCATGCCTCAGTTTCCCTAATTATCTTGTATCCAGAAAATAAGTTAACTATTTGGACCCAGAATTGAGGAGATCCACAGAAGTTCCCTACTAGGGGGTAATGGGCCATCAAGCAACAAGGAGCTAATTGGCCTGCATGGTAGTAGGGTAAAAGTGTTGTAGTTCTGATGGTCCAGGAAATGTAGAGGTGAAGATTTTTGTGCTATCTTTGCCTGAACCAACTGTATAGTTGGGAGAGCTGTTGGACAAGCTTTTGGGTATCAGATGACACATCAAGTGGTTTCCAAACAACCCCCTGAAAACACTCCCTGCTGTTTTTGATTCCTGGGATGTCCTTGAGAGGACAGTAGACTTGAGAAAAGGTCCAGAGCTGAAGCATGGGAGAGAGAGAAGTCTGTTTTTCCTGACGGAAATGTTTTGGATTTGAGGGAAGAAGGACTCTGCCTACTGTATTACTTTAGCCCAGTAAATGCTTTGGTTTAAGGATAGGTTGACCATACATCCCAGTTTGGCCGGGTCAATCCTGGATTTCAGAGGCTGGTCCTGGCTGGCTGGTGAAAATTAAAATGAGCATCTCAGGCACAGGGCACAGGGTGGGCAGGCAGAGTGGCAGAAGCTGTGAAATAGGAAGCCCTAGCAAACAGCAAAATTGTTCTAAAATAGGTTAGCTTGATTAGTGGAATGACCATGAAAAGGGTCCCTGTGCAGAAAAGAACAATGGGTCATTAATGGGCCATTGACTCCCTTAGCTGCCAGAGCCACACCTGCTGCCCTACCCCTGTCTGCAGCAGCACCACTTACTCAAGGGAGGAGACAGTGCCATGGATTTCACATGGTCCCTAATTTCACCTTGTCCCATATAGTCACCCTATTTAAGGAGAACTGACTGTTTCACTGCTTGTGACTTTGGTGTGCTCCATCCCCCGGAAGAAGTGAAGCCTCTCTCCAGGAGCTGAACCAGAAGGTAGTTTTGAGGGGAAGGTCACAGACAGCCAAAGGTTTTGTTACCGAAAGGTCAGATCCCGGAGTCTAAGGAGCCAGGGGCTCACTTCTACTCTAGAACAGGGGTGGGCAATTATTTTGGGCAGCAGGCCACTTACTGAGTTTCAGCAAGTCTTAGAGGGCCGCATGACAGGCAGCCCAGGGGCAGATATATATTAATTTTCTAAGTTTTTAGGGGCCCCACAGGCCGGATAGAATGGCCTGGTGGGATGCATCCGGCCCGTGGGCTGCATTTTACCCACCCCTGCTCTAGAAGCTATGCCTGGGCTGGCTTCAGGGGGTGCTTCAAGGGACTGTGTAGGGCTGTGAGTCCCAAGGAAATGCTTGTCTGGGGATCCTGGGACAGGAGGGTTAGAAGACAGGGTGATGCAGGGCTGTGTTACATGGTTTTAGGATGGGAGGAAGGCTTTGAGGGGAGGTAGAAAAAAGCAATAGGGGAAGTGAGGGCAGGATGTGGAGATGGAAGGAGAGGTGCAGAGGGCTCTATTTTTAAGTGTTGGCTGTGCATTTCAGTGGAACCTTCCTAACCGTCCAAGAACAAGCACAGATTGTACAAAAAACACCCAGCATTAGTGTGTGGAAATTAATCGCTAGAAGATCTGATCTTTTTCCTGTCATACAGTTCTCATGCATTGCATCTGACTTAGGTCTTGCACCCAATCTTAAGGTGGTCCCACAAAATGTGCTGAAGCTTCAGTTACCCTTGTGTCAACTTGAGCAAGAAAATGGTTCCATAACAAACTAAGAGTTTCTCTGAACTGTTGTACTTTAAGAGGAAGATTTAAGTTAGGAGACAGGTTTTGTGGCCTGAGAGCAAGCAATGGAAGATGGTATGGCTGTAGGGAACAGGCTGGATATCTTTTCCGTTTTCAGATATTTGTGTGTTTGGGGTTGGTTCATTTTCTTCCTTTAAGGGGTGTGGACAGATGTAAAGAAAGTCATGATCCTTTGGGGCATAAGCAGGACTCCACTGACACACTCTTTATTTTCCTTTATGAAATGAGTTGCATCAGTTTTCCTTCTTGCTCCTCTGAGGGGTCTGCAGAGGTCTCTTGCTCTTCAGAGGGGGCACATCAAGCTGGGAGGCAGACCTGCCAGCCTTATCCTGCTTCCTCTCTTCCTAGGGGAGGCTGTGTATGGGGAGGCAGCTGTTTCACTGGGGAGAACAGATGTCTGGTATGAAGGAGCAGATGGGGAAGCGGCATCTGTATGGGGGAAAGGGGCCATCAGCTGTAATGCTACCACCATCCTACCTCAGAGTGGGGACGGAAAGAATCCTCCGGACACAGCAAGGCCTGGTGGCACCACTAGGTTAATTCTCTCCTTGCACAAAATCCCAGTGTTTAGGTCACTGGCCTTTGGTGTCTGACTGTTGAGAGACTAGCTTTGACAAAGATGGAAAGTCAGAAAGAGGTGTAGTGGCGGGGAGCGGGTTGGGTGGCAGAGGTGGTGCAGAGGTGGCAGAGGGTGCAGCAGTCAATGGGTGGGGGTCAGGTTGCTTGACTCCCCGCTGCCTGCCTTCCTCCCTGCTGCCCACCTACTGCCTGTCTCCTGCCACTGCCTGTCCCCCTGCTGCAGTGCTGGTGGGGGAATTTAAGACAACCTTCCAAGAATTAAATTCTACCCATGGACAATTATAACAAATTTATACATTTTCCATGTGTAGAATTCGATTATTCAGGGATCATGTTAAATTTGAAGTAATCTTGGATTCAGGTAAAGATGGCATTAGAACAGTAAGGTTGCTGTTCTGTACCAATGTGATGATGAAATCCTTGGCCTGTTACACTCTAGATAAGCTACAACTGGCAAGTGCTAGTTTTCCAAGGAAACTCTCCATCTGATACTCCCAAATAATCAAACACTTAGTTGTCAATTGTAATTTCTTTCTTCCCAAAACACATGCCATGGTTCTGATAAATCTCTCATGGGATTACTAAAGGGTGAACAAAAATTATACATTTAATCCAATTTACCACCAGAACTACTCAGACATAAATGGTTTGAAGAGAAACAGCAGGCTTCAGAATAAGGATAATCCCTTAGAGGTTCTGGATGGCTCAGAGCACAAATCTTAAAGTTTAGATGATGAGAAATACTTTTAGCCATGAATAAACCAAGTATCATATTTTAAAATGAGAACGCTCAGAAAGTCCTTCTTTTGAGCCTTCTGCTGGGGCATACACTATAACAGATGCAGCTTCTGTGAAATAGCTCCCAGCTTCCCTTTGTATTAGCTTAAGCCTTCAAATAACACATATTAAAGTCTCAAAAGCTTTTTAATCCCCAATATCTCTTGTTTATATAACATGTGACCTGATAATCTTATGGCAGACAGGTAATTTACCAAATGTGACTTGAAATGACTCAAACTACAAAATAAATGCTGCTCAATAGGGCACACTTCCATTGATCTATTAAAACTGATAATACATAGTAGGGCAAAATTCTTTGCTATGTTACAATTATTGTATATTCAATACCTATATTTTGATTATTTTAAGGCTAAACGTAATAAATAAATCAACAGACTGTAGAGACAAAATACACAAAAATGTGGAAAAACAAATAATGAATAACTAATTAAAATTATACAATTATATATATTCCAAATGGGAGGTTAAATATGGTTAGTTGGAAACAACTAAAATACTGGGCAATGGTGGCTGGGCAATAAAATGGGGGAACTAGGAGTCTGAAAGGGGACACAAAACCAGAAGTTATGGGACACAAAACCAAATATAGTGGAATAGTAGCTACCGTTCCTGTCTGGGGCAGGGGGTCAGACCTGATGATCTGTTTAGGTCCCTTCTGACCCTAAGCACTATGATAATAGTAGCCATTTCAAATTATTGAAATACAGGTATTGGAAGGTACAAATTGTGAAGGAAATATAGAAATGAGAGTAAAGATAGTAATCATTTTTTAAAAAAATAGACATATACAAGTCAGTGGGACCAGATGATCTTCATCCGAGAGTGCTGAAGGAGCTGGCTGAAGTCATTGCGGAACCCTTGGTGAAACTCTTCCACAACTCATGGCGCTCTGGAGAAGTCCCTGAGGAACAGAAGAGAGCCAATGTTGTGCCCATTCACAAGAAGGGCAGGAGGGAGGACCTGGGTAACTATAGGCCAATCAGCCTAACTTCCATCCTAGGGGAAATCCTAGAAAAGTTCAAGGAGTCTATCTGCGATAAGCTTGCAGAAGGTAAGATTGTGAATGACAGCCAGCATAGCTTCATCACAGGCAGGTCTTCCCTTACCAACTTCATCTCCTTTTATGACCAGGTAATTCGCCACCTGGACACGAGAGAGCAGGTTGACATTCGAGTATCCCATGATGTCCTTGTGAGAAAAATGGACAATTGTGGGCTTATCTTTGAGATAGTCAGGTGGGTGAGAAATTGGCTACAGGATAGGACCCAGAGTGTCATAGTGAACAGATCTGTGTCATCCTGGTGAGAAGTGGGCAGTGGTCTTCCTCAGGGGTTGGTGCTCGGTCCAGTACTTTTTAACATCTTTATCAATGAGTTGGGTGTGGGGGTGAAAAACTCACCGGCCAAGTTCGTGAATGACACCAAGTTATGGGAAAGTGAGGTCACGCTTCAAGATAGGCTACAGATACAGGCGGACCAACACTGAAACATGTAAAGTGTTCCACCTCAGGAAGAGCAACCCCCAACACACCTACAGGCTTGGCAGCACCAAACTGACCAACACCATGAATGAAAGGGACCCGAGGGTAATAACAGACCACAGTATGTATGAATATGAGCCAGCAGTGCGATGCTGTAGCCAGTAGGGCAAATAATACTCTGGCATGCATCAATTGATACATCTCCAGCAAAACTAAGGAGATGATTCTTTCACTCTACTCAGCACTGGTGAGACCACAGCTGGAGTACTGCATCCAGTTCTGGACATCACACTTCAACAAGGAAATGGACAAGTTTGAGAGAATCCAAAGAACAGCCACCCGTATGATCAGAGTCTTATATGGCAAGCCATAAGAGGAAAGGCTGAGGGATCTGGGACTCTTCAGCCTGAAGAAAAGAAGGCTGAGGGGGGACCTGGTAGCAGCTTACCGCTTCACTAGGGGAGTACATCAAGGGCTAGGTGAACAACTGTTCACCAGGGCACCCAAGGGGAAAACTAGGAGTAATGGCCACAAACTCCTGGAAGACTGATTCAGGTTCAACATTAGGAAAAATTTCTTCGCAGTCAGGGTGTCCAGACTGTGGAATAAACTCCCTCCAGAGGTGGTGCAATCACCTACCTTGGAAATCTTTAAGAGGAGACTAGACAGTCACCTTGCTGGGGTCACCTGACCCTCAGTCATCTTTCCTGCTTGGTGCAGGGGGCTGGACCTGATGATCTTCCAAGGTCCCTTCTGGCCTTACAATCTATGAATCTATGAATATTCATACATTAACAAGCTGGGAGATTGTAAGGGAATAAAATGTAATACCATAGACAAAAGAGATCTATTTGGGTTAAAATCACATTACAAAGGAATAATAAAAAAAGTTCTTACGGGAACCAGGTTGGTAATTTATCATTGACCCCCCACATTGAGACCTGGTCATCGACAAGGATCTCTGTAAGGTCTTAGGAGAATGTAGCAATAGTGGACATTGCATTATTATAGAAGAACTTAATTTTCCTGATACAGACTGGATACCAAATTATACCAATAACAAAAGGGTGCAGATTAGGGCTGTGTGAAACTTCATCAGCCGTTTCATTTCAGAGGTGTTTCAGCCCGTTTTGGTGCCTGAAATACCAAATCTGAAATGAAACAGAAGGCTCCGAAATGTTTCAGAAAATTTTGGAAAATTTTGGAGTTTCAGAGCCGGGCTAGCAGGGAAACAGAAACTAAGAAGAGGGAGTTGGGGGAAGGACTGCTTTGATACTGACATCTGTAGCTGGCCAGTATCTGTGATCTGTCCCTGAGGTCCCTTCCAATCCCAGTGCTCTGGGGAAGGGATGGCAGCCTGCTGTCATCCTGCGTGCAGATCCGGGGGCTTGCACCCCCTGGGAGGAGTCTGGCACAGCCCTGCAGCCCACCTGGAGGGCATGGGCCCCCAGATCTGCATGCAGGATGACAGCCTGCTGCTGCTGCCAGCTGGGGCCAGCGCCAGCACCTGAGTCTGCTTGGCACAGCCCACACTGAGAGGCAAAAAGAACCCAGTGTTGGAACTGGCCCACGCTGGCAGCGGCAGCCTGCTGTCATCCCTCGTGCAGATCTGGGGTCCTGCATTCCCTGGGAAGAGTCTGGCACAGCCCCGCAGCCCTCTCAGGGGGTGCGGGCCCTCAGATCTGCATACAGGATGACAGCATGCTGCTGCTGCCAGCTGAGGCCAGTGCCAACACCCAAGTCTGGTTGGTGCAACCCGTGCCAAGCGCCGGAAAGAACACAGTGCTGGTGCTGGCCCCAGCCGACAGCGGCAGCCTGCTGTTATCCCGTGTGCAGATCCAGGGGGCTGTGTCCCCTGGGAGGGGTCTGGCACAGTCCCAAAGCCCTCCCAGGGGGCGTGGGCCCCTAGATCTGCATGTGTGATGACAGCATGCTGCTGCTGCCAGCAAGTGATACGAGTTTTGCTTTGAACAGTTTGCTTTGAGCAGTTTCACAGAAACCCCTGCACCTATCTCCTTGAAACATGGCAGGCTTCATGCCCTCAGAAGGGGCTGCCATCCCTGCAATTTTAATCTGAATAGGCAGGAAATTACAAAGTTACAGGCATTTTAGTGATTCCCCATTATAGTCTATGGCCGAATCACCGAAACAGCATCAGGAACCCAGAAACAGATTCGGCCGAATTGAAACAGAACAGTGATCTGAAACACTGAAATGAAACACTGTCCCTCTGATATGGATGAATCCAAAACCGAATCGAAACATAGCTGTTTTGCACAGCCTTAGTGCAGATATTTTGGGATGAACTGGCTGATAAATAGCTAAGAGGCAATGCTTTCCTAGGTCTGGTTTTGGTAAGTAGTGAAGACCTTACAGAATAATTTGTTATGGAAAATAACCTTGGATCAAACAATCATGAGCTGATTCAGTTCAGTTCAAATTGCAGGATGGACAAGAATGATCTATGAAAAGAGCTTTGACCTTCAGAAGGGCCAGCTTGACAAACTAATATAATTAATTAAGAATGTCAACTGGATTTAAGAACTGAAGAACATAGATACAAAAGAGGCATAGAATTACTTTATGGTAAAAGTTCAAATATAACCAGAGCTTGCATTCCAAGCAGGAGGTAGGTGTTTCATCCAGACCTCTTTGGATGAGCAAGTGCCTTTAGCAGGACATTAGAAGGAAACAGGAGATCTGCAAGGGATTGATTTGTAAGGAGGGACACCTTGCTGTGGTGAACAACTGCAAGAATAAAGTAGGTAAATTTAGAGGCTTTGCTCAATTAGATACTTGTGAAGTAAATTAAATTAAAACAACTGTAAAAAATCATTCCGTTATATAAAAAGAGAACCAGGAGGGAAGGAATGGATCTGCTCCGTGCTGAAGATGGGATGGAGAGTGTGGCCCAAGGAATGAAATACTTTGCGTTAAGTCTTTACCAAGGGTGAAAGTGTAACCAGTTATGACTCCAGCAGTCTTTCCTGCCCAAGTGCAGTGGGGCTGAACCTGATGATCTTGTGAGGTCCCTTCCAGCCTATAATATCTATGAATCTATGAATAATGGTAGGGTTCCAAATGGGAATGAAGGAATGGTTACAGAAATGATCACATTCGAGATGGAAGCAAAACATAGATAGTTTACTGTCACTAGTCAGGGGGCCTAAATAATCTCCATCCCAGGATACTGAAAATATTGGAGCATGACATAGCAATTCCTTTAGCATGGATCTTCAATGTATTTGTTAACTCTGGGATATTACCCTTTGGTGAATGGTAAATGCACTAGTTTTTAAAATGGGGGAAAGAATAATTCAGGAAACTGTAGGCTTGTTAGCTTGACTTCAGTATTTTGCAGGGTCTTGGCACAGATATTAAAAGAAAGAATAATTGAGGATATGGACGTAAACACAAAATGGGACAAGGTGCAACATAGTTTTATCCAAGGAGAATTGCATCAGACCAATCTCAAATCCTTCTGACAGGAAAACAGATTTCTTAGACAAGGACATGGCAGTGTTTCTAATCCATTCAGATATCAGCAAATCTTTTGACAACATAATGGGGAATTATTAGTCATACTGGAGAAGTTGGGGATAAGTGCTGTAAGGTTGAAGTTGATAAGGGGATGGCTGAAGGGGCCAGTTCACTGGGTTGTGTTGAAGAAGGGTTGTCAGGCTGGAGAGCAGTTCCTACTGGTGTTCCTCAGGGATCGATCTTGAGACCCATCCAGTTTAATATTTTCATTAGAGGCCCTGGCAAAACATGGTTGATAGGAAATATGTTACTTTTTACAAATGCATTTGGGAGATGAGTACCAGGGAGGGAGAAGACTATTCAAGTTAAAGAATAATACTGGCATAAGATTAAATGGCTACAACTTGGTTACAAAGAAATTTAAATTGGACATTAGATTTTTAACTAGAAGAGCAAAGTTTTGGAAAGAACTTTTGAGTAAAATAACAGGAATGAAGAATCTGAATAACATCAGGATGAAAGGGAGAGCGATGGAATAGAGTATTGTCTGATCAGTAATCACTGCAGGTGATGTATGGATTCAGGCATCTGGAATCTCTGTGTTGACCAGAGGTAGCTTTTTTCAGTATAGGTGCCTTATAATCCCATGGTTATCGGTAGGGCTCAGGATGGATTTTTCTCCCTCATGAATCTTTTATAGACTTCAAGGTTCTTTCTTTTCACCTCCCTGAATCACTGGATATTGGCTACAGCAAAGAGAGGGAATTAAGATTGGGATGTAATCATACTTTGGCTGGTGTGTAGAAACCTATCGGGAATCTGACTGTAAGGTTTTGCTCTTCTGCTCAGGATCAAACTAGTTGCCAGAACTGGGGTATTTCCCCACTGTATGTTTTCCTTCTGGGCTCCTCTGAGCATATATTAACCAGTTTTCTGCCACTGGAGGGCAGGGCATTATTGATGCACTTGTCTCCCCTTTTTGTCTGTGGCATGTTATAGGGTGTTTTTGGATTTGTAATATTTGTGGTTGTGGTGTGTGAGGGGTTTGAGGAGACAATTTTTAGGGCTTTTTGGACAATGAATGTAGAGACCTGGACTGAGTGGCCCAGGAGATCCCTTTCAATGTGCCAAGATTGAAGTTTGTTTCCCAGACTACAATAGGAACATAGACGATAACAAATTCAAGCTCAAGAAAGTTACATGCAGAGGAAAATATAATTGCTAAATTGCAAATTCTGACTGCAAAATACATTTTCCTAGGGAATTGTTTTAATAGTTTGTTGTTAATATTAGCACATGTAACATGCTGGCGATTTGTGTTATATCCCTGTCTAGAGCCTTGTAGATGCAGAGCAAGGCACTGCCACCAACTAATGAGATTGTTTCATCAGCTCAAGCTGTGCTTTGGTGATAAAGGTTTTATGCACATGACACATGGGAGGATTGTTACATAAACACACCATAAAATATTTTGCAAAATGTCTCAGGAAGAATAATGCAATTTCAAATAAGTTTTTAAACTCTGGAAACCTTAGAAATCTATAGTTAGGGTTCAACTTCACCCACTCCCATTGTTTAAAGGATATAACTACAGAGTTACAGCCACCCAGGCAATTTTTACTCTTCTCCTGCACCATAATTTTCTTTGGTTTCACTGTTACCCGGTAAGCTATGATCCCTTTGATTATTGAAGGGCATCATTATTTGAAAAATCACATTTATTTCTGAAAATGTATTATTTTTATCTACTATGTTTACAAATAGTCCTAAGGGTCCTATAACTGAAGAGATCAGAGAATGTTTATTTATATTTTCAGTGCGTCAACTTTATTCATTAGACAGCATTTGGTGTATAATAAGTAATCTGTTTCCTTTGAATAGCAGTTTCCTCAGGTTCCCCCCCCCCCCATTTCTTGCCCATATAATAAGGGGGTAGACAGCCATCTTTAAAACAGGAAAATGTGTTTGTTAAATTACATATATTGGCAGGGGAATGTGGGACTGGTGTACTCCCTGAAGCTCAAGAGACTTTGGATGCCATCATCACAATAATGATTATTAACAGTCTTAATCAGGTAGCTTTCCTGCTGCTGATTTAGCTGCACATTTCACACAGCCCCATTATCCACTTCCTGTTCTTTGCCTCCACCTCCTTAAGAACTGTAACACACCGTCCCTTAATGATACTGCTCAGTCTTTCAGTGTTTTCCAGTCTTGAACGAATGATGGATTTTAATACTTTGCTCACACTGCCACTGGGCACATTCTCCAAGAACACCCTGTACCTTTTGGAACTAAGTCTACATTTCTCAGTTCCTCCAAACTTTTTTTTTCTGAAACAGAATCCATTTATGCTGCTGCATTTTGAGAGCCCACATGCAACTCTTATGGTGGAGTGAAAGAATTACAGTGAGTGTCACCATGCTGTTCATGAATTATCTAAAGCAGTGGTTTCTCAAACCTTTTGGACTCTAGGCACGCCTAACTGGACCAGAGACATCCCTTCCTAATTTTTGTGAATGGAGTGGCACTCAGTTTCAAAAACTAATTTCTAGATTACAGTGCTTACTTCCTTGCAGAGGGGCCTGGCAGTGAGGAGGGGGGGATGTCCAGGCAGGGACAAGCCTGAACCTACTCTTATCTGTTTAATTTACCTACTTATCTACTAACACCTCACTTATCTCTTCACACCTTGTGGCATCCTTCAAAAGATCTGGAGTTACCCCAGGGTGCTCCCGCACCTTGTTTGAGAATCACTGGTCCAAAAGCAAAACAAACAAATCTCAGTCCTACTCATCTAGCTGGGCTCCCTCAGATTAGCTCTGCTAAATATAATCCTACAACTAGCTTTGTCTGCACATAGGTTCAGAGCCATAACTACCAGGTCTGGGCCCTGGGCTGTAGTGGTGGTGGCAGCTGCCATTCTTGTGCCCTCTCTAAATGGGCACCTGGGGTTAGTGCCCTGGTCCCCTACCCCTTGTTACACCACTGCTTAGGTTGTGCCAACACATTAATCCAAATAGACCTGATTTTGCAATGCATTACTTATCATAGCAGTAAGTTTTAATTGCTACAGGGAAAGGGAAAGTTCTCTGTGATCAGCTACATTCAGGAGAGTCTACCTGTCCTAACTAGACTAAGATTTACAATGTATCGGCTCTAGAAGAATACACCTTCTTTTTAGTGTTGTGCATGTGTTTCCCCTGTAGTATCTGAGCCCAATAGGCTCTTTAATGCAGCATTTCTCAACCTTTTAAGTAGCAAGTACCCCCTAACTTCTGAAAGTTTTAATAAGTACCCCAACACTCAATTTTTCAGGGCATTTTATATTTACAGACTAATGTGTACCATATGTTGGAAGAAGGGTTGTGTATATAAGGCTGTGATATGACAGATGTCTAATCTGGTGTGGGTAGGGTTGCCATCTTTTACACCAGGAGTGCACAACTTAAGTATGTACCTGGGCTAGAGGTGACGTCGGCCAAAGCTAGGAGGGCTGACTGAACCCAGTGCCGCGCAAAGCACAACACGCCAAATTATTACTGGGGAATGTAAAGTGCTGCGCAATGTGCGGCACACCACATTTTTTGCCATAGATTTGAGAGGAAAAGAGGGAGAGAGTGTTGGGGTACCTGCGTACCCCCCACCTGTGTCTCGTGTGTCCCCAGGGGTACACATACCACAGGTTGAGAAACCATGCTTTAATGTATTATCTTCACAACACCACAGTGAGGTGGGTTTCAGATGAGACCTAGGGAGATTAAATAATTTGCCCGAAGGTCACCTAGGAAGTCAGTGGCCGAGCAGGGAACCGAACCCCCATTCCCGGGGGTCAGGCAGAGCCCTAATGACTGGGCCATCCGACTTCCTTTGAGGCTCTCGGCTTCCAGGACTAACATCAGTTCAGAGCTACTCATTTGCAACCCCAGCGCGCGGGGTAGCTGTCCCAGTACATCCCTCCCTGCCTGCGTCTCCCTCCCATCCCGAGGGTCTTTTGGATAGCTGATCCTCACCCATCCCTATTTCTCGGCCCGTGGTGGACCAGCCCCTCTGATGCAGAATCCAAATCCGCCACGTGCCGCAGCAACTGCAGCGGGGCATCTTGCAACCGCGGCGGAACGGGATCCACAGCGTCCCCTGCTCGTGCCCGTCCCACCCCGGCTCCCCCTCTGCGAGGCCAAGCATGGCGGCGTGCCGGCCCGCGAGACGGACGCGCTGGCCCCGGCCCCGGCCCTGCCCCGGGGGGCGTCAGGCTGCAGCGGCAGCTCCGTGATACCCGCCGTGCAGGTCTTGGGGCCGCCCACCCGCAGCCTCCGGGCCTCCCCCCGGGCCGGGCCGGGCCGGGCCGGGCCGGGCCACGCGCCGCCCAGGGCTGGGAGGGAACGGCGCCCCCGAGCTCGGGCGGCACTTCCACATAGCAACGCCACGCGGTTGCTAGGGCGCGGCCGGCGCCTCCGTGGCCCGGAAGTGAATGTGGGGCGGCGCGGCCGCCGCTCCCAGCCGCCTGCTATTGGTCGCTGCCAGCGCAGGGGGCGTGTCCGCCGCCAGCGCTTCCGGGAGCTGGTCCGCCCCCTCCCCCGGCAGAGCGAGCGCAGGGAAGCGGCCGGGCGCGGCGCGGCGCGGCGCGGGTGCGGGCGAACGCGGAGCCGGCGGGGCGGAGGGCAGAGCCCGCCCGGCCGGGGGGGAGCTGCCGGACCCAGGTACACGAGGCGCGGCGGCGGCGGCAGCCGGGGACGTGACCAGGCCTGGTGCCCGGGGCGGGGGCGGCTCGTGCGGGCATCGCCCGGGGCGTCGCTCGTGTCGGGCCCGGCGGTGGCCGGGGGAGCTCAGCCCTGCCCGGGGGCCGGGAGGCGCGACCGCAGCCCGGAGGAGCTTCCCCCGCAGGTGGGGAGCCGGGAGCCCCACGCGGCCCATCAAGGTGCTCGGCCGGGATCCGGCCGGTCTGTCTCTGTCTTCCCCTCCCTTCGGGCTCTTGGCGCGGATTGGGTCTGCTCTAATCCCGCCTGGCTCAGTGCATCGCCTCCGATAAGCCTCTCTCTCATCTGTACGTTGGCGGTACCCGGAGGCGGCCGGGAGACTGGCATTACTTGGCGTATGCATCTGTGCTCAGGGTCCCGCTGCGCAGGCAGGCTGGTGGGAAGGTTGGAGCAGGAGCAGGTGGAGAGAGATGCAGTGACTTGCTGCTGCTCTCTGCCACTTCCGTGATAGTCAGAGATGCAGCCCGGGCCTCCGACTCCCAGGCCAAGAACTTGATCCGCGAGTCGGGCCTGCTTCCTGAGTCTGGTCCAAAGGCTTCCGTGGCGGCTGGAAGCTCACCCCAGCGCCAGGAGCCGCTGGCAGGATGAAGCAGAGCACCTTTGCTCTTAAACCACCACTTCAGCTCTAAAAGCTTGGGCAGCTTCTCTGCTGCTACCAGTGTCACAGTAACAGTGGCGCCTGCGTTGGGGAAATCAGCTCACATTATCTATGGGCTGGAATAAGAATGACTCCAGATTACATCCACGTGGACCTTAAAAAACAATTTGGCTTCATGTAAACACTAGAAGCTTTTCTCTTGGTTAGGAATTGATCCAAAATGTGTATCCAGGGAGGGAGCTGTACCAGAAAGCTTAATTCTGAATCAAATACAGGCTTTCAAAGTGAAGCTACACACAAGAAACAAAACTCTTTTAGAACATAATTTAGGGTTGTTGGTTGTAGCCGTGTTGGTTTAAGGACAGAGGCAGGTGAAGTTTGTTGGGTAGATGTGATATCTCTGATTAGACCAACTAAATAGTTGGAAAAATTGTTCTTTCTACACCCTCCCTATGCCTGAATATGGGTGTTTGTGCCCCAAAGCTTGTAAAGAACATTTTTCCAGCTATTTAGTTGGTCTAATCAGAGATATCACATCTACCCAAAGAACTTTGTCTGCCTTTAGAACATAATCATATTCCTGTGTGAAGGAAAACCAATTAAATACTACGTAGTGGAGAGGTTGTAAACTGCTTGTGTCTTGACTTCATCTAATTACTGACAGCAGAAAATAAGTTGTGCTGCTTTGACACAACTTTAAAATTAAAAGCCTAGCTTTTTCCCCCCTTGTTACTTCCGTAAGTATTGGACTAATCGTATAGAGGGCTGTGAGTTTGTTTAAAATGTATTATGTTGATGAAATGGGAAAAAAACAAAGCAGATGATTCTGTAGAGGCCAAGATCATGTCTGTGAATGAAAGAAGAATTTGACTACACCTTTTGCTTGAGTTTAAGTGAATTGAACATAAGCTGAAATTCGTATCTTGCTGCCAGCACACACTAATTTCTCATAGCATTTCCTACTTTCTCAACTCTTTAGACCACAGCAGTTTCAGAGCTGTCAAGTTTAAACCACTTAAGTCTGTTTGTAAATTAATGCTTACTCACAGTCTTGACCTCGGACTTGATTTTCATCATGGTATGTTTTAATCACTGCCATGTGCGTGGTTCTTATTCCCACGAACCCTTCAATGTTTGTCCCTTCCCCTCCGGTACTTTGCATGTTGTCTTTCAGTCACTAGCTGCAACCTCTTTTGCATACTTTTATTTTTGTTAATTTTGTTTTTAATACACTTGTGACTAGATATCTGCAAAAAACTACAGCAAAATATTTTGACTTCAAATCATCAATTACATACTGATTTTGAGACTTAAAAGAAGTCAGCCACAGAAGCTTACTAACACATAAGGGCAGTTTTTTTGGTTGCATCATAAGATAAATCAGCTTTCTGAGGGCTGCAAATTTCCAGAAGTCATAGAGGAGACCTTTGTACCACAAGTTTAAATAGCTGCAGCTTTGCCTGTACCAGGAAATACTAGCAAAAGTTTCTAATGTTACTGCCACCATGAATGCTGCTGGTATCAATGGTGGGAGCATTAGCTTACACAAAACATGCTTGGCCATCTGAAGCTTTGCTTGTGCAAGGACTCCCACTGTCAGTTGAACAGAAGGTACTACCAGTGGGAAATAATGGAAAAATCCTTGTGTGGGAAAAGCAGCCACCAATGAGGCAAAACTACCCAAGTAATAGCATTTAAATAAAAGTGTATCCCAGGCAAGGGTCACCAAATTAAAGAAAGAAAATGTTTTAATTAAAATGTGAGTTAGACAAAGATTTGTCTCAGGATCTTGCACTTGGGGATTGGACTAGCTGATCTTTTCCCAGCCCTAGTTTTCTGTGATGATAAAAATGACTGAAAAATCTCTGACTTGAAAAGCTGAGTTGAGAAAATAGCAATAGTGAATGGCTGTTCCTACACTAGTGACTGCTCCAAGCACTTCCTACTCCATTGGTGCTAGGAGCTTTAGGATGCCTGCATTACTAACTTACTCTGTACTTTGTGTGTATGTTTGTGTGCATGTGCATGTGCTTTAGTGTGGTCTGCCTACTTTTTCATTTGAATGCCCCTACCTCATCATCTGTATGCTCATTCACTGCTGAACTGCCCCCCTCCCCATTTTCTGTACTTGTATCTTCTGGCCCCTCTTTGAACGTGCCAGAATCTGCTTGCTCACTTGTGTTCACTTGTCTTGCTTGGAGTTTAATTTCTCCTCCCCCCCCCCCCCCCCCCATGTGAACTGTTCCAGTTTCTGACAGCTGGTCCATTTCTGCTGAACAGTATAGAAGATGCTTGCAACCCAGCATGCTGCTCACTCCCTAGAAGAGAGCACTGGTGTTCTGCTTAATTTCTGAGGATCTGGGGCTGTGACTTGAGTGAGAACTCTAGAAATATCCATTCACAAGATTATTTTGCAGAGGTGGGCATTCACCAGACTAGTGTGCAGGAATCAGATCAGTTAGTGGAGGCAGATAGTACAGGTTTCCCTCGCCTTATGTGGGTTCTGTATGTACGAATTCGCTCTTATGCAAAGACCCTTTCTATATGCGAGGTAAATTCACTCATGCAATCTGTATGGTGGAAGCCCTCAGTCAGCTGCTTTGTGCAGTGCATTGTGGGAGTGATGTGCACCAAAATATAGTCTCCTGTTTGGATCTGTGCTCCTTGCTCGTTGTCTGGGACAGATGTTTCTGTAGTTGCCATCCTCATTGTGATGGTGCCCTGTGCTTGTGTGTGCTGTCTGCTGTTGGTGAGTACCAGTAATGTCTTGTAAAAGTGGTAGAAATGGGTCTGGGGGACAGTACAGTCAAGGTCTTGGAACGTATCTTTATTTGTTACATTGTAAAGTGGGTTTCCTTTATGTGAATTTGAGTTATGCACTGTTTTCCAGGAACACATATACAGCATAAAGCGAGGGAAACCTGTACTGCAAACCACAGGTTCCCCCACATGCCCTCTGTGTCCCTGCTATGAGGAGCTTGACTGGATACTTCTTATAGCTCTAAGCACAGAACACATGTCTGTCATGACATCTTCCTGCATCTGCTTTTTTTCCCCCCGGACCAGAGGAAGGAAAGAGCGGGGACAGCTGTGGCTCATACTACGGTGGAGTAGGGCAGGACAGGCCCACAGATGTGGAAGCTTAGTGTATGTAAGGGTTATGTGGCTGATGTTGGAGTATAATTATTGCACCTAACTCTACTCGGAGCTAATGTAAATGACACTGAGCAAGTATTGATGCACATGTACATTTGGAGTAGTTTAAAAGGGGCTGTAACAATTAAAATGTAACAGCTACTGCCCTTTTGAAAAGCTCTCCTTTTGAAAGCACTCCTTATGTACCTGTTTTACCCAGTGTTGGTTGGGAACCTTGTGTTCTCTAGCACTGCTCTTGTTTGTTCCTTATTGGAACTAGACCACCAGTAAAAGCAACAGTGGAAATTTTTGGCAAAAAAGCCCACCTAGTTTTGCCATGTTCTTCGTTGTTAGAGCATTAAATATTGCAAGCTGAATGATACTGAACTAAAATCAGTATTTGTTCTTCAGCACACCAACAGGCTTTTCAGCACAGATGAGGGGTGCTTCTAGAGACTTTATTGGGAATCTGAGAGCAGGGGTCAATAACTATATTGGGAGCTTCTGCAGTGTTTTGGTGGTGGGGAGAAGCAGTGGCCCTAGTGGCATGAGGTAGGTTAGAAGTCTCTCTCAAGCTTGGAGCTAAGCTCCATTAAGGTGGGCTCCAGCTCCTAAAATGTTGTAGGCCCCTATACAAGAGCAGCTCTTGATTTCAGTGCCAGTCCTGTTATCGAAAGAAGTCTTGTCCAGTAACTTCTTAAACTAGGCAAGCTCCATTGGGAAACCAGACAGATTTCTTGACCCCACTTCTCCAGTTGTGAACTGTTCCAGAAATTCACTGCCCTGAGGATTAGAAACCATCTCATTTTGTTCATGGTCAGTTTACACCCATTTGATCTTGTGCCAACACTGTCATTTAGGCTGAATAGCTCTCTTCCCTGGTTCATATTTACCTTCTGAGGTATTTATAGACAGCTTTCATTTCCCATCTCAGCCTATTTTGCTAAGCTGCACAAGTCAAGATTTTGTTTCTTTCTTCCTGCAAGATAAGTCCTCTGTTTCCCTGTTCATCCTATAGTTCTTCTCAGCAGCTGTTCTAGTTGTAAGCCCATCCATGTCCAAGAATGATGAACAGAGTATTCTAGGTAAAGTTCTTTTTACAAGTACCTTGGGGGAAGGTTTCTCTGATATGTCTTGGAAGCGCACTTGCCATTTGCAGAACCAGTTCACGTTGATGGTTTATAGGCATTTTCTGAGTAAATGTACAGGTTTTTTTCCCTCCTATCCCTTCAGCTAAGGAGCTCCCAGTTCATGACGCACATCCTTTGTTTGTGAGCATACAACATTGTCTCCAGAATAGTGAACATTAATTTTGTAATCCTTTTTTATTATTCCAGTCCTTAATAATCCAGTTTCTCTATAGAGTATCATGAGAACTGAATCATCATGTCAGACTCCTTCTACATTGACAGCTTGTTATAACCAACAGGTTAAATTAGTGCTCCTACATTTTAGTAGCCTGAATACCAAGACTGTGGAACTCCATTAGTAACCTCTCTCCGGCCCAGTAGTTCTTCTAGTACAACTGTCTCTTCATTATCCAGTCTCTTGACTGTCTAACAAACTGGAAAAGATGGATGAATACATTTAACTCATTTCTATCCAGTATGAAGTACCAGATATCATGTACTTTGAGGGCTTAACAGCTGTGCCATCATTATAATGTTTACATCAGCATCTGCTGAAATTTTCCAAAGGGGTAATGTGGGCCATGTGAGATGGGAATCTTTGACACACGGACTGTTCATCTTGCACTAGTTTTCAAAGGACTGACAAGCAAAACTGTCTTTCTAAAATGTGATATTATTATTATTATTATTTTAAGTTAAACAGATAGCGAAGCATGTGCTGCAGCTGAACAGATATGAATCCTCATTTCAGGACAGCGTAGTAGAGAATTGTCGATGCTTTGTGAAAGGACTGACTTTGTTTGATTGAGGCTAATGATCAACTTCCATTTTTAATTCTTTACATTGGGTCATCTGACAATTATAGGAACTGTTATGCGGGTTTCTGGAAATATGGGAATGTCCTTCACAGGTCTCCTCAAAATTCCTTACAGATGATTTGATTTAACCTTGTGGCATGAGGGTTAATAGCTTAACTCTCACTAACATTCGCTATAAATTATCCATATAAAAACCTAGTTTCCCTCTTTAATCTTGCTAAGGTTTTAGCCTTAATGGACCTGTGGTAGTGCATTTCATAGTTTAAAAATAAAACGTCTTTGTCATCAGCATATGAACTCAAAGTTATAAGTTAGACAGTTGTAAGTTATTGCATTCAGTTTCCAGGCAAGTAGAAAACAAATTTCTTACCTACAGAGAATTGGGGAGGATGCATGCCCCTGGACAGTAATCAAGTAGCTTCCAATTCAGAAGGTGTAACCAGCAGTATGCATCTGCATAATGTGTTCTGCAAATAGTTACTTCTCTTTTCCATACATCCTCATAATAATACCTCTACATTATACTATCCGTAAATGGGAAAATTAAGACCTAGTCCCCTGTTAAATACATCTGTTTGCTTGGCAATTGTTTCCTCATTCTCTAGCATCTCACCTTTTTAAAAAAAAAACTGTCTTATTTAATCACCCTGGTCTTGTCAGTTTATAAAAATGGTGGCCACACAGCACAGGGCTATCACTTTTTCCATTGCATTGATTCCCCTGCACCCCTCTCCCTGCTTTGTGTAGTGTCCTCATGTAACTAATGTTGGAAATTGATTCTTCCAATTTAATGAACTATTACGCACATAGCTGCTTCAGGGGGTGACTTATCAGCCAGTTCTTCCCTGAGTCAACATCTTTTGGATTATAACCTTATAGATTACCCGTAGAATCAATACTGAATCTAAATTTAGTTGCCTAGAAAATTAGCTTAACATTTCCTGTTGTGTGGTAATTCTTTATTGACTTTGGGTGTATCTGAATGTCTCCTGACTCCTGTGTTATGGCACAGGAAGAAGAAATGTTCACAGTCTTTTTACTGTATCACTTAGAATTGTCCTTTTTATAATGACCTTCCTTTTATTTATTTAAACAAACAATCACAATTATTCAGTCTCTTCATAACTCTTCTACATCCTCATTTTTTGTCTCTTTCTAAATGTCTTTTAATTCTGTAATAATATTTTTTAGCTTAACTGACCAGTGCAGTACATAGTACTCTGAGACAGTACCATTGATTTCCTGCGTCAGGTTTTCTTTAGTCTTTTTTTGCCTTCCTTATGCTTCCTAATATATTTTCTGTGTTATGTCAGTAGAACTTGCCATGCTAGTTATATAAATTGATTGGTGAGACTTGTGAAAGCTAGACCGTTTCTTTTGTAAAACTATTGCTGTGTTCCAGGTACATGGTATCATTGTGTGTTAGAGATGAGATCAGGTTAATCAGATTGGGCTTCAGTAAAATCAGACCTGAACTCCACAGTAGCCTATTTTAATTAGCTCGGTCCCTTAATGCTGTTCACTGAATGTAATTAAAATGTAAATATTCATCTGAGGGTACAGGGTATCTGTTCTAATGTCAATTTGTTCAATTCATGGTTTCTTTGTTGCAGAAAATCAAACTGTCACATAGTAATGACTGCTAATGGGGATTTAAATTGCTTATTTCTTGTCACCTTTATGCTGTCTAAGTTTGGAAGGGACAAATTAAAATACTTGTCTCTAGTTTAAGTTTGCCTCTGGGTCACAAACTAGACCAGAGATTCAAATTAAGTCCTTTCTTAATCTTTGTTTGGGAAGGCCATTACTGTGCATAAGAAGACATGAAGTTGATTGGAATGACAGCTAAACCAGAAAATTACAAACCTAAAACTAAAACTGTAGAATCCCTCGTTACTATAGCTAATTCACAGAAAATCCAGGTCCAGGGATTTGTAGGCTTAGAAGTTCCCATACCTTTACAGGACTTTGGTAAAATGTTGCTCTAGTTCTTTGAAGAGGGGCTACTTTTCTGGCATTTAAAAGTAAATTTGCACTTATTTCCAGAGTCTTGTGACATCATGCAAAACTACTTCCATTGCTGCTCTGAGATCTTTGCAGAATGTATGCATTGTAAATAAGTTAGTTTTGGTCAGACTTTGACATTTACCTCCCAAAAATGTTCTGAAGCACTGCATTTTTTTTCAGCGTACACCAAAAAACAGATGTTCGGTGTTCACATGTGTTCTTTGTGTATATTTCTTCTTTTATTAATTCTGCTTTATCTAAACCAATCAAGTGGAGCACCAGATCAACAGCATAATTGTGCAGTTATGAAAATATGGTTCTCTCTGTTTTCCTAGCTCCCACTAGCGTGGCTTTTAATGCCTGACATTCTTTTATTTTGTGCATTTCAAATCTTTCCTTTTCACTTAGTAAGTGTGAAATGCTTATATATGCCTCTCTTCTTGGAATTTTGTGTTGCTCAAGTTGTGGGTGGGGTGGGGGTGGTGATGGGGGTGTGTGTTAAACTGAGCATGGTGGGTTATCATCTAAACTTACTTGTTTCAGCTATAGCAGACACTACTTGGTGTGATGACACAAAGTCATACCATTTGAATAACTGCACCAGCACAACAAAGTGCCTTCATAAGAACTGAAAAGTGGATGCTAGCATTAACACAGGAAATGATGGAATACTTAAATATGTCAGTGTTCACACGACCAGAAAGGGTGCGAAATGACTGAGCATTGAAAGTACAAACTAATTTGGGATGCATACTGTTAATTTGGGGCTTGAGGGGAAACAGCCTAAAATTGTATGACAAGACCAGAATTTGTTACTTTTTACATAGGAATTAAATACATTTTTTTTAATTTAATTTTATTTTTTTGCCACTGTCTCCTCTATGCTTGGTGTTCACAGACTGGGCCTTGTAGACTTTCCATATTGCCATTAAAATGGAGTTAAAGCTGTAAATGCATACAGTCATTTCCCTCCCTTATTCGTCATTAGGTAGAGGCTGCACATGTCTGCTTGTAGACTAATGCCTCCTGCCATCAAGCAGTGGAATCTTCTAAAGGGCAGCGTCCATCTAGAGTCATTTCTCTTGTTCTGTTACACAGGACTCAGGCGGTATAAAAATGATAGCTGCTCCAACAACCTCTCACTTCCCCTTTAACTATTGTATGCATGGCAAGCTTGGAGTGCTTGTGCTATCCTCTACTTTCTTTTTTTTCCCTTTTGCTCTTGGCACTTTTAGAGTTTCTGAAGTATAAATACTGTTTAAACACCTTGCGGGAGGTGAACCATCACCCAGAGCCCCCTGATCAGAGGCTCCTCTGCCTTGGTTGCTGTGCCCGTCTGACCTTGAGTATGCCCTTATGTGCTGCCTTAGCACATGCGCCGAGTGTTGGGCATTGTGTGGGGTCTTGTGACTTCTGGAGGGGCCCAGAAACTTGCCTGTCATAACTTCGATCGAATCTTCAGTCATGGGTTCCCCTTCTGAGGACTCTCCCAGGTAGGTCGCACCTCCTGACGGGTATCCATGGGGCTCTGCCTCCCCTACACCCCTTCCATACGCCAGCCTCCAGGATGAGTCAGTTGGTCTTCGTGTGGCTTGCCCTCTGGTTGCATCAGTCCTAGTTCTTCACATAGTCTGTGCTTCCGGGGTGGTTGGTTCGCCCTGGCCTTCAGGTGTTTCTTCATGGGCAGCTGGCTGCCTGCTGTGGGTCTTGGGCTATTCAAGTCTCCTGGAGCACTGCCTGTTCCCTGGCCAAAGCAAAGGAAAGAAAACAAACAAAACCCCAAAAGAACAAAATGGAAAAAAGGAGAAACAAAAAAAAACTGAGGGAGTAGACTAGCAGCTTCTCCTCCCTTGCAACCCCTGTGACTAGGGCTTGAGCTGTTTCTCAACGCTGCTCCAGGTTCTCCCTCCTGTCGAGGACCTCTCTTCCTTCCCTGGTGCTGGCAATTCGGCTGCATGCCGGCACTGCCTACACTCAGCATGGGGAGCACCTTTCTTGCTGGCCATCTCCCCCACTCTCCCTCCATCTCTGCTGGTGCCGGCTTTTATTCTGGCTGGGTGGCGTTCTCTGATGATGTCAGCTGCCTGAGCCAGCTCCAAGTGGAAGTAAGCGTGGCTTATGAACTGCCTGGCGGCTCTTCTTGGCACAGCTTGTCCTGTGCTTCCTGGCCTGAAATTGGTAAGTGTGATCTGGTTTCGGGGCTTTCTTTGTGTGAGTGGGTCACCCTCATCCCCTGTCTTACCATGGGGAGGGTTCCCCATGGTGACTGGGGAGGGTGACTGTTTCCCTGGGACAGTTGCATGCTACCAGATTTAGTTAAAGCTGATATCGACTTTCAAGACTTCAGATGCCTTTTAGGGTTAACCTAATTTGATGCCAGTATTGTGGGACTGCTGAGACCTGTACCAGAACTTTTAGATACCTCTGATTCAATTTGGTGCTTAGGACAGGGGTAGGCAACCCCCGGCATGTGTGCCAGAGCATGGCACATGAAGGCATTTTTCTTGGCATGTGAGCCTTGGAATGGACAGCGGGGAAGCTGCAAGGGGCCTGATTCTTGTCGTGGCATCACAGTTCTGCCCCTTCCTTGCCATCTGCCTCAGCACACATACATCTGCTGCCGGTGATTAAATCGGGCTGGGACGGACCCTGATGCAGCTGCTTGCAGCCTCCCCGCTGCCTGCTGTGAGCAGTACAGCCTTTGGTGGGCAGCAGGGGCCTGCCCAGAGCCTGGGCTGGCTGTGGCAGACAGCTGGGGGAAGCTTCAAGCAGGGTCCATGGAGCTCCAGCCTAGTTCGTTGCTGGCAGTGGGTACACATACACCTTGGGTCAGATGGTGAGGAAGCAGCTGGGGCTGTGCTGCCACAACAAGAATTGGGCACCTCATGGCTCCCCTGCTGTCCACCCCCGGCACACCAACATCTTACAAGTTGAGGTCGTGGGTGTTTTTGGCACTCCACCCAAAAATGTTGCTGACCCCCTGGCCCAGGATCAGAACCATGGACTTTGAGTGGACTGGTCTTAAAGTATAGTGTTAACTATCCTTCAGCTGTCTGAGGCTTTACATTCTGGAAAGGTTTTTGACAATTCACTCTAGAAAGCCTCTAATTTGAAATGGTTCTGCATAGTATCGGAAGTACTCAGGTCCCTGCTTTCACAGTGTGAAAGATACAACATCAGTGACAGTATTGAAAATGCTAGTTTAAAAGGGATTTTGTATCCAGCTCTGGAAAAAATCCAGTGTTTAGACTGACTAAATTTACTGGCAGCAACATCTAGGTGTATGGTTTTGCCAGCATCACTTTGGGCTCAGGGCTGGCACTCTAGGGATATTTACATACTATACAAGTGTGAACGTTCCCTTGTTTGTCAAAGGGTGGCGTTTCCAGTTTAAATCAGGTCCCTTCTGGCTTTTAATTCTGTGAAGCTAATGCCATTCAATGGGGCAACATAGAGGAAGAGTCGGGAAGATGCGTCGCACTGCTATGTAGTATTAGTGAGGCTGTTGGAGTAATGTCCAGTTAAGATGTCAAGTATTGTATCCTCAAAAAACCGTGGTGGGGGCATTGGAAAGCTACAAGAACATCCTGAGGTCTGGAAAACCTGCCTTATGGTGAAGCTTTACTTAACAGACATGGGTTACCAAAGTAGATTAAGAGAACTTGATTGTGATCAGGAAACACCTATATATGGAGAAGTGGTTTGATAGTGGATAAGGTCATTACAAGATCCTATGATTATAAATTGAAGTTAAAATAAACTGTCCCCTACTTTTTTTTTTTTTTCCAACGGGATAGTTGAATTGTGTTGGCTTATTTACCACTGAAACTTCTGAGGATTCTTTAGTCTGACTAGAAGTCGTGCTCTTGCATTCTGTAGATCGTGTCAGGGAATCGCAGTTGCTTTTTCCACCTTTTAATCTATGAAACCCTTAGCTGGTTATAATCAACCCTATGGTGTCTCTGATAAGCTAATGCCTTTTAGAAAGGCTGCTTTGGTGTCTGGGAAAAGCACGTACACATTGGTGAATTGGTCTGTATGTAGCTTTAATTCTCTAAATTTAATACTGTATTGATCACAGCCCTTCTAGCACAATTCTGCCAGTGCTCACATCAGAGCTGAACAACTGTGGATTTCTGCTGAGGTCTTCTAAGCTAAATGCTTAGTGCCTACTGAAAATGTAGCTTTTAGAAATGAAAGCATGTAAACTCCTTTCTCTAGAAAGGAATTGCTTAAAACTAATAAACACTTCCTTGTTGTGCACACATTTAGGAAATTGTAGTTGGAATGCAACTATCAATCATAAATCTGAGTTGTAAGCAAATAGGGTAGAGTTCATACAAGTCTTTCATACTTCTGGTATTTAAATTGCCTGGGTTGATCACCTGTAAAATTATTCAAAAGGCTGAGGTGTGTGACTTGCAAAGTATTGTTCTTGCTTGTTCTTTGTTCACTTCTATTCTGTAACAACTGGCTCTGGAAACTTTTTTATTTGTTCTTTGATCTTCTATGTAAAGTAAATGCATGGGAGGCTTATTAGCAAAATGGCACTCAGGAAAGAAAACTGAAGTAATCTGTTTCTCTCCAGCCTAGCTAAATATTCAGAGATCACCCTGTGTTTTTCTAAAACTTGCTAGAGTTCTTCTGCATCTTGATGCAAGTAGCTTTCTCTCTTTGAGCTACATACTGTGGGCATCTTGTCAGCCCAGAATTCATTCAGAAAGTCAAGTCATTATCTACTGAAAACACTAAAGAGCTTTGATCAGAGATTGAAAGACTGTTCAGTGAACACTGAAATACCATGAATAAAATGAGAATGTATCCTAAACAGACTTCCACAATGAAGGTGTCCACCACAGAAGTCCACGGCCTTGTCAACATTATAGAGTTCTGCTAGCATGGATATGCTGGCTGGACATGTGCTGTGCTGATAAAACTCCCCGTGCAGATTCAGTTCTGCTATCAGGAATTCTCTGGTACTAGTGGAGCTTCAGGCATATGGGGAAGCTGATATAGCTCAGATGGCAGATCTGTATCTGTGTTGTGGTGCCATAGTGCTGTTGCTAGAATTAAGGTTGCTCTGTCTGAGTAGTTAGGCTACAGCAAGGGTGACCACCCTGGTCTGTGTGTGCCAAAGTGACATGGGAAGGGGTCTATTTAAATTGCAGGGGGACTTTACACTGCGATCAACCCACAAAAATGGTTAAGTTCTCATTCTGCAGGCATTTTGTGGCAGCCCCACCCCTGGGGTCTGATTGGAGTGGGCCTGGGATGAGGGAGCAGCTGCCATCTTGTCTTCTGTCCTTTGTGCCACCCTGCCAGCTGGCTCCTTCCCCTTCTGGCAGCGAGGACTGTCGACTTCCACTGGGGAGCCAGCATTTTATTTTTATTAAGTTTTCTGTTGATTTCACAGACAGTCCTGGATTTTGCGGTCTCCCGAGACATGGGCAGCCTGTGTGCGCGTGTGATGCAGCAGACCAGACGGGATACAGGCAGCACAGTAGCAGTAGAGCAGAAAATAGAGCAGCAGCTTGGGTAGGGAGCAGGAAACAGAGCAGTTGATTGGGCAGAGGAAGGGAATCACAGTGGCACTTGGGGAGGGCAGGGGGCTAATTTGTGGCATGGCTGCCAAGAAACATTGGTCACCACTGGACTACAGGATGATTAGGTTTAGTCCTTCACCTGCTAGCAGGAAATGGCTGGGTGCCTTTCTCTTCCCTAAGATGGAATGGGGAATTACCCAGAACAAGAGAACCAGGAGGGATGGAAGTGAAAAAAGAGTTTGTCAGAAGGGATGAACTTTGAATTATTCCATAAAGGTAACTAATGCCAGCAAATCCCCTGTGGGAAGAGCAGGAGACTCTTGTCCAAGCAAATCATTCCCAGAACAAGAGCTAGATGTGTATTCTCACTTGACTCTGAGGGGTGAGTGAAAGGCCCAAATGATTTAAGAAGGGTTTAGCTGGTACAGTAATATAAAGATTCTGAATCATACAATTTGCAGTATTGGTATGATTGTTGGTTGGAGGATAGGCGCAAACACTGTTTCATGAGTAGCTGAAGTAGAAGCACATTTCAGTGACTTAGCATAAAGGTGGTGATGTGACTTTGTTCAGCTTCTCTGTACCTATTTGAGGGCTGTTGAAATGGTATGCCACGCCAGTGCATAAATCCTGGGATTTACTTGAGAATCCCAGGGGGGATGATATCCTGGGATTCTCTAGCAAATCCCAGGATGTCATCCTCCTGCTGTACTCAGCTTTGATGAGGCCGCAGCTGGAGTACTGTATCCAATTCTGGGCTTCATAATTTAAAAAGTATGTGGAAAAGCTTGAGAGAGTCCAGAGGAGAGCCACGTGTATGATCAGAGGGCAAGAGAACAGGACTTATGATGAGATGCTGAGAGCCATGGAACTCTTCAGCCTGGAAAACCGCAGGCTTGGGGGGGACCTGGTGGCAGCCTATAAGTACATCAGGGGTACGCATCAGGATCTGGGGGGAACGCCTGTTCACCAAAGCACCCCATGTGATGACAAGGTCAAACGGACACAAACTCCTCCAAGAACATTTCAGGCTGGACATAAGGAAAAATGTTACCATCCGAGTCCCCAAAGTCTGGAATAGACTTCCTCCAGAGGTGGTGCAAGCACCTACTCTAAATGCTTTCAAGAAACATTTGGACATCTATCTTGCTAGGATCCTTTGACCCTAGCTGACTTCCTGCCTCTGTGGCAGGGGGCTGGACTCGATGATCCTCCAAGTTTCCTTCCAGCCCTAATATCTATGAAATCTGTAATTGCTTTGATAAACTTTTTTTTTTTTCTAAAGCCTATGAAGAGCTGAAGAAAGCTCCATTTCAAATGTTTCACACAGGAAACCTGGACACAATATTCCTAGGACAAGACAAGGGATCTATTTTCCAAGATGCCTTGTCCAAGCTAGGAACAGATCTTGATAAGGGAACACAATCTGTCATGAGGATGGCTGATGTGAGATTACAAAGATAATATTTGTCAAGGTTCTTGAGAGAGTATTGACTTGAATGGGACCTGAATCTTTCTTACTAGACCAGGAACCCGAACGGAGATGAATACTTCCAGCTAGTCACTTTTTTCTTACAGGATTTGTGGTTAAACACTACAAACAAAAAAGCAGGATCTAGTCCAGTTTCCACTGTATTGCAGACATTTTTGTCTTTAGCAAGAAATTCTACATGAAACTAAATTTCTATTCTGAGTGACACCTGGACCTTGAAATGGAAAATAAAAACTAAAAGGCTGAAGAAAAACTAGATGCAGTAGTCTGCTCTTAGTGGTGGTAGCTTGAGGATGATGGAACCTGGAGTCCCAGCTCCAAGGATAGCATCGTTTTATCTTGCTCCTTGTTGACTGCTTTCTATGTAACACATAGCCCATATGGTTTCTAATACATTTCAAATGTGAATAAAGTATAAAATGGTGCAATGACATGTTCCTAACTATCACATTCGATGTTTCCAGGATTGTCACTGCAATTATCTACACAGCACTATTTTTCTTATGAGTAGGTGTCCTGAGGATGCTGCCATTTGAACTCTGGAGGGGGGAGCAGAGCCAGGGTGCCATTCCTTGGAGGAGGCTGTATATTCGCAACCTCAGTTAACTTTACATGTGCAAATACAATGTGTAGGATGATGCCAGACTCCCAGCAGCAAGTGGCTGCTGTACTGAATGGCTAGGATCTTTCTTTTTATCCAAAGGCTCTTTTCTGGATAATCTTCATTTTGGTTAAGGAGGGACGTAGGAATTGTTACCCCAGATCTAAAGCCCTCCAACTCAACATCCAGTCTATGATGTAGCCCAGTGGGAGCTAACCTTTAGCCCTCACTGTGGCGGGCAAGCCACAAATTAGTCCTGTGCTCTCCCCATGTGCCATACCAATCTCTTTTTCCCTGACTGGTCTGCTGTTATGCTTTCTTCTTCCTTTCCTGTGCTCGCTGCCTGATTTCCTGCTTTTCTTTCTGCTTCCTGCCCTATCTGCTCTGTTCTGCCTGTCCTCTTCCCTGGTCTGCTGCATGCCACACACAGAGACTGACCATGCTACTTGTGGCAGCTATCCTGCAGGTTGGCCACCCCTGATGTAGCCAATAGTAATGGCTTGAAAAGGTGCAAGTCAAGCCTGAGTTAATTTTGGCAGATTACTTCATGATTACTACTGGCTCTTTCTTTGGTGTAAGAAAGGGAGTTGGTGTGAAAGTGGGATGTTTTGAATGTCTCTGGACATTACCAGAGATTATGCAGGAGCCACTGCTTCTGAACAAGACATCACCCAGTGTAATGGGTTCTGTTGTAAGGTGTTGAAGCTTTCTGAACTTCACTTGGATTACAAGAGTGAATCAGTGTAAACAAGGCCCAAAAGGGACCCAGTCTGTTCTTGCTTTATGGGCAGCGAGAACATTTGCAGCTATAAATGTATGGGTAGATCAGGGACATCACATTTGAGGAATCCAGAAACAACCTTAACAAAAGTAGCTTATGTAGGATCTGTGGCCAGCTATCCTTAATGGAGGGGGTAGCATCATATTTTCTTGCATACTGTATGTTTTTAGATAAGAAATGTACCTTTCTTTGGAAAGGCAGGATGGAAGGTTGTTTCTTTGTTTTCCCCGGAGTCATGACTGAGTTGTGACCACAGGGACAGAATAGACTTTGCTGTGTCAGCAAAAGCTAGCATTTTAACCATCTTGGTTCTACCAAATTGGCAGCAGCTTTTGGCTCCTCAGACAAAAGCTACTGCCAACTGGACAGCAGCTGTAAAAGGGGGTAACACAAGCTCTGACTGAAGAGTGAATTCAGCACTTCCCTCCCTGGGTCCAACAAGCATGGCAGCCATTACAGTGTTTCCAGGCTTCTGTTTCTTCATTCCATTGGATAAAATCGACTTTCCCACTCCAGACGCATGTCTCAATTTTGGGGAGCTGATTTTTTTTGGGGGGTGGGGGTGGGGGAGTGTGTGTGGGATGGGTATGGTAGTAAATGCAGTAATATGCTGGCAGCAAGTTCTCTGAAATACCCCATCAATTTGGATCTTGGTTCAATCAGATGCTGGTGTAACCTAGTTATTGAGAACTGAATGGTGTCCTTGCACTCGGTGAATAGCTGGTTGGTGTCTATCTTGTTTGAATTGTGGGTGTGGTTATTGTATGAGTGTGGCAGTTGCGTTCACTTCTGTGTTTCTCTAGGAGAGGGTAGGAGTGTTCTGTGAATGATGGATTTCTGCAGCATTCAGTTCAAACAGTCATAGCTACCAGGATGGTGTGTTCTGTTTTACCTTGAATAACTTTCCTGGAAATGGCAAACGAGTCATAAAATTGTATATTGCAAGGTTGGCTGCTTCAAAATAGTTTAAGTGCTGGCTAGGTTGTATGTGTTTGGGTGGCTAATAGGCATTCCTCTTCAAACAAAACATTGGCTTTGAGATAGTGGTTCTGTGCGAGTTTGATACATGTCCATCCTACCTGCTGATAGAGCAGCCTTGAAGTGATGGTGGTTGTTTTTCGGCAGTTATTCCTGGCATGAGTGGGCCAGTTCTGAGAACAAGTTCTCTGATTTACACACTTTTCAGCTGTGAGACTGTTATCAATCATTGTGTATCAAGGGCTGAACACTTGCTGTTGCTTTCTTCCTTCTGTAGATACCCATCTTGCACTTCACCATCCTGATCTCCCTTTTGGCTATAAGAATGTAGCTGCTCCAGATTTTTTTTGGATTTAGGTCAAACAGTATAGATGTTCTTTTGTCTTGCAACTTGCTTTTTTGGCCTGCTATACTTGAAGTAATATTGTAATAGTACCTATTCAGTTGTTAAGTTAGATGTAGATCTATATATAGAGAGAGATCTATATCTGATTAATTTTTTTTTACCTTTTTTGCCTCTGTCTTAGACCTATATCAGTGGTGGCTGAGACGGAGGTTGGTGTTAGTTCTGCAAGTAAAGTATCCGTTGCTTTAAGTAGGGGACAACAGATCACACCTGGCATGAAGTACTCTACATCTAGTTATTGTGCTACTTGTTGTATTTGACCATAGTTGAAGACTGAACAATGCAAATGTGCTGAATTGTACCTTTTAATTGTCTGAATAAGGTTCACCAGATACTGGGTCCTAGTTGCTTCAGAATTGCACCTTGATTTAATATGTAAATTGGATGCTGGTTTCAATGATTTAGTAGAAATATTAAATCAGTTGCATGTACTAAGGATATTTAATAGTGGCATGCTGGTTTAATGTGACCCTTGTGATAAAGGTTTTATTTGCTGTGGAACTGTCATTTTGAGAATACAAAATAAAGGCCTAATCCTTCTTGTAGTATTTGCAGTACAGTTGAAATCAAGGCATACTCCTTGGAATTTAAGGGGGTTGTGTGATATGCTTCAGTGTGGGAATGCAAAGTTTTGAAAGCAGCACTGTAGTTGACCTAATAACTTTCTGTTCAAAGGTAAGGACTAAATTTCTTCACAACCATATTATCTGCAATAGACTTCTCTGTGGAACTTCTCATTCTTGGTTGTCTTCTGGAGGTGGTAGTCATAGGAGGAATACTCCTGTAGACAGGACTGCAGATGGCTATTCTGGCAAATATCTATAAATGCTCCCAAGTTTAAATATAATTAAAGTATGAGTGGCTGTTTTTTTAAACTAACACTTCCACTCTTGCTATTAAGAGGCATAACAGAAGGAAACTTGAAGGGAAAACATTTTTCCTTGGCCTGTATTTGAAAAGTCTTAATAGAAATTAATCTAAAAAGTGGACTTCCATGGTGAAATGCAGATTTCAAGTGGGAGGAACGGTATAGGAGCAAGCAGGAGAAGGAGAAATTAGAGGGGAAGCTGGAGAGATCCAAGTAACAGTGAGGCAGGAGGATACGGTTTTGAAACTTTGACCATGCTTGGATCGCATGTGGCAAGATCAGTAGGATCAAGTAGGAGGATTGAGAGAGGCTGGCAATACTCAAGCTGCCTAAAAGACTTTTTTTTCAGAGCAACAGCCTGGATAAATCACACAAATAAGTGAGAAGGAAAGTGGCTAGAGCACAACCTTTAAGAAAGGAGCCAGGTCAAGATGTTTGGATTTTATCAGATGAGCACAATTGGCTGTTTAAACAGATTGTTTTGCTAATGTGTGGATTGTATTATATGTTTCTTTCAGCCCTTTTTGCTGATAAATTTTTCATAGATGCTAGGGTCAGAGGGGACCTCAACAGATCATCAAGTCCGAACCCCTGCATAGGCAGGAAAGAGTGCTGGGATCAGATGACCCCAGCCAGATGCCTATCCAGTCTTCTCTTAAAAACCCCAAAAGTAGGGGAGAGCACCACCTCCCTTGGAAGCCCATTTCAAATTTTGGCCGCCCTCACCGTGAAGAAGTTCTTCCTGATGTCTAACCTGAATCTGCTCTGTCAGTTTGTAACCATTGTTCCTTGTTACCCCAGAAGGTGCCCTGGTGAACAGAGCATCTCTGATCCCTTGCTGTGTCCCCCTAATGAATTTGTAGGCAGCCACAAGGTCACCTCTCAGCCTTCTCTTGCAGAGGCTGAAGAGGTCCAGGTCCCTCAGTCTCTCCTTATAGGGCTCCTATGGTTAGGGCCTTATAGGATGAGTGGCTGTCCTCTGGACCCTCTTAAGTCTATCAACATACTTCTTGAAGTACAGCACCCAAAACTGGATGCAGTACTCCAGCTGCGGCCTGCCCAATGTATCACCTCCTTGGTGGTATTTGTCATGCAACTGCTGACAAAAGTGTGGTTAGCTTTGCTGATGATTTCATCACACTGACGATTCATGTTCATCTTGGAGTTCACATGACTCCAAGATCCCTTTTCCACTTCTGTGCTGCTGAGAGGGTCGCTTCCCGGCCAGTAGGTGTGCTGGACATTTTTGCGCCCTAGGTGCAGCACTCTGCACTTGTCCTTGTTGTACTGCATCCTATTGTGTACTGCCCGCTTTTCTAACCTGTCCAGGTCTGCCTGCAATGGTGAGGTACAAACTGTGGTTCATGAATTAAACCAATTATTTCAGGTCACCCTAGGAAAAATTTAAAATGCCTAGGTGAAAGTTATATGAGCTTAAGTTCCTATCTTCTTAATTCTTTTCAAATTTACAGTATTTTTTTCCCTCTAGCATGGGTGTCTGTTGCCTCCCCTGACATTAGTCAGCGGGGGGGTTTCCTCAGCAGCCGATCCTGTTGGCCCGGGGGGGGGGGGGGCAGGCGGGTTCCCCTGGTGGTCGATCCAATCTTAGCATCCTCCCCCTTATTCATAGGTTGGAAGAGAAAAAACAAGTGTTCCTGTTTTTTCAATTCCTAATTAATTTCTCAGCTTTGAATGAACCAGTTCAAATGAAGAAAATATTCTTTTTGCATCTGCAAAAGAGTCTACTGCTGGGACAAGCTGGCTTATCACTTATACAGACTCTGGTTCCAGGTGCTTAGCTAGTGACTTCCACCTGTTCAGTAGTGCAACTATCTTTAAAATAACCTTGGCAAACATATGAATGGTTCACCTCTAGCCCTGAAATTGTATTATGGGTGGTGTGAGTGATGGATGATTAATAAATGCCCATGTCATAGCAGCATTTTCCTCTTTAGCAGTTAAGCATCTACCCTGGTACTTTGTTTTAAGACTACTGGCAAGAAAATTAGGCAAAGTGCTTGATCTATCCGCTGCTTTACTGCCTGCAATTTAACTTTGCTGTTAAGTATTTCTTACTTTCATGTTTCTGCTCTTTCCAAATATTGTAGGATCTGGAATATATCATCAGTCCTTCTGTAGTTTGTCTAAGGAAATCTGCATATCTTCTACATTTTTCTTTAGTTCAATGCTGACTAATCTAGCTCTGATGTGTCCATCAGTTTTGTCACTATTTTTTTCACAGATGGTCATTGGAACAGGCCAGTTCCTAATAAATATCTCAAAGCAGTCAATTGCAGACTTCCACCATACATCTTGGGGAAGACTTAGCTTGGACCCCCCAGGTCTCTTCAGTGAGGCTGAAGCAAACTCATTGTTACTTAAGATTTTTGCAGTTTTAACATTTTCCTTTGTTCCTGGAGTACTTAATTTTTTTGGCTAAAAGATTTGGCAAATGAGCACTGCACCCATGTGTTATAAGTTTCAGGTTTGGCTTCATTATCTTTTAAGTTTCTTCTCTTTTCTACATTTGTCTGTAGTGACTTTGATCCTTTGCTTGCAGTTTGCAGGGTCAAGCCCCTCATGCATGAAACATTTATGTCATGTTTTTAAAGATTGACCTCAAAAGTTAGATTTCCCCCCCCCCCCCCCCTCATTTTTATATAGAAGAAATCAGCCTTTCAGCTCAAGTTTTCAGTAGAGGCTCATTGACTCAACATGTTTTATTTACATTTATTTTATTTAAATTAATTTAGTATAATCTGTTAAAATTATGCTCAGCCCCTGCCAGAGAGGCCAGCACAGCCCACGGCCCTGAGCCTGCAGTGGGCAACTTACTCTCGCCCCATGCACAAATCCAGGGGGCACATGTCCCCCCATACCTCCCCCGGGGGGGGCGCACAGTGGTGGGAGCCCACCCTCCACACTCAGCCTGACTGCCCATGGAGGAGGAGGAGGAAGATAATAATAAAAATACTGATTAATAACAATTAAGAATTAATAATAATAAATAATAATAGGAACAATACTTTTGCTTGAGTTAATTGCTAAAATGTTAGTGTTCGTACTTTCTCTCTTTCTTACTAATAGGTAGGATTGAGATGTTTGAGTCTGATTAGGAAACAAAATCAACCATCTTAAATGATCAAATATTTAGGTTTAAAAAAGCTAATTTTTAGATGTAGCAATTTGCCACTTGCTGTAGAGAGAACAAAAAACAAAGCTCATATAAGTCAGGGGTAGACAACCCCTGGCACACATGACAGTGTGTGGCGCGTGAAAGCATTTTGCTTGACGCACTCACCTCGAGGAAGGGGCTGGGGCTGTGCTGCCCCAACAAGGATCAGGTTTCTCGCAGCTCCCCCTCCTCTTTCCCCCCCCACCTTATGTCAACATCTTACAGGTTGCAGGTGTTTTTGGCATTCTGCCCAAAACCATTGCTGGCCCCTGTCATAAGTAAACCTTCTGACTAGCTGATGTAGGTAAGACTCTCAAGGTGGGGATTTCATCTCTTGTACCAAGTACAGGTATCTGAACTTGTGGTAGGCCTAGAATCTCGTCCCTCCATTCTTGACTTTTTCAAAATCCCCATGCTTGGTATTAACTATTTTCACTTTGAATAATCACTTTCGCTTCCTTAGAAGCTGAGGAAACCATTATGGATTTTCTGAAAACAGCTTCCTTATTTCTCTATGCAAATATAAAAGTAATTGGGGCCGACTGAGTTCAGTTTGTGAGTTTTAAACGAAATGGCTGGAAGTGAAAAGGACTCATCACTTAAGGTCCCAAGGAATGATACTTTCTCAAAAGCTCACATGGATGTCTCCTGGCTTCTCTTGTTTCATAACTGCCTCTCCCTAAATTTATATGTGTGTGTGTGTGAGTAATTTTCCAGAATGAAATTTATCACTTACTGTATTTACTTATATATCACATGCACTTCTCCCCAACCCCCCAAAATCAGTCCTCCAAAATGGGTTGTATATCTTAAGTGGGGAAACTGATTTTTTCCTTGCTGGAATGGAAGTATACAGATACTATTCTAATGCCTGCCAAGGTGACTGCTGCTTTCTGGCCCAGCAAGCAGAAGGGGTGGAGTCCTGTTAACCTTCTCACAGCCATATCTATTGTTTGAGCACTGTAGCTTGTGTGTAGTGGAATAATTGAGGTGAGTCAGGGCAAGTGAGACTTGCTGCTTGTGGTCTGTAGTAGCTTGATGAGACTTGTGGTGTGGAGGCAATATTTTGTTTATAGTAACTTATAAAAGGAATTATTTACAGTAAAGAAGTAATATTCTTGCTACACTAGGAAGTTTCTGCTGCCTCACCCAGATTGGCATCCCAGGAGACACACTTCCAGGATACTTTCCAGGAGGACTTAGTCTGTCAGACCGGCATCTTTGACTTTGGAAATCTTGTTTTCTACATTTTGCCTTCCAAAAAACAAAGCTCATGTATTATTTGCTGGTGTGTGGTATGTGATAAAATAGGGTATTCGTGAAAGCTTAATACACATAGTATACCTGTGACAGCTAGTTTGAATTGTAATGGTCACTGGGTTGCATTTTCCTTGACTCCACTTGCCTATATCTTTTATTTTGGGCCAGCTACCTATTTCTTATTTTTACTCTTGGCTTTTCTTGCTGTAGAAAGTTGGGTTTTTTGGTTTTTTTTTTTTTTTTTTTTTCTGCTCTGGGCCATGGAAAAGTGTGAATGTTCCTGTGGACTTATCCAGGCTCTGCCAGTGAACATGCTTGTGATCTTGAGCCAGATTCCTTCACCTTTCTAGTCGGCACACATGCCTGTATACTTAAGATTCTTATGTCTTCTCAAGAGATGTTCTGGTTAGTTGGTACTGCTGAACAGCAAGTGCTAGTGGTGATGTTCTTTGGCAGAGAATTAACGTAAGTCCTGATTAGCTTGTGTTTCATATGCTTCCATAAGGTTGGGAGTTTTCCAAGAACATGCTATTAAGTGAACTAGTAAAATGCAGTGTGGTTTGGGAGTCTTGCCGTCTGCAGTACTCCAGGAGAAGAGGACTGTTAATAAATGACCATGTCTGAAATATGGGTATAAGTTTTTTATATCAATAATTAATCTGCCTCACTAGTAGAAAGCTATGGAGATTGGGCTAGCATTGGGGACTTCAAGGAAGGGTATTCTCACAAGCTGGGTCATAGAGACTGCAAGCATGATGTTTCACTATTGTTTTATTAATCATTGTTCAGGCAGTCTATAAATGTACTTAGTGCAACTTTTGACTAAACCCCCCTGATTTTAACGTAGCTTGAAAGAAATGATTATACATACCATTAAATTACAAAAAAAAAAAAAAAAAAAGAAGATAATCTTGTTCAGTATTCAACAGCGTATAACTTTTATCATCTGCTAAGTTGTATGGATTTTGAGTTCTTCCTTCTGGTTACTGCATTGTCGGGTAGGAAAATATACCACCTTTTATTTAGATAGCTGCCAAACTGAGGGAACTTGTTTATCAATGGTATGCCTGTTCTAAAATTTCAATGTATAACCCACCCCATTTCAAAATTGGTGTTTTAGATTAGCCAGTTCTCCATTCATGATTTTTGCCTGTGTTGTATAGCTTAGTTGGCTTTGTGTATTTTGGTGCTGGAAGTGTTAGTTTCAACATTGGCTTGTTTGGCCATGGCATCTGACCACGTGCAGTGTGAAATAGTACATTATACTTTAATGCAGGGATAGGTACCCTATGCCATGTGAAGGTTCAATCCAGATGCAGGGTGACATAGAGGATCCCACAGCAAGCAGCTGTGTTGTGCTGCACGCCCTGCTCCACAGCCCTCCCTAATACTCTTTTGTGCCTGTGTTTTAACCTTGTTGGCAGCTTGGGTGCTCCAAGAGCTGGAGACTTGCAGCCAGTGGCAGGGAGCTGGGTGGTAAGTGCATGTCCATAGCAAAAGGCTGTCTGTCAACCCCTGCTTTTAGCACAATAGAGCACATCATTTACTTTGATTGTAAATGGAGGAGATGATGTCCTAGCTTCCGGGAGTCATGGTCTGCTTCTGTTCTTGGTTCTAGGATCCCTGCAGTTATGGCTGGCTGGCTGCTCTTTTACTCTGAAGCCCCAGCATTCGTTAATGCTGTATTTTCACGGGACTGAAAACAAAAAAAGGTAAGCTCAGAATCTGTTTTGAGGGGACGTTGTAAAATAAATAAATTGCTATATTGCCAGGATTTAATGTGCAACTTCATTTCCCTTGGTGACAAAAAATAAAAATTTGTAGGTTACCTTTAACTCCACTTCCTACCTCTCCAGGTATCTTTTAGCCTTACCTGTGCTTTAGGATGTGAAACTTCCGCCAAGAATATACAAGAACAGTTAAAGAAAAAAGCTGTATGGCTCTTGTTTCCCATCTTCTTTTCTCTTCTAATCCTTTATTCTCTCACAGGAGGGGATGAGAAAGGAAGGCTGTTTTTTTCTTTGTACTTATTTTTCTGATTCAGCTTATGCTGGGAGGAAATAATGCTGTGCAGTTTTCCTAGTTAGGTATGAATGGTTTTGAAGCACTTCCCTGGCTAGTGCGGATAATGTCTAGAAGATTAGTTACATAGGTAATGTTGCAGCAGAACAGACTTTTTTTTTTAGCTGCATGGGCCTCACGTCAGCAACACGGTGAAGAAGCAACAGCAGAGACAACAAAAAGGCAAGAAGAACAAAGAACCAAAATTGAGGCATGATGTAGTCCAGGAGTGGCCAACCTGCAGCATCAGTCTCAAGTGGCATGTGGCAGGCAGGGGAGGGGACAGGGAGCAGGAAGCAGAGCACCGGATTGGGCAGGAAGTAGAAATCGGGGACTAGAAAGCCAAGAAGCAGATCAAGGTGGCACTTAAAGGGCATGGGGCTAATTTGTGGTGTGCCTGCCAAAAGATTGGCCCCCACTGGTATAGTCTGTATGTACAGAGAGAGAGAGAGAGAGAGACTTTAACCCAAAGGATTTTTGAAGCAGTTATTTCTTGTAATGCACTGTGTTAAGCCTGATCTGTGCCAGCAAGGGGAAAATAAGGTACATGTAAAATCTTTCTGCATCTGGACTAGTGTTTGGAAATAAGTTGCTTCAATGGAATTAGATTTTATCCTAGGTTAAAATACCTCTTGCTTCAGGATAGAGGTTTTTGAAGAAATATCAAGGCATTTGAGGGGATTTAATATGGAAGTAGTGAGTCTGATAAATCCTCTGTTTAATGACGGCTCTTTTGTGGAAAGCTACCTTCTGCTTAGCTGTGCAACTTGCGGAGCCTACATCATTATGTACCTAATAGAAACATAAAACGTGTGTCCTCATGAGCACAGGACATTATTAACTTGCAGCAAGTAGCCCTGGCTTATATTGAGCAACATGCAAGTGTCAGATAGCAGCAGCAGTGTTCCTGAAGCTGTTTGCTTACAAAATTGGCCTTACCGGGTTTTTAATTAAAGCCCTTATTGGCTATATCTTGGCTATTTAATACAAGCAGTGCTTATGTGACCTACCATCTAGTGATCTGCTACACAAGATCTGGAGGAATCTCTGTATGGGTGGGTGATAGGGACTAGAGCTCTCCTTTATAGAGAATGCTGTAACACTTTTTCCCAGAATAAACCCTGGCCTTGTGCCTTGTTTTCTTTTCTCCTCTTGCTCTTCTTCTAGGAGAGCCTTTTTTTCGTGTACTTAAGCCAGGAGTTCCATGGCAGTCCTTCCTCACTACGCTACATGTGTCCAGCTCTTCTACAGTGCACCCTAGGACACTAGGGGTTGGGAACCTTCTAAAGGTTGTGGGTGAGACCGACTCAGTTCAGGTCAGAAGCAGGCTGGCAGTTAGGTGGGTGCTAGGACCCAGCTGCCACTGCCACTTTTTCCCACCTGCTGCTGCTGTCACTTCTCTGCCCACTGGGGGAAAAGCAGCCCTGCTGAAACCACATCTCCTTGGGCTGGATCAAAAAGCTCTGCAGGCTGGACCTAGCCTATAGGCTGTAGGTTGCTGACCACTACTGTAGGAGGATCCCTGAAGGGTGCATTAATTGAGTTTAACACGCAGTGGAGAACTGGAAAATGTGAGACTTTTATTGGCATAGTTGTGGAGACTTTATTGACTGTTTTGGTAGTTAATGTAGTGTGGGTTCCTTGCACAACTATTGAGGGGAACCTGTTGGAACCAAAGCATTGTGTTGATGTTTTTTTCCAAAGATCTTTAAAGGGTATCTTTGCTTACATTGTTAGTGTACTAGTCCATATTGTAAATGGCCCTGTTAAAGCATGTAGTAGCTCAAAAAGAGGAGAGGAAGGAGGTGTAACGTGAATGGATACCTTTTATATGCATTTAAAAAAAAAAAAAAATTCTGGAAGCCTGATGAGTGACAAAGTGCTGAAGCTCTTTGCAGAGCTCTGGTATCTATTTGTGGAAAGGTACATCATGTGAAGTGCAATTCTAGTATTTAACATAAAACTGCTAAGGATGTGCTCAGGAATCCTGTAAGCATGTCGTATTGGGCTTCAGCACTGCCAGGCTGAGCTGGGCCAGCCGGGGTGAAAAATACCTGCAGCTCCATATCTACGCAATTTAGAACGTAATAGTTGTATGTTACTGGCAGTGCTAAAATCAACAGCTTAATCTCTCAAAATATAATGTGTGCTTTTCATATCATCCTTCACTGCTTGTCTTAGCATTACTGTTTTTTTTCTCTGTGCATTTCATTTCTTGTACTAATTGCTAATTTGCTCTCTCCCTTCTTTCTTTTCTTTCCTCTCTCTTCCCTTCCTATTTTACAAGTTGGCAGTTGTATCTTTCTCCTTCTTAGTCACCTCAAGTCTTTTACTTTTCTATTTCTGTTGTAGACAAAACAGTCAGTCCTATCTCTTCATATTTCTTTGATTTCACTATCTCTTTCAGTAAAGAGGAGAGATCTGACTATTTTCAGGAAAGAATTAGTAGGTCTCTGATCCCGTCCTAATCAGCCTCTCAACCCTTTTCCCTGTTACAAATGCACATTGGGCCTTCAAATTATTACTGGAGATTTTTTCAGGATGGAAATATCAACTTCCATTTCATTCACAGTATTATAAAACAACTGTCTACAGTCCTTCTGAAGAGTTTCTCTTGGTATACAGAGTGCTGCTGGATTTTTCTCAAGTATTTCACAGATACTTTCTGGGTGATATCCGAAATGGAGTGGTGTCCTAAAAGAAAGTAGAAGTGGCCAACCAACATGCGGTCCAATTGATGATAGAGCCTGATTTTTGTCATAAACAAGGGAAGAAGTGGATGGTATGAACTCACTTGAGTTTACAGTTGGAAGGCTGTAAAGATAATAGAATCCACAGGAGCTCTTTAAAAGGGAAGATTCCGAAGGGGAAAGGGTATAATTAATGCATTCGGGTCTAACATAAATCCCAAAGTGAAGGACTGTACTTGAAGTGATATTCTATAGTGATATCTTCCCTGAGTCAAGGCTCTATGCTTGAATCCTGCAAGCATTTCCGCCCTTGCATCCGTTACCAGGTTCCAGGAGAGGTAATTTTAAAACTGATGATGGTTAAGTAGGAAAATATATCTGCAGGTTAGAAACCTGTGCCCAGAGGGTTGTGGTAACAGATGGCAGTTGAAGAGTAAATGCAAAAGGAAATTTTGTTCCAAGGATCAAAAGCGGACACAGTGCCAACTGTTTGGAACCCCCTCTCAGAGCTGGACCCAAGCTCCCATGCGGCAGACTTTCCTTAATAACAGAGCAGTTGAACCTCAAAGTAGGTTGTCTAAGCATAAATACAGAGGTGACAGGAGTTTGCATCCTGTGCTGTTTGGACAGAGAATAGTGTGATTTAGCTCAAATTCATCTTCAGTAAGAAAAGCATGATAAGGCAATTGCAACAGCTGCTCGCTCCAAAGACTGTCAAATAACTGTTGTGTAAACCTTCTATCTGGCATATCTGCATCCTGAAGGGAAACAAAATCCAGATGGACATCATAGTGCAGTTCTCTAGTATACAGATAGGTCAGTAATGCATATTTGCCATAGGTAAATTTCTATAACTTGATAGGTGGAAGGTCAGGATGATAGTTCTCTAGATTGAGAAATTGGCACTTTGATCTCTGGTGCTAAAATAGATAGCAGAATGTGCTAAAGGGAAGCCAAACGTCACTCCTGGGGACCTGTGCTGAGAGCAAGTAATGCGAAGGTAATTGGCTGTGAATTCACAGCCAATAAGATGTCTGGGAGCATGCAGGAGATGTCCATTCTGGGATGCAATGGATTGCAGTCTGGAAGACTACCTAAATGCAAATCTAGAAATCCTGTATGAAAGCGTAGTGTCTGATGTTACCGAATGCCAGACTAACACCAGGTATGATGCTTGCAAACTGCAAGAAGAATCCATAGTATAGACCCACTGCTGCCAGGCAAATACCCCCTCAAACTTTTTATTTAGCAGGTCTTTATGAAGAGTTGGCTTTTGTTTTATGGAGACTGCCTCTATTTCTGTAATGGTGGCTATGAGTTTGTAGAAAAGTCACCCCCGTCTCACTTTCTCCATTATCAATGATCCTGCTGCTCCCTCTTGAGTTCTTTTCTTTTTAGCCCAGGTCCCTTTCTGTACATTGCTCCTATGTTCTTAAGCCTCTTCTGTAACTATGCAACCCTTTTTTTTTTCATTGTTTCCTCTAGGGTTGACTGTCCAAATTAATTTTAAGAGCTCTTGTTCACCTTCATACAAGTCTAGTGAAGATCAGTTTTCCCTCCATTTCCAACTAAAAAGGGAATGGCAAAAGCAAGAGCAAATGCAGTGCATGTGTTGGAGAAGTACAAAAACAATGCAAAAACAAAGTGGTGGGCAAATGGTATCTGACAAACTGACCAGGAACAAAGCAATCTTTGTGGATTTTTCAGAACAGACTGCTTATGAAATCTCTCCAGAAAAGGGTGGAAAGATGAAACTGGATATGCAAATTGCTGGATAAAGCTAACTTTCATAGGCTTTGTTTATATCCCAGTTTAAATTTTTTTTTTTGTAGTACTAAGGTTTTTAGTTTTAATATACTATAATAAAAGCCTAACTTGGATAGTAAATGAAGACGGTACTAGGGAGGAGTTTTAGGCTGCAGCCTGATTGGAGCTTGTGACAGTTTGGCTTGTAACTGGATGCTACCAGTCCTGTCACTTCTGTGCTTGTGCATATAGCTGGTATTAAACTTTCCTTAAACCAAACAAGTGTTGAATGTGAACAGAGTGTATAAGGTAGATGTTATATACAACCCCACAAATTTCTGTTCTAGTCTGAGTTGCGTAGAAGTGAGTTAATCAGGTCTGCAGTTGTCTTTGTGTTGTTGGTAGCATCCAGAATATCATCTTTGTGATAGTCTTAATATACTTTGTTGTCTTGACTGAAAAGTGGATTCTCTGATTTGTTGTTCTTTCTCTTTCCTAAACATGTCTGTCTCTTGTTTTTTCCTTCTTGATATCCTGTCTGCTTTTCTAACTTATTTTGTCTTGATTGTAAGCTGCCCTGAGCCATTGTTGGGACAGGCAACATATAAACCTAATAAATAATGATCTCTAAAGCCAGCATCAAAGATCTGTTTTGTCCTTGGCCTTTGCTAGGGTTTAGACATGCAAACAAGTTACCATGAGCTAAGCTAGGTTGTAAAATCAGTGTTGGCAGCTCTGCCTAATTGCTCATGTGTGTACTCTTTCTTTGCAGAAAATAAGGTACTAGCTAGGGTAAGAGTGGGCATGTGGTCTATTACTGCTGAGTAGCTGACTTGCAATAACTTGTTTTCCCTTAGAAAGATTTAGGTTCCAACTTCCTCTTGCTGATGGAGGTGCAGGGTACTGTTGTTTGCGCTAAAGCAAAACATCAAACCATTTTTTTTAAAAACCTTTTCTTAATGGCAGTGACTCGGTTGAGGGCGACATAACTTTAGCCTCTAGAATCTAGATGATCTGGATGCTGATGTCTCAAAACATTGGCAGAGCCCTTTAGCAGAAAGCAGCTGTGAGCGAATAGAGGTTTTTTTGATATCGAAACCTTGCAGTTTTCTCAGCATCACTGAAAGGAAAAGGTCTGTCTTAACAGTTAGCATTAGGTGAACCGCAGCTAAGCCTCAAGCTGTAAAGGAGCTGAACAAACTGCTGCATAGTTTTTGTGACCTTAGTTCATCTTTTGTCCTTGGTACACCTGTCTCTGAACAAATCTAATGCAGCTGCTGCCTGGAATAGCAGTTAATGCAACAGCACTTCCTGTTTGCATGTTGAGGTAAGACTTCTAGAATTGCAATTTAATTTATATATTAATTAACCACATCATATCTGCTTTAGAATAAATGTAACAGAACACAAGGTTTCATATAACACACATCTGATTTATTAGGGAAGATTGAACAAGCAAGCACAGTTTGCCAATCTGTTCTTACATAACTCTTTGTAGCTGGTTGCTAATGTGTTGTAGATAGCCATAGTTTTGTTTCCACTAGCAACAGCCATCAGACATTTTAACTGAACAAGACTTAATTCTTCTAAATTGACCTGCTAGAAATGTCTGAAGGCGAATATGGGGGTGGAACAAAGTGGTATGTCAGCATGGTTTGCATTAGCTTGCTAAGAATCCTGTGATGATCTTGCTGTTCTGAGTTCCCTCATCAGAGTGGTAAGGGAATTCTTTATATTGTCTATCATAACCCACCCACCCACCTCTTTTTTTGTTTTTCCTCCATTTCCTGTTGAACTTGGAGAGGGGGGGATGATGCATGTGGAATCAGGTTTTCTGTGTGAATTAAAAAAACTATGCATGATTGAAGCTTGTTACATGTTTAGAACGGGGCTTTTTATTTAGAGGTACTGTAGTAGGAGTACTACCAGTGCAGGTTTTGGTTGTCATCTGGGGAGGTGACTGCACGCCTAGATACATGACTTCCATGTTCCGTCCCTGATTGTTCTCTATTAGGCAAATGCCTTAGTTGCTTTTTGTAGCTTGGGTAAACAGCAGCTACCATCTCAGCTCTCTTATCAGAGCCTTATCTATTTGTTTCAGAGAACAGGCCCAAAGGAGACGACAGGCCTTGAATTTCTTTCAAGTTGTCTATATTGTATATATAGTTGTATATATCCAGGCTTTATCAGTGTCTCTTGTAGAGCAGAAGGACTATATCTGGGTGGGTAATCCTGCTTCTTGGAAAAAAAGTCGTAATGAAAGACACGAATTCCATATGGTGTAGTTGAGAAGAGCATGAAGATGTGGAGGGAATTGTCTTCCTTTTCATAGATGTTTGGGTCGGAAGGGACCTCAGTAGATCACCAAGTCCAACCGCAAGAAGAGCCACTTTATTTTATTTGGGGCGGCTTCTACCACAGGCCCATGACTAGTAAAGCTTATGTTGCTGCTTTCTCAGGACAATCCTGCTCAGTTTCTTTTCTTAATCACCTTTTCTTGCTTCCAGCTCCATTATTTTTGTTTCTTATCCAGAGACTTCCCCTTCTCCTCTTAACTGATGCTCAAGAGGAGTCAGAATCTGAGAAAATCCTTGTGACCAGGAGTTTCTGTTGAATTGATATACTCAGTGCAGCTTTTTGCATTTTGTGGACTGCACTTGTGGATAAGAAATGCTTGCTTTCTCACATTTCAGAATGCTGAATGTGCACATTCAAGACTGGTTCAGACTTCCAGGACTTCAGGTTAATTTGTTCTGAGGTGGACCAGACTTTGCAAAAATACAGGTTTCCCTTGCTTTATGCGAGTTCTGTATGTGCAAATTTGCTCTTATGCAATGACCCTTTTAAGACTAAAAATTCATTATATGCAAGGTAGATTCACTCTTATGCGATCGGTGTGGTGGAAGCCTGCAGTCGGCTGCTTTGTGTGGTGCGTTGTGGGAGTGACACGCACCAAAATATAGTCTCCTGTGTGGAACTGTGCTCCTTGCTAGTTGTCTGCAACATGCGTTTCTGGAGCTGCCATCCTCATTATGATAGTGTTCTGCTTATGTGTACTGTCTGTTGTTGGTGCAGGGCTGGGCAATTATTTTGTGCAGAGGGCTGGTTACGAAGTTTTGACAAGCCATCGAGGGCTGCATGGGTAGCTCCGCCTCTTGACAGGTGCCTTACCCCCTGGTCACCATCTTGGGACTGGAGGTTCCGCCCCCTAACCCCCGACCTTTGCCACCACAAGTCCCTTCCCTTGCCCCCCAGAATTACTCCTTTCAGCAAGGGGGTTTGCTACCTTGGACCCAGAAAAATACCAAATTGTAATTGTAAAAATAAAACGTACTACAACATTCATTAATTTAATTTCAAGAAATATTTTTGTCCAGACTTCCATGTGTTTGTGTAGTGTACGTAGAAGTGATAGTATAATGGCACCAGGGGAGTGGAGAAATGGTTGTGGCAGGCTGGGGGGGGGAAGGGGCAGCGAGTGGGTGCATGGAGTGCAACGACAGCTGGATGGGAACGCGGGACCCACAACGGTGCACTGGGGCCAGCGCTGGCGGGGCCCAAAGCAGGATGACAGGAGTGCTGGGGTCCAGGCTGACATTGGCTCTACAGAGCTGGGCTGCGCTGCTCAAGCAGAAAGAGAAGAGGGAGTCAGCCTGGCTCCCTAGAGTCCCTGGCACCCCAGCCCCATGCTCCTGCCACCCTTCTCTGGGCCCTCCCAGCACTGGCCCCAGGGCACCAGTGTGTGCCCTGTGCTTCCACCCAGCTTTTGCTGTGCTCTGTGCACCTGCTCACTGCCTCTTCCCTCCAGCCTGTTGCTGCCATTTCCCCCCTGCCTGTTGGCCCCTGGCACCACATGGTTCCCAGCTGCAGCTCAGGGGCCAGCCCAGCCAGCCCTGAGGACTGGAGCAATCACCCACAGTCCTCCCCTGCCCTCTTTCCCCCCCCCCCCCCATCTTCTTATCTGTATTTTCCTCAGCACAGGGAGACGGGAGCAATCCCAGGTCAGAAGGCTCCAGCAGCCCCTGCTAGGCAGAAGCTTCTGGCTGGGGCTAGGGGTGGTGGGGCGGGGCAGGGCTGGGCTGGGCTGGTCTTGCTACTGAGTCCTGCTTGGCTCCCCCTGGCTCCTACTGCCTCTGGCTCCTGTCATCTTTGATGGGTAGCCAGGGGCAGATAAATATTAATTTTCTAAATTTTTTAGGGGCTCAGCGGGCTAGATAGAATGTCCTGGTAGGTCGGATGCAGCCTGTGGGCCGTATTTTGCCCACTTCTGTGTTGGTGAGTACCAAAATTGTCTTGTAGAAGTGGTAGAAATGGGTCTGGGGGTCATTACAGTCAAGATCTTGGGACATATCCCTATTTGTTATATTGTAGAGTGGGTTCCCTTTATGCCATTTTCCAGGAACACATCTACAGCATAAAGCGAGGGCAACCTGTACAGGAACATTTTGTACGAGGGCTTATTTCACTGTTAGTCTACTCTTGGACAGAAATGGAAAGAGCAGCCAGGAAAGCTGTAACCTGAAGCATCTCAGGTAATCACTGCTACTTCAGGATCTGAAACAAGCATTTGCTTGCATCTGTGTGGTGCTAGATTTCTTAATGTTGATGAACAAGAACATCTGAGTGCCCTCTGTGTAATGTAGGCCCTTAGTGGTCTAAACATTGTCAGAAGACTGAGTTGAGTCCTGTGTATTTTCATTCTTGCGTTTCCCAAAAGGAGGAAAAGCTTTGACACTCAACTTTTACCTTGCTTGATTACTGACTTGCTTACCTTGCTTGTTGGGTTTTTTTCCCATGTCCTATTATATGGTAGAAAGATCATAACATGTAATTTCAGAGCAAAGAAAGATTCATGATCAAACTCTCTAGACTGGTCATCTTTTTTTTTATCCAGCTTCTGATCAGGTCCAGTCAGTAAATTATTCAGAATCTGGTAGCTGAGAGCTTGGAACAGGTTTTCTTTGGCCCCCCGGGCTTCTGGTTCTGGGGGAAAAACATCATGGGCTCCAAGGTTGATCCTAGTTCTAGAATAAGTTACATTGTAAATGATGGAGTAAACTATTCTACACTGTCCTGTAATGCAGTAGCACCATTTCAGACTCCCATGATTCCTTAAAGAGTGGGACATACATGAAATAACAGCTATTCTTTTAGCTTTGAAAGTTAATCTGCAAAGCCAGTCAGTGGAAGGAACATGAGGAAACCTGGATGTAAAGCTGCAACAGCATGAGAGGCAACACTTTGAAATTCAAAAGTTGTACTGTTTTGTTTTTTTTGTCAGGTCATTGTTCAATGTTTATCCACTGCCGATTTTCCAATCTTAAGCTTCCTAAGAAGCAAAGGGTCCAGAAACACTTTCCATATTCTTGTTAATCTTTAACCTTTTCTGCCATGCTCCAAGACTTGCAGTTTAACTGAAATGTAGAGTATTAAACATAGCTGTAGTTAGCTGAGTTGCTATATAGTCAACCTGAAGAGGCATACTAACTTTAACTGCGCTGGTATTTGTTGCTTTTAGCAGTGTTGGCACTTAATAAATCTGTGGTAGTACTTTCCCATTGAAGCATACACTGTTTAAATTCACACTTGAATTTGTTAACAGCTTTTTCCACATTAAAGGGGGAGGGGGAATTTTTTTCCAAATCCATGTGGTGGTTAATAATGGCTTGAGTTTCTGCGCTGTGGCTTTTGCAACATAGAGCAAGTAGGGTGATTTATATGCTGACTCTTTAGGCTCAGAACCTTCTGTAGGATTCTTGCTATTTTATATTACCAGTAATTATCAATTTTTGTAAACTTCTAAAGACTTAATGTGCTATACAGTATGTTCCACCATGTATTAGGCTGTGCCATTAATAGTTTTGCCTCCTTTAATATGGAAATATGTAAGCAAGGCTGGAGGAGGTAAAGATATTACTCCCTTCCACTGCATTTGCCTGGTGTATTAAGGTCAAACCGATGGCTCAAGTCATAGTAACCTGTAATTTGGGTTTAGTGAAGGTTTATTATCAACAGTCATTATTTGCATCTTAAGCACAGGTAACGTTTATGCATTTATATGCTGCAAAAACTGGATTGGATGATTCATCTGGCTTTTAGTGCACTTATCTGGTAGGACATTATGTTCAAAAGAGCTGTTGCTGAGGGTCTAGCACATGTTTTTTCTGAAGCATCTTTGATGCCTCGGATCACTGGTTTTGCCTGGTATGATGGCTTCTGTTTACCTGCTTGCATCTGCAAATGTAGACAGGTAAGATTTTGATAGAGGTTTGCTGAGTTACTTCCTAGCTTGCTGACAGATAAAGGCAAAAGAAGGTTAGAAAGCTGTAGACGATAACTATCTAGCTGTCATGTGAAATAACATGATCAACAAAATGTCTTGTCTTTCAAACAGCTACCTGACCTGAGCTTCTTGAAGAAATCTGCAAAGTAGAACTAATCATTAACCACATGCTGCAAGACAGTAGGTAGGTGTTATCAGCAGATGCTTTAGACAGCTGTTAATTATTGCAGACTTCCTCTTTAATTTATTTTTTTGTAATTACTAATCTCTAACAGTGCTCCTAGGGTAGGAGAAGCAGGCCCCAAAATTCTTGCATCTGTGTATTCAGCATTGACAACTATGCATTCAGAAATCAAGGCCCCCAAAAGATGATGCTTTTAAATTTGCTCCTCCTTATTGTCATCTGAATTTTGAGCATTTAGGGAGTTTACTTTCAAGTTTCTTTCTGTGTTGATGAGTACTGCAGATACTTTAACATTTAAAGTTTAAACGAAACCTGACACTTGTGACTTAAGAAGCTGGGGCTCCAGAAGTGTCAAGCATCTGTGAGACTTGCAAGAAAACAAAAAACGTTGGAGTTAAGCTTAAAGGACCATTAGAATAAGCTAGGTGAAATAGATGTTGTTTGGCAATGAACAGAGGCATAAACTCAAACAGGAGCAAGCAAAATTCTAACAGGGAAAGTAATTAAACTATACAAGTGGCAGGTTCTCCATCATTTGGCATCTTCAAACAGAAGTTTATCTGACCCTTGTTTGTTCACTTGGCTCTAGGTATCCTCTAGTGCTTGGGATGTTTCTCTGTGTGGAAGTACTTAAACACTGTATGTTACTTCTCAATCTTTTTGATATGACAAATAGGTCATGCTGGTTCAGTATAAGTTATCTTCTCTAGCCCTCAAATAAGTATATGGTCGTTTCTGGTGTAGTCTCTCTCTCTTTTTTTTCAACTTGCTCATTAAAAATCTTGACACCAGAACATAGAATTACTCTATCTACACACAACTCCTGCCTCTGCATCCAAGTATCAAATTGGATTTTTTCTTCAACGTTGTGCCAGGATATTTCTTTATAAATGGTCCCTGAATCTTTTCAAAGACTTTGCCTTTCAGGTTATATTCCATCAGCCCACGTACCTACCATGTGTTGTTTGTTCCTGGATGCTGGTTTTGCATTTAGGTGTGCAGAATTATTTTGTTTGAATGGGCCAAACTGACAAATTTACTAAAAGGGGAATCCCTTAGCATTTTTTAGGTGCTGTGAATTTTTGTAGCAGTATTTTCTCTAAGTTCTGTCTTCAAGTTTTAAAGCACCACTGCTAGAATGGTAGAGACTGGCACCTCAGAAATCAGCTTGAAACACACTTTCTCTTTAAGAAAAAGCAAACTTTCTCCTTGCTCCTTTTGTCTCTTTAGTGTTGCCTTACTCTTTCATTTGTTTACTTATGAACTACTTTTAGTTTAAAACATTTGCTTTAAAATCCACTTTTCTACAATCTGTTATACAGATAGGCAAATGTTTAAACTCTTACTACTGTTAATTAAGTTTGTACATATGTAGTAAAAGCTCTGTTCACTGGCACCTTAGAAGCTGGCATGTTCTGTTAACTGGCATGCCGTCTTGTAAGGTAAAATGAAACCGGAGGTGCCCACTGTGGCACCTCCGGTTTCTCTGGACCCCCATGGCACGGGGCAAAGCAGGATGTGTGGGGCCCATCTCCCTGTCCCTCAGGGCCCATGGGAGGGTTGGCAATACTGCGGGAGGGGCGGCGGGAGAAACGGCAGCCCAAATAGGCAAAGACTCTTGTTTGGGCCTCTCAATTAACCAGCACATTTTGTTATCTGGCACCCCCATTCCCAATGGGTCCTGGATAACAAAGCTTTTACTGTAATATAAAACAAAAACAAACACACATACCAAAAAACAAACAAACCCCAAAGCAAACTCATCTACTCATCCTGGGGAGAATTGCACCCCTTTTCATGTTGGTGTTCTTTGGAGACTGGGATAATTTAGGGCAGAGACTGTCTTGTCTGTATATTTCAGTATTGCTCCAGAAGTAAAAATTTTCTTTGCTAGTGATCTGCAGCTGAAGTTCGTCCCTGTTCATACTAGGTTGTGATATTTTTGTTTTTTAAGCTTCATGCCTCACTTTTCCTTTCTACTGAATAAGAATATAAGTGGCAGATTTGTTTGCACTGTCATAATATGACTTTTAAATACTTGTGTGTCAAGTGTACAGCACAAAAAGACTAAATGCAAGCCAGGGAATGTACAAAGCCCATAATAGGGGGGAAGTCCCAAACAGTAATATTTTTTTCCTAGTTTAAAAGAACTGAAAATCCAGTGCTTTGAAACAGGAATCAGTTCAGAGAGTTTCCCCTCATTTTGCATGCTGAAATGTGTAGGTTTTTTGTTTTGTTGTTTCAATTTAATAACATTTTTAGCACTAATATTACTTGCTGATTATTTTGATTGGTAGTTCAAAGCCTTTTAGCTTTGGAAATCAACTGTTGGGGTCCAAATGGACAAGCACAATTGGAACCCTTTTTGTTCATGGTTCAAGAAACTGGAATTGTGTACAGAAGATGGTTCCAAGTTAGAAGTACCTCACCACGTAATTTAAAAACGAAAAAGTGACATGGAGAAGGGTGCAGTAGGGTATCTTGCCACATGACAGATGTCAAATTCTAACAGCAGCACTATGCAAAACTTGAGTTTTCAGCTTGAGGAAGCAGGTGTATTACCATATTTACTCCAATCCAAATGACTTTTGAATTTAAGATGACCTCTCTCCCCAATAATTAGGTGCTACACATGGAAAATTTTAACACTTCTCCCTCCCCCCCCCCCTTTTGCTTTTCCCTGATGATCCGGGTGTAGGGAGAGCCCCAGAGCCACTCCTGACCTGCTCTTGCTCAGTGCTGCAGGGACTAGCTGTGCCAGGAGCCTGGCTCAGGCAGGGACACTAGTGGCAGCATGCAGGTTCCTTCTTTCCTCCCTGGCTCCCTTAACTCCCTCATCTCCCCTTCTGCCTGTGAGCTGGTTGGAGGAAGGAATCTACATGCTGCCACAGCTACTGTCTGCAGTGTGGGTCGGGAGTGACTCTGCCCCCCACCCCCCAATATGCCTGGGTTAGCTTGCCGTTTGACCACTCTGCCTGGGACCTGGGGGGGGGGCAGCTGTGCAGGGAGTCCTGTTGGTTTGGGGACCACAGGAGCAGTGCTCAGGCCAGTGAATCTGGACTATGGAGCTGTGGCACCTTAGGGAGCCTTTCAAGGGCACCATGGGGTGCCATGCAATGTTAGCACCGGTGAGTGTGCAAACATGATTCACATGATTAAATCCAGAGATTTCAAATAAAAATCCATGGTGTTTAAAAAAAAAATTCTGACCTGTTGTGGTCTTTGAGTGCTTTGCAATAGCATAATTTATCTATTTTTATGTAGTCAAAACAAGTGAAAATGAAGAGCTGGCATTTTATGAGTGGTGCCTTGAGTCTAAAAAGGTTGAGAACCACTGCTTTAGGTGCTGCCTGCTTTGAAGAAGTCCATGTTTAGTTCATGCAAAATTCCAGGGTGCAGGGCTCCAAAGAAGTTGATACATATATATGCCTAGGATGAAAGTAAACTCTTTTAAGTATTGAAGTTTATGGAATTTTAACTTGCTATAAAGTATTTGGACTCAAGTGCTGTGTAGTTAAATTTGCAAAAAATGTGCATTTCTAAACTTGGCTTTCTTAGGCCAGATTTATGCCAGAAGAGGCTGGCCAGTAATAACAAGACTTGTCTAGCTATACTGGCAAATGTATGGTGTAGATCATTTTTTGCTCTGCTTCTCTTGGTTCTCCAAGAAGAATAAGCTGCAAAAAAAATACTTCTCTGTCAATATAACAGTCTGTTTACTGGCAAAAGCTGTAACCTATAGAAGTGTTGCCAAAACATGGTCCTAACCAACCATGCTGTTTGCAAATGTTTCCTCTGTAGACCTGTCTAGTTACTTTTGTGCTTGCTGTAGTGGGAGGGGGACTGAAATAGAACATGGTAAACTTCAGGGATCACATACAGTAACTTGCATTAAGCAGAATTCACTCTCTATTGTAATGGACTAAACTAACATGTACCCAGATACATTTTATTTTTAAAGAGTAGACATCTGCTAATAAGCAGGGATCCTGGTTTTCTCCGATTTTAAAAAAATATCCAAAGTGTTTTGTTTTTTTTATTTAACCTGTCATCGTACTCCCCCCCCCCCCACACACACACACTCTTTTTCAAGTCCTGGTGAGCCACTACATTGAATTTGTTTAGATTCTCTCTTTACGACCACAGCTGAGCTGTACCTTTCTTTTCCCATTTTTAATGAGTCTTGTTTTTTCACCAGCCTTAAATGTAGAGGTGCACCGATACATCAGTCTGATAGGGGATCGGTACCAATATAAAGAAAATTGGCTCTATCGGAAATTGGCCCAATGCAGCCGATAATTTGGCTGATAAATGCCCAGGTGCGTGTGCAGCTGCACGCACCATGCAGGCAGCAAGAAGCAGAGCCTGGTAGCGTGCAGAGCTTTGTGCAGCTGATAAGTCTGTTGTGGTGGAACGGAAGGGGCATGGAGGGGGCAGGGGCAGGTGCTGCCCAGCCAGGGTGGGGCAGGTGTGGGATGGAGCTGTGGCTCATTTGGGATGCTTGGGGGGTGGGGGGGGGCAGCTCCTGCTTGCACTCTGGGAGGGCATGGGGGGAGTGTTCCCCCCCCCCCCCCCGACCTGTGTGGGGCAGGCAGACTAGAGCCGGGGCTGCGCTGGGCAGGTGATGGCAGTGCTGGGAACAGGGCTGTGGCAGAATTTGGGATGGCTGCAGCCTGCCCCAAACCCAGCCCCTGCTGAGAAGAACCCTGCACAGCCCTGGCTCCAGCCTGCCTGCCCCATGCCGATCCAGAGGGCACACGCCCTTCCCCTCCATGCCCTCCCACAAGCAGCGGTGGGAGCTGCCCCCAGGACAGCTGCGGCTCTGTCCTACGTCTGCCCCACTCCTGCCCCCTCCCTCAGCGCGGTGGCATTAATCTGCACCCCCATGCCTCTTCCCTGCCCCTTCCCTTTCCACCACAATAGACTTGCCAACTGCACGCAGCTCTATTGAAAATTGGATTGGTATTGGCTGATATGCCTCCTTAAAAATCAGCTATCTGTGTTGGCCCCCAAAATCGCTATCGGTGCACCCTTACATAAATGTCTGGCAAAAATCATCATTAAATGGGTCCCCAAACAGTTCACCCAGAATCCCTGTCAGCCCCTGTCGCAGTCTGTTGTATATGATTAGTGTGGTCCTGCTGTCCATGAGCTGGAGCTGGACCAAGTTGTCCTGTACCTCATCTGTGTATAAATTTCTGGAGCGTCCCAGGACTTGTGACAAGAACACCTGATTCCAAATATGAGGGGGTGCTAATTAACACCTGGATCCTTTGTGGGGGGTGCTGCTTAAAAGTGTATTTATGGAGTACCTGTGCTAAAACTTTCAGTAGTTTAAAAAAAAAAGGTGAAGTGCATCAATTCTGGATGAACTCAATGGTAAATTGTTTATTTCAAGGGGGGGGTTGTGTTTTTTGTTTTTCCAAATTTGCTGCTTTTTCCCATGTGCTCAGGGAGAGCAGGGTCTGATGGTAAGGAAGGGGGAAAAGGAACTTCAGAGGGAAATGGGCTACCTGACCATCCAGACTTGTTTTCCTTGCTGTAGCAATGGGAGGGGGAAAATACAAGACAAACCTCCAATAATTAGACTCTATACATGGGAAAATTATAACAAATGTATACATTTTCCATATATAGAATCTAACTATTCTTGTATTCAAGTAAATATGGCAATATTTACTCGAATAAATATTTGGGGTCGTCTGGTATTCAAGTAAATACGGCAATAGCTGTTAAAAGGAACAATTGGAGATGATTCCTCTGGTATCTCTAAACCAAATAATGGTGACTTCCAGGGAGGGTAACAAGTAGGGGAGAGGGTGTAGGTTGTAGCCGTGTTGGTCTAAGGACATAGGCAGACAAGGTTCTTTGGGTGCATCTGATATCTTTTATTAGACCAACCCAAATAGTTGGAGAATAGTTATTAAGCAAGTAGGGGAGAGATCACTTGAGATCTGGTTCAGTGCTCTCCCACAGAGCATCTACTCCTGCCACTGTTGGAGACCAGATACTAGGCTAGATAGACCATTGATCTGGCCCAGTATGGTTCTTATGTTCTTTACTTTTCCTGCTGCGAGCTTTGAAGCTCAACAGTATCAAGTTTTAAAGCTTTTTCTTTGCTTCTCTGGAATCTAGAATTCTGGAAACTAAGCTGCGGAAAGGAAAGCACTATGCAGCTTCTGTATCTGATACATTAAGCATGAAATGGCCTGCTTTGACATTAAGATGGAAATTCTTTGTTCTGGCATTACAATATATCGATTTTGTGATTCTGTTAGACTTATACTTTTTAAATTTCATCTCATTGGCTAGACATGAAGTTACTGTATTTTTTTTTAACCTTTTTTAAATGGTAGGACTACAGTCATGGAAAAGAAAACCCTTGTTTATACAAATACTGGTGGATCGTCAGACAGATTTTGCTGATATTAATGTAGGCAGTTTGGGGAAGATGTGATGCGTTCTTATCATCAGGGACACAGGATTTTCCCAGAATACCATATTTCCTTGCAAACAACAGATACATTTTCCCAAAGACCATTGTCTGGAAACTGTAGAGTGCATTTTATACATGAGAAATACAGTAAGAGCAGGCTCTGCCTGTTATAGGAAAAAGTGGAAGTAAAATCTGCACAGACCCAGGAACAAGAGCAATGAGCAGGCTCTACTCCCTAGCTGTTGATATTCAGTTACTTAAACAAGGAAAGGGATTGAGGGTGTTTTATTCTGCTAGTCAAACAAGGTGTATATTATTCTGTAGTATGCAGGAAAATATGGTATGATATAAGCATTCATCATATATTTATGTTGGTGAAATGACAATAGTGATTTTTGAGGACATGGCTTCATTTTTTTGCTGCTGGCTCTGGCTCATGAAGCCATATATTGGATGCTTGGTTGCAACAAGGAAAGATTCAGCTACTGTCTAAACATAGGATAACTGCTTTGGGGGATGAAAGATTGTGTCACTGCTTGGAGACTATGCTGGACCACAACAAATCAAATGTTCCTGCTGCTTTGTGCTTCCCTTATGACACTTTAAGCAAAGAGGAACCTTGCCAGTAGGGAGAAGTGGACAGACTTGACTGAAATGGCCTAGCCAGTCAAGGGCAGTTAACAGAGTCCATTGGGGGGATGTTCAGCTGAGGGAGGCCTGAAGAGACCACTTAAGTGCAGTCTTGAAATACTTCACATGCACACTGTCCAAATAATTCCCGGTGTATAAAGCTACTGCCATATGTACTTTGTGATTGGAAGGGGGAAGGGGCTTTGCTATATTCTGTTTCATAGTATGAAATGGTAATCCTGAACATTTTTATTGCATGGTATTAAAGAATAAAATGTGGTCCATGCGAACAAGGACAGTAATGGCAAAATGTGTGCTAGAGAATTAAAACTGTGTGTACAAGGATTAGACACCTTTCATGTAGCAGTGTTTTATTTTTAAACTAAGGGTGCCATATTTTGTAGAGTCTGTAATACTGTAGGTTTGTGGCTGCATATGCAGTTTTCCTTGGTTTTCCCACAGGCATGAAGTGAAATGGGGTAGGGTGGTGGCTACTAGGCCTGCTTCTTTTATTGCAAATCAAGGAGAAGGGGAACCTGTGAACCAGGAATACTGCCTCCTCTTTCTTCCTCTCCCCCAAAGAATGGCATTAGTGTTTCATTTGGGCTTGAGGTGCTACATTTATAATGTCTGAAAAGGATGGGGGTATGTGGGTGGAGTCCAGTACCCTCCCTCCAAATAAACAGGTACTAGAGGGATAATTCTTGTTTACTTTGTAGGTGACCACAATGAAATGTCTTTCCGACGTTATAGTTAAAATTGAACTTTGTCATAGAGCTTTATCTTCACATACCAAGTCTTCTAGTTATACAGGGTATTTTCTGTCCACATGTACATGTACACACACAAGGGTACCAATTTGATACCCTCATTTGAAATAAGAGGGGGGAGGCAGGGGAACCCCTACGCATTTAAAAAACCATTAGTATTATGTTTTACCTGCCCTCCCTCTCATCTTCTCTGCACTATTTGACTCCAGTCCTGCTGTGCTGGAGCTCATATCCCTCCACAGAGGTGGAAGTAGTGGTGATTCATTAACTTTGGCATCTCTTTTTCTCATACCTTTTCTTTTCCTCCTCCTGACTGCGGACCTCAAAATTGCCAAATAACTTGGTTTTTGCAAGATGCAAGGGTTTTTGTGGTTGACATCTTTTGTTGGGTTAGCCTTAGATAAGCTTTTGAATGCAGTATGTTCTTCTTGGGTTTTCTTTTCTGCTGGGGGCTCTTCTCCAATCCTCTTAGTCAAGATTTAGTGCTGGGTGTTTTTGGAAGGAGCTGTTGGACAGCTTCTCTTTGCCTCAGAATATTGTCAAATATGCAATCTGGATTACATGTTTTCCTGCATTTGCATTACCCCTGCCTGATCTGGACTTCTAGAATTGTTTGCTTGCTTTCATCCCCTCCACTTGAGCCCTTGGATGAAGAGGCATTTATTTCTCTTTGCCCCTTCTGACACCCTTATTTTATGTGCAAGCTTTTTGTGGGAGATTGGAAGGAATCCGGAGTCTAGGAACAAAAAATTTTAAAAGTCTTCTGACATTTTGCTTCTACTGATTACTTAGTGAATGACTAAAGTATTAAGATGGTATAGTTCAGAGGTACATTTCATAACTTGCTCATTTTCTAGTTGCTTAGTGAAATTAGTCTTTAAGTGTAGTTTTAAGCTGAGGAGTTTCTGCAGGCACTTTTGTTCAGCTTCTTTTCTGCATTTGTTTCTCAAGGTACTTTCACTTTTTATAGACAAGTCTGGCAATTAAACCATAATTACTGAAGTATATTCATGACATTATAGACAATAGTTTAAATTTTGTCAGCATTTCCATGCCTGTAACCTTCCTTTTTACCTTGGGAGAGAGAATTATTTCTGGAGCTCAAACTTGGCTCACAAGATTTTTATTCTGATGTAGGTCTATTACTGAATGCTAACAGCAAGAGATCACCTTGTACCTGAAAGAAAAAAAAAAAAGCTATATTTGAAGTTGAAATGGCAGTCAGGACTTGTAGTAGAGATGATATCTTTTATTAGACCAACAGGATTTTTGCAAAAAAAAGTCTTTAATTGCAAGCTTTCGGGAACAAACACCCTTCATCAAGCATTGGAGAAAAGATTGTAAAAGTTCTCCTGGGTAGAAATGAAAGCTTATATTTCAGAGAGGAATCAATAGGTGGAAGACTCCTCTGGGCAGTCAGTTCATAGCTGGTATGAAGCCTTTCACCTCCTGTGAGGATCTGTGATGATGCAAATTATATTTGAAGTTGAAACATTTTGTAGGCTTAGTAATTTTGTTGCATCCATTGGCACTAAGTAGAAGTCATCTCCTGTACAAATAGAAATGAGCATATAACCAGTTAAACTTCTTCCTATTGACTGAAGATTCAGGTTTCAAGTAAGACTGCAGAAATTTCTAAAATAAGAGTAACACTGGTTCATTTGAGCATAACCTATTTTCTAAACCTTTCTTTTCAATGAAGAGAATTCATAGGAAAATATGAGTTTTTGCAGCAAGTCAGAGAACCATGTGTTGTTCATGAATGGAAAAGCTGAGTTAAATACTGTAGGTTATCCTTGCTAAGGAAGTCCACAAATCTATTTTTGATTCATTATATAATGAAGTGCTACTTTTGTAGAATGGGTATAGAAGCTTTGTGGTTAAGTTTCTATTCTTCTATGACCTATGGTCTGGATAGTGGACAGCCATAGTTGATGTAAGGTAAACCTATGCAGGGTGAAATGGGAAACCTGTTTTGTACAGTGTAATCAACTTTATGGAGACACAGAACACTTAGAATAGGTTAAATGCAGTTTAAACCTGAAGTGGACAGACATAGAAACCTGTTTAAAGTAGTTTAAATCCACCTGGAACAGTTCAACAGTGTACCTGGAAAATCATGTACTATTTTGAACCAGCTAACTGTGAGACACGTTGGTGTTATATGTGAACATAAGGGTTCTGTGAAATGGGTCTGGTCAGTCATAGACTCCTAGAAAATTAGGGTTGAAAGGGACCTCAGTTGGTCATCTAGTCCAACCACCTCTAGGCATCCCACACTACACTGCTCCTTGTCTTCCCACTTACCATTGCAAATCACTTTTCTTATGTATCCAGAACTCCCCCCCCTTCCCACCCCATTTGCACTTTATATTAGTGAGTAGGCCTGTGTGAAGCGGCAAGTATTTGCTTTGGATTCAGATTCGGAGGGACGGAGGTTCAATTTGCAGATTCGAATCACTGTCCCAATTCCATTTGGCTGAATTGAATCTGAAGATTCAGCGCTGCTTTTGGAGATTCGGCCATAGACTAAACAGGCAGCAGTCCTTACCACGCTGGACACAGCTGCCTCCAGCTGGTAAGTCTGTGGTGGGATTGGGTTGTGGGGGAGGGACAAACTGCCCAGCCAGGGCAGGGAGTATGAGATTCAGGGAGGGAGGCGGAGGTGTGGGATGCAGGTACGGCAGTGCTGGGAGCAAGGACTATGCCCTGCTGCTGCTGGCCCAGTGGGGGGCAGGATGTGGGCACGGCTTGCTCCAGGCAGAAGGGGGCCAGCAGCAGCAGGGCATAGCCCTCTGCTCCCAGCACTGCCATGCCCGCATCCCTCGCCCCCTGTCTCAGCTGGGCAGCTTGTCTCAGCCCCAATCCCTCCCTCCCCCATGCCCCTTCCTTCCCCACCTTTGCCTACCACAACAGACTTACCAGCTGGAGGCAGCTGTGTCCAGTGTGGTGAGGACTGCTGCCTGTTTAGTCTATGGCCAAATCTCCGAATCTTTTCCAAATCTATTTGGAGGCTTTGGATTTTGATTCAGAGTTTTTAATTGCTCTCCCAATTCACTTCTGATTAGGTTGCCAAATTGGGCCGAATCTCCTCCAAATCGAATAAGCTACTGAAGCTTCGCACAGCCCTATTTAGTGAGCTTCTTTGCACTGCTTGTTCAATAAATCATCTTTCTAATTGGCATTTGTGTCTTTACTCCTCACTCAAACACAGCCCATTTGTTATGCACCCTGCCCCCCCAGCTTTGAGAACCAGAAAGCACAGGTTCAAGAATTACACCCTGCACCTTTCCTCTTCCCCCCTTCTACCTCTCCTGCCTGAGTAAGGCAAGTGTCAACAGCCTGAAAACAAGTGAACTAGGTTTAGACCAGTGATGCTCAAAATTTTGGCCCTGCAAGTCAGATGAATGGTGTGAGGCCAGTCCATTGTCCGGATTAGACCCCATGCATTGGACCAAGCTCTGTATTGTCTGTACGCACTCGGATCAGGCCGCAGGGCTCGGTGTTACCTCTGCCCAGTCCCACGCGCTAGCAATGGGCACTTAAGAATGCGGCCTGTAGGACTCCACATGTACCCATGGAGAGCTCTGTAGGCTGGACGACCCAGTGCCTGGGGTCATGTCTGGCTTGCGAGCCAGTGGATGAGCACCCCTATTCTAGACGAACACTGCCCCCCGTACAGGTCAACCACCCAGGGGTTCCCAAAGCAAGACACCCCCCTCCCACTGCAAGGCATGCTGCACTGGGTGTTTATTCCCACTCCCTGGTGCCAGAGCCACAGTACTTCACACAACCGTGAACTGGTTCACAATTGGTGACATTTTGGAGCAGTCCACTTGCATGCATCTACACCCTAAGTTTTGCTTATTTTTAATAATAAGTCCGTAACTGTCAGAGTAGATGTGCGTTTTGGGGGTTTATTATGTGCTGTTTTTCCCACCCTATAGATTTGTGTGTCTGGGCACACAGCTTAGCTAGCACTGTATAACAGGTTTGCTGTTTGGTGTCTTTTCTCTTACTGTTGTTTTTTGCATACATGTGGCAGCCTAATTTGACATTGCCTGTAGGAGCCAGGTTTTGTGGGTTGTAACTTGAATGCTTTATTTTTGTTGGCAGAAAATGTTTGAAGTGTATAGTAAGTCACCATAACTTACATCTTTGCTGCCTTGCTTACGCTCTTCACTGTCTTGTTGAGTGGTTGGTGGGTGAAAAAGGTAGGAAGGAAAATCCATTATGAAAAAAATAATCAAATGGCAGGAAATAAAACCTAAGCCTCGGTGTTCTGACTAATCTTCCGATTAGTCACGCAATTTTTATCCTCAGTGTTTATAATCTACTACCTTTTCTCTTATTTGAATAAAATATTTTTCTCCCTAGGAACTGTTTTTTGATGTAATATGTATCATTATTATATTAATGGCCAACCATTGTTACTATATCTGGAATGCAAAACCACTGGGCTGGTTCTGTGCCACTATGTGCAGCTCCCAGGACTCAGCTGGAGCTATGTGCTATGGGGGAATGCTGCCTATCCTGGGCATGAGTGCCTTGAGGGCCTGCTGCTGCCAGTAGTGGGGACTGTGTGCCATGCAGGAGGTCAAAGAGGGGGTGTCCACTCCTGCACCCCAAACTTCACACCTCCCCACACACTCCCACCACTGGGCCAGGTGGGCTCTGTGCTGCCACATTCAGCTCTTGGCTCTCCTTTCAGGAGCTACATGCCATTGGGGTGGCTCTGTGCTAGCACATGGGGCTCCAGCCACTGCAGCTGGGACTGTATACCACTGGGTCAGGCCGGGTTGGCTCTGTGCTGTCTCTGTTCCTCCATGTGAGGCTCCTGGCACTGCTGGTAGGAGCTGTCCTACCTGCTCACCAGCTGTCCAATTGCGTGCCATCGTGCTTGGTTCCTCTACATGGATTGCTAGGAGCCCCATGGAGCTGTGGGCACAAAACCTGCTCAGTCCAATGGTGTGTGACCTCTGAAAGCCCTCCTCCCGCTGGTCTTCAGAGGGGTAGCTGTGGACTGGTAGTAATTGTTTTTTGGAGGGGCCTCATGGGCCAGCAAGAATGGCCTGGCGGGCCAGATGTGGCCCGCAGACCATATTGTACCTGACCCTGATCTAATCCCAGCATGGAAAGATATCTACTGCATTGTTCTGATTCATAGGCCTACTTTTTTCCCTTCAAAAGGACCATAAATATTGAGCTTATTTGCAAGGTTGACCTTTGGTTGGGCTTCCTGGTGACACTTGCGCTTGAAGTTTTCTTGTGTACACAAAACCCCCCCACATCAAAATTTGTTACTGTAGTTCTTATTTCAGTATTTTTAGTGCATTTTTTCCCTTTGGGTTCTTGTCTTGATTATTTGACTTCAGGCTATGCAAGTGAGAGATTCGGATGACTTACTCTTAGCTAAACAGAAGTTAGGCTAAAGTTATTTGTGCATGAAAGGCCTATTGTAATAAACTGGAGGAAGGGTCCAAACTGAGCATTGCAAAAGGGATTAAAGCACTTTTTGTGCAAGACAGCTTTGGTATGGGGAGAGAAACTGCAGATGTGTATTGAAACCTATTTGACTTGGATGGAGCTGAGGTATCCAGTAGAAGTTTAACTCTTCCTAGGTACAGACCGTCACTGAATAGCTTGTTTCAGATTTTGGCAAGTGGGTGGCTTTTAAAATCTAATCCTGCTTGAGTGCTGAGTTCCTTTAGAAGTTCCCTAGGCCTTTACCAGTAATAAGAGAAGAGGGCAGTCTTTTTTTTTTTTTTTTTAACTGGTTGACCTTCATCTTAAGTCTCCTAAAGCAATTTCCCTAATAATTCTGTCAGGATGCTGTGCCAAAACTGTCTTGGATTTGTGGTTAAATCTCTACTGGCTACGGTTACTTGCCAGAACTCTGGGCATACCCAGAAACTGGTTCCAGAACTTTTGCAGCTTCATTAACTGCTTTTGTTTAAAAATTATACTTGTGGGTGTCAGAGTTAATCATTGGATTGTTTAGCTGCAATAATATTAAGTTATTTAATCCCTTTTACTTTTCATTGTATTCTGAAAAAGCTCTTTAATACAGCTATTGTGCATATTGGAATCCTTAATGCAGAATAGATATCTACCTTATAAGATGAAAAAAAAAAATGTCTGTCCCCAGAGAGTTGCCTACAGTATTTTTAAAGATTTATGCAGTGGTGAAACATTTGTACCTTGAAAAGCTTGTGTTGCTTTAACTTTACCACTGTTGAAAATGTGCTCACCTTCACCTGTATATAACTTCTCGTCTAGGCTGTGCTCAGAATAGTGAATGGGAACCGGCATCCTGCTTTAGTCCTTGATTTCTGTCTTCAGTAGAATTTGAGTTGACCCCTTTTGTTTGCCTGCAGGCTGCCTCCGTACTCGCTCCCTGGGAGATCATACTGGGTGTGCAGTCAGTGGTACAAAGCAGTTTCCATGAAGTTGACATCAGTCTGGGATTAACTTTTGTGTGGAGCTAATGCAGCGATGTATGTTTTGTTGATCAACTTTTACAATCAGTGCTAATGCAGTTAACTTGCCATTCTGGCTCTAATACAGCCAGTTTCTAACCAATGTCCTTTTATCATCTTAGCAAATGTGTGGCCAACCTTTCTACTCTTGTTCATTTTAATTTACTTCTATATCAGAGAAGGGGTATAGATGATCAAGATGCTCACAAAATTAAAAGTAAAAGTTTCCTCGCTTTTTTAAACCAATTTTGGTATTGGTCACCTGTTTAATTGCTCCCCTGCATCTGGAGAAATTTTGAACACTTGAAGGCAGAGTTGCACCAATAGAGATTTTGGAGGCGAATACCAGCAGCCGCTTTTTTAAGGAGGTATATTGGCCGATACTGATCCAATTTCCAGTACAGCTGTGTGCAGCTGGTATGTCTGTTGTGGTGGAAGGGAAGGGGAGTGGGGGGGGCAGATCAAGGCCTCTGGTGAGGGAGGCAGGGGCTGGGGCAGGCGCTGCCCAGCTGGGGCGGGGCGCAGGACTGAGCCATGGCTTGTCTGAGGGGGGCAGCTCCTACTGCTGCTTGCACCCCAGGAAGGCATGGGGGGGGCATGTGCTCCCAGATCTGTGTGGGGTGGGGCAGGGGGGCTGCAGCTGCGTGCTGGAGCCAGGGCTGCACTGGGCTGTTTGCGATGGGGGCTGGGCTTGGGGCAGGTGGCAATGCTGGAAGGGAGCTACAGCAGGACTGCAGCCCCCCCCCAAATTTTGCTGTAGCCCCTCCCCTCCCAGCACTGCTGCCACCTGTCTGGCACAGCCCTGGCTCTTAGGTGGAGGCAGGGTGTTGAGCTGGGGCTGTGCCAGGTGGGCAGCTGTGGCGCTAGGAGGGGGTGGTGGTGCTGGGAGGGAGGCTACGGCAAAATTTGGGTTAGCTGCAACCCCCCCCCGTAGGCCTGCTCTTAGTGCTGCTGCTGCCCTCCCCAAGCCCAGCCCTTGCCGAGAGGAGTCTGGTGCAGCCCCAGCTTGCCTGTCTTGCCCCATGCTGATCCAGGGGCACCCCGCTGCCACCCCACCCCCCCTGACAAGCTGCAGCTCAATCCCGTACCCTGCCCCACCCCAGCTGGGCAGCCCCGCTTCCTCCCTCACTGTGGGGGGCATTGAAGTGCCCCCTCCCCCCTCTTCCACCACAACAGACTTACCAGCTCAATGCAGTTCTCCAAGCTGCCAGGCTCTGCTCCTTGCCGCCTACGTGCTGCACTGTGGCTGCGTGCACGCACAGGTATTGGCCAAATTATTGGCTGCATCAGGCTGATTTTTCCAATTCAGCCAATTTTCTTTATATTGGTACCAATCCAATATCAGACCCATGTATCTACTTGAAGGGATTTGTGGAAGACTCTTGTCTCTTGTACTGTATATATCTTGATACTTAAAGATTGTATCACTTCCATAAACTGCTTTAATTCTACTGCATATTCCTGCTCACCTAGTGGGAGCCTTTTAATAATCTGTACTACTGTGATTTTTAAGGATCTACTTTTTATTAGATGCCAACAAAATGTGTTCCACGGACACTGCCCTTGCTTGCTTCAGTTGAAATAATTACTTGGCTATTGACTTGGCTATATGACACTCTGGCCTTTTTGTGGAGTCTTCTGCATTGGGTATGAAAAGAGAAACAGCCAGTGCTTCCAGTTAATACCTGTGTTAACACTAACAACAAATAAGGGAGGAGAATATCCATATTTCCAACCAGTCCAAGATGTGGGTGTGTTGGAAACATTTCAGACTTAGCTTGGCAGCCCTTGTACCAGTCTAAAAGCAAAGTCCTGTGCTTTTCTGCTGCTGTAGCTGACAGAACAGCCTTGCTGAGTAAAATTCCAGCTTTATAATCTTCCTTCTGCTTCCATTTAACTGTTGTAATCTTAAGCCTTGCTATATTTCAAAGTTCTGTCAGCATAGCTATGATTGTACCTTTTGAAGTAGTGTAGCCCTGCTGGCAGAAGCAATCTTTGTAGCCTAATAGCTTTGTTACCTAAATGTTCCCTATGCAGTGACTGAGGCACTTCATGTGTTCTGGTCTGCAAGCCTGTTTTCACTATTACAGCCAGTTGCATCTGGCAGATACAGGTACTACCATAAGAACTAGAAAATAGAACCTGACACTTGAGAAACTGATTTAGTTTGGGGAAAGGGCCTTACTTGGAAAGTTTTCCACTTGCCAGGGGTGAGTAGATGAGTAGATTTTACCCCCCAGTAACATTGCAAATGGTGGAAGTTGTGTAATTTCCTATGAAGGAAGCAAGTGCCTATTTCTGCTGTGTCTGGCAGGAACAAGGGAGCACTATGTGTACTTGAGAGTAAAAAAAAGTATGCATGGAATCAGGCGTTTTAGGGTTTGGGGGTTTTTTTTGTTTTGTTTGTAATAAACATCTGATTGCCTGCATGAGGACAAGTAAACCTGTCAGACCCTGGGAAATGGTGCTCCTTGATCTATAACAGGCTGGGAAAATGCTCAAAGAAGTGGATTCCATGCAGCTAGAGGAGGGTGAAAATGTGACTTGATGATGATGATCAATAGATGACTTAAACATTGGGATGGTGAGGGAAGTTCCCAATACTACTGGGGAGCATTTGCTGAGAGCTAAAATAACTAGTCTATTCTGGCTAGAAAATTGGGTCAGATTGGGGGAGGGAAAACAATAAAAAACAAGATGTATGTACATCAAGATAAGGAGCATGGACAGATGATAGTTATGGCAAGTCTGGAATCTATTCTGTGTGACTCTTAATGTAGGCTTTCACAGCTCAAACAATTGCTGAAATGTTCTCTGCCTCTTCTTCATATGTATGCTCTGTGGGTGTCCTTGGGTAATTAGCATAAATGCTTGCTTTCCCAAGGCAGTATCTTATTGTGAAGGTGACATGAGAGAGGATCTGTGACTATATTAAGGTTAGCTTGTGTCTTCCCACATGCTAATGGGTTGTATCTCCATAGACTCTAAATAATAATAATAATGCACAGAAAGGTTCAGAGCTATTCTGTTGTAGTTGACTTTGGTCTTGGAAATCCGTTTTCAGAGAAAGTAATAGTTCAGAGATGTGTTCTGGATCCATAATCAGAACTTGAGTTTTCTCCCTTGCTCAAGATGTTCATCTGAGGCATTGCTGTTCACCTTACATGCTATGTAGGTATCTGGGAGTAGCATGACTGGAGACTGGGTAAGGCATTTAATCTAATTTTCTATACGTCTTTAATTCTGTTTGTTCATGCTGCTCGTGGGTTAAGTCTTCTGCTCCCCCTGACATTCTGACTTTGGTCATCTTGAAACCAGGTTATATAGGATTCAAAGAGGTGACGGAATATTTTAGCCATTCCTGAAATCCTTTATAAATTCCTGGTAATCCCTAAGAACCCATGTGGGTGGGTGTGGCTTAATTTTTCTGTCGGCAGAAGGAATCCTTCTCTTGTATGCCATATCCTGTTTTATATCCAGTATAACTGATATAAAACAACTAAATGAACTCTAAATAACCTTCAGCTGACTTTTTCTGACCTCTTTCTTGAATCTTCTAAACTGTTTTATGGCATGTTCTTACCTGCTCGCTTTCTTTGTCTTTTCTGTGAGCCAAACTGTGATCAAGCCAGGTGCAAGCAAATTCTGTGCTATATCACCATTAAGCAGCTTAGGGGCTACTACAACCCACAGTACACCAGGCATTCTTTCATTTAGTGCTGGAATGCTGCAGAAGTTTTGGCAGCTCCAAAAAGTGTTGAACCCATTTGTATAATTCCTAGGATAGAGTTAGTGCTACCAGGTGTGTGCACTCTTCAGTTCATTTTGGCTAAGTACAGACAGTCAAAAAGCCTGAGGTTGAATTGATTCAGTCTTTGCAGGTTAGTCTAAGATGCAGAGATTAAACAGGGAAACAACTGGACAGATTCACTTTTGATTCAGGAAATGTAGCCATATGCCTGCAGTGGCTCAGGCCAGAAGCTGGGAGGTGCTACAGCATGGCTCTCTGGCACACAGCCAGCATGGGCTGTGTGTTCACTTCCTCTTCCTGCTGCCCCTGAAGTCTCTGGGTTTTGTAGTCCACAATAATAGCAGCAGGACTCTGCAGGGTTGCTCATCACTTCCTTTTCCTGTTTCTAGGTGCTTTTGAGATTTAGAGTCCACAGTTGCAACCCAACAGTAAGTTTTTAGCAGGGCAAGGTGGCTCTGTACTTGGGAGAAGTAAAGTTTAACACCCCCCTCCCCAGCCCCAGTCCCCAGCTGGGGTTTGCCTCGGGGTGGGGTCAGTCTCTGTCACCCCCTCCCCCCCCCCCCCCCCCAATCCCTTCTTTGCTGGAGCAGACAGCCCAGCCCAGTGCAGGGCTGGAAAGCATGCTGGGTTGCTGGGGGACTGTGATTTAACTTGAACCAGGAAGGGGTCTGGGACAGAAGTTTTATAAACCTGTTTGACCCAAATCAGTTAAGTCTATTACTACATTCAACCAGGTTTATCTTAAACCAGTTTCAGCCATTTTGAAACTGGTTTATGTGCACATAAACATCTGTTCTATTACAGGTTTAAACCAGTTTCTGATCACTTAAACCGGTTTATGGATAACTTCTGTCCCTAGCCATGAAGTTTTATTGTGTTTGAGAACTGATTCCTGAGTGGGCAATTAGTGTAATAGCAAAACACTCATCTTGCCACAGAGATGCAGATTGCCACCCCAAGATTATCAAATTCCTCAGTTTAAGGAGTGACTTTAGGGTTCAGTAGTCTGCATGCAAAAGTAGGGCTACCACTTTTATACCTTCAGAACTCTTTTGTAGATCCCTGTTTCTTCTTGTAGTAGAGCCTTTCAAACTAGCAAAATGCAAATGTGTGCACCCCTGATGCACACAATGCACCATTTCTTTCCAAAAGTGAAGGGTATGCAATCCTGAACGTTTACTAATGATTAGCTAAGTTTTTTAACCTATCCTTCAAGGTAGCTTATTGTCTGTCCATAGTACATCGTAGTATGTTCTGACATAAGTTGACCTTTCCCAGTTTGGGTGTAGTAAATTGTGCCTTAAGCATTGGGTTGGTTTTGCTTGTTTGCTAGCTTGCAACAGTCAGGTTGCAACAGTTGGGAGTCAACAGGAGCAAGTCACAAATTCACTAATATGAATTAGCCAGGGTTGGTTGAAGTTTGTACTTTAAATTTTGAGTAAAGTGGGACTTGTTTTCTGTGCTGTGGTCAATGAATATGTAACTAAATTCTTGGGTAGCACCTTTCTTCTGAGGAATTTGTAGATCTTTTTGATCCTTAAAAGTATAAACACTTGTGAATGAGTGAAATAAGGTGCATTGATGAAATAATTAAAAGAGCTCTTTTATTTGGAGTTGGTTTTTCTTGCCCTTTACTTGATTTTTTTTCACAGACAATTGAGCTTGACCAACTTAAGCTTAGTTTGTTAACTTATAACAAACTAAAACTAACTTTTAAAAATGTTTGCATTTTAGTCTTAGGACTTCATTTTAGCAGGCTTGTTTCAAAACTGAGTAGATGACCAGTGTCATCTATTTTTCTTCATGCTGTTGGATCTTGTAATTTAAAACAGTGATCTAGTGAACATCCCAAGCTATTAATTTTTTCTGAAACTTAAGTACTGCTTCCTGGAAATTGTCCAGAGTGTGTCTTTAGCGGTTGGTACTTGAATATGAATTTGTAATTGATTTTATTCTTGCAATTTCATATTTCCTTCTTTCTTTTAGGTTCTAAAAGACCTGCCTTGCTGACTTCTCCAGGAGGTAATCGACCACGAGGTATGCTGGGGAGATGCATTAGGAGCCTGAATATGGTGCCAAAAGAACTCCATACATTTCTATGACTCTGTTGTAACCTGACTCAGTGATACTTTTGGATATATACATATGTATATATAGTATTTCTATGCTAAGGAGAAGAGTGCATACTCCCAATTCAGTTCTGCTGGTCCGCTGGCAGAGATTTTTTTCATTGTAAGATCATGGACCATTCTAACCGGGAGAAGGATGAAAGGCAGCGGACAACAAAAGGAATGGCAGGGAGGAGTGGGCATAGTTCTCGACCATCAAGTTCCACTACATCCTCTGGTGTTCTTATGGTGGGACCCAACTTCAGAGTGGGCAAGAAGATAGGGTGTGGCAACTTCGGAGAGCTACGACTAGGTAAGAACATAGATCCGTTACTGGCTTGTAATTCTATAATTTATATTTC